>NC_060142.1:650213407-652613407 GCF_021461385.2 Schistocerca piceifrons
ACACATCAGAAAAAACACACCATGTGGTAAAAAGGTATCAATTCATAATTTGTGTTTTTTTCAAATATTTGTAATTACAATTTAAAAACTAATAGCTACATGTATACAAACAGCAAAGAACACTCTTCATCTTCAACAGATGAAAAATAAAAGCCCACTGAAGATGCTGCAACCACAGTGAAACATGTTTGGGTTAAAAAACAAAGCTGTGTTTTTCTAAAGGCGGACCCTATCCAAAAACATACGTATCGTAACCAGATGAGTGAGCGAGTGTCAGTGACCTAATGATTTTTGTGATCCCTCAAATACTTCATTTGACAAAAATGGTATCTGGAAGTCAAGTTAATTTTTGTATTTCCAGGTGTTCTAATAGATCTGCTTTCAATTGTACATTTTGTTTTTGTGTTTTCAACTACTGTTATGAATAATTCATTGAATATAATGGCCGATGATTCGAATTTAACATCTGTTGCACATGCACTGCTATTAGGGAGTGAAATATCATTTATCTTACCAGTTTTATTGAATTCTGTCCTAATAATACCCCAAAGTGTGTATACTTTTTTCTTGAAATTTTGAATTTTGTGCACAATAGATTTTGATCACATAGGTTAACTATCCTTTTTCTTGAATTTCAGTGCTTTAGTGCCTGACATTTTGGAAAGGTAAACAAGATTCATAGAAATGTAAGGGTTATTTTAAAACATACGAACATCTGAAAGCTAGGGTGATATAACAATAAGAATTAGATAGTCTGTTACTCACCACACAGAAGAATGTTGAGGGGCAGACAGGGACATTTGAAAGGAGATGTAGGGAAATATCAACTTTTGGATCACGACGGTCAAATGACAACCCTAAAACTTGCCAGCAGAAAAACAACACATGGCCATTGTAACCAAGTTAAACATGTTAGATCAATAAATGCTGAATCTACTTGCTTGTTCAGAAATAGTTTATGCCATGAACAATGGGAGGAAGTATACCAGACTGACACAGTGAATGAGAAGTTCAACTCATTCCTGAACTTATTCCTTAAACATTTTGAAGCTTCTTTCCCCAAAAGACAAATTAAAATCAAACCAACCTATAGTAAAAGGAAAGAGTGGCTAACTACTGGCATAAAAATATCATGTAACAAAAAGAGAGATCTGTATGTACAACAGAGGACTAGTACAGACCCAGCAGGAAAGTTACATTACAAGAAATACTGTAAAATCCTAACAAGTATAATCAAGAAGGCCAAAAAGTTGCACTATGCACAAAAAATTAGCAATTCAAACAATAAAATAAAAACCATATGGCACATCATAAAAAGTGAGACAAATAGGAACATAAAACCTGACAATAATAAACACAAAGCTGCAGCCTCAGATTTTAACAATTTTTTTCTCTCTGTAGCTGAAAAAACAGTGAACCATAATAAACAGGCTCATACAGAAGCTATTGAACTACTTAACCACATGCAAATAACATCTAAAGTAGCACTTCATTTCAGAAGTACAACCCCTAAAGAAATTGAAAAAACCATAAAATTACTCAAAAACTCAGATTCCTGTGGATATGATGGCATATCTAGTAGGATTCTAAAATCATGTGCAGACTTAATCAGTTATATATTCTGCTATTTGTGTAACAAATCTATGGAAACTGGTATGTTCCCAGATAGATTAAAACATGCAGTAGTGATGCCAATCCACAAAAGTGGAGCAATGGATGAAATATCCAACTATCGGCCCATCTCCCTGCTGCCAGTATTCTCAAAGGTATTTGAGAGAATAGTGTATGATAGGATTTACAGTCACACTACACAAAATGGCTTACTGGCTCCTACACAGTTCAGCTTTCGTAAGGGCTCCTGCACAGACAGAGCTGTATTTAACCTAACACATGAAATTTTTGGTGAACTAAATTACAAAAGGTATCCAGTGGGGATATTTTGTGACCTTGCCAAGGCATTTGATTGTGTAGATCATAATGCACTCTTGAAAAAGCTTCCACATTATGGCATTAAAGACAAATCTTTGACTTGGTTCGAATCATACTTACAGAACAGGAAGCAAAGGGTTGTCTTAAGGGGGACAGGAACAGCATTAACATCAGACTGGAGAAATATAAAGTATGGAGTCCCACAGGGCTCAATTCTTGGGCCATTAATTAATGATCTACCAATCACAAATAACAACAGAGCAAAAATAGTAATGTTTGCTGACGATACAAGTATCCTCATAAAAGGACCCAACTCAACAATGCAGGATACAGCCATGACAGTCTCTACTCAAGAACACAAATGGTTCACTGCAAATAGCCTAACTTTAAATATTTCAAAAACCAATATGATACAGTTTCTGACAAAAAATAAAAAAAATTAAAGCTCCTGAAATACATGTTAACAATCACAAAATCAATGAAACCACACATACAAATTTCCTAGGTATCCAGATAGACAGTCGCCTAAGATGGAAAGAACAAATTGATTAGCTGGTCAAGAAACTTAGCTCATCGTGCTTTGCACTAAGAGCTCTCCATCAGTTAGTTGTTGTTGTGGTCTTCAGTCCTGAGACTGGTTTGATGCAGCTCTCCATGCTACTCTATCCTGTGCAAGCTTTTTCATCTCCCAGTACCTACTGCAACCTACATCCTTCTGAATCTGCTTAGTGTATTCATCTCTTGGTCTCCCTCTACGATTTTTACCCTCCACGCTGCCCTCCAATACTAAATTGGTGATCCCTTGATGCCTCAGAACATGTCCTACCAACCGATCCCTTCTTCTGGTCAGGTTGTGCCACAAACTTCTCTTCTCCCCAATCCTATTCAATACTTCCTCATTAGTTATGTGATCTACCCATCTAATCTTCAGCATTCTTCTGTAGCACCACATTTCAATAGCTTCTATTCTCTTCTTGTCCAAACTATTTATCGTCCATGTTTCACTTCCATACATGGCTACACTCCATACGAATACTTTCAGAAATGACTTCCTGACACTTAAATCAATACTGGATGTTAACAAATTTCTCTTCTTCAGAAACGCTTTCCTTGCCATTGCCGGCCTACATTTTATATCCTCTCTACTTCGACCATCATCAGTTATTTTGCTCCCCAAATAGCAAAACTCCTTTACTACTTTAAGTGTCTCATTTCCTAATCTAATCCCCTCAGCATCACCCGACTTAATTCGGCTACATTCCATTATCCTCGTTTTGCTTTTGTTGATGTTCATCTTATATACTCCTCTCAAGACACTGTCCATTCCATTCAACTGCTCTTCCAAGTCCTTTGCTGTCTCTGACAGAATTACAATGTCATCGGCGAACCTCAAAGTTTTTATTTCTTCTCCATGGATTTTAATACCTACTCCGAATTTTTCTTTTGTTTCCTTTACAGCTTGCTCAATATACAGATTGAATAACATCGGGGAGAGGCTACAACCCTGTCTTACTCCCTTCCCAACCACCGCTTCCCTTTCATGTCCCTAGACTCTTATAACTGCCATCTGGTTTCTGTACAAATTGTAAATAGCCTTTCGCTCCCTGTATTTTACCCCTGCCACCTTTAGAATTTGAAAGAGAGTATTCCAGTCAACATTGTCAAAAGCTTTCTCTAAGTCTACAAATGCTAGAAACGTAGGTTTGCCTTTCCTTAATCTTTCTTCTAAGATAAGTCATGCGGTCAGTATTGCCTCATGTGTTCCAGTATTTCTACGGAATCCAAACTGATCATACCTGAGGTCAGCTTCTACTAGTTTTTCCATTCATCTATAAAGAATTAGTGTTAGTATTTTGCAGCTGTGGCTTATTAAACTGATTGTTCGGTAATTTTCACATCTGTCAACACCTGCTTTCTTTGGGATTGGAATTATTATATTCTTCTTGAAGTCTGAGGGTATTTCGCCTGTTTCATACATATTGCTCACCAGATGGTAGAGTTTTGTCAGGACTGGCTCTCCCACGGCCGTCAGTAGTTCCAATGGAATATTGTCTACTCCGGGGGTCTTGTTTCGACTCAGGTCTTTCAGTGCTCTGTCAAACTCTTCGCGCAGTATCATATCTCCCATTTCATCTTCATCTACATCCTCTTCCATTTCCATAATATTGTCCTCAAGTACATCGCCCTTGTATAGACCCTCTATATACTCCTTCCACCTTTCTGCTTTCCCTTCTTTGCTTAGAACTGGGTTTCCATCTGAGCTCTTGATATTCATACAAGTCGTTCTCTTATCTCGAAAGGTCTCTTTAATTTTCCTGTAGGCGGTATCTATCTTACCCCTAGTGAGATAGGCCTCTACATCCTTACATTTGTCCTCTAGCCATCCCTGCTTAGCCATTTTGCACTTCCTGTCGATCTCATTTTTGAGACGTTTGTATTCCTTTTTGCCTGTTTCACTTACTGCATTTTTATATTTTCTCCGTTCATCAATTAAATTCAATATTTCTTCTGTTATCCAAGGATTTCTACTAGCCCTCGTCTTTTTACTTACTTGATACTCTGCTGCCTTCACTACTTCATCCCTCAAAGCTACCCATTCTTCTTCTACTGTATTTATTTCCCCCATTCCTGTCAATTGCTCCCTTATGCTCTCCCTGAATCTCTGTACAACCTCTGGTTCTTTTAGTTTATCCAGGTCCCATCTCCTTAAATTCCCACCTTTTTGCAGTTTCTTCAGTTTTAATCTACAGGTCATAACCAATAGATTGTGGTCAGAGTCCACATCTGCCCCTGGAAATGTCTTACAATTTAAAACCTGGTTCCTAAATCTCTGTCTTACCATTATATAATCTATCTGATACCTTTTAGTATCTCCAGGGTTCTTCCATGTATACAACCTTCTTTCATGATTCTTAAACCAAGTGTTAGTTATGATTATGTTGTGCTCTGTGCAAAATTCGACCAGGCGGCTTCCTCTTTCATTTCTGTCCCCCAATCCATATTCACCTACTATGTTTCCTTCTCTCCCTTTTCCTACACTCGAATTCCAGTCACCCATGACTATTAAATTTTCGTCTCCCTTCACAATCTGAATAATTTCTTTTATTTCATCATACATTTCTTCAATTTCTTCGTCATCTGCAGAGCTAGTTGGCATATAAACTTGTACTACTGTAGTAGGCGTGGGCTTCGTATCTATCTTGGCCACAATAATGCATTCACTATGCTGTTTGTAGTAGCTTACCCGCATTCCTATTTTCCTATTCATTATTAAACCTACTCCTGCATTACCCCTATTTGATTTTGTGTTTATAATCCTGTAGTCACCTGACCAGAAGTCTTGTTCCTCCTGCCACCGAACTTCACTAATTCCCACTATATCTAACTTTAACCTATCCATTTCCCTTTTTAAATTTTCTAACCTACCTGCCCGATTAAGGGATCTGACATTCCACGCTCCGATCCGTAGAACGCCAGTTTTCTTTCTCCTGATAACGACATCCTCTTGAGTAGTCCCCGCCCGGAGATCCAAATGGGGGACTATTTTACCTCCGGAATATTTTACCCAAGAGGACGCCATCATCATGTAATCATACAGTAAAGCTGCATGCCCTCGGGAAAAATTACAGCTGTAGTTTCCCCTTGCTTTCAGCCGTTCTCAGTACCAGCACAGCAAGGCCGTTTTGGTTATTGTTACAAGGCCAGATCAGTCAATCATCCAGACTGTTGCCCTTGCAACTACTGAAAAGGCTGCTGCCCCTCTTCAGGAACCACACGTTTGTCTGGCCTCTCAACAGATACCCCTCCGTTGTGGTTGCACCTACGGTACGGCTATCTGTATCGCTGAGGCACGCAAGCCTCCCCACCAACGGCAAGGTCCATGGTTCATGGGGGGGGGCATCAGTTAGTAGACAGAGAAATAATGTTGTTGTCATACTTTGCATATTTCCATTCTGTTCTCTCCTATGGCATAATCTTCTGGGGAAATGCTGCAGGTGTTGCAAAAGTCTTCAGAATACAAAAACGAGCAGTGAGGCTAATATGTGGAGTCCCTAATGGGACATCTTGCAGAGTCTCTTCAAATCTCTCAGGATACTTACCATCACAGGTCAGTATATATACTCACTGATGTTATTTGTAGCCAACAACAGGGAACTGTTTCAGAAAAATTGTGACATCCACAACCATGACACAAGACAGGCTCTGCATCTCTCACTAAAGTACATAGGGGAGTTACTGAGTCAGGTATAAAGGTCTTCAATAAGCTCCCCATCAATATAAAAAAGGAAATAAATAATGTACAGATTTTCAAAAGGAAACTAAAATCATTTCTCATCAAACAAACTTTCTATAAAATGAATGAATACTTAAGAGTTATGATGTACAAGAGTGGGGAAAACAGCCTAAGAAAAGCACTCCCTTAAAGATAAAGTGTGATGCTGTTAGTTGTAGTTTAACTGAAAATGTGGTGATAAAATGTAAATTTATCTGTTTCATTATGAGAAAATGTGAACTCCCATGTATCCTACTCTCTTGAGCATTCACCTAAACCTCTTCTTAAGGAATGCAGTTAAAACTTCTATTCATTCAAACCATGACCATGAAGAAAATTTACTTCCTTATATATGTCAGTAGCATAAAAATATGCACTGTCACTTATTCTACTATTTTAAACAATCACTTAAACTGTTTTTGGCATAATGCAGGCTTTAATACTGCATGCAAGTAATTGTTCTTGTAAAATAAACCAATGTCTGTGCAATGTGATGTATAAATGTTAATGTACTACTGTAATTGCACCAACTGACTTGTCCTATATTACTTGTACACTGGCTGTATAATATGTAACCAACAGAACCAAATGAATAAATAAATAAATAAATAAAAAGACAATGTCTTTCATCAGGTGAGTGACAAACACACAAACTTTCACAAAAGCTTGATGAACACGCACATGGCCACTACTGTCTCCAGGAACAGTGGCAGGACAGCACCTGTAGATAGAATAAGGCTGCTATCATTTATCTTGAGGGCCAGACATTCCAAGTAACTTCTTTAACTTTGGAAGATATATAGTTTTTTTGTGATACTGGTAAATCATCTATTTTTTCAATTATTTACAACCTAACTTAATTTTTCCCTGCACACTTTAAGTATTCTGTTTTTATTTATTATTTTTCTTTATTAGCAAGTGCAGAAAACAAAGAAAAAGACCAAACATGTGTTGATAGGTTGCTTACGAGAAGCCAAGACAGTCCTTTTTCAGACAAAACTCAAAACAGGAAAATACTAACATGAAAATCACCATAAAGATCTATCAGTGACGCACCAAAATATTCAGTCCATAAGAAGTAAATTTGTAAGTTTAGAAGCACTATTCAGTGATGATGATAGCCCAACAGTGGTGTGTTTTAGTGAACACCGGCTCAATGAGCAGGAAATCCTCTGTGCAATCTACAGAACTATTCAATATCATTGCACTTCTGTAGGTCAGATTACAGAAATGGGGCAGCTGATTATATTTGAAAAAATGGCTTACAGTCACGGTAAAGACCAGAGTTGATCTAGTAAAATTCAGTACTGAGAAAGATTTTGAGTGTTTGGCAACTGAAACTGTAATTCAAAATACAAAATATATCATCATCAGTGTTTTCCATTCACCTCACAGTAATCCCAAGCCATTTTGACAAAATTGAGTGGTGTGTTAAATGAGGTTTGCAGTTGTAAAGGAAACAACAAAATTGTATCCTGTGATGGCTTCAACGTTAATTATAGTAAGATGTCAAAACTGAAAGAGGATCTCTGCTCACTTCTGATCTCATAAGAATCGCATAGTACAACCAATGACTATATCAGAATTAGCACAAACAGTACTTCTACTATAGATTACATGGTCGGAAACATACAGGCAGAGAACTATAAAGTAACAGTAACTGAAAAACTACCTATCTGGTCACAAAGGGCAAATAATCTCAGTAGAACAAATTTTGAAGCCCAGGAAGCTCTACATTAAATACCAAGAAATGCATTACAATAATGTAAATACCTTATCTGCTAAAGAAGACTGGAATGAAATTCAGAGTGACAAAGGAAGTTCCGATGGTTTTGGATTCTTCATAATGAAATATTGTGAACTTATTAAAAATGCATTCCCTATCAAAAATAGATGTGTAACAAGTAAAGAAAGACAAAACAAATGCACTAAAAAGGGCAACACTTTCAAGCAAAAGGCTTAACATACTTCACAGAATAATTGAATATAAAACTAAGTTCTTGCATTTAAGTGATACTATAAGGAATTAAGAAAATCTACACCAAAGTAATAAAATATGCAAAGAAAATGGATGTCAAACAGGGCATTATAAACTGAGACCATGAGGCAAAAACAGTGTGGATGATCACAAATATTCAGAAACTGGAAAGACAATATATAAAAATAATAGCCCCAAGGAAATCAGATGTGAAATTCCACTACAGAGAAACCCAGGCACCATAGCCAAAGCATTTAATGACTACTTCATAAATCTAACAAAAGATATGTCAGTTCCAACAACAAGCACTATTGATGCTTTGATAGAGAATAGACATTCACTAAAAAATCAATGATCCTATATCCAACAAATGAAGAAGAATTAACAAGAACCATAATGGTGGCAGGCAATGAAGACTTCATAACTTCATCTGTCTGTGAAAACTCTTTAATTCCAGTAACTCTATAATCAGAGCGAATTTGAAAGTGCATTGATTTTTCTAATTGTCAATAACTAGGCTTGTATTATACAGTTACTCATGTAGAACAGTGTGTATCACTTTATATTAGTGTTAGAGAAACAAATTTTGCTTCACCTGCAAAATTTAACAAAACTAAGTTACGAGGTTTTCATTGCCTACCATCGATAAACAAGTTGAAAAACACAAAGATCCAGGACATGTACAATATCCCAAATAAGATTATTAACCTTTCATCCAAATTCATCATTAAACCCTTGACCAACATGATTAATGAAGCCATTGCAGACGGCCTGTATCCAGACAGTTTAAAAATTGCTAGGGTGCTACCATTGTACAAAAAGGTGACACTACAGGAACTGAAAACTACAGACCTGTTAGTATTATACCAATAATATTTAAAATCTTTGAACCCATTCTGTATAGCAGATTAATAATCTTTTTCGCATCACAGATTGTCATAGCCAGATGCCAGCATGGATTCCAAAAATTAAATCTTTTGCCTCAGCAACTCAAGAACTTGTGGAATTTATACTGCAAACACTTGATGCGTATATTAATGACCTACCACATAAAATTCAACAAAAATCAGTGCTATTTGCAGATGACAAAAACATTCTAACTAAGGGAATGGCTCTAGAAGAAGCTACACATGGAGCTGAAAGTTTGTTATGCTGGCTAGAAAATACTGCTTTATAAGTAGTAAACTGATAATAATCATAAGCATTAAAAACAATTAACCAATAGACAGTTTAAAAAATACTAAAAACAATAGTATTAAAAATGAAGAAAACAAACTTCATCAAAAACCAAGTGTAAAATTTCTTGGTCTCCATCCTGATGCTAAATTAACATGGACAGAGCATGTCAATATTCTAAACAGTAAATTAAATTCAAGCTGCTATGAACTGCAAAAATTAGCCAAAATTGTAAATATAAAAGTCCTCAAAATGTTTTACTTTGCATTCTTTCAGTTAATAATGTCGTCTGGAATAGAGCTACGAGGAAAGGTCAACACATATAAAGACTGTGCTCATCCTACAGAAAAGGTCTATATGAATAGTGACCAATATGAAAAAACAAAATGGTGCAGATTGTAATTTAAACTGCTATACATTTTAACAGTAACAAATGTTTATATATAAAATACTAGTATGCGCTAAGAAAAACATAAGAAATTTTAATAAAAACAAAGGGGTTAACCAACAAGAAACTGCTGGAAACTAAAAGCAGTCCAACACAGAACAAGTTGCTATGAGAGGAGTGTAATACACATGGGGATGTACCTACTCAACTGCCTTCCAGCCTGCATCAGCCAAATAATGAACATTAATATCTTTAAGCACACAGTCAGAGAAATACTTGCAATGTACTGGGGCAGTAGCATACACTAATAAACACCTGTCGTACCTACCAGACTACAGTAGGAGTTACTAGCGCTCCTTTCTCACTGAAGGAGGGATTGAACAACCTAAACAATAGCAGATGACTCATCTGAGTGGAGCAGCTATCCACTGTTGCATTTATGCCCTTATATGCATGTTCTAAGAGACAGCCAATGAAATTCAGTCAGTGAATAAAGAAAACAAAATACACTGAGTGATATATTTAAACAGCTGGTAGGAGAGTGTTTCTGACAAATGTAAACCACACTTTTGAAACACTTTGTTCATTGACAATAATTCAAATATTGAATGCTGGCTTAGCACAAGATTCATCGATACAAAATATAAAATGAATTATGGGATTGTACGTTATCACAAATGTTTTTGATATTATACCAAGAACAAATTGTATTGCTCATGTGTCTACAATGCACATAAAGCAGTTTGCAGGCAAATTATATATGCAAATCCAAAGAGCCATTATGCTGTGCACAAAAGGAAACTGGCTACTGATATCTCAGAACCACTAAGTGAAACACTCGAATATCTCTCAGTCTGAACATTAAAACACAGTCCAAAGATGCCCTACGTGGCACATACATGAGCAGCACTTTCCCACCTAAACGACATTACCAGATCAGCTTCCACCAGCAAAAGACCATGAAAACCCCTCTGCAGGCTCTCAGCTCATTGAGTCAGGTGACCAGCTACCATAGTCAAAAGGCCATCTGCACCAACCACATTTGATCACAAAAAGACATTAATGCTTAGCATTTAAATTAAACAATGGAAAATCCAAGATGACAATATTACGAAAAGGGCAGTTGCTACACACTATATAGCGGAGATGGTGGGTCAGTGATAGGCACAACAAAAAGACTGTGAAACAAAGCTTTTGGCCAAAGTGGCCTTCATCAGAATTAGACAAAATACACACACAAACAGAACTCTCACACATGACAACAGTCTCTGGCTGCCAATGCCAGACTGCAAGTAGCAGAGCATGATGGGAGAAGCAAACTGGGTGGCCAGGGTAAGGGGGAGGTTGGGGCGAGGAGAGGGAGGAATAGCAGGCATGGGAGGGGGGATGGTAAAGTGCTGCTTGCGGGAGCATAGGGGGACAAGGGGGGAGAGGCTGGGGCAGCTAGGTGGAGTCGGGAGGTTAGACAGTGGACAGGGTAGGGGGGGGGGGGGGGGGCTGGGCGGCAGTGGAAAAAGAAAGAAGCAAAAAGACCGTGAGTGCCCGGTGGAATAGATGGCTGTGTAGTGCTGGAATGGGAGTAGGGAAGGAGATAGGTGATTAAAGTACAGTGACTAACAAAGGTTGAGGTCAGGAGCGTTATGGGAATGTAGGACATATTATAGGGAGAGTTCCCATCTCCAAAATACATAAAAACTGGTATTGGTGGGAAGGATCCATATGGCACAGGCTGTGAAGTAATAGTTGAAATGAAGAACGTTGTGTTGGGCAGCATGCTCAGCAACTGGGTGGTCCAGCTGTTTCTTGGCCACAGTTCACAGTGGGAGTGGTGGGAAGGAGAGTGGGTAGGACATTTCTCATTTCAGGCCATGATGAGAGGTTGTCAAAACCCTGGCAGGGTGATACTGAGTCACGGGTATGCTCCTCTATGGCTGGTCTGTGGGCTTTGGGAGGTGGTGGGTAACTGGAGAGATAAGGCACAGGAGATCTGTTTTTGTACAAGGTTGGGGGGGAGGCGTATAATTACAGCCTGTGAAGGCCTCAGTGAGTTCCTTGGTATATTTCAAGACGGCTGCTCAGCAATACAGATGTGACAGCCATGAACGACTAAGCTTTATGGAAGTGACTTCTTGGTATGGAAGAGGTGGAAGATGTCAGAGTGGAGGTATTGCTGGTGGTTGGTAGGTTTCATATGGATGGAGTTACTGATGTAGCCATCTTTGAGGTGGAGATCAATATAGAGGAAGGTGGCTTGTTGGATTGAGGGGGACCAGGTGAAGCAAATGGGGGAGAAGGTGTTGAGGTTCTGGAGGAATGTGGATGGCGTATCCTCAGCCTTGATCCAGATCATGAAGACATCAGTGAATCAGTCCGCCCCGATAGCTGAATGGTCAGTGTGACGGACTGCCATCCTAAGGGGCCCGGATTCCATTCCCGGTTTGGTCAGGGATTTTTCCACTCAGGGACTGGGTGTTCTGTTGTCTTCATCATCATTTCATCCCCATCCAGCGCACAGGTTGCCTAATGTGGCGTTGAATGTGATAAGACCTGCACCAAGGCGGCCGGACCTGCCCTGTAAGGGGCCTCCCACCCAATGATGCCAAATGCTCATTTCCATTTTTTCCATCAGTGAATCACAACCAAATGAGGGGTTTGGGAGTCTGGCTGGTTAGAAAGGATTCCTTTAGATGGCCCATGAATAAGTTGGCATGGGATAGTGCCATTTAGGTGCCCATAGCTGTACCCCAGATTTTTTGTAGGTGATGCCTTCAAAGGAGAAGTGATTGTGGGTGAGGATATAATTGATCCTGATGTCTAGGAATCTTCATTGAAATTCTTCATTTCATTCATAATTGTTGTGAAATTCACTGTTTTTTTACATCTTTACATCACCAGAACCCACACACACTAGTCAAAAGTCTTATTGTATTCACTCCTGCCATTTCCACACTGTGTTATGTAAATGTCTTATTTTTTAATACTAATTTCTCACTTCTCATTCACTAAACATACAGTCAAATATTATGTGGAGTGATGCAGAACCTGACCTGTTTCTTGGTGGATGACTTGTCTGGGCACTTGCAAATCAGTTCTCTCTCCTCTTGCCAGATAATTCTTGAAAAAATTCTCCATGGTACATGTATTCAGCAGATGACAGTGCCACAGCTGTGATATATGATATTATGCAACACTGCCATCTTTCATCTTGCAAGGAACCCCCCCCCCCCCCCCCCATTTCATAAAGACATTACATCTGTAATGGCTGTATGAAGTAGCACCATGCCTGCCACACCCATAAGGAGTTTTCGTCTGTGCACTTCATTCTGGTTTTAAGATGTCTCACTTGTGTGCCGATACAGTGGACACATGGTAAGCCAGAGAGAATTCCAAAAGCTGGATCACTGGGAAGCCATGGGGTCACAATTACAGACAGCTATTGATATGTGTTGTTTGACTTTTGTCAGGATGTGGCTTGGCTGACAAGGAGTGCAGTGTACCAGTGACTGTACTTCAATGCAAGACAGGTGTCCTGCTGACGTGCAGATGGAGCTCGGACTCAAGAAGGGGGATCTTTCTGCGGAACCAATGGGAAAACTGCAATGAGGGCATAATTGGGGGGGGGGGGGTTGGGGTTGGGTTTGTTTGGGGAAGGAGACCAGACAGCAAGGTCATTGGTCTCATTGGATTAGGGAAGGATGGGGAAGGAAGTCGGCCGTGCCCTTTCAGAGGAACCATCCCGGCATTTGCCTGGAGTGATTTAGGTAAATCACGGAAAACCTAAATCAGAATGGCCAGACGCGGGATTGAACCGTCGTCCTTCCGAATGCGGGTCCAGTGGGCATAATTAGTGAAAATATGGGCACATTTGAGAATTGGCAATTAATTCTGTTTCATTTGCTTTGATTGATGCCCACAAAGAGAACAAATAATACTGAAACGTATGAATGTGTTTAGTGTCTAGACATTACTAATAGTTTAGATAAATAAATACATATCATACTTCTTACTTCTGTGCAGAACTGTTCGCCACAAGAAGTTCCTCTTTACTTTTTGGTACAGTTTTATTTGATTGCGTTCATCTTATATGTCCCATCATGCCTCTTCTTTCTTCCATGTCTTTCTTAGCCTCTGTTGCAAAGCCACCAAATCTTTCTCTTTGTCAGTTCAGGAAATTCCATGTTTTCAGCTATGAGATTTGCTGGCCTCTTATCATCTTGATGTCATTGGGAGAGAAACCAGTGGAGCAACTCTTCACAACATTCATGATGTCTTCAAATAAAGGCACATATCCAGCCCAACCACTGTGCCTTTTGCTACAGTATGTTCTGCATAGTCTACCTTCTGTGTTGTCTACCTAATTCTTGCATGTATCTCTCGGCAGGATTACTTGCTGGGTGGTACACTGAAATGCTTATATACGTTACACCCATACTGTCTGTGAACTTTGCCAACATCACTGAAACAAATTATGCGCCATTACCTGAAACAATTTTCTCTAGTGATTTTATTTTTACTATATAGAGCTTCCCTAATTTTTATGGTATTCTTACTTGTGGCTCTTTCTAGTGGATAAAGCTTTACATATTTTGAGAAAACTTCCCCACAGCTACCAGTATGTATTTTCACCACCATGACTTGTGTGGGCAGTGGTACAAACAAGTCGATGGCAAGCAGCTCTCCTGTTTTACAGTGCAAGATGTTTTGCATTTCACCTGCATTGCCACAGTGCTATGTTTCACACACTGACACCTAATATAGCTAGCCATCTGTCTTCTAAATCTCCTTACCATATTATTGAAATAGATATACTCCTGTATAACTTCTGTACATGTCAGTGCTCCATAGTGTCCATGATTATGATGGCTACAGTTTATCAATAATTCAGTCTACTCATCAGGGGAATGCAACTTCCAGTTTTTGTTATCTAGCTCCTTATGCCTAAACAAAACTCCCTTATAAATTTTGTAATGTCTTCCCATCTTCTCATACCCCTTACACCCTAAATGTGTCTTAATGAATTCAGCCTTTGGTCCTTGTTTTGTAACTGGTGCATATCTTTGCAGATTGATTTCTTTTCTTTCTCCTCCTCTACACCTTTCATGTATATCATATGACACTCCTCATCATCTTCTTCCCCATACTGATTCTCCTCCACCGGCATCCATGACAAAGCATCTGGTACATTGTTCTCCATCCCTCGAATGTATTTGGAATTGGCGGGGAAACATTTTCCATAGCTTTTTATTGAGAAGTTTGCAATCTTGCAAATAACTCAGAGCTTTAGATTGTATTAGATTAGGGATTCAGTTTTTGTTCCATAGACCTAAAAAATGAGATGATTCTCATGGGTGTGGAACCTATCAAAAGTATTACATAAAGCATACTACTTACTACCCTGATCATTTGTCAGGAGATTATCAAAGTAGGTGAATACATTACAGTAAACTGGAACTGCTAATATTGACAGAATTAATACACTGTCATAATGAAACATTGGTATGCACTGTTAACAAATTTATCATACACAAAATACCTAATCTTGACTATTGTGACCCAGTGCCATCAAAACTGAAACCCAAGTGACATTTTTAATGAAACTGGTTGAACAGTCCTTTTTATGATATTCATCTGTAGAGTAGAAGGAGTCGTCTGTTAAAGAGTCTTTCAAACTCTATTTACACCATGCTTTATTTGAAACCAAGCCTTTAATGGTTGCTGGCAATTTATTGAAAATGTGTGTTCCTGAATATTGGACCCCTTTTTGGACCAAGGTAAGTGATTTTAGGTCTTTATGTAGATTGTTCTTATTCTTAGTATTGATACTATGTATTGAGCTATTCGTTGGAAATAGAGATACATTACTTGCAACAAATTTTATTAAGGAATAACTATGCTGAGAATCAGTGGCTAGAATACAGAGTTCCTTCAAAAGGTTTCTACATGATTTTGTTGAATTTATCAGGTCCCGTGAACATTGCAATGGAGTATTTGAGACTAATCTTTAAAAATAACTTCAGTAAAATGGAAATGACACTTAGGTCTCCCAAAGAAGTAGCATCCATCATAAAATCCTTAAAATCTAAATATTCTATTGGGTATGATGACAAATCAATGAAGTTAATCAAAGAGTGCTCATGTGAGTTGAGTTCTATCTTATGTTATTTGTGCAATCAATCTCTTATCAGTGGAACATTTCTAGACCGGCTAAAATATGCTGAAGTTAAGCCTCCTTACAAAAAGGGGGCTAAAGAGATACCATCAAACTATCACCCAATTTCACTTTTACTGCCTTTTTCAAAAATATTTGAAGATGTGGCGTTCAAGCGTCTTCTTAAGCATCTGACTGCAAATAATATATTGTTCAAGTCACAGTTTGGGTTTCTTAATGGTACTGATAGAGAGAAAGCTATTTACACATACAGTGAGAATGTACTTAATCTGTTAGATAATAAATTAACGGCTGCTGGCATTTTCTGTGGCGTGCCAAAATCCTTTGACTGTGTGAACCACAACATTCTCTTCAGTAATTTAGAATATTATGGTGTCACTGGCAATGCTGTGAAATGGTTTGAGTCTTACCTGACTAACAGGAAACAAAGGATATCATTGCGAAATACCTGTGCAGTAAGCAGTCAGTCTTAATCTGACTGGGAATTAATTACATGTGGTCTTCCTTGAGGTTCCATCTTGCGACCTTTGCTTTTCGTTGTGTACATTAATGACCTCTCATATGTTACATTGCTAGATGTTAAGTTTGTTTTGTTTGCTGATGACAAAACATTGCAATAAGTGGCATGTCAAGTGCAGATTTAGAAGTAGCTGCTAATCAAATTTTCACTGACATTAATAAATGGCTCAAAGCTAATTCACTGTCATCAAACTTTGAAAAGACCCACCATATGCAGTTCAAAACCTGTAAGAGATGTCCTTCCAGTATGTGTATAACATATGAAGACATGCAGACTTTGAGGTTGACAGTGTTAAATTTCTGGGATTACAACTCAGCAATAAATTCAGTTGGGAGGGGCATAGCACAGAATAGCTGAAGCGCCTAAACGAGTCTGTATCTGCAGTGAGCATGATGTCAGATGTAGGAGACACAAATATAAAAAAAATCTTGCATACCATACTTTGTTTACTTTCATTCTATTATGTCATATGGAATCATAGTCTGGGGTAACTCATCAAACCGAGCAAAAGTTTTTAGCATGCAAAAGCGTGTAATAAGAATCATTGGGCAATAGTTTGATGGTATTTGTTTATCCCCTTTCTGTAAAGAGGCTTAACTTCAGCATATTTTAACTGGTCTGGAAATGCTGCACTGATAAGAGATTGATTATACAAATAACATAAGATAGAACTCAACTCACATGAGCACTCTTTGATTAACTTCATTGATATGTTATCATACCTACTAGAATACTTAGGTTTTAAGAATTTTATGATGGAAGCTGCTTCTTTGGGAGATGTAAGTGTCATTTCCATTTTACTAAAGTTATTTTAAGGATTGGTCTCAGATACTCCATTGCAATGTTCACCGAACCTAATAACCCCAAGCTGCCAGTAACAGAAATAAACCACTTGTTTAAGAGTTTTGCAGCACTACACACAGTTGTTACCAATGTCTCATTTACTTTTAGAGCTATCAGTTCCTCTTCCGTTTTGGCCCCACCTGTCTCTGTCTTCACTATATCCCATACAGTTTTTATTTTGTTGCCTGATGTAATTATCTTTTTCTCATAATAAAGCTGCTTCGACTTCTGGATTACTTGCTTCAATATTTCACATTATTCTTTGTAATGCATTACAATGCTAGTATGAGAGCTGTTCCTAGATAGTAGATACAGTCTTCTTTCTGTCCCACATAATATCTTTATTCCTTGTGTAACCCATGGTTTATGTTTTGACTTCTACGTGATACGAGTTACCTTTAGGGGAAACCAATTTTCAGAAGTGGAAGTAACTTTATTAATGAATGTTTTGAATTTTCCATTTGAGTCAGAAGTATTGTAAACATCTATCTTGTTTATATCTTTGAGCAATTTCCTGAATTTCTCAATTTTTGACTGTTTTTTTACCCCCATGTACTCAGATTTAATTGATTTCTTATCCTGACAATTTTCAGCATTTAACATAAGATGCTGCATGTCATAATCAGATAGCCCACTTACTATTGGTTTTGTAAGATGACTTTTTCCCTAGATTTGGCTACAAAGATTTTATCAACAGCAGTACTAGAGCATTTACATATCATAGTTGCAGTTCACAATAGGAACTAAACTGAATGACAGTGTTCCTGATTGCAGTAATTGTTTACTGACAGAGCTTTTCAATAAATCCACATTAAAATAACCAGCAACCACTATTTCTTTGTTTTTTATTGTGAGATGGGACAACAGAGATTCCAGATTTTTTATGAAGAGGTTAAAATTTCCTGAAGGTGATATGTATATACTTACTGTTAAAAGGACTTACACTAGACTCTCACTAATCTGGCCCTCAGTAGCCTGGCCTCTCAGTAATTTGGCGCACATCCAAAAATATGTGAACAATGACTTACTGTGAACAACAATGCTTAGTCAAAAAATCCTTTATATACTTTATTTGAAATTGTAGCTTTCTTTACAGTTCAGAATCATGTCTTCTAAAAGGAAACACTTTATGCTAGATCTCAAGCAGAAACTTGAAATTTTAGATAAGTTAAATTGAGGTTCTTCACAGAAAACCATTGCTGCTGAGTTCAATGTTGGACGAGCAACTATTTATGACATCAAAAAGAAAGATGATGTTATTCGACACTACTCAACAAAAATGGATAGTGAGTTGGGAAAGAGTGAGAATGAAGAACTGGGTGTAGCTGTTTATAGATGTTTCATACAACAATGCGGTACAGGAATTCCAGTCAGTGGCTTGATTATAAAGGAAAAAGCAGCTTAACAAACAACTTGGCGGTAGTAACTTGTTTGCAGCGAGCATAGGTTGCCTATCAAACTGGCAAAAACAACATGGCATTCAGCAGCTGACAGTCACCAGGGAATGTAGCTAAGCTAACAATAAGGAAGCTGATGTGTCTGTAAACAAGGTTTGGAAGATAATAGAGGAAGAAGTTTAACTGCTGATGCCTTGTATAATGCTGATGAAACAGGACTCTTTTAGAAGATTCTTCCTTCAAAAACATTAGCTGCCAAGAACGAGAAGGATCTCAGGGTTGCAAGCAACAGGAACAGCGCATAACATTAATGGCAGGTTGTAATGCAAATGGGAGTCATAAACTACCACTTATAGTGACTGGAAAATTTCAATACCCACGTTGTTTTCAACTCTCTGACATAAATACTCTACCAGTACAGTATTGTTCTCAGAAGAAAGTGTGGATGGACAGACAAATATTCTCTTGGTGGTTCCACGAAATGTTTGTACCAGCAGTGAGAAAAGAGCTAAAGAAGAAAAAGCTTCCACTGAAAGCTATCCTTATTATTGACCGAGCTCCCAGTCATCCTTCCGATGTTTCTCTTAAGTCCGATGGTATACATGTACAAGCACTCTTTCTCCCACCCAACGTGACAGCTCTAATTCAGCCCATGGACCAGGGAATTTTGGAATCAATTAAATGTCATTAACAACATTCATTTCTCGTCTCCTTGCTGAACAAAAGTGAATGTGACTCTATCAAGACTATGCTGAAGGCATGGAAAGTAATTAACATATGTGGTGTTGTTTTCCAAGCAGCCGAAGCTTGGGATAAAGTGGAGAGCACTACCATAATGAAGATCTGGAGAAAATTGTGGCCATCCATTGATGCTGAATTAGATCCAGTAGTGAGTGTCAGCGATGAGCCAGTCAGTTCGGAATTATCAATTATTTTGTATGCTGACATGTTCCACAACCGTCCAGGAGAAGAAATTGATGATGAAGATGTTACTAAGTGTCTGAATGAGGAAAACTGTGATACGAACCAAACTTAAAAAGATGACGAAATAATTTCAAAAGTGTGCAAGACAGTAATGACGAAAGTGATGAAGAAGAGGACACAGGGGGGCAGAGTATGAAGATTTCTCACACTGCTGGTGCTGAAGCTGCCAAGGTCTTCCTGGAGTACATTATACAACAACCAGATACATGCAGTACCGATGTAATGCTTTTAAAGCAGTTGTGTGATAAAGCATGCCACCGTTGCGTATCATCATTGTGACAGTTACAAATTAGGGACATGTGAGTGATACGACTGTATAATTATGTACAGTATACACTCAAGGACTAATTTTTCTTTGAAAATTAATGTATTTTCAGATTTAATAAAGCATATCCTCTATATTTTAAAACTGTATCCTTCGGTTTAATAAAGTACAGTACATTATATCCCTTGTGTTTTCAAAATAAATAAAAAACTAAGTAAATGAATAAAATAAATTTCAGACACTCAATAATCTGGCACTTCTGCTAATCTGGCACCAATGTGTGCCAGGAATGGCGGGATTAGCAGGACTCCAGTGTATTGTGAAACACTACTTCCATTGCAGAAGCTTCTAAGTGCTGCTCTGAGCAAAATTTATTAATATCAATGTTCTTGAAATCAAAACAGTTTCTGACAAATATGGCAACTCCTCCTTTCTCCATATTTTCTCTACAGAAGTATGAAGTTAACTAGAACCCTGTAATGTTTAACATATCTATGCCAGTGGTCTCATGATGTTCAGAGAGGCAGATTGTATCAACTGGTTTGCTCAACTCTAATTCTTCAAGACAAATAAGCAACTCATTAATCTTACACCTTAGTCCTCAGATGTTCTGATGCAATAATGCTAACTGATTTTGTGAAAAGGCTGAATTACAACTGGATGAATCTAAATTTTTCTGTCAATTTTTGAGTATCTCTAGTTTCAATCAGAGGCTGTCCACATAAATTGTGTACATTAAAATTTGCTATCTGTCAGCCTGTTTTATCAATATGAATGTCATTTTCAGCCTGTCTTTGAACATCTTTTGTTTCTGCCCTGCCTACAGTAAAAAACTGGTACTTTACCATTTGTGATAATAGCCCCCCCCCTTTTAAGATATTTGCTATTAACCCAGGCAGTTTTCCCTTCCCTTCCCCGTTGAGCTGAAAGCCATGCCTAGTATAGTCCCACCTGCTGATAAAGTCAGCAGGAACCACACCAATATGAGACCCCATACCTGATCCAAGCAGCTGTTCCCCCTCTAAATCAACTCTTCTAACAGAAGAGTTTAAATGAGGCAGGTCATGGGGCCTCAGAATGTACACAATCCCAACACCAGTATGTCTAGTTCCTGAAGCTCTCCTTACCAGGTCACTCTGACTTGAATAATTAGGGTTCCTGTCTGTGCTGTTGTGTGCCCCACCCACTATTGCCATGGTATCTTTCTTTGTGAAGTCTTTGCAAAGTGAACCTACATCCTCTTATCACCTGACCTAGACTTTCACAAGGTTTAAAAAAACTTGTGACCTAATTACCTGACCCTAGTTCATCCAGCAATAGTTGGCCAACATGTCTTCCATGTGAACTACCTAACAACAAAACTTACTTCTTCTTCACAACTTTTTGTGACTTCTTACTTTTCAAACACTTTTTGAAAGTTTGTTGTGTTCTGTCTACTCCTCCAACTACTTATGGTTCATCACTTTCCAACTGTGACAACAGATCAAACCTGTTTTTCACATTCACAACAACACTGTCTGAGAAAGTCCTATTCCTATTTCTTCTACAATCTGTTATAACTTCCCACCTCTCTTTTACCTTCTAGTTCCACCTGAAGGGCAGGAATCTTCTCCTCCTGTTCCACGATCTTCCTATCTCTGCAGCAAATCCTATACAACGAATGAGCCTTGTTTATTTCCCCTATTCCCACACCACTACAGTCACCCACATGACAGGAACTGCAACAACCCTCACACCACACCGTGGGACTAACAATCATATGGCAAGTTATACAGTTCTCACTCCTAGCAAACAAATTTTGGCTTTAGTCTAAGTTAAACAAGAATAACTTCCTGGACTACTCAATTAATATAATAAATTTCTTAGAACATTTGGGCCTAAAGTTCAGATACTAATTCAAAACTTCCGGAGAAACAGAAATGATCAAACCTGTATTGTTTATGTGATGAAACAAAAAGTAAACAAAGAACTGAGCGTGCAGTATATAAACTTTTCACTTATTTTGGTACTTTTCACATATTTTGGTACTTTTCACTTTGGCCACTAACTAGAGAATCAAATGGATAGCATGTAAGAATACACTAACAACACAAACTGAACTTTATTGAAATAATCATGCAACTTACAGTTGTTGTTGTTGTGGTCTTCAGTCCTGAGACTGGTTTGATGCAGCTCTCCATGCTACTCTATCCTGTGCAAGCTTCTTCATCTCCCAGTACCTACTGCAACCTATATCCTTCTGAATCTGCTTAGTGTATTCATCTCTTGGTCTCCCTCTACGATTTTTACCCTCCACGCTGCCCTCCAATACTAAATTGATGATCCCTTGATGCCTCAGAACATGTCCTACCAACCGATCCCTTCTTCTGGTCAAGTTGTGCCACAAACTTCTCTTCTCCCCAATCCTATTCAATACTTCCTCATTAGTTATGTGATCTACCCATCTAATCTTCAGCATTCTTCTGTAGCACCACATTTCAAAAGCTTCTATTCTCTTCTTGTCTAAACTATTTATCGTCCATGTTTCACTTCCATACATGGCTACACTCCGTACAAATACTTTCAGAAACAACTTCCTGACACTTAAATTTATACTCGATGTTAACAAATTTCTCTTCTTCAGAAACGCTTTCCTTGCCATTGCCAGTCTACATTTTATATCCTCTCTACTTCGACCATCATCAGTTATTTTGCTCCCCAAATAGCAAAACTCCTTTACTACTTTAAGTGTCTCATTTCCTAATCTAATCCCCTCAGCATCACCCGACTTAATTCGGCTACATTCCATTATCCTCGTTTTGCTTTTGTTGATGTTCATCTTATATACTCCTCTCAAGACACTGTCCATTCCATTCAACTGCTCTTCCAAGTCCTTTGCTGTCTCTGACAGAATTACAATGTCATCGGCGAACCTCAAAGTTTTTATTTCTTCTCCATGGATTTTAATACCTACTCCGAATTTTTCTTTTGTTTCCTTTACAGCTTGCTCAATATACAGATTGAATAACATCGGGGAGAGGCTACAACCCTGTCTTACTCCCTTCCCAACCACCGCTTCCCTTTCATGTCCCTAGACTCTTATAACTGCCATCTGGTTTCTGTACAAATTGTAAATAGCCTTTCGCTCCCTGTATTTTACCCCTGCCACCTTTAGAATTTGAAAGAGAGTATTCCAGTCAACATTGTCAAAAGCTTTCTCTAAGTCTACAAATGCTAGAAACGTAGGTTTGCCTTTCCTTAATCTTTCTTCTAAGATAAGTCATGCGGTCAGTATTGCCTCATGTGTTCCAGTATTTCTACGGAATCCAAACTGATCATACCTGAGGTCAGCTTCTACTAGTTTTTCCATTCATCTATAAAGAATTAGTGTTAGTATTTTGCAGCTGTGGCTTATTAAACTGATTGTTCGGTAATTTTCACATCTGTCAACACCTGCTTTCTTTGGGATTGGAATTATTATATTCTTCTTGAAGTCTGAGGGTATTCCGCCTGTTTCATACATCTTGCCCACCAGATGGTAGAGTTTTGTCAGGACTGGCTCTCCCAAGGCCATCAGTAGTTCCAATGGAATGTTGTCTACTCCGGGGGCCTTGTTTCGACTCAGGTCTTTCAGTGCTCTGTCAAACTCTTGACGCAATATCGTATCTCCCATTTCATCTTCATCTACATCCTCTTCCATTTCCATATTATTGTCACCAAGTACATCGCCCTTGTATAGACCCTCTATATACTCCTTCCATCTTTCTGCTTTCCCTTCTTTGCTTAGAACTGGATTTCCATCTGAGCTCTTGATGTTCATACAAGCGGTTCTCTTTTCTCCAAAGGTCTCTTTAATTTTCCTGTAGGCAGTATCTATCTGACCCCTAGTGACATCCTTACATTTGTCCTCTGGCCATCCCTGCTTAGCCACTTTGCACTTCCTGTCGATCTCATTTTTGAGACGTTTGTATTCCTTTTTGCCTGCTTCATTTATTGCATTTTTATATTTTCTCCTTTCATCAATTAAATTCAATATTTCTTCTGTTACCCAAAGATTTCTACTAGCCCTCATCTTTTTACCTACTTGATCCTCTGCTGCCTTCACTACTTCATCCCTCAAAGCTACCCATTCTTCTTCTGCTGTATTTCTTTCCCCCATTCCTGTCAGTTGTTCCCTTCTGCTCTCCCTGAAACTCTGTACAACCTCTGGTTCTTTCAGTTTATCCAGGTCCCATTTCCTTAAATTCCCACCTTTTTGCAGTTTCTTCAGTTTTAATCTACAGGTCATAACCAATAGATTGTGGTCAGAGTCCACATCTGCCCCTGGAAATGTCTTACAATTTAAAACCTGGTTGCTAAATCTCTGTCTTGCCATTATATAATCTATCTGATACCTTTTAGTATCTCCAGGGTTCTTCCATGTATACAACCTTCTGTCATGATTCTTAAACCAAGTGTTAGCTATGATTAAGTTGTGCTCTGTGCAAAATTCTACCAGGCGACTTCATATTTCATTTCTTAGTCCCAATCCATATCCACCTACTACGTTTCCTTCTCTCCCTTTTCCTACACTCAAATTCCAGTCACCCATGACTATTAAATTTTCATGTCCCTTCACTATCTGAATAATTTCTTTTATTTCATCATACATTTCTTCAATTTCTTCGTCATCTGTAGAGCTAGTTGGCATATAAACTTGTACTACTGTAGTAGGTGTGGGCTTCGTATCTATCTTGGCCACAATAATGCGTTCACTATGCTGTTTGTAGTAGCTTACCCACATTCCTATTTTCCTATTCATTATTAAACCTACTCCTGCATTACCCCTATTTGGTTTTGTGTTTATAACCCTGTATTCACCCGACCAGAAGTCTTGTTCCTCCTGCCACCAAACTTCACTAATGCCCACTATATCTAACTTTAACCTATCCATTTCCCTTTTTAAATTTTCTAACCTACCTGCCCGATTAAGGGATCTGACATTCCACGCTCCAATCCATAGAATGCCAGTTTTCTTTCTCCTGATAACAACATCCTCTTGAGTAGTCCCCGCCCGGAGATCCGAATGGGGGACTATTTTACCTCCGGAATATTTTACCCAAGAGGACGCCATCATCATTTAATCATACAGTAAAGCTGCATGCCCTCGGGAAAAATTACGGCCGTAGTTTCCCCTTGCTTTCAGCCGTTCACAGTACCAGCACAGCAAGGCCGTTTTGGTTATTGTTACAAGGCCAGATCAGTCAATCATCCAACCTGTTGCCCTTGCAACTACTGAAAAGGCTGCTGCCCTTCTTCAGGAACCACACATTTGTCTGGCCTCTCAACAGATACCCCTCCGTTGTGGTTGTACCTACGGTACAGCTATTTGTATCGCTGAGGCACGCAAGCCTCCCCATCAACGGCAAGGTCCATGGTTCACGGGGGGCAACTTACAGTATATTTCCAAAATAATAAAACTTACAGTATATTTCCAAAATAATAAAAAAAATAAATGAATAAAATAAATTTCAGACACTCAATAACCCGGCCGTGTGATGTCATATCTGTTTACAAAATTTTAAACATGGCTGAAGCAGCAACTGTTGAAAATCTTCACGGTAAATGATAACAGCCAAACAGTTGCAGGATAAAGATTTATTGAAATCTTTGACCACAGTTTCGGTATATCTAAATATACCTTCATCAGAAGCAAAAATACACTAAAATCACATCCTGCAGTGGAGATGCATAAAACAATTGTGGCAAAGGCCTTTGGCAGAATTGTTTTACACATCTCCGCTGCAGGATATGGAAGCTGGGAGAGCTACATTTACAGGTAATGAAAGGCACTGTCCACATTGGTGATGGAGTTTGAGCTGACATTTGGTTTAGTGGAGTTAAAATTTCTGAAAACTTCAAACTCCAAAAAGCATTTTCCAAAAGACAAAGAGATCATATGCTGAAATATTACATATGACTAATGTATATAGGAGAGACAGTGCTTGAAAATGACAATTAAAGGGTGTAGACAGTAAGAAATACATTAACATTATTAGACTGGTGTTAAGTGGTAAATGTAGCAAAGGCATAGGCATTTACATTCAGCATAAAAAACTGAACACATTACCGGTAGAGTACATGTATTATGATTATCGTACCGAAATCACAGACTGACTAGGCTACTGACAGCATCAGCCACCACAAGGAATACAGCTCACATAAACGAAATAATATGAATCATCTCAGAGCCACAGAAAGGTGCATTATTGAGTAATGGAGACAGTGGACCACGAACTTCACGGGCCTGCGTACAAAACTTTCTAGTGCATATGAGTCAATATACTTATTTTGGGTGATCTATGGCAGATATGAGAGAATACTCACAATTGAATAAAATATTCAAATATATTTTAATGATTATAGATACATATTCCAAATTCATTGGACCCATCCTTTGAAGGCAAAGAGTGGGAGAGAAGTTGCACAGATGTGTAAACAATTGCTGCAGACTGGTGGAAGTCGGTGTCCTGACAACATGCAGACCAATGATGGAGATGAATTTTACAATAAGTAGTTCAGGTTGATAATGGAGTGATTTGAAATAATTCTCTCACATCGAAGTGAGTATTGTGGCACATCTGAAGAGGAGTGTTAAAACTCATATGTGACTGCAATTAATCTTTGTAGTTCGTACACTCGGCTAAACATTCTCTCACAAATTATTGAGGAGTATAATCAAACTGAACATCACACTATTAAGATGACGCCTATCAGTGTAGACTTCTAAATTCAGCAGTATTACAATGGTGCATCCATACAAGCAAAAGTTCATTATAGGTGATTTGGAGCATATTTCAAAATACAAAACTGCATTTTGGAAGTCTTACCTTCCTAACTGGTCAATGGAGTCATTTACCAGAGGACAGACCTGAGCACGTACATCTTAAAGGATAGTGATGCTGAAGAAATTGCAGGGAGTTTTTATGCAGGGGAATTACAGAAAAGTTCTGAACCAGATGTGTATCTCATACAGCGTGGCATAAGGAGCATGGGAACAGGGCTTCAGGGAAATGACTTCGCTTTCCAGTGTCACAAAGCAGTTGAGTGAACACTCACAATTTGCGACATAACAGGATGTGCAAACCTCAGACAATGTAATAGCATCCTGTGGTTGCTAGGAGGCATATCAGCAGAGGTGTTGGTGATATTCTGAATAAACTGCCAGTTGAACTTCATATAACTGGATACAATTTCTGTGGACCTGGAATGCAACTGAAAAAGCATCTGGCTCACGGCAATACGGCATTTAATTTACATGGGTAGGCCTGCAAGGAGCATGCTTTAGTGTATGCTGAAAATCACAGTTTGGCAGAATGTCATGCTGGAGGTCAAATTTTAGTCAATAAAGCCAAGCAAGTATGGCAAAGAAGATACATATGTCTAGGACAATGTATTGCGGCACTCAATTGATATAAAAATATGTACTAAACTTTAACTGGGTTCTGAAATAAATTTCAAACACATTATGAGCATGTCTTCTTATACACTGAAGGGGAAGAAACCTGTTGGTTGTTTAAAACGTATCGGATCAGCGGCAGTAGCGGCAAAAAGCATCTTGAAGAAGAAGGAGGGAATAAGAAAAGGCCACGTTAAAACGTCCAGGTATCTGCCAATACCTAAGACTTCTGGTGGAATTATCATTTACAGTGAATATTTGTTTACAGTAGATTCGTTAGAGCAGTTGCGAGCAAGCTCATGTGCAAGTACAGTTGAGTCGCATTTGAGTATTACAATCTCCCGCTTCTGGCTACAGAAGTGTGGCAGTTAGGTGTATAAGCAATAGCAGCAAGCAGCCAGATACTATCCAGAAAAATTTTACTGTCACACCTACGCTTCCAGGTTCATGCATGCGCAACAGGCTCGAATCTAGAGGGGTGGGGACAAACTGAGGTATCCACCACAGGCGGCAATTTCCCGGGGAGGGGGGCAAATTCATATTCTTGATGAAAATCACCTATTTTCACAAAGTGCCTAGCGTCCAGCATACGTTGGTCTATTATCGATTATTCATATGACTGTGAAACACATCCGTGTTGGATTTTCAACACATTTTAAGTTGATTTCTGAACGAATCATAAGTTGATTTTTAAGTGTGCCACTATCTATAATTGCCCCAGTTTGTAAATGTTCCAAATTCATATTCTTGAGGAAAAAACCTTGTTTCACAAAGTACCTAGTAGCCAGCATGCGTTGTTCTATCAATTATTCATATGATTCTGAAACGCATCCCTGTTGGTTCTTGAACATTTTTGAACACATTCTAAGTTGATTTATGAATGAATCATAAGTTGATTTTTGAATGCACCACTATCTAATGTTGCCCCGGTTCGAAAATTTTGGAGATCTGAGGCTGATGCACAGAGCATTCTGGACTGTAGTGGGGAGGTGGGTAGTTTACACGTGACCTGTATTTGTGTTTAATAATTTTGCTGCTTCCTCTTTATTACTCTCACATCAAATGAAAACAAAACGGATTTCTGTGGCCAGGAGCTATCAGGTGAATTAAAATATGTTCACATAATTATGGAAGACTAAAATATGTTATTAGTTTCTGACTTTATTTTATATCCACCTTTCTGACTGTCAAGCTTTAATCGCCTTGCAGAACAATGAAGTTATTTTTGTTGATTTGCTAAAGAAATTTGGCTTTATTAATCTTTTCCACTGAGGCAGTCAATTTATTTGAAACAAAGTGTTTAATTCCATGCTATTGGCTAGTTTCAACTGTTCACAGCATTTGAAGTGCACGTTTTCATCTTCTAGCAATATGCCATGATAAAGAACCAAACATGAGATAAGACGGTATTGGTACTCCAAGACAATTTACATGCAAATCTGGATATAAGAATGTGCACTTTAAGGCGAATTATGCTTTTAGTATGGCTCACGAAATTCTGACGCTCTTGGAGTATCTTATAATGCCTTGTCTTGTTCCTTTTATAACACAATGTAAGATCTTTTAATGTTTTACATGTACAAACAAATGAACTTTGTGCATCATTGTAGCTGTGGTGACACCTGTTACCTGGCGCTCTCTGACAACTGCTGAAACGAACCTATTTCTAGCAGGTCATTGGAAAATATTGTGAATGGTTGTTTGAAAAGCTTTATTTTCTAAATAAATTTCCTTTTACGCAAGGGGAAACTATGTGCGAGAATGTACGATGAATTTCTTAAATCACAGAGTGTTTGACTCTCATTTAAAAATCAACTCTTTGAGGATGACTATTTAGAAGAATTTTGAGCCCAGAAGATCAGACATCTATGCCGTTCTTAAAAATTTTACTGGCACATTTGTGTAATATACCTTAAAGTGTAATACACGCAAAAAGATCAACATTATATGTCAAAGTTTAGCTTCTCTTGCAGCTTATTAATCTTCGAGACCAACGTTATATGTGAAAGCGTTTCTTTTCTTGTAGCAACACTATGCATACTATTTTAAACCATTGACTTTTCCTAGCTGTGTGTTAGCACTAGTTAACAGTGATGTTGCTATTGGCTGACTTCATCATGTGTCCTATGCTCTGAATATCCGCTGTCATCGGCTGACAATATCACGTGACATGAGCTATGACTGGCTCGCAAAAGTGCATTGTAATCCCAATTTCAATGCTTCATAAAGTAACCTGGGGTGTTCAGTGGAATTCGAATTTATACTTTTATAATACAAAAAAATGCAGTGTACATGTTGCTCCACCTCAAACATATTTCCAAAACATGTTTTTTCCCCTGAGTTTCGTTTTCTAAAGGCCGGGAAATTCTGCAGCCATTTATACAACCATAACCATTCAAAGGAGTGATAAGTTTTACATTTCCAAGGAAAAGTATACTGTAATTTGCATGGAGAAAGTGTATTTTCACGCGGGAGAAAGTGTATTTTTAAATGGAAAATTCGGGAAAAATCCGGGAATTTTTTTTCCTTGTCCAGTTATGCACCCAGTTCTTTTTTCAGAAAATGTACAAAAAAAAGTGAAACCTTCAATTGATAGCTTCCAATAGGTATTAATTGACTTATTTATGACATAATATTGCTTCAGTTAACTGTTATTACTCAATTAAACACCTATCATTACAAGAGCTCTTAACGTGCACCAACCACCAACTGAAGATGCTACACTTCATAGTATGTAAATATTTTTACTCTCAGAACGTGAAAATATTAAAATTGTTTGCTTAAACGAGCATTGGCTTACAAAAGATAGTATCATAATTTTAAATAAGTTAAAAAATTTCAATGTAGCCTGAAGTTTTTGTAGAACAAATAGTACTCGTGGGGGCTCGTGCATACTTGTAAATAACTCGATAGAGTATAAAGTAAAAGATGATTTCAATTTTCTGAATGAAGAAGGAGTATTTGAAAGCTAATCAACTGAATTAGAAACACAAAATGTTATTATTGTTTCTATATATAGAATCCTAGGTGTAGAGATAACAAAATTATTTTTACCAAAATTAAAAAATATTTTACAGAAAGTCATCAATGAGAAAAAGAAAAAGGTATTAATAGCAGTTGATTTCAATATAAAATTATTAAATCAAACAAATGATTCAGTAAAGTTTATGGACTTAATCCAAAAAATTGGTTTCAAGGTAAACTTCATGGAAATCACAAGAGAAAACGAAAATACAGGAAGCTGTATTGATAACATTTTAACAAATTATAAATTTGATGATTCAAAGAAGTTATGTGTGGAATTAGGATTCTCAGACCACTCTGCTCTGTTCATTGAAATAGTAAATACAAAGTACTAAAAATACTCAAAGCAAAAGACATTTTACTGCTGAAAATTTAAAACAGTTCTGCTCTAAATTAGAAGAGGTGGAGTGACAAGTTGAAGATGATACTCCAAACTCTGCACAATTTAACAGGTTTCTAGAAAGTCTCTTACATGTATTTAATGAAATATTTCCACTTAGAGTACTCCACACAAAGGTGTCAAATAAGCTAAATTGGATCACTGCTGGAATAAAAATATCCAGTTGGAAGAAAAGACAACTGCACATGGAGTTGAAATACAACAAAGACCCTGTTTTCATAAATGATGTCAAATGGTATAAAGGCTTATTTAAACGGATGGTGAAAGCTGCAAAAGAACTGGTAAATAATAAATACATCTTGGCTCATGAAAACAAATCAAAGGCAGTCTGGTTGGTCGTAAAAACAGAACTGGGGATGAGAACTAACAGCAAAGTTATCTCCAAAATTAAAGTGGGAAATAAAACTATAACAAATCCTGTTCTGATTTCAGAATATTTTAACAATTTTTTTAGAAATGTATCAAAATCAGTTGCAGATGTAGATGGTTATATGAAAAAGGTACAATTAGGTCAGAAGGCGAAAGAATGCATTAACAAATTTAAAAAAACTTCAGCCAAAGATGTAGAGAACACTATATTACAGCTCAAAAACAAAAATTCCACAGGGTGGGACGGCATACCTACTAAAGTAGGTAAATCAGCTGGCAGGTATTCTCCCAATTTTCTCAAAAATATTTGAAAAAGTGGTAGTAATGCAAATCAGAAAATTTATATAAAAATCAAACATACTTCAGATAATCAATACGGCTTTCAGAAAGGCAAAAACACAATAGACGCCATAAATGAGTTTGTGAAAAAAAATTTGTTCTGCCTTAGACAAGTCTAGCAAAGTTGCAGGATTGTTCTGTGATCTCACAAAAGCATTTGATTGTGTAAACCATTAATTGCTCCTGTACAAATGGAAAAATACGGAATTGGAGACGTATTTGAGAGTGGTTCAGGTCGTACCTCACAAAGAGAAAATGAAGAGTAGTTATATCATCAAGCAAGGGAAATTTCTTCTCTGAATGGATGATTATTTCACAAGGCTCAATTCTGGGTCTAATTTTATTCTTACTTTACGTAAATGATTAGCCACTAAACATAAATTCACACTCAGTTTTATTCGCTGATGATACATCTGCCCTCATTGAAAGCAATCTCTCAGAACAAATTCCCTCAACTTTCACAAATCTACTAGACAGTTTAGAAAACTGTTTCCAATTAAATGGGTTAAAATTGAATATTGGAAAGACACATTTACTACAGTTTAAAACCAAAAACTCTAAGATAAATGAAATTCATATTACCTGCAGAAACCAGGAACTGAAAGAATTAGATTGTGTTAAATTTTTAGGAATACATTTGGACCAAAATTTATTCTGGTCTTCACATATAGAATACTTAGCAAATAAGTTAAACAGCCTGACCTTTGCTATGAAGATAGAGATAAGAAAAGTAATTTATCAGAGCTATTTTGAAGTTGTTCTAATTACTTGCAATAAGCTGTTTATTCAGTTGTAGATGTTTGGTTCAAATGGCTCTGAGCACTATGGGACTTAACTTCTAAGGTCATCAGTCCCCTAGAACTTAGAACTACTTAAACCTAACTAACCTAAGGACATCAGAGACACCCATGCCTGAGGCAGGATTCGAACCTGCAACCGTAGCAGTCACACGGTTCCAGACTGTAGTGCCTAGAACCGCACGGCCACCCCTGCTGGCTGTAGATGTTTCTACTTAGTAAGATAATTTAATTATTGTATCTTATCTATATTCTGTCTGTATCTCATATATGTATTCTGCTATGTGAACTATGTGCCACAATATTTTAATTACTTGTAATAAGCTGTATATTCACTTGTAGATATTTCTACTTAGTAACATAATTTAATTATTGTTTGTTACTCATATTCTGTCTGTATCTCTTATATGTATTCTGCAATGTGCAGTATGCACCACCATCATCTCTCATCACACACCACCTTTTTTATATTTTGTCTATATATCCTATATGTATTCTGCTATGTGAGTTATGTACCACTACTGCCATCTCTCGTCATATACCATTTAAACATAATTTTTCAAATTGACTTGTCCTATATCATGATGTGCTTTACTGTACAAATTGTATGATCTACAGGACCAATAGTAAATCAAATCAAATCAAGGTATGGCATTATCTTTTGGGTTAATACAAGCAAAATCATTAGAATATTAAAATTACAAAAAGCAATTGATAGAAATATGTGTAAAGCAATGTTCTTACTCCATAGAAGAATTTATGAATGATGATGTGAAAGTCTGAGCAAGGGAACATCACCTGTAAATTAAGCTTTGCAGTTTTGTGTCAAATAAGTGATTGTAAAAATATGTTCACTACGTAAACGCTGTTGTTATATATTACTTTGTAAGACATGGTTCAAATGGCTCTGAGCACTATGGGACTCAACTGCTGAGGTTATTAGTCCCCTAGAACTTAGAACTAGTTAAACCTAACTAACCTAAGAACATCACAAACATCCATGCCCGAGGCAGGATTCGAACCTGCGACCGTAGCGGTCTTGCGGTTCCAGACTGCAGCGCCTTGAACCGCACGGCCACTTCGGCCGGCTGTAAGACATGTAAACTGGGGTGTTCATATATTGTTTTTGTAATACTGTATATACAAATTGTAATTGTAATGTAAATGTAATGTTGACGAGTCCACAGTACATCAGATCTGTGATTTGGCTTTGTATGTTATGGGATAGTAAGAATTCTGATTCTGATTACTGCCCTGCCCCCCAACTGAAACCCAAACATCATGGCCAAAAGTTCCTTTTCTGAGATCCCATATGTGATATCACGTTTTTTATAATATTCGACTTGTAGATCTTGTTGTCCTCTGGTGCACTACTCCATCTCTCATCTTCTCTTGGAATGGCACAGATCTCACACCAAAATCTGAGCTGGTACAGCCAAAAGGGGAGGGACATGTCTGGCTAGTATATTTTGCTATTACAAAGGAATCCTCATCACACTCAAGTGTCCATTTCCAGGAAACATTTTTCGTTACTAATTTCCACGAATTTGGGGAGTTAATAGAATAATCCCTGTTAAATTTCTTATAGAAATTACACAACCAAATGAAATTTTTCAACTGTTTTTTGCTCATGGGCCTCATCCCCTCTCCAGTGGCCTTGCTCTTGTTCCTGTTAGGCAGTGTTCCTCCTTTTATCAACTGATGGCCTAGAAATGTTAATTTTGTCTGCATAAATTCACATTCACTAAGTCTGAACGTCATTTCCCCGTTCTGCAATGCCTTGAACACCTCTTCTAGCAACAAACAGTGTTCTTGCCTTGTACTGCAAGTGATCAGTATATCGTCTGCATACAATGTAAGCCTTCTCATCAATTCAGACCCAAGTACAAGACTCAGTGCTCTAGTAAACACAGCAACTGGTATCTATAGACCAAATGGAACAACCCTAAACATGTATGCCCTTCCCTCAAATAGGAAAGTTGTGTACTTTCTACTTTCCTTGGACAGTGGCATTTGCGAGAACTCATAGGTCAGATCCATACTTGACATTTGCATTACATTATTAAATTTCAGCAATAACTCATTCAATAACTCATTTATGTTTTCTGTTTGGTCATTTTCTCTTACCATTATTTTATTATTCAGTCTCCTGGCATCTAGCAGAATCTGTACATTTCTGACCTTCTTGTTAACCACTACAATTTGATTATATTAGTCACTCATTCCCCATTATAAAACTTTTCATTTCACCATTTGTTGAATCCTGTCTCTGACTGCTTCTTTGCCCCTCACTGTAATAAGGAAAGGCTTTACCCAAATGATACTATGAGGTGTCACCTTCAATGAATTCACTACCTCACATGGCTTACCTGAAAACAAACATTTATGTTTATGCAAAGGTTCACCCAGCTGAACCCTTAAATCCTCTAGTAAGTACTGCACCTCTTTCATCTTATTATCTATTTGCTCAAATATATCTAAAAACAAAGATGATGTGACTTACCAAATGAAAGTGCTGGCAGGTCGACAGACACACAAACAAACACAAACATACACACAAAATTCAAGCTTTCGCAACAAACTGTTGCTTCATCAGGAAAGAAGGAAGGAGAGGGAAAGACGAAAGGATGTGGGTTTTAAGGGAGAGGGTAAGGAGTCATTCCAATCCCGGGAGCGGAAAGACTTACCTTAGGGGGAAAAAAGGACGGGTATACACTCGTACACACACACATATCCATCCACACATATACAGACACAAGCAGACATATTTAAAGACTGTCTGCTTGTGTCTGTATATGTGTGGATGGATATGTGTGTGTGTACGAGTGTATACCCGTCCTTTTTTCCCCCTAAGGTAAGTCTTTCCGCTCCCGGGATTGGAATGACTCCTTACGCTCTCCCTTAAAACCCACATCCTTTCGTCTTTCCCTCTCCTTCCTTCTTTCCTGATGAGGCAACAGTTTGTTGCGAAAGCTTGAATTTTGTGTGTATGTTTGTGTTTGTTTGTGTGTCTGTCGACCTGCCAGCACTTTCATTTGGTAAGTCACATCATCTTTGTTTTTAGATATATTTTTCCTACGTGGAATGTTTCCCTCTATTATAACCATATCTATTTGCTCACCTGCACATGACTCCTCATACCTTTCATTTTCCTTCTGCAAATGTACCATCACTTCTTCTCCTTTTAATTCCTCTTTAAATTTTATTTCCTTTCTGTACCCCCTTAGCATCAAGACCCAAATTTCTATCCTTAAACCCAGTATCACAATTATACCATATTTATATAGAAAATCCATGCTCAAAATAATATTCATTGACAACCCTGAAAGGATAAAACAGCATGCACTTAAACAACAATTATTTATCACAAACACTAAAATGATCTCCTTTCTGATAGGCTACTGCATGCCACATTTGCAGTCCTGGTCTTTACCACAGCTACAGTCAGCTCCACTAGACTGCTACTCCTTATTTGTTACCAAATGGATTCGGACACAGCTGACCTCAATGTGCTACCTACTCTCTTTATACATCATACATACATCCCAACACCTATTCCCATAATCAGTTTCCATATCCCCTTTAAGTAAATCATTGAACATTTTACTCACCTTCTCACCATTCAATTCCTCTACCTTTCTAGCAACTTTATCAATGAAAATAATCAATTTTTGAAAATATAATGTGCTTGGATAGATACAAAGGTGGCAAGAGAACACACATATAAAAGATATTATAGTTTTCAAGCTTTTAGAGCTGATGGTTGCATCTTCTGGCAGAAGAGTTGATGGGGAAGGGAGAGGGTTGAAGGAAAAGGCCTGATGAAGTTAGGAAAAGGGATAGAGTTCAGAAAAGTTGCCCAGAACCCTGGATCAGGGGAGACTTACAAGACTTACCAGATGGGATTAGAATGAAAGACTGATCGTTGGAGACTGCATGGGATGAGATTTGAAAACCTGAGAGCATAAAGATGGAAGATAGGGTAATACACAAGACAGAGATTACTGTCAAAACATTGTGCATAAGTTAATAAGAACAAAAGCTAAGTGCATTGTGTCTGATAGAAGTGGGAGGAGACAGCAAAAAATAGACAGGTCAGAAAATGAAAGATGTAGAAAACTAAAACTGAGTGAAGAAAGGAATAGTTAATGTGAAGAAATGCTGAGACTGAAGAAATTAATGTAAATTAAGAGGCCAGGTGTTGGCAAAAACTGGGGACATGCTGTAGCTCCAATTCCCATCTGCAGAGTTCTGAGAAACTGTTGTCTGGAGGAAGAATCCAGATGGCATGTGTGGTGAAACAAACACCGAAGTCATGACAGTCATGTTGTAGAGCATGCTCTGCAACCGAACATTGTGTGTTGCCTGCATACAACTTCTGCCAGTGCCTGTTCATCCTAACTGATAACTTGGTTATTTACATAGCAACTCACCATATAGTGGAGATGCTGAGTCACAGATAGGCACAACAAAAAGACTGACACAAAATAAGCTTTTGGCAAACAAGGCCTTTGTTAAAAATAAACACAAGCATACATTCACAGTCACACAAAAGCAACTCACACACATATTGTGATGAAGCAAGCTGGGATGTTTTTACATCCCCTCTTGTTTTGCCATCTGCCTCCTTAAAATTCGTTTTTCACTTTTAACTAATTACCATTAACACACATGAATATAATCTGCATTTTCATAAAAGAAAAAGGTTGGTCCCCAGTTTTAAAGAATGTAACACCAGATCTAATTTTTTGCTTAGTTTTATGTGTGTAATTGATTTTTTAATTTATTTCGACTATTCCTTGTTAGTATCTTTTATTACAGGCTGAGATCAGTAATTGTTTTGTAACTTAATTTCTCTTGTTGACTAATAAACAAATATAAATTCTGTACTAGTTATAAACATTTGGAGGAACAACTAATAGTATTCTTAAAGTATTTATTTGGCTCTATTCAGAAACATATTAGCAAAGCCAGCCTTTAATTAATTCCAAAGTAATTTGGCTAACCCTTGTAGTAGAAGAAACTGTTAAAAAGAACAAATTTGTCAATGTATTCAGTTAATTTAATGGGTTAAGCTTTAATTGTAATTTCTGTAAATTTAACTTCAAACAATGTGTAGTTTCAGTACCTATTATTGTTATACATAAGGGCCCGATTTTTGGTAATGAGACAGTCTGTCCACAGCCGAGTTTCAGACGAGGAATTTGTGTTGATTAGAACAACAATGCGTCAACTTAACAGTGAAATAAGTGTTACACCTGTAGGGTGTGTGTTAAACCAATGATAGTGTCTGCTCCATACGCATCTTGTTATTCTTCAAGAACTGTGTGGTTAGGTTTTTACTGCTCATTGATGTTCAATAGTAAATTATTGTAGCAGTATGTGGATGTTCGCCTGCAACCTATTAATGAGGCTTATCGAAAGTTAAACAATAGTGCGCTGGCCATATAACTGTGTAATATTGGGGCGTTGTGAACAGTGAATGTAAAAGACTGTGAAACGCAACTGTACATCTGTTGGCTACATCATTTACAGTAGACAGTAGTGACACTCCCACACGCCATTTTTCAGCCAGTACATCGATATGGAGGGCAATCAACAAATGAAGAGACAAAGATGGCAAGCATTGTCACAACATGACTGTGACTACATAACAACTGATGCACAACATGTGTCATTTCACATGTGGCTCTCCCTTTGATAGTATTCAGTATGTTTTGCCAGTTACAGGGCTGGTATAGGTGATGGCAGGAAGGTGCATAGGACAAGTCTTACAGTGGGGACGAGCACAGAGGTAAGAGCCATAGGGTATGGGGATGGATGCAGAAGGAATTTAGTGTCTGACAAGGATATTGCAGAAATTTGGAGGGTGACAAAAGCTATTCTACATAGGTGTGGTAGGAAAATTTGCCTGCCACAATGGACCTCATTTTAGGGCATGATTTTAAGAAGTCTTTGCCTTGTCAAAGAAGCTGGTTAACACATTCAAAACCAGGACAATACTAAGTGGCAAGTGATGTACTCCTTGGTTGTTTTTTTGTAGGGATCAATGATATCATGACTGGATGTGATGACCTGGGAAATCTCCTTTTGAACTAGGCTGGTGAGGTAATTATGTCCAGTGAACTCGTGCGCAATGTTTTGGCAGTAATCTCTTTCTTGTATATTATTATATCTGCCAGTTTTAAACTCTCAAGATTTCAAATTTTGTCCAGTGCAGTCCCCAACATTCAGACTTTCCTTCTCATATCCAGTAAATCTCCCATGATCTAGAGTTCTGTACGACTTCTCTGAACCTTACCCCTTTTTCCTAATCCTCACTAATCCTTTTCCTTCATCCTTCTGCCACCGCTTGGTTGAGCAGATTTTTTATCTATCCAATTATATTCCCAAAATATGTCAGGCCATGTGTCTATCGTTCCTTCTTATGCAACCCCCTTGTCATGCTTTTTTGTCTTCTATCTTGTTCAAACTGTCATTTGTTTTCTACCATGGGTACTAGTCCGCTCATTTATTTACCTGTACCACCTATATTACTGAGTCTTTTCTAGTACTGATTTCTGTGTGTTTAGTGGGACAACTGTTATTTACAAATTTGCATTTAACAATTTGTTCATGGTTCACTAGAGTGTAGGGGTACACCCAATCATCTTTCGCCAATTTATTTGTAAATTTGATAGCTATTATCTTCCCCATCCTCCACTTAACTTGCTTATACATAATTCTTTCATGTTTTTTGTGTGTTTGTTTTTCGTGAAACTGCTCTGATCGCCTTTTGCTGTCATCTGCTACATTACTTTATTTGATAAACACAATGAATTATATTTTCTCTTTCTGTTTGTCCAGTTTTTAAAATTTTGTCTTTTTTCATGACTGTCCCAGTCGAATTTCTTTTCCAGTCACAATGTTTTCGTATTGTATAGGTTATGCTTCATGCAAGAAATTCTCGCCCACTCATTACCTCTTTTTAATCCTTGTGTGTTCTCGCACTTTTTGTATGAATTTTTCCAATCCTTTTCCTTGCCTTTCTCTCTTTTCCCACCCTCTGCTTCTCTTTTTTGCCACTCCCATCATCCGTAAGACTCCAAATCCTCCTCTCTTGTCATGATGAACCTCATCACATGTTACTTTTGAAAATATGCTTTTCCATTATCAAACCTAAGGTCCCACATTGCGTTTCTTGAAACCTGCTTGTCCCTGGTAGTTATTCCCAAAGACCTAAAACTAAAAGCTCCTGTTTCTGAATGTAATCCTACTTTACACCAGCCTCTTTTACAGTTTCAAATACAGCAATTTCTTGTCCTATATCCCTCATCTGCCAATTTCCATTCCACCAGACTTCTCTCCTTGTACAAAATCCTTCAGGTATCTGCTCCACATGTTTCCTTGGTATGTATCATCCACCAAGCCAACTACAAACTGTAACAACATGCCAGACTTCACCTCAAAAAGTTACCCCACCTTTTCCAAAATTACCTCAACAGTGGTGCTCCCCTTTGTGTCCCTCTACAGCTCCCTAAACAGCCACACCATCAGCCACTAGTCCCCTCCTACAAACCTAGCTTGATCAACATCCTTCACATCCCTCAGCCTTCACCATTACCTCCCAGACCAGTGATAACTCATGATCACAAGAATCAGTCACAACAGTACAATGTTTTCAACCTCTCATCTACAGCACTCTCCCCTCCTGAAGTACCTGTATTTTTCAAGAGTCTCTCTTTCACTCCTAAACATGCATGTAATCATGCTGCATTAGTGAAGGACCCAGTTTCCTTCACACATAACACCAACTGGAAATATCACTTTGAAACCCAATCTCAGAATCATTGCAACAGCAAACCTGACATTGAGCTCTGTCTCTAGCAATTCTGACAGTGGTTCCAACTTGATCCCACAACCAATACCTCTAAATCATCCCTTTCAAGCCTTCCTCACATGCAGCACTGCTTCACAACCCTTCCTCAGGTCTCTACAACATGACCCTAACGTGTCCTCTGGAGAATTACAGGTTCTTCATTCCCTAAAAGCTGATGTCTCCATCATTAACCTCCCAGAAGACAAGGGATCGACCACTGTGTTATTTGATCGATGGGAGTATGCAAGTGAGGGTCCATGCCAGCTGTCTGACACCTCTATGTACCGCATCTCCCATCAAGATCCCATCCCACTGATTCAAACTGACCCGCAGTTCCTCCTTAAAACCTCAGGGCCCTCATGAGGACTAACACCTCATTCCATAGAACTTCTTACACCATCCGAACAATGCATCTTCACCTTTTACCTCTTTCCAAGATACACAAATCCAATCACCCTGGCTGTCCCATAGTTGCTGACTTCACATCACCCACCAAACGTATACCTGCCTTCGTCGATCGACACCTGCAACACATAGTACAAAGACTTTTCTCTTGTATTAAAGAAACCAATAATTTCCTAGATTGTCTGAAATCTGTGCTCCTCCCACACTAACCACATAGCTTGCTTGTCACCACCAATGTCACCACCGATGCCACCTCCATATATACCAACAAATCCCATGTACATGGTCTATCTGCTGCTAAATATTTCTTCAACCAGTGCCCATCCGGTTCCAAACCTTTGATATCCTAGTTGCTCACCTTAATCAATTTCATACTTACCAACAACCATTTTACCTTTGAGTGGCAGACATCTAAAAAGGTAAGAGGCACAGCTCTGTGTAGATAATCCTCACACCACTGTACTGCATGTGGTGGAGGGTAGCCTGTACAACTACTAGTCATTTTCTTTACTGTTCCACTCACAACTGGAGCAGGGAAAAATGATTGTCTGTATGCCTATGTATGAGACCTAATCTCTTTTATCTTATCTTCATGGTCCTGACATGCAGTGTGTGTTGGCGGCAGTAGAATCATTTGGCAGTCAGCTTCAATGCCAATTCTTTAAATCTTCTGAATAACATTCCTTGAAAAGTATGTGCCTTTCCTCCAGAATCACCTTATGAGATCCCGAAGCATCTCCACAAAACTTACATGTTGTTTGAACCTACAGGTAACAAATTGAGCAGCCACTCTCTGAATTTCTTTGACGACTTCCTTTAATACAACCTGGTTCAGATCCCAGACATTTGGGGAGTACTCAAGAATAGGTTACACTGACATCCTATATGCGATTTCCTTTATAGAAAAACAACACTTACCTAAAATTCTTCCAATTAACTGAAGTCAACCATTTGCCTTCCCTACTAAAGTCCTCACATGCTTGTTCCATTTCATTTCACTTTGAAATATTACACCCAGATATTTAAACAATGTGACTGTGTCAAGCAGGACAATACTAATGCCATACACAAACATTCATCATCATCAGTTATCTGCTAAATTAGTAGGTCCTTTGCCTCTCCATTTTTTGCGATACATTGAGTCCTTCTTAAGGCTGCTGTATGTTGTACCGTCCATCATGTCATCCAGTATCTGGAATCTCTTCCTTCCTTGCTTCCTTTTCCCTTCTACATAACCTTCTAGAACTGTTTTTATCAGTCTGTCATATGCGTTTGTTTTTCCTACTCATTCACATTAACTTTCATTTTTATATGTTTAGAGCTAACTGCTATTCGTCACACCAACTAGAAATTTCCTCTAAGTCATCTGTATCCTCATACAGCCAGTTTACTTTGACATCTTACCATACACCACAGCATCATCAGAAAACAACTGCAGATTGCTGTCCATCCTGCCCAACAAACATTTGTGTGTATAGAGAATAATAGTTGTTTCATCACACTTCCTTGGAGCTTTTCTGATGATCCCCTTGTCTCAGATGAACATTCACCTTCGAGAACAGCACACTGGGTTCTATAACTTAAAAAACCTTTGAGCCACTTGTATATCTGTGAATTTATTCCATATGCTCGCTCCTTCATTACCACCCTGCAATGGGGCACAGTGTGAACTGCGTTCTGGAAATTTGGAAACATGGAATGGATGTGTTGCCCTTCATCCATAGTTTGCAGTATATCATGTGAGAAAAGGGCAAGTTGATTTTCGCACAAGTGATGCTTTCTAAAACCATGCTGTTTCGTGCACATAAGCTTCTGGGTCTCAAGAAAATATATTTAATTATATTCCAATTGAGAATATGTTTAAGGATTCTGCAGCAAACAAATCTTAGGGATAGTGGTATGTAATTTTGCAGGTCCATTCTTTTGCCCTTCTTATGTACAGGAGTCACCTGCGCTTTTTTCCATTTGCTTGGGACTTTATGCTGGGCGAGAGATTCATGATAAATGCAAGCTAGGTGAGGGCCAATTCCATAAAGTATTCTTTGTTAAACCAAATTGGGACTCAGTCTGGACCTGATGACTTATTTGCTTTCAAGTCTTTCAGTTGTTCCTCTACACCTGGGAATCTTATTACAATGCCATCCATGCGGGCATCTGTCTGGTGGTCAGATGATAGTATGTTTGATTCTCCTCCATGAATGAAATTTAAAACTTTGGCTTTTAGTTTGCTGTCTTCAACTACCACACCAGACTGGTCAACAAGGGACTGGATGGATGCCTTAGATCTGCTTAGCAGTTTTACATAGGACCAGAATTTTCTCGGGTTCTCTGCTAGATCTTTTGCTGAGGTGTGATGGCGGTAGCAGTTGTATGCTTCACACATAGATCTTTTCACAGATGCAACCTTTGCTTGTCATCATTTGTGTGTTCTCTTTTGAACTGAGAATGCTACATCCACTGCTTCCTCAGCATTTTCAAAATTTCATTGCTAAACCATAATGAATCTTTTTGATCCTTAATCCACTTACTAGGCACATAACTCTCCAGACCACAATTTGCAATCTGCTTAAACTTTGCCCATAATTCCTCTACATCTACCTTACTGAACTAAGTGATGTCAATTCACTGTCTAAGTGAGATGCTAACAACTGCTTATCTTCTCTTTTTAGCAGAAATACCCTCCTAGCCTTCTCAACAGATTTACTGACTTTTGTACACATAGTTTCTATAATGACATCATGATTGCTAATCCCTGTTTGTATATTGATTTTGTTGATTAAGTCCAGCCTATTTGTAGCTACAATGTCTTAAGATATTTCCATTGCATGTGGGCTGCTGAACTAGCTGCTCAATACAATATTCAGAAAACATGGTCAGAAGTACATTGCAGAATGGTCTGTCTGCAAACCCCCCCCCCCCCCCCCTCCCACACACACACACACACACACACACACACACACACACACACACACACACACACACACACACAGTGAGTCCATAGCCATCCCGGTCCATGCTTGGTAGGTTAAAGTCGCCTGCAACAAGTATTGCATGATCTGGGTATTTACATGTTACTGACTGTAGACTTCCTTTGAATGACTCTAAAATTGTCACAGCAGAATCAAGTGACTGGAAAAATATCCAACCATTAACTTGGTTTTGCTTGCACCTATGATATGTGACCAGATAACTTCAGTGTCACACTCAACTTTGACCTCAGTAGAGACAATATTTTTGTCAACTGCTGTGAACACTCCCTCTCCTATGGCCTTTAATCTGTCTTTCCGATATACATTCGATAACTTGCCAAATATCTCAGATCTCAGAGCTTTGAACTTCGGGTTCCAGCCTGCTGTTGGTCCCAAGAAAAAGTTGAGTGTGGGAAATTTCCTGGAGTGCAGTAAATTTGGGAACCTTTTTATGAATACTTCAACAATTTATTCCTAATATTTTGACAGTGACAGTCGCTTTACTCTGAACATGTTCTGACTTCCCTTGCTGCATATCAACAGATGATTTGATCATTGGAGTGCTTCAAACTACAGCCTAGTCTAAAAACCCTCATGTGTGTTCCACAAGTACCCTGCTACATGCGTAGCTGCTTCCTTTGTGTAGTACACCCCTCACCTATCAAGGGGAGTCCAATAATGTAGGTCTAGAAATATGCAACCAATACCATCACAGAGTTGATGAGGCCTCTGGTTGATACCCTCCACTTGGCTCCAAACCAAAAGATTCTGATTGATTCTCGGAACAAGGCTGTAAATTGTGAGCTCTGCTTGCATCCCGTGCATGAGTCCAGCAGCCCTCACAACTTCCTCTGGCCATCTGTATGAGTTGAGGATGGCTCAGAATCCATATGACATACTTCATTAGTGCCGACATGAGCCACAACTTGTAGACAATTGCACTCTGCATGCTTTTCAGCTGCAGGCAGGGCCACTTCCACATCTTAGATGATGCCTCCCCCCCCCCCTCTACCCCCCTCCCTCTGGCAGATATACCGAGTGCACTTCCACTTTCTTTCTAGCCCTAAGGGTCTCCAAAACACCCTTAATGTTGGAGCTCCTGATAACTGTTAAATCTCTACCCTCACGTGCCTGCTCATAGCCCGCTGAAGCAGGGACCCCCATCTCCACTCACAGGGTGAGTGAGCAAAGCCAGGCAGCCAGTCTCACTTTGGCCCTCTGCCTCGAGCAACACGAACATGTTACCACCCACTAGTCAACCTGCTGTGAGGGTGAATCCACCGTGTTGGGTACACTGGGAGATGCCTTGGCAGCAGAGACCATGGGTGAAACAAGCAAAACCTGAGGCGTACCATGTGATGTGCCAGATTCTCCACCACCACTAAGCCCCGAAGCAGCAGCCTGAAGGTTACTGCCCATAGCTAAAAGTGCATTCAGTTGTTTGCAAACTGTGGCCAGTTCCTCTTTCATCTGCACACAGGAAGTGCCCATCCTAGCAAGTCTAACTGAAGAAGTAAAGTGTAAAAGCAGACAGACTCTTAGATATGCAACTTGCTACCCACCTGTGTCACCAGTCGATGCTGGTGCATTAATGGGCTATGTAGCTAACTATTCAGAAGAAATGAAAACTATGTTACAGATTGAATGAATCTACACTTACAAAAATGCAAGATTAAGATTAAACATCTTAAACAGAAAAACATCCACAAAATTTAAAAATGTACTATGAGGACAACACAGGAAAAGATAAACACTTAATTGCCACTTTGGAGATGTGTATCAGCCGAGATCTGGGGCCTGACTGACTGGCTTACTAAACGAATGGACACTTGTCTCCAAAACAAAACAGATGAGCAACTACTGTGGTACATGCTTAATGAATTTACACTTACAAAAATGTGAGGCTAAACCGCTTAAACAGCCATGAGAACCAGAATGGCTCCCCTGTGCCAAATTTTTCTTAGGTCTCTTGGAGGGTGCTTTCTTGGGATCCATAAGCCTTCAGCCCCTGATTTGATGACATACATTGATATATTGATGACATCTTTCTGGTATGGACTCATAGTGAGGCTGACCATTCAAATTCTTGGAATCTCTAAAGACATTCTCCCAGTTAAATTTCATATGGATCCTGTTCCGAATCCCATGTCACTTTCCTTGATGTTGGTCACATACTCACCAAAGGTCAGCTACGCACTTCCATTGACATTAAACCTACTAATAAAGAGCAGTACTGACATTTTGACAGTCACTATCCTTTCCATGACAGACATTACCTCTCATACAGCCTTGGCATTTGAGGCAAATGTATTTGTTCAGATGTTGACTCCTTAGAGCAATGCATCACAGTTTTCACCTCAGCATTCACTGGACGTGATTACCCCACCAGGCTAGTTCAAAAGCAGATTTCCTGGGCCATCACATACAATTATGGTAGTACTGATCCCTACAAATAACAACTTAGGAGTTCACCACTTGTCACACAGAGTCTTAATCAGTTGTGGTTCTTCAATTTCTCCCAGCATACTTCATCACGAAAGCATTCATGGGTGAACACCCAGATGATAGTGTCCAACAGGTACAATATTTTGGCAAGCAACCACGTTGCCATCATCAGGTGCACTGACGAACTGACTGCCAAAGTATCGGCACTGTATTTCATCTCCTCCCCTCCTCCAGGCATTCGAACGTGGTCCATGCCCAGGTGCAGAGTGTCCAGCATCTGTTCCATTCACGCTTCGCACCCAGGGGCCTGTGCCGGTGCCATCTTCTTAGTATCTCTGCCTGTTCTTGAAGTCAGTTCATGATGGGATGTCTTCTTTCTCCTTTTAATCTGATTCCAAGCGGGTTCCCAGGCCTTCCTAAGAATGTAACTGCTATCTTGATTGATCAGCAGTTCCCGTACTCAAATCTTGATAGATTCTTTAATGACACAATCCCAGTATTTGGACGTCTGTGGCAGAACCTTAGTCTGGTCATAATTCATTCTGTGTAATTCCGAGAGGCAATGTTCAGCAACCACCGAATTGTTAGGTTGCTGCAGTCTAGTGTTCCATTGATGTTCTTGGCAACGATCTTTGGTAGTACACACCATTTGGCCTATGCAAGTGATGCCGCAGGGGATCTGGTAGACTCTGGAAGGATATACTTATTAGCCCTTATGTTCGAAAACGCCCACATTATATTCGCAACTCAGTGGATTTTGTCGGGCGTCTTAGCAACTTCAGACTTCGTGATTCAGACATCCTTGTGAGTTTCGATGTTGTCTCTCTCTTCACAAGGGTGCCTATGCACAAATCCTTGGAACTTATTAATCAGAAATTTGACACAGAGACGACCAACTGTTTTAGGCACATCCTGACATCAACATACTTTCTCTGTGACAGTGGATACTAAGAGCAGACAGAAGTACTACGGAGAGTCCACTTTCACCTATCGTCACCAACTTTTTCATGGAACATTTTGAGGAGGAAGCCCTGAAGACGGACACTGACCTTTACTTACATGCAAACAGCTGCTTTCATCCAGAAGAGGAACAGTGTCCTCAAAACATTGGTTCACAGAGCCCCTAGCCTGTCTGACAATGAGAGCCTTAACCAAGAACTTCAACATCTGAGCTCAGTTTTCTGGAAAAATGGTGACACAGAAAGCAAATTCGAAAAGCACTACGTCCCACACTGACTGTACAACTGGAGGAAACAGAAGAGGAACCTAAACAGGATGGGGGCATAGCATTTATTCTGTTCTGTGACACCTTATTGGAAAAGATAGGTCGAATTCTTCAAAGACATCAAGTGAAGACTGTCTTTTGCCCATCAATTAAGACACAGGCACTGCTTGGTAACCTCAAGGATGAACTAGGACTATGGAAATCCGGAGTCTACTAGATCTCCTGGAAATGTGACATGACTTAGTATGTCAAATGGTGCTTACTACTGAAGATTGTTGCCGAGAACAACAGCATACCAGAAGACAGCAGCCTAACAAGTCAGTGGTTGCTGAACACTGCCTTGGAATTACACAGAAAGAATTATGACCAGACCAAGGTTCTGACACAGATGTCCAAATACTGGGACTGTGTCATTAAAGTATCTATTGAAATTCGAGTACAGGAACTGCTAATCAATTGAGCTACTAGTTACATCCCTAGTAAGGCCTGGGAACCCACTTGGAATATGAATAAAAGGAGACAGATGACATCCCACCACAAACAGACTTCAAGAACAAGCAGAGATATTAAGAAGTGTCCCTGGGCTCTGACTGCAAACAGAACAGATGCTGGAGGCTCTGTGCGCGGACCGTGTTTGGAACACCTGGAGCAGAGGAGGAGATAAAACCTCAGCAGTCAGTTCATAAGTGCAAGTGATGAGGGGAATGTGGTCGCTTGCTGAAACACTGTGCCCTTGAACACTAACACCCGGCTATTCACCTGTGAACTCTTTCATTATTAATCAGTTACTTTGACAAGTCTATGACTTCCTAAAACAATGTCTTGAAATAATGTCCATACTGTCCAACATTATCCCCACCACACCTAGAATAACTTCCCATCACCCTCCCAATCTCTGCAGTATCCTTGTCAGACTCTAAGTTCCTTCAGCACCCATCTCCCTACCCCGTGGCTCCTACCCCTGTGACCATTCCCACTGTAAGACTTGCTCTATGTGTCCTCCTGTCACCACCTATACTAGCCCTGTAACTGGCAAAACATACTGTATACTATCAAAGGGAGAGCCACCTGTGAAACAACATGTCATATAAAAGCTGTCATGTAAACACAGTTTAGCCTTTTACATAAGCGTGACTACCACCAAGTTATCAGTTAGGATGAGTGGTGATAGGCAGAAGGTGCATACTTGGAACACACAGTATCCTGTTGCGGAGCATGCTCAACAAAGTGCCTGTTTCACCACACTTACCATCTGGATTCTTCCCCCAGATACCACTTTCTCAGAACACTGCAAGTGGGAAGTGGCACTACAGCATGTCCTCAGTTCTCGCCACACACCTGGTTTTAATTTACGTTAATTTTTTAGTCTCAGCATTTCTTCACAGTAACTATTCCTTCCTTTACTCTCTTTTAGTTTTCTACATCTTTCATTTTTTGACCTGTCTGTCCCCCCCCCCCCCCCCCTCTATCAGATATGATACACTTAACTTTGTAAGCAATGTGTTAGCAATCTCTGTCATGCGTCTCACCCACTCTTCCACCTTTAAGCCCTCAGGTTTTCAAATCTTGTCTGGTACAGTCCCTAACATCAGTCTTTTGTTCTCTTCCTGTCCAGTAAGTCTGCTCTGAACCTGGGTTCCAGGTAACTTCCAAACTCTACACCTTCTCCTAAATCTTACCAGTCCTTTTCCTGCACCCCTTTTCCTTCCCCTTCAGACCTTCCGCCAGAAGAAGGAGCCACTGGCTTCAAAAGCTTGCAACATTTAATATCTTTTATATGTGTCTTCTCTTGCCACTGCATGGTGAGATTTTTTTTATACCTATAAAATTACATTATATTTTCTACCATCTCTGAATTTTAATATCTCCTGTTCCTCTGGCACCAACACCTGATGCACATTTTCGTGTGACACCCAATCATTTATATTACACTCATGCTCATCCTTCCCCATCCCCTTATGTTAATATAACCACATGATTTCCATCTTCCCTGAACGTAAATGATTTCACTTCATTTACTGAGCAAATCTTATCACACCTAATATCTGCTTCACTACATCCTTCCTTTTCCATTTCATTATTAACCCTTCAAGCCGGTAGCTTCTGGGTGTGTGCCTAGCCTACTGGCTGGCTGGCCCCAGAATGTAGCGTTTCAGTGAAATTGCTCTAGGATGGGAATTACTTGTTCAAATGTTATGAAAATTTCAGGAATTGGAATCAATACATGTTTATTATAATTAAAACATACATTGTCACTTAAAATGAATTTTGAGTGTGGTATATTTTGAAAAATCTTCAAAACGAAGTCCTACACCACAGTCCTTGTACCAGAACGATGTTTCCTTATGTTTCCCCATCTTCTTGCAGCAGACTGCACATCTCTTTGTAGGCTTACTCTTCTTCTCTGTGGGTGGGATCTTCTCAATAAAATGCCTCGCTGTGAGCCTTTCAGGCACAGGAGTTTTTGAAGGTCGCCCACATCGAGGTGAAGTTACATTCTTCCCGTGAATTTCCAGCAATTGTGTCATAAGCAGAAGCCTGAAATTTATATGCGTTTCTTCCGTTGTTTTTTCGCTAGCATTGTAAACAATAAAAGCATTGTGCACTGCAACATTCATCAGCCTTCTAAACATTTTCATATACCACTTTACACCTTCCTTCCTTTCCACGAGAAAAGGTTGTAGTTTCTGATCCTTCAAATCTACACCGCCCATAAAACTATTGTACTCTTTTATGCACTGAGGCTTTCTTACCTCTTTGCCCCTTTTGGTTGCCATAACAACTGCATCATTATGAAATGTAGAAATAAAGGCAACCTGCTTTTTATCCATCCATTTCAGTACCATTATGCCATGTGAATGGGTGTGCTACAAGTTCACCTTTCTTCAGTTTTGCACGTCTCCAGGCATCAGTTACATTCTTCCTATTCAGTCGAAGTGTGCCAGCTACATTCATACCTCTTTCCTTCAAAAAGTGGCACAAAAGGATGCTGTTATAATTGCCCAACCAAAGCATATGGCCTAAGTTGAAAAGAGGCTCAACAAGCTTCACTACAATCTGACTGGTTTTCAGGGTATCTGCAGTAAGAAATTTTGTTTCTATTTCTGTGGAACTGTTGCATAAATAATAAATTGCCATAAATAATCTGTGGAAGATTCGCAGATCTCATAGGACTTTTTACCAAACTTTGCCGATTTTAGAGGTAGACAGGTTTTTATTGCAGCCTTTCTTTCCATATTGTAAGAGATTCATCAACAGAAATGTTTTCTCCCATGTTGTATGTATTTCTAAATGTATCATTCAAGTGTTGAATGATGGAACCCAACTTGAACCATCTGTTACTGCATTCAAATGTATTCATTTCTTCTTACAAAATGAAGGAATCCGCAAAGTAGCTCAAACCTGTCTCGTTGCATACTCTGGTAAAAAATCGGGGTGTTCAAAAGCGGATGCTTGCTGAAATACAACTTTATGGATGGCTTCTGAATAATTCCCATCAACATCTGCGAAAAACATCTTTGCTTGCTGAAATACAACTTTATGGATGGCTTCTGAATAATTCCCATCAACATCTGCGAAAATCATCTTTGTCAGTACCTATCCAGTTACATAGCCTAGAACAAGGTTGTAGAACAGTCTGTTTTTGTATACAATATACAGCATAATTGTATACAATGAGGAAAGAGCTACTTGACTTCTGCAATTCCTGCTTGAAAATATCACTATTGAGAAAATTTAGATGACTGGCATTTGAAGTTGATTACAAAATGATCCTACTGCTGCAAACATACATTTCACATAATGACCATGAAGATAAGCTACAAGAATGTAGGACCCATATGGAGGCATATAGACAGTCATTTTTTCCCTTGAACTATCTGTGAGTGGGACAGGAAAGGAAAGAACTAGTAATCATACATGGTACCCTCTGCCACAGATTGCACAGTGGCTTTGGGAGTATTTATGTATATGTAGAGGGGAAGTGGTAAGCTCTGCACTAATAAAGTGTTGCCAGTGTGAGGAATGGAATGCAGGGGTAATGAACGCCTAGATATGTCATATAATTAAATTTTAAACTATTTTATTGTGTAACAGTAAATACCACTACATCTTTAAAATCACTTATCAAAACACTGCAAAACTGAAAGTAAGTGTGTGAGTTTCTTACCTGTAGCTGCCTGTACAAAATATTTGAGGTGAAGATTTGATAGCTGATGATGCAGTCTGTGTATGCTTTTGGATTGAAAGGGAACTTTGTAGGATTTTTTAAAGTCTGGGTTACAAATGATAATAGGAAGAATACCAGTACCAGTACATTGAAACAAATGTCTAATTTCTTTTTAAACATGTAATTATTTAAACATTTCACAGGTAATAAATATGAAATGCTTTTCTGGAACAATGGATAAATGATTGTAATGTATGCCTGACGTACTTAATTCCTCTATAAATCAAGTGATTTAGACTAGTTGTAAGGGAATTGGATAGTATTATCACTGTGTAAAACTGACATACATCAACTGAATTTTGTATTTTTACTGTAGAAAAATCCCAGTCATGAATACATTCTTTTCATATGAACTACCACAATAAAATGATTTTCAAATTTATGTATATGTATGGTCTTTTCCTTAGAAAGTTGGCCATTTCCATTTCAGAGTAATAAGGACACTAATTGCTAACCTTTAGCTTCTTCAAATATGGCCACAGTACCATCATTTCCCTTAACTGTAAACCAAAATAGCTTTTACACAACCTCATCATATTTTTCAAAGAATTTTACTCTGCTATATCACTGATATACTGTATTAGGATATGTCTAACTACATAGATTCCTAGTTAACTTTTAATCCTGTAAATACAGAAAAAATACAAAGAACTGCATAGTGTTGTGATCTGTAAGTGTCATGCAGTAATATTCCACAACAGATCATTTTATGTTCAGAACAAGCATTACATTATCAGACAACCTTCTAATAGAATATTTACAGCATACAGCACAGCAATGAGCCACAGTTTCAATTTTGTTTACAATGAAAGAGCACTATACTAGTTTCAAATTTACACATTCATCATTTACACTTTATAAAAGGCAATGCAGTGTGTTGCGTTTTGATAAAAGCATAAATGGAACCAAGCCATTTGGGAATGAATGTGTAAATTCAGAACCAGTAATGGTATTTTTCTATAATGTAAACCAAATCTAAATTGTGGCTGATAGCTGCAGTATGCTATAAACATTATGTATCACACAACCGCCACAACTCTCCAAGAATGTCATTACACGACAAAATTAATTACACTAGATTTTTTTAGTTCTAGGAGACTAGCACACAATTCATCACTTTCTTGCCAATGAGTATTCTTTCTGAGAAAAACTATAAGGATCACTGTTTCTTATCAGAAGCGCTGATGCATCTGAAAAGGTAAGTATCAATGTTGTTACAAAAGAATGGGAATTTTCTATTACTTCAAAAGACCTTTTGAATCTTCAAACTGTGATTGATTGGAGTGTTTCCTTTCCTCTTTCACCACTTGTATTTATATTACTTCTCCTCTTCATCATCATCCTCATCATAGCCATATTTTTTGCGGAAGTTGCCTTCTGGGTCATACTTGGCAATAAGTTCATCCCAGTAATTGCGCTTGTTCTCAAGTATCCAGGCCATGACACGGCCTGCTTGTTTCTTCTGAACAGCACTACATTTAGAGCACTCTGTTTGCAGGGCATCTGGAATCGCCGCTGGAAAAATAATAAGAAAAGACATGTATAGCTTCAAAGGGTAATTGCTTTGTTAGTTTATAAAAACATGAGGCAGCACAATTTTTGGAGGAGTGCTGTACATGAGAATGTAACCAACATCATTCCCCTACTATTTTTTTGTTCAGGTGTAATTTTCTTAAATTACTTGAAAACTGGAATGTAGGACATCCAGCAGACACCTATGAAATTGTGAGAACATAACTGAATGATAAGTAGTAATATTATGTAAAGGAGACTCTGTAATTACAATTGTAGGTAACTGTTTTCTTTGAGAACATCAGTGTAATCAAGTATATGTTAAGATGTTTATTAAATTAGCTGAATTAGCACAAATAGGACTACACAGTGTAGCTATCAATACAATGTACAGAGTAAGCTACTATGAACTGCAACATGACAATGCCTCACCAGGAAAGCCTGAAGAATTACATTAGAAGACTCTACGGGGAGGAAATGTATCTGAATATTAGAAAGCTGGGCAAGCTTTGACAAAGGAAGGGGAGACTGCTCAGCTCTCCCTGTTTCCTACTGTGATGCCAAGAAGAGGACATGGCTCCAGTATCTGTTAGAATTAAACATCACATCAATTCCAGAGTGGCCGACAGAATTAAACATCAAGCGAGCTTAGCATTTGTCAGGGAGAGAGTACGTGACATGTGCAACCAACTGATGTGACGACCAGAGAGTTGCTGGTGCGGCCCCTTTTTAAAGCAAATTCTCTAACCAGACAAGACTGGGACCCAGTTGATGGCATGTCCTGGGCCCTAGTGAAGTGCACAAGGAAGAAATCGGTGTCCTGTCAGCTAGCCATGTTTGAACGTCTTAACAACAAGGCATAGCAGAACAAGGATGCTCGCATGCTTGTCAACCTGTGTGAGAAGGATTTCAACACGACCACCTTGAAAGTATTGAGAAAGGGTCTTAATTTTGCAGTTATCCCCGGAAATGTTCTTTTTGTGGCCTTTGTCAGTGCAGTGGAGCAGGTGGCCCTGAAATTTCCTGCCAGTAAGGCTGAATAAGTCCAACGAGAGTCACGTAGGCACTCACTAAAACCAAGGTGCCAAAATCAAACACCCGGTGACGAGAGGTTGGCCCTCAAAAACCTATATGACAGCATTGTGATGTTACCAGCAGATAAGGCAGGTAAGGGAAATACTACCGTTGTCCTACAGAAGGCAGATTATGACAGTAGGGTGTGACAACTTCTGGATGACCTGGCATATAGACCAATAGAAAGGGACCCACAGACAAGGTGGACAAGAAGACCAGGGCTCATCTAAAGAAACCAGCCTTCCAGAAAAGATTATTAAGCAACTAAGGGCTAAAGCACCAGTACCACCCAGACTTTATGGCCTGTTTAGGGTGCTCAAGGAAGGGGTTCCTCTGCATCCAATAATTAGCAATATTGATGCAGCCACCTACCTCACTGCTCAACACTATAACAAGATGCTTTTGCCATATGTGGGGATGTGTGCCCATCACCTTGGCAACTCAGAGGATGTCCTACAATGCCTTAGGCAGCTACAGATCACAGACTCTGACATTATAGTCAGTTTAGACGTGGTTTCCCTCTTCAGCTGATGGGAGAGAAGGTCAGTGGTGCTCTCCTGGACTTATTCAGTCACATATTGACCTTGACGTACTTCTTTTATGGGGGTTAATTCTATGAGCAAACAGAAGGGGTGGCAATGAGCAGCCCTCTCTCACTGGTGATGGCCAATCTCAGTATGGAAAGATTTGAAGAGGAGGCACTTACATCAGCCCCAGATCAACTGAAATGCTTTTTTAGGTATGTGGATGACACCTTTGTCATATGGCCCCATGGGAAGGAAAAGCTCAATGCTTTCTTGGATCAACCTAACCGTGGAACTGGAAATGGACTACTCCCTTTCCTAGCTGTACTAGTTAAAAGGAAGGCAGATGGCACCTTCAGTCACAATGTGTACTGCAAACCCACTCCCACTCACTTGTATGTGCAAGCCAGCAGTTACCACCACCTGCCACGAAAAAGTGGTGTACTCAGAACTCTGGTTCACCATGCACGAACTCTGTCAGATCCTGATAATTTGGCAATGGAGACAGAACATCTACAATCGGTGTTCTACAAAAATGGATACTCTTCTCGAGATGTTCAAAAGACACTGTGTCCTGTTTCCCCACCAGAGATTCCTGAAGAGATACAAGAAGAAATGCAGAAGGTTGCATATTTGCCATATGTTGGGCCGATTTCTGCCAAAATCAAGTCCTCCTACATAATGCAGTGGTAGAATTACTGCCGACAATGCAAGGGGGCCTGGGTTCAATTCCTGGCAGCGGATTGGGTGTTGTGTGTCCTTCATCATCATTTTCAACATCATTGACATGCAAGTCACCAAATTGGCGGTAACTAAAAAGACTTCCAGTACGGTGGCTGAACCGCATAGGGGATATCTCGGCCAATAAATGCCATATGATCATTTCATTTCATTTTTCCTCAAACATAAAATTAAAAGCATATTCCATCCACCCACCAAGATTAAGGGTCTGACAGGGTGTGTGAAAGATGATCTGCATCTAAGAAGCCAGGCATTTACCACGTACCATGTGAATGTGGTATTGCATACATTGGGCAGACAACCATGACCACTGACATTGGGTGCAAAGAGCAGCAAAGGCACACAAGACTGAGACAGGCAACTATTCTATGAAGTATAATGATGCCCAGATTTTAACACAAACATTGAGATACTGGGACAGCATCATTAAAGAATCTATTCAGATAAAAGTCGCAAAGAATCTCATTAACTGGACACTGATTTCCAGCTGAGCTCGGCTTGGAACCCGGCACTCAATCTTCTGAAAAAGCAAAGGTGGAAACATCAAGACCTGAAGGGACAAAGTATCAAGATGGAGTTAGAGATGACAGCCCAGTACAGGTAACAAAGGATGTGCATAAAATGGTACTACAGACAACAGACTCAATACCTAAGGATGTTCTTCTGAGTTGTGAGCAGCAATTTGAACACTGTCGGCCTGAATATAACACTGCAGCCATTCCTGGGAGACAAGGTCTGCAGACGGAGTGTCTAACGTGCCACACCACAGTAATAGAATGCCCTAAATCACAGAAGGACTTAAATGATGACAGTCAGAAGATAGAAAGTCTAGCACAGGTTGTATGTCCTACAGAACTTAATTCAGCAGTATTGACAATGGAGGATAACCACTAAGTACATTCACAGCATTTGGAACAGCCGCAATTGGAAGAAAACACTTTAGCTGCTGCTATTGGTCAGCACACACTACAGATAGCAAGCTGGATGCAGTGTGGACTGCAGAGGGACCACCTAGCACAGCATAGGCATAAATACTGGACTCAGTCCACACTGGAATCAGTATCAGACAGCACCTGAAGAAGACTGTGAGCCACACAATTGAAATATTATCCAGGAAAGATGCGAATAATAGGCAGAAACCCAATTATTCAACATGACAAAGGCTTGCCTGGAAAGTCTGAAGAATTACAGTTTTGGTGTTGTTTTGTTTGTTTATGAAAGTGCCCCTCAGTGACTCTATGGGGCACACCGGTTCCATTTTCCCACAAGACATTGCATTGCTCGTTCATGAATGCCTCACCACAAGCTATTTCATGTGGAATGGTAACTTCTACAAACAGCTGGAAGGTGTCACTATGTTTAGCCCTCTTAGTCCATTGGTGGCCAATCTCTTCATGGAACATTTCGAAGCACAGGCGCTGGACTTAGCACCTTGTAAACCTAATATGTGGTAAATATACATCGATGACACCTTTGTTGTTTGGAGCCATGGGGAGGAACAGCTCAGTGACTTCCTAAGACACTTGAACAGCCTCCATGCCAACATAAAATTTACCAAGGAAGTAGAAAAGGACAAAAAACTACCATTTCTAGATATGCTGGTTACAAGGGATAATGAAAACCCGAGACACAGCATGTATAGAAAACCAACACACAAGGACCGATACCTGCACAAGCTATCAGATCACCACCTGATCCAGAAAAGAGGCATGATTAATGCATTCATAATGCGAGCAAGTTGAATATGTAAGCTGCAGCACCTCAGATATGAAATGCATCTGGAGAGTGTTCTGAGAAGCAACAGGTACTCAAGTTACGTTAGAGTTGTAACTGAGTCAAACACTCAGTGAAGTGATACATCAGAAAAAGATATGCCATACACTCCCAGAGTGACAGACAGAATCAGCCATATATTGTGCAAACATAGTATAAAGGCTGTTTATAAACTGACAAAGAAGGTCTCGTATTGGCAAAGGATAAAAGGGACCCACTTGCAATGCCGGTAATATATCGCATACCATGCACATGTGGAAAAGCCTACTTTGGAATGACAGGGCAATTAATCAGCACCAGGATCACGGAACGTAAGTGACATTGCAAGTTGGGGCAGGTGGAGAAATCGGCTGTGGCAGAGCATGTGTTGTGTGAGACCAACTACATAGTAAAATTTGCCGATGTGTAAGTTCTGGTTATAGAGAAGAGCTGTCACACTCGCTTGTTGAGAGGCTATAGAAACACACAAACATAAGAATAGCTCCAACGACAAAGAAGAAAGACTCAAGATAAATGAAACCTGGCTACCTGTGCTGCAGCGAGCAGCCGTAGAGAAGAGCTATCACACCCGCTTGTTGAGAAGCTATAGAAATACACAAACACGAGAATAGTTTTAACGAGAAAGAAGAAAGCCTCAAGGTAAATGGATTCTGGCTTCTCATGCTGCATCAAATGTCCATTGTTGGTAGCACCACGAAAAAGCCCTTGAACATTGGCGTGCCATGTACATATAGTCTGCGGGTGTGAACTCGGCTCAAGTCTACCACCATCAATAGAGGGTGAAACTTTGATGATCCAGCCACGCATGCTGGCAAAATGTCAGAAAAATCATCAGACAAATGTTGGCTGAAGAACCTGAGACAGAAGCCAACAGGCAGTTTGTCTCAAAAAGGAAACTCTTATCAGTCAGTCTCAAATAGCTTTACTGTTGATGCTACAGTTCATTACATACAAGACATGCTGCAAAACATTAAAGATAATAGTAGTGACAGCAAAGCAAATGCATTAAAAACAGAGATAATCCCATCAGATAACATAATAAAGACAATATGGAATTTAGGGAAGGAAGAGAATAAACATTTTAATGAGCATTAACTGTTATAGAAAATATGTGGTTGCAGGGTTCAGTACATGCTGCCATGGATATAACAGATCAACCATTACAAGTAACTTCAGTGATATGAATATGCCCTTCACTATGCCAGTAGAAGTAATGTCAGCCATAAAATCTGTAAAAACATAACATTCTAGGGGTTATGATAATATATCAACAAAGTTAATTAAAGAGTGTGCTTCTGAGTTTAGTAACATTTTAAGTGATTTGTGTAACAGGTCAATTATCAGAACATTTCCTGAACAGTTGAAAAATGCTGAAGTTAAGCCTTTGTTTAAGAAAGGAGATAAAGAAATACCAAAAAATTTCCATTGAGTTAAACTTTTTCCAGCATTCTCAAAAAATTTAGAAAAGATAATATACCATATGTTTATTAAAGATCTGACAACAAATAATATATTGTCTGAATCACCATTTGGATTTATAAAGGGTTCTGATATTGAGATGGCTATCTACACATTTAACAAGAATGTACTCAATTCACTGGACAATAAATTACAAACTACTGGTATGTTTTGTGATCTGTCAGAGGCATTTGACTATGTAAATCACAGTATTCTGTTGAGTAAATTTGAATATTACTGTGCTCAGAATTGTTAAAAATCCTATATCTCTGACAGAAGACAAAGGATGTCAGTAGGAAAGACAAGTGTACTGAGCCATCAGACCTAGTTACACATGGTGTCCCACAAGATTCAATCTTAAAGATCTTAGTTTTACTTGTGTATGTCACTGACCTATCCTCAGGAACATTGGCAGAAGTCAAGTTCATTTTCTTTGCAATGATGCAAACACTGCAATAAATAATAAATCAAGTGTGGTCTTAGAAATATCATTTAATGAAATTTTTATTGACATTAATAAATAATTCCTTGCCAATTCTTTATCACTAAACAATGAAAAAGCACACTCATTGCAGTTCAGAACTTTCAAGAGGTCTCTGGCCAGGGCGGGCTGATTTTTTCCAACCATTTACAAACTCTAGGGGTTGATCAATGGCGGGATACAAAACAAAAAAGGTCAAATGAACTTACGTCCAGAAATGCATGGTTTCCATGCTAGAGACCATTTATTCAGTCATACTTTGTTACAGAGACTGTGGTCTAATATGTGCTGTACCATGCAGCCACAGTTATAGTATGCATGGTTTCCTCCTAGAGGGTGGTACTGTTCCTCATATGTCATGCTTTCATGCCCTATCCTGCCATAGTAATTCACTTCTCTTGCTGACTCACATTATAGTGGATGTGATACAGCATTGTACACAATGGTTCCGTATTTGAATCAAGAGTTTGCTGACGTGGTGTTTACTTATGGAAAGGCAAATGGCAATGAGTGGCAGGCAGGGGGACCCTATGGACACTAGACTTGGAGGAATATGTGATTAACACTGTGGAAGGTGACCACCATGTCAGTACCAGGTAGTTGGCTGGCCAGTACATGTAAGCCAGACGACTATGTAGTACATCCTTCATGACAACTGCTACTACTCTAATCACTTACAGTGTGTGCAAGGCTTACTAGCAACAGACATGCCACATAGGAAGCAGTTTTGTTACTAGTTTCCTCACCAGGCAAGCATGATTCTGGGATTTGTGTCCTCCATCCTATTCACAGATGAGGCCACCTATATGTGGTGTGGTACCTTCAGCTTCCATAACAGTCATCTGTGGGATGTTATGCAGAACATTCATGGTATGGTGACAGTGAATCATCAGCATCAGTGGAGCCAGAATGTGTGGGCCGGGATAATTGGCGGCCGTATTTTGAGACCACTCTTCCTTCCATGTTGTCTAAGAGACCGGAACTATTGGCATTTCTTGTGGATGACCTAGCCTTCCCCGCTGGAGGAAGGCCATTGATGATTCAGAGGGTTATGTGGCTGCTACATGATGGTGCTCCAGACCACTTTGCCATTAATGTCTGGATGCATCTCAGTCATCTCTTCCCTGATTTATGGATCAGACGAGCGGCTCCAGTTGCATGGCCTGCTCATTCACTGGATCTCAACCCATGCAATTACTGGTTATGGGACCATCTCAGAAGTATCATGTATGCAGAGACCATTACAGATGCAGAGACACTGGGGCAGCATATTCATGCTGCCTTTGACACTGTTCAGATGCAGCATGACCGATGTGAAGTTGTGGGGCAGAACATGCTGCAGCACATACACGTACACATTTAGGAACATTGAAACGATTTTCAGTACATTCAATATATACTATAACTGTGGCTGCATGGTGCATCACATATTAGACCGCAGTCTCTGTAATAATGTATGGTTGAATAAAGGGTGTAAAGGGTCTCTAGTATGGAAACAAAGCATTTCTGGACATAAGTTCATTAGATCTTTTATGTTCCATATCCTCGCATCGATCAATACCTAGAGTTGTGGTAAAAAATCATCCTTTTATGCCTAAAAAACAAACAGATAGAATAAGTTGAGAGTGTAAAATTTTTGCTATTACAACTTGGTAATAAATCAACAGGGAGGTGCATACCACAGAACTGCTGAAGCATCTGAACAGATCTCCACTGAGTATACAAATGTTGTCAGATAAAGGTGATATAAAAATAAAAAATCCAGCTTATTTTGCATACTTTCATTCCATAATGTCACACAGGACTCTTTTTAGGTAACTTATTAAAGCCAAGCTAAAGTTATTATCTGAAAAAAGGTGTAATACAAATTATTTGTGGTGTGAACTGATGGACATACTGCAGAGACATCTTTAAGGAAATGGAGACATGAAGTACTGCTTCCCAATATATTTATTCCTTAACGAAATTTGTAATTTAAAATATCTCTCTTTTCCAAACCAACATCCGAATTCAAGGAATCAGTACCAGAAATAAGAGTAATTTTTACAAAGATTTAGAGTGACTCACTTTGGTCCAGAAATGTGTCCCATAATCAGGAACACACTTTTTCAATAATTTGCTTGCAACCATGAAAAGTTTAAATACCGTATTTACTCGAATCTAAGCCGCACTTTTTTTCTGCTTTTTGTAATCCAAAAACCCGCCTGCGGCTTAGAATCGAGTGCAAAGTAAGCGGAAGTTCTGAAAAATGTTGGTAGGTGCCACCACAACTAACTTCTGCCGTCGAATTATGTAGCGCTACACAGGCATGCTTTGCAGGCACAAAGATAAATACTGGCGACAAAACCTCTGCCTCAGTAAATTAAAAAAAGGTGGAAGACGAGCTTTTTTTTCACCGCCCCGAGTTTCGACCACTGCATTTTCATACATTATCCAATGAAGTAAATACAAATTCCTTATTGTTCATCTTCGAATGTAGCAGCATTTCAACATACTACGAAAATCCAACTGGCAAGATAGTTTGGGATGTTTGTCAATATGGCCAAATCTACATTCTGAATTTTTTCCTACCTGTGACAAGAGATTGTTGCTAATAAGAACTTTTATGAATTGTGAATCGCATGCAGTATTCTTTTCACCATAAGAATAATACCGTACAAATATAAACATTTTGCCATGTATTCTTTCGTGTTTGCTGCTATCTCATTTAAATCCTGTCTGCCTAATAAACTATGAAACTAGAGTAAGACAACAGCAAATGCGGAATAATATACATAGCATGCCATGTTTATATGCGTATTGTTCTTATGCCTAATAGTGATACAGTCAGAAATGAAGCACGACAGTTGACAAGATTTTTAAATCTAAGATTACCAATTTCTGTGCAGAATGTAATGTACTACAGAGGCGTCTGCAAAGATTTTCAACCGGAGAAAAATTTTCGCTATACTCTCGTTCAGAACATCTTCTATCATACGCAGTCTATTATTTGGTTCTTGTTGATCATCATCAAAGAAAGCAGCAGTGTAAGTAACAGCAAATAGCAAGCAGTCTCTTGCCATTGTTTCACTAATGAGACGATTCCTTTTTTTAAATTTTTTTTTTCTTTTTTCTTATTGTAAGCGGCGGTAGCGCGCACAAAAGCAAGCCATGCCGCGAGCGGCGACAGGTCGTAAACACTCACTATCAGAATGCGACGAACAATGCATGACACAGTACAGTAATGCATCTTCGGCTTAGAGTGAAGTAAACATCTATAACAAAGAGAACGGCACTTACCAGATCAAAGAAAAATAAGCAATCAATTCAAACCAGACGAAGCACGTGAAAAAGGAATGGTACCCGAATAAATACGGACGGAGCACCTGACGCATAGCAATGGCTACATGGTAAAGCTTAACTGCTAAGCTTAAGACTCGAACCAAACTACTGTAGCTGTATAGTCATTCATTCGACCTAAATTGTGTCTCATATTACAGTGGACCAACTTTGTTTCGATTTGGATGTGCGGCCTAAAACTTTTCTGTCCCTTGGAATTTCGAGTCTCAAATTTCAGGTGCGGCTTAGATTCGGGAAATTTTTTTTTTCCTTAATTTCGAGTCTCATTTTTCAGTTGTGGCTTAGATTCAAGTGCGGCTTAGATTCGAGTAAATACGGTACTAATAAATGCAAGTTTGAGAGGAGCTTGCAGGAAACTCTTTACTCCACTGGTGAGTTTCTTAGCAGAACCAACTGATGTGTATATGTTAATAACATCAAGTAATACAAGTATTACATGCAATCTGCATTGTGTACAACTTCGGTGCAGTAATGCAATCACTGTATGTAAGTATTGAAAATGATTTCTCTATCTGATGCTGTGTGGCTACAATAGCCTAAGAATTAATTATCATATGCACCTATGTGCATTGAATATTTACTTATTTTGTGACATGTGTTAATACCTTTTAAATGAAAATCTGTATTTTTTTTTTTTTACCTATTCCATATCCATGAGGTCCATTTCACTTGGGATCTGTGGATGGCACATTAGCAGATCTGTTTTTCTTTGTAAATATTTATTGTGTTTCATTGTTTTCTGACACATTCTACATCCTGGAGGTTTTCCTTGCTATGGATCAACTGGAATGAAAGTACATCTAATCTTGAAGCTTTGTAAGTAGGTTTTAGTGAGACAATTGACATCTATCTTTTTAATGTCTTCAAGTTCAGGTTTTTCAAAATTTCTGTGACACTCAGGAGTCATAAAAGTATGTGACCACATGTGCTGCCCTTCTCTGTATACATTCAATATCCCCTGTTAGTTCTTTTTGGTATTAGGTCCACACACTTGAGTAATATTCTAAGACGGGACAGAAACACGATTTGTTTGCAGTCTCCTTTGTAGTCTGACTGCATCTTCCCAGTATCCTGCTGACTAGCTGAAGTCTGCCAACTATCTTACCTCTATCTGAGTCTACATGATCATTCAGTTTCATATCTCTACATGTGCCATTAACCATCCTTTCTTCTGCTAAAGATTTTCCTTACATTTCTTTCTTCATGTTTTCTTTCTAGTAGCTTTTCATTTCATACTCTTAATGTTCACTTGCGTTTTTAACATCCTTGAATGTCACCTATTATATTCCGTTATCACTTTTTTGTAAGTTAGTTTCATAAGACCTTTGAGTATGCTAATCGCAACTGGAGAAATTTAAAGTTTCTGATTTTTCAAGGTACAATGCATAAGTGATTCACTTAACATGTAACTTATACAAAAGGAAGGGTCATGTTGGTTAGCTCACGTAGTTTTCGTCTGACATGTCAGATACTGTTGTACGGAATGGCATAAGGATAAATAAATAAATAAAGAAATGTGTAACAATATTAGAGAAGGAAAGTTGCTACTCACTATAAAGTGGAGATGCTGACACACACACACACACACACACACACACACACACTCGCAAACGCAACTCTCACACATGACTGCAGATTATTTTACTGAGTGGTGGTAATTATTTCTGTTCCTGCACAGAGTTCAGTACTGCTTGTTTTTGCTATGCGTGAATGGCCTTGAGTCTTACACTGTAAAGCATGTATAGTTTTTTTTTTCCCTGATAACACAAGCATCATAATCATGCTCAAGAGATATAAAAAATAGAAAAAAATAATAAATGAAAGATTTGGTAAAATACTGATTCATTCATGATAACTGATCTATTACTTCACTTAAAAGAACAGTTCTTCAATTCTATACAAGACAAGAGATATAAAAATAAAAAGAAAAATAAATGAAAGATTTGGTAAAACACTCATTAATTCATGATAACTGGTCTATCACTAAACTTAAAAGAACAGTTCGTTCAGTTCTATACAAGACTGAATATATCGTCATTAACAACAGTGAATCACAGGGGAAATGAAATATATAAAAATGAATGTTAAACATTCTTGATAGTATGTTTTGATCAGAAGTTGAATTGAAAATTATGTATTATAGATCTTTTTGAACTTTCCAGTTCAGCAACACTTTCTTTGCATATCATTAATAATTTTGTTCATGAAAGGATCACAATGCTGGATTATTTAGCTCACATTCATTCATTAATGTCATAGGGAATAATTTGCTAGAACAATTTTACACACAGACATGAAGTATTAGGCACACATAGCCTCACAACAAGTTTACTTTCTTATGAAATTGTTGTGAAGGACACATCACAATTTGAAAATAACAGTCACATTCATTCATGAATGTAAGACAAGGAACGAAAATGGCCATCACTCTCCACAACCTAAGCTTGATTTTGAGTAGAAATGAGTGAAGTTTGCAGCTGTAATATTTTACCGCATTACTTTGAATTAAAGGCAATAGCAGAACCTGAAAATTATTTTTCAAAACAAACTGGAATCATTTCTGCTCAACAACAATTTTTACTCGATAGGTAATTTTTGGAATGGATGAATGTCTCAAGTAGCCTAATTTTCATTGAGAAACAGTAAAATATTTATAAACCCACTGACGCTTTCCACATCATATCATGCTGTCACGAATATGATGCATGCATGGAGCATGCAAATAACTAAACTAACAATAGCTTACCTTTGAGGAGGCAGCCCTCTTGAGTGCAGGGTCCACGATCCATCAGGCAGTCCATGTAGCTCCTCAGCAGGCGGTCGCTCTTCAGGATGCTGTCAATATCGATGCTGTCATAGCGTGTGGTGTATTTCTTATCATTTGCTGCTATGGAAGAACATCTCTGAGGTGCTGCTGATGTCACAGTCACCATACAGGCTGCAGCAAGGATAAAATGATATGTCAAAACTGAGCCCTCATATACAGTTTGTTTTAGTATCAAACAGTCTGCAGTGATTAAGCTGTAAAACCAACAGTCTGATTCATTTGACCATAATGGTCAAATGTTGACAATAAAATTATACTGAATCATGAACACTAATTCTGCCTTGGAATTTAGAAATAAATTGTAGAGAAAATGCTGGGGAGAAATTTATGTAATGGGGATGTAAATGGAAAATTAGATGATAAGTTAAGGGATAGATAACTTCTGCGATTAAAGTTACTTCCCTAATTCAGAGAACAAGCTGAAGTCAGAAGATGAATTACCATTACCACCTGCTATAGTAAAATCCTCAAGTCTGTTACAGAGAAAATGAAAAACAAGCATTAAGGTAATAAAATAAAACACTTCCAAGAATAAAAAAATGTAATATTATTCAGAATTAAACAGACAGGGACAGTGATCCAAATGAAACTGAGCTTCTAGAAGTCCAATACTGCAACTGGCTATTGTAGTATGTGTCTGCTGGATGAGATAGTTCCTATCATCAAAAACAAGTTGCAACACTGTCATTGACACATTTGTGTGTGCTATTGAATTGTCCTGCAAGAAATAATCTATGTCTATATTTATACTCTGCAAGCTACATTAAAGTAAGTGGCAAAGGGTACTGTGCATACTACTGTAACTTCTCCCATTTGCTTTCTAGTCATGCATGGTTGATGGGAAGAATGATTGTCGGTAAGCCTCTGTGTGGGCTCTAATCCCTCTCCTTTGACATTCAAGATTTCTTTGGAGATAGGAGGAAGCAATATACTCATTGACTCTTCTAGGAATGTACACTCTTGGAGTTTTAGTAGTAAGCCACACCATGAAGCAAAACACCTATCTTGCAGCTATCATCCACAGAAGTTGGCTGAGCATCTCCATGATGTTCACATACTTACTAAATGACCCTGTAACGAAACAGGCTGCTCTTCTATGTTTCTTCTCTGTTTCTCCTACCCATCCCATCTGGTACATATCCCATACTGATGATCAATACATAATTATTGGCCAAATGAAGATTTTGTAAACTATGTCCATTGTGGGTGGACTACACTTCCTGAGGATTCTTCCAATGAATCTCCATCGGACATCTGCAGTACCTGTGATTAGCTTCATGTGACCATTCCAGTTTAAATCACTCTGTATGCATACTCCTGGTTTTTTATGTATGCGAGTGGATCCAATGATTGTTCCACATTGGTATAGTCATACAATAATGGATACAGTATTCCTGCCTATTTATTCACAGTACTAGATGTTTGGCCACACGAAAAGTTATAATATGTGAGCATGAAACATGTTACAAAACTCTATGACAGACGTACATCAAGCGACATAGGCCTATAGTTTCATGCATCTGTTTGATGACCCTTCTTGAAAGTGGAAATGACCTGCACTTTTTCCAATGGTTAGGAACCATTTGCTCCTGCAGTGACCTATAGTAGACTCATGTAAGATGAGATGCAATTCTTTTGCGGCATCATCAGTGTAGAATCACATTTATGTTCAATCAGGTCCAGTGGCCTTTTCTCTGTTAAATGATTTCAGTTGATTTTCCATTCCATGGTCATTTATTTTAACATAGGCCTGTGTCATTTTGATGTTCATGTGAGGATTTAAATGAGGAACCACAATATAATCTTCGTCAGTGAAATAGTTTGGAAAGAAATGTTTAGTTTTTCAGCCTTCTCACTGACATTCTCCATTTCGATACCACTGTTGTCACAGAATGTCTGGACAGTTGGCTTTGATCCATTTACTTATTTAACATAAGATCTAATCCTCTCAAGATCTTCTGTCACAGGATAGACAATTTTACTTTCAAATTTGTGGAATGCATCATTCATGGCTCGACTTACGATAATTTTGATTTCTTTCAGTTTTTGTTTGACGGTGAGGCTCTGGTTATGTTTAAATTTGCTGTAATGCTTACTTTTCTTTCATACCAGCTTTCTAATAAGGCTGTCAAACTGTGGTGGATCTTTCATATCCCTCTGGAACTTTATTTCTTTATTTGTTGCTTATTTAGCCTGATCAGAATAGGGCCTCAAGTCCCTCACTTACATCTGACCAGGATAAACACACAACGAATAAGTAGGAAGGACATAGGGCTTCTGATGCACTTTCTTTACTCTTTAACTTCTAGCCCACTTTGTTTAAATAGTGTGACGCAGGTCATTAATCTTTGAGATGGCATCATAGGAACATGCCCTTGTGTATGATGTCATCATTGTGAGATCACAACCACATCCCTTTCTTTGAAGACATCTTCAGTATAGTAGAAAATTTAAAATTCTAAGAAATTTGAAAAATTTGCTGTATATTTAAAAATATTAAACACACACACACACACACACACACACACACACACACACACACACACACACACACACACACACACCTTGCACGGTTAAAATAATATCCAAGTATAATTACGGACCTCTACAAAAATCAATCAAAATAACTTTATATTGTTTCTAGAAATATTTATGATTTTACACATGTTGCAAGTACATTGAGGCTTTATATTAAATATTTCGACTTCTAAATTATCTGTTATACTTATTAAAATAGATCCAGATCGATTATTGGCACCGTTTAACTAATAACACTCACAACCCACAATAAGCTTTCATGCACTTTGCAAGCACTATAAGGTTCTATATGCAATATTTCCGCATCTAAATTATCTGTACTACTTATAAAAATACATGCAGCGTGCTTACTGGCACTATGTAACTAATAACCTACAACCTATAAAACTAAGCCATAACCTGTAACCCATATGGCCCAACAAGGCAAGAGTATCTACTGCTTGTCTTCATGTTTGCCAAACTCTGCCTTACCAGCAAGGTCACCGGATCTCTCCACAGCTGAGAACATTTGGAGCATTGTGGGCAGGGCCCTCAAACCATCACCAGATTTTGACAATCTAACATGCCAGTTGGAGAGGATTTGGCATGATATTCCACAGGATGACACCCTGCAACTCTATTAATCAATGCCAAGCTGAATAAATGCTTGCAAAAGGGCTAGAGGTGGACCAGCATGTTATTGACATGCTCAATTCATAAAACTCTTTTTCTTGAGTATAAGATCAGCGTCCATCTCCTTTGGATAATTCCGTCATAGTGCAACATGTTTTGTTGTTTAGAGAATAAAAGGAAGACAGAGCAAGCTAAATGGACTGCAGAAGACAATGATGAGAGACGATCTTGGATCACTGTCACATCTTTGAACAATCCAATGATCGTCATTGAACACTGATCATCATCATTGACTACTGACAATCACTGATTGGTCCGATTATCATTATTGATCACTGATCATTAAATCTGTTATGGATTACAGGTTATGTGTTCCCTGAAATGATGAGTAATGATCTTTTGTGGGTAAAGATTGCTTGCATTTTAGATGAGCTAAGTTTCAAACCTAAATTCAGCACCCACTCTGATAAAGGAAGTAAATCAGTGTAGACATACTGTAGTGTTCTGCATAGGTTTGTTGAACTTGCACTTAAGTATAACTGAAGGTCATCGAATATAAGTGATACTCGGAACAGGAGAGAATAGTAGAATAATTGGCACGTCATTGTGTAATGAGTAAGTTGTGGGCCCAGTACTGATCATTGTGGGACCCCTGGTACTACACTGCTCCATTGTGAACCTTTTATTCTCATCATTACATGCTGTTGGCAGGTTGTAAAGATAGGAGTGGGGCTATTGTGCAGCATTTGAAGAAAAAAATACTTTTAAGAGTTTCACAAGTAGAATGTCGGCAGAGTCAAAAGCATTCCTGAAATCCAAAAAGCACAAAATAGTTGCCTCTTGTCTGACAGACTATTTCAGTTACTCACTCACTTTTGTAAGAGCAGTTGTTGTGCTGCCACACTGGTGTTCAGCTAAAAGGTTATTTGATGTTAAGTAATTAATAAGCTATTTGTGAGCTATGTATTCTAAAACCTCATATAATGCTGGTGGACTGCAAGTGGCGTTGTAATCTGAGGCTTGTTTGGTAGATTCCTTCTTGGGTAATGGCTTTACGAGTACTGGCATCCAGGCTGTTGGGAAGATACAAGAGGCCAGAGAATGGATAAAAATGCCCATCAAATTGGAGAGTATTGGATCAGTGAGGAAACTAATCATTTGCACAGTTATGTCTTCGGTCCTGCAGCTGCCAAATGAATTTGTGCAGCTGCGCTCCTGTGCCTTATTTATAATAAGCAGAAATACAGGTCGCAGGGGAAACTGCTATTTCTGGAAGGTGAGGTAAAGGTCTCTGGGAATAACTGGAATTTGTGGGATGAACAGTTTCACACCCTCCCTACCCTATTAAGATGACAGCATCAGTCACGTTGGTGATTAGAGAACCAATGGATTTGTCTAGTTTTGGGAGTAATGGAAGCCATGATTGATTATTGCCTGTCAGCTGTGCACAGTGTAACTTTGATGGCCACTCAGCTCCATGTACAGAACCAGTTCCAATAAAATGTTGTACATTTAATCATTGGGGGCATATGGCTAGGCAATGCCAGGAGCCGAGATAGCTCATGATTAGACGTAATAATCAAGGTAATGTATTTTGTTTTCCTGTCTTGTTTGTGTTAGTTCTCAAAATGAGTATTGTCAAGAACAAAGCTTTGACAGAACCAGAAATGTAATGTTCATCAGAGATGGAAGCAGTATGCATATTGTTAGAAAAGGTAGCACATTTAACAGTGGATAATAATGGAGAGTTGGTACACTCATGATTGTCACAATGTGGTGTAGATTTGTCAGTCAGAAGTTTAACTGCTCCTTTTTCTGGTAGGGCAACCAAGAATGTGCAGGCCTATGTGGGAGACCTTGGAAAACTGGCTGAGATGGAAGGCTTGTCTGATAAGGAGACGAAGAGGGGAAGCTAAAACTTGTATATGGTATGCAGAAGCTTTTAAGGGAGTCACAACATTTGAAGAATTTAAAAAAGGGTTAATTCAGAGATATACAAAACAAACTAGTGCCAGACTCTATAGAGCACAATTAGGGGTAATAACTAAGAGAAATATGGAAACTGTGGAACAATTTGCAGATAGGTTAAGAGAAATTAATGGATGTACCTATGAATTAGGACAGGCTGCTGCAGTTGATGAAATTATTTTGCAAGAAGCTGAGCAGATGGTGCTTGATGCTTTTTTTTAAGACGGTTGCACATGGACATGTCAAGATGTGCATGGGCAGGGGGTGTCCAACAGATTTGCGTACAGTAATGCGGTTGGCTACAGAGTGTGAGGAGACTGATTTGTGACTGGGATGCAGTGTAAATAAGGTAGGAGACGAGGTACTGGCAGAAGTAAGGCTTTGAGGATGGGGTGTGAGTCGTGCTTGGGTAGCTCAGTTGATAGAGCACTCACCCGCGAAAGGCAAAGGGTTCAAGTCTTGGTCCGGCACACAGTTTTAATCTGCCAGGAAGTTTTAAATAGACAGTGTTTACAGGTAGTATAAAATGTTTCAGATGTAGACGAATGGGGCATTTGAGGAGGCTGTAGGATTTGAATAAAGTAAGAGGAATTAATAGTTTTAGAAGTAGAGAACTGGGGAATAATAAGGTATTAAACGTCAGTGGGAACCCCAGATCCACCTACTGTCATTCTCAGTAAGATTGGATGCTACAAAGTCATGTGCAGAGATGGATTGTATGATGAGAGGAATAGTAGGAAAAAACAGTTGCAGGATATTATTGGACACAGGGGTACATGTGTCGGTCGCTAGTAGTGATATGGTGAAATGTAAGCAACAGGATCCACCACGGTACAGGTTGTGTGGGGTGGGTGCTAAAGATGTCACACCAATAGGATCAGTGGACATAGACTTTTGCCTGGATATGGTTCAATGTGAACAATGTATAGAGATTGTGTGACTTGTGATTGAGGGCTATGACACGATTCTAGAATTGTTGTTGTTGTTGTGGTCTTCAGTCCTGAGACTGGTTTGATGCAGCTCTCCATGCTACTCTATCCTGTGCAAGCTTTTTCATCTCCCAGTACCTACTGCAACCTACATCCTTCTGAATCTGCTTAGTGTATTCATCTCTTGGCCTCCCTCTACGATTTTTACCCTCCACGCTGCCCTCCAATACTAAATTGGTGATCCCTTGATGCCTCAGAACATGTCCTACCAACCGATCCCTTGTTGTGCCACAAACTTCTCTTCTCCCCAATCCTATTCAATACTTCCTCATTAGTTATGTGATCTACCCATCTAATCTTCAGCATTCTTCTGTAGCACCACATTTCGAAAGCTTCTATTCTCTTCTTGTCCAAACTATTTATCGTCCATGTTTCACTTCCATACATGGCTACACTCCATACAAATACTTTCAGAAATGACTTCCTGACACTTAAATCTATACTCGATGTTAACAAATTTCTCTTCTTCAGATATGCTTTCCTTGCCATTGCCAGTCTACATTTTATATCCTCTCTACTTCGACCATCATCAGTTATTTTGCTCCCCAAATACCAAAACTCCTTTACTACTTTAAGTGTCTCACTTCCTAATCTAATTCCTTCAGCATCACCCGACTTAATTCGACTACATTCCATTATCCTTGTTTTGCTTTTGTTGATGTTCATCTTATATACTCCTCTCAAGACACTGTCCATTCCATTCAACTGCTCTTCCAAGTCCTTTGCTGTCTCTGACAGAATTACAATGTCATCGGCGAACCTCAAAGTTTTCGTTTCTTCTCCATGAATTTTAATACCTACTCTGAATTTTTCTTTTGTTTCCTTTACTGCTTGCTCAATATACAGATTGAACAACATCGGGGAGAGGCCACAACCCTGTCTTACTCCCTTTCCAACCACTGCTTCCCTTTCATGTCCCTCGACTCTTATAACTGCCATCTGGTTTCTGTACAAATTGTAAATAGCCTTTCGCTCCCTGTATTTTACCCCTGCCACCTTTAGAATTTGAAAGAGAGTATTCCAGTCAACATTGTCAAAAGCTTTCTCTAAGTCTACAAATGCTAAAAACATAGGTTTGCCTTTCCTTAATCATTCTTCTAAGATAAGTCGTAAGGTGAGTATTGCCTCACGTGTTCCAGTGTTTCTACGGAATCCAAATTAGATTTCTTATATCAGCATTGTGCCATAATCAATCTTTGGCAACATCAGATAGGTACTTGATGGAAAAATTTTTTAGTTAGGTGAAGCCATTGCCAGTGCAACAATGTTGCAAGGGGAATCTGTCAAGTGGAAATAATCACACTAAGTCTCAATTCACATGATTGTGTCCCCTTGGGTACTGGGAAATCACTCTTAGCCAGTGTTGAGTCTAGCTTGCCACTAGGATTTTTGTGTGCGGTGGAACCATTAGAAGAGAATGGAGTATTGGATTAGATGGATTGCTTAGTTAAAAGAGGTACTGCATGCATACAAGAAATAAATGGTGAAAGAAGGCACCTATGTCTATAGATAAGTTTAGTGCAGAGGACATAGGATAAATAAAGGGGTTGGTAATCGCTAATGGATATCATGGAGGAAGAAGAACATAACACGAGGGTCATCAGCTATGGACAATTGCCAGATACCATTAAAAATGCATTATGAGGAAAAATGAAGCACCTAGAGGAAAGTAATAGGAAGTAGATGGGAAATTACTTTTGGAATTTAAGAACTTATTTTTTTCCAAAAGCGCCACTACCAGCTAGGGATATTAAACAGCACCACATACCAACAGAAAATGAATCACAGTCTACCGCAAACCATACATAATACTTAGGTACTTACAGCCAATTTTGGAGGAATTTGTCAATCAACAACTGAAAGATGGAATTATTGAAGGAAGTAATAGTGCATGGGGAGCAGGAACAGTCATTGTGCCAAAAAAATCAACAGATGGAACATGAAAATTTAGGTTTTGTGATAATTTAAATAAATCTAAATGTGATGATATAACAGACTCCTACCCTTTGCCAAACATCACAGAAACCTTAGATACTTTACAGCAATGCATTCTAACAATGGATTTGAAGAGTGGTTGTCACCAGATAGAGATTGCACTGCACGATCAGTATAAAACACCATTTTTAGTGCCCTGGGAACACTACCAATTCGGAAGAATACCATTCGGATTAAGAGGTACACCTGCAATGTTTCACAGATTGTTGGATGGAGTACTACCACGGGAAACTCCACATTGCATCCCCCTCAGATTTAGTGGTACAATGGCCCATGAATAGCATGTCAAAAACTGAACACAAATCAAGCATGAAAACAAGAAGAAAGTGTACTGAATTGTGTAGAAAGAAGCAAAATCGAAACAGTGAGCAGTCCAAGCTCAAGATGTATAAAATTAAGCAAACTGCAAGAATCATGGCATTGTGGTTATGCAGTCACGGTGTTGGACTGCAAAGCAGAAGATATGTCTTCAGATCTCTCTCTGGACCCACTTTTTTTCTCACAAAATTATGAACTTCCTGTCCAGTCACTGACATGACTGTACTTCTTCTATAGCCTTGGCAATTGTGATACCATACATTGGTTAAGCAATATGAGAGTTATGTGGCAATAATGTACTACCATCACAAGTAAATGTGATTAATAGTGAGAGTGGGCGAGATGCTGCATAGACCTCTCACAGAAATGGAAAACAACAAATAAACAGGTGTGAACTATGTTACAAAAGGAATTCAAGGGTCAAAACTTCTAAAATGGAAAGCAAGATTCAAAACAAGTGGTACTCGTGTAGAAAATAGGAGATACATACATCTGAATCGCCCTTTCTTACACCTTGCTGTTGCAGCCGAACGGTACACCAAGACACAGACACAAATTTGAATACAGCAAACAGACCCAACAGACAGTTCATAATCCTGTAAAAAAAAAAAAGGGGCGTGGGAGGCCATGAGGGAGATTTGAACACAGATATCCCTCTTCACAGTCCAACACTGTGCTCACACAACCACAAAGCCGTGATTCTTTCAGATCACTCGATGTTGCACATATTGAACTTGGACTGTTCACTATTTTGATTTTGCTTCTTTTTTCACAATGCAGTACACTTTCTTCCTGTTTCATGTTTGACCTGAGTTCAGTGTCTGATGGGCTATCCACTGGCCCATCTTATCACTAAATCAGAGGGGGTGTGATGGGGAGTTTCCCTTAACATAGATCCAAAACCACAGCAATGCTCAGTGTATCTTGATGACGTAATCATTTAAGGGAGTCATATGGGACAGCATGTGCAGCTAGTAAGGGAAGTGTTCCTAAGGTTAAAAGCAGTGAAGTTAACACAGAGTACAGGAAAGTGTAATTTTGTGATGGAAGAGATATCATACTAAGGACATATCATAAGTAAAGATGGAGTTAAGACATATCCAAGATTAATTAGAGCTGTATGTGAATTTCGAATACGACAATGAGTTGCATTCATTCTTAGGAGTCACAAACTATTACCGCTAGTTTGTAAAAGGATTTGTGGATATTGCCAGACCTTTGACACAAGTGTTATAAAAGGATACTAAATTTGTGTGGAGAGAACAGTGCCTGTATGCTTTTGAGGAGTGAAAAGAAGTTTTAACATCTAGTCTGATGTCGGTATTTCTGGACTTTAACATAGAATTTGTTTTATCATGTGATACATCAAACCATGCACTTGGCTGCATGTTGTCACACGAGGTAGAAAAAAAAATTATTCCTCAGTGTAGAAAAAGCTGTTAAGCCTTATTTATGGAATCCCATATTTGAAATGTTATCTGTACGGTAAAAAGTTTAGAGTAATAACAGATAATTCAGCATAATAGTAACAGATCATGTGGCATAGTAGTAATAGATCATACAGCATTAAAATGGTTGTTGGGGTTAAAGGATCCTTGTAGTAAGTTGACACTATGGGCAGTAAGACTAAGTGAATTTTATTTCGAAGTCATGCATAAACCAGGTCAGAAGCATGGAAATGTGGATGGCTTAAGTAAAAAAAGTAGCAGTATTACTTATTGGGGGTGATGAGCATAAGGAATGGCAAGTTGCACAGGAACAGGATGACAGATTTAAGCAGTATTTGAAGAGTCACAATTTTGTATGCGCAATGGGTTGCTATGCGAGAAACCAAGTTCGGACTGCAGGTAGTGTTACCAGTGAAGCTAAGGAACAGAGTGCTACAAGAAGCTCATGATCGTATATTAGCAGGACATGGAGGTCACAGACCTACCAAAGAAGAGTAGCAGAAGGGTATTGGTTAGGAATAGGCAGACAAACATAAATCAGTATGTGCTTGCAGAGGTTACCTGAAGCATTGGTACCATTCAAATTCTTGAGGATTGATGTTTTAGGTCCATTCAGTAAAATACCTGCAGGGAATAAGCATGTACTCACAATCATAGATCATGTTTTTAGATACGTAGAAATAGTCATGATGCCAAACCAGGAGGAAGCAACTTTGTCACAAGCACTTGTGAATAATTGGACACCAAAGTTTGGAGTGACTGAAACAATAATAACAAACCAGGGAATGAACTTCATGTCAGATCTATTCCAGGATTTATATAAGTTACTGAGAATGAGGAAGTTAAGGTTGAGTCCTCTCCATCCACAAGCCAACGGAAGAACTGAAAGAGTACATAGGACAATCAGGAAGATGCTTGGATATGTCACTGACTCACATCACACCAACTGGGATGTTTTTTTAAGTACGTCGTCTCTGCCTACAACTCAAAACAGCATACGAATACAGGATTATCACCATATGACATAATATATGGTCATAAAATGCCATCACCATTTGACACATTGAAAATGAAGAAAGAGAAGAATGGAGTGTCTGTTAAGGAATTTGTCAGAGATTAAGAAAATCTGGAATAGAGTACAGAGGGCAAATACACAAGCACTGGAGAAACAGGAAGAAGTAGTGGGCCATACTGCAACAATGCCACAGTATATGGTTGGTCAGTGGGTGATGCTATTGACTATGTATATGCTGAAGAGAAAGACACAAGCTTTTTGCAAAGTACCAGGGGCCAGACCAAGTGATAGAGACTATGTTGCCACTAAATGTCAGAATTCAGTTGTTGATGATAATGACAACTGTGCATGTAGGGTGGTTGAAACATTTTCAAGTCCGGAAGTTGTTCCAGCAATAGAAGATGCCAACTGGAAAGAGACAGTGAGAAGAAAGGTATCAGAAGATAAACAAGACATTATGAATGAAGTGGTAATGAGGAACCCAAATGGATTAAGACCTAGGAGATACTCATTTAACATTTTTTAAGATTAGGTATAGATTTATTTTAATTAGTGTAAGCAACTGCAGAGCAGCAATGAATTTAAGGGGGAGGAAAGTAATAGGTATTTCTGCCCATAGGTGAGGTTCAGACAAGGCAAGATGATTCAGTTCATAGCAGGGCTACTGATCTTTGTCAGGGTGGAAATGTTACAGGGCCAGCCCTAGAAGGGGGAGCACCGCTCACCAAGCAGGAAGAAGTAGTGATTAATAGTCATTGGTGGGTGATCGAGGTATTATTCAGTGCTTGGGAGATGCAAAATGAGGTGAGAAGATCGGAAGAAGCTTTCAACAAATTCCGTCAGGGAACAGAAAGGCACAGGATACTCAAAGGAAGTGTCAGGGTACATGGGAGAGGACACTGAGTTTATGAGAAGTTAAGGAGTGAGTGGGTCCAGGTATTGGAAGTTATTCCACATACATGAAGGAAGACGGTTTGGACTGCTGCTGGATGTTGGCTTATGAAAACAATATTTGGCACTGCTGATGAGGAAGACATTCAAAGGGTGATTGTCACACTAAGCAGATTGCGAGTTTAGAGAAGGACATACTGAATGACACACAACTGCTACAGCAACTAACTGGAGAAGTAATGCGGTGTGCCAGAACTGCAGGACAGGCAGTTAATCAGATTATCAGGGAACTACAAACCAAAGTAGAAGTCTTAGATAGGGAAGCAGTAATGATAGAATGGTTGCAGTCTGTATTAGATAGTGTTTGGGAAGCAGGAGGGAAAGTAACAGAACTGCAGGAGCCTATGCAGCAGGCTCTAAGAGGTCAGCTAGGGCAAAGCTTGTTGTCACCAGAGTTGTATTTAGAAGATATGAGGAAGATATAGAGGGAAATACTGTGAGCGTTGGGGTTGGTTTTAGAACCTAAATACACAAATTTACCTTTTTATTTCAAGGCAGCCACAGTATCAGTGAGAACTGATGAAATGAAAGTTTCCATTTCTGTAATTATAGCAGTAGCAGGGAAATGAGCATTTTACAAGTGCTACATAGTTAATGCGTATCTTGTCAAGTGGGGGATATTGAAGAAATTTGTAAGAGTAAAAACACAGTGACTATTATTAACTGCAAAATACAAGGGAAGATATGTGGAAATGGAGGAAGCAGTTACAAAAATGCTACCGAAGGGAAATCACAATCTGTCCATGTATGGTAATAAGAGAGAGGTGAGATTTGTGTGCAGTGAAATTGCTAATGGGACAAATGGAGGGAAGAGAATGCAATAAAGAAGTGATCGAGCTGCAGCTGTACTTTCAGCAGGTTGAAGTGCCATGGTTGAACTCCACCTTTGACAAGATGGTAGTAATAGCGTGTTGTTTCAAGCATGGGAAGCTCACGTCAGCAATGAGGCTAGATTTAAACGGGAGTGGTTGGTCATTAAATGCAACAGTATGTGAGACAAGGGGGCCTACTTTCCATCTGCCCACTACAATTTCAGGGACAACTCACCTGAATATTTCGCAACCAAATTTGTGTTGGTCAGAGGAACCCATGGAAGTGCTACATGCTGCAAATCTAACCATGTTAAATCAAACTCTAGGGATGGAATTAATGCAGTCTGTAAACATGCTTCTGAACCAGCAGGAGGGACGAGTCTCCCTGGAAAAATTATTGCAGCATACAAAATTTATATCAGGAGCATCAGTACGGGAAAGAGACAACGTTGACTACTGCCATACCAACCACTGTGTCAACACTTGTTCTGCTGAGCATAGTCCTTGTTTTGTTTCATAGGAGACAAAGCACAAGACTGGATTTGGACCCAGATGTCATTCAGATTCCAGTGGATTGGATACCCAGAGTATAAAAGCAAAAGAAGGGGCTAGTATTAAGGGCAATTGATTCATTTTAGCTTGTAAGTTTGGGGTAAAAGGAAATTATTTTGCAAGAAGCCTAGTAATAAAATAAGTTTCATGGTGTTTGAGTTAAGGAGCAGGGCAAGGAGCCCTGTAGAAATATGTAAGATTAAATGATAGGGTTATGGAAACCAAGTACTAGAATAATTCTTCAGAAGTGAAACAGGAACTCTAAAGGATAATCTAGTTTGCTCGACTCAAAGGATGGGGCCTTGATAAAAAGGAGGGCAATGTAGAGTATTGACTGTATTTGGTTAAAAAGTATGCCAGAGAGGAAGTGAGTTGCAACAGAGACAGACAAAGGTTGTCATGCGTTATGAAGCAAAACAAAGCCTACAAGCATTGCGAAGCAGAACCAGCTTATCGGGGTATGGCAACAGCCAACACAGCAATACGCTAGCAGAAGGATGGAAACCTTTCCTCACTTGCCACCACGGAAGTGTTTCAAGTATGTGTCTTAAGACGGGGTCCGCTGTTTGTCTACGGGACAAGGCAGCCTGCCCTGAGCCAGGAGAGAGCTGCCGCCGGGGCAGAGAGCCGCCCGCTCGCTGGGGGGAGGTCACGACCGCCTCCGTAGTATTGTCGAGTGCGCTGCCACACTCATCGTGGTCGCAGGCGGAGATGTCACTGACAGGGGCGTTCGAGTATGCTCAGTTTACACTAGCAAGTTATTGCAGCAATTTACTTGCGCGGAGGAACTTGCCGCGCAATTTGCGAGTGTAAACATATCGCCAAGTCGACTTGCGACTGTAGCAATTTATTGCCAAAGTGACTTGCTGCACGTTTTTCGCTTCCAGTCTGAACACCACGTAAGAAGTATCTGCAAGTAACTTGCAGCTTTTAGGATTTATTTCTATTTCCTGCAAGTAGGAAGCGCAAGTTATGGTAATTATGTCGTCTGCATAACACTCGTATTTGACATTTTACTTAATGCGGTGACTTAATTTTATGTAACCATCTTACGTATTATATATGCAAACAAATTTCAGAAATGGAGGAGAAACGGGAATGGATGAAGCAGGATACAGAACATTTTACTGAAGCTGTGGAGAGCTACCCCAAAATACAGAACGTGCATAACCGAGACTTCAAGGATAAAGTGAAGAAGATGAGCGCATTAAATGAAATTTCGTCGATATTCGACACATCTATAAAAGAAGTACATAGAAAGTAGTATAACTTGAAGACACAACCACTTTGCCACCTGCATCCACTCACTTGTTGTTTTAGGAGTCTAGAAAAAGACGATGTGTAATTATTACATGTTCTATTTACTTAGCTTGTCACTTTCCATTTCATGAGCATTAGAAAAAAAAACATTTTTATAAGCATATCATTCTGTAAACTGCAGTTTATTTCAATAAAAATTTAATTTCATTGTTGTGTTTTCACATACCTTCAAATAATTTTCCCTTTTCAAGGCGTTAAAAATGGCTCTACGTACATCGGGTACGATCAGAGAAATCGTGCTGACGGGAATATGAAACAAGTACATTAGGGACTTGTATGAGTCTCCTACAAAGAACAGATTTCAAAATTCAAACTTTTTTTGGTTATATGTTTCACATAAATAAATGAAATGCCTATTTTATTCGTAGCTCACCGGTAGCTATAAATCATAGAGTGACTAGCAAACGTTCCCTTGCTGAAATAGCAGTACCGAAGTTTGTGTCTCGTTTTGATATGGCGCTATTAACATCAACAAATACTCCAAATCATTTGAGGGCATTCTGAAAAAGTATCCATGCTCTCGATACTAAGTTCTTGCAAAAGGTTATTACAGGCACCATTTTGCGATTTTCTCATTATCTACTCTCTAACCCAAATACTTCTCTTTTTCTTTTTCACGTTTTGCATTACAATTACAATAGCTGCAGCATACCTCACCCGCCTACTTCTCATTTTACACTTCGGCTGACACTCGTAGTGGTACTGAAAGCGTATGTAAACAGTATCAGCAAGTTGTTGATGCAAGTTTCTTGCCAAAGAACTTGCGGAAGAATCTTGCTTAATTCTTGCGCTGCTGTGTAAACACAGGTGCAAGCAGCTAGCAATAACTTCTGCAAGCGACTTGCTAGTGTAAACCCAGCTTAACGCCAAGCTCGGCCCCGCTCTTTTCGCTGTCACCAATGTCTGACGTCTATTGTTTTGCATGAGAGGCAAATGGACGCCTTCACCAAACTGTTCCGGACATACTACGGCTAAGGGCTGGAATAAAGAAGCCAGTTAAACAAAGGTACTGTCGTTTTGACGTCTCCTTTGACTCTCTGTGGGGTGACAATCTATTGGTCATCTAACAATATGTATCACTGAATGTACCTTCAAAATGAGGTTAGGTTACATTGTATGACACACAGTTCAGGAGAGATGATGTCATGAATATTGAGATGCGTGAAAAACTAGCTTTTGCCTAAAAGCTAAATAGCTTGTAAGACGGGATTTCATAAACTAAGTCTATTTAAAAACTTCAGAAATCATCATGACCAATAATAGTTTGACAATAATGGCGAAATGCCTGACAATTACCTTATAAGTAGCAATAATGGCTGAGTACCAGATTAACAAATTCTTTCAGTTTCAAAGTTGCATTAACATTTAATAACCACAGCATATTTATGGATTGCACGTGGAGAATAATAATTATTGTTTGGAGGATAAGGAGGCTTTTATAACTGACAAGCAAAACATGGGATTTTTGCAAACTCGGACTAACGTCCACGAGCCTAACCCTGGTATTGCACTTCACGCTATGCTTGCGAATTTCACCTTGAATTCCATCTTCAAGCGTAATTAAGCCATCTAAATCTCTTCTGGCCATATAAATGAAATCATTCCTTGAGTGTGGTAAGATCTGCTATCACCGACATGAGGGCAGCGTGACACGTCTTCCGTCTCAAAGCTCTCAACCAACACTACTAAAATTTTACTTTCGGAGACAGACCTCGTCTCACAACAATGCTTAGAATCGCGATCCCGTGTTTCGCCCTCAGATTGTTACTATAGAAATCTGAGTGCTTATTTATTTCCGTAGAGAACTGCAGAATCTTATACAATGCAAAGAATAGCCTTAAGTTGTCTATATTGTTTCCGAAACTCAATCTAATCAATATTTAATCAATGTAATGGAGAGTTCTGACACGCTCCTTAGAATGTAATTAAAGAGGAACTTGAGAATGGCTTTCTCACGGGCATATAGTCTCATTATTCCGTGGGCTAAAGTTACTGGTTCAGATGCCTCTGAGAACCATGGGACTTAACTTCGGAGGTCATCAGTGCCCTAGAACTTAGAACTAGACTATATGTCACTCACTGTTCGTAATGAGAGCACTTAGCGACTTGCAACAAGCAAACGTTTCCTAAATTTTCTCTCACTTATACAGTTATATAAGTCAAATTTTTAACATACAACTCATTTCTAAAGTAACCGGTAAACCCCCATTTATTTGAAGAATCGAATTCCTGTCTAGAAACAGCTTGATAAGTCTGATTTACAAATGAGTTAATGTGTTAAATATTTGACATTAAGTATGCTGTAGCTAGAAAAAGTTTAGGAAACGTTTGACGTTGTGCTTAAAGTTTGTTGTAAGTCACTAAGTGCTCTTATTATTAAACACTGGATAAACATAGTCTGCGTAATTTGCGCCCCATTTTACGTAAAACCTAGTTTTTCACTATCTAAATTTTTATAATGTCATATCTCCTGAACTGTGAGCTGTAAAATCGGATCATTGTGCAGGCACACCCAGTGGTATATGTGGATACTGTCTGCAAACTGTGTCGCGGATAGAATGGTTCAAATGGCTCAGAGACCTATGGGACTTACATCTACATCTACATCTAACTTCTGAGGTCATCAGTCCCCTAGAACTTAGAAATACTTAAACCCAACTAACCGAAGGACATCACACACATCCATGCCCGAGGCAGGATTCGAACCTGCGACCTTAGCGGTCGCGCGGTTCCAGACTGAAGCGCCTAGAACCGCTCGGCCACTCCGGCCGGCGTCGCGGATAGAGTTGTTACCGTAGTAAAGAAGTAAAACAGCACGCATAATACTGTCGTTTTACTGCATCAACAGTCGAAATGTAGTGAGCGATAAACTTTGTTTCTGTTCATCAGTTTCTGGGTGTGTCAGCGAGAGATAGTTTCGAAAATTTTTGCAATTATGTGTAAAGTTTGTTGGAAGTGGCTAAGTGCTCTCATTCTGAGATACTGGATGAATTAAGTCCTGGCATTCGCGCGCCGTCAGTTAGGGTTGCCTCGATACAAACCACAGTTTCCAGCTGTAAAACTTGTCTTCTTGTGTCAGAGTTTTAACGTAATATTACACCACTTAATAAGTAGATTACGACAGTATTTAAAATACTTTAATCAGCCAGTAATTACGCGAAATACTGAAAATCAAATTTTTGTTGCCCCTGGAAGCTGAAATTAGTCAACCTGCAAATGGTCCTGGGTACCGTGCCCCGGGTTCCGCGATTGTCGGTTAGTAACAAAGACCAGACGTTTGAAGCTGTATTTTGCACTAGAGTTCGACTGTATAAAGAATCTGTGGTTTGCTGGTTTGTTTCAAAATGATGACAAAAGGCGGATTAGAAACAAAAGAAAGCAAAAAATGAGTCGCCAAGTGACGCACTTCCTATATGGCTTAGTGCAGAGAGGGAGAGTGCTATACTGACTTCAGGCGCAATACTGTAGGAAAAAGTGGTAACTTTAAACAAGAAGTTTTCTAATGGTGGACCCAACTTGACAACAAACAGGACTGCTTTCAAAGCTGTGAAGGCTGATACAAAATACGGCGGATGTCAGTAACTGGTGGAAACCTTTCACAGCATACTGTGGCTGAGCAAAATTTTATAAATGAATTCAAAATCTAACTGTCCTAGCCAAGTTGACTTCAGATTAAAGTTTCGGAATTTTTGAATTATCCAGATATTCCATAATCCGGATTACCTATGGTTCTATTTAGTCCAGACAAACGAATTTCCGCTGTACGCGAGACTGCTCCCTTCCTCCCAGTGGTTGCGTCGCAGCATTATGCATGATAAACTTATTTCCTGTTGGTCAATCATTTCGCCCCCTTTGGTACCACTCACACGCTGATGTTGCGCTCTTTGACGTCGATGAGACATACTGGCCGTTGCTTTGCCATTTTCACTTTGTCTGGTTGCTCATCATTGGCTGAGTTGGCTTCAGCCGACTCTCGGTGAAGAATATTACATGAACCACAATTTTTAAATAGTGGTTCATAGTCAATACTCCTTTAGTTGATCACTAATATCTTAACTCGTTCCCTGATGACATTTCCTTGGGTTTGTTAATGTGAATTTTGAGGCTTCTGTACCAATATTGCCCACGACTGGCCGTAGAATCGCTTAATAACTTGTGTACATTCTGAACACAACCAGCTACACTTCGCTTAATACCTTGTGTACATTCTGAACACAACCAGCTACACTTCTGGAGCATTGTGCACAAATGATTCATCTAGGGGATCTCTGCAGCTTTCAGTGCTCTATGTCTTTAGTTATTCCAATCTGATATGTTCACCACATTCGATGATCTTACACTCCCATACGAGTCATACAAGTGTTTTACAAACATTTCTCTTACTGACGAATTGCCATTTCTCATTGACCCACCAACGAAGCGCAGCCTTACCCGCGACTGAAACTACTGAATTTGTTCCAATCAAACGCGTTCTGTCTTGCAGTTATTACTCACTAATCGTTTATTCAGGGAAGGAATACGTTTTAAGGTCCCATAATTGGCATGTCTTTACAGTCTCATGTGTTTCCAAATACTTGCACAACTTCTCGAATGTCTAGAATTTTGTCGAGACCTAGCAACCTTATCGTTATATGTTTTTGTCGGATAGCACATCATCGTAGACAGAGAACAACAGTTATTCTCTGTTTTCCTGTTGCAGAGCATAAAGCTTGTGACCTTTCCCAGTCATTGAGATTACATTTCAACTCCTGATATCTACGGTGAACAAGAGGAAAAAATTCCCTCACAAATTCCATGCACAATTAGGTATGGACGGGCCCAACCGCACTAGGAAAATAAATGAATTACGTTTTCAATAGTAAATCAACAAGAAATGAAACCATAGTATGTAATACTACTATTCAAATGGTTTATTCATTGCAGAAATGGACAATCCTTGAAACCTATGGCATGCTTTGTGGGCAGCAAAGCATCCAGATATGTGTCTCCCCTCCTTCCCCCCATGAGAACAATACAAAAAAGAGAACAAATAACCTGCACTGAAGCTGCAATACCGCATATGCTCATTTATAACGGAAATACAACTCTCACAACAACACTACATAAGGTTTAATACGGGAGTGACCGTGCTCGATTGTTATCTGCATCCATTGTCTACGCAGAGTATTGTGAAACTCATTTAAAGTTCGTGGAAAGGGAACAAAGGCAATCACTCGTTCGTCGTTAGTATGCCCGCGTGTATTCCATATCACTGCTGCCCTCTTTATTCCTCGAATAGTGTACTCCCACCAGTCCTGAACGGCTACACGTGAGGCTATTATTACGGCTGACATGAGAAGAATTACACCTATTTCACTGTAAGGGATTTAAACCAATGTGCGCCAGTCGTTTCGGAAAGTTAAACTCCTTTCTTGAATCGTCGTGCGCGTTGAGAATCGCAGTGATGGCATGCTGATGTCATAAGCCAATACCTGGAAGATTATGAGGTTACTTGAGAAAACATATATAGCAGCGATAGTGCTTTTATTCCTGATGGAAGGGATGGAGGTCTTCCTCGGAAATTTAAGTGATAAATCGCTATTGTGGTGACTAACACTGAGAGACTTTTTACTGTAAGAAAGGAGACTGCAGCAGCTGACAGGCCCGGATCTAGGGGTGGGGGGCAAACCGGGGTATCTGCCCCGGGCGGCAATTTCAGGGGGTGCCAAATTCATATTCTCGGAAAAAAGAGAGAGAGAGAGAAACAACCTTCCTCCACAAAGCGCCTAGCATCCAGCGCACGTTGGACTATCGATTATTCTTATGATTTTGAAACGTATCCTTGTGGTTTTTGAACACATTTTAAGTTGATTTCTGAATGAATCATAAGTTGATTTTTGAATGCGTGCATAGTGTACGTGATGCCCCTGCCAGGGGAAAGGGGACAGGGCTACATAAGCTGAGCCGAATAAACCCGACCGGGTGAATGCCAATCGCTGTTTGTTTATGTGATTGATAGGGTATGCGAATGATCAGTGTTATTATAATTATTAGCGACATCCATAGATTCAGATTACCTGTATGGAAATAACCGACTAACAAGAATAACAGGTGAGAAAGATTACATATTATCTTTTCGGTGTATCGAGCAAATGAAATTATGACAGAAAATTTTTGCCAGATCGCTGCACTATTAAGGTACAGTTCTACAATCCCGGTTAGCATAGCAGCCGCTGAAGTTCTAGTCTCTAAATAGTGCGGAAAAAGCGTTGTACGAACACGTAATAACGCCTAACCGAAATTTTGACAATAGCAGAATAGTTACAGAATTAGTGATGACAAGATTTATTGTTAGAACGAGGAAGGAGGAGAAACGTGGACATCACGCAAATTATATGGGAGAATATGACGGTTCCAAATTTATATAAAAATTTCGCACTATGACTTTTCGATCCCATATGTTTCATATATGAATGAAACGCGAAACTATTTCCTAACGTAAAACTTTTGACTTGCAATAGGCCCAATAGGCATTTGATATTGGTAATTTGTGAATTATATTCCGTCGTGTTAGTTACGTAAATGAGGTAGATGAAAAATGACCAAAACAGTCTCGCTTATTTGGCGTGTGTTACGACTGCCGGAATATTAGAAAGGCCCATTTCGTTTTATCTAGCAGACAGTGACAAAATAGACATAATCAGATCGAGAAACCACACCAGTCTATGGTGCTATTCGTATTAACACTTTTTCATTATTAGGCAACGTTATTTTGATTTTTCATGTAACAAAACGTTTGACGAACTTTGGTGAGGTAACAGATTCTTTCGCAGAAAAGAAAGCACGCCGTATAAAGCTGTAGCAAGATTAGAGAGAAAAAAATAGTGGGACCTAAGGATTAAAGAAATGTGTACTGTCTTGCTTCTCTCTTGTCTTTACTGGTTTTATGTTTCCTGTATTTAATTTTATGTCACACAAAACAGAGCGTTTTAGCTAACAGGCAGTAAAGAGTGCAGATTTTCTGAAGAGTTCTTATTCTGTCGGTCACAAAAAAATCCACCCAGTATTAAATGTGAGTTCTTTTTTGAGGGAGGTAGGATGTCAAACCGGCCGACTGGGAACAGCAGAGGCAACACAGGACTTCCATTACAAAATATACACGTTTGAATTCCCCAGAGCGAAATACCGTGACGTGCAGTAGAAGAATGCTATGTGGAGATGCGTGGCACTGTACTTTGGCACACTTCAGACCAAAAAACATATCTTACATTTCCTCGAACGTATATATTTTATGTATCAAACTCTTCAGAGATGTACGCTGCAAAATGAACATATTTTTGAAAAATTGCTTTTTCTTTAAATTTTTGACGTCCTGTCTCAAGCGCTCGTGGGGCGGGAGGTGACACTAACAAGGTTTTTTCGCGGTTTGGAAATATCGTAGATCCGGGGCTGGCAACAGATATCGCATTCCCAAGGATTTGAAAAGCAGCCGACGTACGCGGCTCGGAATGCATGCAGTGACAAGTATAACATGAGGTATTCTAGGCCTTACACTGAATTTCTAGGCAGCGGTGTTTGGCTCCCGGTTTAATAAGTTGTTTTGTACAATGGTCGAAATGGCTAGCAGCTGAGTCGTGACAATGGAGTGTAGAAAACTCGGAACGAAGTGAGATAGCAGAAGTTTCAGTGTCAGACTTAGGTGTTCATTTGGTTGTGCAAGAACTTCCAGTTAACACAATATGTCTGTCGAATCTCCGTGGAGTTCCAGTGTGTAACATCAACCACTAATGAAAGGTCCATTCCCTGGGTATGTAGTACGTTTTCCCTTTTCTTTTACATTTGTTTACTGCCAACTCCAGAATATGAACGACTTACATCACCCCGGATGCTTGTACTGTATGCTAGAACAGGAGATTCAAAGTCAGTTTCGTGTTACCCTTTTAATAACGCCATGTTTACGTGAATGATACACTGTGATTCTTTTTTCAACAGGTCTTGAGGTGTGGAAATGGATTAGAGAATAAAAATATTGGGTGCTATATAATAAAGACGTAGGCCTACTGCTGGTCGAAATGGAAAAATAGGTTTCGTGATGTGATCATCTCCCTGCCTGGTTCGTAAAGATTGTGAATATTCCAGCTAATTAATTTTGTTGTTATTTAATGTATCTTTACTAGTGAACTATAGACGATGATTTTTTTCTGTTTCATGAGCGATGCAGAAAGGAGCTGGCGACAGTGGGAGTCTTCGGCCTCCCAGTCAGCCATTGCAGCCACTGGACGTGTTCGCCTCATGTTGGACGACCACAGGGACGGAACAATTTGCCGGGAGCGTCAAATTCTCGCTGTGCTGATTTTTCAGAAATAAATAATGACTTAATAAATTATAAATTTGCTTTGTATAGGATCAGTCTGTATGAGTCTGTATCACGAACTGTAACTGTACAGTCGGATTACATGTATGCTGTATTCACATGCTTGTTCAAATGGCTCTGAGCACTATGGGACTCAACTGCTGAGGTTATTAGTCCCCTAGAACTTAGAACTAGTTAAACCTAACTAACCTAAGGACACCACAAACATCCATGCCCGAGGCAGGATTCGAACCTGCGACCGTAGCGGTCTTGCGGTTCCAGACTGCAGCGCCTTTAACCGCACGGCCACCTCGGCCGGCTCACATGCTTTAAGATATCTCGTTGAAGCTACGTTACAATCTTCTGTACAAGAAGATAAAAATAAAATGCTGTGAAGTGTTTTAAAATTTTCTTAAGATTTTGAGTTGTATTTTTTAGAAGTGTGTGGATCTGAACTTCCTGAAAGAGTATAAGTAACTTCAATCTTCAATATATGAATGAAAAGTTAAGTGTAATTTCAAGCAGTTGATAGCAAAAGTTCTCCCAAATATTTCACGGAAGTTTTAGAAAACTAGGGTAAGGGAGAGTGATTTAATGTGAATTAACTTAAACTAGTATGAAGAGCCGAATTTTTAACTAATCAACTAAGCTTCAGTTGTGCACTTATTTAAATATATCGAGGTAAATAAATGTCTTTTGGAACAGAGTTTAATATACCGTGCGAGGTCCAAACATACGGCTAAGAGAAGCAACCATACTGACTTACCGATCAACTTTGAGACCTCTGGTGAATTTATCTTTGTGGTACCCATATATTATTAACTGCGAATTTTAAATTAGTCATTTAATATTAAATCCATTATATTTTCGGATAAAAACAGGAATTTTCCGTAAAAATATGTACTAAAATTGTAAATCAAATCTCTAAGTTATTAGTATTGTAACACTCATAATGTAAACATTTAAGGCTTCCGCGGCAGGTGTCAAGATGGTTAAAATTTTTCTGGGTGTCGTACCGCGTCATTGTACAAAATACTTTAAAATGTTGTTGTTGTTGTGGTCTTCAGTCCTGAGATTGGTTTGATGCAGCTCTCCATGTGCAAGCCTCTTCATCTCCCAGTACCTACTGCAGCCTACATCCTTCTGAATCTGCTTAGTGTATTCATTTCTTGGTCTCCCTCTACGATTTTTACCCTCCACGCTGCCCTCCAGTACTAAATTGGTGATCCCTTGACGCCTGAGAACATGTCCTACCAACCGATCCCTTCTTCTAATCAAGTTGTGCCACAAACTCCTCTTCTCCCCAATTCTAATCAATACCTCCTCATTAGTTATGTGATCTACCCATCTAATCTTCAGCATTTTTCTGTGGCACCACATTTCGAAAGCTTCTATTCTCTTCTGGTCTAAACTATTTATCGTCCATGTTTCACTTCCATACATGGCTACACTCCATACAAATACTTTCAAAAACTACTTCCTGACACTTAAATCTATACTCGATGTTAACAAATTTCTCTTCTTCAGAAACGCTTTCCTTGCCATTGCCAGTCTACATTTTATATCCTCTCTACTTCGACCATCATTAGTTATTTTGCTCCCCAAATAGCAAAACTCCTTTACTACTTTAAGTGTCTCATTTCCTAATCTAATTCCCGCAGCGTCGCCCGACTTAATTCGACTACATTCCATTATCCTCGTTTTGCTTTTGTTGATGTTCATCTTATACCCTCCTTTCAAGACACTGTCCATTCCGTTCAACTGCTCTTCCAAGTCCTTTGCTGTCTCTGACAGAATTACAATGTCATCGGCGAACCTCAAAGTTAACTTTAAAATATAAACCATTAAACAGACGTTTCGGCCGCATTATAAAGACCATCCTCAGGGCAAGCTCTTGCCCTGAGGAAGGCATTGCAATACGGCCAAAACGCCTGTTTATATTTCTAAGTGTTTTATACAATGACGCCGTACAACACCCAGAAAAATTTTAATTATTAAATGAACAATTTCATAGAAAAATGTAAAAACAGAACGAAAATCTTCCATCTCATTAGCATTAGTGGAAAAGAGCAAAGTAATACCTATTGTGGTCGATTTTTAAATACCATTCCAAGAAACCAAACAAAAATGAGAGTTACACAAGTACTACAGTTATTATGTAACAATTCCATGGAAATGATCCTGCAGTGTAAATATTCAATGTGGAAGAATAAATAGGAAAATGGTTCAAATGGCTCTGAGCACTATGGGAGGTCATTAGGCCCCTAGAACTTAGAAACCTAACTAACCTAAGGACATCACACACATCCATGCCCGAGGCAGGATTCGAACCTGCGACCGTAGGAGTCGCGCGGTTCCGGACTGAGCGCCTAGAACCGGTACGTTTATGACAACGTTTAAACAATTACTGAATTTGAAATATGCGATTGAGGCCAAAGATATATGGCACGTATTTACATTAAGTCACGCTGTATGCACAAAATATTAAAATTCTCTCGTAAACACGTATATCGTGCCGCTTTCAAATTTTCACATAGACACTGTGAAGAGGAACACAAACAGGAAGGCAAGCAGAGAGAATGGGATGGAGAGAGTGTGAGGGTATGAGGCACAGAGGGGGAGGGGGGGGGATGGAGAGAGGTGGGAGTGAGAGAGAGAGAGAGAGAGAGAGAGAGAGAGAGAGAGAGCGAGAGAGTGTAGCCTGTGAACCTTGACACCCAACCGCAGCGTAAGTACAGTCTCCTTGTCCTCGTTGGGTGGCTGTTTTTTCTCATCTTTGCGCAACCTGGCCGTAAAGTAGCACGGCCAGGCGCCAAACAGAATGAAGTACAGTACATCTCATGTGCTGTCTGCGGTCGGGGCGGGGTATTTCGCTGGTTTTTCTTGCGTTTCACCGGCGAAGTTGCGTGATACCATTACCCTCCACAACTGCTGTTAATTTGGAATCGAGATCACAGCCGGAAGCTGTATCTATCCTTAGTAATAAAGCAGTGGCGAGGCGTGAGGTATTCGTATCTGTAATCGCTTTTAAAAAATTGTTAAAAATAACAGTACTGTTGTTCTAATTATTATAATTGTTATTGTCATTGTTATTTTTATGATGTTTTTGTTTACGATCATCCAAGTCACAGTATTGTTGTGTAATTATTGTTATATTATTGTTTACGATTATTCATTACTGCGTCGCTTCACGCCCGAATAATACACCAAATAATGCCGTGTATTGTCAATTAAAGCGCAAGGCCAAACCTCCTAAAGTTTATGAGCGATACCGGATACTCGAAAAATACCAGTTATTGTATCTACTTGAACAAGGATGATATTAAAAGTTTTAGTACTCAATATTTTATTTATATTTAAGGTCAGTCGAAAACTCCAGTCACGGAGTCATAGAATGATGCTTGTTGTTCCACGGTTTTGAGCAGTCGTTTTTGGTTCAAATGGGTCTGAGTACTATGGGACTTAACATCTGAGGTCATAAGTCCCCTAGAACTTAGAACTACTTAAACCTAACTAACCTAAGGACATCACACACATCCATGCCCGAGGCAGGATTCGAACCTGCGACCGCAGCGGTCACGCGGCTCCAGACTGAAGCGCCTAGAACCGCACGGCCACACCGGCCGGCCAGTCGTTTTTCAACGGACAACAAAGCAAGGTGAGAAAATCTGGTTTGCGGATGCTTATTACGAAGATAAGTTTTGTTTCTATTCAGCGCCGGAAATGACCTTTCTGTCGAAGCACTGGCTGCAGGAACGATTAAAATTAATTTCATTTGTTTTGATGCTTCGGGTACTGTTACATTGAGATCATAGGGGGTGAGACACTGACTTTCTCTAGATACGAAATACGAAAGCAACAGTACGATTTTTGTCTCTTTTCAACCACATAGCCATCTGTAAGAGGAGTGCCAAGATTCTTGAAAATAAGAGGAGTGCCAAGATTCTTGAAAATGTCTGACATAATTTTTAGTTACTGTATTTGAATGCATAAGATTTGGTGTAGGCTGTCCCTCTTTGATCAAGTCACTTTTCCTCTCCAAACTAAGTCCTCCAAATGAATGTGTCCACAGACTTCCCAGCACACATTTACAATCTGATATGTCTGTATCTTTTGCGGTGCCCGCTACTTCGTCCATATTGCTTCAGCAACTCAACATCACACTTACCCAGAAACTAATCTAAAATCATTAAAAATGTACCTGTTCACTGAAACTAAAGTGAATAAATAATAATAAGTACTAGAACACTATGAAACGTTAAAACATGTACCTTGATTTATAACTGAACACTTTGAGCCCTTTAGCGAGCGAAAGAATAAAACGCGTGTCTTTAGCACGGCTAGAGAATCGTAGATGCTACACGATTATCAACTGCCTTCAACAGCTGTACTGCCTTCGTTCTCTTTCTAGAGCTGAAGCGAGAGAGGGGATGGACCTTGCAGTGGGATGCGCCCCTTCCATTAATCGCTGTTGCTGGGAAGTTACAGGAGCGTAGAATGTAGCCGACCAGTCTCTATGGCCTTCCAAACTGGCGTATGTGAAACTAACGGACGTTAACATCTTAAATGTCCCTGGGTTAACTGTGCATTTTGAAAGTATGAAGCATGCATGCAACAGAAACTATAGATAAAATATACAATGATGAGCCGAAACATGACCACTGCCCATGTCGAGGTTGTATGCTGTCTGATGGTGCTAGGGGCACGTGACGCGATAACAGAAGTATACGAGCGGAGAAGAGACGAATGGGGAATCTTTCTAGGGACGATAAGTGGCGCAAACGCGGAAATCCGCCCACTTAGGCGAGTTTGACAAAGGCCAAGTCATTGCGGCCCACTGCCTGGGAGCGAGCATCTCGGAAACGGCGAAGCTGGTCGGCTGTTCGCGTGCTACTGTCGTCAGCATCCGTGGAAAGTCGTTGAAAAATGCTGAAATCAAGAGTAGGAAACAAGAAGTTGGAGGCCCACACCTCATCAAAGAACTCAAGGATCGGAGGCTGCCCCGCTCTCTAAGGCAGGATAGGCGGAGATTTGTGGCAGATATGACGTCAGAGTACAGTGCTGGCGCAGGCACAGGTGTTTTGGAGCTCACCTTCCAGCGCACAGTGTTCAACGCGGTGTTCCGCAGTACAGGATGCCTACGTGTTCCCCGATGTTGGACCGCGTATCAGTGGAATCTTGTTGTCCGTTCGGATGAATCCCGATTATTGTTAAACCAGGTCGATGGTCGTTGTGCAAATACGCGGTCATCCAGGCGAACGGATGCTCGAAACATGCAGCGCGCCTCGGACGAAGGCAAGTGGGAGCTGCAGAACGTTATGGGGGACATTCAACTGGGCTTCCATAATACTTGTGGTAGCAATCGAAGGCGCCACGACAGCTGTGGACTACGTGAACATTATTGGGAACCACCGGTTACCCCTGTCCGCAGCTCGTGGTCGTGCGGTAGCGTTCTCGCTTCTCACGCCCGGGTTCCCGGGTTCGATTCCCGGCGGGGTCAGGGCTTTTCTCTGCCTCATGATGACTGGGTGTTGTGTGATGTCCTTAGGTTAGTTAAGTTTAAGTAGTTCTAAGTTCTAGGGGACTGATGACCATAGCTGTTAAGTCCCATAGTGCTCAGAGCCATTAGAACCGGTTACCCCTTAAGCTTGATGTCTTCCCAAACAACGATGACATCACCCAGCAGGATAAATGTCCGTGTTACGAGGCCAGAATCGTACTGCAATGGTTTGAAGAGCATGACAGTGAACTCACGTTGATGTCTTGGCCATCAAATTCGGCTCATCCGCAAGTGCTGAAACTCAACTGGGACGCTATGGGGCGCCAGATGCGCACCCACAAACCAACCGCCCGTGAGTTACGGGAAGTTGTCCTGCGCGTAGCCATCTGGTGCCACAAACCACTGGAAACCTGTCAAGTACTTGTCAAGTCCATGGCACGCAGAATCACTGCTGAATTGCGTTCCAGAGGTGGAAAAACGCGCTTTTTAGTAGGTGGTCATAATGTTTTGGCTCATCAGTGTATACCAAGAATGTTTAAATGTAAAGAAAAGCGTATTATCAGTAACTGTAGTCGGCGATTACAGCAGTTACTAGCGCGCCTCCCCCCTGTAATACTGTCATTACCCTGGTCGTAACTGTGGTTTCCGATGTTCCGGCTCTTAACAAAAATTCGCTGCAAGGAGGGAGGGGGTGAAGAAGAGAGAGAGAGGGGGGGGGGGAGGGGGAAGTAGTGCAGGGATCCAGGGAGGAATAGAAAACTCTGCACGAAAGCTTTGACAGTGCCGTGTTTATAACTTATACTGTGCGAGTATTTCGTCGTACACACATGAGCAATTAGTTACTGCTACTGTGTCTGTAGGGCAGTAAATGCTCTCGACATCACACCGAACGGAGTAGTTCAGTATCTCACGTAACCAGAGTGTCACCTGATCTTGTGCTTGCCCTAGGTGTGACAGTCGATATTAACGCATATGGTGACGGTCGGATCGTGGATGATGATGGTGATGTTGGTTTATGGGACGCTCAACAACGTGGTTATCAGCGCCCGTACAGATTCCAATCCTTCTATTTCCAGTCTCGCCACTACCCGAATGATAACGTGGACAACAGAGACACTCAGTTCCCGGGCGGAGAAAATCCCCGACCCCACCAGGAATCGAACCCGGGACCCCGTGATCCAGAGGCACTAATGCTAGCAGCTAGACCACGAGCTGCGTGCTCGGATCGTGGATGCTCGATGTTGTGACTTGGCAAGACAGCCAAGCCACTAGGAGAGGAAGCCGAAAGGCACGCGTTTAAGCTCACGCAGGCTGGCGTGAGGTCTGGAACAGTTAAAGGATTTGAGTCTAGCAAATAAAGTACGTAGCTGTTGGAATACTTAACTTTAATCCATAATTGGTGAACATCGGTCTGACTGTACAGGCATCACAAGATTAACAGCAAATGACGTAGCTGAAGGCTATACTAACTATCGTCTCGGCAAATGAGAGCGTAATTTGTCAGTGAACCATATCTAGCAAAGTCGTCTGTACAACTGGGGCGAGTGCTAGGACGTCTCTCTAGACCTGCCGTGTGGCGGCGCTCGGTCTGCAATCACTGACAGTGGCGACACGCGGGTCCGACGTATACTAAGGGACCGCGGCCGATTTAAAGGCTACCACCTAGCAAGTGTGGTGTCTGGCGGTGACACCACACTCGACGCGTGGCGTGTACTGTGAGTACCACGACTGGGGGAAGAAAAATGCCGCTTTAAGAGTTAGCTGCCGAAGGCTACAATTTGTTGCCTCTAGGGGTTACTGTCGATTATAGCGTGTTATAACAACGGATAAATGGGCAGCAGAAAATCTCTCACCAGTTCGACACTGGACAACAACAACTGGTTAGCAGCTATTGCATCCAAAACCATCTTCACCTCCAGAAAATCCAGCACACCTGTCAGGCTGTAGCAATGTATTTCATTGTATTAACAGACTTGGCAGGCAGAGTATCTCGCAGCAGCGTTTCCTAAAACGATTAAGGTGAACGTGGGCGCGGTTCTATCGAAGAAATAAACAATTCCATTAAAATAACAAAAAGTCTGTTACCGAGTTCCGTGTCTAATGACGTCTTCGGCAACTGTTACCTTTCTTACTTTTCTCGTGTGATGCCTGGTGGGAAAAAAGTATACTGACTGATGAGCCGAAACATTATGACCACTGCCCACGGCGAGATACAATGTCACCGCGTCGCGTTGCGGCTACGTGACGCGGTAAGTAAGGTACATAAGGGGAGTTAGCGGCTAATGGGGAGTCATTCTAGAGACGATATGAGAAGCACATGGGGAAATCCGCTGACACAGCGACAGTGACAAGCGGCGCTTTGGAACGACCTCCTCGGTAACAGCGAAGCTCGTCGGCTGTTCACGTGCTGCTGTCCTGAACACGTAGGGAAAGTGGTTGATCGATAGAGAAACCACGACTACGTGACAAGGTGTTCCACGCCCACGACTCATTATCGAACATGGGAGATTGGAAACTTGCCCGCTACGTAAAGCAGGATAAGTGGCTATCTGTAGCAGATCGGACGGCATATTAAAATGCTAGTATTTGTACAACTATTTTCGGAGTACACCCTTCAGGTCACATTTTTGAATACGGGGAACCTTAGCAAATAGCACCTACGTGTTCCCATCTTCACGCCACAGCACTGCCAATTACGATTTCAGTGGGCGTGGGATCTTCGAGACTGGAGCGTGGATTAGTGGAAACGTGTCGCTTGCTCCGATGAGTCTCGTCTCTTGTTACAGTACATCGATGGCCGTGTCCGGATACGCCATCATCCAGTTGCACAGCGCCGCGGGCTCAAGACTTATGGGGAAGTACGAAGTTTAGCAGACATTCGCCTGGGATTTCGTGGGGACCTGTGGTAATCGAAGGCACCATGGGAGTTAAGCACAGAGAGGGTGTTAAAACTTTGTTGTAGTTTCACTACTTTCACGAAAAAGCCTATAATGCTACTGTACTGTAGAGCTCGTCTCTTCCATTAGTCGACAGTGGACTTTGCTGCTAAACTTCCCACTTGCGGTCTCACTCTACACTGAGGTGACACAAGTCAATGGATACGCGTGGGACCCCCTTTTGCCCGGTGTAGTGCAGCAACTCGACCTGGGACGGACTCAACAAATCGCTGGAAATCCCCTGCAGAAATATTGACCCATATAGCCGTCCATAATTGTGAAAGTGTTGCCGGTGCAGAATTTTGTGCATGAACTGACCTCTCGATTATGTCCCATAAATGTTCGGTGAGATATACGTCGGACGATGTTGATGACCAAATAATTCGCTCGAACTGTCCAGACTGTTCTTCAGACCAATCGCGAACATGTGGCCGAGGGACATGGCGCATTATCATCAAAATCTCATCGTTGTTTGGGAACATGAAATCCATGGACGGCTGCAGATGGCCTCCAGATAGTTCAGTTGGACCAGAGCACCCGGTCCATTCCATGAAACCACAGCCCACACCATTACTGAGCCACCACCAGCTTGCACGGTGCCTTATTGACAACATGGGTCCATGGCTTCGTGGGTCTGCACCACACTAGAACCCTACCATCAGCTCTTGCCAACTGAAATCGGGACTCATCTGACCAGGACACGGTTTTCCAGTCGTCTAGGGTCCAATCAATATGGCGGCGAGCCCAGGAGAGACGCTGCAGGCGATTTTGTGTTGTAAGCAAAAGGCACTAGCGTCGTTCGTCTGCTGCCAAATTTCGTCGCACCGTCGTAACTAATACGTTCGTCATATGTCCCACACTGATTTCTGTAGTTATTTCACGCAGTGTTGCTCGTCTGTCAGCACTGACAACTCAACGCGAACGCCTCTACTCTCAGTCGTTTAGTACAAGCCGTCGGCCACTGCGTTGTCCACGGAGAGAGGTAATGCCTGATATTTGGTGTTCTCGGCACACTCTTGACACTGTGGTCTCGGAATATCGAATTCCATAACGATTTTCGAAATGTAATGTCTCATGTGTCTAAGTCCAACAACCATTCCGCGTTCATAGTCTGTTAATTCCTGTCGTTCGGCCATAACCACGTTAGAAGCCTTTTCACGTGATTCATCTGAGTACAAATGACAGCTCCGCTAATGCCCTGCCCTTTTATACCTTATGTATGCAACACTACCGCCATCTGTATATGTCCATATCCCTATCCCGACTTCCGTAACCTCAGTGTAAGCAGCAAATACGGAAACCTTAGGATAAAATTGATAGGCGTTACAACTTTCTTTTCCGTCTGATGATCTCTTAATAACATATATCAGCACCTGGGAGTAACAGCGAAACTCACTTTAAAACTATTTTTATAATGTCTATTTAATTTATGCAGCATTACATAAAAAACTGATTGAGAACGGTTGTGTTCTAGGACGTAACAGACAGCGTTACTCGAGTCTCGAACAGCATGCAAATCGTGAGCGAGTGCCAATGAACGTCATTGCATCAGTGATCGGCACGTGGCAGCAGCGCCGCGCTAGCCGCGACCTCGAACTAATCACACAGCTGGCGAACGTCCAGGTGTGGTGAGGCTGTGGCGTCCAACACCTTGCCGCCTACTCGTGATTCCACCGTTCTCCAAACATTTTCCATAGATAATCAGTGGCTCGTGAAGCGTCGATCAGCTTCATCGTTTCCGAGATGCGCTTTCCAGGACGCCGGGATATAACAATCTGCCCTTGTCAAAGTTGCTTATGTCATGTGGATTTCGCCACTTGCGGACCGTATCGTAGCTGCAATAATTCCTTATTCGTTCCTCCACCGTTTGCACACTTTTCTTATTGCGGCACGCGCCTGCAACTCCACCAGACGGCATCCAATGTCACAGTAGACAGCGGTCACGATGCATTGGCACATCATTGTAAGTCCACAATCTTAACCACTTCTCCATCCCGCTCGACAACTTCCAGTATCTTTGTACCGCGGAGGCATTACACCCAACAGTTTATTTCTCTAGAGTATTATTTTCATTATAAACACTCGACAAACACCGTGACTGCAAGACAACTTCATGAGTAGTATCTGATACCTTTCTGGATAACGACTATATCACTCATGATACAAAGTAATATGTCATGGAATATTAACAACTGAAGCAGAGAAAATATTACGAAAAACAGGGGATGAGAAATAAAACGAAACTAACACAATTCATACGTAATACTATGCTAGTGATAGTTTCAGATGTAGCTGTTCGAATTCTGGGGATGGGAGAAGTTTTCAGCACTAGTATTTCGCCCTCCAGAGGGAAAAGCAGTAACTTATCGCTTCTGATAACAAAACTGTACAACATCATCTTGACGAATATCTCAGACCTCTCCACAATGTCTCATCCAGTGGCAGAGTATGACGGTAATGGTGATCCATCTGACGGAAGTTGACATTTATCTCAGTGGCGTTGTACGGGAAGAGGTGGCTTCCTTTGCTACTGATTTAAGTCCCGTTCCTTTCTTTCAGTTCTATAATCATCCGCAACACACTAGCATGGCACTACACTACACAAGCACTCACGATAGTGATTCACACGATAATGTTTCACTGTTTCACATCTTATTCACCATCGATAGGTGAGATGCAGACAGCGTTGAATCGTTGTAGTGGGATGTTTCACATTATTATGATCAGTAATGGGTACAACAATTGAATCAGACCAGCCAAATCGTTAGCAAAGCTGTTGACACTTACGGGACAGGATCCTATAACTACTAACTAATTAGGGAAAGGAGCTCGATTATCCGTATCAGTTGCTGCTCGCTACTTGCTACACACTTTCCATCCTACCAGGAAGTTAGTGTTCAGGAAAATGCCCCATATTAGCTATATTATGCAGCCCTCCAAGGAAATGCTATTTGGGTAATTTCCCCATACTTTATATTCCATACTTTATGTAAGAGAAAAAATCGAAATGATCGTATGGCATTATTGGCCAGGAGACCACATCTGCTCTAGTCTTTCTATTTGACGCCTCTTCGGTAACTTCCACATCTTTGTTATGAAGGTGAGATGGGAGTGTTAGTACAACACAAACACCGAGTACTCGAACAACAACAATATATATATATATATATATATATATATATATATATATATATATATATATATATATCCTACGTGGACAGGAATCGAAGCCGGGACCCCCCTAATCTAGAGGCAACGATGGTAACTACTTTCTTTCGTTTTTCAACTAACTAGACCAGGAGCTGCAGTGAAAGAGTATTTGCCACGCAGGGGCTGATGTTCAATGTCTCGTTGAGATCTAGTTCCTCAGGGGCGAAGAAATATGGCAAATGGCCGACTACCAGGGAAGGACCATCTTGCTGGGGTAGGAAGCGTCTGTTGCCACTTTTTCGCATTTGCGAATTAGATTTAAATTTTTAAAAACTCCACCTTCTGCTAAAGGAATCGATTGCGCAGGAGGAACTGTTCGTAAAATGATTTGAGCTAATGTCGGACATAGGTAGGGTGAACAAGTGGAGCGAAGAAGGGTAGCTACGGGTTAGAATCCTGTCAACATCAAGGCGCAGAACACTAGCTTTGACAAAAAATGCAGTTGGGCAATCGGTCGTCTAAGGAGCCACCTAGGCTATCAGCTAGAATGGTTAAAGGATGTGAACGAAAGTAAAAACGGTCTAAAGAGGATATGAACCCCATTCCTTCAAATACCATTCTACAGGATGAAGTGGACCTTCACCGACAAAATTTCGTTGGTTGTTCAGGAATATTTGATGAGTATCTTGGTGTAATAGACCCGTGGTTTCCTGCTGCTGGTTACAGTTTAAGTGCATTTCGTTTTATTTCTTAGCTCTGTTTATCTTTGAACCAGTACTGCATTGAATATATTTGCACAATAAACGAAATGTGGACGGTTTGCCCTTTGTGTCTTGTTTGCAGATAAACAGATTAACTCGTTCTGTTCTCTCACGCTACGTGCTGTTGACAACAGTAATCCCTCCATTGCACTTCGCCTCTCAAGCTTGTCTCCAGTACTGCACGGTTCTGTCTTAGGTTTGTTTTTCAGGCAGCGCGAGTTACGGACTACGTTGACAGAGATACACGGTAGTACGGACAGCTTTAATGGTGAAGGGTTGGCCGATATACATCTTCTGCGTGATATCGATAGCTACGATGCCACGGCGTAGGTTGGCACTACGATATCGACCGACGATAGCGCCCTCTAGCAGGCGCTGTCCAGACCTACGAGCTCCGCTCCAGATTATCCCCACTTTGATCAAGAGCAGACAGCCGGGACACTTCGCTTCAGCTTCACTTTAAATACTTTGCTCTACTTACGACGGGTTTAAGGCTTCGCACCTCATTACAAAGTTATGTATGCCCTGTTTATATTCATGCACCAGTAAACCACTTTTACTTTCTTGCAGTACCGACGTGTATTACCTTTTGCTGCTCCTACACACTTCCTTCATTCGGCCAACCTATCAGTTTTCAGGAGCAGACCCACGCACCGCCTTCCAGCCGGGTTACAAAATTCTGTATGGGATCACTGAATGCGGTAGAAGTGTAACATCTGAGCTGAGCTGTTGCAGAAGCAATGGCATCTTCAACTTCCGCAGCTCTTCATAAGTAAACTTATCAATACTGCTGTGTAACTCAGTTACCGTACAGGTAAAACTGCCGAGAAGACAGACCCTGACACAGCCTAGCAGTACTGAATACAGGTTTTGAGGCGAAGAGTGGAGTATTACCGCTGTCAACACCAAATACCGTCAGTGGATGGAACAAGTTTGTTTCCAGACAAGAAGCGCAGCCCATTCCGTCAACATCTGCTGATATTTCGAGTAACGAGCTATCGGAGAGCACGGGTGCAGTACACCAAAATACTCAGAACACACTTCGAAAATTTGCCGGTGGAGTTCTCCCCCCCGTAGTTGTAGAATTTTAGAACATGTTTGTTGGTCGAGTATCATGTCGTTTCTGGAAACCCAGAATCTGCTGTGTAGGAATCAACATGGATTCCGGAAACAGCGATCGTGTGAGACTCAACTCGCTTTATTTGTTCATGAGACCCAGAAAATATTAGATACAGGCTCCCAGGTAGATGCTATTTTCCTTGACTTCCGGAAGGCGTTCGATACAGTTCCGCACTGTCGCCTGATAAAGTAAGAGCCTACGGAATATCAGACCAGCTGTGTGGCTGGATTGAAGAGTTTTTAGCAAAAAGAACACAGCATGCTGTTATCAATGGAGAGACGTCTACAGACGTTAAAGTAACCTCTGGCGTGCCACAGGGGAGTGTTATGGGACCATTGCTTTTCACAATATATATAAATGACCTAGTAGATAGTGTCGGAAGTTCCATGCGGCTTTTCGCGGATGATGCTGTAGTATACAGAGAAGTTGCAGCATTAGAAAATTGTAGCGAAATACAGGAAGATCTGCAGCGGATAGGCACTTGGTGCAGGGAGTGGCCACTGACCCTTAACATAGACAAATGTAATGTATTGCGAATACATAGAGAGAAGGATCCTTTATTGTATGATTATATGATAGCGGAACAAACACTGGTAGCAATTACTTCCGTAAAATATCTGGAAGTATGCGTGCGAAACGATTTGAAGTGGAATGATCATACAAAATTGATTGTTGGTAAGGCGGGTACCAGGTTGAGATTCATTGGGAGAGTCCTTAGAAAATGTTGTCCATCAACAAAGGAGGTGGCTTAAAAACACTCGTTCGACCTATACTTGAGTATTGCTCATCAGTGTGGGATCGGGTTGACGGAGGAGATAGAGAAGATCCAAAGAAGAGCGGCGCGTTTCGTCACAGGGTTATTTGGTAACCGTGATAGCGTTACGGAGATGTTTAGCAAACTCAAGTGGCAGACTCTGCAAGAGAGGCGCTCTGCATCGCGGTGTAGCTTGCTCGCTATACTGCTTCCCCCTACTTATACCTCCCGAGGAGATCACGAGTGTAAAATTAGAGAGATTCGAGCGCGCACGGAGGCTTTCAGACAGTCGCTCTTCCCGCGAACCATACGCGACTGGAACAGTAAAGGGAGGTAATGACAGTGGCACGTAAAGTGCCCTCCGCCACACACCGTTGGGTGGCTTGCGGAGTATAAATGTAGATGTAGATGTAGATGTAGTGTCTTAGCCACTGTTCCACATCGCTCCGTGCAATACTTGTCAACCTGTTACTACCGCTGTTCTGTCGTTGGTCCATGTCGCTCGATCGTCTTCAGTGCGGAGGTAGAGTGGTGAAGCGGTAGCGCGAGTACTCGGAGGAGAGCGAGTTAGCGATGAGGAGGCAACCTTACCGGCGACGGCGAGGAGAGCGGCGACGGCGGCGGCGCTGTGGCGGCAGAGCGGCATGCTGGAAGGCTCCTGGGGCACTGGTGGGTGGCTGCGGCGCGGCGGGCGCCCAGCCCGGGCCGTGCTCAGGGTCGCCGAGTCTCTCTCTCTCTTCCTTCTCTCTGCCTTCGCTCCTCCTGGCGCCTGAATTCTTTTTATTCCTGTTGTTGTTTGCCACGAGAGAGGGCTCGTGCATGTCGATGGGACGGATCACAGCACAGTTGTCCACCCACAGAATGCCAACGTTAGTAGGGCTGCATCACTTTTGCTGCATTAGTGGCTTGCATTCCCGTTTATGAGAAGATAACAGATGCGAAGGAACTGCTCTTTCCGTACAAACGTCTGAATAGATATCGGCAGATGTCTGTGGCTCTTGCCGAATGACGTAGGGGAGTTCTAGCGAAGATAATTGCGGATATCCTCTGATCTTGCCAGGACACAACATATCTGTATATCTGGAATTTGTTGGTATGCGTTTTTGGATAGTCAATGTTTGTGAAGAAGCAACATTGTTGATGTAGGTACATTTTTTAAGTTACTTTCAAAATCAAAAGTGTTATTACATGCAGCATGACCAAGATCAATGGAGAGATGAATCGCCGGCCGCTGTGGCTGAGCGGTTCTAGGTACTTCAGTCTGGAACCACGCTGCTGCTACGGTCGCAGGTTCGAATCCTGCCTCGGGCATGGATGTGTGTGATGTCCTTAGGTTAGTTAGGTTTAATTAGTTCTAAGTCGATGGGACTGATGACCTCAGATGTTAAGTCCCATAGTGCTTAGAGCCATTTGAAACATTAGAGAGATGAATCCATAAGAAACGTATATTGGGTGTCCCAGGGGGATTGTCACTAGACAGGGATATGACAGCAACGATCGTTAGAAGCAAAGATGTCTAGTAAATATGGGCTCTAAAATGCATAACTTTAAAAATGGCTCTGAGCACTATGGGACTTAACTTCTGAGGTCATCAGTCCCCTAGAACTTAGAACTACTTAAAACTAACTAACCCTAGGACATCACACACATCCATGCCCGAGGCAGGATTCGAACCTGCGACCGTAGCGGTCGCGTGGTTCCATACTGTAGCGCCTAGAACCGCTCGACCACCCCGGCCGGCCTTACCTTTAAGAGCTATGAGGACATCTTCTTTGATGCTGTGAAACAAATCTCTTCTATTACATGAAACCATCAACTGTGCAAGGGAAAAAGGCAATTAAATTTTGTGAGTAATCGGGACTCGAAACCGGAATTTCCGCTTTAAGCTAGTGGCCTCCTTAACCGCTTCGGCTATCCGTGCACGGCCGGCCGGGGTGGCCGAGCGGTTCTAGGCGCTACAGTCTGGAGCCGCGGGATCGCTACGGTCGCAGGTTCGAATCCTGCCTCCTACTTTGGCAAGAGGTAGTGTGTGCCGAAATTAGAGAATAATGTCTAGTAAACTTGGGCTCCATAAAGTGCGTATTATGACCTCTTGCTCAATAGACGAGATGCGTTTCATAGTAGTGAAGATGAGCAAGTGCTCATAGCTCTTCAGGTATGCACTTTCGAACCCACGTTTATTGGACATTTTGTGCTTGTTTTGTCCGTATTACCACCTCTCAAATTATGGAACGCAAAGAGCTTGCTGTAGAAGAGATTTGTTTCACGGTAATGAAGATGAACAGCTCTTAAGGAACACATTTTAGAGCCCACGTTTACTAGACTTTTCTGCTTTGAATTATCGTTCCTGTTATATTCCTGAGTACTGACCATTCCTTATGGAACACCCTGTACGAAGGGTGTGTGATAATTAACATCGCGAACTGAAATGAATGAATCTTTACGAAACTGTAGAAGCAGAAACTTCGCAGTAAACTTGAGTCCGCTTACAAGCAGTGTGTGAGATAACTGTGGTCACAAATCACGACTTACTTTAGCCTGGCATATTACCATAGTTACGATAAACACACTGACGGAAAAAAATCGCAGCTCCAAAAAAATTAATGTTCAGTAATGAAATTTCGAGAATACATTTGTGTACATAACGTCACTGTTTAATGTAAGCTCAAGAGAAACGACTGCAAATATTAAATGCGGGTACGTTAATAACCGGTGTAACCACCAGAATGTAAATTACAAGCATGCAAGCGTGTATGCATTGTGTTGTACAGGCGCCTCATGTCAGTTTGTGGGATGGAGTTCCACGTCTGTTCCACTTGGTCGGTCAGTACAGGGACGGTTAATACTGTTTTTGGATGATGCTGAAGTTGTCGTCCGATGATGTCGCATATGTGCTCGATGGGAGGTAGATCTGGTGATCGAGCAGACCAAGGCAACATGTCGATACTCTGTAGAGCATGTTGGGTTACAAAAGCGGTATGTTGAGGGTGGGGGGCTTATCTTGTTGGAAAACACCCCATGGAATACTGTTTATGAATGACAGCACGACAGGTAGAATCACCAGACTGACGTACAAATTTGCAGTCAGTGTGTGTGGGATAATCACAAGAGTACTGCCGTCATATGAAATGGCACCCCAGACCAGGTGTAGGTCCAGAGTGTCTAGCGTGCAGTTAGGTTGATTCTAGGTCCTTAACTGGCCTCCTTCTAACCAACACACGCCCACCTCTGGCACTGGGGCAGAGCCAGCTTTCATCAGAAAACAGAAAACACCTCCACCCTGCCCTCCAGTGAGCTCTCGATTGTGTTTAGTGAAATGCACGCTATAGGCGTCTGACTCGGAGCTGTCTTTGAAGTAACCAAAATGGTTCAAATGGCTCTGAGCACTATGGGACGTAACAGCTGAGGTCATCAGTCCCCTAGAATTTAGAACTACTTAAACCTAACTAACCTAAGGACATCACGCACATCCATGCCCGAGGCAGGATTCGAACCTGCGACCGTAGCAGTCGCGCGGCTCCGGACTGAGCGCCTAGAACCGCTAGACCACCGCGGCCGGCCCTTGAAGTAACCGACTCATTATTTCACTGTAGTGCCAACTGCTGCTCAGATTGCTTCTGCAGATGCAATACGATGCTCCGTGGCCATACGCCGAACACGATGGTCTTCCCTCTCGGCAGTGCCGAGTGACGGTCCAGAGCACGGTCTTCTTGCTACCGTATATTCCTGCGACTACCGCCGTCAGCAATCATGTACAGTGGCTAAATCCCTGCCAAGTCTTTCTTCAGTATCGTATAAAGAACATACAGCTTTTCATAGTCCTATTACACGACCTCGTTCAAACTCAGTAAGGTGTTGATAATGGCATCTCTGTAACTTAAAGGCATTCTTGACTAGCATCAACTCACCATGTCCAATCTCGAAGATAACTAACAATTACGACCGTTACAACGTGTGTTTAAATCAAACCTGAACAGCATTCTCGTTGTGGTGCTATTAGCGCCACTCTTTTGCGTATGGTGCGAAATCTGAAGTGACATCAGTCGGATGTAGAAACACACCTACCAACTTTATTTTATGTCGCACAATTTCTTCTTGAGTTGCTACTTTTTCCGTCTGTTCATATTTGCTATGTTCACTTTTTGATAAATTTCTATCCAGTTTGGATTACCTGAAAAAGAAATGAAATTCTCCTTTACTTGGCATGATTGTAAATTTGGGAGCCCCAGTTCAACGGCCGGCCGGAGTGGCCGAGCGGTTCTAGGCGCTACAGTCTGGAACCGCGCGACCGCTACGGTCGCAGGTTCGAGTCCTGCCTCGGGCATGGATGTGTGTGATGTCCTTAGGTTAGTTAGCTTTAAGTAGTTCTAAGTTCTAAGGGACTGATGACCTCAGAAGTTAAGTCCCGTAGTGCTCAGAGCCATTTGAACGCAGTTCAACGTGAGAATACGGTTCAGGAATCGTCTCATAAGTGAAGAGACAGCATTTCCATCGGTCAAGTTTGAATAAATGGAGTAGCGAATTGTTCAGTCTTGTCAGGCCTTACGAAATGATCTGGAAGTGACTGAAAGGATTCGTAACTCGCAGCAGGGACGAGTGCTGCATTGTATCCAAATTCGAATACGGTACGTGAAACACCTTCCTTCAACAATTGTGCTGTCCAGTCGTGTTTCGGTGTGCTAGTGCACATACAGCAGCTTGCGCATACGTTTCACGCCAGTCTTTAGTGGTATGACCTTCAGTGCCGTCCAAAAGGCACCGGAGGGAGTATTTATTTTTATTATTCGGCCGTCAGAAATGGCTAGGGGCCGTGCTCGTTGTGTGCAGACACAAGCTTAATTGGCCTTTGTCCGGAAACAACCATAAGCTGCATAGGTCACGGTCGACGGGCTTCAAGCTGCCTCACTAACGAGGACAGGGCAACTGCCACAGCCCGGTTTCTCGGGAACTTCGCTCGGTGAAAGAGGAGTGGAAGTCTAGGCTTAGCCGCACACACTCAATCGCTTCTGAGAAAACGACGGTCAAAATTTTCGAGGTACTTGACGCGCCTTTTATAGCGCGGTGAAATCAGACTAAATGATTGTTCTGTTGTTAGCTTCGCGTCTTTTTAATTTTGGCCCCATATTCGAAACCCAATTATTTTTTCATTTATTTTATTTTATTTTTATTGTTTTCATTTATCTACCCAAGTTAGTAGAAGGTTACTATACAGATGTTTCTTATGAAATTATGGGATACAAGAACGTTATAGTAATTGTCAAATTGCAACTGGATTTTACAGTAAGTGTCACACATTTATTACATAACATAAACTGATCAACCAGGATATTATGACCAACGACCTAATATCGACATAAAGCCGTCCAGGTGATAGAGAAGCGTCACGTGGCGAGTATAAAGGCACATTTGCATGCCGAGCGTGAGTTTCCTCGGAAACGCGAAATATTAATTAAATAAATAATCAGTGACAAATAAATAAAGCCTATGGCACACAACTGCAGCGCTGTGTCGCTGATAAAACAAAAGCACAATTACGTTACTCTTATGTTTGATTAAGAAAGAGAGAGCTCTGGTTGAAGTGGTGCGAGAAGCACGTATTTTATTTTATTGTCTGGCACACCGCCATATTTCATGTTATAGAAGAATACTGCGAGTTGCAACCACACTAGGCACTCGATTCTGTAAAGAATTTATATTTATAAAAGTAAGTAGGATTATGAACTGTAGGCTTATTCATTGAATATATCTGATTTAACTAACTGTGTAACTTTTTTATGTTTAGTAGACAATCACCTCTGTACGACGTATTGGCATGGCTGGCAAATTATTGTAATATTGAGATTTAGATTATGAGTCCGCACCTACCGCAGCAGTCTTTGGAAACGATTTAATTACGAAGTCCGATTATTCAGTTTTATTTCACGGTCAACTACGAGTAACATTGCCTTTACGAAAAAGCCATTGTCAAGCGTCTGATAACGAATAATCAAACGTCCACGTTCCAGATAAGCAAGCACAATTGCATTCACAATCACCATCATACAGATAGAATAATTAACATATTTAAAATAACAATATATTTTTATTTATTTATTTTATTTATTTTATATTGGCGACTGCGTGTCGGACTTGTTATTTTGTCATTTGTTACATTGTTCTCTTTGTTTCATGTAAAAAATCAACTTTCTGGACCTAGACGTCAATGTATGAGAGATAACAAAATCTGAAGATATTTGCCAATTCTGAAATTCTGCGGGAAGACGCAATGAAACTTCCAGCAAAATAAGGTAAGACGCAGCATCTTTGCATTGGTAGGCTTGACCAGACGTATAATTCAGTGTATTAGCTTTTCAGTAAATTCTGTAGTGTTTCTTTTCTGCATAACAGTTTCAGTGATAAATTTCATTCTCAGTACTTTTCCCTAAACAATAACGTATGCAACAATACCAATACACGAGTGTACAATATGGCCGACTTCTGTACGATATCATGTAACATGGCCAGCAGCCATTACCAATAATCTCAAATTCAGTTTATATTTTTAAATTAACAGACAGCCATTGTTGCTACGAGCGATTCATGCTCAACTACATTTTATTTTAAAATCAGTGTCAAAAATTTTCTTGAAACATATATCACGTGTGGCATGGTAATAACTAGAAAACAATACGCAAAAATGGAACAGCAAGGACGTACTATTCAGACGCAATCCGACTCGGACGTGAGACAAGTGTTAGAAAATGACTTTACGACAGCAACCGGTAGTGACGATTCATCAAATATTGACGCAAGTGTTGACGAAAATTTTGACGATAGGCCGTCCACTACAAAAATTTCAAAATCTCAATCAGAGCCCATGTTAATGCATGACGTCACGTCTAATGACGCGGCGGGGGCAGAGACCTTGCAAACGGTAAACATTGCCGACATGTTACAAATGCTAATGAAACAAAACGCCGAAAACATGGCAACCTTAAAGGCACAATTAGAGACACAAAATGAACAGTTAAAAACACAAAATGACGAAATCAAATCTGATCTCATAGCAATCAAGATAGGTAATGACACTTTATGTAAGCGTGTGGAACTTATAGACGCCACACTGACCAAACAGATGACCGAACTCAGTACTAAATTTTCCCAGCTCAATACGAGACAAGAAAAGACTACAACTGACGTAGCACTTTTACAGACACAAGTAAAAAACCTTAATGTCACGTGTGAAGTTCTTACTGAACAAATTCAAACATATCCTTCAGTACATGACAATCTTGAAAAACGAATTACTGACGTACAGAATAAATTTGACAATGTTGAACAACACCTGACTGACATCTTACAATCAGATGCCACAGCTCATTTTCAAAATATTAATAAAGAATTTCATGATTGGGTTGAGAACAAAGACAAACATTTTGATAGATGCTTACGTGAAAATTTACCAACAATTGTGCACGACTCCGTAGCGCAATACATTACTAATAACAAACAGTTGATCAGTGACGCAGTACAATCCGTCACTGCACCCATGAGACAATTCACCGATCAACTACAGTCTGAATGTAACGAAAATATCAGTCAAAATGTACAGTTCAGAAACCAATATACATTCGAGTATGATACACACATTCCGCACACGAAAATACACAAGAACAAAACACACCACGACTACAACACATACCACGATGTGGAAACACAAACACAAGCTATTATCATGGTAAACCACAGCAACATTATCGTAATTACTCGCCAGCTGAACATACCAGTAATTACAGTGGAATAAATCCATATCACAATGCGAAGGAAGATGAAAGCTTAATGAAACACAGGCAATTTCAGATTTTTATCCCAGAAAAACGAACCATTCATCCGGTGATTTTTCTTAAATCTTTTAGTAACGCATTTCCACGCACTTGGAGTGACCGGAAAAAGATTTCATATATTGTCGGTTACATCCAAGGCGATGCAGCTGTCTGGGCATACAGTCAAGCTGACGTATGTACCACGTACAGTGAGTTTGAGCGTGCTTTTCTGAACAAATTCTGGTCGCAATCCGTCCAGGAGCGACTCAGAAAACAAATTTTAGAACCTGAAACTTTTAACAGTAAAAATGGTAACTTACGCAGATATTTTGAAAAATACTTGAACATGGGACATTTTTTAGACGAACCAGTCGCAACGCGTGATATACTCCGAGCGTTGAAGGCCAAATTGCCTTTCAACATTAAAGAAAAACTCCTACATATCCCGGATGACGATTCAGATTATTTTTTAACAGCTTTAGATTCGGTTGACATGTTACTTGAAGATCAGCGCTTCGCGCGGCAAAACAGCAGCCACAATGTTTACACTAGTGGTATGCAAAACATGCAGGCTTGCCAACACAATTCTGGCGCGCCCACAGTTGGATACGCGGTACAACAAAAACAGCAAACTCACATGCCGACTCAGTACGGAAATCAAAATCAACACGCGTATTCCAATACAAACAATAGTTACAACAGTAATAACATTTCATGCGGCAATCCATACAAAAGGCACCGCGGTAATAACTACAACGGTAACAACGGATACAAAGGTAATAACAAAAACACAAACAGAAATAGAAATAATAATAACTACGAGCCAAGACTGCATCAAGGTTGGACTCGTAACGATCAGTACTTTCATTCAAACTCTGCTTTACCACAGCAGCCACCAGGTCAAAATTGGAGCATACCTTACGACCGACAGGTAAGTTATAATGCGCAACAGCAACAACAACCGCAAAAGTTTGGAGATCATAATAGGCAATATCCGAATGTGAATATAATAGAAATGACACCTGATGCACAACCTCAATCTGTGTCACTACCTAGTACAAATGCTAATCCAACAAACTAGAAACAGTCACTACTTTGCCCCAGGTCGTGGCTGAAGAATTCTTGGGGGGCGACTTCAATGTTAATCAGTTATTTGACACCACACTTGAACAACAGAATAATGATATGCCGAGTAATTCTAAACAAAAACTACCTGTTTTATTTATAAGATACAACCACAATAACAATATATCAGATGAACTTTTACAAGACAGTACACAATGTCGTTTAAACACAAATGAAATTGTTTTAGCATCTACTACTGGTGTAGTAGGTGGGATTCCAACTACTATTATCCTAGATACAGGTGCAGCTGTAAGCGTTTTGTCTTTTAATTTCTATAAAAAGATGTGTGAATTGGAACCTGTGCCTGAGTTTCCTGCCCAAAACTGTAAAATAACTACTGCACTAGGTAATAAGTCATGTAGGGTTACGAAGCAAGTTTTTGTAAACGTTAAAATAGGTAATGGAACCGTACAATGGCCATTCCTGGTTGTACAAAACCTTGTGACAAATTGCATATTAGGAATAGATATTATGAGCGAGAAGGACTGCATTATAGACTTCTCCAAAGGTAAATGTATTTTAAATGATAAAGGCAGTGTAATTATTATTGATTTGGACAGGAGAACTCTAAAGCATGGCAAACACTGTACAGGGTACAAGGTTCAGTTAGTACTTGACAATGACATTCAAGACATGCAAACACACTCATCTGACACAGAGCTAATGGACTTGAAAACATTGCTTGATCATAAGATAAGTGAAGCTACAGCTCTCAGTGTACATGAACGTATAAAACTACAGGAAGTGTTATCCAAATATTTACAAGTTTTTACCAAACGATTAGGTGTTATCAACACGTATGTGTACAAGATTGAAGCTAAGCCTCACAAGATCTTCTACCATAAGACATATAACTTACCGTTATCTCAACGACCTGCTGTGCGGCAAGAATTAAAACAAATGTTAGACTGGAAGGTCATTGAACCATCCACCTCACCTTATTGTGAACACGTTGACACTCTTCAAAGAATTTTAGAAAAATTTGCACAAGCTGGAGTCACAGCCAACCTAAGAAAATCAAAATTTGGTTGCAGTGAGATAAAGTATTTAGGACATATCATTAATTCACAGGGCATACGTCCGGATCCCAGTAAATTAGATGCTATCAGAAACTTTCCTAGCCCTCGAACTAAAAAGCAGTTAAAATCATTCCTTGGGCTATGTTCATTTTTCAGACGTTTTTTGCCACAACCACTTTTGAACAGTAAACATCTGCTAAATCTACTCAGAAAGAATCAAGTTTGGATCTGGTCGGAACAGTGCCAGAATGACTTTAATACAATTAAACATGCTTTAGTGAATGCTAACATATTGAGCCATCCAGGTTTCAATTTAGATTTTTGTATGATTTGTGACGCTTCACGTACTGGCTTGGGCTGTTGCTTATTTCAAGTTGTAAAGAATAAAGAGGAGGAACAGATAAGAATTATTGGGTTTGCGAGTCGCACTCTAACTGAATGTGAGCGTACATACTCCACTACTGAGTTAGAAACACCTTCCATAGTATGGGCATTCAAGAAATTCAATTATTATTTATTTGGAAAACATACGGTAATTTACACCGATCACCAGGCCCTGACATTTTTGTTAACTTGTAAACTTGTACATCCTAGACTATCACGATGGGCAGTTACACTTCAGAACTACTCTTTTGAAATTAAGTACATAAGAGGTAAGGACAACACCATTGCAGACACTTTGTCTAGACTTCCACAAGGTATGAATGATACCAACAGTGACTTAGAAAATATAAATGACTACAGGATTCTCTTAATGCAAGACAAGCAGTATCACCAATATTATATTGATATGTGCAGAAACATGGCTGAATTACAAAAATCTGATCCTCACTGGTATAAGATAATAACATTACTGGTAGAAAAACACAATCATCCTTTGACTAAGTATTACAAGTTACACAATGATGTGTTATTTTACCGCCGACATCCAAATGCTACTAACTGGTGTGTATGCATTCCCAAAGAGTCTGAACGTAATCTAATTTGGCACACACACTTAGTTTGGGGTCATTATGGGACGAAAAAGTGTTTGGCAAAGCTCAGTACATACTGTTATTTTAGCAATATGAGAAGAAAAATTTACAGGGAACTAAAAACATGTGTCATATGTCAAAAATCAAAACCTCAGAATTTATCCACAAAAACAGATTTACATTCTATTTTACCTAGTAAACCCCTGGAAATTCTGTGTACTGACATCAGTGGACCGCATCCAGCAAGCTCTGGAGGCGTCAAATATATCTTAGCTTTTTACGATATATTTTCTAAACATGTAAAACTTTATGCTTTAAAATCCGCCACTGCAAATGCTATAATACGAAGATTCTCAAGTGATTACCTGACGCACGTGGGAAAACCTAAAGCAATTCTGTCAGATAATGCAGCATACTACTCTGGGTACAAATGGAGAAATTTCTTGAAGGACAATAACATTAAAAGTATATTTATTTCGAGGTTTAGTCCACAATGTAACGCGACTGAGAGACTTTTCCGAGAATTAAATCGTTTCATGAGGACCTATATTTCATCAAAACATACTAATTGGGTGTCCTACCTAAGTCTTTTCGAAGACGTACACAATAACTTAAATATTTACGATACGAATTACACACCTAACGAGATCATGTTCAATTGCAAACAGAACGATCAGTGGATAGAACCATTACCTAAGTTGTCAGACAAGGAAATCACACCTGAACAGAAAATAAAAGAAGTATTGACTACATTGACACATCACGCACAAATATGAAACAAACATCACAGAAATATAATAAAAAGAAAACAAAAATTCGAGGTAGGAATGCTTGTACTACTTCGTACTCATCATAAATCTGTAGCACTCAAACGACGCAACGCTAAGTGGCGTCTGCTATATGAAGGACCTTATATAACTGTTAACATACCGCATCCTGGTGCGTATCTGTTACAACAACCTAGAACTAACAAAATTATTGGGCTATACGCACACCGAGATCTTAGAGCATTTCATGCTGAATAATGTCAAGGTCATACCCATCAAAATATTGCTAAGCAACTCGAAAAACTCTGTTGTTACAACACAGATAATAAGTAGTATAGAAATTTTCATTTCAGCGGTTCCAGTGACGCAGTTGAAGACAGAAGAACTCTTCTTTCAGCGCGCGCCTCCACCTGAAAGACGGAATATTAAAGTAAAATTTATGATTACGTAGCAGTGGATGACATATTAATTTTTCACGGAACATTTGTTACTGAAGGTACCACTGACTTGGTGTGACACCTGACGAACTGACAGACGTCATCTGTGAAGCGATCTTTTACTTTGAGAAATAGATTAGACACACATCTCTCAACACGAAAAGCATCTATCAGTAGTCAAGGCCACACAGACACTCTACACACACGCACAAAACGCGAGGAATCGAACATTTTCTCTCTCTTACTATTTTGAATATTTATTGAGTAGTGAAAACGCCTGGTCTTGCCTACTGATGTAATGAATGTTGTGTCTAACCTATCTTAATTTCAGATGACATCACAAAAAACATCGATAATATCCCAGCAAAACCGCTAAAGAGGATGTAAATATCTGCAATTCATGTAATCAAATGTGACACAATGTAATAACCTATAGCGATGTAATGATGATGTAAACATGTTTATGTGCAACTATATTATGTTTATGCTAAGAAAATATGTGACGTGTGTATGTATAATTACTTATTTTTTTAACTGATGTATAGTGCAACTGTTACTATGTAAAAATTTGAACAAAACGAGTGCCAAAAAGACATTGCATAGTGAACCACTGTTCACGGACATTAACGAACATTACTAACTCTGCAACTACGCGGAAACCTATGTGAAAGAAACTGTTAATGCCATTCATTATGCAGCGTATCTATGTAAACGCGATGAACGATTTCCTTGATTAATAACTACGAACATTTAGGTGAGCTATATTCAGCAAAAAAACTGAAAATGTGAAGTGCATAATTCGTGCATCGTCTAGTGATATTACTACAGTACCCAACTTCAAGATGTTAACTGGATTAAATTGCCACAAAGTGCCTGTCCAGAAAACAACACGACGGGTGGAAGAATTTTGGTTGGAACTTCAGGGAATGAAATGTTCTCGAAATGTGACGGACACTCTTACCTGGACTGTCCAAGGATCGACGCCAGCTATGTGCCGTCCGAGGTTCTGCAACCAAGCTTCCACGGAATGTAAAAAACGAACTGCACGTGGACCAATTACTCGACGGGTCACGTCTGATCTGTAATAAGCAATGCTTTTAGTCACAACGAACTGCATCACTACGACTATAATGGAAATGAGAAATGGACACGCTTATGTATTAATCACGTTGTTATACAACGATGTTACTGTGATCAAAAAACTTTACCACGACGATACTAACCTGTAAAAAATTATTGTGCAGCGGATGAATATGAACTGTAATAACGACACGATGTGTATAGGTCAACGCACCTGAAAAATACGAACATTTTTCTTTGAAGTATTTCAAAACAATACTATGTAACTAAGAACATTCAACAATCTAAGTTGTATTGTGTTATAACAAATATTGCAAATTTAAAACTAAGTTACCTGTCATAGAATGTAGTCTTCATATGTAATCTTGGTTGAATATTTTCTTTGTGCAACGACTGAAAAACGCGCGCACACGAACAATATGAACTGCAATACTATGCCGCGTGATCTAACTGTACGATATAACGGCAGTGCCGCAGTTACACAGACGCTTCTGCGCATGCGCGCACTCTATCTGCGAACATTAGAACTTTTACGGCGCACCCGCGTCATACAAATTTTGTATATAATGTGTATAATGTGTAATATAAGTCATGTAAATAGTTGTAGATAACTTAGATTTTCTTGTGCCTTTAGGTGAATTGCTCGCCTGCAGGTGTGTCCTTTCGCCTCGCAATTCAGGGGGCAATATAAAGGCACATTTGCATGCCGAGCGTGAGTTTCCTCGGAAACGCGAAATATTAATTAAATAAATAATCAGTGACAAATAAATAAAGCCTATGGCACACAACTGCAGCGCTGTGTCGCTGATAAAACAAAAGCACAATTACGTTACTCTTATGTTTGATTAAGAAAGAGAGAGCTCTGGTTGAAGTGGTGCGAGAAGCACGTATTTTATTTTATTGTCTGGCACACCGCCATATTTCATGTTGTAGAAGAATACTGCGAGTTGCAACCACACTAGGCACTCGATTCTGTAAAGAATTTATATTTATAAAAGTAAGTAGGATTATGAACTGTAGGCTTATTCATTGAATATATCTGATTTAACTAACTGTGTAACTTTTTTATGTTTAGTAGACAATCACCTCTGTACGACATATTGGCATGGCTGGCAAATTATTGTAATATTGAGATTTAGATTATGAGTCCGCACCTACCGCAGCAGTCTTTGGAAACGATTTAATTACGAAGTCCGATTATTCAGTTTTATTTCACGGTCAACTACGAGTAACATTGCCTTTACGAAAAAGCCATTGTCAAGCGTCTGATAACGAATAATCAAACGTCCACGTTCCAGATAAGCAAACACAATTGCATTCACAATCACCATCATACAGATAGAATAATTAACATATTTAAAATAACAACAACATATATTTTTTTATTTATTTTATTTATTTTATACGAGGAACGATTTATAGAGACATGCACGGTGCATGCAGCATCAGCGAGGGTGCCGTCCGTGTGTAGAATGGGGACGGCGCACGATCTGTCTGAGTTTGACCGAGGGAAGATTGTGACGACCCGGTGGCACGGCACGGGTCTTTCGGAAACCGCACGACTTGTCCTGTGTTCGGGGAGTGCTGTGGTGAGTGCCCTCAACACATGGCGAAACCCAGGTGAAATCACGTCCAGACGTCTTGAGGTTCAAATGGTTCAAATGGCTCTGAGCACTATGGGAGTTAACATCTATGGTCATCAGTCCCCTAGAACTTAGAACTGCGTAAACCTAACAAACCTAAGGACATCACACAACACCCAGTCATCACGAGGCAGAGAAAATCCCTGACTTCGCCGGGAATCGAACCCGGGAACTCGGGCGTAGGAAGCGAGAACGCTACCGCACGACCACGAGCTGCGGACGTCTTGAGGTTGGGCAGCTACTCCTGATTACAGACGTCGGACATCGTAGGCTAGGCGGTCTGGTAAAACAGGACCGGCAGCGAACTGTGGTGGAAGTAACATCAGTCTTTAATGCTGGCCAGAGCACAAGTGTGTCTGAACACACTGTGCACCGAACACTCCTGACGGTAGGCCTACGCTGCCGAGTACCCATGCATCTAACGCGCTGCTTCCCGAGCGGGAAGGCGTGCCGGTCCCCGGCACGAATCCACCTGGCGGATCTGTGTCGAGGTCCGGTGTGCTGGCCAGCCTGTGCACGGTTTTTAAGACAGTTTTCCATCTGCCTCAGAGAATGCAGGCTGGTTCCCCCTATTCCGTCTCAATTACACTTCGTTGGTCATTGCTGCGCAAACACTGTCTCCACGTACGCGTACACCATAATTACTCTACCACCCAAACATTTGGGGTTACACTCGTCTGGTATGAGACGTTCACGGAGGGGGGTGGAGGTGCGGAGGGGTCTACTGGGGTTCGAACCGCACAATAACCCTGGGTTCTGTGTGGGACGGCGGTGAGGTGGGTGACTGCTGTGGCCTGCTGTGGGGTTGTAGAATACTGAGGGCTACGACGGGACGAAGCCTCTCTGTCATTTCTAGGTCCCTGGTTGAGTATACAATACTACCACGCATGTGCCAATTTTAACATACGACAGCGGCAACTACGACTGAAATGGACATGTGACCATCAGCACTTGACGATGGCGCAATGGCAGAGCGTAGCATGGTCTGATGAACCCCCATACTTTCTTCTTCACGCCGACATGAGGGCACGGATACCTCCTCTTCCACGAGAACAGCTTCTTGGCACCTCTACTGAGGGACGGAGACAAGCTGGCGGCGGCTCCATTGTGCTCTGGGAAGCATTCACGTGGGCATCATTGGGTCCAGTGGAGCTCGTGCAAGGCACCCTGACGGCCAAGAAGTATTGTACACTGGTTGCAGACCACTTACATCCCTTTATGACGTCATGTTTCCCGACGGCAGTGGCATTTTTCAGCAAGATAATGCGCCGTGTCACAAGGCCAGGATTGTGAGGCAGTGGTTCGAGAAACACACTGTCAAGTTCCAGTTGATGTGCTGGCCCTTCTGCTCGCCGTATCTGAGCACGATCGAACACATCTGGAATGTGACTGAACGTGGAGTTCGAACTCATCGCCCTCCTCTCGGAAATTACGGGAATTAGGTGATTTGTGTGTGCAGATGTGGTGCCAACTTTCTCCAGTGACCTACCAAGGCCTCACTGCTTCCATGCCAAGAACTGTCGCCGCTGTTATCCGTGTTAGAGGTGGACATACAGGCTGTTAGGTAGCTGGTCACAATGCTCCGGCTGACCAGTGTACATGTTTATGGCGTGTTGAGGGGTTACAATGTTTTTAAATTCTCACAATCTGGTATTTAATTCTCATATTAATGCTTATATTTTATTCATGTGTTTTTCTTCATGAAGATTTGGTGCATTCCAGTGGATAATGCCGGTCGTAGAAACATTCCAAACACAGATATTCCGAACACCACGAGCATCACGCGAAAGCAGGTTTGCCACAGAAACATTTCTTGGTATAAATCTCACTCTGGAAGGAAAGATATCGGGCGTGTGCAATAATTTCGCGGCAGACAGTGCATAACGGATCTTTTTTTCCGAAAAATGGGGCTTACAACTGATTATGAATCGCCGGCCGAGCGGTTCTAGGCGCTTCAGTCTGGAACCACGCGACCGCTACGGTCGCGGGTTCGGATCCTGCCTCGGGCATGGATGTGTGTGATGTCCTTAGGTTAGGTAGGTTTAATTAGTTCTAAGTTCTAGGGGACTGATGACCTGAGATGTTAAGACCAATAGTGCTCAGAGCCATTTGAACCCTCTGATTATGAATGAAGATACACCACAGGAATTTCACCAAAAACCATGTCAAATACTTTCCTCTTTTTTTAAATTCATTCATCTGACGTACGATTAGCAGACGAATAAGTACTGCATTATGTAAATCTATATCGGAAAATATTCGTGTAGTAATCTTCTACAACATGGGTGTACAAATGAAAAACAAAAATATAAATAATAATCGGGTTTCGAACACGGTTCGCAAAATTAAAAAGTCGCGCAGCTAAGCAGAGAAACGTGTTTGCTTATTTTGACCACTCTTTCAGTGAAAGAAGTTTGTGGGAGATCGGGATTACTTATCTTTCCGTGTTCTACTCGTAAGCTGCAGCAACTTTGCGGCACCACTGGCGAACACTGCGACACACTGGCAACATCGATGACACTGCGTCTTCAGAAGCGCAACATATGACCGATTTGTCCCCACCGGAGGGAGAGTGGCGGACAGTGGTGGGCTCGCGTATCTCTGGGCGGAGGGCGAAAGTCGGAACTGGCGGCGCGACTGCTCCCTTAACGCCTAGGCGACAGGTATGCGGAGCTACTCAGTGTCGAGATAATACATCATATCCAGCACGGGGTGTATCGCCTGTTTGGCCATTGCACAACCACATAGGTTGGGTTCGTTTGTCATTCGGAACTACAAAGTTAGGCGGTTAGTGAAGTCTTTCAAGGAAATAGCAGACAGATCAAGGGAGAAGGGTTCTGAGGCCATCCTCGGTTCCTTTACACAGTTGGCTGAACAAGTGAGGGCAGCTGGCCTCGCTTGCAGAGTGGACACACGGATCTCTCTTATTATTTTGCAGCATCGTATCCAGAAACGATAGCTGGCATTCGGTTAGTTGCCGAGAAGAAGAACTAATTCAGAGGCTCAGACGATTCTGCATCGATCTTGGGTGCAAATTTCTCGACCTACACAATCGGATGGTGAACTGTGGCGCCCCACTCAATAACTTAGGTTTGTTGTTGTTGTTGTGGTCTTCAGTCCTGAGACTGGTTTGATGCAGCTCTCCATGCTACTCTATCCTGTGCAATCTTCTTCATCTCCCAGTACCTACTGCAACCTACATCCTTCTGAATCTGCTTAGTGTATTGATCTCTTGGTCTCCCTCTACGATTTTTACCCTCCACGCTGCCCTCCAATGCTAAATTTGTGATCCCTTGATGCTTCAAAACATGTCCTACCAACCGATCCCTTCTTCTAGTCAAGTTGTGCCACAAACTTCTCTTCTCCAAAATCCTATTCAATACCTCCTCATTAGTTACGTGATCTACCCACCTTATCTTCGGCATTCTTCTGTAGCACCACATTTCGAAAGCTTCTATTCTCTTCTTGTCCAAACTGGTTATCGTCCATGTTTCACTTCCACACATGGCTACACTCCATACAAATACTTTCAGAAACGACTTCCTGACACTTAAATCTATACTCGATGTTAACAAATTTCTCTTCTTCAGAAACGATTTCCTTGCCATTGCCAGTCTACATTTTATATTCTCTTTACTTCGACCATCATCAGTTATTTTACTCCCTAAATAGCAAAACTCCTTTACTACTTTAAGTGTCTCATTTCCTAATCTAATTCCCTCAGCATCACCCGATATAATTTGACTACATTCCATTATCCTCGTTTTACTTTTGCTGATGTTCATCTTATATCCTCCTTTCAAGACACTGTCCATTCCGTTCAACTGCTCTTCCAAGTCCTTTGCTGTCTCTGTCAGAATTACAATGTCATCGGCGAACCTCAAAGTTTTTACTTCTTCTCCATGAATTTTAATACCTACTCCGAATTTTTCTTTTGTTTCCTTTACTGCTTGCTCAATATACAGATTGAATAACATCGGGGAGAGGCTACAACCCTGTCTCACTCCTTTCCCAACCACTGCTTCCCTTTCATGCCCCTCGACTCTTATAACTGCCATCTGGTTTCTGTACAAATTGTAAATAGCCTTTCGCTCCCTGTATTTTACCCCTGCCACCTTCAGAATTTGAAAGAGAGTATTCCAGTTAACGTTGTCAAAAGCTTTCTCTAAGTCTACAAATGCTAGAAACGTAGGTTTGCCTTTTCTTAATCTTTCTTCTAAGATAAGTCGTAAGGTTAGTATTGCCTCACGTGTTCCAACATTTCTACGGAATCCAAACTGATCTTCCCCGAGGTCCGCTTCTACCAGTTTTTCCATTCGTCTGTAAAGAATTCGCGTTAGTACTTTGCAGCTGTGACTTATTAAACTGATAGTTCGGTAATTTTCACATCTGTTAACACCTGCTTTCTTTGGGATTGGAATTATTATATTCTTCTTGAAGTCTGTGGGTATTTCGCCTGTCTCATACATCTTGCTCACCAGATGATAGAGTTTTGTCATGACTGGCTCTCCCAAGGCCATCAGTAGTTCTAAAGGAATGTTGTCTACTCCCGGGGACTTGTTTCGACTCAGGTCTTTCAGTGCTCTTTCAAACTCTTCACGCAGTATCTTATCTCCCATTTCTTCTTCATCTACATCCTCTTCCATTTCCATAATATTGTCCTCAAGTACATCGCCCTTGTATAAACCCTCTATATACTCCTCCCACCTTTCTGCCTTCCCTTCTTTGCTTAGAACTGGTTTGCCATCTGAGCTCTTGATATTCATACAAGTGGTTCTCTTCTCTCCAAAGGTCTCTTTAATTTTCCTGTAGGCAGTAAAAGGGAAGCGGTTACACGGGCAGCACAGTTAGTGTGATTTGCACAGTGGGGTGTTTAAGTCGGGGCAACCCCTCCTTAGGGGCGGTGATGAAGTGCCAACCGAGAAGGAAGAAAGATCACCTACATAACGTTCATATGTCAATTTTCGTCTTTATGGTCGGAAAGAGAAAATGGTAGTATGATTTTCTGGAGGAGTGTCCATGGTAAGGGCTCCAAATTAGAGTACTTACTAAAGGTAATAGAGCCAGCGTTGTATTAGGGTCAGAAAACTGTTGAAACGAGAAGTGAATAACAACCACGTTCAAAATACAGATTGGAATGTTTGCCGCAAGACTATACTACAAGTCAGTAGTTCAAAATGGCTCTGAGCACTATGGGACTTATCATCTGAGGCCATCAGTCCCCTAGAACTTAGAACTACTTAAACCTAACTAACTTAAGGACATAATACACATCCGTGCCCGAGGCAGGATTCGGCCACTCCGGCCGGCAAGTCAGTAGTGAAGAAGTGCTTATTGATATAAGAAATCTAATTAAAGTTTTAAGAGAACCCGAATGTGAAATAATCTGGGTAAAGGTAAGCACCAAAGGTGTGTCAAACTTGGTAATAGGCTGCTTTTATAAGCCCCCCCCCCTGCCCCCCGTCGCCCCCCCCCCCACTCCCTGAGAAACGGTAGTTACAGAGACAACTTAGAGAAGATCGAAAGCAAGTTTTCTGACCATGTCACAGTAATAGGGGCAGGCTATCAGTTTGCCAGCTATAGAATGAGAGAGTCGTGCTATTAGAACTGGTATCAGAGTCAGGTATTCGTGTGAGATTCATCTGAATGTCTTCTCTGAAAATTACTTTCGAGCAAGTAAAGGCGAGGTTTTGAATCATGTAATGTATATGTGGACGTCGGTGATCATAAAGCTACTGTAGCATCACTGACTACAGGTGTTACACGACATTTTAAGGAAAAAAGATAAATATTTTTGACTACCAGGAGTGATAGGAAACAAAATGACTTCAGTATCAAACATTCAGCTCTGAGGACGGAGACGTAAGGCAAAAATGGAGGACATTCAGAGGCTCTGTACCATTCACCTTAGACCTGCACGCGCCGAGCAAGGTTGTGAGAGACGGCAAAGACCAAACATGGTACAAGAGTTATGTTACAATGTTGCTACGAAAGCAAATGCCGCTTCATTACATATTAAAGCGAAGTGGAAGTCTAGTTGACAAACAAAAGCTGAAAGAAGCTTACAAGAGCTTAGTGAGGACAACGCGAGAACCATTCAGCGAATTGAAAAGCAAAAAATTTGCCTAGCAATCCGACTAAAATTCCTAAGAAGTTTGGTTTGATGTAAAGGCAGTAGGTGGACCGCAGTCATCTATTCAGTCGCTCAGTGACTGTAATGGTACCGAAACGGAAGACGAGCGTAAGAAGGCCGAAGTATTTCGAAATTGGTTTACTACCCAGGATCGTAACATCGTCCTTCCTTTCAATCTTCGTACGAATATCGAAATGGCAGATATTGAAATAACAGACCGTGGAATAGAAAAATAACTACAGTCGCTTAGTAGTGGAAAAGCTTCAGGACCATATGATACATCTATAAGATTCTACAATGATTATGGGAGAGAACTTGCTCTCTTTCTAGCAGCAGTTTCTCGTAGTTTACTGCAGCAACGAAGGGTACCTAGCATCTGGAAGAAAGCGCACGTCATTCTCATTATCAAGAAGGTTGCCGACGATGCTGTGGTGTTCAGTAAGGTGTCGAAGTTGAATGATTGTTGGAAGCTACAGGACGACTTAGACAAAATTTGTGGTTGGTCTGATGAATGGCAGCTAGCTCTAAATACGGAAAAATGTAAGTTAATGCGGATGAATAGGAAGAAAAAACCTGTAATGTTCGGATACAGTATTACTAGTGTTCTGATTGACATAGTCAAATCGTTTAAGTGTCTGGGCGTAACGTTGCAGATCGATGTGAAATCGAACGAGCACGTGAGAACTGTGGTAGGGAACACGAATGGTCGACTTCGGTTTACTGGGAGAATTTTGGGAAAGAATGGTTCACCTGTAAAGGAGAACGCATATAGGAAGTTGGTGCGACCTGTTCTTGATTACTATTCGAGTGTTTGGGATCCGTACCACGTCGGATTGAAGGAAGACATCGAAACAATTCAGAGGCGGACTGCTAGATTTGTTGCCGGTAGGTTCGAACAATAAGTAAATGTTACGAAGATGCTTTGGGAGCTCAAATGGAAATCTCCGGAGGGAAGGCGACGTTCTTTTCGAGAAACACTGTTGAGGAAATTTAGAGAACCGAAATCTAAACGCCGGCCGCGGTAACCGAACTGTTCTAGACGCTTCAGTCCGGAGCCGCGCAACTGCTACGGTCGCAGGTTCGAATCCTGCCTCGTGCATGGATGTGTGTGATGTCCTTAGGTTAGTTAGGTTTAAGTAGTTCTAAGTTCTAGGCGACTGATGACCTCAGATGTTAAGTGCCATAGTGCTCAGAGCCATCTGAACCATTTATTTGAAATCTGAAGCTGATAGTCGAACGATTCTACTACCGCCAACATACATTGCGTGTAAGGACCACGAAGATAAGATACAAGAAAAATAGGGCTCATATGGAGGCGTATATAAATTTGTGGAACAGGAAAGGAAATGACTAATGGTGGTACAGGGTACCCTCCGCCATGTGCCGTGCGGTGGCTTACAGAGTATCTATGCAGATGTAGATGTAGATATATGCATACAATTATGAATCTATATATCTTACGTCAGCCAGTTGTAGCATTATGTAACATGTTTTATGCCCAAAATTATTACATTTTTTGAGAATGAAAATCTCTTCTATAAAAGTCAACATGGGTTCTGCAGACAAAAATCTTTCTAACCACAGTTCGCTCTGTTCTTCCGCAAGATTAAGAGTGTCGCTGACAAATACGACCAACTTAATGGAGTGTTTCAGAGTTTCGGAAGTCATTCAATACAATTGCGCACTGCCGTTTAGTGAAAAAAAACGAGCTTTCCAAGTATCGATCCAGATTTTGTGACTAGATTCAGCACTTTCTAAGAGAGAGAACTCTATGTGTTTCTCTTAGTGGAATGAAATTGACAAATGTAAATGTCTCAGAATGAATTTACACTCTGCAGCAGAGTGTGCGCTGATTTGAAACTTTATGGCGGATTGAAACTGTGCGCCGGACTGGGACTCGAATCTCGGACTTCTGCCTTCCGTGGACAAGTGCTCTACCGACTGAGGTATCCACGTCTCACGAGCGGTCTCCACAGCTTTACTTCCGCCAGTACCTCGTCTCCTACGTTCCAAACTTCACAGAAGTTCTTCTCTTCGAAGAGTGCTGGTCCCACAACGTACGCAGGAGAACTTTATAAAGTTTGGAAGGTAGGAAATGAGGTACTAGTGAAAGTAGAACTGTGAGGGCGGCTATTGAGTTGTGGTCGGATAGCTCGGTCAGTAAAGCATTCAGCCGCGAAAAGTAAAGGTCCCAGTTTCAAATCCCACGCGACACACTGTTTTAAACTGCTATGAAGTTTCAGATGTAAAAGTAATTACTGGAGTACTCCATGGGAGTGTTATAGGGCCATTACTGTTTACAATTCATATATGAAAGATCTAGCAGCTAACGTCAGAAACTCGATGAGGCGTTTTGCAGACGATGCTATTGTTTACGAGAAATAAAGCCTCTGGCGTAATATAAGAAGACTTGTCGAGAATCCATGATTCGTCTGGTGACTGACAGCTGACACTAAACGTGCCATATTGAGCGTAAATAGGCGACGAGATCCATCACTGCTCTGGCCGAAGCTCGTGGTCTAGCGTTACTGCCTCTGGATCATGGAGTCCCGGGTTCGATTCCCGGCCGGGTTGGGAATTTTCTGTGCCCAGGGACTGGGTGTTTGTGTTGTCCTCAACGTTTCATCATCATCATTGTGGTGTCACCGCCAGACACCACACTTGCTAGGTGGTACCTTTTAAATCGGCCGCGGTCCGCTAGTATACGACGGACCCGCGTGTCGCCACTGTCAGTAATTGCAAACCGAGCGCCGCCACACGGCAGGTCTAGAGAGACTTACTAGCACTCGCCCGAGTTGTACAGCCGACGTTGCTAGCCATGGTTCACTGAGAATTACGCTCTCAATTGCCGAGACGATAGTTAGCATAGCCTTCAGCTAAGTCAATTGCTACGACCTAGCAAGGCGCCATTTATCCTTTGCTATGTATCTAATGAAGCATGTACAGTAACAAGACCAATGTTCACCAATTGTGGATTAAAGTTAAGTATTCCAGCAGCTACGTACTTTTCTTTATAGCATTCATTACGTATCCTGTTTCAGACCTCACGCCAGCCTGCGTGAGTTTAAGCGCGTGCCTTTCGGTTACCCGTCACTGTGGATTGGCTGTCTTGCCAGTCCACAACATTTTTGGCGACGACGATTTAACGGTCGTATTGCACTAATTTACTTTTCATGGCTTCGCCACAATCTCCAGATGTACTGTCCGAATTTTATCGCTTGCAAAATCAGCAGACGCAGGCGTTATTGGATGCCCTTGGACAGCTCGTCCAGGGTCAACGTGCAATGCAAAACGATGCGGCAGCCGCCGCTTCACAACTACCGCACCCACAACATGCAGTTGCACCACCGTTTCGTCCATTTGATGCGAAAATGGAAACCTGGACGGAGTGGTCACGCCAATTTGGATTTCATCTCGCCGCCTACAGAATTCAAGGTAACGAGCGGCAGCCTCACTTATTGGCGTGTGTAGGGGTGCAGACGTACCGTGTGATAATGAAATTATTTCCCCGACGCGACGTAGCAACTCTGTCCTACGACGAAATTTTGTCTGCTTTAGATGCCTATTTCAAGGAAACAGTCAATGTAGTTGCAAAACGGTATACGTTCTTTCGTACAAAACGTACGGCCGGTCAAACTAATCGGGAGTGGGTTGCAACTTTGCAAGGCCTTACCAGGGATTGTGCTTTTGAGTGTGAATGTGGACTCCCTTATTCAGATACTATGGTACGTGATGCAATTGCACAGAACGTTTCGGATGTTCGTATAAGGGAACAGATTTTGAAACTAGTCAATCCCTCCCTTCAACAAGTGATAGACATATTGGATAGGCAAGACACACTTGACTTTGCTCAGGAATCGTTTGAAACTTCGCCAGCTGTGTGTCACATTAACTGGCCCGCCGGCCGAGCTGCACGGAACTCTAAACGGCCCTCGCGCACGTGTCCCGCGCCAGCAAGCAAATGCAGTGAAATCATGCCCGCGGTGTGCTACTAGACATTCGTGTGATAATTGCCCGTCACGCCAAGCTGTTTGCTTTTTCAGTAATAAAAAAGGACATGTTCAGAGTGTTTGCCAGAAAAAGCTCAAAACGGACACTAAAAACCATTCCAGGCCCTTTGCTTCGCGCCAGAATCGAACCACGAATACTCTGGCTCGTGAACCTTCGCCCATGGACATTCATGTAGTTAATTCCTCTCCGCCCAGTGACACTCTCTCTAACAGTGACGGTGTTCGTCCCACAAAAAGTGTGCGTCGACGTCGCCGGAAATCACGTCAATTAGCAAGTGATTCTGTACCAGTGTCTGTTCAAATTGCACAAAACAGTCGCTCTTGTCGTCAACAGGACAATAAACTTTTTGTGGACTTGGACATTCATGGCAACGTGATCCCATTCCAGCTCGATACCGGCGCTGCAGTTTCATTGCTCAATAAAGACACGTACAAACAACTGGGCACACCCCCGTTGCGTGCCGCAAATGTTACGCTAACTACATCTTCAGGTCACAAGATCCCTGTGTTAGGACAGTGCAGCCTTCTTACAACATACAAGGGACAAACAAAACTTGTGTCATTTTACGTACTTCGTTCTTCTGCTGCAGTGAACTTGTTTGGTTTAGATTTATTTCAATTGTTTAACTTGTCTATAGTCAATCAGGTCCTAACAGTGAACCAGACTGTGCCTTCAGCCAGTGTTTCTCGTCTATGTGAAGAATTTGCAGACATTTTTGCACCGGGCCTTGGTTGCGCTAAGAACTATGAAGCACATTTGGAACTGAAAGTAAACGCACAACCGAAATTTTTCAGAGCGCGCAATTTTCCCCACGCATTGCGTGATGAGGTCGCAAGAACGTTACACGATTTGGAATCACAAGGTGTAATTGAACGTGAGCAGGCTTCTCTCTGGGCCTCACCCTTAGTAATCTTGCCAAAACCTTCCGGAAAATTGAGACTTTATGTGGACTTCAAGGCAACAGTGAATCCACAACTAGTGATTGCAACTTATCCTTTACCCCGCCCGGAAGATCTTTTTGACAAACTGTGCCCGGGTAAATATTTTTCTAAGTTGGACCTCGCAGATGCGTACTTGCAAATACCGGTGGACGAAGAATCCCAGCGCGTATTGATGGTTAACACCCATCTTGGTTTGGATCGATTCAAAAGACTGCCATTCGGGTGTGCATCCGCCCCTGCATTGTTTCAGCAATATCTGCAAACTGTTTGTGCCTCGGTCCGTACTGCAGCAAACTATCTGGACGATATTGTGATCTCCGGAAAGACGGAAGAAGAACATTTAGCCAACCTCCGAACATTATTTCAGGTCTTGCGACAAAATGGTCTTCGCTTGCGGAAGGACAAATGTGTGTTTTTTGCTCGTGACATGTAATCAATGCCCATGGCATACATCCGAGTCCAGAGCACCTCCGTGCCATACAAGAATTTGAAGCAGCTACAGAGTGTGTTGGGAAAAATTAATTATTACCATCGTTATGTTCCCCATACCTCTTCCATTTCAGCTCCGCTTCATCGCTTACGCAGTAAAGGTGTTCCGTTCGTCTGGTCGACGGATTGCGAACGCGACTTTCGCCAGTTGAAATCGGCGTTGCTTTCTAATACTTGCCTTACGCCATTCGATCCCCAGAAACCCCTTTTGTTGATGGTAGATGCATCGGATTTCGGGATCGGTGCTGTGCTTGCGCACAAAGATGGTTCGCATGATCGCCCTATTGCCTTTGCGTCCAAATTGCTCTCGTCAACGCAAAGAAATTATTCACAGATCGAGAAAGATGCTTTGGCTCTCGTATTTGGTGTTGCAAAGTTTCATGATTTCTTGTATGGTCGTCACTTTACCATCATCACAGACCACAAACCTTTGACATCGCTTTTTCATCCGACCAAGCCTGTACCTCCACGTACAGCGCAGAAATTCATTCGCTGGTCTATTTTCCTCTCGCAGTACCGCTACGATATCTTGTATCGGTCCTCTGCTAAGCACGGAAACGCCGATGCGTTGTCCCGTTTGCCTGTTGCTGAGGATAGAGCATTCGATTCTTCCGAACTTGCTTGCATGTTCATTGATGCGGAAACCGATGACGTGGTCGAATCGTTTCCGATTGATTTTCGTCGTGTAGCTACAGCCACAGCTGCTGACCCAGTCCTTGCTACAGTTTCGCGTTTTGTTGCTACGCAATGGCCCTTGTCAAAGTCCCGGATCGAGGATCCGTTGGTTCGCCGATTTTTTGCTCACAAGGAGAGACTTTTCGTTCGACGTGGTGTTTTGCTGTTGCGTTCTGATAATGATCAGTCCAGGGTCGTGGTCCCACGTTCGTTACAGTCCTCTGTCTTACGGCTTCTCCACCAAGGACATTGGGGTATAGTGCGAACGAAACAACTTGCTCGTCAGCACTGGACATGGTTCGGAATCGATGCTGCGATTACGAAAATGTGCTCTTCTTGCATGGCGTGTGCCGAACAACAATCCGCACCACCGCGGAAATTCTTTGCATGGCCAAAAGCCACTTCCCCTCGGCAACGCTTACACATCGATTTTGCTGGTCCCTTCTGGAATGCTCGGTGGTTGGTTGTGGTGGATTCCTTCAGTAATTTTCCTTTTGTTGTAAGGATGTCTTCCACGACGTCATCTGCCACCATCCAAGCCTTATCCGCTATCTTTTGCATTGAAGGTCTTCCACAGACTATTGTTTCCGACAATGGCCCACAATTCATGGCCGCAGAATTTCAGTCATTCTGCAAGGCCAATGGTATTCAACATCTGACATCCGCGCCATTTTCGCCCCAGTCAAACGGTGCCGCTGAACGTTTGGTCCGGACTTTCAAGTCCCAGATGTTGAAGTTGAAAGAGTCGCATTCTCGGGAGGACGCGTTGTTGCTCTTTTTGTCTTCGTATCGCTCTCAGCCCCGCGATGGTCGCTCGCCGGCTGAGTTGCTTCACGGCCGTCCTCATCGAACCTTAATGTCTTTGTTGCATCCGCCACATCAGGTTCCTGTGCAGCGGCAGACGCCTGCTTTTGCTCCAGGCGACGTTGTATACTATCGCAACTATCGAGGTTCACGGCGTTGGCTCGCAGGGCGCATTCTTCGCTGCCTCGGCCGCGCTATGTATTTGGTTTTGGGGGCCTCTGGTGAGGTGCGTCGGCATCTCAATCAGCTGCGCCTCTGTCGTCGCTCGGGTTCTGCCGCTCCCAGTCTGCTTTCAGCGACGGTGCCGTCCGGTCAGCGCCCTGGGGACCCATCTACTGGCTCGCCTCATCCCCAGGTGTTACCGACGCTGCCTTCCATTTTGCCCCATGGCGACGCGCCGCCGCCGCCGCCGCCGCCGCCGCCGCCGCCGCCTGTTCTCCCGCCAGGCGCCTCCCTGGGTCACGCGCCGCCGATCGCTTCCCATGACCAGCTGTCCTCCGCCATGGAACTCTTGCCCACTCCGGACCAGATGTCGTCTTCGCCGGTCGGGTGCTCCGACTCGATGGAGGTCGACCCTTCGGCCCCTCCTGACTATCTACGGGCGCATACACCTCATGTTGGCGTGCACCCTGGACTAGGTTTTCAGGCGTTTCCTAGCTCCCCTCGGACCGAATGGCAGGGTGCGGGTGGCACAGCCTCGCCTGTTGTTAGGCTCCCCACCTCGTCGCATACGTCAACATGGGGTCCTCCCCACGGCGGGCGGAAGCCTTATGCCACAACCGTACGCCGATTTGCGGGGGAGGAATGTGGTGTCACCGCCAGACACCACACTTGCTAGGTGGTACCTTTTAAATCGGCCGTGGTCCGCTAGTATACGACGGACCCGCGTGTCGCCACTGTCAGTAATTGCAGACCGAGCGCCGCCACACGGCAGGTCTAGAGAGACTTACTAGCACTCGCCCGAGTTGTACAGCCGACGTTGCTAGCCATGGTTCACTGAGAATTACGCTCTCAATTGCCGAGACGATAGTTAGCATAGCCTTCAGCTAAGTCAATTGCTACCACCTAGCAAGGCGCCATTTATCCTTTGCTATGTATCTAATGAAGCATGTACAGTAACAAGACCAATGTTCACCAATTGTGGATTAAAGTTAAGTATTCCAGCAGCTACGTACTTTTCTTTATAGCATTCATTACGTATCCTGTTTCAGACCTCACGCCAGCCTGCGTGAGTTTAAGCGCGTGCCTTTCGGTTACCCGTCACTGTGGATTGGCTGTCTTGCCAGTCCACAACAATCATCATCATCATCATTCGCGACAGTGGCTAGATTGTACTGTGAAAGAAAGTGGCATGTGTAAAAATTGTGACTTTGTCTGGGCACTGATGACCGCGCGGTTGAGCGCCCCACAAACCAATCATCATCATCATCATCATCACCGCTCTACTGCGCTGTTGGCGAAAACTCGCTCTAAACAGTGTCAACCGCAAAATACCTAGGAGTAAGCGTCTGGAGCCATCTAAGCTGGAATAACCTCACAACTTTAGCTGTAGGAAAATCAGATACCAGGCTGAGATTCACTGGAAGAATGGTAGGAAAATGTTATTCACCGACGAAAGAAATGGCTCTAAAAACACTTGTTCGATCGGTTCTTGAGCACAGTACTTCAGACTGGGACCGTTATCAAGTAGGATTAACAGAAGAGATGGAGAAGATACAACGAAGTGCTGCACGTTTCTTCACGGGATGGTATAGTCGGCCCGAGAACGTTACGGATATGTTCAAAAAACTCCTGTGGCAGACGCTACAAGAGAAGCGTTGTGTATCACGGAGAGACTTGTAATTTAGAGATTTAGAGAGCGTGAAGCTGAAGAAGAGTCAGGTAACATATTACTTCCTCCAACATGTCTTAGTCGTAAGCCTTTAGTGTGACCGAAACGAGTGTAAGCAAGTTTTTCATGGGAGTTGTATCAGCACTCACCGTGGAGCATCAGAATGAATCATCTTCACCTGAAGCTAGCACGAACTGTTGGTTGTAACTCATAATTTTGTCAAATTTACTTATATATGATGATTCTTCAGCTCCCCCTACCGCTGTCGTTTTATGCAACCCGTAATGTTATACCCGGCCTTCATAGACCAAGTGCGAAATTTTCATATTCTCACGCTCGCTGCCCGCGAACTATTAATCCTCCCAAAAAAAGGAACAACATCTTTCTGTAGGAAATTTAATGTAATTATATTTTTTACTGAGATTGTTTTCGGTAGAGACCGTAGTTTCGGAGTTACTAAAGAAAAACGAACAAAAGTCCCGTCAAATGCAGCCCCCACCGGTCAGGATTTCCAGTATGTTGTTCATGACGCAGCTTCCTACCACTGTCCAAAAATTGGCGGCTGGACGAACTAATTCCCACATTCGACTCTTCCCTGTCTTCATTGAGTGGCCTTATTATGCCACTGGCTTTGTAGAGCCCTTACAAACTGTAAAACTTACCTAATTTTCTGTAAATTTTACCTAATAGTTTCGTGAGTTTTAACAGCATAAAATAAACAATTACATCGCTGTATAAGTGTGGCCCTCTGACTAAGAAACTACTATGCTTACAAGGGTTAAGTTTGGATCGAACTGTCAACGTAATCAGTTTTAGCGTAACGTTTACAAATGTCGTTTTTCGTCGATTATCCTCACAGGCACGTTTAAATTGATAATGTTAACGAAGTAGCTGACTGCTGGTGGCGTAATAGCGCAAGAACAGAGACCAAACCAAGATGCAATATCGGGAATAGTTCGAGTAGTCGGAAATTTTTCTGCAGTGGTAGCAAGGAGCGACACAAACAACATACCAGAAATCCCGACTTGTGACGCATGTGTGAGGGAGGAGGTGCGTTTGAAGGTCACATTTGTACATTTTTCTTGAATAACTGAAAAACCGTGGCCTCCAGCGAAAACGTATCCTAGTAGAAAATTCTACTGCATTAAATTTCTTACAAAAAAGTCCTCGTTTTTTGTGTAAGACGAATACACTGAAGAACCAAACAAATTGGTACACCTGCCTAATATCGTGTATGGCCCCCGGGAGCACGCAAAAGTGCCGCAACACGACGTGGCATGCACTGGACTAATGTCTGAAGCAGTGCTGGAGGGAACTGACACCATGAATGCTGCAGGGCTGTCCATAAATCTGTAAGAGTACGAGGGGTGGAGATATCTTCCGAACAGCACGTTGCAAAGCATCCCAGATATGCTCAAAATAATGTTCATGTCTGGGGACTTTCGTGGCCAGCAGGAGTGTTTAAACTCAGAAGAGTGTTCCTGGAACCACTCTGTAGCAATTATGGACGTCGCACTGTCGCACTGTCTTGCTGGAATTGCCCAAATCTGTCGGAATTCACAATGGACATCAATAGATGCAGGTGATCAGACAGGATGCTTGCGTACGTGTCACCTGTCAAGTCGTATCTAGACGTATCAGCACATATCACTCCAACTTCACGCGCCCCACACCATTACAGAGCATCCACCAGCTCGAACAGTTCCCTGCTGACATGCAGCGTCCATGGATTCATGACGTTGTCGCGGTACCCGTACACGTCCATCCGCTCGATACAATGTGAAACAAAACTTGTTCGAGCAGTCAACGTGCTTCCAGCCATCAACAGTCCAATGTCGGTGTCGACGGGCCTAGGCGAGGCGTTAAGCTTTCTGTCGTGCAGTCGTCAACGGTACACGAGTGGGCCTTCGGCTCCGAAAGCCCATACCGATGATGTTTCGTTGAATGGGACGCACGCTGACACTTGCTCATGGAACGGCATTGAACTATGCAGCAATTTGCGGAACGGTTGCACTTCCGTCACGCTGAACAGTTCTCTTCTGTCGTCATCGGTCGCGTTCTTGCAGGAACTTTTTCCGGCAGCAGCGATCTCGCAGATTTGATGTTTTACCGCATTGCTAATATTCACGGTATACTCGTGAAATGGTCGTACGGGAAAATCCTCACTTCATCGCTACCTCGGAGATGCTGTGTCTCGTCGTTCGTGCACCGAGTGTAACACCACGTTCGAACTCACTTAAATCTTGATAACCTGCCATTCTAGCGGCCGCAACCGTTCTAACAACTGCACCGCAGACACGTTATCTTATATAGGCGTTATCTTATATAGGCCGTATTCTGCCTGTTTACGTGCTGGTATCTCTGTATTTCATTACGCATGCCTATAACAGTTTTTTTGGCGCTTCAGTGTAGCTTGCGCGTAGCATAAAACGACAGCGGTAAGGGCAGCTGAATCATCCTGCGTTTATATGGTTCTATTTCTTAAGGGAAGGTTTACTATCTTTTGATACAAAAAATTGATTTTTTTTTAAAATTGAATTTTTGGATCCATAAAAGTGTTTAGAATCCACCCCTGAGACGGTTTTTCCGAATACGGAACGGAATTGTTTGTTATTCGCTGTTGAACACAAAAATGAACCAGCCTGAAATCGGCCTTTTCCACGCACCAGTTTTTTTCTTTCGGAGGAATAATTATTGTACTGGTGCTTGGGAGCAAACACACGAAATTCAAATGGAAGTTTGAACGCGTGTGTTTGGAAGTTAGCTCCCAAGCATTTGCATTCTGGTGCGAAGACTGTGGAGGTTGCGACTTTCTTGGCAGTGAGCAGCTTCAACGAAGGGTATTCAGCAATTCTGAAGACCATGACAATGATCAACGTCACCCTGGGACTCTATTCGACGCAGTTCTCCAAGCATTAGGACGACCACCGGATGCAAGCGGCCGAAAACCGCTTGTCACCGGCCGTACCAGCGGCTCTGGAGCAGCGCAGGATGGTCCAGATAGAGCAGAACGCCCTTTATGAGGAAGGACTAGTTTATGGACCCGGAACAGAAGATTGAAAGTACGTTGCATAATATTGCATTTATATGTAGTCAAAACTTTAAACGCGTTTTTCTCGAAATAACGTTTATTTTATCGCGCTGTATGGTAACTTCAAACCACCTGAACCGATTGGCATTATTCTTTGTTTCCGACGAAGCTAACTAAATTTTCTAGTAGGTGTACCACTTTTATTCCGATCCATCAACTATAAATATTTTTACTTGGCCGACGAAGTCGAAAAATCGATGAAAAAACCCTATTTTTTTCAAATGGCAGCCATTTTGTTTACTACGATCCAAATAACTTAAGCGAGGTAAAACTTCTAAAGAATCTCATATAATTCGCTAACGTCAACTCACTTTTGATTTCAGACGAGCCGGCTGACCTGTCACATACTGCGCGTGGAGGTCTACATCGAAATTTTGTTTCGTTCTGACGGCACTTCCGCCTTTGCTCTTCGACATTTACGGTCAAAAAAATTCTAGTATGGAGAGGAAATACCAATAAACATTTTAACCAAATCTGACATTGATATCGTAACACATCCTGAGAGAAAAGTTCTCAAAGAACTTGCTTTTTTCGGGCCAAAGACAGTAAGCCTCCCCTTAAGATTTCCCTCTGACAAGAACACCTTGACAGCCGATAGGTGGTATACATGATGCCAACTTTAGTGTGAATAGTGCCAGTGTAAGTTCTTGATAACGGGCTGTCTCCAAACAGCGGTGGGGTAACAAATAATTTTTACGCAGCTCAAAGATGTTGTTTTTGACAATGGCGTTCGTCACGTATTTGTGATCTCAGTAGATTGATGTCGCACTTCACCAAGCCACAGGGTGGTCGCGGAGCTTTCCAAAAACAGGCGGAACGGCGAGTGCAGAAACTCTATTGGCTACCCTATCTTCCATTTTTACTTAATTCATTTTATCTGAATATTTTCTTCATCATCATAGTGGTCTACATCCTTCTCTTTCGACATTTTATACTGAGAATTTCCTTTTACTACTTTTCACACATCTTCTGTTCCAGGAAAAACATATTTTAAATAAAACTGTCAGCAGCCACCGCAGGTCGGCCACAGTTAAACATTTCGCCAATGTAGGAAGATCACTGCGCTTCATAAAACAATATTTCATGCAAATGAAATTGCATCCGCATGGGGAACTCACGGAACTCGGGTTTTACTGGAAAATATGCGGGCTATAACACACAAGTACTAACAAACTTTCAGAACATATTTGTCACACATAGAACAAGAAGGTGAGGCACTTATAATGGGAGGAGGAAACGAAATGACACGGGGTGTGCGTCATTATTTCAGTGATTACAAATTCGAGTCAAATTTGCAAACAACTTGGCAGTGTGATCCCATGTGCCTTCGTTAGTGCGATGAAACGTCTACTGATTTGTTTATGTGACCCTCAAATTTTTAGTTAAGCAAGAGCCGATGAGCATTTGTCTCAGGAGAAAAGTTGATGTACAGAGTGAGTGTCTCGCAAGCGTTACTGATTCGTTCCAGTAGTCTCCAAGATGATTTGAAATCACAATTAGCATTGTCAAAATATCCACGGGTGTGCTGCCGGTCTATAGTGTCCAACGGGCACAATATTTCGGCGATCATACATGTCGCCATCATCAGGTGAACTGACGGACTGAGCTCCTGTGAACGTGCCGGCACGGAGATCCGTACGCTATGGCTGCTCAGAGGGAACTGGGTTCGGTCGCTCGCTCGCTAGAAAGTCACGGACCTCCTCAGTCCGGAGCTGGTGGAGGCTAAGCAGCGTTGCTGCTGTTCCTCCTAACTCCTCTATTTTCGAATTGGGTCCCCTATTTTCTTGGATCTTCTCCTGGGAGCGCCTCTGACTAGAGAGGCGCTCTATGTAGCCTATTAGCGTCCTAATAAGTCGGCGAAATCACGATTTCGTAGACAGAATTGGATGATATCCTCCTTGGTGAGATTTTCTCCGAGTTTTTCCAACTCGAGGAATTCCTGGTAGGATGAGTGCTGTGCTATTTCCGGACGCACCTCCCCGGGCGTCGCGCCCAGTTCTAGGACTGCAAAGATGTATTCCCAGTCCTTGGGCGTGAAGACCGGGTGGTGGTTGATGATGTTCAGGTCCTTCCTCGATACCAGTCCTCTGAGGAACTTGTTGCTCCTGACTGGTCCGTAGGGCTGGTGAGGAAGGGCCGGTTTCGTCCTGTCGGGTGGCGTGAAAGGATAGGGGTTGTCTAGGTGCGGGTATGTCCCGTCACGAAGAGACGCGGCGACCTTCTGCAGCACTGGCTGCACGCTGCCCGCCTTAGGGAGCGGCAGCCATCCAGCCTCCACTGCAGCAAGTGGTGGTGTCTCAGTGTGCGCCTCCTCGTCGTATGCCCGCGGCTCGACCTCCCCGTCGGGAGGGAGAGCAGGCTGCTCCACCTCGATGTCCATGGGAGCCACTGCGACGCCCGTTTCATCAACTGGCGGCGCAGGTGGCTCCGTCTGGGTGGAGGCGTCGACCCCCACTGGCCGACTCGCAGTGGAGCTGGCGTTGGTGGCAGACGTCTTCTTGAGGACCCGCAGCTCCTCACGCAGCTGTTGCAGCTGGCGGTGAACAGCCACGAGTTCCTCCCTCATGGCGGCCCTTTCGGCCGCAAGGGCGGTGTGGAAGACGGTCAGTGCGTCGTCCGTGGTGGCTTCGCGACGGCATGGTCCACCGTCCCCACGGGAGCGGGGGGGTGGGACGTCCGTCTCGACGCCAGGTACCTCGGCAGGGCGTGGGGCGGCCATCCTGCTTCTGTAGCCCCGTACGTAAGCGCAGCTGCGCGAGTTTGCGGCGTGGGCACCGCCGCAGTTCACGCACTTGGCAGCCGCGTCGCGGGGCTTGGTGCAGTTGCGTGTGTCGTGTGCCTCGGCACACTTTAGACACGCAAAAGTGCCCCTGCACACTTTAGCGATGTGCCCCATCCTCTGGCACTTGAAGCATTGCTGCTCCGTGCTCTTCTTCTTCTTGTGGCGCCGACTGCGTCCGCGGTCCGTCCCGATCGCATCGACCAGGAGTTCCAGCGCGGCCGCAATCTTGCTGCCCCTCCTGCGTCCAGCCATGTTCGCTCGTCTGCGTGTAGAGATGCGTGCGCGCCGGCGTCTCCAGCGCGTCTCTGCTCTGCCTCTCTCTTCGTCGTCTGGGTTCGGTCGCGGCGGCGGCCGATTTAAATACCCTCCGCCCGCGGCGCGCTCCCTCCGCCGTCCGCGCCCCGCGCCACGGTCACGCGGTGGAACAGATTGCAACGGCGTCTGAGATGACGTCGGAGTGATGGCTCTGTCCGCCGTGGTCGTCACAACTATACGTTTGCTCGATTCACTCTTTATTAACCCGATCGCTGGTTCCCAAGCCTTGCTAAGATTATAGCCACAGTCACGGTTTATGAGGTCGTCATTGGTGCGAATTTCGATGGCCTCTCTAACAACGCTGTCCCAGTATCTCGACGTCTATACCAGAATCCTCGTGCGGTCATACTCCATGGCGTGATTTTCCGACAAACAATGTTCAGCGGCCGCCGACTTGCTCGGATACATCAGTCGAGTGTGCCTCTGGTGTTCACGGCATCGATCCTCGACGGTACGCATCGTCTGACCAATATACGAATTGCCGCATTGACACGGAATCTGGTACACGCCGGCCTTCCTTAAACCGAGGTCATCTTTGGCGCTCCCCACCAGTGCACGAGTTTTATTTGGAGGACAAAACACAGTTCCGACCCGGTGTTTCTTCAGAATGCGGGCGATTTTCCCCGAGAGTGCGCCTGTGTGCATGGAGAACTTCGAGGAGGAAGCCCTGTCGTCATCTGTATGGAAACCTACTTGCTTTTTCCGTTACGTGGACGACACGTTCGTCATCTGGCCACATGGTATGGATAAACTCCTTGACTTCCTTACACATCTAAACTCCATACACCCCAGCATCAAATTCACTATGGAGACTGAAACGGAGGGTAAATTACCTTTCCTTGACGTCTTGGTCAAGAGAAGGGCTGACGGCACCCTAGGTCATGGGGTGTATCGGAAGACAACGCACACTGATCTGTATCTGCACGCAGACAGCTGCCACCACCCTTCACAGAGGAATGGGGTACTTAAAACTCTAGTACATAGGGCGCGCACTATCTCTGACGCAGAGAGTCTACCCCAGGAATTGGAACATCTGAGAACTGTATTTCGAAAAAATGGGTACTCAGAGTGGCAGATTCAACGTGCTCTCCGCCCAACCACTACAGCACAACCTGTTGAGATGGATGAAGTCACGAGGGAGGAGGTAGGCACTGCATTTATTCCATACACAGGCGCACTCTCGGGGAAAATCGCCCGCATTCTGAAGAAACACCGGGTCGGAACTGTGTTTTGTCCTCCAAATAAAACTCGTGCACTGGTGGGGAGCGCCAAAGATGACCTCGGTTTAAGGAAGGCCGGCGTGTACCAGATTCCGTGTCAATGCGGCAATTCGTATATTGGTCAGACGATGCGTACCGTCGAGGATCGATGCCGTGAACACCAGAGGCACACTCGACTGATGTATCCGAGCAAGTCGGCGGCCGCTGAACATTGTTTGTCGGAAAATCACGCCATGGAGTATGACCGCACGAGGATTCTGGTATAGACGTCGAGATACTGGGACAGCGTTGTTAGAGAGGCCATCGAAATTCGCACCAATGACGACCTCATAAACCGTGACTGTGGCTATAATCTTAGCAAGGCTTGGGAACCAGCGATCGGGTTAATAAAGAGTGAATCGAGCAAACGTATAGTTGTGACGACCACGGCGGACAGAGCCATCACTCCGACGTCATCTCAGACGCCGTTGCAATCTGTTCCACCGCGCGACCGTGGCGCGGGGCGCGGACGGCGGAGGGAGCGCGCCGCGGGCGGAGGGTATTTAAATCGGCCGCCGCCGCGACCGAACCCAGTTCCCTCTGAGCAGCCATAGCGTACGGATCTCCGTGCCGGCACGTTCACAGGAGCTCAGTCCGTCAGTTCACCTGATGATGGCGACATGTATGATCGCCGAAATATTGTGCCCGTTGGACACTATAGACCGGCAGCACACCCGTGGATATTTTGACTATCAAATACGCCGGGAGAAACTCAAGAATCACAATTAGCATTGTCCACTGAATCAAATTCTGTCATAAGTGTCGTAATATTTAAAATATTAGTCTGTTTTAACAATTGGACCTCGATAACTCACATGTGAAAGTTGTTATAGCCTAGAGGGGTCGTCAATGTGAAACAACCAAGAGAGGAAAAAAATTAAATGATTGTGCGGCATTGTTAACTGGGAGGCTCCATCCGGGGAAATTCGGACGCCGGGTTACAAGTTTTATTTCAGTCTACATCACACTGGCCGACTTGCATGTCAGAGATGAGGATGAAATGATGATGAGTACAACAGAACACCCAGTCCACGAGCGGAGAAAATCTCCAACCCCGCCAGGGATCGAAGCCGGGCCCGCTGCATGGTACGCAAGCACGTTACCATCCAGCTAAGCACTCGGACAACAACCGAGAAATAAGCCATGAGCAAAGTGCGCCAGGTGCGAGATACTGCACAGAACTTCCGTCCCATGCGCACCTCGGATAACTTCTTCTTGTTGCATTGGCTCCTCTCTGTCTCAAGCTGTCTGAAATTGAAAAGCTCAGTCATCGGGCGCTTTTCGATGTTACTCATAAAGTATCACCAGCGGTTGCATTGCAGTCGTCACGATCAGATGAGACTTCTCGTCTCTTTGTGTTTTATAGAATGAACAATAGTTTTGCTTAATAACGACATATTTCATACATTACTGTCGGCAGTTTTTGTCTTGTTTCAAATTCATCACAACTGTTTTTCCTTTCATGTTACCACAATCCTTGTTTTACAGTCTCATTACAACTGCTTTCCCTTCAAGTAATCAGAATTTGGAATCGAACTTGGACTGCGATGGTTCTCTTGTTTAATTGTCTTCGCGGCTTTTGAGTCATATTTTTCGGTTTGGTTTTTGTAGTTTGAAACTACGAGTATGTGTTTTTCGCAGTATATGAAATTTAATTACAAAACGCGGACATTCACATGCAGTGCTATGTTGTCTTTTCATTTGCGTTACTATTTATTAGATGTGGTGCCACTGCAAGCATAAAGGAAAACTGTTTTTAAGTTATAATACTACAATGAATGTTATTTACTGATAATGTTAAAAGCGTCTGGCGGCGCTAAAAACGCGGATCGCTCCTAGTGAATGAGTTTTTTAGTTTGCAGTTTGCTTAAGGCGGAGAAACAAAAATACCTTTGACAGCTACAGAAGAGGAGAACCGTCAACGTATTTTCCCCTGCTCTTCATTTATGAGATTCGATTTGCAGTCGGCGCATTTAGATATTACTCGTAACCACGTTTTTGACCCAAATCGTAGCTACAGGAATGAAAACAAGTCAGTGGCCTGCACTAGGTATTTCTGCTACCAGTCAATGTAATGGCAGCCGACGACACTGCGTCTTGAAGGGTGAGCTTCTCTTGTGCCAACCAGCTCAAGAAGCACGTCGGTTGAGGAAACGTAGTCTGCTTGTCGCTAGTCTGATTCGGGCCAAGGCTTCTGCTTCATTTCTCCGACGCACTGTTTTAACCTGTCTTAGCAAATCCCCGTCCTCCCCGATAGCTGAGTGGTCAGCGCGGCGGTCCGCCACGCCAAAGGGCCTGGGTTCGATTCCCGTCTGGGTCGGCGAGTTTCTCCGCTTATGGACTGTGTGTTACGTTGTCCTCATTATCGTTTCATCATCATCAGTGGAAGGCAACGGGAAACCACCACTGGAACCACTTCCCTAGACGTTCATGCGGTGGACCTCTCTGACATGAGAAGACCTGCCGTAAGACAGAACACAAAGTTAAGCAGTCCCCAATCACTTACAGCTCGCGTTTTTGCTCGTCTCCGACCAGCGAGCTTAACCCCTCCAGTAGGTGTTGCTATGATAAATAATAAATAAAGGCATATTCGCGAATTTTTTAGTGATGTCAGTTATTTGGGGGGTTGATATTTTTTCCCAGTCGCATCTATCTGTCAAAATGGTGTTATGTCGATGGAAGTTTCCAAATCGCGCATCCTCTGTAGAGTCCCTATCTTCAGAGATAGAGTGGAAGATTGGTCCAATGTCAACCTACCTACTTTTCCAATCGAAATGGCGTCCTCATGGTACCAAGTCGTTCATAGCCTTCTCCCCACTAACGTTCGACTTTTTCGCACTGGACTTAGAGAGACAGACCGATGCAGTCATTACCACGAAATATGTTATCGGTTGGTCGCCTGCAGACGCAGGCATGGAGTTGGCTCCACCGACAATAATGGCCTTTCTTGCCAGAATGACGGAGCGGCAGTCTCCAGTGAGATTCTCCTGCGTCACAATTCAGCCATCTTTGCCAGAACGAAGAACAAAACTGTTACGTGGCTTGTCAGGCAATATGTTCATTACGTGGTGGAGAGCGGGCATCACCCAGACCCTTGTGCCTTTTACCAGTATATGGTTACGGCCCATTGGACATGGCAACGGATGCCACGTTATAGTGAGCTTTTTGCGAATACGTTGTACCTGGTATGTAATCGTCAATGAGTTAGATTGAAGTGTGGAACCCCTTTTTTGTTCGAAAGTTTCATTCTTGTTACCTGGCATTTGGTAAACGTGACCAGAAAAAAGTGTTAACTGGTATTTTTCGTAATTTCACTGTGATCGATTTTCAGGTGTATTTTTAGGAAGTTTCTTTAATTTTTGTCGCCCTGTTTGTCTTTTTTTGTTGAATTAATAAAAATAAACGAGAACTGTTTCCTTTTTAAGTGGCAGAAACCAGGTAGAATTAAGTCCAATTTTGTTTCTTTACTTTTGAGAAGTAAGTTGTAAGATTTGGACAAAAAATAAACAAAGATAAAAAATAAAGACCAGTAGCATCATCACAGTAACAGGCGGGGAAGCGGGGTGAGGGAGGCATCGTGGCCAGCCTCGGTATTCCATCCCTGCCCAGCTTGTCTCCACATAGCCTGAAGCCGACTGGGTAATACGACTTGTACTGCTGGAAGAGTGTGGGTTGCATTTCGGAAATGTCGGATCCTGTTAGATCAGCGGCATAGTGACTGTGATCCATCGATTAGTCCCACAGTGTACCTACCTCCACTGTTGAAGGTCAAAAATTAGGCTCTCAAAAGGGATTTTACTAGTTTTACTGCTGATATTTCACTCTGCTGACTGACGAGTTTGCTGACCACTGGTGTAATCTATAGGAAAATGTTACAGAAGTGCTCGGAAGGAGGGTGATATAGTTCCCGCTAAACCCTATTGGGTAAATTTAGAGTATGTTTATTCGAAGACATGTTTGCGACCTTTACGCTGCCACCAATTCCCAGGCCCTCATGTTCTCCCAACCTAACAACGCAAAGCCTTCATTTGTGGGGGCGTTTTAAAGCACGTGTGTACCGAACAAGAGTTCAAACTGTAGTCTTCTTGAAACTTCCTGGCAGATTAAAATTGTGTGCCCGACCGAGACTCGAACTCGGGACCTTTGCCTTCCGCGGGCAAGTGCTCTACCAAAGGTCCCGAGTTCGAGTCTCGGTCGGGCACACAGTTTTAATCTGCCAGGAAGTTTCATATCAGCGCACACTCCGCTGCAGAGTGAAAACATCTCATTCTTGTAGTCTTCTTGCCCGTATTGTGGAACGCCCTCAAACGGTGACGAATACTGCACGGATGCATCAGCGCATCCCAGTTTCAGTGTGAAGACGGTCTGATACAAGTAAAAGTTCTAACGGAGGTTCTTTTTAACGTTTCATGTTGAAGTATTGGCATAAGAGCCAACACCGTGTTGCTAGAGGAGGCCGAAATGCACGCTTTTAAGCTCACGCAGATTGGCGTGAGGTCTGTAACAGGTCAGAGAAATAAGACTAGCAAAACAGGAGGTACTGGTAGAATACTTAACTTTAATCCACAATCGGTGTACATCTCTCTTGACTGTACATAATTTCCATTTCAACATACACTGGTAATGGCGCCTTGCTAGGTCGTAGCAAATGACGTAGCTGAAGGCTATGCTAACTATCGTCTCGGCAAATGAGAGCGTATTTGTCAGTGAACCATTGCTATTAACGTCGGCTGTACAACTGGGGCGAGTGCCAGGACGTCTCTCTAGACCTGCCGTGTGGTGGCGCTCGGTCTGCAATCACTGACAGTGGCGACACGCGGGTCCGACGTATACTAACGGACCGCGGCCGATTTAAAGGCTACCACCTACCAAGTGTGGTGTCTGGCGGTGACACCACACATGTGATACAGAGTCTCGAGATGTGTGCTTACACTTACTAATTCTGTACATTTAGCGTGATTTGAGTAGTACAGACGGTTTTGGTAAATGAATTCTAACATTTATTACAAATGTGTTCTGAAAATTGTCCATGTCTTTGTTGTGCTCTGCATGTAACACAACTGAAAATATTCATCTTACCTGAGAATATATAAGGTTGTACAATTACGAAAAGTTTGTGATGTCTTGAAATGTTACTAGAAGTGCGCCATTTTGCAGAAAGTAGAATCTAAACTAAAGAACTGATCTGCAAAAAAAAAACTTTATCGAGGAAGGCCTCGCAGCAAGGCCCGAAAAGACTCCAAGGAGGCCCACGCCCTTCTGTGCGGAACCAGAGCAAACAGCATACGTATCCGGTCTACCAGACACCTGAATCCAGGTCAGGAATCCGAAGGCCACGTAAAAAAGCTGCAGTCCATTCTTCGGCGGGTCTTGCCTTCACACACAGTCGGAATTAGTCAAACGCTAGTGACGTGGTTTGTTGTGGTACCACTCTCAAGAAACAGTCTGTTTTGCCACAGTGTACACTCGAGTTATATTTGTAGAGGCAGCCAAGTAGTAACGTAGGTCTCACTTAGGCATATTCTGGGCTGGTATCATCTACGGTTGTCGGATGCATCTGAGGTCTATCGGGAGTAATTTGACGGATGTGCAGAATCGAAATAGAGTTCTCCAACCTAGCCTACTGATCGTACCTGTAGTCAAGCATTTAACGATGGTTTTGTTTTGTACGAGCACGCCCTGCTTATCTCATAGGCGTCTTCAACTAGGATGCGGGAATCAACAGAACGGAACAACCTGCGGTGTCTCTTAACATGACTCGTATTGAGTGTGCCTGGGACTAGTTGAAAGTTGCAGTGCTACGTTACATGCACTGTTAAATCTTGCCCAGTCATCGAATATGGGGTCTCTAGGAGACCTACTTTCTCGGATCGCTAGACAACGTTCAAACAAATCATGGTAATGAGTTTTATTACAAAATGAAATTTACAGTGCAAGGCTCCCTTCATTTTCCTTATTGTTTTCTTTTTCTTTCACGTAAAGTTTCTTGTACACCATCTAATTAAAAGTATCCGGACAACTATTAGAGGACAATAATATGTGGTGTATCCACTCTCCACCTTTATGACGGCTTGTACTGTGTTCAGAACACGTTAATTGATGTGTCAGAATTTCTGTGGAGGAATGGCCGCACTCTCTTCCTCGAGAGCCGAAACCGGAGATGGTATTGATGTTGGACATTGGGGTCATGAGCGAAGTGAGCGTTCTAACTAATCCCAAAGGCGTTCCATTGGATTCAGGCCGGGACTCTGGGAGGCCAGTCGATTTCAGGAATGTTGTTTTACACAAAGCAGTACGCCGCAGATGATGCTTTTGACAGCGTGTACTGTCATGCTGAAACAATCATCGTTTCCAGTCTGTTCCTCTACCTCTATTGTGCCAATTACACAATGCCTTAAAATGTGTCCATTCCCTTCCGCATTTAGCTTATGTTCTTGACAGCAATAAGGGAAACATAGCATAACCACGGAAACACCCTGGAACTGTAACACCACTTCTCCGGACTTCAACTGTTGGCGCTAATGATGGCAAGTAACGTTTTCGAGACATTCGCCAAACTCAAACCCTTCCGACGAATTACAAATAATTTGTTTTCAGTCTTTACGCCACCTCAAGTGTCTCTTAGCATTGAGTACAGAAATGTGTGGCTCAGGAGGAAGTGCTCTATCACTGTAGGCCTACCCCATTCTTTTTCTTCTCCCTGCATACAGACACTGTTCGAGCTGGACTCCTGGTAGCACTTTGTAACTCACGAGGGTTTCCTTCCGCTGATTTCATACGATATTTTACAGCCACCCTCTGAAAGGCTCAATGGTCTCTGTCCGTTAGTGCATGCCTTGTCTTGGTATAGCTGCCGGCCGCTGTAACCGAGCGGTTCTAGGCGCTTCAATCCGGAACCACACCGCTGCTTACGGTCGCAGGTTCGAATCCTGCCTCGGGCATGGATGTGTGTGATGTCCTTAGGTTAGTTAGGTTTACGTAGTTCTAAGTCTAGGGGACTGATACCTCAGGTGTTAAGTCCCATAGTGTTTAGAGCCTTTTGAACCATTTGGTATAGCTGTGGTTGTTTTTTTACAGTTTCCACTTCACAATCACATCACCAACAGCCTTCTTGGGCAGCTTTAAAAGGATTGAAATATATTGGTAGGTCCACCTCTCGTGGCATCTCGAGATCTATTCTTCATTACAAAGAGGTGTCTGGATACTTCTGGTCGGATAGTGCACATCGTGCGGCTAATAAAAGTGGTCCGGACGAGTGGATACGTTTGGACGTGAATGTATGCATACAACCACACTCTGTGACGTGCACACCATGTGTACGCTCGCCTCGTCAGCCACACCGCTTCAAAGCATAGTGCGGGCTGTGTCATTTGTCAGTGTGAGTGGAGCAGTGTAAAGGGCACGATACTCACAGAGGAGCAGAGGGTGTTCGTTGTGGAAAGTTAGGCGACAACAAAATTGTGGAAGTGGTGTGGTCAGTTGTTTGCTGAGAAGTTTAATGGTATCGAAGAGTGCCATGCAACCCTTACTCCGAAGATGGCGTCAGACGGGATATGAGTTGAACAAGTCAAGAAACAATCCGAGACATGCCCGCACACCAGAAACTGTGGCTGCAGCTCACCAGAAAATGCTTCAGTGTCCTATAGGATCAACCTGACGCCTGTCGCAAGAGGGCGTCATATCACATCGATCATGAGGACGAGTACTCCACCTGGATCTGCACGTGCATCCTTACCGAGTGTGTGATGTTCATGCATTAAAACCGGCAGACGCCCCAAAGCGCCTCCAGTTTGGTGAGTGACTGTTCACTGAGATAACAATGAACGGCTTGGACGCGGATCTGTTCTTTATGTCTGATGAAGCCTGGTTTCACCTGAATGATTATTTCAACTCACAGAATCACAGCTTTTGGGCAGCGGAGAATCCGCATGATTTCCACGAAACACCATTGCATGATTAGAAGGTTGGGGTTTGGTGTGCAGTGTCTGCTCGCCGCATTATTGCTCCCATCTTCTTTCGTCAGGCGCTGAGTTCCGCGCGTTACATTGCCAACGTTTTGAAACATTTTTGGCGGTATTAACGGAGGAGGAAAAGACCTACAGTTACTTCCAATAGAACGGAGCAACTGCCCATTTAGCCGGCCAAAACGTGGAGCATATTATCACAATCTTCATGCCTGACAGAGTTGTTAGCGGAAGTCGGTCTGGTCGCGGGCCTAGCTGGCCACCCAGGTCCTTGATCAATCAGTGTGCTATTGCCTTTTCTGGGGAGCCCTCAAGTCTAAGGTACATCGCAACACCCAGCAAAGTTTCCAAGAACTACAGCAGAACATTTCAGATCAGATTGCAGCAATTCCAGCAGTCTAGCTTTGATCCGCCTTCAGCAGCTTGCTGAAAAGGGCTTAAAAGGCCATGAGGTTAATGTTGCTCAGTTTCAACATCTGCTATAGTCAGGTTAGTACTGTATTTCCTTCCCTCTTCTGTGTGTCTTTGTATCCTGGAACGCTATTCTCCGGGTCACTTTTATTTGCCCCATTCTATACCGGGTGTTTACTTAATATCATCTCTGACCCCGGTAGCTGAATGGTCAGCGTGACGGATTGTCATTCCTCTAGGGCCCGGTTCGATTCCCGGCTCTCTGCCTCGTGATGGCTGGGTGTTGTCTGATGTCCTTAGGTTAGTTAGGTTTAAGTAGTTCTAAGTTCTAGGGGACTGATGACCATAGATGTTAAGTCCCATAGTGCTCAGAGCCATTTGGACCATTTTTTGGATTCCCGGCTGGGTCGGGGACGTTTCTCCGCCCAGGGAATGGGTGTTGTGCTGCCCTCATCATCATTCTATCATCCTCATCGACTGCAGGTCGCCGAAGTGGCGTCAGATTGAAAGACCGGCACCCGGCGAACGGTCTGCCCGACGGGGGGCCCTGACCATGCGATTAAATTAAAAAAACTTACGATAGTGAAAAATTTGACAGGACATAAAGGATGCTCCACTGAACAATTTGAGATGGGGAAACTGTGGTCTGAGGAGCCAGCTTAAGGAGATGGTTCAAAATAGCTCTGAGCGCTATGGGACTTAGCATCAGAGGTCATCAGTCCCCTAGAACCTAGAACTACTTAAATCTAACTAACCTAAGGACATCACACACAGCCATGCCTGAGGCAGGATTCGAACCTGCGACCGTAGCGGTCGCGCGGTTCCAGACTGAAGCGCCTAGAACCGCTCGGCCACACTGGCCGGCGCTTAACGAGATAATAGGAATAAAATCACAGTACTGTGTACTTTTTTATTTACATTAGTAAACTGAAGATACCATCACTGACAAAGTGAACATACCATTTGCACTATATCTTACAAAATGTGCTGAAACTGATGGCCATCAACCTCAATGCAAGCATGACATCAGCGAACAGGATTCTGACGCACCCTGATATATATAGGAAATAATCAAGGGGATTCAGGACAGGAGGCCTTCCAGGCCATGGAATAGGGCCTCCCCTTCCAATCCAGCGAACAGGAAGTAATTCCTAATAATCAAGCTCGTCATCCATGTTTCCTTGCAGGAAATAAAGGATGTACACGTAAATAAATAGTACAGTACGTGTAAACTTGTACACGTGTTAGTTGTAAATAAGCTGGAAAACAATGATGTCAGACAAAGCGGTAGACAAGTTTACTTCCATATATCCTTAAGCTGGCTTCTTCGCCCCTAAGTCCCCTACCTCAAATTGTTCACTGGAGCATTTTGTATGTACTGTTACATTTTTGCACGCTCTTACGGAAACACTGTGTATATGCAATTTCATAAGGCTAATTTCTCCATTCACTGCTGTACTTGAATCTAAGCACGCAGACGTGCAGCTGGTGCAAAACGTCTATTGCACAGTATATTTGCTAATTACAAAATCTGGAGCATCAGTCTCGTTTCTTTGTCAATTGCCTTATACGCAGCCCGCATCTCGTGGTCGTGCGGTAGCGTTCTCGCTTCCCACGCCCGGGTTCCCGGGTTCGATTCCCGGCGGGGTCAGGGATTTTCTCTGCCTCGTGATGGCTGGGTGTTGTGTGCTGTCCTTAGGTTAGTTAGGTTTAAGTAGTTCTAAGTTCTAGGGGACTTATGACCACAGCAGTTGAGTCCCATAGTGCTCAGAGCCATTTGAACCATTTGTACGCAACGTTTTTCGGCACAAGAACACGTCTCCAAAAATCTTTTCGTCCATTAGCATTGAGATGATCGACTTTGATAAAACTTTGAGTGATACAATTCAAGATCGGAAAACAGATACGCGACGTCAAATAGTTACTTAAATCACACCGGCAACTTCATTTGTTTTTAGTCAGCTGCAAGTGCAGACTGTCAGAATCGCATTGGTGACCGTCAGTATAAGCTCTTGAAAGTGTATCTCGATATTTTGCAGCTGTCTTACGCAGCAGTGTCGGTACGACTGGAAGCGAACGTCTCCCAAACGCCTACATCTAGCGTTCGCTACGCTTTCTCCACTCTCACGCGTCACTCCTGCGCCTCCCGCCGTTCAGCTGTTTAACGGTGCCCCTGTTTAACGTGCTCGCGCACGGCAGTACCGAAATGTGCACACGACTACCGTGGCGATACGCTTGTGGGTGACGCTGCCTTGGCCATGTTCCCAGTTCACGCGCCGGTCCCACAGTGTTGAAGCTGCAAGGACGTTCGCGGAACGCTGCAACGAGTCACCCGACTTGTTTCGTAACGCAGCGCACTTCGCAGACGTGGCTCGGACACAATGCCAAGACCGCAGACCTTGCGTTGCTCCTTTTCTAGCCAGTGTTGTATTTTTCCACCTCATGTTCTACTGACAGAGCTTCCAAGGAACTGTTTCCGTTTACCGAGGAATCGCCTTAGATACGGTGTTCACAAAATTACTTAAGCAGTAGAACTACGCGCGTTCCAAGGAGCTCTTAAGATAACACGTTGAGTTCCCCAGAGCTGTTTCCATTTTCCGAGGAATCGTCTTATTTTTCCTCGTGGTGGATTTCACAAAATTACGCAAGCAGTAGAACTGTGCCCGTTCCAAGGAGCTCTTAAGACAACACGTTTCTAGTGCACAGCTGATGTATTTATAGAACAGGCAGGCGAAGATCAGAAATATTCGAAAGAATCTAGTACTGAGTAAGAATACTGTCTTGTAGATGAATTTCACTTACGAAATGTTCCTGGGTTATCTGCCGAGTGGCACTGTCGTCTCCAACAAATTTCCTACTCGGCGTCTTCCGACGCTTGAAGATGACGAGCAGGAATCTCGTTGAAACGTTGCTCCCACACTCTGTTGATAACCTGAGAAGATTTCGTCAGTGCATTATTTGTTGCTTATTCTTAAGCAACGTAATTATTACTATTAGGTAGTAGTAGTAATAATAGTAGTAGTAGTGGTAGTAGTAGCACTACTTTTACTCGCCGGTGGGTCACGTTGGCAAGGACATTGGACATGTCATGGTATTACACATGAAAAGGAATGAAAAAAACATAATTCGTATACACAAGCATTTACATACTTACAGGTCCAGTTTGTCGAGTAAGCAACAGCCGTTGCTTTATTCGCAGTAACCGTCCCGGCGTGTGCCTGAAGTAACTTAGGGTGGCCTCGGACCACCAAAATCAATATGGACGGATGCGGATTACAGTCCCCTTCTTTTTAGTGTATGTGCTGTTTTGTTTATATATTCTTGCGAAAAAGTTATTTAGTAATCTAAAAACTAGTGCTGCATTGTTCATTCCATTCTCAGCACCAATCACTGCACATACTCATACGATAATGTTTAGTCTCCGTTTTATTTTCTGCAACTTTCCACTTGCTGAAAAACTGAGTCGGCATCCGTCGGTAATGAGTGAGACGTTGAGCTCACAGACAGGACAAGATCTCAGTATCATCCACTTCGAAACCTTGGTGTAAGGTTTTCCAGAAAAAGAAACATTACTGAGCGGAAGAACAGTGCCAAAATACGGCTGTAGTTTATTTTTATTGACTTTTATTACATTTTTTATATAAAACCCTCACATTGAATTATCTTAGTAATTAATCCCTCAACAGAATATACTTCTTAAGAGTTATTTTTGACTGCCTTTTTTAAATAAATCTGTTTTATTAGTCACTTTTGTTTCCAAATGATAGTTAAGTGTCCCGTTCTTCCTCGATAAATTTGAGTTCAGTCTGAATGTTCTTCCATGGTCACTGATAGAGCTGTCTGTGCAGTAATTATTAAGGTTTTTTATGCATAACTGATTGATGAATGTACCACATAGTGCCTGAAAATCGCCAATAATTTGAACAAGTCTATACAATGAGCTCGATTATTGTTATCTTACTGTCATTTTCAATATCTTCACAACTGTTTCATATTTTGTGCATTTGTTTGCAAATAGAATTCTGTACCCAAGAATTTTGGGTATTAACGAATAATACTGTATGTAACTAAAACGCAGTGGTTGCTGCTCACTCATGACAGAACTCTAAGGGCATTTTTATACATTAATATGTTTTTGTTATGACATGCGTTTCGCGGAGACTTAGCCTCGTTTGAGCTAATTGTTACATCTGCTCTTTGTATTACATGTGCGAGGTTTGACTGGAACCTGTCGTTAACTGCGCCTCTTATTCCTAGCTTCTTCTGTCTCTAAGCTGGTCGTAGGTTGTGTTCAAAAAATGAACAGCATAGAGATAGAAGTGATGACACTTTCTGTAGGACCTGGCCGTCATTTTTCCGGACAATGCTCAAGCACATACAGTGCAAGCTGTTACTGATTTGTTTTACTGATGGGGTTGCTATGTGCTATACCACGTACTGCACTCCGCTGATTTAAACCCTCGTGAGTTCAGCTCTATTTCTAAACTGAAGGAAACGCTTCACGGCATTCGCTTCAGAACTGTAACAAATTCGTCAGGCAATAGACCGCGCCGCTCGAACGTCAACACCACTGGCACTGCTAAGAGTATCCTACGACTTCCACATCGCTGGCAACGGGTTATACACAATGCTGGTGACTACTCTGAAGGTCAGTAAAACTTTGAAACACATATCTATTTTGTACGAGCTGTAAATAAATAGTTGCCACTATTAAAGTTCCAACCCTCATATGTACGTGTGTATTGCTATCCCATGACTTTTGTCACCTCAGTATATGTAGATACAGAAGATCTTTTAAAATATTTTTATATGAGAACAACTTATATTTCATGTTTTCCACAATAATGTGTATTATGTTTTTGACGGACGGAATGTATGTTCTAATGGCAAAAAGATATATTTTATGAAAAATAATTACAGTTTCACATTTTTCAGACTTGTTTACTGTACTAGCACTGTAAAATCTTGCTTCTTGCGAAATTTCATGATTCTACGTCGCTATGACGTTGAAATCTGGTTTCGCAGGGCAGAGCGGATCAGGTTGTGGAAAGGGGCCAAGGTCAGTTACTGTTAGTTACACAAGAACACATACAACTTTATTCCTCAAACCAATGCACAGTTTTCTCTTTAAAACAACAAAGATCAAATCACGGCTGAGGGCCCAAGTAAATTCTCCAGAATAAGTTTAAATGATTGCTTTTAAAACACCAGGATTTAGAGTAACGACTGAAGGCCTTACTTAAGTAAAATTACAATATCTTCTCAGCTAAAAGCCGAAATAATATTTCAGATCAGCTAAGGAAATTCTTTAAAAGCCAAGCATTTGCAAATTCTGGCTAAAGGCCACATGAAGGAAAATTCAAGTTAATTTTCGACTGAAAGCCCAATTTAAAAAATTTCTTTACATAAAAAAGAGTGACTTTAAAGATAAGCTTTTACACAGTACAACAGAAAAACGTCTTAAGAAAGCTTGAAGTTTCTTGTCAGCTGAAGGCCCAAACAATTACTCAAGAATTATTAAAGACAACCTTAAGATAAATATTTATAGAACACGGCTGAAGGCCGTTTCAAGAATTCAAGCTAATTAAAGAGAAAACATACAGACAAGGATTTACGTATTAAACCCACATATTTTGAAACAAACGCGGCTGAAGGCCTAAATACAGAGCAACAAGAATTTTCAATGAAACGTGGCTGAAGGCCTAATCTTAAAGTTGTTATGAAGTTCGGCTGAAAGCCGTATAGTAAACATAAAACAAACAATATTAATACACGACTGAAAGCCTGGCACAGTACCTGCGACCAAATAAAATGACAATCACAAGCAACAAACAGTGGTGCTCAGAAGTGTTCCAAGGGTCGGCCTGGGGAGGAGACTCTAACCACAGTTTAGGTGAGACAGACAGCCAAGCGTAACACTAAACAATCGGGTTGCAGCATGACCTACCGACAGCTGACGAACCAACCAACTGCCTAATCAATTCCCTTCCACCAGACCAACAGCACGACAACCAAAGGTGTCAGTGAAGACGAGGATCGCAGTAGGATTGTGTCTTAATAATAATTGGTGTATAAACACAGTCAAGGCACAAAAAACACTCAAAGAGATAAAGAGAACAAGACCAAGCTGTCGAACTGCACCGTGCCGGACAGCATCAACACAGCGAGGAAAACACACTGCCGCAAAACTACGCTAACGACCAGGGCAGGTAACCGGAAAGTTAATGGCCACAAGGCAGAAGATACCGCTGGTGCACTTCACTAATAAATTGTAATCATTTCAAAGGTTAAACACCATACAGGGAGACGGCTGCAAAATTCTCCGACTCCAACACACTATCAGGTTGCTGCTTGCAGGGACAGCTCTCGCGTCCGTCGGATGGGCGTAATTTAATATATTATTTACCACAAAAATTTATTGCTGATGGTGATTGTTGCCGACTTACGTGGTGGGCCTTAATGAAACTGATATTTCATTTAATTTTGATTTACAATTAAATGCATTTGTGAAGTTCTGTTTTTTAACAATATTAAACATGAGTGGAAATTATTTTTTACGTTAATGATCGTTAGACTCACTGAATCTTAAAGCATCAACATATAAGTTGAACAATGGAATAAACTTTTTATATTAATTTCCTCGGCTAGTCAGTTCACTTTAAAGCAAGAAATCTTTAGTTATTAAGTAGAATTGCGGCCCACACACGCGCGAGAGTATCTCTTCTTACCTCCGTTAGGCGTTTACCATTACATTGTAGTCGGAGTCCTGGCTCTGGCTCTCGGCTGTAGTACTGAAAATAAGAATCTTAAAGCTATGTATTTTCTGCAACGTCGGGCGGCTGTGGAGAAAAATGAAAATTACACTCCTGGAAATGGAAAAAAGAACACATTGACACCGGTGTGTCAGATCCACCATACTTGCTCCGGTCACTGCGAGAGGGCTGTACAAGCAATGATCACACGCACGGCACAGCGGACACACCAGGAACCGCGGTGTTGGCTGTCGAATGGCGCTAGCTGCGCAGCATTTGTGCACCGCCGCCGTCAGTGTCAGCCAGTTTGCCGTGGCATACGGAGCTCCATCGCAGTCTTTAACACTGGTAGCATGCCGCGATAGCGTGGACGTGAACCGTATGTGCAGTTGACGGACTTCGAGCGAGGGCGTATAGTGGGCATCCGGGAGGCCGGGTGGACGTACCGCCGAATTGCTCAACACGTGGGGCGTGAGGTCTCCACAGTACATCGATGTTGTCGCCAGTGGTCGGCGGAAGGTGCACGTGCCCGTCGACCTGGGACCTGACCGCAGTGATGCACGGATGCACGCCAAGACCGTAGGATCCTACGCAGTGCCGTAGGGGACCGCACCGCCACTTCCCAGCAAATTAGGGACACTGTTGCTCCTGGGGTATCGGCGAGGACCATTCGCAACCGTCTCCATGAAGCTGGGCTACGGTCCCGCACACCGTTAGGCCGTCTTCCGCTCACGCCCCAACATCGTGCAGCCCGCCTCCAGTGGTGTCGCGACAGGCGTGAATGGAGGGACGAATGGAGACGTGTCGTCTTCAGCGATGAGAGTCGCTTCTGCCTTGGTGCCATTGATGGTCGTATGCGTGTTTGGCGCCGTGCAGGTGAGCGCCAGAATCAGGACTGCATACGACCGAGGCACACAGGGCCAACACCCGGCATCATGGTGTGGGGAGCGATCTCCTACACTGGCCTTACACCACTGGTGATCGTCGAGGGGACACTGAATAGTGCACGGTACGTCCAAACCGTCATCGAACCCATCGTTCTATCATTCCTAGACCGGCAAGGGAACTTGCTGTTCCAACAGGACAGTGCACGTCAGCATGTATCCCGTGCCACCCAACGTGCTCTAGAAGGTGTAAGTCAACTACCCTGGCCAGCAAGATCTCCGGATCTGTCCCCCATTGAGCATGTTTGGGACTGGATGAAGCGTCGTCTCACGCGGTCTGCACGTCCAGCACGAACGCTGGTCCAACTGAGGTGCCAGGTGGAAATGGCATGGCAAGCCGTTCCACAGGACTACATCCAGCATCTCTACGATGGTCTCCATGGGAGAATAGCAGCTTGGATTGCTGCGAAAGGTGGATATACACTGTACTAGTGCCGACATTGTGCATGCTCTGTTGCCTGTGTCTATGTGCCTGTGGTTCTGTCAGTGTGATCATGTGATGTATCTCACCCCAGGAATGTGTCAATAAAGTTTCCCCTTCCTGGGACAATGAATTCACGGTGTTCTTATTTCAATTTCCAGGAGTGTATGTTAATAGCGGGCGAGTTTTTCGCTTCCGCTAATTTTTTTATAAGTTAGTATCGCCACCTAATGGCGTCGTTGGCTGCATCGGCCGCTGCGATTGTTGAACTGTAAATTACTCGAATGCAGGTTAATCCAAAGGAAGGCGGACGTGAAATCGTGATCACCTCTTACAAATTAAAAGTGAACAATGATATTAAATCAATATATTATCTGCTTACTTAGTACAAATATGCTTACATTCGCCAGCACTCGCAAGATGTCCGTCTACACGCAACAAAGACAAGAGAAGAAGTGAAGACGTCTAAAAAATTAACGAAAGATCGTATCTTGTCGTCTCTTTAGATCATTTTGTTATATTTCTTTGCCCTCGATACTTAGACAGAGAAATTATTATAATACGGATGCATGAGAGAAATGTATATTATTCAATTTTTAAATGTCTCTTCTTTATAAATACTGTTTTTTAATTCTTTTCTTACTATTTTGCTGGTGACGCTATACAGCCCAGGATGCAACAACCAGCAATCAACGAAGAGATGTCACAACGGTTGAGATTTCATGAAAGGTTCCCTGATTACTCGGCTCCAGTACGGCAGTGGGCGGTGAACTTGGCAGTTCTCGCAGCTAGTGATACATAACTCCAGCCGCACGCGCACCCCACCAGCGGCCCCAGCCTAATCACACGCCGCAGAGACTTCCTCACTGCTCCGCCGCAACCGACCAAACTGCCACACACACCATGACACGGAAATATAACTGCCACACCAAAGAAGTTCCAACAGTACTAGCATCGACAAACGCTGCTGCTGCCACTGACAGAGGCAAGTGAGCAGCTCATTCAGAAGTAACTGAGGGAGGAATAAGACACCACTCGATGGTGACAAAATGCCCAAAAGGAAAAACGGCATTAACGCGGGCCGACCACGGCTCGGACGTATAAATTTTAATTTTTTAAATCGCTAAGGCCTATAGATCATAGTCATCATCATCATCAGTTATCTGCTATATTAGCAGGTCCTTTGCCTCTCCATTTTCTGCGATCCACTGCTTCCTTCTTAAGGCTGCTGTATGTTGTACCGTCCATAATGTCATCCAGTATCTGGAATCTCTTCCTTCATCGCTTCCTTTTCCCTTCTACATAACCTTCTAAAACTGTTTTTATCAGTCCGTCATTCTTTCTTAATATATGCCCAATCCAATTTCTTTTTCTTCTCTTTATTACATCTAGTAACTGCCTTTTCTCTCCCACTCTTCTCAGTACCTCTTCATTTTTTACTCTGTCCATCCAACTTATTCTTTCCATCTTCCGCCATGTCCAGATCTCAAAAGCCTCCAGCCTTTCTCTGTCTTTTTTCCTCATAGTCCATGTTTCAGCGCCATATAGAAGAACACTCCATACAAGACATTTTATGAGTCTCTTTCTGAGTTCTCTGTCCAGACCGCTGCAGAAGATTCTCCTTTTCTTATAAAACGCCTCTTTTGCCATTGCTATCCTTGTTTTAATTTCTGTGGTGCACTTCCAGTCGGTGTCTATCCTGCTTCCAAGATACTTAAAATTTTGCACCTGTTCTAGTGTTTCTCCATTCAGCACAACTTTTATTTCCTTATTTCCTCCTATTGCCAATACTTTTGTATTATTTGTGTTAATTTTCATTCCATATTTTTTTCCGTTAGTTGCAATGGTGTCCACCAAATCCTGTAATTCTTCTTCCCCTGTGGCTAGAAGGACCATGTCATCAGCAAATCTCAAGCACCCTACTCTTCTTCCTCCAATTTCTACTCCTTTGTGGTCAATCATATTTTCCAAGTACAGGTTGAAAAGAGTAGGTGATAAACAGCATCCTTGTCTTACTCCTTTCCCTAGTCTGATCCAGTTTGTACTTTCTCCTCTCACTTTAACTGAAACTTTTTGATTAAGGTACAATGAGTTTATAAGTCTTCTGGTTTTCCAGTCCACTCTCTTTTCCCTCATAATAGTCGCCAGCTTGTCCCAAACCACATTCTCAAATGCCTTTTCTAAATCGATGAAGCACATATATAGGTCTCTTCCTTTTTCAATAAACCTTTCTCCCACGATTCGTAGGAGCCCTATTGCATCTCTGGTGCCCGTATTCCGTCTAAAGGCAAACTGCTCCTCGCCGAGATTCTCCTCTATTACTTTTTCAAGTCTTTTATTAATTATTCTTAACATCACTTTGGCTGCATGTGAAATGAGGCTGATTGTCCTGTGCTCGCTGCATTTCTTGGTTCCTTGTTTTTTCGGTAATGGAATCATTACTGTTGTCAAAAAGTCCTCAGGCCATTCACCACTGTCATATGTTTTATTACATAACCTCAATATTTCTCTTATTCCATTGTGGTTCAAGCATTTTAGTATTTCTCCCGGTATTGTATCTGTACCTACTGCTTTGCCATTTTTCATTGCAGCAATGGCAGACTTTACTTCTTCCATTATGATGGTCGGTCCTTTCTCTTCATCACTTACACTGTTGTGTGATTCAAGTTCCAGAGTTCCTGGTTTGCTATTTGTGTCATATAGCTCTTTTATATATTCTTCCCATCTCTGGAGGACATCGTCACGATCTTTGTACACTACCTCTTCGTCTTTGCTCAAAATTTCCATAGTAGCACTTCCTGCTCTGTTTTGTTCCCATGTCATAGTCTTTACTCTGTTGTATAGTAAGTCGTATCTTCCCTTCCTGTCCAGTTCTTCAATTTCATCACATTACTCTTTTAGCCATTTTTTCCTAGCCTGCTCTGTTTCTCTTCGCAGTTCGTTATTTAACCTTCAGTATATCTTTCTTGCATCTTCAGTGTTCTTGTTTTTCAATTTTCTTCTCTCCTCCATCTTGGAAATCATTTCTTGTGTGACCCATGGTTTTTTTGACTTTTCCCTTTTACATATCATATATTTTGCTGTCCTGCTTTAATGATTCCTTCTTTCAGCATATTCCAGTACTCGTTGGCATTATCAGGTGCTTCTTTGTCTCGTAATGTGTTTAGAAAGTCCCGAGACAGCATTTCTGTAATTTGTTCTTTGTTGGACCTTATCTTCTCTAGATCCCATTTCTTAACCATTGTCGCCTTTTTCAGTTTTTTCATTCTTATTTCTATTTCTGCCATAAGTAAGTTGTGGTCACTATTAATATCTGCACCTGGTAATGTGTGCACCTTCTTGATTCCATTCCTGTATCTTTCTTCTACCAGTATAAAATCGATTTGGTTTCTATATTTATCCCCTGGTGATTTCCAAGTGTAGAGCCTCCTCTAATGGTTCTTGAACCATGTGTTTGCCGCTATCAGCTGCCTTTCCCTGCAGAAGTCAATTAACCATTCACCTCTGTCATTTCTCTTTCCAAGACCATGACTGCCTACTATGTTTCCCTCTTTCCCTTCTCCCACAATGGCGTTCCAGTCTCCCATTACTATTTTGCAGCATTTTTTATTTTTGTCCATTATTCTCTCTATTACATTGTACGTTTCCTCTACAATTTGGTCATCATGTTCTGAAGTTGGCATATACACCTGGACAATCAGTAAATCTTTTTGTGCTCCTTTCAGCCTTACACCAATAACCCGGTCATTTGCATAGTCTACATATTCCACACATTTAGCCAATTCCTTTGTCATAATCATTTCTACTCCATTAATTCCTTTTACTTCTCCTCCTGAGTAGTAGAATACATATTCATCTGACTGCAACTCACCATGTCCATTCCATCTTACCTCAGCAACTCCTACGAGGTCCATATGATTCTTTTCCATCTCTCTTTTAAGGTTTTCTAGTTTTCCTGCTTGTACCAGAGTTCTGACATTCCAGGTACCAATTCTCGTTTTGATTTTTTGCCTCCTTTCAAGTTGTCCCCCCCCCCCCCCCCCCCCGGAGATCCGAATGGGGGACTATTTTACATCCGGACACTGATTTAACATGAGAGGAAGCCATTTTTTGTGCATAAAATGGAGACTGCATTATGCAGGGAAGATAATAGACCATAGTACGTGACATAAAATTAAAGTTGATATTTCTATCCATTCTTGAGAAAAAGAGTTCTTTACAGGCTTTTTCGAAAATATTTGAAAAGATTGCGTTCAAGCGTTTCCTTAAGCAGCTGACTGCAAATATTTTGTTGTCCAAGTCACAGTTTGGATTTCTTAAGGGTTCTGATACAGAAATCTATTTACACTTACAGTGAGAATGCACTTAATTCATTAGATAACAAATTAGAGGCTAGTGGCACTTTCTGTGACCCGTCAAAAGCCTTTGACTGTGTGAATCACAGCATTCTCTTAAGTAAATTAGAATATTATGATGTCACCGTCAGTGATGCGAAATGGTTTGAGTCTTACCTAACTAACAGGAAACAAAGAATGTCGTTGCGAAATACATGTGCAGTAAGCAGTCAGTCTTCAACTGACTGGGAATTAATAGCGTGTAGTGTTCCTTTAGGTTCCAACATGGATCCGTTGCTTTTTCTTGTATACATTAATGACCTCTCGTCTGTTACATTGCCAGATGCTAAGTTTGTTTTGTTTGCAGATGATACGAACATTGCAATAAGTAGCAAGTGAAGTACAGATTCAGAAATAGCTATTAATCAAATATTCACTGACATTGATATATGGTTTAAAGCTAATTCATTTTCATTAAACTTTGAGAACTTGTAATACTTTCTCAGAAAATTATTTTGAACAATTAGTTCAGGAGCCCACTCGAAGCAAAAATGGTTGCGAAAGCATACTTGACCTCTTAGCAACAAATAATCCTGGACAAATAGGAAGTATCATGATGAATACAGGGGTTAGCGACCACAAGCCGGTTGCTGCTAGGCTGAATACCGTAACACCCACAACCATCAAAAAGAAACGCAAAGTACATCTATTCAAAAAAGATGATAAAAAATGCTCTTAACGCCTTTTTAAGAGACAGTTTTCACTCCTTCCGAACTGATCACGTAAGCATAGAAAAGATACGGAAACATTTCAAAGAGATACAATGGACGGCAATTGAGAGGTATATACCACATAAATTAATAAGTGATGGTACTGATCCCCAACGGTACACAAAACGGGTCAGAACGCTGTCGCAGAATCAACGAAAAAAGTATGCCAAATTTAAAAGAATTCAAAATCCCCAAGAGTGGCAAAGTTTTGCAAAAGTACGAAATATAGCGCGTGCTTCAACGCGTGATGCTTTTAATAATTTCTACAATGAAACTCTGTCTCGGAATCTGTCACAAAACCCAAAGAGATCCTGGTCATATACTCACATCAAAAAAAGTTTTGCATCACGCCGGTTCCCAGAAATCCTGATGATAGATATTGATTGTGGATATTGTATCACAGACACAGTCCCTTCGACTGTTCAGAGATGTCACCAAACCCGCCCTAAGATGTAAGCAACCATGCATGAGCAGCGCCTGTTAGACGGAGGGGGTCCGACAGCCGATCAGTTCCAGTCATTCCACCAGAAAGGAGGTACACGGCTTGCGTTGTCTGTAGTTCAGCCATGCCTAGAGGGTCAGCATCCCGGTTCGATGGCATCCGCATTGTTACTTTGTGCCAGGGAGGGTTCTCAACAAGGGAAGTGTCCAGGCGTCTCGGAGTGAACCAAAGCGATGCTGCTCGGACATGGAGGAGACACAGAGAGACAGGAACTGTCGATGACATACCTCACTCAGGCTGCTCAAGGGCTACTACTGGTGACCGCTACCTACGGATTATGGCTCGGAGGAACACTGAAGCAACGCCACCAGTTGAATAATGCTTTTCATGCAGCCACAGGACATAGTGTTATGACTCAAATTGTGCGCAATAGTGTGGATGATGGGCAACTTCACTCCCGACGTCCATGGCGAGGTTCATCTTCGCAACCACGACACCGGGCAGCGCGGTACAGATGGGCCCAACACCATGCCAAATGGAACGCTCAGGGTTGGCATCACGTTCTCTTCACCGATGAGTGTCGCATATGCCTTCAACCTAACAATCGTCGGAGACATGTTTGGAGGCAACCCGATCAGGCTGAACGCCTTAGACACACTGTCTAGCGAATCCAGCCAAGTGGAGGTTCCCTGCTGTCTTGGGATGGCATTATGTGGGGCCGACGTACGCCACTGGTGGTCATGGAAGACGCCGCAACGGCTGTACAATACGTGTATACCATCCTCCGTCCGATAGTGCAACCATATCATTAACATATTGGCGAGGCATCCGTCTTCATGGACGACAATTCGCGCCCCCATCGAGTTTATCTTGTGAATGACTCCTTTCATGATAATGACATCCGTCGACTAGAGTGGCCAGCATATTCTTCAGACATGAACCCTATCGAGCATGCCTGGGATACATTGAAAAGAGCTGTTTATGGACGACGTGATCCACCAACCACTCTGAGGGATCTACGCCGAATCGCCGTTGAGGAATGGTACCAACAGTGTATTTATGACTGCCACGACGAATAGAGGCATGCATCATTGCAAGAGGACGTGCTACTGGGTCTTAGAGCTACCGGTGGTTACAGGAATCTGGACCACCACATCTGAAGGTCTCGGTGTATGGTTGTACAACATGCAATGTGTTGTTTTCATGAGATATAAAAAGGGCGGAAACGATGTTTATTTTGATCTCCATTCCAATTTTCTGTACAGGTTCCAGAACTCTCGGAACCGAGGTGATGCAAAACTTTTATAAATGTGTGTATAAAGCACACCAGTGGCAAGACGCAATCAATACGTTCACTGCGCGATAACAACGGTGAAGTCACTGATGACAGTGCCACTAAAGCAGAGTTATTAAACACGGTTTTCCGAAACTCCTTCACCAAAGAAGACGAAGTAAATATTCGTGAATTCCAATCAAGAACAACTGTCAAGATGAGAAACATGGAAGTAGGTATCCTCGGTGTAGCAAAGCAGCTTAACTCACTTAATAAAAGCAAGGCCCCCGGTCTATATTGTATACCAGTCAGGTTCCTCTCAGAGTATGCTGATAGAATAGCTCCATATTTAGCAGTTATATACAACCGCTCACTCACAGAAAGATCCGTACCTAAAGACTGGAAAATTGTTCAAGTCACACAAATACCCAAAAAGGGAAGTAGGAGTAATCCGCTGAATTTCAGGACCATATCACTAACGTCGATTTGCGGTTAGGGTTTTGGAACATATACTGTATTCGAACATCATGGAGCACCTCGAAGGAAACGATTTATTGACACATAGTCAGCACGGATTCATGAAGTATCGTTCTTGCGAATCACAACTAGCTCTTTATACTCTTGAAGTAATGAGTGCTATCGACAGGGGATGTCAAATTGATTCCATATTTTTAGATTTCCAGAAGGCTTTCGACACAGTTCCTCACAAGCGTCTTCTAACCAAACTGCGTGCCTATGGAATATCACCTCAGTTGTGCTATTTGATTCGTGATTTCCTGCCAGGAAAGTCACAGCTCATAGTAATAGACGGAAAGTCATCGAGTAAAACAGAATAATATCCGTCGTTCCCCAAGTAAGTGTTATAGGCCCTCTATTGTTCCTGATCTATATTAACGGCATAGGAGACAATCTGAGTAGCCACCTTAGATTGTTTGCAGATGATGCTGTCACTTACCATCTTGTAAAGTCATCAGATGACAAAAAAGAATTGCAAAATGATTTAGATAATATATCTGTACGGTGCGAAAAGTAGCAATTGATTCTGAATAAAGAAAAGGGTGAAGTTATTCACATGAGTACTAACAGAAATCCGCTAAATTTCGATTACGCGACAAGTCACTCTAATCGGAAGGCTGAAAATTCAACTAAATGCTTAGGGATTGCAATTACAAATAACCTAAATTGGAACTATCACATAGATATTGTTGTGGCTACGGGAAACCAAAGACTGCGATCGATTTGCAGAACACTTAGAAAGTGCAACAGATCTACTAAAGAGACTGCTGGCATTACACTTGTCCGCCCTACTCTGGAGTACTGCTGTGCGGTATGGGATCCGCATCAGGTGGGACTGGCAGATGACATCGGAAAAGTTCAAAGAAGGGCGTCTCGTTTTGTACTATCGCGAAATAGGGGAGATAGTGCCACAGACACGATACGTGGATTGGAGTGGCAATCATTAAAATAGAGGCGTTTTCGTTGTGACAGGATCTTCTCATGAAATTTCGATCACCAATTTTCTCCTCCGATTGCGAAAACATTGTGCTGGCACCCACCTACATAGGGAGAAATGATCATCACGATAAAATAAGAGAAACGAGGGCTCGCACAGAAAAACTTAAGTTCCCGTTTTCCCCAGCGGCGTTCGAAAGTGGAACGGTAGAGAGACAGCTTGAAGGTGGTTCATTGAACCTTCTGCCAGGCACTTAATTGTGAAAAGCAGAGTAATCATATAGATGTAGATGTAGATGCAGATGTAAGGGATTTCCTTTCAGCATGTTTATAACACACGAAGACATGCAGATCGATGAGGTTGACAGTGTTAAATTTCTGGGATTACAACTCGATAATAAATTTATTTGGGAAGAGCCTACCACAGAATTAGTGAAGCGCCTAAAGAAGTCTGTACTTGCAGTGGGTATGATCTCAGATGTAAGAGATATAAATGTAAAATAATCTTGCATGCTTTGCATACTTTCTTTCTATTATGTCATACCGGATCATATTCTGGAGTAACTCATGAAACCGAGAAAAAGTTTTTAGCGTGTAAAAGCGTGTAGTAAGAATCATTTGTGATGTAATTTCAAGGACATCATGTAGAAATCTGTTCAAGGAATTCTGTATTCTAACCACTGCTTCTCAGTATATTTGTTCCTTAATGAAATTTGTTGCAAGTAATATATCTCTATTTCCAGCCAATAGCGTCAATACTAGGAATAAGAACAATCTACCTAAAGACCTAAAATCACTTACCTTGGTCGAAAAAGGGTCTAATACTCAGGAACACACATTTTCAATAAATTGATAGCAACCATTAAAAATTTGGTTTCAGACAGTGTACGGTTTAAACAGAGTTTGAAAGACTTTTTGATAGGTAACCCCTTCTACTCCAGAGATGAATATCTAAAGAAGGACTGTTAAAGAAGCTTAAGTAAAACTGTCAGTTAGATTTCAGGTTAGACAGCACTTGGTCACAACAGTCAAAGTTAGGTATTTTGTGTATGATAGTATTTTGTGTATGAAAATGCATAACAATGTTTCATCCTGACAGTGAATTAATTCTGTAAATATTAGCAGTTCCAGTTTACTGTAATGTATTCACCTATTTTGAGAATCTCCTGACAAATGATCAGGGTAGTAAGTATTATATTCAAATGTTTTTCTTTTTTTATGTTATACTTTCTGACATTCCACTCCCACGAAAATCTCATTTTTGGGTGTGTGGAACGAAAACTGAATATAATCTAATCTTACCTCTGCGGCACAGATAGACAGACAGGCGGTCATCAACGTCATCCTATAAGGGTTCCGTTTTTCAGACTTTGGGGCGGCCGACCGTTGTGGCCGAGCGGTTCTAGGCGCTTCAGTCTGGAAACGCGCGACCGCTACGGTCGCAGGTTCGAATCTTGCCTCGGGCATGGATGTGTGTGATGTCCTTAGGTTAGTTAGGTTTAAGTAGTTCTAAGTTCTAGGGGACTGATGACCTCAGATGTTAAGTCCCATAGTGCTCAGAGCCATTTGAATTTGGGGTCGGAGCACTAAAATTGAGAAACTTCACCGAACAGATGATTATAGGGTTAGCGACAACAGCAAGTGTTGAAAAGGGCCTCTGTTGTGAACAGGAAGGTAGACGATAGGGCGAAGAACAACATGTTCTCTTTTGTGGGACCTTCTAAGACACGCTTTCTCGCCGACGCCTGAACAACGCACTTGGCTTTCACGAAACAGGTGCGCGCCCCCACAGTAAAGCCATCCCACCACCCTCTCCCACTAACATTGTCAGATTAGACCCAGTGATGATGCGGGGCACAGCCAAGGAACAGGAACAGAAAAAGAATGGTAACTAATTTGTAGTAAAACTGATACCAGTTTATTTAAATAGTTTGGTTTTCTTTGTAACAGAGGATCGCTGACATTAAACTGTGCACACGGGGTGAATCACGTAAAACTTGCACCTCAAACATTACGGAAACGGAAAGTGCTATTGATGTGCGGTTTTCACAGAATGGGTTGGTAGTCAGACGCTTGTATTTTTAGCCAATCTATAGATTTTAATAATACTTAGAAAACGTATTTTTTGTGCAAACACGCACTTTTTAAATGGAACAATGCCTAAGTAAATGTAGGCTAGATTAGAATGTTAGTGGTGTTTGTTGCACGGTTCTAGTTCGAGTCGTGTACGACATTTCGTATTTTGAAAATTTCTCACGCCGGAACTTGTTTGTACCATTCAACTACTAGGTACGATACGGTAATGTTTGCTTCAGTGTGCTTGTGTGTTTCTTGAGTGCATTTCGACTTGGGTACTCACTTACTGTATGACAGTCCACGCAGTAGGTCGTCAGTGGATGATGGGATTTACCAATGCAGAAAAAGCCGACATGCTCATTATGTATGGAGAGTGTAGGGAGACTTCATACGGTGTATGCAGCAAGGTATCCCAACAGACGTCAACCATTTGGCCACTATTTATCAATCTCTTCAGTCAGTTACGTGACAGTGTAACACCTAGACAACGTAACAGAAGGAAACAAGTGGCGACAGAAGAGGGGGAAATACATGTTCTTGCTGCTCTTGCAGTTGATCCGCACGTTAGCTCCCGTGCAATCACACGAGGTAGTGCCATTAGTAAGGCAAGTGTCCTACGTATTCTCAAACGACATACGTTCCGTCCTGATCACATCTCTCTCCATCAAGAGCTGCATGTAAACGATTATGTTCATAGAGTGAACTTCTGTACATGGGCACTAAGGCACAATATTCCAGATGTATCACGTATCTTGTTTAATGATGACCGCGCGGGATTAGCCGAGCGGTCTAGGGCGCTGCAGTCACGGACTGTGCGGCTGGTCCCGGCGGAGGTTCGAGTCGTCCCTCGGCCATGGGTGTGTGTGTTTGTCCGTAGGATAATTTAGGTTAAGTAGTGCGTAAGCTTAGGGCCTGATGACCTTAGCAGTTAAGTCCCTTAAGATTTCACATACATTTGAACATTTGTTTAATGATGAAGCACATTTACCAACCATGGCGAGGTAAACCTCCGAAACGTGTAGTACTGATCTGTTGATGATTCCCGTTGGCTTCGTCAGGTGGAATGAACATCAACGTCCAAGGGGTGTAAACGTGTGGTGTGGGATAGTGAAACATCAGCTCACAGGCCCGTTTCTTAATGACGGAATAGTGAACGCGCGCAGACCATCCTCCACGAAAGCTAAAAGACGTTTCTCAGCAGACTAGGAGAGACATGTGGTTGTAACATGACTACTGTCCTGCCCATAGTGTACGAAGTTTCCAATTCGTTGGGCTGGACGCAGAGGACATGTAATGGTTCAAATGGCTCTGAGCACTATGGGACTTAACATCTGTGGTCATCAGTCCCCTAGAACTTAGAACTACTTAAACCTAACTAACCTAAGGACATCACACACATCCATGCCCGAGGCAGGATTCGAACCTGCGACCGTAGCAGTCGCGCGGTTCCGGACTGCGCGCCTAGAACCACTAGACCACCGCGGCCGGCGAGGACATGTACCTTGGCCAGCCGGTTCCCCAGATTTGACTCATGTAGACTTTTTACTGTGGGGAAAGCTGAAAGACGCTGTTACATAGACATTGTGTTGTGGTCTTCAGTCTTGAGACTGGTTTGATGCAGCTCTCCATGCTACTCTATCCTGTGCAAGCTTTTTCGTCTCCCAGTACCTACTGTAACCTACATCCTTCTGAATCTGCTTAGTGTATTCATCTCTTGGTCTCCCTCTACGATTTTTACCCTCCACGCTGCCCTCCAATACTAAATTGGTGATTCCTTGATGCCTCAGAACACGTCGTACCAACCGATCCCTTCTTCTGGTCAAGTTGTGCCACAAACTTCTCCCCAATCCTATTCAATACTTCCTCATTAGTTATGTGATCTACCCATCTAATCTTCAGCATTCTTCTGTAGCACCACATTTCGAAAGCTTCTATTCTCTTCTTGTCCAAACTATTTATCGTCCATGTTTCACGTCCATACATAGCTACACTCCATACAAATACTTTCAGAAATGACTTCCTGACACTTAAATCTATACTCGATGTTAACAAATTTCTCTTCTTCAGAAACGCTTTCCTTGCCATTGCCAGTCTACATTTTATATCCTCTCTACTTCGACCATCATCAGTTACTTTGCTCCCCAAATAGCAAAACTCCGTTACTACTTTAAGTGTCTCATTTCCTAATCTAATTCCCTCAGCATCACCCCACTTAATTATACTACATTCCGTTATCCTTGTTTTGATTTTGTTGATGTTCATCTTATATCCTCCTTTCAAGAAACTGTCCATTCCGTTCAACTGCTCTTCCAAGTCCTTTGCTGTCTCTGACAGAATTACAATGTCATCGGCGAACCTCAAAGTTTTTATTTCTTCTCCATGAATTTTAATACCTACTCCGAACTTTTCTTTTGTTTCCTTTACTGCTTGCTCAATATACAGATTGAACAACATCGGGGAGAGGCTACAACTCTGACTTACTCCCTTCGCAACCACTGCTTTCCTTTCACGTCCCTCGACTCTTATAACTGCCATCTGGTTTCTGTACAAATTGTAAATAGCCTTTCGCTCCCTGTATTTTACACCTGCCACCTTTAGAATTTGAAAGAGAGTATTTCAGTCAACATTGTCAAAAGCTTTCTCTTAGTCTACAAATGCTAGAAACGTAGGTTTGCCTTTCCTTAATCTTTCTTCTAAGATAAGTCGTAAGGTCAGTATTGCCTCACGTGTTCCAGTGTTTCTACGGAATCCAAACTGATCTTCCCCGAGGTTTGCTTCTACTAGTTTTTCCATTCGTTTGTAAAGATTTCGTGTTAGTATTTTGCAGCTGTGACTTATTAAACTGATAGTTCGGTAATTTTCATATCTGTCAACACCTGCTTTCTTTGGGATTGGAATTATTATATTCTTCTTGAAGTCTGAGGGTATTTCGCCTGTTTCATACATCTTGCTCACCAGAAGATAGAGTTTTGTCAGGACTGGCTCTCCCAAGGCCGTCAGTAGTTCCAATGGAATGTTGTCTACTCCGGGGGCCTTGTTTCGACTCAGGTCTTTCAGTGCTCTGTCAAACTTTTCACGCAGTATCATATCTCCCATTTCATCTTCATCTGCCGTGCGGTTAAAGGCGCTGCAGTCTGGAACCGCAAGACCGCTACGGTCGCAGGTTCGAATCCTGCCTCGGGCATGGATGTTTGTGATGTCCTTAGGTTAGTTAGGTTTAACTAGTTCTAAGTTCTAGGGGACTAATGACCTCAGCAGTTGAGTCCCATAGTGCTCAGAGCCATTTGAACCATCATCTTCATCTACATCCTCTTCCATTTCCATAATAGTGTCTTCAAGTACATCGCCCTTGTATAGACCCTCTATATACTCCTTCCACCTTTCTGGTTTCCCTTCTTTGCTTAGAACTGGGTTTCCATCTGAGCTCTTGATATTCATACAAGTCGTTCTCTTATCTCCAAAGGTCTCTTTAATTTTCCTGTAGGCAGTATCTATCTTATCCCTAGAGAGGTAGGCCTCTACATCCTTACATTTGTCCTCTAGCCATCCCTGCTTAGCCATTTTGCACTTCCTGTCGATCTCATTTTTGAGGCGTTTGTATTCCTTTTTGCCTGTTTCATTTACTGCATTTTTATATTTTCTCCTTTCATCAATTAAATTCAATATTTCTTCTGTTACCCAAGGATTTCTACTAGCCCTCGTCTTTTTACCTACTTGATCCTCTGCTGCCTTCGCTATTTCATCCCTTAAAGCTACCCATTCTTCTTCTACTGTATTTCTTTCCCCCATTCCTGTCAATTGTTCCCTTATGCTCTCCCTGAAACTCTGTACAACCTCTGGTTCTTTCAGTTTATCCAGGTCCCATCTCCTTAAATTCCCACCTTTTTGCAGTTTTTTCAGTTTTAATCTACAGGTCAGGCATATACATAGACATATCATGTACATAGACTTATCAATTACAAATGATGATATGCTGAAATGCTAGCATCTGTGCAGCAGTCGTTCCGTAAGAGACTGGAAGCGTGTACTGCCGCCGCCGGTTTTCATTTTGAACGCAACTTGTGATGGTCAGGTTAGAATCCACATAATTAGTGCATACACTTGTGTTGTTCTTTAGTGTGTGCTACAGCTGTTATTGTACAAATGTCGGTGTGAGAGCTTTTCAGAATACGATATTTCGTAAACGACTCGAACTAGAATCCTGCGTCGAACACCACTGATTTACTTTTAATTTGTTAAAAATGTATGTTTGCACAAAAATGCATTTTCTAAGTATTATTAAAATCTGTTTACTACCAATTCACTCTGTGAAAAACGCACGTCAATAGCACTTTTCATTTTCACAATACTTGCAGTGCAAGGTTTAGATGATTCACCTTCTATTCTGTTCAGTTGCATTGTTTGCGGCCACGGATATCCTACCAATTTATAAAACAACATCTAGATATAGTACACGATACATTTATAGCTTGCAAGATTTTTGAATACGTCTCAAAAAACCCTTTCCGCTGCTGGGCAGTAAATCCTTTACTGAACGTCTGTTCTGAAGTAAATTTATTATGCGGAATAGGGACTGACATATAGTATCAGAAACTGCTTTAATAGCATTCTATGAGTCCTGGAGCCTCTTTGTAAGATGACTATAGTCCAGTAGGGAAACAGACTGTTTCAAATAATTTTTAGGCATTTTTCAGCAGAAACGTATGGCTTTGGATGATGTTTTGGGCAAGAGTTATGAAAGTTATAATGAAATGAACACCCGTTACAGGCGTTGACATACGTCAACGGGTACAGATGAAATTGGGTGCCCCGACCGGGACTCGAACCCGGGATCTCCTGCTTGCATGGCAGACACTCTATCCATTTTTTTTTTTTTTTTTTTTTTTTTTTTTTTTTTTTTTTTTTTTTTAGGAAGGAAATTAAACATCTGCTCCAATTTGTAATGAGAATAGAATGAACAAGGTATATATCATTTCTAGGCTGCCGTTGCGCAATATAAGAAATGAAATGTCTTCTTGAGTATTTTTTTTATTTGGGCCAATTAGTAAACAGAATTTTTTTTTATGGTGCACAAAGGACTATCACTTCATAGTTGAAGGAAAGTTGCTCCGCTGCTCTGCGAGAGAAGGGAAATGTGAAAACGAAAATGGGAAAGAAAAAAAAATGCCTTCTGCATTGGTGAGCATCTGAATAGTATCGTAAATTCCGACAAGAACTGAAGTCCCAGGAACCAAATAGGATTCATAGATACAGGTCACTGGCAACCTCTGCTATCCGAAATATTATATTTGAAGCATTTTGAGCTACCGAGGACACAGAGGATAGTGCGACTGCAGGGATTTATTTCTGGCACGCCTCCTGCGAAACCCACGTTCTCAACGTATTGTCCCGCACTACATTCGTAGCGCCCCCGCCCATTATACTCATTAAGGCCGGTTCCCACTAGAGCGCGGCAGCGCGGCGTGCGGCAACGGCAGCGGCAAGCGTTTTCCGCTTTGACGCGGCGGCTCGCGGAATTGGCGTTCCCATCAGGAAGCGGCAGACGCTAGCGGTAGCCAACGACGGACAGCCACTGAGGTGCGGGGCGGGACCCACTGAAACGCCCGGTGCGTTTGAATAACTATATCTTACACCTACATGAAGGAAAGACGAAGTTGGGTGAAGACATACCAATTTTTCATTTTCTGTACAATGTACTCCTTCACATATTTCATTATTCGTGTTTTCTCATTTCGACATAAACAGGTTTCATGACTACCGTTCATGATTGTTCACTATCTCCTACACATTGAAACAATGTACGATAAAAGAGATTATTCATATAGTTAAGCGAGACAAAAATTTAAAATGTGATACGGTAGCAGGTACACGGAAACAGTAAGAACACAAAGGCTAGGTGGAAGGGATGAAAGTGGAAGCCACCTATTAGAATTTCCCATAGAGCATAATGTAATCATCGCCAGCACCTTGCTTGAGAATCACGAAAGAATAATACATATTTGGAACAAAGTTTTCGAAACCAGATTTTAAATTGTAAGGCATTTCCTGGTGCAGACGCAAAACCTGACTGAAGACTGTCAATAGCAAGAAAAAAAGCGTTCTGAAAAAGAAAATTTGTTCACATCGAATATAAATTCTAATGGTTGGATACTATTTTGCAAAAGGTATCTGCGTGGAGTGCGGCCTTGTATGTAAGTGAAATGTGGACGATGAACAGTTCTGTCAAGAAGACAATGGACGATTTCAAAACGTGGTGATCAATAAGAATGCTGAAGATTAGACGAGGATCATGTGACTAAAGAAGAGGTACGGAATTAAATAGAGGAGGAAGAGGAAATTACGGCACAACTCTGACGACAATAGGGGTTAGTTGACAGGACGTATTATGGGGCGTCAAAGAGTGAGGACAGAGGGGTTAGGTGATAGTATTCTGATAATAATCATATGTTGAAATACTATTCTACTATTTTATCTATTAATGTAAGCAGTGAATTTACTCTTCCATGCACTCCTCCACAAAACATTTAAATCAAAACTCAAATCAGCTGAACACCAAATCTTTCAACCACTGTCCGACAAATACTGGATTCACTTTCAACTTTCTATAACTATCACTGGCTAGCCACACACACATACAGATATAAGGAGAACAAAAATAAACAAAACATTAGTTTTCAGCATATAATTATGCAGGTAGGCAACATGTACATAAACAAACCAGACAGGAAGGGATATGAGGTGAACACACTGTACTTACGACTTCAAATCAGGGTTTTCGGTAAAACGTCTACAGCTAGTAGCAGAAGAAAAAAGAGCGAACATGAAAATGCGCTTATGTTCCATAATCTAAGTTTTAGTTCAACCTCCAGCATGTGACCAGGTGAGGGGAAATGTATGTGTCCGCCGGCCGGAGTGGCCGAGCGGTTCTAAGCGCTACAGTCTGGAACCGCGCGACCACTACGGTCGCAGGTTCGAATCCTGCGTCGGGCATGGATGTGTGTGATGTCCTTAGGTTAGTTAGGTTTAAGTAGTTCTAAGTTCTAGGGGACTGATGACCTCCGAAGTTAAGTCCCATAGTGCTCAGAGCCATTTGAACCATTTTTGTATATGTCCGCCAAAAACTCGATTCACTGTAAGTAATCAGTCATTCACGTAAAAAAAAAGATAACTGTTTTATAATCTGCATGTATCACATATCAAAACAAAACTGAATCATTCTAGATTCCTTAAAGTAAATGATCCCTTAAAGTAAAAGGCGAAACGCGTCTTGAATCAGTAAAGTACACTGGATAAAGAAATAAAAGTTTCTTACTTACCAAAGGAAATAATCAGTAGCTGTAGATATTTAGTAAATTACATCTTATGACATACCAGCAAATTAGTTTCGGTTTAACTTCTCATTCCACATGCTATTAAATGCTGTTTAAAAAAATTCATCTATCCCTTCTGAAAAACTGTAGATACTTTCATATCTCAGTAGATAAACAGATTTAGGATATTTATCATGCGATGAAATACATGACTTTTCACAAGTTATCATTTGAAAAAAAAAAAAAAAAAAAAAAAAAAAAAAAAAAAAAAAAAAAAAGTTTCGATTTCTTGAACCGTTGACGAAATTTGCGGTTGATAAAACCACATGGTTTACGACGAGCAGGACGAAGTACCGGTCGCGTCGTGAGCAACCCGCGCGCGGTCACGGCACAGCCCGTCCGCCGACATATCATTCAATATCTCGAGAACGGTGATAGCTATCGATCTGCTCTCAGCTTTAAAAACAATTTCGATATGTTGACTAAATTTCATATGCAATAATGTATTACCTAAAATGAACTGTACGCAAAGTCCACGCAATGCGTTTTTACCTCTGCACACTCATTAAAATTTCGTGTAAAGGTTTACGTAAATGCGATACAGCAAGTAACCACGACGAATAACGAAAAGAAATTCGGTCCTTTGTCGAGAGAAGATATCAGGCTGTCACATGCCCAAGAATCAAATTTTTCTGCCGAATAGTTTCCTTGGAATCGGATGATGAGTATTTCATAGCTGCCGCCGCGTCCGCGCCAGCGGTTCGGCGAAAGTTCGTGTGGCCCGGGGTCACGCTCAGCGCGTTCTGTGATTGGCGGCGCGGACCTGGAGCGCGGCACGCGGCAGCGGAAGCGGTTCGGCATGGTCAAACCGCGACGCAGAGCCGGCTGCGCCGTGCCGCTGACGCCGTTTCCATGGCAACCACGCCGCTGACGCGCGGTTTTGACATGTCGGGACATGTCCGAAAGAACAGATACCATCTTAGTATATATGTATAGTAATGGAAGTGTTGTGGCTGCCCGATACTTAATCTTTTGCTGAACGTCGTGCCTCAGGTAAATTTATTACACAGAGTAAGTGTAAAAAGCATTCGACTGCTTAGTGTGTCATAAGCCCCTTTAACAATAATCTGTTGTCTCGTCGGTAAGGTAAGTATAGTACTCATAGGGAAATCGACTATTCGCCAGTAACAACCCACATGTCATCGTTCATCCTAGCCTAAGGTACTCGCAACTGTTTAATTACCTACCCCTGCTGCAGTATATTTTGTTTCATACCCAAAGCATATATTGAACCACTCTTGAAATTAAAATCCCAGCTGGATACGTAACTAACACAAAGGAAACGTTCTCTAAGGCCGGGATGTGATAAGATACAGAATATTTGATTTTGCTGGCGAAAGTGTTCCTGTTATATTTTATATCGAAAATGTGAACTGAACAGACAGTCAAGAATTCTTCCCTCACATGACAGGCTGATATTTGAACTATGAAATATTTATCTAATTATTTATTTTTCAGCAGAACAGCGACGCTCGAGTGTTGTCGTATGCCCTACACAAACACACACACACACACACACACACACACACACGCTGAAGCGATATTACAAACAGAATAAAACAGAGAGTTAAATATGAGGAAAGAGTTTCGCGGCCGGGAATACTGCGTTATTAGCGACCTCTGGCGGACATTGAAGCGCCGTGCAACCGGACGAGCCGGCCGCGCCCTCGTCTGTTGACAAGAGCCGCTTTTCGCGCCGCTCTGGTGCGTTGCTCACATTACATACGCGGTACACGTTTGCTGAGTGGCAGGCAGCTGTCGGGTGTTATTCACGCCGCGTTCCGCGAACCCGCCACTTTGTATTACGTCCGAAGGTACTGTGTGCGAACCTAACGGAGGGAAAGCAGCCACCATCGCCCCCCCCCCCCCTCTCCCCACTCCCTTCTCCCAGCTGGTACAGTTCGACGACGTATCCCGCTGCGCTTTCTCCCCTCAATGCCAATATCCGTACGCTCAGTAAAACGTGAGTGATTGGCGTGTTCGTCTTGTGCGTATCACGGTGCAGCTGGAAGTTTCCTATAGGTACTAAAACCACTTTCCATATAGTATGTGGAAACGCTGACGAGCGTTCAGTGCAAATTAGGAAACACAGCTTACGACAAAACTTCACGGGGTGGTGACCGACGTCCGAGAATGTGAAACTTCCTGGCAGATTAAAACTGTGTGCCGGACCGAGACTCGAACTCGGGACCTTTGCCTTTCGCGGGCAAGTGCTCTACCAATTGAGGTACCCAAGCACGACTCACGCCCCGTCCTCACAGCTTTACTTCTGCCAGTACCTCGTCTCTTACCTTCCACACTTTACAGAAGCTCTCCTGCGAACCTTGCAGAACTAGCACTCCTTAAAGAAAGGATATTACGGAGATATGGCTTAGCCACGGCCTCGGGGATGTTTCCAGAATGAGATTTTCACTCTGCAGCGGAGTGTGTGCTGATATGAAACTTCCTGGCACATTAAAACTGTGTGCCGGACCGAGACTCGACTTCGGTACCTTTGCCTTTCGTGAAAATCTCATTCTGGAAACATCCCCGAGGCTGTGGCCAAGCCATGTCTCCGCAATATCCTTTCTTTCAGGAGTGCTAGTTCTACGAGGTTTGCAGGAGAGCTTCTGTAAAGTTTGGAAGGTAGGAGACGAGGTACTGGCAGAAGTAAAGCTGTGAGGACGGGGCGTGACTCGAGCTTGGGTAGCTCAGTTGGTTCTCGAACCATTGATGCAGACTCTTAGACGTGCTCTTACAGGCGTCCGACTCCGTACGAGCTCCTTCACGTGTCGTGCATTTGCCGACGACTTGATGATACTCCTCCGGTCGGAGAACGAAGTAAGTAAGGTGGTTACCCTTCTTACTACGTATGGAGTAGCTGAGGGAAGTAGGGTCAATACGAATAAAACCAAGATTATGCACATCGGACGAGGGCTGGACGCTCTGCACAGTCCGTTTACGACGGTGGACATCTTGCGATGCTTAGGAGTCTTGTTCACCCGATCGCTACGGCAATCATCGGCGGCGAACTATCGACGTCTCCTCCAGCACGTCCGACTGCACGTACGCAACAATTCACTCCGAACGCACGACCTGCTCCAAAGGGTGGAATACACTAATGTTCATCTGGCCTCGCGACTGCCGCACCTGGCACAGGTACTGCCAATGCGACATGGTATTGATGACAGATTAATGGCGACCTTTGGATACTATGTCAGCCAAGGAATGTTGTTTAAGATCAAATACGGGACTTTAACTCTCCCATTATTCGGGAGGAATTAATCTCTCGAAAGTGCAGAATAAGGCGCTAGCTCTCTACCTGCCAGCGACGCTACGAACTTGGAACCAACGGCAACACGTCATCACGTCGGCGATCCTGGATGTGCTTCTTCCCCGTCCTTTGAACCGCCGCTGGCGGCAGGCACAATATCGCCCTCTTTTTCTCACGTCGCGCGATTATTTGTTGACTTTAGTTATGTTCAGTTACAGATACCTTCTACAAGAATCCCCACTACCCGTGAGATATATCGATACTTGCAGCATCATCATGGAAGCAATGTTGTGGAACTTAAATACCCAACGCGAGACTGGCGACAGATTTGGCGAGCTGACCATACGCCTCTCCTCACCACAGCAGCGAGATCGTCATGGTATACGTTAATCAACCGCAAGACAGTCAACCGTCAACGATTGTACGACATTCGCATGGTAGATTCCCCGCTCTGCCTTATATGTGGCATGCAAGACACCGACGGACATTCTCTGCAGTGCGATGAGGCAAGGGATGTTTGGCGGCTGACGCAACTCATCACGGCACTCCTCGGGCGCACTGACGAATCCACGATCACGACGGACGCTTTATTTTTCCCTGACGCTGTCGTTTTCCCCTCACAGAAAACATCGGCAATCCGCTGGATTGGACGACACGCATCGCACTACGTGCTCTCGCGGACCTTGATATCGGGCACGGACTATTGGCATTATCTACTAGAACAACACGAAATCATCCGACGCCACTCTAAATATAAAACGCACTTTGCGAACTTTCTAGGCAGCATGTTTCATGACCCCCGAAGTGGTGGGGAGTCCCAGGTTTACGTTGTTTCGAGGGATAGGATATTACTCCCAGTGAAGTGACGAGGATGTCAGTTCGGCCCTATATTTCTTTCCTTTCTTTTACATATATGAGTTTTCTTGTGGGACATTAAAATTAAATAAATGAATAAAATAAAATAATATTGATAATAATAAAAAGAAAGAATTGCATATATGTACAATTTTTTTAAAAAAAAGTTGGTAGAGCACTTGCCCGCGAAAGGCAAAGGTCCCGAGTTCGAGTCTCGGTCCGGCACACAGTTTTAATCTGCCAGGAAGTTTCATATCAGCGCACACTCCGATGCAGAGTGAAAATCTCATTCTGGTTGGAGAATGTGTTTTTCTCAATGGTTTACGCAGATAATTTAATGAGTAAAGACTGCTCACAAGCTCAGTTACTTTTTGTTTACCTTCCAAACAGATTTATTGCGATTGCAGGACTATTCTGAATTTCCAAAATTCATTCGTTACGGAGTACTTCATAGACGAGGCTAAGAAATAGTTTCACATGTGGACTGGACAACCTAGCGTGATCACGGTACTGCACTTCTTTGACCGTTCCATCGTCAGATGTTACCCGGGCAGATATGGTGCTCTTCGGTAGTGTGAAGAAACTGTTTGAGAAGATCACAGAGGCTATTGCTAGGAATGCCGCAGCGGTAAATACAGGGGGACATTTATTGAACTGTATATATAAAAAACCTAAATTAGTTACAAACTATTGCGTGTACTCACTTTATTCAACATGTAAATCGTCACTACAGGTATTCGAATTTAGGTTATCACATGTCCGATATGCCTGCCATCATTGGCGATGATGTGGCGCAGACGAATAGCGAAATTCTGCATGGCCCGCTGAAGTGTCGATGACCGCCTGAATGGCTGTTTTCAGCTCAGCAACGGTTTTGGGTTATTGCTGTACACCTTGTCTTTAATATAGCCTCACAAAAAGAAGCCACGCGTGTTCAGATCCGGAGAATATGGCGGCCAATCGAGGCCTATGCCAGTGGGCTCTGGGTACCCCAGAGCCAGAATGCAGTCCCCAAAGTGCTCCTCCAGGACATCAAACAGTCTCCTACTTCGATGGGGTCGATATTCATCTTGGATGAACCACATCTTGTCTAAATCGGCGTCACTTTGGATAATGGGGATGAAACCATCTTCCAAAACCTTCACGTACCGTTGGGTAGTCACCGTGCCATCAAGGTATACCGTGCCGATTATTCCGTGAATGGACATTGCACGTCACACAGTCGCCATTTGAGGGTGAAAAACTTCTCGATCGCCGCGCGGAGTGGCCGCGTGGTTAGAGGCGCCATGTCGCTGACTGCTCGGTTCCTCCTGCCGGAGGTTCGAGTCCTCCCTCGGGCATTAGTGTGTGTGTTGTCCTTGGCATAAGTTAGTTTAAGTAGAGTGTAAGCCTAGCGACCGATGACCTCTGCAGTTTGGTCCCTTACGAACTCACACACATTTTTTGAAACTTCTCGAACGCGAAATGCGGATTCTCAGTCCCTCAATTGCGCCAATTTAATTTACTGAGGAACAGACCCAAATGAAAGTGGGCTTCGTCGCTGAACCAAACCATCCATGTGCATACTAATTCCGACCATGCCTCGCGGCCAACTGTGCGATTTGAACATTCTAACTCAAACAGCTCAGAAGTTATGATGATTTTATTTCATTCAACCTGCAAATGGCGTTAAACTGTCTGTAGGGAGGGTTCTCCCGTAGAGTTGTTACAATACTTGAGTAATTTTTCTGTTGAGGAAATTCCGTACTATAAAATTTCGGTAATATCCAGTCAGATGTTATACAAAGATTGGCAACCAGTTCTGAATATAGAGATACGCAAACTCGTGCGTTTCACAAACCGTAAAAAGCAAAATTTTCATACGGGGTTACCGAGACACAATAAGCGTCGTTCATATCATGCATACCAGTTGTTTAAAAATGGTTCAAATGGCTCTGAGCACTATGGGACTTAACATCAGAGGTCATCAGTCCCCTAGAGCTTAGAACTACTTAAACCTAACTAACCTAAGGACATCACACACATCCACGCCCAAGGCAGGATTCGAACCTGCGACCGTAGCAGTCGCTCTGCCACCGCGGCCGGCCATACCAGTTGTGATCAAAAAGTAACGAGAATTTCAGTTTTTCTTAAAGAATCATTATTTATTCATCATCATCAACTTTGTTCCCTTTAACGCAGTCCCCCTCAGATATAACACACTTGTGTCAGTGCTTTCTCCAATCTTGGAAGCACTTCCGGAACTCACTTTTCGATATGGCGTTCAGCTACTTCAGCGACTCTGTTTTCTCATGAGTGGTGCCGGAACGACGTCCTTTCATGGCTCTGTTCAGTCTCGGGAATAGAAAGAAGTCGCAGGAGACTATGTCTGGCGAATACGGTGGCTGACGCAACAAAACGGTTTTTTTTGTCAAAAAATCACGAACAAGCATTGAGGTGTGAGCAGGAGCATTATCCTAACCTTCACATGTGATTCAATTTGACAAATTTTTTTTTCGGTCTTCGCACTTCAGTTTCCATTGGGATGGCTAGGCCTTGGTTTCCACGTCATACCCGTATACTCATGTTTAATCACCTGTTATAACCTTATACTCATGTTTCATCACCTGTTCTAACCTTCTTCAGAGGTTATGGATCGATGTCGACTTCATGCAGCAATTCCTGAGCGATATCTACGCTACGTCATTTTTCGTCGAAGTTCAACAGTTTCGGAATAAACTTCGCTGCTACACTTTCATGCCGAAATCATCTGAGGAAATTGCTTCGTATGAGGCTAAGGATATGCTGACATCATCTGCAACCTCTCTGGTGGTGATTCGGCCATTTCCCAGAAACATTTTCTTTATTTCTCCCACATTGTCGTCAGTAATTGATGTTCTATGGCGCCCAAATCAGTGTGAAACGTTTATACCACTCATAAACTCATGTCTTCTTACAGTAGATTCGCCAAAAAAACAGTCAATATTTCAAACGCGGTGCCGCACTTTATTCCATTTTTGAAGCAAAATTTAATGAAAATTCTTTGACATATCTTTTTCGAAAGTAAAAATTCGCCGAGAACTCGAGACCTGTTATAGCCATTTCTACTGACAACAATAAATTAAATATTCAAAACAAGCAAACTTACATCAGGAAAACGTATACCAAAAAGATAAAAAAATTGAAAATCGGATGTATAAAGCCTCCAAAATTAAAAAAATTCCCATTACTGTTTGATCACCCTCGTATACTTGGGAATTGTAAAGTGTAAGAATTTGAAGTGGAACGACAACGTAGGTACAGTCGTATGTAAACTGGTAGGATACTGGGAAACAGCAGCTTGTGTACTTACGACGTCACCCAGAATTCAGTTATATGCCCTCATTTAGATTCCGCTCAAGTGTATGGGACCCACATCAGGCCAAGCTAACAGGGATCTCAGAACGTATATAAGGAATATACGGAGATGGTAGCTGTTCTTTTGGACAAGTCCGAAAGAATAGATGCCATTTTCATATAGTTAAGGCTAACCGGCCATTGACCGTCTTCTTCTGTGCTGGATTCACACACATTGCCCGAACTCTTACGGGGCTCGGTAAGATTGTATGCCGCCAGTAATGAGTGTAATGGGCAGGGACACTACGAATGTAGTGTGTGGACATTAAGTTGAGAATGTGGGTCTCACGGGGAGCGTGCAAGGGATAAATCCCTGCAGTCGCGCTGTTCTCTGTGCCTTCAGTGGCTCAGATGCATAGAGCGTCTGCCCTGTAAGCAGGAGATCCCGGGTTCGAGTCCCGGGCGGGGCACACATTTTCAACTGTCCCCCTCGATGTATATCAACGTCTGTCGACAGCTTAGGGTGTTGATTTAATTATCATTTCAGTACATACGGAAGGGCAGTGCTGACGGTCACATACTTGCTCCATTGTCGAGAAAAGGTAACAGAAATGATGAAAAATCTGGCAGACAGTCCAAGAAAGACGCTGCGTGTCTTGTTAGAAAACTTCAAGAAACGTCTTTCACGGCAAAACTATGAATATTCCTAATTTCCATATGTGTACATCCATTAGATATTGTACAACTAAATTTTGTACGGACGCGTATAACCAGTTCATTCTTCCGATACCCCATCCATGAACTGAATGGGACGGGAAGAAACCTTTATATAGGCTACAACAGAAAATGCCCTTTCACATCATAGTGATTCGCAGAGTATGGGTGTATGTGTAGATGTTTCTCGCCGCTGTCTTTATGTACTTTTTATACTGTTTACAAATGTCCGTCGGTAGACTTTGCTTTTAGTCAATATACAAAATCTCTAAGCTATTCTAGACATTCCCATTGTTTTACAAATAGTTAGAATCAGAGAAGTGAATCTGTCAATAAATTATGCAGTTTCAACATTTTGTTAACATAGTGCCAGAAACCGGTTCACTTCATGAAGAGTTTATTACAAATCCGTCACAGTAGCAGTACGCATATTACGGCGACTGGTTTCTAAACGACTGGTTCATTCTCAGGCCTGACCTACTGAGGATTTCAGTGCAGCCACAGTAAGTGTTGCTTGAGAAAGAACGAGTCGTTTCAAAACTGGTCATCGGAATATGTGAACTGCTACTGTGACAGATTTTCTAATAATCTCTTCATGTTTCAATAAATGACAGTACGTAAGGAGACAAGTTATTTCTTACGCGGTAAAGACATTGCACTGTTAACATCTAACAGTCCCATAAACACGAAGAAAAATATTTTTCGCAAAAAGTATTTAAAGTTCTCTGCAAATGACAACAGAGTGCTATAACACTGGGACTGAAATATATCGCAAAACACTCGGTGAATGCGATCAACGAAGAAGATCGATCTGCTGGACACCGTGTATGTGTGTGTGTATTGTGTATTGAACCGGGGACCTAGAAACGACGGAGAGGCTTCGTCCTGCCGTAGCCCTCAGTGGTCCACAACCCCACAACAGGCCACAGCAGTCCACCCACCCCACCGCCGCTCCACACCGAACCCAGGGTCGTAAAGCTGGACAACGTAGTTTTATTTACATTCGTCAAAAGACAAGCCTCTCATGGGAGGATAGAACACAGTTCAACACTGTAGGAGAGCATTTAGTCATTTTCATGGTGAACTGATATACCTGTATGCAGGCCTACTACACTAAAGTAAAGAAAATGCCATTAAGTAGTAAATGAATTATAGGTACATCGTATGGCATATAGACCTCGAAAAAAAGTTTATATTACATTACATTTGTTGCTTTTGTTAATGACCAAATCATTTGTACCTTTAGTAATATCTTTACATTTCAAGATTTGGTTTTATTGCACACTAGAGCCTCTTGAAGGACTGTAAAAAGCGACATGAGGATCACTTAACATTCCGAACAAAACTGTAATAAATAAAACGAGCGGATCAAAATACAGCTTTACTGTTAGTTTACTGATAATGAGTATGAATGGCGATCTATATTTACTTTCTTAGGAGAAGAAAAACTTCTTCGGCAAGATCGCAATAAAACACTGTGTCGTAGATGATAGGTTTCGGTAAACTACGTTTGTTTATAATAACCTGTACGAAGATCTGATGATGGTAACATAATTTACCGAAATCTGTAATCTACAATACAGAGTCTTATTGCGATCTTGGCCGGCCACTGCGGCCGAGCGGTTCTAGGCCCTTCAGTCCGGAACCGCGCTGTTGCTACGGCCGCAGGTTCGAATCCTGCGTCGGGCATGGATGTGTTGATGTCCTTAGGTTAGTTAGGTTTAAGTACTTCTAACTCTAGGGGACTGATGACCTCAGATGTTAAGTCCCATAGTGCTCAGAGCCATTTGAACCATTTTATTGCGATCTTGGCTAAGAAGATTTTCTTCTCCTAAGACAGCTGTACTGCCCTTCATACTTGATTAAGAAATTATTGCACTGCGTAGCGAAGGAAGCATTCATTAGCTTGAGGTGTTGTCGTTTCCTTGAAATCCGAATCCAATGCGGAGCTGTCTCGCGGCTTGAGTCGGATTCGGTGGCAGACGACAGCCAGGTTGCGACATCCAAGACAAGATTTACGTAACCTGCGATCCTTGATGTACCCGGTAACCTTCTAAGGGACTGGAGTTTCTAAGCCGCTACCGACATATGTTGTCGCTGCACTAGGGTGTCATCGATGCAGTAGGTGAATCAATAGTGAACAAAACGAATGTGCAGTGCTGAAAAATCTTTTGATATTCCATGACTTAATTTGATGTATTGGTCTATGTCTAAGCCGCTCGAAACATTTACGTTTTTGCACAGGCAAAGCATTGTGAGACGAACATTGAGAGATTCAGAAGAAGCCTGTATATGTTTCGTAAGAAATGCGAAGTTTTACTGTGCAGCAAGTGTAAGTTTAAAGACCATATGTCTATTTAATTCCCACTCACCTTGCACTGTTCCGACCACGTTCTACCCCCGTAGTAGAGCACTGCAACGATGCTGGAACGTCCCTGCAGTGTTCAGGTAAGTACAGAGGGGAATGGGGAGGGGCAGGGGTGCTTCACTACACAGTGTCGTCACACGAGTCTAGTAGAAGTTTTATTATTAATAATATTTGTGCACTTTACAGGGCTGCACTGTTCACACTGTAAAAATGTTATTGTTGATGTCATCATATTCACATCCATTCAATGCAATCCACGAAGCAACGTTCGTAGCAGTACAGTTAATCCGGTTCCGGCGTGGCGCGTCGCGAGAGATTCGCGGGAACATCAAATCGTATTTCTCGCGTTTTCACTCAATTCACTCATTTCGTAAACTACTGCTGCCTTCGCGTGATGCGCACGAACGATTGCACATCGACGATTACTCTTTTGTCACAATTTTTACAACATTTTCGCGACGCAATATTTCCGCGTTTAAGTCGCGCTAGACAGCCAAGCGCACACTACTGATCACTTGGCGGCAACCGTTAGCAAAACACACCAAACAGATGTGAAGACCAATAGCGCCACCACACTATCGATAGCAGCGATGCTAGTGAATGTAAGCTTTCAAATGGTTCAAATGGCTCTGAGCACTATAGGACTTAACTTCTGTGGTCATCAGTCCCCTAGAACTACTTAAACCTAACTAACCTAAGGACATCACACACATCCATGCCCGAGGCAGGATTCGAACCTGCGACCGTAGCAGTCCCTGCATTTCCTGAAGATGGCGAACAGTTGGATCGCCGAAATATCGAGTCAAGTTGATTTTAGGATCCGGCAGCAAACCCGAAAAGACTTTCAAGACTTATTACGCCGGGAAAGCCTACGTAGTCACAATATTTCTTTATCTTGCAGCTGTTTAGTGTGTGCTGTCAGTGTAGCAACGTAATATTTGGAGGAACGTGTTAATAGCCTGTGAGCTTCAAAAGGAAGAAGAACCGTCGAATACGGAGAGTTAGCGTTCCATGTTAGTTTTTTGTTAACTTTACGAAACACACGATAGAATCCCGCAGAATAAAGTGACACCTAAGGTGGGCTACATTCTCAGCAAGTACATAAGCTGATTACTAATAGGCAAATCATACTGAGAAAAATTGCTTTATTTGATCCAGTACATGAAGATTTGCTCTGAGATTCCAATGTTATAAGCGAATTTTTTTGCTGGTTTTAATAGTCTTACATAGAGCTAAACGTTGCAGAGTTTTACTACTTGGAAAAATCATATTAGGCCACCGAAGACCTCCGACAGGAAGAAGAATCAGCTAATATGAAGAATTAGCGTTCCACTTCACTTTTTTATATCCCACTGAATAAATTGACACCTAAGGTAGCGTCCCTTCTCAGCGTCTAGATAACTTGTTCACTGATATGCAGTCCGCCCCAGGTAGCTGAGTGGTCATCGCGGCAAAATGTCAATCCTAAGGGTCAGTCTGCTTTCGGTTGGTGAGCAGCGAGGACGTCTTGTTTACGTCCCGTCCGCAGCGTCGCGAGCGCGCGTAGTTTGTTTACTTTCTCGCCGCAGCTAATACTCGCGTCCGTTGACATTGAGTCGCCATGGCTCATTCGTACATAAAAGCTACCATCAAGATCAGCTTCCAGCCCGACTACGAACGACCACGAACCTTTGAAGTCGAACGATCCACCCGTGACGAAGTTCAAATACCAACACAGCACATCATCGGTATCCACCTATCCATCACAAGTAGCGTCGTTTACGTCAAGATGGTCGATGACGAGTTACGTCACGCAGTTGTGAACAGATGCGCAAACACTCTCCAGTTCAAACACTCCGATGGTCACATCGGAGAGGTTACCGTTGACCATGCTGGACTAGGATTACGCACACTAAGAGTCTTCGAACTCCGGTTCGAAGTGCCACCGGACGTAATTACCTCAGCTTTCCGCCTTTCTGGGACGGTAATTAGCCGCGTGGCCGAAAATGGAACACTTTCGAGACGTACCAGGTCCTCAACGGGGTTCGACAAGTGAAAATTGAATTAAAGAAACATGTGCCATCCCACTTAGTCATAGGTGGCTGTCGAGCAATAGTAATGTACGACGGACAACCTCGTACTTGTTCTGGTTGAGGCCAGGAGGGTCATGTGCGCTCGGCGTGTATTCAACGTCGGGTTACACAAATTCCATTACATGACACAGCACCACCTCTTACGCTCACGGCCCTCCCCCTCAATTACGCAGGGGTGACACGATAGACCGTCATAACAGACGGCAAACCGCTTGGAAGACAGGAAGTGTTAGAATGCACACCTGTCGCCAGTCCTGGATTTACCAACAACATTACGGTGTCCGCAGAGATTGAAGAACGCCGCCCATCGACTCCACATGAAGATTCGGACGAGGGAATGGAACTCGACGCTAGGGTTGTACCGACCTCTGCCTTTCTCCCTGAGGGGGATGCGATACGGGAACTACAAACGCTTTCGGACACAGAAACCCACGTCCGCAAACGAAGGTCACCGAGAAAACATAAAAAGCGACGTCGCACACCCTCAGACGATTGCCTCCAGCGGATGTCTTCTACAGTTGACGACCGGACGGCCGACGAGACGACAAGGAAAATGGATGACACAGGATCGCCCTCACCTGTCACTTTGTCTGATTTTGACAAACCCGATTCCGCTCTCTCGGGCAAACAGATGGCAAGCACAGCGCCCGCCGTTGGTACACAACCAGAAACAACTGCGGATTCACCCTTAGTCACTCAGCCCACAAGTGTTCTACCGCAGCCACCGTTAACTTACGGACCTTGGGCGGATGACACTGAAGACGATTCTACCCCCGCTGTGGTGGATGAGGAGAGGGGTCTCTCCTTCCACACCTCGGCCCCTCCCGAGTAGCAACAGATGACGACGCGGACGCGGCCAGCAGATTACAGGCCCCACCTTTTACGGCGACACTGACGGTGGCCCCCACCGCAGGAAACGATGTACAGACCTATCGCTTAACGACCTTCAACATTAACACCATTCTGACCCGTACGAAGTTGTCGCTGCTCCAAGACATGCTCAATGCAGCAGACGTTGACACTGTCTTTCTCCGAGAAGTATTCGTCGCCGATTTCCCGGGTATGTATGGTTATACGGCTCATGTGTCCCACGCCTCGCCAACTAACAGTGGAGTCGCAGTTCTCCTCAGAGAGGACCTCGAGGCGGACGAAGTCCAATACTCCCCGACGCTAGAGGAATGGCCGTAACGGTGCAAGGCGTCCGGCTTATCAATGTGTACGCCCCTTCCGGAACGAATCATCGTCGTGACCGATCGCTCTTCTTCGCAGAAGGAATAGCACCGTTTTTTCAGGGCAGGCACGATGACTTGATATTAGGGGGCGATTTCAATTGCACCCAAGCACCTAAAGATCAGCTGCCACGCCATTGACCGTGCCCCGAACTTGGGACACTCATCGGCGGTCTCCAGCTGGTAGATACATGGGAACATGTCCGAGGAAATAGACCGGAATACACCCATTTCACGAGTCACTCGTCTAGTCACATCGATAGGATTTATGTCTCCAGTTCTCTCGAGGCAACGGTGAGTGACGCGGAGGTGTGGCCAGTAGCCTTTTCTGATCACGAGGCCTATATATGTGCCTTCACCCTTCGTCGCCAACGGGTTTGGCGCAGCCGACATCCCTGGAAATTAAACCTGGCTCATCTCGCTTCTCCGGATTGTCGACGCGCCATCGAAGACACGTGGAGTTTGTGCGTCCGCCACCTCCCGACGTATCCTACATCGATTAGTTGGTGGTTAAACTGCGCCAAACCGGCCCTGTGGAGAACCTTTATCACGTACGATCGTGAGACTTCTGCTTGGAGGCGGTAGACCCTCGATTTTTATTTTACCGTCCTTCGCGAATGCGCCTCCTTGCCACCCACACCGGAACGACGGTTGACAGTACAGTGTGCGAAGGCACAGATCGTAGCCCATATGCGCCGACACCTCGAAGGGACGATCGTCCGAGCGCGAACACAAGACAGACTCGCAACAGAATGACCCACCATGTACCACGTCATCCGAGAACGTACACTGCGAAGACGGGCGCTGATACATGCCATCACCACTGAGGACAGCTGTCATCACACCACACAACGCGATACTGCTGCAGCCTTCTTCAACCATTACGCACGACTTTATTCTGCTCAATGTTCCGAGGCGACGACGGTGACAGCAGTCTCACAACTGGTTTACGGCATTGTCCCACAAGATTCACAAACTGAATTATTGAACGACATTATGGAAGATGAAGTTACCGACGCCATAGGTAAAGGAGCGGCGAATAAGTCTCCTGGCCCCGACGGGCTCCCTGTGGAGTTTTATAGAACTTCCCAGTATTTACTGGCTCCCAGGTTGACAGACATCTGTCGGGAGCTTATGTCCCCCGCGGTGCCGCTCCCTGCGACCTTCGTAGAAGGAATAATTATACTGGTTCACAAACCTAAAGGTGGGGCTTGAATACAAGATTACCGCCCGCTAACACTCGTCAACTGTGACATGAAGATATTAACCAGACTATTAGCAAACAGTCCACGACCGACCCTACCTTACGCCGTCTCAGCAGATCATACTTCCCTAGTGGGTATCAACAACATCCACACAGCACTGTGTCGATACCGTGACTTAATAGCCCTAGCCGGGGCACGCCGCATCCCGGGAGCGCTGGCATCACTAGATTTTAGCCAAGCTTTTGATCGAGTGGATCACGCGTACCTAACGTCCGTTCTCCAGCACGTGCAGTACCCACAGCAATTCACAGACGTCGTGATGCGCCTCCTCCGAGGGGCGACTTCCGAAAGTGCTCGTTAAGGGGCGTCTCTCGCAGTCCCTCCCGATTTTCCGCTCCGTCCGTCAAGGCTGCCCCTTGTCGACGTTACTAAATGCTCTGGCACTGGAACCGCTCCTCTGTGGCCTCCGTCAACGCCTCACCGGTCTTACCTTGCGTGACGTCACATTTCGCTGTACAGCATATGCAGACGACCTGGTTCTCGTGTTCCGCAATCGTGACGATGTATTCAGAGCACTAGAATGGATTATCACGTACGGTGTGGCTTCCGGCAGCTGTCTCAACGTCACCAAATCGGTCGCCATGGCCATAGGAGACGGGTTGACCCCAGCGTGTGTCGAACCCCTACAGCTTCGTGACACTATCAAATGTCTCGGAATGCTGGCCGGAGTGGCCGAGCGGTTAAAGGCGCTACAGTCTGGAACCGCACGACCGCTACGGTCGCAGGTTCGAATCCTGCCTCGGGCATGGATGTGTGTGATGTCCTTAGGTTGGTTAGGTTTAAGTAGTTCTAAGTTCTAGGGGACTTATGACCACAGCAGTTGAGTCCCATAGTGCTCAGAGCCATTTGAACCATTTTTTTTTGTCTCGGAATAGAGTTTCACGACGACATACGGCGCACTGTGGCTCTTAACTACCGCCGATTATTACAACAAATTCGGGTCCAGATCCTCAACCTTCGTCTGCGGACCCTCGACATTCAACAAAGGACACACTTTGTCAATGTTTACCTCGCATCGCGCCTTCCACACATAGCGCGTGTTCTTCCAATACCGTTACTGATGGCTCGACGTCTATTAGCGGCATTCGGAGCCTACGTCAGTACGGGCATGCTCTTCAAAGTCAGTTATGAGTCGCTGACACTTTCCACAGAAAGGGGAGGTCTTGGTCTAGTCCATGTTCACGACAAGCTGTGGCCCTGTATGTCAGCTCACACATCAAGCTGTGGCGCCACCACCCGGAAAGTTTGACAGGTTTGCTGTTGGAGTCCTTAGCTCCGCCCTCCATTATGCCCCCACTGACGACGCAAGACATACCCCCACCCTTCTACTACTTCGGGAACTTTTACATTGAACACAGCTATGTCCGTATCGCAGTACCGCCGACGAAACAGGCGTCGGCGCGGGATATATATCATGTCCTACAGCAGAGGCGCCCACCAAACATCGTGGAGACCAAAAGCCCTAAGGTTAATTGGAAGGTGGTGTGGCGGACGTTACACGCGGTTACACTGGACACAGACGTCCGATCCACCTGGTACATCACAGTCAACGGTAAACAGATCAGCCGATCACGCCTCCACAAGATAAACATGGCGGAATCGTCTCGATGTGTAGACTGCGGGATGCCAGATACGGACGAACACCGTCTCACATGTGGCGCGGCAGAAGCCGTATGGCGCTTGGTGCGACAAATTTTGTCGTATTTTCTACGAGTGACTCCGGAACACATTACACCTCGGTTTCTACTACTTCCGGATCAATAGTATTTCCCGCGCACCAAACCCAACGCTGTCACGTGGATCCGTGCGCATGCGGTACACTACTTATTTCACGATGGACCTAAAGATGTATTCGACTTTTGGAACTACCTACAAGAACGTCATTGCAAGATCGTACGGAACCCAAAATACAGACAGTATTTTTATAATTACTTAGGGAGTGCTCTACGCGACCCTCCACGCAGCTGGATCATCAACAGCTAGGAGAAGACACCCATTGAGTGATCCGACAAGACTAAGTTCGATTCCCGGTGGAATAACATACGACATACGTGAAGACGTACCTGGATGATGAAGCGTAAGCAGAGTAGCGACACAGCCTTCTGCATCATGTACGCAGCACTTTTTTTTCGGTTTCCCCATATACATTACCTCGGTGTAGGAACGTGTCAAGATATTGTTTTCTTTACTCAGAGCACGATGCGGTGCTAGGTACATTTACTTTTGTTGTGGTATTAAGTAAAACCAAATTAAGAATATACCAGTAAAAAAAAAAATAAATAAATAAAAATTCCCGCAAAAGATTTCCCCTTACCATCCCTGATTCCTTGATTCCTTGACGGGCGAGGGGGACACTGTGACCAGGCCTCGGGTTACGAACCCTGATCACTCAGGGTTCGATTCCCGTTTGGGTCGGAGATTTTTTCCGCTCAGGGATTGGGTGTTGCGTTGTCCTAATCATCATCATTTCATCCCCATCGACGCGCAAGTCGCCGAAGTGGCGTCAAATCGAAAAAACTTGCACCTGGCGAACGGTCTACCCAACGGGAAGCCATAGTCACACATTTACTGACATTCATTTCAACTTAGAAAAATTGCTTTATTTGGTTCAGGACATTAAGATTAGCTTTGACTCAGCAAATGTCATGCGCAAATGTTTTGTTAATTTTTTACCAGCCGTACATCGTGCTGAGCGCTGCAGAATTTTACAACTTGACAAAATATGTTGTTGTTGTTGTTGTTGTAGTCTTCAGTCCTGAGACTGGTTTGATGCAGCTCTCCATGCTACTCTATCCTGTGCAAGCTTCTTCATCTCCCAGTACCTACTGCAACCTACATCCTTCTGAATCTGCTTAGTGTATTCGTCTCTTGGTCTCCCTCTACGATTTTTACCCTCCACGCTGCCCTCCAATGCTAAATTTGTGATCCCTTGATGCCTCAAAACATGTCCTACCAACCGATCCCTTCTTCTAGTCAAGTTGTGCCACAAACTTCTCTTCTCACCAATCCTATTCAATACCTTCTCATTAGTTACGTGATCAACCCACCTTATCTTCAGCATTCTTCTGTAGCACCATATTTCGAAAGCTTCTATTCTCTTCTTGTCCAAACTAGTTATCGTCCACGTTTCACTTCCATACATGGCTACACTCCATACAAATACTTTCAGAAACGACTTCCTGACACTTAAATCTATACTCGATGTTAACAAATTTCTCTTCTTCAGAAACGATTTCCTTGCCATTGCCAGTCTACATTTTATATCCTCTCTACTTCGACCATCATCAGTTATTTTACTCCCTAAATAGCAAAACTCCTTTACTACTTTAAGTGTCTCATTTCCTAATCTAATTCCCTCAGCATCACCCGATTTAATTTGACTACATTCCATTATTCTTGTTTTGCTTTTGTTGATGTTCATCTTATATCCTCCTTTCAAGACACTGTCCATTCCGTTCAACTGCTCTTCCAAGTCGTTTGTTGTCTCTGACAAAATTACAATGTCATCGGCGAACCTCAAAGTTTTTCCTTCTTCTCCATGAATTTTAATACCTACTCCGAATTTTTCTTTTGTTTCCTTTACTCCTTGCTCAATATACAGGTTGAATAACATCGGGGAGAGGCTACAACCCTGTCTCACTCCTTTACCAACCACTGCTTCCCTTTCATGCCCCTCGACTCTTATAACTGTCCTCCGGTTTCTGTGCAAATTGTAAATAGCCTTTCGCTCGCTGTATTTTACCCCTGCCACCTTCAGAATTTGAAAGAGAGTATTCCAGTTAACATTGTCAAAAGCTTTCTCTAAGTCTACAAATGCCAGAAACGTAGGTTTGCCTTTTCTTAATCTTTCTTCTAAGATAAGTCGTAAGGTTAGTATTGCCTCACGTGTCACAATATTTCTACGGAATCTAAACTGATCTTCCCCAGTTTTTCCATTCGCCTGTAAAGAATTCGCGTTAGTATTTTGCAGCTGTGACTTATTAAACTGATAGTTCGGTAATTTTCACATCTGTCAACACCTGCTTTCTTTGGGATTAGAATTATTATATTCTTCTTGAAGTGTGAGGGTATTTCGCCTGTCTCATACATCTTGCTCACCAGATGGTAGAGTTTTGTCATGACTGGCTCTCCCAAGGCCATCAGTAGCTCTAATGGAATGTTGTCTACTCCCGGGGCCTTGTTTCGACTCTGGTTTTTCAGTGCTCTGTCAAACTCTTCACGCAGTATCTTATCTCCCATTTCGTCGTCATCTACATCCTCTTCCATTTCCATAGTATTGTCCTCAAGTACATCGCCCTTGTATAAACCCTCTATATACTCCTTCCACCTTTCTGCCTTCCCTTCTTTGCTTAGAACTGGGTTGCCATCTGAGCTCTTGATATTCGTACAAGTGATTCTCTTCTCTCCAGAGGTCTCTTTAATTTTCCTGTAGGCAGTATCTATCTTACCCCTAGTGAGACAAGCCTCTACATCCTTACATTTGTCCTCTAGCTATCCCTGCTTAGCCATTTTGCACTTCCTGTCGATCTCATTTCTGAGACGTTTGTATTACTTTTTGACTGCTTCATTTACTGCATTTTTATATTTTCTCCTTTCATCAATTAAATTCAATATTTCTTCTGTTACCCAAGGATTTCTATTAGCCCTCGTCTTTTTACCTACTTGATCGTCTGCTGCCTTCACTACTTCATCCCTCAGAGCTACCCATTCTTCTTCTACTGTATTTCTTTCCCCATTCCTGTCAATTCTTCCCTTATGCTCTCCCTGAAACTCTCTACAACCTCTGGTTCTTTCAGTTTATCCAGGTCCCATCTCCTTAAATTCCCACCTTTTTGCAGTTTCTTCAGTTTCAATCTGCAGTTCATAACCAATAGATTGTGGTCAGAATCCACATCTGCCCCTGGAAATGTCTTACAATTTAAAACCTGGTTCCTAAATCTCTGTCTTACCATTATATAATGTACCTGATACCTTTTAGTATCTCCAGGATTCTTCCAGGTATCAACCTTCTTTTATGATTCTTGAACCAAGTGTTAGCTATGATTAAGTTATGCTCTGTGCAAAATTCTACAAGGCGGCTTCCTCTTTCATTTATTCCCCCCAATCCATATTCACCTACTGTGTTTCCTTCTCTCCCTTTTCCTACTGACGGATTCCAGTCACCCATGACTATTAAATTTTCGTCTCCCTTCACTACCTGAATAATTTCTTTCATCTCGTCATACATTTCATCAATTTCTTCATCATCTGCAGAGCTAGTTGGCATATAAACTTGTACTACTGTAGTAGGTGTGGGCTTTGTGTCTATCTTGGCCACAATAATGCGTTCACTATGCTGTTTGTAGTAGCTTACCCGCACTCCTATTTTTTTATTCATTATTAAACCTACTCCTGCATTACCCCTATTTGATTTTGTATTTATAACCCTGTAATCACCTGACCAAAAGTCTTGTTCCTCCTGCCACCGAACTTTGCTAATTCCCACTATATCTAACTTTAACCTATCCATTTTCCTTTTTAAATTTTCTAATCTACCTGCCCGATTAAGGGATCTGACTTTCCACGCTCCGATCCGTAGAACGCCAGTTTTCTTTCTCCTGATAACGACGTCCTCTTGAGTAGTCCCCGCCCGGAGATCCGAATGGGGGACTATTTTATCTCCGGAATATTTTACCCAAGAGGACGCCATCATCATTTACTCATACAGTAAAGCTGCATGTCCTCGGGAAAAATTACGGCTGTAGTTTCCCCTTGCTTTCAGCCGTTCGCAGTACCAGAACAGCAAGGCCGTTTTGGTTAATGTTACAAGACCAGATCAGTCAATCATCCAGACTGTTGCCCCTGCAACTACTGAAAAGGCTGCTGCCCCTCTTCAGGAACCACACGTTTGTCTGGCCTCTCAACAGATACCCCTACGTTGTGGTAGCACCTACGGTACGGTCATCTGTATCGCTGAGGCACGCAAGCCTCCCCACCAACGGCAAGGTCCATGGTTCATGGGACAAAATATTACGCCACAAAAAATCGCCGTTTGATGAGAAATGAAAAGCGTTTCTCGTTGTGAGCAGAGCACTGCTATGCTGGACGCCGCGACGGCGCTATTAACTGGAGGAAAGCTTGTGGCCCTGGTTCTGAGACTCGCCACCACGCAACTTGCTTCTTATCTTCTCGGTTTATTTCCAATCTGGCAGTCTAAGTGGGCAACATGAATGAAATTTCCTGTTCTTTCATTTTCCTAATTATCTTGCTTACCATGACGTTAACGGCCCCCGCAGCCAAGGCTGTTAACGCACGCTTGCGCGGTGCCCTCGACTCGGAGGTAGTGGGATCGAGCCCTGACCTGCATATTAGGGTCGGCAAGCGGAGGAGGAGTGTCGACGTACTGTTCCCATTAATCACGTTTTGCTCCAAACCTCGCCGCAGTGTCACAAGAAGAGGGGGCATGTCATTCTGTTAATGGTGATCTGTCCGTCGGATTTGAACGTAAAACTCTGCGATCTTCTTATTGCTATTGAGATGAGCAGGCCTAGCGCCAGCACTGAATTTCACTTTTCATTCCCATCGTCTAAAAAGAAAAGTGTTTCTGTAGACAGGTGTTCCGACATGTTTTTGTTGCCTACAAATAAAGGTTCCCGCCCATCGAGTACAAAAGCCCTGACTTGTGCCAATATACTGCACGCAGAAGAAAGTTTCTTGCAATATTTCTAGGAAATTATTCAATTATTTTATGTCAAAAGCTCTTGCAGGTAAGCTCTTGTTTGAAAGTCTGTTGCGAACATGACGCAGACTGTAGGGAAGTCGAGCTGCCAAGTTGGTCTGTTATGGATCTTATCTCACGGCAGTATCGTATCTGCAACAATGTTTTCGTAAAGGTTCCGAAAAACTCCAATTATGCGTATAATCTAGCGAGACCAAAGTGTAATATTAAAGATCTAATTGCGGAAACCTATTTTTTCGGTCATAAATACATTTATTTTTTTACATAATCCCCTTTAAAGTCAATGAAATAGATTGTAAATAATTCATGAAACGCGAGTCTGGAAGTTATGCAAAATACCACTCTGTGGTTGCCATAATCTCAAAACAGACCTCAAATTATTTTCTAAATCAATTTTCTTTAGATGTGAGAAAGTATGAAAATCAAGAGGTGGTAAATCTGTTGAGTGTTGAGACTGTTTGAACAGTTCGTACTTCATACCCTCGCTTGTCAGTATCTCCACTAACGAAATAATTTAGCGGACAGTTTCAATTCAGAACACTTTTCGCATAGATTTTTGTGTAATATTCGCCATTTATTGTTTCACCTTTTGCAAGGCGCTCAATAAGATGAATTGTGTCCCAGAAAAAAAGCCGTGCGTAGGCTTTCTGGCTGATTAAATCAACTTAACTCTTTATGAGCAGGCAACAGCGTGCTCTTGCCACTTTGTTAGCTGTTTAGCTACCGCGGTGATGTTGTGTACTTTATAAAACTATCCACACGTTGTTGTGGTTTGTTTTGGGTCATCATTCAATAAACGAGGCACTCATGTACCTCAAAACACCCTTTCACGTAATTATATATTTAAAAAGTCCCATACGCTTTCATTTGGTGGGCCTACTGCGCATTTATTTATAACACTTCAATCGCTTGGCATTATGCTTTTTGTTGATGATTTTGTTAGTGGTTGTAGTTTTAATCTGGGACATCCATCAAGTGAACCAACTTCAGGTGAAGTACAACTACGTTTAATTTTTGCCACGCGTTCATTTAGAGTAGAAAATGAAGGACCACTGTCCTTAAATAATCTTCAACAAATTATGTATGAATGTTCATTCACAATAAACCATCTCAAAGAAAGAGTTTTGCGATGATACACTTAAAGAAAATTCTTACGCAAATGAAATAATTCGAGTTACATTACTGAACTATCTGTAACGACGCCTCACAAACAAAATTCATTGCTAGCATTATCAGTGTCATGTCTCTTACTCGTGTGTCGTTAAATTTCTGGATAAAAGAGAAAGTAAGCAATAAAGAATCATGAAATGATACCGACTAATATACCTTTATGCCGAGTTTGTAAACTATACTTGTATACTAATATTTTTAGCGAAATTGTTGCCTGTTTTCCTTTTCAAATGGCAAGTCATCACAAAAATTTAAATTCAAATGACGCTTCTTAATAATGATCCTACCTCAGAACTTAGTCCATCGCTTGATAGAGGCTGCCAGTGTGACAACCTCGTAGCTAAAGCTAAGATAAACGGCCAGCGGCCTGCCTGGACCCATTAACCCGTGAACACGTGACAGGTTGGTCTGGAGACGTGTGGCTCGATAGGTACTTCTACATCTACGTGATTACTCTGCTGTTGACAATAAAGTACCTGGCAGAGGGTTCAATGAACCACCTTCAAGCTGTCTCTCTACCGTTCCACTCTCGAACGGCACGCGGGAGAAACTGTAAGACGTGTGTATTTCTATTGTCTATTGTCAAACCACAATTTATGAAAGATGTTTATATTTTATTAATAGGATTAAGTAGGAATAATTAATATTTTTCATGTAGGAAATAATTGTGGTAGCAGGGAATGTCCGCACCAAAGTACTGTTCGGCAGGAGAGACCGCGAATTGATATAATTTTAAAAAGAGCGGGAGAGACTGCGTGTGGATACATTTTAAGAAAAGAGCGGAAAGACCGCGCATTGATACATTTTGTAATGGCAGCAGGGATTGTCTGCACCAGAAAGCATTGTTGACGGGAGAGACCGCACTTTAGCGTTCGTAGGAAGTCAGTAGTATGCGAGATGTGAAGCGAGTCGGTAACAGGTCTGACGCGAGAGGTTGAGAGGAGCGGTGTGCCTGCCAGCCACCAGCTATGATTTACAAGAGATTATAAACGGATGTACAGAGACATCAGCCAACTATTATCATGAGAGGAACTAATATTATTGAATTATTTTTTTGGGAAACTCAAGACTACTGAAGGTTGTGTGCGCAATGCTAGTTGTAAGATTATTGTAAAAAGTAAGTCCCATTTGAACGTTTGTAAAATCATTTCATTCAGAATATAATTAATTTTTGCCAGCAATATTGCATTACTGATTATAATCCAGCCCAAAAACCATCAACGTAAAACTTTGCAAAATTTTATTGTTGTCAAGAAAAAGTTTATCTATGAACTACGTAACTTCACTCAAATTAATTAAAGAATAACATCAGCTTTGCTATTAACGAATAACTTCAGCTTTGGTAATAAATACAGCTACTTGCTCTGACAACCCACCAGCAGCTAATAGAGTATAATAAAACAAAGTAAGTATATTCATGTCGCAGTTCGATGTAACCGTCAGATGGCGATACAGTAACAGTAAAAAAGGTAAGGAACAGTTTTGGGTTATTGCAGGTAACGATTGAGGGCCACGACGACTGTACATTCTATGTTTCGTCGAAATAATCAGAAAATCACTTTTAATAAGCAGCATTTAAATTTGTATGCGAAGATTGAGAAAGAGAATTAATTTCAAAGGGAAGATTTCATTTGTTATCATTAAGCAAGAGATAGAAATCCTAAGTGAAGGTTTCATAGGTTATTGTAGAAGGGAAGGTTGCGTAACAAAAGAGATATAGAGGAAACGGGAAGGTTTCAAAACGAGCACTTAAATTTTTCTGTGCGACCCCTGATTTCTCTTATTTTATCGTGATGTTCGTTTCTCTCTATCTAGGAGGGTGCCAACAGAATGTATTCGCCGGCCGGAGTGGCCGTGCGGTTCTAGGCGCTACAGTCTGGAACCGGGCGACCGCTACGGTCGCAGGTTTGAATCCTGCCTCGGGCATGGATGTGTGTGATGTCCTTAGGTTAGTTAGGTTTAAGTGGTTCTGAGTTCTAGGCGACCGATGACCTCAGAAGTTAAGTCGTATAGTGCTCAGAGCCACTTGAACCATTTTTTGAACAGAATGTTTTCGCAATCGGAGGAGAAAATTGGTGATTGAAACTTCATGAGAAGATCCCGTCGCAACGAAAAACGCCTTGGTTTTAATGATTGCCACTCCAATTCAAGTATCATGTCTGTGAGACTATCTCCTGGCCGTGCGGTTCCAGGCGCTGCAGTCTGGAACCGCGAGCCCGCTACGGTCGTCGGTTCGAATCCTGCCTCGGGCATGGATGTTTGTGATGTCCTTAGGTTAGTTAGGTTTAACTAGTTCTAAGTTCTAGGGGACTAATGACCTCAGAAGTTGAGTCCCATAGTGCTCAGAGCCATTTGAACCATTTTTGAACACTATCTCTCCTATTTCGCGATAATACAAAACGAGCTGCCCTTCTTTGTACTACAGAAGGCGTCTATGGGACGTTCTGAGAAGTAAGGTTCACGTGAAAACGACAGTTCTCATCAGCGTAGAGCAAACTGGATTATTCGTTACTTGGTGTTCTCCTTGGCGGTATGTGTGAGGACATGTTCACAAGCAACGCTTCCTAGGTTCTTACGTGAAAACTTAAAATTCTTTAAATAAAACGAACCTTATTAACGTTCTACAACTTCATTCTTGATGTCTACATATACGCAGCCCTCTGGCGCTGCAGGGATCCGAACTGTGGCGTGTAACATTGTGGAATGTAACGTAACTACGTTGGTGCATGAGTAACAGCGTGCTGGAACCGACCTTATGAATTTGAAGAGTTCGTCCACATATGGAGCGCGCGCTCCTTCAGCGCGACAGTGCCAGACCACATACGAGGGCTGTGACATCCGCATCAACCCGACGCCTTGGGTTTACTGCCTCTCTTCATCCTGCATGCAGTTCCGACTTCACCCCACCAGATTTTCATTTGTTTCCAAAACTTAAAGAACGCCTTCGAGGACTTCACTTTGATAGTGATGAAGCGGTCCAAGGTTATAAAGTGATGGTATCAACAAGTTGGCCTCTCGTTGGGGGGAACATGTTCGCTGCCAGGGTTATTACCTTGAGAAATAAATGTGTAGACTTGAAGAATAAATACGTAGAATCTTAAAGTTTTGTAAATAAAACTTTAAGAATTTTCACATAAAAAATTAGGAGGCATTACTTTTCAATGGTTCAAATGGCTCTGAGCACTACGGGACTTAACTGCTGGGTTCATCAGTCCCCTAGAACTCAGAACTACTTAAACCTAACTAACCTAAGGACATCACACACATCCATGCCCGAGGCAGGATTCGAACATGCAACCTTAGCGGTCGCGTGGTTCCAGACTGTAGCGCATAGAACCGCTCGGCCACTCCAGCCAGCACGTCTTTGTACATTGTGTGCAACAGAAACGTCTCTTATGGAGACATTGTCTACAGAAAGTACGATCGTTTCAACATCTGTTATTTTTACTCTCTTTATGTCATCCTTTATCTCTTTCGAGATTGCTCTAATGTTTACTTCTCCTCATACCTGCTAACTAAATCCATTTCCATAATTTGTTGCATGCCTCTAACTTTTTCCCCTCTCCTCCTCCTTTCAGTTGTAAGTTAATTATTTCCTCCTGCCGTGTCATAATTACTATTGTACTTCCTCTTCATTTTGGCAAATTTCAGTGAACTGCTTCCCTCAGCAATTTTCACCAATACCTTTTCATCCGGCGCTTTTTCTGTCCACTTTACGTATAACATACTTTTGTGTCAATGTATTTCAAGCACTTAACTTTCTTCATCCGCTGTTTCTTTTGCTTTTTTAACGTCTTTTTACTTGACGTTTTGAACATTTTGAAACGCTTTCAGAGGTCCATCAGCCCTGTAATGTAATTAACGAGCACCATCCAAAAGATATTTACACTTGTCTTGTTAGAGCTATTCCCATTGAGAAAAATTACATTCTGAGCCACTGCTACGTGTTAAGACATGGTTTAGAAGTATTTTAAGGTTTTTTTACGTTGATTTGCCAATATGATCTTTCTACGATTGAAGGATTCCATCTATTATGAAAACATAGTTTTATGTTTCAGCATCCTTTAACTGCAGTGAAGATCCCAGGAAGTCTTGTTTTCGAACAAGAAGAAAAAAATTAACGATGAAAACCTTTCCAAGAACATAAAAGGCACAATAAGAGATATAAACAAGTTTAACAACACATCTCACAAGCCCCATAGTACGTCCACTACAACAGCAACACCATTCTCAATCTGCTATAGGCAGACAGTTACAGAAATAGCAAAATGTAATTTACAGAGAAGTAAATAAACGCCCGTTGTGAAACCGCCTCTGTGGCGAAACACCTTTGGGTGAAAAAAAAAGTATAACTGTGCTTTGCTAGAAGCCGTACAAACACAGGCACAGAGGTTAAAATTCTAATATGCTGCTGCAGCGTATCAGCTTGGATGAAGAGTCCTTGACACGCATACAATTAACATCTAGCGTGCCCCAAGGAAGTGTGTTGGGACACTTGCTGTTCATTTTGTATATTAATGGCATGATGCAGTTATCAGCAATGCAGTAATGTTTGAAAAAAACTGCACAAATATCCAGTCCGATTTGATACTTGTGCAAAGATTGTCATATTGGCTATGAATGTTCAGCTTTTTAAAACTGCACAAAACGAATAAATACAGTGAATTACCGGAGGAACTACTCAACCCATACAAATATCTTGTTTTTGTTGTGCTCTTCAGTCTGAAAACTGGTTTGATGCAGGTCTGCATGATCCTCTAACCTGCGCCAGCCTTTCATCTCCGAAAAACTGCTGCAACCTGCATCCAGCATCCATTTGAACCTGTTTACCATATTCTTCTCTTGGTCTTCCTCCTTCCTCTACAATCTTCCGCCCCCTCCCCCCCCCCCCCCTCTCACCCGCCACGCACACATGCACGGGCTTTGATGATCTCCTGATGCCTCAGAACGTTTCCTACCAAACGATCCTTTCTTCTAGTCAAACTGTGCCACAAATTTCTTTTCTTCCCAGTCCCATTCAGTATCTTTTCGTATGTTATGCGATCTACGCACCTTCAGCAATATTCTGTAGCACCACATCTCAAAACCTTCTTTTCTCTTCTTTTCTAAACTGCTCATCGTCTACATTACACTTCTGTACAAGGCTACACTCCATACAGATACTTCCAGAGAAGACTATCTTATAGTTAAATTTATATTCGATGTTAAAAAAATTATCTTTTACAAAAACGCTTTTCTTGCCATTTCAATCTACATGGTGCATTTTACATTCTCTCTACTTCGGTCATCATCAGTCACTTTACTGTCCAAATACCAAAACTCGTCTCATTCCATCAGCATCGCCTCATTTAATTGGACTACATTCCACTATTCTGGTTTTGCTTTTGTTGATATTCATCTTGTAACCTCTTTTCGGAATACTTTCCATTGACTCCAACTGCCGACTCAAGTCCTTTGCTGTCTCTGATACAACCATAGTGTCACCGGCAAACCTCAAAGTTTTTATTTCATTTCCTTGAACTTTAAACACTTCTTTAAATTTTTCTTTGGTTTCCTTCACTGCCTGCTCAATGGACGGATTGAAAAATGTCGATGACTGGCTACAACCCTGTCTTACTTTCTTTTGAACCTCTACTTGCCTTTCATATCCTTCCACTCTTTTAACAGCTGTCTGGTTTCTGTACACGTTGTGCGAGTAAATAACCTCTCCCTCCCTGTATTTTACCTCTGCTACCTTCAAAATTTCAAATAGTGTATTCCAGTTATTCGACTCAACATTGTCAAAAGGTTCCTCTAGGTCTACAAATGCTGTAAACGAAGGTTTTCCTTTCCTTAGCCTATCTTCCAAGCGAAATCGCAGAGTCAGTATTGCCTCACGTGTTCCTACATTTCTCCAGAGCCCAAACTGACCTTCCACGAGATCGGCTTCTACCAGCTCTTCCATTTTTCTGTAAATAATTCGTGTCAGTATTTTAGAAACACAACTCACTAAACTGATAGTTCGTTAATATTCGCATCTGTCAGCACCTCCTTTCTTTGGAATTAGAACTATTACATTCATCTTGAAGAAAGAGGGCATTTTGCCTGTCTCATACATCATGCACACTGGGTGGAATAGGTTTGTGATGGCTGGTACTCCAAAGGATATAAGTGGTTCCGAGGGAATGTCTTCTCCACGGGCCTTATTTCGACTTACGTCTTTCAGTACTCTGTCAAATTCTACTCGCAGCTTCATGCCTCGCATCCCATCTGCATCTACTTCCTCTTCCCTTTCCATAATATTCATTTCTGTTACATAGCTGCCCTACATATACTTTCCACCTTTCAGCTTTCCCGTCTTTGCTTAGTACTGGTTTTTTATCTGAGCTCTTGATATTCATACGGCTGCTCCTCTTTTCCCGACTGGCCTCTTTAATTTTCCTGCAGGCATCATCTATCTCTCTCCAAGTTATACATGCTTCTAACCTTGAATTTGTCCCCTAGCCATTGATGTTTAGCCATTTTGCATTTGTTTTCAGTCTTATCTTTTAGACATTTGTATTTCCTTTCGCCTGCTTCATCTGTTGCATTTTTATATCTTCTCTTTCCATCAAAGAAATTCAGTATCTCCTATGAAATACAAGAATTTCTACTAGACCTTGGCTTTTTACCTATTTGATCCTCTGCTGTTCTCACTATTTCATCTGTCAAAGCAACCCATTCTTCCTCTTCTGTATTTATTTCTTGTGTTTCAGTCAAATTTGCAATTTTGAGCAACCTCTGATTCTTTCAAGTTATCCAGATTGCATATCCAACCTTTTTGCAGCTTCTTCAGGTTAAATATGCTGTTCATAAGTAATAAATTGTATTGAGAGTCCACATCTGCGCCTGGAAATGTTTTACAATTTAAAATTTGCTTCCGAAATCTCTGTCTTACCATTACATATTCAATATGTCAATACGAAACCTTTCGGTGACTCCAGATTTCCTCCACGTATACAACCTGCTTTCATGATTCTTCAATTATGAGTTAACGACGTTTAAATTATGCTCTGTGCAAAATCCTACCAGGCGGCTTCCTCTTCAATTTCCCCCTCCCCCACGCAGTCCATATTAAGCTACTATATTCTCCTGTCTTCCTTTTCCTGCTATTACATTACAGTCCCCTATCAGAATTAAATTTTCGTACCCCCCTTAGCGATGTGAATAATTTAATTTAGCTCATCGTATACTGGAGTCCAAAATTAGAGCAACAAACGGAATTTTTGCAAAGTTGTGTTTAGTTTGCTACAAAACATTATAATCAGGTGATAGAAAAGTAGACACAATGTAAAGAGCACAGAACGTAAACGACTGCAACATGCATAACAGCAGACGAAAATGTTCTTCGTTTTTTTCCAACTTAACAGATTTGCACACACACGTCGACAGTTGGTTAATGTGCTCACTATGGGGAGTGACCACCTCTGGTAGCAGTATGGACATGACAACGACGGAGTCGTCTTCAATGTAATGTTGAGGTAATAACTGCCATTCTTCCTGCGGAGGTGCTCGCAAGTCTTGGAGTGTGGTTGGTGGATGCTGACGTGATACAACCCATCTCCCTAGTGCATCCCAGACATGCTCTATGGGATTCAAATCGGGAGAGCGAGTAGGCCACACAATGCGTGCAGTATCTTCCGTTTCCAAGAAAAAATCGACCACTCTTGCTCTATGAGGTCGAGCATTATCGTCCATCAATACGAAGTGTCGGCGCACAGCACCTCGCAGCAACCGTGCGTGAAGTCTCAAGACCTCGTCACGATACCTGACAGCAGTTAAACCTTTCCGCTTCACCCGCACAATTTCATGAAGAGGTGTTCGAGTGGTAAACATAATTCCCGCCCACACCATTAGCGATCCTCCTCGACATCGGTCTCTCTCCACAATGTTTGGGTCTCGGAATCGCGTTCTACATTCCCTCCAGATGCAATTCCTCCGAGACTCACCCTCCAGACCAAATCAGGACTCCTCTGTGGAAAGAAAATCGACCCACTGTTAGACTGTCCAGGTGGCATGCTGGCGACTCCTCTCTAGACGTGTCCTTCTGTGAAGACGTGTCAGAGGAACACATACAGCAGGTCTCCGCCAATGTAAGCCACTCTGTCGAAGCCTTCTGTACACCGTTTGCCTCGATACAATACGTCCAGTGGATGCTGCGAGGTCAGATGCCAGTTGCTGCGCAGTACTAAGGCTGTTCCGTCGTGCCCTTACAGCCAAATAACGGTCCATTATTTCTGATGTCACACGTCCTCGGCCCTGCCCTGGTCTTTGTGATGCCGTTTCGCTCTCTATAAACTGTCGCCACATCGAAGGAGCAACAGAACGATTCACGTTAAGATATCGGGCACATGAATTTTCGACTGTCCTACTTCCATTCTTCCTATGGTCCTCCACCGCAGAGAGTTTGATACGAGTCTTCTCCGTGCCGTACTGCACCAACCGTGACTGTGTACACAGCGATTTTGCATGTGGGAGTGCCAGGCAAATAGCACTCCGTTTGATAGGTGCCCTGAGGTCATCATTGGCGTGGTTTTCCGTTGACCGAAATGCCATCTTGCATGCAGATCGCGATTCCTGTTCCTCCAGCCACCGAACTTCACAAATTGTCATTATATCTGAATTCAACATTCAGCTTGACAGAGAAAAAAAGAACTAATTGTATGTAATATGAAAACATGAAAACGCAAGCCAGAGGAACTGAAGGTAGTTTAGCGTTTGGTTGAGTGTTCACTTCAGTTGGAGGGCGACTGTTAATGACATTGGCGGCAACTGGTGTCTAGTTTTATTGCACGTGACTTCGTCACTGCTTTGCGCTACGTAATATGGAGTGGTACGAGTGGGTTGAGATGTGAGTAATCGTAACTACTAGAACTTTCATTCATTAACATAGCACAAGAATAATTATACAGCCAGTTTAAATGCTTAAAGGAACACTGTGTTACAAAATAGAAAACAAAGCATTCAGTTACAAACTGATAGCTTCTGAGTCAGGCAAAAATTTAAAAAAGCTAACAGACACTAAGGATACCCACGCAAAGTTAAAACAACTGGAATAATAATATTAGAGGGGCCCACCAAAATAAGTACAATAAAGAAAAAAATAGAAAACATAACAGACGACGCCATAAAACCACCTAAAAGATTGTTATAACCGTTAGAATGCTTACCTGAAAAGTTACTCTAAATTTTGATGCACACTGTTACAATTGACTAGCAGTATTAGCAGATATAACAAGCATCAAGACAATTTGAGATCACAATAAAATGAGCAAATGCTTTCACGGAACATTAAACCTTGTATTCAGAGGAAATTGATTGCAACCACATCGACAAGAAAAAGCAAGGTTTCTGCACAGATGTTGCAAAGCAAACCAGAGAGGTAATACAAGAACGCTAGAAGAAAATGTTTCTGGGTTTGTGTGAATTATACCCACAAACATGACCTGATAACAGATACAATAACGTACTGTGTTCACAGAGTACTCCACCGCAACAGGACTGAATAACTGTCACGCCATACTCAGAGACAGGAGTAATTCTATAACATGACTGAGCTTTCACACAATAATTATAAACCGGTCTAACACTAATTAGAACCATATTACCCGGAAAAAATCTGCTGTATCCTATGATGATAATACCGATCATACCGAGGATAATTAACATAAACGTGCTCCAAGAGTTTAGGCTAGCCACTGTATGACACACACACACACACACACACACACACACACACAACTCAAGGTGGTGTACCAAGACGTGCCTTTATAGCAAACAGAGTCAGGCGTGCCACGCCCCCATTGCTCGGACAGGACCCTCTTGTTATCAGGCGCCTAATATATATATTATAGAAATGGAAGAGAATGTAGATGAAGATGAAATAGGAGATATGATACTGCGTGAAGAGTTTGGCAGAGCACTTAAAGACCTAAGTCGAAACAAGGCCCCGGGAGTAGACAACATTCCATTAAAACTACTGACAGCCTTGGGAGAGCCAGGCCTAACAAAACTCTACCATCTGGTGAGCAAGATGTACGACACAGGCGAAATACCCTCAGACTTCAAGAAGAATATAATAATTCCAAACCCAAAGAAAGCAGGTGTTGACAGATGTGAAAATTACCGAACTATCAGTTTAATAAGCCACGGCTGCAAAATACAAACAGGAATTCTTTACAAACAAATGCAAAAACTGGTAGAAGCCGACCTCGGGGAAGATCAGTTTGGATTCCGTAGAAATGTTGGAACACGTAAGGCAATACTGACCCTACGACATCTCTTAGAAAATAGATTAAGGAAAGGCAAACCTACGTTTCTAGCATTTGTATACTTAGAGAAACTTTTGACAATGTTGATTGGAATACTCACTTTCAAATTCTGAAGGTGACAGGGGTAAAACACAGGGAGCGAAAGGCTATCTACAATTCGTACAGAAACCAGATGGCAGTTATAAGAGTCGAGGGACATGAAAGGGAAGCAGTGGTTGGGAAGGGAGTGAGACAGGGTTGTAGTCTCTCCCCGATGTTATTCAATCTGTATATTGAGCAAGCAGTAAAGGAAACAAAAGAAAAATTCAAAGTTGAAATTGTAATCCATGGAGAAGAAATAAAAACTTTGAGGTTTGCCGACGACATTGTAATTCTGTCAGAGACAGCAATGGACCTGGAAGAGCAGCTGAACAGAATGGACAGTGTCTTGAAAGGAGGATATAAGATAAACACCAACAAAATAATGGAATAATGGAGAATAATGGAATGTAGTCAAATTAAATGGGATGATGCTGCGGGAATTAGATTAGGAAATGATACGCTTAGAGTAGTAAATGAGTCTTGCTATTTGGGGAGCAAAATAACTGATCATGGTGAAAGTAGAGAGGATATAAAATGTAGACTGGCAATGGCAAGGAAAGCATTTCTGAAGAAGAGAAATTTGTTACAATCGAGTATAGATTTAAGTGTTAGGAAGTCTTTTCTGAAAGTATTTGTATGGAGTGTAGCCATGTATGGAAGTGAAACATGGACGAAAGATAGTTTAGACAAGAAGAGAAGTTTTCGAAATGTGATGCTACAGAAAAATGCTGAAGATTAGATGGGTGGATCACGTAACTAACGAGGAGGTATTGAATAGAACTGGAGAGAAGAGAAATTTGTGGCACAACCTGACTAGAAGAAAGAATCAGTTGGTAGGGGATATTCTGAGGCATCAAGGGATCACCAATTTAGCATTGGAGGGCAGCGTGGAGTGTAAAAATCGTAGAGGAAGACCAAGAGATGAATACACTAAACAGATTCAGAAAGATGTAGGCTGCTGTAGGTACTGGGAGATGAAGAAGCTTGCACAGGATAGAGTAGTATGGAATGGTGCATCAAACCAGTCTCTGGACTGAAGACCACAACAACAGTAGTATGCAACGGTTATCCAGACGTTCCTCAGATCCATCCTGCTGGCTCGGTTGACGTCACTTGCTTGTTCCGTCTGGTGTGCGGCCGTCTCAGTTGCCTCTCTCGCAGCCGGAGGCGACCACTCTCCCTGGCTCTGACGTGTAGCGGCCGCTGTGGGCGCCGTCGCCTTGCCCCGGTGACGTCAGCACGGCTCTAGACGCGGGGCCTCTAAACTCGCCGTGGACGGTGATGGCTTGTGACGGCACACAGTGGTTGTGAAACGTCCCCTTAGAAAAATTAATGAATGCCTGTGCTGATAAACCTCTTACATTGTTTGATTTTCAAACAGCTGAGCAAACTGAACGTACACAGACATTACTCTCATTACTTATTCTGATCAACACTAAACTGACACACAATATTTTTAGCACAACGCAATCTGACTTTCAAAAATCCCTACAAAAGAATGGCCGTGACTAACATTAACCTATACGTTCCACAAATCACTTACCTCACAAAAATCTTCGTCCTCAAACTACTGCAATACAGCGAGTGCCGCTACTGCCAGCTAAATAAAAGATTCAAACTACTGAAGGCACTAATTACTGATAGGCATAGTTAGCAAATGAAAGCTTTTGATAGAGAACAAACAATGTATTTACCTTAATAGTATTCAAATTTACTGTCTCTGTCCAAAACTCCGCCATCTCACTCCCCACATCCACCACTGCTTGCGGCTCACCACCAACTGCGCAACGCTACGCGCTGTTAACAGCCAACTGCCCAACACTACAATAGCCAACAACAATGCAAACCAGCCACAGACTGCACACAGCACAGCCAGTGATTTTCATATAGAGCGCTACGTGGCGTTACCAATAAAAAAACCTAAACAGTCTACTTACATAGCCCCCATGCTCCCCACAAAAAATTTTACAAATTGTTTTGGGCACTGGCCAATACATATTTTTTAAAATTTTTTCACGATTACAATAACAAAGAAATCAAATCCACACACTTCCTTTTTCACAAATCAGAGTGCCTAACCACTACTCATTATTCCTCACCTTATTACCTATACACATATTCGTCGACACTTCAATATTTCATCGTAATAAATATATAGCATAATCAAATTCCTCATATAGCATCAGCTTATTGATCATAAACATACCTCAACAGCATAATACACATCGTCGTCGTAATAATATCATAACATCTCAGTCAATTCTCAAAATCGTCGTAGCTTCCTCCAATAATTTCAAAACCTAAAAAAATATTCTCTGCTCATTTCAATTGTGTCATCTACCTCAAACGTACTTTAAAAATCATGATCCCATACCAAATACATCATTCAAAGCTCTCGTAGTATCACAATGGTGCCGAAAAATATGAAGAGTTCACAAAGTACATACAAAATAAAGTTTAATAAGTGTGAAGTTATCCAACTGTGTAATTGCGTAAGCATCTGTCACTGACGTATTAAAAAAAAAGTTTGTTTCTCTGTTAAATAATCAGATAGCTGTGTAATTCTGTGTTAGAGGAATATGGTACCGATGTGTAAAGTTGTATAAGCAAATACCATATTAGCTAGGGTTCCTTGTGCTTGCTACACACATGGTGCACAAAGTAGGCGTGTACCCCCCTGAGGGTTAATATAATTATACCCTCAGGTGTTACAGATTACAGCAATGGAATGAAATGTATCACGGAAAACTTTCTTTGTAATTCAAAAATCTTGAAAAATAAATGGTTTAAGTACAAAATTAATCTCTCAAATGCGTGTCCTGTAGCGCTAAATGTGCGTCTTGCTGTAAGATAATTCTGTGGAAGTGTCGTAGGTATCGTCCTCTGTAAGCAAAGTTCTGCTGAAGTCAATGTACTTACCTCCTCATAAACGAAAGTGAAATGCTTTGCGTATAGATATCGTAGTTATTACGTGCCTTACCGTGATCAAGAAAGTACTATAATGTAACGTATTGTTGTGCTACGGAAAAGGCTGTCTCATTGTAGCTATACCACAAAAGTTATTACTAAAACATGTTTTACTTTCCAGAATAATACAGAAAAACTGTGCAGATATAAAACAGATACACCGCAAAAGCAACAATGTAAATTGTGTCACGTATTAGTAGCGTCGTGATATAATCGTGTAGCTATCAAAGAAACCAAATGCTAAGTCATCTTTAATCTCACCGAATGTACTTCAAATAAAGAGTATCTTTTCAAGTAAACCAAAATGTTGCATTAAAATCTCATTAGCAGTATATGTTCTACGTATGTAAGCCTGATAGTCGTTATGTAATCGTGCAACTAACAAGCAAGAATGTATAAATAACAACACTGTGTCGTCTGTTCACTATAACAATGCACTCGTAATTTCTGTTTAAATAAGTTCTCTTGGTTCTTGACTGGATATTTAACTTCAAACATTGTTGCATGGTAACAGCTTCTTAAGTCTGACAAAGCATACTAGAAATGTGAAGTGAAAAGTTTTATGGCAAAGACAAAGTTCAAAAGCAGATTATCTTTCAATAAACAGTTTTACATGTGAAATGTGGTGTAAACCTTTACTCTTCCTAGTACGTAGAGTTTCAACTTCAACGCAATTATCATGTGGTATACGTCGGATTCTGTAAGGTCCATTGTAAACTAGAAAGAATTTGTGACTCAAGTGTTTCTTCTTATGTGACAATGAATGATCCTAAATGAGAATTTTCTGACCAATATATAATTTCTTTGCATTTGCTTTACCGTGCAGTTTGCTCCTTTCGTCTGCTGCAGATTTTATGTTTTTAATAGCCAAATCAATTATGTCTTTGTGTCGAAGTTTACGTGTATTCGGGAAAGGTACAAGCTCTCTGATTATGTTCGGTGGTTCTTCATTCTTCAGTGCAAGAGTAGGTGGTAAAGCAGTGGAGTCATGAGGCATTTCATTCAGCACATTTTGAAATAAGTGTAAATATCTGTCCCAATGCTGATGCTTTCTGTGACAATGAAGTCTGCAAAGCTTATTGATTTCTTTCATAATCCGTTCAGACGGGTTACAATGTGGTGAGTACAATGAAATAAAAACGGGTTTCATTTCATGGTTCCGAAGCATGCGTGATCAAACAGCAGATCTGAATTGCGGTCCGTTATCTGAAATGACTTTAGCAACGTGGCCAACTTCACGTAAGAAATTTTTAACAAAGGCGTTGGATACAGACCGTCCAGTGGCTTTACGTAGCGGAGTGTAAGAAACAAATTTTGAAGTAAGTTCAACAGCGTACGAAAATCCATTCGATGTTCTGACAAGGGGTGCCAAGAGATCAACAGCAGCAAATTCTTTTAATTTAGAAGGAATGATAGGAAACAACAGAGCACGATGTGAGATAGTAGATGGTTTCGCCTTTTGACAAAGTTTACAAATAGACAAGACTCTTCGAATTCTCTTTTCCATATTGTTAAAATAACAAGTCGTTCGAAGAATATGATAACATTTTCGTGGACCAAAATGTGCGTAGCTGAAATGAATGTACCAAATGAGCTTATTAACAAAATCGTCTGGAATGCAAAGTACCCATAGCTTGTCATCAACAGTGCAGCGTTTGAAGAGTATGTTGTTTCCAATCAGATAATAATGCCGAATCTGAGTGTGTGTCTTTTCATGCCATTTACTTTTGATGTCTTTCCAAATAGGATCTTTATCTTGTTCATGAGCAATGTCCTTTAAAGATGTGGTGATGAAGTTTTCAAAGGCGACTTTCTGAATGTAAAGAATACTGAAATTTTTCTCGAGGTAGCCTTCTGTGTTACTTTTTTCAAGCTCAGCCGGTGCGCGTGACAGTGCGTCCGCAACAATGTTCTCCTTGCCGGGAATGTAGACTATTGTGAAGTGAAATTCTTGCAGAAACAATGCCCAACGTTTTAACTTGCCATGATTTAATTTTGAAGACATAAGAAATTGTAATGCACGATGATCACTGTATACTTTTACGTGCTTACCAGAAAGAAAGAAACGGAATTTGTTAAATGCCCAAACGATAGCTAAAGCTTCTAATTCAGTAACGGAATAATTTTTTTCAGATTTTGTTAGCACTAGGCTAGCAAAAGCAATGGTTTTCTGAACAGCAGTATCATTTTCTGTGGCTTCTTGAAATAAATGGGCACCAAGACCGACTTTAGAAGAATCCGTGCTAAGGCAGAAATCTTGTGAAAGATCTGGATGAGCTAATATTGACGCGTTAAGTAGCGATTCTTTCAAAGAGTTGAATTCCAACTGTGCTTGTTCGTCCCAGTTCCAAATAGTATTTTTTCCAGTGAGAGATCAAAGTAACTAGAATTTGCATATTTAGAAAACGACGGTAAAATTTTACGAGACCTAGAAAACTTCGGACTTGTTTTTTTGTGGATGGAACTGGAATGGCTCTGATTGCTTCTGACTTTTCAGGATCCGGCTGAATGCCTTCAGAAGAAATAATATGTCCCAAAAACTTCACCTTTGTCTACCGAATTCCGACTTTTCCAACTCAACTGTAATTCCAGATTCTGCAAAAATATGTAACATGCTGTTGAGGATGCGATTATGTTGTTCCCATGAGGCTTCTGCTATCAGAATATCGTCCTCATATAAGGTGATGTGACGTTTTAAGAACTCAGATAATATGGAATTTAGCCCGCGAATGAATGCTGCCGAAGAAATGTTCAAACCAAAAGGAAGTTTCCGAAACTGATAACAAACGCCGAAACAAAGGAAAGCTGTGTATTTTCTACATTCTGGATGAAGTTCGATGTGATAAGAGCTGGATCTGAGATCAATAGAAGACAACACTTTTACACCATTAAAATTTTGAAGAAGTTCTTCCAACGTTTGCGGCCTGTCTCTTTCAGGAATGATGATAGTATTGATTTGTCTCGATTCTAAGACAAGTCTGATCCATCCATTTTTCTTCTCAACAACATGTAATGGACTGTTGTATGAGCTTACTGCAAGCTCAATAATGCCCTCGTCAAGCATAGATTGTATTTCTGTTCTAACACGGTCCCTATAATGTGCCGGAATTACGTATGGTCTAACACAAAATTTAGTGTGCTCACGAACACGAAATTGGTATTGAAATCCCTTGATTGTTCCTGTTTTGTGAGTAAAAACTGTGGAATGTGCTTGTAAAATCTCAAAGAGGTCCTGCCTATCAGTGTCGTTACAATTCTCAATTGTTTGAATTTTATTCTGAATTAACTTATTAGTTTTAAATATGCCGTCGATATCATCCCTGTCAGTACTTGCAGAGTGATTGTTAGTGTCTAGTTCTGTAGAAAATTCTGAACTGTTGTCTAACAGAACGTAAAGCCGATTAATTTCCTCATCATGGTTTGAGAGCCAGTCTTCAAATTTCAAAGCTATTGACTTACTTTCTTTCTCTAAACTTATTTCAGCATCGTGAAAGTTTAAGATTGCTTTGTATTCATTCAAAAAGTCTACTCCCAGTATAATTTCCGTCGACAATAATGGAACAATAAGAAAGTTCACAGAGAAGCTGTGGCTCTGACAAAAGAATTCTAAGTTGGTTTGTTGGCGTACATCTACACTTTTTCCAAAGATTGCACCTTGTAATTTAATCTCACGTAACGGAAGTGTGGGGCAATCGTTCGATTTGTTGCATTTGCTAAAGGCTGTTTCACTAATTACTGAAATGGGACTGCCAGAGTCAAGTACTGCCGTAAATTTTACGTCATTTACTGTAATGTGAATCACAGGATATGCAATGTTGTTATGTTTTACGTCGTGTTCCTGGAGTAAGATGTCCCTAATGTCTTCCATTTTTACGTAATTACTAGCTACGGCAGCTGCGTCGTCAGTTTCATAGGAACGTCTCGTGGCTTCCAGCGGTATTAGTCATTGCCTATTGTGTCTTTGTTGGGGCGCGTTGTTATTGGGATTTGGAGACCTAACTTCTACAAATTCACCTTGTCGAGAGGGTCCTGCCCTGTTTGAATCCCGCCAGTTCTGATGCAGTTCAGGTCTGTCGTTACGATCATATCGTCTGTCGTCATGTCGGTAGATTCCATAGTTTCTTTCTTGTCGGTCACGTGGTGGAGAATTTCTCCCTGAATCGTAACTGCGCGCTGGACTGTTGCGTCTAAAGTTATTCTGTCTCCCATTATAGTAATTATTTTGGTTCCCATATTGTCTATTTCTCTGATTGTCTCTGTGATAGTCACTACCGCGGAGAGGTGATCTTCCCCTGCAATTATTAATACTCTGCCAATGGTTGTCATACGGGTGGTGTCTGTTTTGGTCACGATTTGTGTTGTGAGAATAGCCTTATCATGTCCAGTTATTATTTCTTTCATCGCGGGATTGCGACGGATGTGACCTGTAATTGTAGTGTTCCTGTTTTCGCGTTCCGCGATTGTCAGTGTCAATTTCTAATTCTTATAAGAGTCCCTGAAAAGCTTCAATGTCGTCCTTGCAACGTCCTGCCAAAATAATATGTCGTAAATGTTCAGGTAATTTGATTTAGCAAATGGGGATGAGTTCTGAGGGGCTGTATGGGTTCGACAGGTACTGATTCTTGTGCAACATGTCTTCAAAATATTTCACAATACTGGAAAATTCAGATTGTTCGAAATGTTTCATCATTATGATGCTATGTTTTACTCGGTCTTGTGTATCTTGAGACCAACATGCTGAGAGGAAGGCATGATAAAATTCTCCTTCACAGTGGCAATCGTGAATGACCGATTGCATTCTTACAGCTGGTTCGTTCTCTATGTAGCCACACATAAATTCTAACATGTGCTCCGTTGACCAGTTGGGAGGAAAACAATGAGAGAATTGATGAAGCCATGCTTGTGGATGAATGTCGTCGCCGGAATTCTTAAATGTTTTGAATTTACGTGTAGTAATAAACAGCTTATAGTCAAAATCATCATGTCGGCGAGTCACATATCGGTCATTGTTACTTCGTTTCGGCGGTTCCATCTCAAAATTCTGTGTACCTTGCCAATTTCTTTCATAATTTCCGAAGTACCCCGTGTTATTATTTTGTGGCTGTTCCGTATTTCTATGTCCCTCTTTCCGTATTGGAGCGCGTGTGTCCTCTGAAATACGTAATTCTTGTATTACCTCTGTCAGCTGATCTTGTACTTCCCGGATTTCTCTTTGGTGTTGCGTATTAATTTGATTCTGATTTTGTCTGAATTTCCTAATTTGTTCGCACTCTTCTGTGTCATTAAAGACTACCGGTTTTGTGTCATTCAGATTATCATCTACCTTCGTAGATGAATTATTTAGCTGATCCGAAAGTTCAACTACTTTCTCTGATAATGAACTAATTTCCTCCATGTGTCTTTCTGAACCTATTTTCAGAGTATCTACTGTGTCCTTTAAGTTTTCCTGAGTTTTTGCAAGTTGTGTAACCAAATCGGTAGATGCAACAGGGTCATTTGAGCTTGCAAGGTCTCATGATTTTCACGAACAATAGTTTGCAGTTCTTTTATGGCTGCTTCGTGATTCTGTAATGCATTTTCATGCCGCGAAAAAATAGGTTGAAAATGCTCACAAATTTGTGTTTTTACGTCATTACAGACTTTTTGACATTTCGATTCAATGTTATGTAACTCAGTATTTAAATCTTCACGTGTTTGTTCAAGCGTGGTATCTAACTTCCGAAGATTTTGTTCCATTTTGAAGCTTTTGCTGTGTTTCTCTCTGATTTTGTTCCATTGTGTTTAACTTTTGAAGCTTTTGCTGTGTTTGTCTCTGATTTTGTTCCATTTGTTGCATTAATTGCAATAATAATGCATTAGTGTCTGGAATCTGTTTCTCCGTGCTTTTTGGCAGTGCATTTTCACCGGCAACATTCACATTTTGACAAGCAGAAAATGTGTCTTGACTCATTTGAGAAAACGGTGAGGACCCAAAACCTGAGTCTACAGTATTTGCAATATTGTCTTCTGTCATTTCGGATTCCTGAGGCGAGCTGTTGCGACCGATCGATCGATAATGCTTCCCTGTTCACTACTTGTTTCACTATCTACACCATTATTAGCCGCCCGCTCCATTTTCCTATGCACAAATTACTACTTTGAATGTCTGTTAATTCATTACACAGTGGTGCTGATAAGCTACGCTCGTCGTCGCTATTATTTCTCAGTTTACTTTGGAGCCTAGTGTTACGTTTTTCACACGCCATTATTGTCCCAATATTTCACACGATAACGCAGAAAAGCACAATTTGAAGAGCAAAAATAAGAGAACACATTAACATAGCACTGAAAATAATATCTAGTTAATTGCAAGCGCAGCTGCGAAATACTTGGTGCAAATCTACATGCATGCTACAACTGTTTTACTGTACAACAACGAAAGGCTACAACTACAAAGGAGATTCTCTCTACAATTAAGCGCCAGCAATAAACAAAAGCTACACTAATTACACAAACTACAAGAAAAAACCAGAAGATTCCAGTGAGGTATCCTCGGCTAAGGGTCGACATATGAAACGTCCCCTTAGAAAAATTAATGAATGCTTGTGCTGATAAACCTCTTACAATGTTTGATTATCAAACAGCTGAGCAAAACTGAACGTACTCAGACATTACTCTCTTTACTTATTCTGATCAACACTAAACTGACACACAACATTTTTAGCGCAACGCAATCTGACTTTCAAAAATCCCTACAAAAGAATGGCCGTGACTAACATTAACCTATACCTATCACAAATCACTTACCTCACAAAAATCTTCGTTACTGGAACTACTGCAATACAGCGAGCGCCACTACTGCCAGCTAAATAAAAGATCCAAACTATTGAAGGCACTAACTACTGATAGGCATAGTTAGCAAATGAAAGCTTTTGATAGAGAACAAACTATGTATTTACCTTAATAGTATTCAAAAGTCATTAAATATATATATATATATATATATATATATATATATATATATATATATATATATACATATCAGTTCATAGCCTCCAGTCTTACAAATTTACTGTCTCTGTCCAAAACTCCGCCATCTCACTCCCCACATCCACCACTGCTGGCGGCTCACCTCCAACTGCGCAACGCTACGCGCTGTTAACAGCCAACTGCCCAACACTACAATAGCCAACAACAATGCAAACCAGCCACAGACTGCACACAGCACAGCCAGTGATTTTCATATAGAGCGCTACGTGGCGTTACCAATAAAAAAACCTAAATAGCCTACTTACAGTTGTTACATAGCTTGGTGTACCCAACACGATAAGCAGCTGTGAAGAAGGTTAATCGAGCGCAATATTGGAAGCGAACTCGAAACTTCATTCTACCTTTAAATTTATAAGGAATTGAATACAGATTCCATCGTCCTAATACTCACAAGAGTATTTACTCCTCGTGGCTCTGAAATTAAATATGTTTGGTGCGCAACGGAAGATGTGCACTGTTCTGCGTAAGTGTCTGAAGCATGAACGTCGTTATCTTCATTTGAAATAAAGGAGTCTAAGGTCGCAACACGATTGTGCTTATTAGCACCAGGTGATTTTTCAGTGGTGCGCAAGAAACATGTATTCTTAAGGTAATGTGAGTCCAAAACCTACTTCAGTATCACTTTTATATTGAAACTGCAGTGAAGAGCCAAAGAAACTGGCACACCTGTCGAATATCGTGTAGGGCCCCCGCGAGCTCCCAGAAGTACCGCAACACGACGTGTCCTGGACACTAATAATGTCTTAAGTAGTGCTGGAGGGAACTGATACCATGAATCTGTAAGAGTAAGAGGGGGTAGTGATCTCTTCTGAACATCATGTTGCAAGACACCCCAGATATGCTCAATAATGTTTATGTCTGGGCAGTTTGGTGGCCGGCGGAAGTGTTTACACGCAGAAAAGTGTTCCTGCAGCCACTCTATAGCAATTCTGATCGTGTGGGGTGTCGCATTGTCCTTCTGGAATTGCCCAAATCCTTCGTAATGTACAATGGACACAAATGGATGGAGGTGATCAGACTGGATGCTTGCGTACGTTTCACCTGTCAGAGTCGTATCTAGTCGTATCAGGGGCCCCATATCACCCAACTGCCCACGCTCCACACCATTACAGAGCGTCCACCAGCTTGAACAGTCCCTGCCCTGCTGATATGCAGGGTCCATAGATTCATGAGGTTGTCTCCATACCCATACACGTCCATCCGCTAGACACAATTTGAAACGAGATTAGTCCGACCATGCAACGTGTTCCCAGTCATTAACAGTCCAATGTCGGTGTCGATGGGCTCAGGCGAGGCGTAAAGCTTCGTGTCGTGCAGTCATCAAGGGTACACGAGTGGGCCTTTGGCTCCAAAAGCCCATTCCGATGATGTTTCGTTCAATGATTCGCACGCTGACACTTGATGATGGCCCAGCATTGAACACTGGAGCAATATGCGGAAGGGTTGCACTTCTGTCATGTTGAACGATTCTCTTGAGTCGTCGTTGGTCTCATTCTTGCAGGATCTTTCTCCGTTCGCAGCGATGTCGGAGATTTGATGTTTTACGGGATTCCTGATATTCACGGTACACTCGTGAAATGGTCGTACGGGAAGATCACTTCATCGCTACCTCGGAGATGCTGTATTCTATCGCTCGTGCGACAAGTGTAACACCACTTTCAAACTCACGTAAATCTTGGTAACCTGCCATTGTAGCAGCAGTAACTGATCTAACAACTGCGCCAGACACTTGTTGTCTTACATAGGCGTTGCCGACCGCAGCACCGTGTCCTGCCTGTTTACATACCTATGTATTTGAACAAGCGTACCTTACCACTTTCTTTGGTGCTTCAGTGTAGAAAGAAAAGTAAATGGTTAAAGGTCTCCACGTATATTTTAAGTTTAAAAGTGCATGGCAAACACGGGAAACAGAGACCTTGCTAATTCTACCTACCGCACCTTCGTCGAAAGATTTTTACGTGAAATATGTTGACACCCCCAGAAGAAAGAGGATGAGACAAGAACTTCCAGACTACATGTGTGGCGATAACTCACTGCCCAACCATTGACTTACATTGTATTAAATCCACAGCAAGTGGCTACCATTTGCGCACACCAAATGCCATCAGTGGGTGTTTAGAACAAAAGTCTGACCACACGAAATAATTATCTTCTTCAGCTCACGTATGAGATCGAGGTGCAGACCGAACACACTCATACAACTTTATTCTAAAGCACTCGTGCCTGCCGCGAAGCGGTCGCCAAGGCAATGATTTTCTAAAAATGAATCTGATATCAAAAGAACGATTTCGAACAATATTATTCTGCCTGAGTGATATTACAAAACATTAGAGATGGCAGCACGCGCAAATGCGTCCATGCACTTTACCACATTCAGCAGAAAAAGGGCAGCCAATAGCTTCGGTACAATTTACCATATTCAGCTCGCAAAGGGCAACCTACACAGTGGGAGCAGATCGAGTCTACTTCAAACGATATCTCGAAAGCTGTCGCCAAATTCTACCTTTACATCAACTTGATTGGGAAACCTCTGGTGTCAGGTGTTATCAACTTCACCAAGCCTACCACTCAGGTCTACCTCACACGTGGGATCAGACACAAAGCTCTTTGATTGAGTAGCAGACGATAATTAACACCGTAGTGGCGAAGATGTATTTACAATTAAAACTGCAGCCACCTCTCTAACCATTATACGAAAAAAAGGACGATCCAATTGACGCTGAAAGAGCTGTTGAAGAATTTTCTAAGCGTGAAGTTTTAAATCTGAACAGATCGATCTGTGTAGTAACATTAACAGTGAAGGTGAAATTTTGACAGTATTTGTTGAAAGTGTTGTTGCCAGTGAAATCTGTGGCGACGGCAGTCAAAGGGATTATTGCTGGTGTTGAGGCTGAGGAGGCATTACAGTTTCCAGTATTTGGAAACAAGGAAATAGAAGAGGACCGAGTATGTGACAAGAAAAGTCACGAGGAGTGATGTGGAAGTCGAAAACGAACGAGTCAGCTAGTGGGGTAGTGAGCGTACAGAAAAGTCTGCGTCCTAGAGTGTCACAGCCTTTAAAACCAGCCCGTCATCTCGTTCGAAGTGTAACGATGCGTAAATCAACTACTTTACGAACTGCAGCTACACTGGCGACCTATGACTCTCATTTCCTTCCGCGGCGTTTCGGAGCCACGGATTTAAACGGTGAGCGCCGACTTAAGATGCGTTGTGGTCGCGGTGCCTCGCCGTCCTGCTAAAAGTCTCGCGCGCTTCTGACAGTTGTCACCCGGAGCGTCTGAGCCCGCAGACGAGGAGAGAGCTTTCAGTGAAGTAAAAGTTCTCCATTAAGGACCAGCCTCCGGGGTTCATCAGGAGCAGAGGCGCAGCGTCCCTCTGTGTGGCGGGTCCTCCAACTCTGGCCGCCCAAGTTCCTCTGCCACAGGCATTACTCAGTGCTTTGGCTGGGCAGTAAGAGCAGGCCAGGAGAGGCAGCTTTTAGGCTCCACGCTGTTCCTTCGTGGTTGGCTCGCCGGCCAGTGTCAACGCGGCAGCCAGGTCCCTGCTCTGTACGTGCTGGCTACCTTCAGAAAAATGTCCTCCAGAACTCCAGGGTGTGACGCTGCCAGCTTCCTTTCCTGAATTTGTTGACAGCGAATTATCTTGGAATGTTAAAACACAAACAGATACATCCGCATCTATACTCTGCAAATCATGGTGATCTACATCTACATGGTTACTCTGCAATTCACACTTACGTGCCTTGCAGAGGGTTTGTAACGCCGGAAATGAATATCCTCCTATTTCCATCTATTGTACTATAATTTGTTTTCCTTATTTTTGTTACCTGAATATATGACATTTCTGTGTCTTTACATATTGTAATTGTTTTACTATTTGTATATATATATTTATGCATTTATGTCGATGTATAATTGGTTTGTTTCGTAAATATTATTTGTATTTTTACGCTGGGTCTTGCCTAGGGAAAACTGCTATCGAACGATTACATCGATAGGTCGTGTGAAGACTCAAAGTGTGTAGGATCTTTGGTAGTGTTAACTCTGCCGCGTGGAGCGCGGGCAGAGCTGTGGGAGTCTGGCTGGAGTAGCGAGTGGAGCAGGTGTGTTGTGTGACGCTCCCGCGAGTTGCCGCGCTTTCGGGGTTTGGCAGCATGTAATTGCGCTCGACTCGCGATGATAGTTTCTGACATGGTGTCGCGGACGGGGAGCATTAGCTGGCTCACATCAAGAGCCCGTTTCGCCTGGTGACCGTGTCGAGAAGAAGGCGCGCCAACATCCAGCTTCTGCAACAGCGACGGCCGACAATGAGTGACTGTCGCCACCTCCTCGATCGACGGCTTCAAATCTTCAATCAACCAACAAGGAAGACTAAAAGCACGTAAAGTTTCAGAACTGTAGGGCAGACCTCAGCTTTTCAAATTGTTCCATTTGCCTCGCAAAATTACAGCAACTTAGCATGAACCTTTGTTGCTCATTGTCCCAATTGCATTGCCAAGCAGGGTCCCTTCCTTTTCCGAAATGAACCCGAGTGTCGTTGAAATTCAAACGCCAGCATAATTCCATTTCACTGCTTTAATTTCAAAGTTCAATTTAAGTATTCATAGCTGGCTACAATAGTTAGATTACACAAGCACAAATTAAGAGTGCGAGTTTTGTTACCGTATTTTAGCTTACCTGTGACTGCAGCTCAGCTTGGTACGTACTAAATTTTACTATTGTTAATTGTTCAGAATCATTTAATTCAAGTTCAAAGTTAAATCTCTTCTTTCTAAATTGCGTAGATTCAAGTAGCTTTAGAAATGATTGTTGAGGTAGTCCAAGACTAACTGTATTTCGATGTGCTTCAGAAAGAAAGCTCACTATTAACTTCAGTTACTAAATTAACTTTCGATTTTCCGGTTTCATTAATTCTTTTGCTAAATTAAGTGTAGCGAAATTTATTACTTCTGACAAACTTTCAGTTTTCACACTACACGTGTCAACCTTCAGTTGCCACGCTTCTAGTGCTAATTATATGTGTAATAACCTTTCTTTTTCAGTTATTATAGTAATTGTCCATAGGACTGGCGACCGTAATTTCCCCAAATCTCAAATATCTAATTACCGCTAGTTGATTGTTAACGTAACGGCCACACATTTACTTTCTTTATTAACTTTATCCCTATTTCAAAATTAATTTCCACCAGTTTCACTTGCATTTTTCCTTTCATTTAGATGTAACCCTTTCCTCCCTCTTTACCGACAGGTTAACTTCGGTGACGATTGCTTTTCCAAAATTCCCATTAGGTACACGCGGTTTCATTTTTCACTGTCATTAAGGTCGATAAGTGAGGGGGAGGTTACAGGTTCATCGAACCATTTTCATACTACTTCTCTACCCTTCCACTCTCGAATGGCGCGTGGGAAAAAGGAACACCTAAATCTTTCCGTTCGAGCTCTGATTTCTCTTATTTTATTATAATGATCATTTCTCTCTACATAGGTGGTGTAAAGAAAATATTTTCGCATTCAGAAGAGAAAGTTGGTGATTGAAATTTCGTAAATAGATCTCGCCGCAAAGAAAACCGCCTTTGTTTCAGTGACTGCCACTCCAAGATGCGTATCATATCAGTGACACTCTCACCCCTATTGCGCGAAAAGACGAAACGAGTTACCCTTCTTTGCACTTTTTCGATGTCCTCCGTCAATCCTACCTGGTAAGAATCCCATACCGCGCAGCAATATTCCAGCGGAGGACGGACAAGTGTAATGTAGGCTGTCTCTTTAGTGGGTTTGTCGCATCTTCTGAGTGTTCTGCCAACAAAGCGCAGTCTTTGTTTCGCCTTCCCCACAATATTATCTATGTGGTCTTTCCAATTTAAGTTTCTCGTAATTGTAATTCCTAGGTATTCAGTCGAATTGACAGCCCTTAGATTTGTGCGATTTATCGTATACCCAAAATTTATCGGATTTCTTTTAGTACCCTTGTAGATGACCTCGCACTGTTCTTTATTTAGTGCTAGCTGCCACTTTTCGCACCATACAGAAATTCTCTCTAGATCATTTTGTGATTGGAATTGATCGTCTGATGATTTTACTAGACGGTAAATTACAGCGTCATCTGCAAAGAGTCTAAGGGGGCTGCTCAGATTATCAAACAAGATCATGTATATAAATCAGGAACAGCAGAGGGCCTATGACTATGACACTACCTTGCGGAACGCCAGATATGACTTCTGTTCTACTCGATGATTTACCGTCTATCACTACGAACTGTGACCTCTCTGAGAGGAAATCACGAATCCAGTCACACAACTTAGACGATACTCCATATGCACGCAATTTGATTAATAGTCGCTTGTGAGGAACGGTATTAAAAGCCTTCTGGAAATCTAGGAATATGGAATTGATCTGAGATCCCCTGTCGACAGCACTTATTACTTCATGGGAACAAAGAGCTAGATGTGTTGCACAAGAACGATATTTTCTGAATCCGTGTTGGTTATGTATCAATACGTCAGTTTCTTCAAGGTGATTCATAATGTTCGAGTACAGTATATGTTCCAAAATCCTACTGCAAACTGAGGTCAGTGATATGGGTCTGTAATTGAACGGGTCACTCCTATTTCCTTTTTTGAATTTTGGTGTGACCTGTGCTACTTTCCAGACATTAGGAACAGACCTTTCGTCAAGTGAGTGGTTGTATGTGATTGCTAAGAAAGGCGCTATTGTTTGTGCATACTCTGAAAGGAACCTAAGTGCTATACCATCTGTACCGGAAGAATTGCCTTTTTTAAGTGATTTGAGTTGTTTCGCAACACCTAAGATATGTACTTTGATGTCACTCATGCTAACAGCTGTTCTGGTTTCGAATTCTGGAATATTTATTTCGTCTTCTTTCGTGAAGGAATTACGGAAAACCGTATTTAGCAACTCCGCTTTAGTAGCACCATCCTCTGTAACATTTCCATCGCTATGGCGCGGTGACGGTATTGACTGTTTTTTTGCCACTGGTGTACTTTACATACGACCAGAATCTCTTTGCGTTTGATGTGATGTGAGTGGAAGAGCGACCACTACCTGATCAAAAATATACGGACAGCTATTAGTGGACATTAATATACGGTGGGTCCATCGTTCGCCTTTCTGACGGCTTCAACTCTCATAGTGACATTTTCAATGAGGTGCCTGAGTGAGAAGTACACAGAGTTGTAAAATGTGTTCGTATCGTACTGATTTAGCGATTTGTTGAGCGCATTAAAGGCACCACACACTAACAACGGAAAACACCTGCAAACCGTAACACCACGTCCTGCATACTTCACTGTCGCCACTACCGATGACAGCAGGCAACGTTCTCCAGGCATTCGGCAAACCCAAACAATTCCATGGGACTGCCATGGGGTGTAATGTGACTGATCACTCTAAATCACTCGTTTGCAATTATCCTCTGTCCATCTGCATCGCTATTTACGCCACCTCAAGTGTTGCTTAGCACTGGCTGCAGCAACGTGTGGCATATGAGGAGCTGTTCGATCACTGTAGGCGTGTACCATTCTTTCTAGCTCCCTAAGCACAGTCATTGTACTAACTGGACTGCTGGTAGCGTTTCGGAACTCACGACTGATTCCTTCCACTGATTACACCCGATTTCTTACAACCACCCACAGAAATCCTCGGTCCCTGTCCGTCAATACGAGAGGTCTTCGCCGGCCGAGCTGGCCGAGCGGTTCTAGGCGCTACAGTCTGGCACCGCGCGACCGCTACGGTCGCAGGTTCGAATCCTGCCTCGGGTATGGATGTGTGTGATGTCCTTAGGTTAGTTAGATTTAAGTAGTTCTAAGTTCTAGCGGACTGATGACCTCAGAAGTTAAGTCCCATAGTGCTAAGAGCCATTTGAACGAGAGTTCTTCCTGGTCTTGGTGTAGGTGTGGTTCTTCCTTCGCAGCCAGCCGAAGTGGCCGTGCGGTTCTAGGCGCTGCAGTCTGGAACTGCGAGACCGCTACGGTCGCAGGTTCGAATCCTGCCTCGGGCATGGATGTGTGTGATGTCCTTAGGTTAGTTAGGTTTAAGTAGTTCTAAGTTCTAGGGGACTAATGACCTCAGAAGTTGAGTCCCATAGTGCTCAGAGCCATTTGAACCATTTTTTTCCTTCGCATTTCCTATTCAGAGTTACATCAACAGCGGCTGGCTTACGCAGCTTTAGAAGTACTGAAACGTCTGTGATCGATCTGCTACTCAGGTGACATCCAAAGACTACACTCATGCTCATAAATTAAGGATAATGCTGATAGATGGTGAAACAAAGCTCTGGTGGGCGGTTTTCGGGTTTAAATCACTTCGGGGTATGATCATGCGGTGCATTTGACCTGCGGTCGTCGCACGGTGGCGCTGGCAGCGGTCCACATACGAAGAGGGGTGTTGGTGCATGTCAGAATACGGTGCAGCGAGTAAGTGTGCAGACGTTTTCAGAAGTGCTAATGGTGACTGTGTGTTGAAAATGACTGAAAGAACACATATTGATGACGTGATGAGGGGCAGAATACTAGGGCGACTGGAGGCTGGCCAAACACAACAGGTCGTAGCACGGGCCCTCCGTGTGCCACAAGTGTGATCTCAAGATTATGGCAACGATTCCAGCAGACAGGAAACGTGTCCAGGCGCTACAGTACTGGATGTTCACAGAGTAAAAAGCCACAAGAAGACCGATATCTCACCATCAGTGCCAGCAGACGGCCACGGAGTACTGCAGGTAGCCTTACTCGGGACCTTACCGCAGCCACTGGAACAGTTGTCTCCAGACACACAGTCTACAGACTACTGAACAGGCATGGGTTATTTGCCCGGAGACCTGCAAGGTGCATTCCACTGACACCTGGTCACAGGAGAGCCCGTAAAGCCTGGTGTCAAGAACACTGTACATGGCCTTTGGAACAGTGGTCTCAGGTAATGTTCACGGACGGGTCCTGGTATAGTCTGAACAGTGATTCTCGCCGGGTTTTCATTTGGCGTGAACCAGGTACCAGATACCAATCCCTTAATGTCCTTGAAAGGGGCCTGTATGGAGGTAGTGGTTTGATGGAGTGGGGTGGGATTATGATTGGTGCACGTACACCCCTGCATGTCTTTGACAGACGAACTATAACAGGTCAGATGTATCGGGACGTCATTTTGAACCAGTATGTTCGCCTTTTCAGGGGTGCAGTGGGTCCCACCTTCTTCCTGATGGATGATATCTTACGGCCCCACCGAGCTGCCATCGTGGAGGAGTACCTTGAAACAGAAGATATCAGGCAAATGGAGTGGCCTGCCTGTTCTCCAGACCTAAACCCCATCGAGAACGTCTGGGATGCTCTCGGTGGACGTTATCACTGCACGTCTTCAAACCCCTAGGACACTTCAGGAGCTCCGACAGGCACTCGTGCAAGAATGGGAAACTATACCCCAGGAGCTGCTCGATCACCTGATCCAGAGTATGCCAACACGTTGTGCGGCCTGTGTACGTGTGCATGGTGATTATATCCCGTACTGATGTCGGGGTACGTGCGCAGGAAACAGTGGCGTTTTGTAGCACATGGGTTTCGGAATGGTTTTCTCAACTTATCACGAATACCGTGGACTTACAGGTCTGTGTCGTGTGTGTTCCCTACGTGCCTATGCTATTAGCGCCAATTTTGAGTAGTGCCACGTTGTGTGGCTCCACATTCTGCAATTATCCTTCATTTATGAGCATGAGTGTAGTCCACGTTGCACGTTAGTGAAATTTCCCGACCGGGTCATTCTGCTCTTACTGCTTGTCTACTGACAACACAAAAGTTCCCACCTCCGTTTATACTGGCGGGACGACTCTCGCGACGTCTATTAGTGGTCAGTTCCGAATTAGATACGAGTACCAGAGACTGCGTATAAAGAAAGATTAAACAGAAGGTTTCTCATTTACAAACAGCGTTTGTTGTGCTGTAACACGATGTTCTCACAAACAACCATCATTCAAACGCTGTTTGTAAATAAGAAACCTTCCAGAATGAGATTTTCACTCTGCAGCGGAGTGTGCGCTGATATGAAACTTCCTGGCAGATTAAAACTGTGTGCCCGACCGAGAGTCGAACCCGGTCAATGATTTTGTGACCGTTTTCACTGGGCGAGTACATCCCATGGCAGAATGTTTGTTCCCCAGTGGTGACTCTGTGTTCCAAGATAACGGACCCCTGTTCTCATAGCTCGCATTTTGAAGGACTGGTTGTGAGAGCACTACGATGGACTGTTGTCTCCCCTGGCCTTCACAGTGACCAGGTCTGCACATTTTTGCACCTTTATCATCTACTTTGGAGGGAAGGGTGGGTGACTGGTGTCCACCTCCATCATCGTTATCTGACCGAGCCACTACAGGAAGAGTGTACAAAGTTCCCTTTAAAATCAAACAGGACGTGTATTTCTCCGTTTAGAGACGAATGGAAGCTGTTCTGAATGTCAACAGGTTTGTTACACCGTATGAGACATGGTAACATGTGTGTTTGTTTTCGTGTTTCCATATTTTTGTCCATCCGCTGTATTTTAACTGTGTGGGTATCGTGTATTCCGAGGCGAAAGTGGGAACCACCCCAGGATTTGGCTAAATGATCGTGGAAGCTCGCCTAAAAAGTGCACTCAATCTGGCCGTCCCATCAGCCACTATTGTTAATCCACGGCACGGGGTCGATCGCCATTCGGCTCACTTTCCTGCTTCACAAACTAAGCGCTGCGCCTTACGATATAAGAACAGATAAACTGCATCTAATGAAACGCTGAAATGAGGTATAATGCTACTCTGTAGGACATTAATGTTCATCATGAAGAGGAATGAACCTGCTTCGCACCCCTGGGGCACATATTACTTCAGCATCTGTACATGGCTCCCTGTCAAGGACAACGCATTGTACCCTGTCCGTCAGGAAATGTCCCGATCCCGTCAGAAATCTGGTCATATATCCCATACCAACTCATCTACTTTATAAGAAGACAATATGGGTTCTAAAACGTTTTTCACTAGTCTAGAAATACCGAACTAACCACGTTTCCTCTGTAGATCGCACCGAAGATAACTTGTATAAGCAGCTCTAACTGAATTTCGAATGATCTGTGTGTTCGCAACGTAAATCGATTTCAGTCAGAAATGTTACTCTGTTGCAGGTAGGTAATAATACTTGCACTGAGATTATGTTCTAGTGTTCTTCTGGTAATGGATAAGACTCATGTAGCGCGGTACATTCAGCAGATCATATCTACTCCGTTCTTTATATTATGTTGGTGCATAAGATTGTAGCGTTTTTGTTATGCATGTTGGTATTCCGGTTGCTATGGGTTTATTTAACGATTGTCATTTTTTTATTTCTAGTTCACTGTTGCTGTATTCTCTGTAGGAATCCTCACCACCATTGACGACTGGAAAAGGAAAGTGGGGAAGTTCTCCCGGCAGATAGCATAAGGTGGCTTGCGGAATATCTACAAAGGACAGATAATCAAAACCCTCCTTCCATCGGTACTTCATTATTGCTCGGCAGTCTGTGATACCTACCAGATAGAATTCACAGAGCAAACAGAAAAGATTCATAAAAGAACAATGCGTTTCGTGACAGATTCGTTCAGTAAACAGGAAAGCGTTACAGAGACGCTCATCGAACTGTAGAGGCAGACGCTACAAGACAGGCATTGGTGTCGGTTATGGTTAAAACTGAGAGAGCGTATCTTCCTTGTAGAGGCAACCACTATACCTCGCGGAAAGAATATGAAGGTAAAATTGTGGGTTGGATCTCATGCGGATGCATACCAACAAGAGATGTTCATCTACATCTACATCTACATGGATACTCTGCAATTCAGATGTAAGTGCCTAGCAGAGGGTTCATCGAACCACCTTCACAATTCCCTATTATTCCAATCTCGGATAGCGCGCGGAAAGAATGAACACCTGTATCTTTCCATAAGAGCTCTGATTTCCCTTATTTTACCGTGGTGATCGTTCCTCCCTATGTAGGTTAGTGTCTACAAAATAATTTTGCATTCGGAGGAGAAAGTTGGTGATTCGAATTTCGTGAGAAGATTCCCTCGCAACGAAAAACGCCTTTCTTTTAATGATTTCCAACCCAAATCCTATATCGTTTCTGAGACACTCATGGGAGAGTGCTGCTTTTCTTTGAACTTTTTAGATGTACTCCATCAGTCCTACCTGGTAAGGATCCCACACCGCGGAGCAGTATTCTAAAAGATGACAGACAAGCGCAGTGTAGGCAGTCCCCTTAGTAGGTCTGTCACATTTTCTAAGTGTCCTGCCAATAAAACGCAGTCTTTGCTTAGCCTTCCCCACAACATTTTCCATGTGTTCCTACCAATTTAAGTTGTTCGTAATTGTAATACCTAGGTATTTAGTTGAATTTACGGCTTTTAGATTTGACTGATTTATCGTGTAACCGAAGTTTAACGAGTTCCTTTTAGCACTCATGTGGATGAACTCACACTTTTAGTTATTTAGGGTCAACTGTCACTTTTCGCACCATTCCGATATTTCTTCTAAATCGTTTTGCAGTTTGTTTTGATCTTCTGATGACTTTATTAGTCGATAAACGACAGCGTCGTCTGCTAACAACCGAAAACGGCTGCTCAGATTGTCTCCCAAATCGTTTATATAGATAAGGGATATCAAAGGGCGTGTAACATTACCTTGGGGAACGCCAGAAATCACTTCTGTTTTACTCGATGACTTTCCGTCAATTACTACGAACTGTGACCTCTCTAACAGGAAATCACAAATCCACTCACATAACTGAGACAATGTTCCATAAGCACGCAATTTCACTACGAACTGCTTGTGTGGTACATTGTCAAAAGCCTTCCGAAAATCCAGAAATACGGAATCGATTTGAAATGCCTTGTCAATAACACTCATCATTTCATGTGAATAAAGAGCTAGTTGTGTGTTCGCAGAAGGATGTTTTCTAAGCCCATGTTGACTGTGTGTCAATAGACGGTTTTCTTCGAGGTAATTCGTAATGTTGGAACACAATATATGTTCTAAAATCCTGCTGCGCATCGACGTTAACGATATGGGCCTGTAATTTAGTGGATTACTCCTTCTACCTTTCTTGTGACCTGTACAGGTTGCCAGTCTTTGGGTACGGATGTTTCGTCGAGCGACAAGGAAAGTGTGGCAATACTCTCCGGCAAATACAATGAGGTGGCTTGCGCAGTACACACTATCTTATCAAAAGTGTCGGGACACCTATTAGTGGACAGTAACAGGGCGCTTCGCCTTTATGACGTCTTGAATTCTGCTGGGCACGTTTTCAGTGAGATTTCTGAATGCCTGTGGAGGAATGGCAGAAACCAGGGGAGGTAGTGACAGTGCACGCTGGGATCCATAGCGATGTCGACGTTGTAATTCATCCCAAGGTTTTCCATAGGGTTCAGATCGGGATTCTGGGCAAGGCAGTCCATTTCAGGAATATTATTGTCCACAGACCATGGCGTCTCAGATGCTGTTTTATGAGGTGGAGCATTTTCATGCTGATGCAACCATAGTCTCAGAACAATTTCTCTACTGCACACAGGACACATATGAGGGGCGCTTGAAAAGTCCGTGAAAAGTCCGAGAGATGGCACTACAGGCGTGTATCGAGGTCATGTTTAGTTAGTAGCATCTTTGGAAACAACGCACACCAAATTTCAGCCATATTTGTTGGTTTCTTTGTGTTTGGCATTCGTATGAATCAAGGAAGTCGAGTGATTGTCAAAAAATGGACGAAAAATAATTTCCTGTGGTGATTAAACATTATTTTATGAAAGGCAAAACGCCTCAGAAGACTAAAGAGAAGCGTGATAAACATTACGATGACTCCGCACCTTCGGTTAGAGCAGTTTATAAGTGGTTTCAAAATTTTCGGAGTGGCCATATGGGCACAAATGACACTGATCGTTCTGGACGCCCTGTGGAGGTTACGATTCCAGAAATCATTGATGAAATCCATGATATGGTGATGGATGACGGTAGAGTTAAGGTGCGTGAGACTTCTAGTCCTGTGGGCATCTCGAATGAACGGATACATAATATTTTGCGTAAACATTTGGACATGAGAAAGCTGTCCGCAAGATAGGTTCCGCGGTTGGTCACGCTTGACCAAAAACGTAATCGTGTGAAGTGTTGCAAGGATGGTTTGCAGTTGTTTAGGAAGAATCCGCAAAACTTTAAGCGTTGTTTCGTCACTGACGTGGATACCTTACGATACTCCTGAGACCAAACAACAATCTAAACAATGGGTTACCAAGGGAGAATCTGCACCAAAAAAAGCGAAGACCATTCCTTCGCCGGCCGCTGTGGCCGAGCTGTTCTAGGCGCTTCAGTCCGGAACCGCGCGACTGCTACGGCCGCAGGTTCGAATCCTGCCTCGGGCATGAATGTGTGTGATGTCCCTAGGTTAGTTAGGTTTAAGTAGTTCTAAGGTCTAGGCGACTGATGTCCTCAGATGTTAAGTCCCATAGTGCTCAACCATTCTTTCGGCCGGAAAGGTTATGGCGAGTGTCTTCTGGGATTCGCAAGGGATAATCCTCATCGACTATCTGGAAAAGGGTAAAACCATTACAGGTGCATATTATGCATCGTTATTGGACTATTTGGAAACCGAACTGCAAGAAAACCGCTGGCGATTGGACCGCAAAAAGTCCTTTTCCATCACGACAAAGCACCAGCACACACCTCAGCAGCCGTAGTCGCAAAATTATTGGAAATAGGATTCCAACTCGTTTCACCTCCCCCCCCCCCCCCCCCACTATTCTCCAGACTTGGCTCCCTTGGGCTACTATTTGCTCCCCAATTTGAAGAAATGGCTGGCGGGACAAAGATTTTATTCAAACGAGCTATTTTGCAGACTTGGACGATTCATATTATTCGGTGGGGATCAACAAATTAGAACAGTGTTGGACGAAGTGTGTAAGTCTAAACGGAGACTATGTCGAAAAATAAAAAAGATTTACCCCAAACACGTAAGTAGTTTTTATTTTTGGACGGACTTTTCAAACTCCCCTCGTAGCTGTAAAATGCGTTCATATCGTTCGGCATTTACCGTTTTCTGAAGCGCAGTAGGGGGACCACATCCTAACCACAAAAAACCCAAACCGTAATACTACCTCCTTCGTACTTCAGTGTTGACACCACAAATGAAGGCTGTATGTTCTCTAGGCATTCACCCAACTCGAACCCTTCCGTCGGATACCCGCTGGGTATAGCGAGATTAGTTAGTCCAAATTACTCGTTTCCAGTCATCCTCTGTCAATTAGTGATGATCTTTACACCATCTACAGAGTAACTTACCATCCACTACCGAAACGTGCGACACATGAAGGGTTTCTCGAGCGTTTAATCACTTTCTTTTAACTCCGTACGCACATTGACTGTACTAGCTGGACTGCTGGTAGCACTTTGGGACTGACGAGAGACACCTTCCGCTGATTTCATGCGATATTTTACAACGACCCTCTCGGAATGCTCGAGGGTCCCTGCCTTGTCTTAGCTTAGCTGTGGTTGTTCATTCACGTTTGCGCTTCACGGTCACATCGACTACAGTCCACTTGGGCAGCTGTAGAAGGGTCGAATCGCCCATGATAGGTTTATTACTCAGGTGACATCCAGTGACCAGAACACTTTAGACGCTCTTCTGGGGGACCTGTTCTGCTGTCACTGCTTCCCTACTGATGATAAAACACTCCCTGCCATCTTCTGTGCTGGTGGGTCGGCCTCTCGTTACATGTAGTCGTCAGTTCCGCATTACACAGCGGTGTCTGCGTAATTTTGATCAGACAGTTTAGCTTAGATAGAAATGTTTGTTGTGAATTGTATCCTGACAGAAAAATGGTTCAAATGGCTCTGAACACTATGGGACTTAACATCTGAGGTCATCAGTCCCCTAGAACTTAGAACTACTTAAACCTAACTAAGCTAAGGACATCACACACATCCATGCCCGTGGCAGGATTCGAACCTGCGACCGTAGCAGTCACGAGGTTCCGGACTGAAGTGCCTAGAACCGCTCGGCCACCGCGGCTGGCTATTCTGACAGAAGATACGTTTGGAAACACATACGTAGCGCTGTGAATTACACTGAGATGATAAAAGTCGAGGGATCGACATCTACATCTACGTGATTACTCTGCTATTCACAATAAAATGCCTGGCAGAGGGTTCAATGAACCACATTCAAGCTGTCTCTCTACCGTTCCACTCTCGAACGGCGCGCGGGAAAAACGAGCACTTAAATTTTTCTGTGCGAGCCTTGATTTCTCTTATTTTATCGTGATGATGATTTCTCCCTTTGTAGGTGGGTGCCAATAGAAAGTTTTCGCAATCGGAGCAGAAAACTGGGGATTGAAATTTGATGAGAAGATCCCGTCGCAACGAAAAACGCCATTGTTTTAATGTTTGCCACTCAATTTCACGTATCATGTCTGTGACACTATCTCCTCTATTTCGCTATAATACAAAACGAGCTGCCCTTCTTTGTATTTTTTCGATTTCATCCGTCAGTCCCACCTGATGCGGATCCCACACCGCACAGCAAAACTCCAGAATAGGGCGGACAAGCGTGGTGTAAGCAGTCTGTTTAGTAGACCTGTTGCACCTTCTAAGTGTGCTACCAATGAATCGCAGTCTTTGGTTTGGTCTACCCACAACATTATCCATGTCATCGTTCCAGTTTAGGTTATTTGTAATTGTAATCCCTAAGTATTTAGTTGAATTTACAGCTTTCAGATTTGTGTGACTTGTCGCGTAATCGAAATTTAGCTGATATCTTTTAGTACTCATGTGAATAACTTCACACTTTTCCTTATTCAGGGTCAACTGCCACTTTTCGCACCATACAGATATCTTATCTAAATCATTTTGCAAGTCGTTTCGATCATCTGATGACTTTACAAGACGGTAAATGACAGGATCATCTGCAAACAATCTAAGACGGCTACTCAGATTGTCTCCTATGTCGTTAATATTGATCAGGAACAATAGTGGGCCTATAACACTTCCTTGGGGAACGCCGGATATTACTTCTGCTTTACTCGATGACTTTCCGTCTATTACTACGAACTGTGACTTTTCTGACAGGAAATCGGGAATCCAATCGCAGAACTGAGGCGATACTCCGTAGGCACGCAGTTTGGTTAGAAGACGCTTCTGAGGAACGGCGTCGAAATCCTGCTAGAAATGTAAAAATATGGAATCAATTTGACATCCCCTGTCGATAGCACTTATTACTTCATGAGTATAAAGAGCTAGTTGTGTTTCACAAGAATGATATCTTCTGAAACCGTGCTATGTGTCAATAAATCGTTTTCTTCGAGGTACTTCATAATGTTCGTATACAGTACAGCAAATCGACGTTAGTGATATAGGCCTGTAATTCGGCGAATTACTCCTACCTCCCTTTTTGGGTACTGGTGTGACTTGAGCAATTTTCAAGTCTTTAGGTACGGATCTTTCTGTGAGCGAGTGGTTGTATATAATTGCTAAATATGGAGTATTTTATCAGCGTACTCTGAGAGAAACCTGACTGGTATACAATCTGGACCGGAGGCCTTTATTAAGTGCTTTAAGGTGCTTCGTTACTCTGATGATATCTACTTCTGTGTTTCTTATCTTGGCAGTTGTTCTTGGTTGGAATTCAGGAATATTTACATCGTCTTCTTTGGTGAAGGAGTTTCGGAAAACCGTGTTTAATAACTCTGCTTTAGTGGCACTGTCATCAGTGACTTCACCGTTGTTATCGCGCAGTGAAGATATTGATTGCGTCTTGCCATTAGTGTGCTTTATGTATGACGACAATACCTCCTAATATGATATTTGCCAGACGTACTGAAGCATCTGGACATGGCATGGACTCAAGAAGTCGTTGGAAGTCCCCTACGGAAATATTGAGCCATGGTGTCTCTACAGCCGTCCATAATAACGAAAGTGTTAGCATGTGCACGATTTTGTGCGCGAACTGACCTCTCTATGACGTCTCGTAAATGTTCGATTGGATTAATGGCGGGAGATATGGGTGGCAAAACCATTCACTCGAATTGTCCAGAATGTTCTTCAAACTAGTCGGGAACGATTGTGGCCCGGTGACTTGGTGTGTAGTTGTTTGGAAACATGAGGTCCATGAATGGCTGCAAATGGTGTCCCGGTAGTCGAACATAACCATTTCCAGTCAACGATCGAGTCGGTTGGACCAGAGGGCCCAGTCGATGCCAGTAAACACAGCCGACAGTATTACGGAGCCACCACCAGCTTCTAAAGTAGCTTCTCGGCCCAGTACAGGCGCTGCAGGCGACGTCGTACTGTTTGCAGAGATACTCGCGTCGGTCGTCTGCTCTTATAGCCCATTAACGCTCAATTTCCCCGCTCTGGCCTAACGGTTGCGTTCGTCGTTCGTTTTTGTCTCTCTTTCACACAGTGTTGCTTGTTTGTTAGCACTGACAACTTTACGCAAACTCCGCTGCTCTCGGTCGTTAAGTGAAAGCTGTCGGCTGCTACGTTCTCCTTGGTGATAAGAAGTGCCCAGAATTTGGAATTCCCGGCACACTGTTGACTCTGTAGATCTCTGAATACTAAACTCCCTAACGATTTACGAAATGGAATGTCCCATGCGTCTAGCTCCATCTACCGTTCCGTGTTGATTCCCGATGTGCGGCCATTATCACGCCGTAATCCTTCTCACATGAATGGCCTGAGTACAAATGACAGCTCCGCCAATGCACTGCCCTTTTATAGCTTGTGTATATGCGTTACTACCTCCTCTATACAGGGTCGTCCATTGATCGTGACCGGGCCAAATATCTCACGACATAAGCGTCAAACGAAAAAACTACAAAGAACGAAACTTTTCTAGCTTGAAGGAGGAAACCAGATGGGGCTATGGTTGCCCCTGTAGATGGCGCTGCCATAGGTCAAACGGATATCAATTGCGTTTTTTTAAAATAGGAACCCCCATTTCTTATTCGTGTAGTACTTAAAGAAATATGAATGTCTCGCTTTGTGACAGATGGCGCTGTAATAGTCAGAAACATATGGCTCACAATTTTAGACGAACAGTTGGTAACAGGTAGATTTTTAAACTAAAATACAGAACGTAGGTACATTTGAACATTATATTTCGGTTGTTCCAATGTGATACATGTACCTTTGTGAACTTATCATTTCTGAGAACAAATGCTGTTACAGCGTGATTACCTGTAAATACCACATTAATGCAATAAATGCTCAAAATGATGTCCGTCAACATCAATGCATTCGGCAATACGTGTAACGACATTCCTCTCAACAGCGAGTAGTTCGCCTTCCGTAATGTTCGCACATGCATTGACAATGCTCTGACGCATGTTGTCAGGCGTTGTCGGTGGATCACAAACAGCAAATATCCTTCAACTTTCCCCACAGAAAGAAATCCGGAGACATCAGATCCGGTGAACGTGCGGGCCATGGTATAGTGCTCTGACGACCAATCCACCTGTCATGAAATATGCTATTCAATATCTCTCCAACCGCACGCTAGCTATGTGCCATACATCCATCATATTGGAAGTACATCGCCATTCTGTCATGCAGTGAAACATTTTGTAGTAACATGGGTAGAACATTACGTAGGAAATCAGCATACATTGCACCATTTAGATTGCCGTCGATAAAATGGGGGCCAATTATCCTGCCCCCATAATGCCGCACCATACATTAACCCGCCAAGGTCGCTGATGTTCCACTTGTCGCAGCCATCGTGGATTTTGCGTTGCCCAATAGTGCATATTATGCCAGTTTATGTTACCGCTGTTGGTGAATGACGCTTCGTCGCTAAATAGAACGCGTGCAAAAAATTTGTCATCGTCCCAGTGACAGAACTGTACACGACGTTCAAAGTCGTCGCCATGCAATTCCTGGTGCATATAAATACGGTACGGGAGCAATCGATGTTGATGTAGCATTCTCAACACCGACGTTTTTGAGATTCCCGATTCTCGCGCAATTTGTCTGCTACTGATGTGCGGATTAGCCGCGACAGCAGCTAAAACACCTACTTGGGCATTATCATTTGTTGCAGGTCATGGTTGACGTTTCACATGTGGCTTAACACTTCCTGTTTCCTTAAATAACGTAACTATCCGGCGAACGGTCCGGACACTTGGATGATGTCGTCCAGGATACCGAGCAGCATACATAGCACACGCCCGTTGGGCATTTTGATCACAATAGCCATACATCAACACGATATCGACCTTTTCCGCAATTGGTAAACGGTCCATTTTAACACGGGTAATGTAATACGAAGCAAATACCGTTCGCACTGGCGGACATGAGAACCAGAAAATATTAGATACAGGCTCCCAGGTAGATGCTATATTCCTTGACTTCTGGAAGGCCTCCGATACAGTTCCGCACTGTCGCCTGATAAACAAAGTAAGAGCCTACGGAATATCAGACCAGCTGTGTGGCTGGATTGAAGAGTTTTTAGCTAACAGAACACAGCATGTTGTTCTCAATGGAGAGACGTCTACAGACGTTAAAGTAACCTCTGGCGTGCCACAGAGGAGTGTTATAGGACCATTGCTTTTGACAATATATATAAATGACCTAGTAGATAGTGTCGGAAGTTCCATGCGGCTTTTCGCGGATGATGCGGTGGTATACAGAGAAGTTGCAGCATTAGAAAATTGTAGTGAAATGCAGGAAGATCTGCAGCGGATAGGCACTTGGTGTAGGGAGTGGCAAGTGACGCTTAACATAGACGAATGTAACGTATTGCGAATACATAGAAAGAAGGATCCTTTATTGTATGATTATATGATAGCGGAACGAACACTGGTAGCAGTTACTTCTGTAAAATATTTGGGAGTATGCGTGCGGAACGATTTGAAGTGGAATGATAATATAAAATTAATTGTTGGTAAGGCGGGTACCAGGTTGAGATTCATTGGCAGAGTCCTTAGAAAATGTAGTTCATCAACAAAGGAGGTGGCTTACAAAATACTCGTTCGACCTACACTTTAGTATTGCTCATCAGTGTGGGATCCGTACCAGGTCGGGTTAACAGAGGAGATAGAGAAGATCCAAAGATGAGCGGCGTGTTTCGTCACAGGGTTATTTGGTAAGCGTGATAGCGTTACGGAGATGTTTAGCAAACTCAAGTGGCAGACTCTGCAAGAGAGGCGCTCTGCATCGCGGTGTAGCTTGCTGTCGAGGTTTCGAGTGGTGCGTTTCTGGATGAGGTATCGAATATATTGCTTCCCCCTACTTATACCTCCCGAGGAGATCACAAATGTAAAATTAGAGTGATTCGAGCGCGCACGGAGGCTTTCCGGCAGTCGTTCTACCCGCGAACCATACGCGACTGGAACAGGAAAGGGAGGTAATGACAGTGGCGCGTAAAGTGCCCTCCGCCACTCACCGTTGGGTGGCTTGCGGAATATAAATGTAGATGTAGAATGTTACGTGATACCACGTACTTATACGTTTGTGACTATTACAGCGCCATCTATCGCAAAGCGAAAAAAGTGATCCAACTGAAATACTTATATTTCCTTAAGTACTACACGAATATGTAATCAGAAATGGGGGTTCCTATTGAAAAAAACGCAGTTGATATACGTTTGACCTATGGCAGCGCCATATAGCAGGCCAACCATAGCGCCATCTGGTCTCCCCCTTCAAGCTAGACAAGTTTCGTTCTTTGTAGTTTTTTCGTTTGACGCTTATTTCGTGAGATATTTGGCACGATCACTATCAATGGACCACACTGTATATACGTGCATTTTGCTATCGTATGACCTTTCATCACCTCAGCGTTACTAACGGTGGTGATTAAGTTAGCTGGCGGATTCAGGTGAGTGTTTAGCTGACTAGAGGAGAGGATCGTTTGTAGGGAGACAGGTCGCCGCCTCGAGCGGTGAAAACAGACCGCCATCAGCGGGAGAAATGTTCCAGGCGACAGATAGCGCGCGCCCTGCCGCCGGGTCGTCGGCCGTGTCGTCACCGCGGCTCGTAATGGCCCGGTAGGGCGCGCGGCACGCGAGGGCGGCCGTTTATATAGGGTGGCCGCGCGGCAGCGGCGCCACTAGCAGACATGGCTGCGACTCCCCGGGCGGCGCCGCTGCCCCAGCTGCTGCTGCTGGCGCTAGTGCTGCTGGCGCCAGCGGTCCGCGCCGCCGCCGCGCCCCTCAGGACGCCGCTGGACAGGGTGGACGTGGACAAGCTGCTGGCGAGCGCGCGCCTAGTCGAGGCGCACCTGCGGTGCGTGCTGGAGAACAGGGACTGCAACAACGACGGCCGCGCCCTCCGCGGTGAGTTCATCGCTTCTGGTCTGCGGCTGCTGTCTCTCTGTCCACTCACAAGGGAGCCTCCCCATCGCACCCCCCTCAGATTTAGTTATAAGTTGCACGGTAGATAGGCCTTGAAAAACTGAACACAGATCAATCGAGAAAACAGGAAGAAGTTACGTTGAACTATGAAAAAATAAGCAAAATATACAAACAGAGTAGTCCATGCGCAAGATAGGCAAGATTAAGTATAGAATGAGCTCAGGACCGCCGTGGTTAGCGTGGGCAGCTGCGAATTTTTTTATTTTCTGACAATTATTATCTCCTTGACAGCTATACAGGACATAAGGATCAGGCAGTGTACAATTTTAGTGTGGGAGTAGACGTGATTACCATTCCTCCAGGTTGTACATCTCTTGTGCAACCGTTAGATGTGTTTGGTTTTCGGCAAGTGAAATACTTTGTGAAAAGATTCTATGATTTTGCGAAGCTGCACAGGTACACAGAGCAGTATTGTTTACGTGATCGTGTGTCAATTATCAAAGTTCAGGCACTCACACATAATCAAATTCGCTCTCCAAAATTCAAGGACATGTTCAGATTTGCTTGGACATACGCAGGATTTGACGGTGTACACACGGATAAAATTGAAAACGTTAAAAACGTATGTTTTGACAGAGCACAGGCAAACTGTGCGACTGTGAAACTGTTGCATTCATTTGTTGCAGTTTATGTGACAAACTCTTATGTTTTCATCACTTTTTTGGGAGTGATTATCACATCCACAAGAAAACCTAAATCGGGCAAGGTAGAAGTATCTTTTTACCCATTCACCAAGTGTACAAGTTAGGTGGGTCGACAACATATTCCTGTCATGTGACGCACATCCCTTCAATAGTGTCGTATAGAATATATCAGACGTGTTTTCCAGTGGAAGAATCGGTTGACCTATGAACTTGCGAGTAAATGTTTTCGGTTCCCATTGGAGAGGCACGTTTTTGCGTCTGCTAATCGCACGGTTTTGCGGTGCGGTCGCAAAACACAGACACTAAACTTATTACAGTGAACAGAGACGTCAATGAACGAACGGAAATAAAGAAAGTAAACTGTTCACTCGAGGGAAGATCTGAACCAAGGACCTGTCGTTCCGCCGGTGCTCACGCTACTCACGGGACCACGGCGCTCCTGAGCTCACACTCTCCCTGATGTTGCTTATGTTGCACATGGACTACTCAGTTTGTATAGTTTGCTTATTTTTTTCATAGTTCCACACATCTTCTTCCTGTTTTCTCGATTGATCTGTGTTCAGTTTTTCAAGGCCTATCCACTTTGCCAACTTATAATTAAATCTGATGGGGGTGCGATGGGGAAGTTCCTTGTCAGGTTGTTGTGGTATCCACACTATAGTGCGTAAATAATAACAATAAAACCGATGTAAACATTACACCATGTATTCTTCCGCGTTTGCTTTAATCGCATTCTATTTCGTTTCACGTGGAGTGGAAGCCAAGGTGTGTCCAGTACAGTCGAGTACAATCTACATCTACATCCATACACCGCAAGCCACCTGACGGTGTGTGGCGGAGGGTACCTTGAGTACCTCTATGGTTCTCCCTTCTATTCTGGTCTCGTAATATTCGTGGAAAGAAAGATTGTCGGTATGCCTCTGTGTGGACTCTAATCTCTCCGATTTTATCCTCATATCGCGAGATATATGTAGGAGGGAGCAATATACTGCTTGACTCCTCGGTGAACGTATGTTCTCGAAACTTCAACAAAAGCCCGTACCGAGCTACTGAGCGTCTCTCTCGCAGTCTTCCACTGGAGTTTATCTATCATCTCCGTAACGCTTTCGCGATTACTAAATCACCCTGTAACGAAGTGCGCTGCTCTCCGTTGGATCTTCTCTATCTCTTCTATCAACCCTATTTGGTACGGATCCCACACTGGCGAGCAGTATTCAAGCAGTGGGCGAACAAGTGTACTGTAACCTACTTCCTTTGTTTTGGGACTGCATTTCCTTACGATTCTTCCAATGAATCTCAGTCTGGCATCTGCTTTACCGATGATTAATTTTATACGGTCATTCCATTTTAAATCACTTCTAATGCCTACTCCAAGATAACTTATGGAATTAACTGCTTCCAGTTGCTGACCTGCTATATTGTAGCTAAATGATAAAGGATCTATGTATTCGCAGCACATTACACTTGTTTACATTGAGATTCAATTGCCATTCCCTGCACCATGCGTCAATTCGTTGCAGATCCTGCTCCATTTCAGTACAATTTTCCATTGTTACAACCTCACGATATACTACAGCATCATCTACAAAAAGCCTCAGTGAACTTCCGATGTCATCCACAAGGTCATTTAGGTATATTGTGAATAGCAACGGTCCTATGACACTCCCCTGCGGCACACCTGAAATCACTCTTACTTCGGAAGACTTCTCTCCATTGAGAACGACATGCTGCGTTCTGTTATCTAGGAACTCTTCAATCCAATCACACAATTGGTCTGATAGTCCATATGCTCTTACTTTGTTCATTAAACGACTGTGCCTTGCGGAAGTCAAGAAACGCGGCATCTACCTGGGAACCCGTGTCTATGGCTCTCTGAGTCTTGTGGACGAATAGCGCGAGCTGTGTTTCACACGCTCGTCTTTTTCGAAACCGACGCTGATTCCTACATAGTAGATTTCTAGTCTCCAGAAAAGTCATTATACTCGAACACAATACGTGTTCCAAAACTCTACAACTGGTCGAAGTTACAGATATAGGTTTATAGTTCTGCACATCTGCTCGACGTCCCTTCTTGAAAACGGGGATGACCTGTGCCCCTATCCAAACTTTTGGAACGCTACGCTCTTCTAGAGACCTACGATACACCGCTGCAAGAAGGAGGGCAAGTTCCTTCGCGTACTCTGTGTAAGGATACACAGATACATAAGTAGGACGTACTTCAAAGAGCGTAACAACACCAATGTATGTGTGCTACGTCTTCTGACCAATCATCGCGTTCGTGTTTGTTTACATTATGTTTATTCTTATGATGAATACAATATAGTGGTATTCTCCGCTAGCCTCTTCATCTCAGCGTACTACTGCAGCCTACAACTACATAAACTTGCTTACTGTATCCTAACCATCGTCTCCTCCTACACTTACCTCCCCACGACCCTCCCCCTTACTTTTCCCCTATACGGAACTAAAAATTGGTTGATTTCTCGGGATATATGCTAATATACAGGGTGTTTCAAAAAGGATATATATATATCTCAAATAGAGCTGGAGGGTGTCGCTGAAACAACCGGTTTTCTGTTATACAGTTTTTTTCCCGCGCCACTTTTATCTGATTTTTGAAACCGCTGAAAATAACTTGTTTCAGAAATACCCGACTTCCGTTTTTTTTATTCCTGTTATTTCATCTAATAAACTTAGAAATCGAATAAAGACAAAAAAATCGAGTCTGTCTCCGCAATATGCACGTATAAAGAGGGGGTAGTAACGCATACACAAGCTATAAAAGGGCAGTGCGTTGGCGGAGTTGTTATTTGTACTCAGGCCATTCATGTGAAAAACAAATGGCTCTAAGCACTATGGGACTAAACATCTGAGGTCATCAGTCACTAGACTTAAAATTACTTAAACCTAACTAACCTAAGGACATCACACACGTCCATGCCCGAGGCAGTATTCGAACCTGCGACTGTAGCAGCAGCGCGGTTCCGGAGTGAAGCGCCTAGAACCGCATTCATGTTGCCCATGGTAGGCTTTAGATAGGCAACGTGCAACGTGGATTGTGCCGTGGGCTAGCCATTTAGTAATATAACAGATGATCATTCGCCGCGCGGAGTTGCCACGCGGTTAGAGGCACCATGTGACGCATTGATCGCCCCTCCCTCCAGAGAATCGAATCCTGCCTCGGGCATGGGTGTGTGTGTTGTTCTTAGCATAAGTTAGTTTACGTAGTGTGTAAGGCTAGTGACCTCAGACCTTTGGTCCCTTAGGAATTCACACAGATTTGAACATTTGATGATCATTCAAATGTCTCTCGTGGTAAGACTACTAGTTTTGCATGTGAATGGTTCATACGAATTATTTACAGACGAATGCAAAAACTGGTAGAAGCCGACCTCGGGCAAGATCAGTTTGGATTCCGTAGAAATGTTGGAAAACGTGAGGCAATACTGACCTTACGACTTATCTTACAAGGGAACCTCCCCATCGCACCCCCCTCAGATTTAGTTATAGGTTGGTGCATTTGATAGGCCTTGAAAAACTAAACGTAGACCAATCGAGAAAACAGGAAGAAGTTGTGTGGAACTATGAAAAAATAACCAAAATATACAAACTGAGTAGTCCATGTCCAACATAAGCAACATCAAGGATAGTACGAGCTCAGGAGCGCCGTGGTCTCGTGGTTAGGATGAGCAGCTGCGGTATGAGAGGTCCTTGGTTCAAATCTACCTTCGGATGAAACTTTTTACTTTCTTTATTTTCGCAAAGTTATGAGCTGTCCGTTCGTTCATTGACGTCTCTGTTCACTGTAATAAGTTTAGTGTCTGTTTTTTGCGACTGCACCGCATAACCGAAGACGAAAGGACGTGCCTCTGCAATGGGAACTGAAAACATTTGATCGCAAGGTCATAGGTCAACCGATTCCTCCACAGGAAAACACGTCTGATATATTCTATACGACACTGGCGACGGCATGTGTGTCATATGACAGGAATATGTTGTCGACTCACCTAACTTGTACACTTGGCGAATGGGTAAAAAAATTCTTCTACCTTGCCCGATTTAGGTTTTCTTGTGGATGTGATAATCACTCCCAAAAAAGTGATGAAAACATAAGCGTTTGTCACATGATGAAAACATAAGCGTTTGTCACATAAACTGAAAATTAAAAAGTTAATCTTTTCACGCGAGACCACGGCACCCACGAGCTTGCTTTTTACTTGTAGTTGCCTATGTTGCACATGGACTACTCAGTTTGTATATTTTGCTTATTTTTTCATAGTTCCGCACAACTTCTTCCTGTTTTCTCGATTGATCTGTATTCAGTTTTTCAAGGCCTATCCACTGTGCCAACTTAAAACTAAATCTGAGGGGGGTGCGATTGGGAGGTTCCCTTGTTAGAAGAAAGATTAAGGAAAGGCAAACCTACGTTTCTAGCATTTGTAGACTCAGAGGAAGCTTTTGACAATGTTGATTGGAATACCCTCTTTCAAATTCTAAAGGCAGCCGGGGTAAAATACAGAGAGCGAAAGGCTATTTACAATTTGTACAGAAACCAGATGGCAGTTATAAGAGTCGAGGGGCATGAAAGGGAAGCAGTGGTTGGGAAGGGAGTGAGACAGGGTTGTAGCCTCTCCCCGATGTTATTCAATATGTATATTGAGCAAGCAGTAAAGGAAACAAAAGAAAAATTTGGAGTAGGTATTAAAATCCAGAGAGAAGAAATAAAAACGTTGAGGTTCGCCGATGACATTGTAATTCTGTCAGAGACAGCAAAGGACTTGGAAGAGCAGTTGAACGGAATGGACAGTGTCTTGAAAGGAGGATATAAGATGAACATCAGCAAAAGTAAAACGAGGATAATGGAATGTAGTCGAATTAAATCGCTTGATGCTGAGGGAATTAGATTCGGAAATGAGACACTTAAAGGAGTAAAGGAGTTTTGCTATTTGGGGAGCAAAATAACTGACGATGGTCGAAGTGGAGAGGATATAAAATGTAGACTGGCAATGGCAAGGAAAGCGGTTCTGTAGAAGAGAAATTTGTCAACATCGAGTATAGAATTGTCAGGAAGTCGTTTCTGAAAGTATTTGTATGGAGTGTAGCCATGTATGGTAGTGAAACATGGACAATAAATAGTTTGGACAAGAAGAGAATAGAAGCTTTCGAAATGTGGTGCTACAGAAAAACGTTGAAGATTGGGTGGGTAGATCACGTAACTAATGAGGAGGTATTGAATAGGATTGGGGAGAAGAGAAGTTTGTGGCACAACTTGACTAGAAGAAGGGACCGGTTGGTAGGACATGTTCTGAGGCATCAAGGGATCACAAATTTAGCACTGGCGGGCAGCATGGAGGGTAAAAATCGTAGAGGGAGACCAAGAGATGAATACACTAAGCAGATTCAGAAGGATGTAGGTTGCAGTAGGTACTGGGAGATGAAGGAGCTTGCACAGGATAGATTAGCATGGAGAGATGCATCAAACCAGTCTCAGGACTGAAGACCTCAACAAAAACAACATGGTTCATACCACTGTGAGCGTACAACAGCATCACATCCGGTTCGGCAGTTCTGCTGCCACAGACGTAAATCTATCGTAAGGATTTAGAGAGTGAGGTAAGAGAGATTGGGGCGTGTGCAGAGGATCACAGAGAGTCTGTTTTCTCTCTCTAATGGAACAGGACAGAAAATTGTCTACAATGGTATGAAATACATCCCCCTCCCCTTTCTCCACGAATTGCACAGAGATTTGTGAAGTATACGGTGTTCAAAAATAATGTAGACATTACAAAGTATTATGTTCCCAAAACTGTCGCTGAGCCACGGCTCGGTTATTGGAGGAATGAATACATCGTCTAATTTATATCAATCTCCGCTAGATGTCTGTTGTCTTCTGTTTGCTTGGTACCGTCAGGTGTTGCAGAAATTTTATGTTCCCTAGATAGCGAAGCGTCGTTTCGTGGTTATAGTCCGAAGAATTTACAAGTTGAGGTACCAAATTCATCCTCCGAACGGATTGAATATTTGCAGGTGGCATCGACAGTCTGTAGGAATAGGCTCTGTATGTAAAGGGAAGAATCCCGGGCACCCTCGTGTTTCCAACGAAAATGTCGCACGAATTCAAACCGCTTTCCAACGTAGACTTCGAAAATCAACTCGTCGAGCCAGTCCAGATTTACAGCTGCCTACAGCTACAATTTGGTGTGTTCTGAGATGTCGGCTGTCTATGAAGCCGTACAAACGTCATGACAAACGCAAACACATGGCATTATCTGACCTGTTTCAGAATGTTTCTAAAGATGACAATATTTTCGATCAACACATCGTGTTCGATGGTGAAGCGTCTTCCTGCCTTAGTAGGAAAGTAAACAAATGCAATATTTGGACCCTACAGAACCCACATGGACGCACTGAACATGTACGAGATTCATCCAAAGTCAATCTGTTTTGTGCGGTACCCTACTCATAAGTTTAAGGTCGATTCTTCTTTGATAGAAACACGGTTAACGGTCAGTAGTATCTTGCTACGTTACGAAACTGGTTGCATTTCTACCGAGCCGTTGCATTATTAGTCAAAAAGCCGGCAAGTTAGCACTTCTCACCTGGCCTCCACGGTCACTGCATTTGACGCCCTTTGAGTTCTTCCCCTGAGGTTTCATAAGGACATTGTTTATGCAACAACACTACCACAGAACCTATAAGAGCTGAAGAAGAACCTGGTTCGTTCAGCCACAACATCAGTGAAGAGGACATGCATATGGGAGGAATTCGAGTATCGATGTGATGTTCTTCGTGTCGGTGGAGGGCACAATCAACGTCTGTAATCTGAAGTTGAGAAATTTGCAAATATGTGTTATAAGTTTCATAGCCGTACGTCTTACAGTTTGATAAGTATATGAGTTCGAAATTAAGAACGGGAAAAACCGACCAGTTAAAACCGATAAAAGTGTTTACGTTCGTAATAACCGGTGTTTTTCGGTGTTTGCTTAGTCTCGGTGATAACAGGTGTTCTTTTATTTATTACTAATAACCAAGTAAAAAAACGGAATATCAATTAGCCACAGAAGTAGTCCTGAAATTTTTCATTTTTAAATAAATCTTTCTTTCACAAAAGCTGTAAATTCGAATTGGTTTGAGATTTTGCGTTGTCGTAGAAAATGGGAAAAGGGATCAGTGGTATTCTAATAGCAATGCCAACAGAATCGAGCAACGAACACGTGGCATAAAACTGGTACAGCATTGTTGAGGGAGTGCCCCTCTCACTGTGTATCGTGGCTTACGGTACTCGTGTGCGTGCAGTGTGCAAAACTTGTCCCCCGTAGTTTGTCATCACTGCACGTCCGTTGTATTACAGAATGACACCTATCCTAGTCTAGAGATGTTTTTGTAAGTGATGTCGCAATTAAGTACAATGCTCCATTTCGTTAAAAGATTAAAGATTTGTTTGCCCGGTGTGGCCGAGCGGTTCTAGGCGCTTCAGTCTGGATCTGCGCGACCGCTACGATCGCAGGTTCGAATCCTGCCTCGGGCATGTATGTGTGTGGTGTCCTTAGGTTAGTTAGGTTTAGGTAGTTCTGAGTTCTAGGGGACTGATGACCTCAGATGTTAAGTCCCATAGTGCTCAGAGCCATTTGAACAACCATTTGATTGCCACTTCTATGAAATAATAAAAAAGAAAGGAGACTATGATATGAGCAATAGATTAAAAAATTAACAACAATCCATTCACAATATTCAGCAAAAATTGAAAGTAGCTGATCTGCACCATGTGCCTATATAATGTGTCTTTATTTGCTTGCAGCCCTTCAAAACGGGCAGATTAACATGAAAAACAGACTTCTTCAAAGTCATTTTTCACCCTTTAGCATTGAAAATTGGTAAAGTCGAAATAGGGACACGATCCCCGATTACAACATTATTTTTTAGCAGAGTTTCACAAATTAGAATCAGTAGGCGAATAATTTTTTTTTTCTAGCGGAAATTGATATAAACTAGATGATGTATTCATTCCTCCAATAACCGAGACGTGGCTCAGCGATAGATAGTTTTGGGAACATAATACTCTGTAATGTGTACATTATTTTGGAAACGCCGTATACTTCACAAATCTCTGTGCAATTCGTGGAGAAAGGGGAGGGGGATGTATTTCATACCATTGTAGACAATTTTCTGTCCTGTTCCATTAGCGTACTGAGCGAGAGAAAGCAGACTCTCTGTGATCCTCTGCACACGCCCCAATCTCTCTTACCTTACTCTCTCAATCCTTACGATAGATTTATGACTGTGGCAGCAGAACTGTCTAACCGGATATGATGCTGTTGTACGCTCACAGTGGTATGAACCATTCACATGCAAAACTATTAGTCTTACCACGAGAGACAGTTGAATGATCATCAAATGTTCAAATCTGTGTGAATTCCTAAGGGACCAAAGTGCTCAGGTCACTAGACTTACACACTACTCAAACTAACTTATGCTAAGAACAACATACACACCCATGCTCGAGGGAGGATTCGAATCTCTGGCGGTAGGGCCGCACAATGCGTGACATGGTACCTCTAACCGCGAGGCAAATCCTCGCGGTGAACGATCTGTTATATTACTAAATGGCTAATCCACGGCACAATACCAGTTGCAGATTGCCTGTCTAAAGCCTACCACGCGCAACAGAAACTTGAATTTCAGTATTTTGTATAGTTATCTGCCTAAATTATAGACACATCTAAAAAAGTTTTGCGTCACCCCGGTTCTCAGAACTGAAGATAGACGTGGACTGTGGGTATTGTATCACAGACATGGTAAGTTTGACTTGTCAGAGATGTCACCAAACCCTCCAAAAGATGTAAACAACAATGCATGAGCAGCTCCTATAAGATGGAATGGGTCCGACAGCCAATCAGTTCCAGTCATTCCACCAGGAAGGAGGTAAACGGCGTGTGTTGTCTGTAGTTCAACCATGCCTAGCCCGATCAATACAGCAGTTCGATCAAATGGTTCAAATGACTCTTGAGCACTATGGAACTTAACATCTGAGGTCATCAGTCCCCTAGAACTTAGAACTACTTAAACCTAAGTAACCTAAGGACATCACGCACATCCATTCGAGGCAGGGTGGGGGGCGGCGGGTGGAATAATTGGTATGAATGTGTTTTGTATTTAATGCTGTTCTGTTTGCCGTTCTCAACACTGGCTCTCTAACTACAATATTGGCAACCAGAAAGTGATTAGCAAAACGTGAAGCCTGTAATTAGAATTCCTAGTGCCCACTTCATCTGAGAAATACACTTATAGCTACAGCTTATAGCTCTGAGGAATTAGGAGATTGTCTGGGATTCATAATCAAAAACGATTCTCTCTAAAATGTTCACTATATTCTGAAAGTCACAGACCAAAAAAAGAATCCACACCAATCCAACTACCAGAGAAGCTCAGAGTCTAATGCGCTGATGCAACTATAACTGTTCAAATTAAATGTTTAAGTGAATGCTCGCCATAATTTGATGATAATGATCATCAAACGCCACGCTAAATAATGGTAGAATGTCTGTCCCGTGGCGGCACGTGAAAATACGACATACGCGAACTGAATATAGATCATTAAAGTCATCCCAGAATTAACACTTCACTCGAAAACGATTTCATGGTTACGCGTATCCCGAGTAACTAACTCGTATTACGGCATCCGAGGCTGTTTACAGCAATGATACCGACGCGACGCGACTCCCGGCACAGGCGGTGCGCTAATAAGCGTCTGGAGAGAACTGGGACCTTCCTTCCTCGCGCAGCGTTCTTACATATAAAGCCGCGGTGCGGACGGCTAAGGGAACGCCTGATCAAATCCGCTCTCCCGACTAGCCGCTGGGCTAGTAATGCAGCACTTTAAGTTATCGAATAAATCATTGCTTCCTTTGCTGATGGCCGATGAAGCTCTCAATTTAAATGTGCAACCAGCACACAGGTAAGTAATCATAATAAAAGTCTGACGTGGATAATTCAAATATTTTGGGTGAGAGAATTAATTTAATTACACTACACGCAGTAGACGAGCTCTGAACTTGCCCTTTGGAGATACGCTATCGCTATAGTTTTATAGTTATTCAGTTGAAACTTCTCACATCTGTATGATTATAGCGGAACTCCCTTCTACTTAAATTTAAACATCCTAGCCCTATTTATTCGCCTACTTAATCTATCTTGCTTCCTTAATTTTTAAGACAAAAACCAGAAAATCATGAATTTCAACTAAAATTTTAATTTGTGAGATCCAGAATACAGTTTCTACTAAATTGTTATGAAAAAGGAATCTAAATATAAATTTTTAAGTTTCTAGCTCTTTTCTGTTGCGCCAATGATTTTTACAGAAAAACGTCCAAATTTCGAAAATGGTTAAAGTTATTGAACTGATATTCAACACATATTGATTTAGTATTATTCCTGACATGCTAGAAACGTTTCAGGTTATTTACTTGATTTTTAAAGTATTGCGCAACATTTATGACGTCAGAGCTAGCTACAGCGGACTAGGCTGGCACACAATGGAAAGACTGATGTGAATTTTATACAGCGTGAGTAGGCTGCTTCCCTATACTGCGACCATAACTGTCGCGAGGTTCCGGACTGAAGCGCCTAGAGCCGCTCGGCGCGGTTCGATCGCGTCCGCATTGTTATTTTGTGCCAGGAAGGGCTCTGAAACAAGGGAAGTGTCCAGGTGTCTCGGAGTGAACCAAATAAATGTTGTTCAGACATGGAACACATACAGAGAGACAGGTATAGTCGATGACATGCCTCGCTCAGGCCGCCCAGGGCTGCTACTGCAGTGGACGACCGCTACCTACCGATAATGGCTCGGAGGAACCATGACAGCAACGTCACCATGTTGAATAATGCTTTTCTTGCAGCCACAGGACGTCGTGTTACGACTCAAACTGTGTGCAATAGGCTGCATGATGGGCAACTTCACTCCCGACGTCCATGGCAAGGTCCATCTTTGCAACCAGGACACCATGCAGCGCGGTACGAATGGGCCCAACAACATGCCAAATGAACCGCTCAGAACTGGCGTCACGTTCTCTTCACCGACTACTGTCGCATATGCCTTCAACCAGACAATCGTCGGAGACGTGTTTCGAGGCACCTCGGTCAGGCTGAACGCCTTAGACACACTGTCCAGCGAGTGCAGCAAGGTGGAGGTTCCCTGCTGTTTTGGGGTGGCACTATGTGGGGCCGACGTACGCCGGTAGTGGTCATGGAAGGCGCTGTAACGGATGTACGATACGTGAATGCCATCCTCCAACCGACAGTCCAACCATATCGGCAGCATATTGGCGAGGCATTCGTCTTCATGGACGCCAATTCGCGCCCTCATCGGGCACATCTTGTAAATGACTTCCTTCGTGAAATAACATCGCTCGAATAGAGTGGGCAGCATGTTCTCCAGACATTAACCCTATTGAACATGCCTGGGATAGGTTGAAAAGGACTTCATGGACGACGTGACCCACCAACCATTCTGAGGAATCCGCGCCGATTCGCCGTTGAGGAGTGGGACAATCTGGGCCAACAGTGCCTTGATGAACATGTGGATAGTATGCCACGACGAATACAGGCACGCATCAATGCAAGAGGACGTGGTACTGGGTATCAGAGGTACCGGTGTGTACAGCAATCTGGACCAACACCTATGAAGGCCTCGCTGTATGATGATACAACGTGCAATGTGTGGTGTTCATGAGCAATAAAAAGGGCGGAAGTGTTGTTTATGTTGGTCTCTATTCCAATTTTCTGTATAGGTTCCGGGACTTTTGGAACGGAGGTGCAGTGCGGATAGAAATGGGTTCCTAGCGGCCTACATCCAAATCGGCGGCATTCTGGCTCGCAGCACACCGCCGGCCCCTCACATTACTCTACGAAGGTGATGTGACGTCGGTCGTCAAATATGAGGCCTACGAGGAAGACACGCTGTGGTGCGTACGTCACAGCACGTGACATTGCATGTCTTACGAGTGGCAGCGACCGTCTCTGACAGGGAGCGAGTAACTATTTCAGACGAATTTCATAATTCTTGACAGTGTGTTTAAATGCGCGCAAGTTCTCGATGGCACACGATAAAATTGAGGGAGCCCTGCAGGGAGCCGAGCGTTCGCGGAATGTGGCGGACAAGCCGATTTGTGCGACGTCACAAGTCCTTTGCACAGCCCGTACATCAGGTTGGCCACGGGCAAATACTTGTTGTCTCGTGTTGCGGCTTGATCGTGTGGAAACATGGTATCTGCCGCATGTAAGATTCAGTCTTATCTCGGAAATCCGAAATCAGTCTAATCTCCAGAATACTTCTTGCACCGGGTTACTATCCTACGTTAAAAGTCGCTTAACTCATGCCGTACTGCCGCGTTTGCTACAAGCCACTGTGTAACAGAATGCCCAAATGTCGTGTCAACACTCGCGCCATACATCACGTGTAGCCTCAAAATTCGCTGGGCATTCACGACATATCTTCAGGTGGCACAATCCTTCCCGCCGGCCGGTGTGGCCGAGCTGTTCTATGCGCTTTAGTCCGGAACCGTGCGACTGCTACGGTCGTAGGTTCGAATCCTGCCTCCGGCATAGATGCGTGTGATGTCTTTAGGTTAAAGCACTCCGTCTTCAGGCCACGAGTGGCCTACCGGGACCATCCGACCGCCGTGTCATCCTGAGAGGAGGATGAGAATAGGAGGGGTGTGGGGTCCGCACACTGCTCTCCCGGTCGTTATGATGGTATTCTTGACCGAAGCCGCTACTATTCGGTCGAGTAGCTCCTCAATTGGCATCACGAGGCTGAGTGCACCCCGAAAAATGGCAACAGCGCATGGCGACTGGATGGTCACCCATCCAAATGCCGGCCACGCCCAACAACGGTTAACTTCAGTGATCTCACGGGAACCGGTGTATCCACTGCGGCAAGGCCGTTGCCCTGATGTCCTTAGGTTAGTTAGGTTTAAGTAGTAAATTCTAAGGGACTGATGACCTCAGAAGTTAAGTCCCATATAGCTCAGAGCCATTTGAACAATCCTTCCCATGATTTTTGGCCATTCAGTTTAGTGCTGGTAATGACCAAGTCTTACGTTCGTATTTTCATTTAATTTCGTTTATTAATTACCCTGGGGACAGGAGAGCCATAAATACTCGATGATTGAACAAGAAACTATACAGTTCTAACAAAGATGGTTTAAAAACAAACAGGAAAACAGTAAAAAGTAATAAAAATACAAGCGAGATAAAACCTAGTACATGCAATTAAAATGTAGTATTGAGCAATGCTTGAAAGTACTGTGCGTAGTGCCTGTATAGAATAAAATCAATGTAATACGAGTATGCCATTCAACTTTGATTTGGAAATCCGGAGTTCGTCACTAAGATTTTTCAGTTCTATGTAAAGGGATGGCTGAGTTACAGGGGATGGAGATGAAACATGGAGCAACAGATGAGCTCTTGAACATAAATGCAGATGCTAGCTCAGCTTGCTGGTTGCTCTGTTGTATTTGACTACCAGCGGCACTCGTGCAATGTTCTCCACAGGTTGAAAGTGTCAGTCGAGGTCAGAGCAATGTTCTGAGTAGTTGTGAATTCATTATATTGGAGATAAGCGAATTCGAGAGTTGTTGGTGCCCGTACAGTGGTTGTTTCCGTAAACAACGCAGCCGAAGTGTTTGGTGTTTCAGGAGGCACCGTGTCTAAGATTTATACTACAGAATGTTAAAGCGGAAAACACCATCCGCTAAGTCACAAGGCGCACTGAAGTATGTGTTGAGTGAGGGTGACGGCCGCGTGGGATTAGCCGAGCGGTCTAGGGCGCTGCAGTCATGGACTGTGCGGCTGGTCCCGGCGGAGGTTCGAGTCCTCCCTCGGGCATGGGTGTTTGTGTTTGTCCTTGGGATTCTTTAGGTTAAGTGGTGTGTAAGCTAAGGGACTGATGACCTTAGCAGTTAGGTCCCATAAGATTTCACACACAATTGAACATTTTTGAAAGTGGCGGACGGTCATTGAAGATGAGTGTGAAGAAAAATAAGAGAACGACAACTGCAAAAATCGCTTCGAGACTGAAGGTACCACTCGCGAAACCTGTCAGCACCAAATCAACGCGAAGAGAGCTCCAGAAACGGGGAGTAGCAGGGTAAGTTGGAATTTCAGAACCACTCATCGGTGGTGCAAATTCGCAAAACAGGAAAACGTGGTGTGGAAGCCATAAAACCTGGGCTATGGGGCAATGGAAGAATGTCGTTTGGTGGGATGAATCTTGTTTCACGCAGTTTCCAACTTCCGGCCGAGTTTACGTCACAAGAGTGGAACATGGCGGAGATTTGGTGATGATTTGGCCAGTCATATCCTGGTATTCCATAGGCCTCATGGTTACTCTGCAAGGTAGCATTACTGACTAGTATTATGTGACCATTCCGGCTGATCAGGTCCATCCCATGGTACAACGTTTGTTCCCCAGAGGCGATGCTGTATTTTCACACAATTTGCACCGCCCAGGACTGGTTTTGTGAGCACGAGGTTGAATTGTCGTATGTCCCCTGGCCACCATAGTCACCATATCTTAATATTATTCAGCCTTTTTGGTGTAGTTTTGAGGGAAGGGTGCGTGATAGGTATTCACCTCTGTCATCATTACCTGAATTTGCCACTATTTTTTTTTTTCAGGAGGAATGGTATAAGATTCCCTTGCTAATAATACATGACTTGTATTTGTCCATTTCGAGACGACTGGAAGCTGCAGTATGGTAATCTGTTGTCTTTTTGGTGCTTCAATACTTTTTTCCACGCCTGTAATTTTTTCTAATAATATTTAGTTTTTCGTATTTGTGCAGGTCATATACTTGAACACTTGTATTTTGAGTATTATTTTATTGTCGTGTGACTAGGGCCTCCCGTCGGGTAGACCGTTCGCCGGGTGCAAGTCTTTCGATTCGACGCCGCTTCGGTGACTTGCGCGTCGATGGGGATGAAATCATGATGATTAGGACAACACAACACCCAGTCCCTCGGCGGAGAAAATCTCCGACTCAGCCGGGAATCGAACCCTGTCCCTTAGGATTGACATTCTCTCGCGCTGCCCACTCAGCCACCGGGCACGGAAATGACTAAGTTCCATTGATCATTAGAAGACCTTAATTCCCATACACGTTCTCGGATTTACTGAAACGATGACGCATTAGCGGTCCTAGAGCTGTTTTCCTACTGTCAATAGATATTCAAAACTATTTTTCCAACTAGATAGAACTAAAAATAAGAGTTTAAACAGTATTACAGGAGAACTCTGAGTACTTGGTAGTGTATAAAATTGTTCGATTTTCTCCACAAGACGGAAATTACGCTGCGCATCACCCGTAAATATTTCAACATTCATTAACGGAAACTCAAATGAAATTATTTAAATTAATCACGTCGACTCACCAATTGTCAGGAATAACTCTACAAACTAAATCTGCTTCATTCATGAACGACCCCAGTCAATCTGAGTTCCATAGTCTTCCGAAAAGCATTCGTCCCATTGTACGTTCTTTTATCAGCAGTCCAGAAAGTGCATGATACTGGAAAACTAATTTTCAACTCTCACCGGTATAACAGATGATTCAATGTGGACGAATATTTTCCTGTTCTTCTTGCTGCATAAATTAATTTTCCATTATTTTACACAATAAAGTTATGCACTCGCTTTTTTTGCTATAAATTTATATTATCGTTCCGGATGACTGGGTCATATGTATGCTCTTTGAAGCGATAAGCGACCATGTTATCTGTATCACATTGGAATCGTCTGTTAATGATTTTTGTATTCAGAGGTTGTCACACAAGGTTCTGATATCTCTTCGAAATGTTTCCCGCTCTAACGTGTGTGCCAAGGAATTACACTTAGAGAATATGATCTCTTTTATGTAGAGAAGTATTTAATTCGGTGTGGCCTAAAAATGTGAGAACTTTGCCCCTACAAAGATATTAATGAAGCTAAACAGGTAACCGTAGAGTGATAACACGAAGGACATGTTATCTGATAGGAATGACTGTTGCCTAGGCCACGATTTTTCCGTTTGACTTTTGTTTGCGGTCGAGGCCCAGCAGCACAATGCCATTAATGTTTAAATTTCTGTACGTCTGGAATTCGACTGCTGGTTTGAACTGTATTAATAAAACTCTTCGTCGTATCTTTTATTAATAACTACCACTCGAAACTAACACAACTGCATCGATGAATATGATTACAATAATATAGAAAATGTGTCCTCTTAAATACAGACACCGTCCGAGCTTTCAAATAGTTCTTTCTTTCCGTGAACTCAAGAACGTCCTGCAAAGACAGTGTTCAAGGAACTTGAGATACTAACTGTTGTTTTCCAATATGCTTATCCTTTAATGAAAGTTCTCGTAAACAATGCATCTAATTTTCCAACCAGCAGCTCAATTGATGGAATCACTATAAAAAATAAGAGTAATGTACATAAAGATTAAAAGATTCCAACTTTGATTCAGAATGATATCTATTATTCAACAGCACATAATTTAAATAGCTTTCCAGCAGCCGTAAAAGTTTAGTTACTAGTAGATTTTTCACTTTAGGAGGAGCATAAAACAATTACTGGTGGTCAAATACTCCTATTACATCAAAGTATGGAGTGTGTATACCATTAACGTCAGTGTTAGGTGAAATCTGATTTCCGACCACCTCCAGCGTAGCGATGCGAGCAATAACTACAACAGCCTAAGAATTACCTTATGCTCCTCAGTAGAATATGCTTTGTGTCACTCAAGACATAACCCAGTTTTTATATCGTGAACTACTTTTGATACCGAAACCTGATTTTCTGCAAATGGTAGCACGCAAACGGACACGAAATGTTTTTGAATGATGAATATTCTTAACTTTTGTATTAAGTGAGAAATTTAGTATTTTTTAAAAAAAATTAACGATATGTTTTTCTTAGCGGCATTTGAAAAGACGAGTATAGTGATGTAACCCTTGTTAATGTTGGCTTTGAAGTTTTTCGCAAAACGATCTGAGGTATGTGCTGAAATTGGAATGCGAGGCAGCCGGAATAGTCTACTGAGATGTAAACCCCGACAAGTAGGGCATTCATGGCAGACTACACCCTAAAGTGCAGAAAGAATATGAGCCTACGCTACTAAGGTAAAACATATTATTCCTCTTGGCCGCAATTTATGCGACAAAGATGCAGGGTCAGCTACAGCTATGTAAATGCTAACTTCTGGAGTATCACAGAGGGCTTAGGAAAACTATTTAAAGTGTGTGTACTTTCTGACATCTAAAGTAAACAGTTTTTGTGGAAACCAGCAAACAGTTGAAAGGACTGGTACAGTGATGACGCCCCCGAAGGCGTCGTTTCGCGGTTTTTTGCACCGTAATATTCCGGATACCGTTACGAAATGTTTCAGTCTCAAAATTTACAAATACTGTACGACTCTACTCGTCTCCCCAAGAGCTTTCGAATGCCGTTAACAAAAGTATACCGTTGCCTTTAAAGAAAAGTATGCTTGCCTCAGTATGAGAGTGAAAAGGATCTGCGTGTCCCTCTAAATGCTGTAATTTTCCTTAGGCTCGTTTCGACATCTCGAATCGTTCACAGAATAAAAGGGATGTAGGTTACATCTTACACAGCTCAAACTTCATGTGTAATTGTTTTTCAAAAGTTTTGGTATTACCTCTTAAATACAAACAACGATCAGATTATATGACTTAACCCACAGCAGCGAGGAATCATTTCACAAGGATCCCCAGGAGGAACATGACTTTATTCCCTTTCTTATATAAAACGTATTATGGATACTTCTTTCACAATATCTTTTACATCCTTGAGGATCTCCTCAGCACGGAGGAACAAATAGGACACCTAATCTAATCTAAAATCCTGGCGGCAGCATAGACACTGTGCTAGTAGTCACGTGTACTAACGACATCTCCTGCCGTTTATCTTCCTCTGGTAACTCACGCGGACGACAGCATCGTACAGTGTGTGTGGCAACGTGTTTGTGTCGCGGTACCGTCATTCGACCTCTGCGCTGCTGCGCTATTAATAGTCATTGGAACTCTGAAACACTCTGAGCGCGTCGTAGCGCTTACGAACAACGGACGCAGAGAAATAGTGCGACCTCACGGTATTCAAAGCTCAGTACAGTTCTTAACCAGGTTCGCTTCATTCCCACTCTAAAAAATGTCGCAGAGCATGGACCACTGTGTCGGAAAATTCAAAGAGACGCTGGCCGTGTTTAAAGTAGACTAGCGGCAAGAAACAGTCAGTACATTCATTGCGTGATAGCAGTGGTAATGGTACTGACAACAGAGCAACTAAAGCGGAGTTATTAAGCACAGTGATCCGATATTTTTCCGCCAAAGAAGATGCAAAATTCGAATCAAGAACAGCTGTTATCATGAGTAAATTGCAAGTAGATACTCTCGGTGTAGCGAAGAAACTTGAGTCACTTAAAAAAGAAAAGTTTTCCTGTCGAGCCTAAATGCCAGTAGGCTTCCTTTCAGCAAATGTTGATGAAACTTTTCCATTATTAGCAGTCATATACAGCTGCTCGCTCGATGAAAAATCTGAACCTATAGACTGGGAAATCGCACAATAATGCACAAGAAAGGAAGCGGATGTAATAGTCTAAATTATGTAAACATGTACTATTCACAATGATTTATAGTAGGATTCGAAGAAAATGTTCTGTTGGTAGATAACGAGCATGGATTCAGAATATATCGTTCGCTTGTGAAACACAACCGGTTCTTTATTTTCACGAAGTAGTGAATGATATCGACAGGGCATCTCGATTTGATTCCATAGCCGGCCGGAGTGGCCGAGCGGTTCTAGGCGCTTCAGTCTGGAGCCGCGCGACCGCAACGGTCGCAGGTTCGAATCCTGCCTCGGGCATGGATGTGTGTGATGTCCTTAGGTTAGTTAGGTTTAAGTAGTTCTAAGTTCTAGGGGACTGATGACCTAAGATGTTATGTCCCATAGTGCTCAGAGCCATTTGAACCATTTTTGATTCGATATCTCTAGGGTTTCAGAAGGATTTTGACACTGTTCCTCACAAGCGGCTTGTGATCGGATTGCATGCCTATGGAATATCGTCTCAGCTATGCGTGTGGATTTGTGTGTGGATTTACTGTAAAAAAGAGAAAAAAAGGTCACAGTTCGTTGTAGTTGATGGTAAATGAAACCAAAGTTATATCTGAAGTTCCCCAGGGAAGCATTATAGACCCTCTTCTGTTCGACACATATCAACAATAGGCTCTACATCGCCCGATATGTTGTGGAGGCGTGCTGCTTTTGTGACTTGTTTCGCTAGGTCACCCTCTGACACTGCTGCCGGTAAACCTGATAGGGGTATAAGATTGTAGTCCACGAAACTCTTCTGTTCCTAGAGTTTCGTCCAGAACTGCGCTGGACATCTTCAGAGGCGCTGTTCCTCCGTTGAGTCTTGCCGACTGACGGGTCCGACATCTGAGAGCGACATATATGCTGTAGAAAAAGGGGCGTGGGCGGAGGTTCACATGATATGCAGAGATGATCCTTGTCAAAGATAAAACTTAACTATCGATTGTCGTCTCCTCTGTCAGCATGTGGCGTATATAAAATTCCCTGTACGTGTGGAAGACTTATATTGGAACAAAAAGAGAAGCGTAAACACACAGCTGAAGAAACGGAAAAGTCTTTGCCGACTAGGGAAAATAGACAAACCGGCTGTAGCAGAGCATGCTCTTCAGCCAGAAAGTCACGAAAATTTTATCTACGACGACAAATTATTATCCACGACTATGTAGAGAAGCCACTGAAATACATAAACATAGGGATAATTGTAATAGGAAAGGTGAGACCACGAAACTCAGCGACATATGGACAATAGCTCTGCAGAATCGCTAAAGAGCTTTTTATCTTTGACAAGACGACAATCGATAGTTAAATTTTATCTTGGCCAAGGATCATCTCTGCTTATAGCGTGTAACCCCAGCTACGGCATCTTTATCTATAGGATATATGTATCACTCTCAGACGTCCGACCCGTCAGTCGGCAAGACTCAACGGAGGAGCAACGCGTCCTCTGAAGATGTCAGCGCAGTTCTGGACGAAACGTTAGGAACAGAAGAATTTCGTGGACCACGACATTATATCCCGACAGGTTTACTAGCAGCACTATCATGACAGCCTTAATTCTACCCGCTGAGATTGTTTGTAAACTTATATAGTTACCATGAGCGCTACCTACGAGTAGAACGTCGCACTTGAATGGATTGCAGCGTTTCCGCTGAAAGTAAAACACCAGCAGGAATGCATTAGAATCGTCTATGGAACAATAGAGCGAGAATCCATCATTCCACGAAGGACAATCGCGAACAGCGATTGGATCCAGATCATCACGTTTCGCGCAGAAGGCTTGTCAACCAGGGGAGTTGCTCGACGTACGCGCCGGAGTCAAAATAATGTGGTTCAAATCGTTCAAATGGCTCTGAGCAGCACGGGACTTAACATCTGAGGTCATCAGTCCCTTGACTTAGAACTACTTAAACCTAACTAACCTAAGGACAGCACACACATTCATGCCCGAGGCAGGATTCGAACCTGCGGCCGTAGCAGCAGCGCGGTTCCGGACTGAAGCGCTTAGAAACGCTCAATAATGGGTTGTGAACAGGTAATTGGTTACAGCCGACAGGTATTGTTGAGGATTTACATCGCTAAAGCCGTCCACGTTAGACAGGTGCAGAGGATGATCAATATGTGCGAGTTCTGATCCAAAGGTACCGTGGGCTGAGTGGTTCAGAACTGAATTCGGGGTTCGAAGAGGTTGTAGGACGTCAGGTATCGTATGAGACTGTGAGGAGACGCTCCGAAAATATCGAACAGGCTCTGTTGCAAGTGTTTTTTTATTAATTATGACAGCTTCGGATTGTCTTGAACAGCGCACTAATGCCGTCTTCGCTGTTCAAGGAAATCAGAAGCTGCGCTTACTGCGCCACACGCGCCATTATTAATATAAAACACTTGAAACAGAGACTGTTTTCTACTTTTGGAGTGTTGCTGCACCAGGCCAAAATGGAGTGGAGTAATATGTTAGGTGACGACTGAATGATGCGAATCGCCATTCCCGACGAACATGGCAAGCACAAGGCCGTACACCACAGCACCATGGGCTCCGTTACAGGTGGGCAAGATATCAAGCAGAATGGACGCCTAAGGATTGGGGTCGTTTGTTTTTTACTGGTGAAACTCCGTTCTGTGTGTACCCTAATAATCACAGACATGTCTGGAGACAACCCGGCAACACCGAACGTCTCGAAGACTGTATCCCACATGTGCAACAAAGTGGTGGTTTAGTTATATTCTGGGGTGGCATTACATGGGACCACCGTACACTTCCCGTGGTTGTTTAGACCAGTTTCACTACCATGCGGCACAAGGACGAGATTCTGTAACGAATACTGGTATGGAAATGCCGTGTGACTAGGGCCTCCCGTCGGGTAGCCCGTTCGCCTGGTGCAAGTCTTTAGAGTTGACGCCACTTCGGCGACTTGCGTGTCGATGGGGATGAAATGATGATGATAAGGACAACATCCAGTCCCTGAGAGGAGAAAATCTCCGACTCAGCCGGAAATCGAACCCGGGGCGTTAGGCATGACATTCTGTCGCGCTGATCACTCAGCTACCGGGGGCGGACAACGAATACTGGTGCCCATCGACAATATTCTGGTGACAGATCGTCTTAATGGTTGATAATTCGCCTGCTGATTAGGCTGTTATTGTGAACAGATTCCTTCAGCGTGCTAGGATCACCAGAACTGAATGGCCTGCCTGTTCCCCGAACATGAACCAAATCGAACACGGCATTGTTCTCGGACGTCGACAAAGTGCATGCGCCACTTCCGCAGAGTGAGACACTCTGGACTTGTTCCTATCGATGGTATGCCACGATTAAAGCCTGCACAAGAGCAGGAGAACGTTCTACCACGCACTTACGTTGTTCAGATGCGCTGTGAAAATCTCATTATGGGAAACAGACGACTTTGTCGTTACACAATTTTTTAAATTTTATTTGGTGATCTGGAAACATTGCAAATGAACATAATCGCATGCCTCACAGCTAATTTTTGTTTCCTGTGCCACGAATTCCGAAATAAAGGACTGATGCAAAACTTCTATCCATGTGTTCACCGAACAATTCAGAAGACTCTCTGACCAGACCTCTTAGATTGTTCGTAGACAATGCTGTCTTTCACCGCTTAGTAAAGTAATCAGAAGATCAAAACGAATTATAAAATGACTTAGAAAAGATATCTGCATTGTGCGAAAAGTGGCAGTTGACCCTGAACAATGACAACAGTGAGGTCCTTCACATGAGTAATGAAAAAATTTCCGTAAATTTCGGTTACGCGATAAATCACATTACTCTAAAGGCTGACGATTCAATTTTTAGGGATTACAACTATGAACAACTTCAACTGGAACCGTCCCAGAGAAAATGTTGTGGAGAAGGCGAATCAAAGAGTCAGTTTTATTAGCAGAACACTTAGAAGATGCGACAATTGTACTAAGGTTAGTGGCTACACTACCCTCGCCCATCCTCTTCTGGATTACTGCTGAGAGTTTTGCATCCTTACTAAATAGGACCGATGAAGCAAATCGGAAAAGAGCAAAGAAGGGCAGCTCGTTTTGTATTATCTCGAAACAAGCGAGAGATTGTCATATATATTATAATTGAGTTAGGGAAGCAATCATTAAAACAAAAGCGTTTTTTTTTTTGCTGCGAGCTCTATTCACGAAATTACCATCATCAACTTTCTCCCGTCAAATTTCCTACCAATTTGTTCATTCCTACCTACATGGCGAGAAATAATCATCGTGATACAGTAAGAGAAATTAAGTCTCGGACAGAAAGACTGATGTGTTCGTTTCCCCATGTGCTGTTCGAGAGTGGAACGACAGAAACATAGACTAAAAGTTGTTCCATGAACTCTCTGCAAACCACTTAAGTATGAACTGCAGAGTAAATGAAAGGGTTCAATGGCACGAAAGGTGCTAATAGCTACAGTAACTCAACTATAAATCAGCGAAAAGGAAGGCGAAATAAATATTTTGTACGCACAGAACTCTGCAGTTTGTGGAAATTTCATGTACGATAGCTTGCAAAGAAACTTCTCTCAGCCATGTTTAAATACTTTTATTACTCGACCACTGTGCGAATTTAACCCATCATCAGCGAATCTGACCTAAGTTAATAATGCAGAATAACGATTATTTAGTTACGAAACAGTTCTCAACAATGTTAATCGAAGACATGTCAAAACAGCCATAAGAAGAAAGAGTTGCTCACAAAATATGTCACTCGTAATTTACATTCAGACTGCGTTATTTCGTTACATTGCCTGGGTGAGATACACAAGAGACTGTGACAAGGACGAAAGTACCATAATGTACGATGCTTATTTTTGCAGTAGGTTAGAGGAAGAACTGAAAAACTACAGCTTTGTATAGAGAAACAACACTCAAAGCAAATGCGCCAAAAGTTCTGGTTGCCTTAACCTCATGTTTTAGTGCCGCCTTTTTACCGCGGTTAGTTTGTCTTTGGTCGTAGGCCGACATATGACTGCAGTTCGAGTTTACCGATTACGTAGAGTGAGCTGGACATCGGCGTGCACAACCGATCACAGATCATGTTACCAACACTTACTACATACTTGGCACGTGTTTCTAATACGCAATTTATAAAGAATGTATGACCTTTGTGTACGTCGTACGTGTTGTGCATGAAGGTAATACTAGTTGTTGCTATTATTCATATAGAAAAAAAGCGCATCTTACTTTACAATGTTTTCACTCTGCCCATGGTGTTTACATAGCTCATTCTATCGGAGCGATGTTATGAAATAATCTAAACAGGAGTAAATAACACATTCTAGGGCTCTCTTCTTTCCTATGGTTGCTTCCAACACGTTTTGAGTTAATGTTGTTAACAAAGGTTTCGTAACAGAATAACTGTTTCCGTATATTCTAATCCTCCGTTAGATTGACCGCTATCTCACAGTAAAAGTTAGATTCCATGTGTATTCATTCCGTATTTTATTATTGTATCTTAAGCAGAACATGGTGATATTAAGACAGAATTTCCTTGCATGTAGCAAAATTACTGATGTACCGAGACGATTGCTTTTCCAATTTTCTGGTTTCCATTGCACTACGAAGCACTGATCTGTCGATCAGTTGGCACAAACGAATCATCATTTTGATGTGGTTTTGCATAATATGAATAGCAACTGCAGACAGGAAGCCACAATATATTTCACTCTTTGGTGGTATTGCGAGTACTGATCATGTTCCACTAGTTTCCTTACTGCAGTGATTTCGCTCCTGTGATGTAAGAAAATAGTGCAACCTGAATCGGGATGTTCCTCTCTCCTTACGATACCTGTCTGAAACTAGTGGAGTGTGATGATGGCAGCACTCATCCACTGCCAGTCCTCTTTTTGAAATCCGAATGTTGTCAGGCATAGGGGATATAAAATGAAAAAGCTGACAAACTATGCTTACTTTAATTCCATAACGTCTTATCGGATTATTTATCAAGCCAAGCTAAAATTACAAAAATGTGTAATAAGAATTATTTGTGATGTGAACTCAAGAACATTCTGGAGACGCCTGTTTACGAATGTAGGGAAATTAACCACTGCTTCCTAATATACAGGGTTATTACAAATGATTGAAGCGATTTCACAGCTCTACAATAACTTTATTATTTGAGATATTTTCACAATGCTTTGCACACACATACAAAAACTCAAAAAGTTTTTTTAGGCATTCACAAATGTTCGATATGTGCCCCTTTAGTGATTCGGCAGACATCAAGCCGATAATCAAGTTCCTCCCACACTCGGCGCAGCATGTCCCCATCAATGAGTTCGAAAGCATCGTTGATGCGAGCTCGCAGTTCTGGCACGTTTCTTGGTAGAGGTGGTTTAAACACTGAACCTTTCACATAACCCCACAGAAAGAAATCGCATGGGGTTAAGTCGGGAGAGCGTGGAGGCCATGACATGAATTGCTGATCATGGTCTCCACCACGACCGATCCCTCGGTTTTCCAATCTCCTGTTTAAGAAATGCCGAGCATCATGATGGAAGTGCGGTGGAGCACCATCCTGTTGAAAGATGAAGTGGGCGCTGTCGGTCTCCAGTTGTGGCATGAGCCAATTTTCCAGCATATCCAGATACACGTGTCCTGTAACGTTTTTTTCGCAGAAGAAAAAGAGGCCGTAAACTTTAAACCGTGAGATTGCACAAAACACGTTAACTTTTGGTGAATTGTGAATTTGCTGCACGAATGCGTGAGGATTCTCTACCGCCCAGATTCGCACATTGTGTCTGTTCACTTCACCATTAAGAAAAAATGTTGCTTCATCACTGAAAACAAGTTTCGCACTGAACGCATCCTCTTCCATGAGCTGTTGCAACCGCGCCGAAAATTCAAAGCGTTTGACCTTGTCATCGGGTGTCAGGGCTTGTAGCAGTTGTAAACGGTAAGGCTTCTGCTTTAGCCTTTTCCGTAAGATTTTCCAAACCGTCGGCTATGGTACATTTAGCTCCCTGCTTGCTTTATTCGTTGACTTCCGCGGGCTACGCGTGAAACTTGCCCGCACGCGTTCAACCGTTTCTTCCCTCACTGCAGGCCGACCCGTTGATTTCCCCTTACAGAGGCATCCAGAAGCTTTAAACTGCGTACCATCGCCGAATGGAGTTAGCAGTTGTTGGATCTTTGTTGAACTTCGCCCTGAAGTGTCTTTGCACTGTTATGACTGACTGATGTGAGTGCATTTCAAGCACGACATACGCTTTCTCGGCTCCTGTCGCCATTTTGTCTCACTGCGCTCTCGAGCGCTCTGGCGGCAGAAACCTGAAGTGCGGCTTCAGCCGAACAAAGCTTTATGAGTTTTTCTACGTATCTGTAGTGTGTCATGACCATATGTCAATGAATGGAGCTACAGTGAATTTATGAAATCGCTTCAATCATTTGTAATAGCCCTGTATTTATTCTTTAAAGAAATTTGTCATTAAAAACATCTCTTTTTCAAACCAACGGCCCAGTTAATGTAATCACTATTAGATATAAGAAAAATCTTAACAAAGATTTAATGTCAGTTAATGTGGTCCAAAAAAGTATCCACTATTCAGAAACATACATTTTCAATAACGTGCCAGCAACCATAAAAAGTTTAATTGTTAATAAATTTCAGTTTAAGAGGAGCCAAAAGTATTTGTTGGTGGCCAACTCCTTCTACTCCACTGTTACGTTTCTTAGAAGAAACAACTGATATATATATATATATATATATATATATATATATATATATATATATATATATATATATATATATATAATGTGTGTGTGTGTGTGTGTGTGTGTGTGTGTGTGTGTGTGTGTGTTTTACTGATAATGTAAAACTGACTTCTGTATCAGTGCAGTAACGCGATCATTGTAAATAAGTGTTGTAAAATGGTTCGTATGTTCAGTGTTTATTACCTCATAAATGGAAATACGTTTAAAAATTTTTTGACTCCTTCCACATCCATGACGATCATTCCACTTGGGATTTGTGGAAGGTACATCAAAAAATTTGTTTTTCATTGCAAATATTTATTGTGTATTCTTATTCTTCTGACACATTCTGTATTCTGGAGGATCTCGTCACTTGCATCAATTGAACGGGATGTATATCTAATCTAATCTTAGCTTCCAGAGTCGCATTTCCGGGATGCAACATAATCACTGAAAAAAGGTCGAGAAAGAGCTGCGGCCAAACGGGGATTGCATTAAAAAATAAGTGCGTCTCTGACACACACATGAAAAAGAGTCTATCACTTACAGGCTGTGGTCCTTACACTTTAGCCCCGTATGTCTGATGCCAGGATGTCTTACTGGTGCTTTACAAAGAGATATGAACTTTCGTTTAGCAGACGTACCGCTGTTAAGTTAGGGCACATAGTACAGAATTGTCGAGAGAATTAGTTCTATGTTTGAAAATTATTTATCACACAACTCCTTGGGAAGGTATAGGTGCCGCGAGATTGCGAAAGAGCAGAGGTCACATCCGTCACTCCCATAAATTTTACCAGAATTCTAGAACTTTTTCAAAACTGAAACATTATGAACTGCCTAGAACAAATCAATCTTCTTCGTTTAATTTAGCGTGGATTCGTACAAAACAATCATGTGCAAATCGTATGATGAAGACCAATATATCACCAAGTAAAAGCACGGATCATAATGAGCCAAACAACATATTAGGAAAAAAGTATTGAGAAAAGAAATATTTAGCAGATAGGAAAATACACTGCATACTCCGCAAACATATAGCACATCTGTACTGAAAAGCACATAACGTCATGAATGTAAGGGAATTATTTTTTTTAAGAAAGCAGACATCTATTACGGAGGTAAAATGTACGTTATACACATTACAGCCAAAAAGCACACTGAAAATAACTCAGCTAGTGGAGGTCTTCTCCAGAGACATTGTGGATGTTTTTAATTCTTCCTTCTTTGAAACCAGAAATAAAGCAATTTAAAATATGTTCCATGGTTTGATGTTCACCGCACTCACGAAATCGATTCTTTACAAGATCCCATTTTGTCATTAAGCTTTTACAGCGACCCGTTCCAGTCTTTATTCTTTTTAATCTTGTCCAAAGTCTTCTTGGAAGGTCAAAAATAGGAAATTGGTCGGTCACGTCAGCAATAACGGATCCATCTTTCGAGGTGTTAATCGTCAATGCTCCTGCCAATCCCTTTCTTTCTTCAAAACCTAGTAATCTTTCGATTATGGTTTCCCTGAGATCCGTCCTCGACTTCAGTCCATCCTTTTTGTGTAAATGATGATGAATTGGGAGATCGCACTGGTTTGATATCTTCTTCCATTCATTTTTCATTGCAGCTTTGCGTCTGATGTTTGTCGGTTGGATATAGACTAACCCTGGCAGCCAGGTTGTGCGTTGGGTTTCTGTAAGCCACTTGTGTTCCTCCTCAATTCACTGAGCTCCAAACCAACTTCTTTGAGGGGGCGCTGACTATCCATACTGGGGCGCAGTATTCTGTAGTATTCCAGTACCGAAGCTGATGTGCCCAGTGTGCATAGCTTGTCAATTACATGTCTGCTAGTTTGGCCAGTAGAAAGTGTTTGGATTTCAGTCTTTGCTTCGCTTTTTCCAGGTGGTGCCACTAGGAAACCGGGATGATTTAGTGTTTGCGCACTTCCGAAAAGTTTTTTATTCAGTGGCACATCGACGTATTCCGGAGAAAATACATAATTATGAGTTGTCCAACAAAGCTTGTAACGAGGCAGAAAATTTCCTGACAGGCATAACACAGCACTTTAGGTGGAATGCCATCTACAGGCACTGATGTAATGCCTTGTGTGGCACAAGGGAGCGTAGTAGGATCGTCGCTGTTCATGTTACACGTTAATCACTTACGGGATAGTAAAATCTTCATCCTCGAACTTTTTGCACATGAAGCTGTATTGAATGAGGAAATTCCATCTGGTAAAAATTGCAGTAATATCCAGTTACACCTCGACAATATATCAGCCTTGCTCAAAGACTGGCAAATAGCTTTCAATATAAATAAACTCAAAGATGTGCACTTGACAAAACGTAAAAGCGGAATATTCTTTGACTACAGGATTCATATGTAATAACTACACTCCTGGAAATTGAAATAAGAACACCGTGAATTCATTGTCCCAGGAAGGGGAAACTTTATTGACACATTCCTGGGGTCAGATACATCACATGATCACACTGACAGAACCACAGGCACATAGACACAGGCAACAGAGCATGCACAATGTCGGCACTAGTACAGTGTATATCCACCTTTCGCAGCAATGCAGGCTGCTATTCTCCCATGGAGACGATCGTACGGATGCTGGATGTAGTCCTGTGGAACGGCTTGCCATGCCATTTCCACCTGGCGCCTCAGTTGGACCAGCGTTCGTGCTGGACGTGCAGACCGCGTGAGACGACGCTTCATCCAGTCCCAAACATGCTCAATGGGGGACAGATCCGGAGATCTTGCTGGCCAGGGTAGTTGACTTACACCTTCTAGAGCACGTTGGGTGGCACGGGATACATGCGGACGTGCATTGTCCTGTTGGAACAGCAAGTTCCCTTGCCGGTCTAGGAATGGTAGAACGATGGGTTCGATGACGGTTTGGATGTACCGTGCACTATTCAGTGTCCCCTCGACGATCACCAGTGGTGTACGGCCAGTGTAGGAGATCGCTCCCCACACCATGATGCCGGGTGTTGGCCCTGTGTGCCTCGGTCGTATGCAGTCCTGATTGTGGCGCTCACCTGCACGGCGCCAAACACGCATACGACCATCATTGGCACCAAGGCAGAAGCGACTCTCATCGCTGAAGACGACACGTCTCCATTCGTCCCTCCATTCACGCCTGTCGCGACACCACTGGAGGCGGGCTGCACGATGTTGGGGCGTGAGCGGAAGACGGCCTAATGGTGTGCGGGACCGTAGCCCAGCTTCATGGAGACGGTTGCGAATGGTCCTCGCCGATACCCCAGGAGCAACAGTGTCCCTAATTTGCTGGGAAGTGGCGGTGCGGTCCCCTACGGCACTGTGTAGGATCCTACGGTCTTGGCGTGCATCCGTGCGTCGCTGCGGTCCGGTCCCAGGTCGACGGGCACGTGCACCTTCCGCCGACCACTGGCGACAACATCGATGTACTGTGGAGACCTCGCGCCCCACGTGTTGAGCAATTCGGCGGTACGTCCACCCGGCCTCCCGCATGCCCAATATACGCCCTCGCTCAAAGTCCGTCAACTGCACATACGGTTCACGTCCACGCTGTCGCGGCATGCTACCAGTGTTAAAGACTCGATGGAGCTCCGTATGCCACGGCAAACTGGCTGACACTGACGGCGGCGGTGCACAAATGCTGCGCAGCTAGCGCCATTCGACGGCCAACACCGCGGTTCCTGGTGTGTCCGCTGTGCCGTGCGTGTGATCATTGCTTGTACAGCCCTCTCGCAGTGTCCGGAGCAAGTATGGTGGGTCTGACACACCGGTGTCAATGTGTTCTTTTTTCCATTTCCAGGAGTGTAGAATCACTCGGGTCAAGTAAATATCGGAGAGCTACAATTTGTGGAGATATTGGGAGGAAAGACTAATCGATAAGACCAAAAAGTTCCGCGACTGGCTTGACAAAAATAGTGTAAAGTTACGATGGTAGTTTTAACGTTTCAGATAGTCTACATAGTCTGCGAACCCCCCCTTTCCCCTCGCCTCCACTACAGTTTGACTCATAGAACGTTCATGCAATCATGTGAAACGGTTAGAAAAGTCCTTATTTGGGATGATGTTAGAATTTAGCGTCAAATTGGTTTTAATGTCGGTTATAGCATAGGGTTATAACTACAAAATCAAATAGTGGTATGCAGGAGGAGGTTTAATATTGAATTAAAAAATAGGAACGCAGATAAGATATTACGAACAGCATAGTGAACGCATTATCGTAGCCAAGATAGACACGAAAGCCACGCCTACCACAGTAGTACAAGTTCATATGCCTACCAACTCCGCAGATGATGAAGGGATTGAATAAATGTATGATGTGATAAAGGAAATTATTTAGATAGTTAAAGGAGACGAAAATTTAATAGTTATTGGGGGGGAGGGGGACTGGAATTCGATAATAGGAAAAGGAAGAGAAGGAAAAGAAGTAGGTGAATATGGACTGGAGGTAAGGAATGAAAGAGGAAGCCGCCTGGTAGAATTTTGCACAGAGCATAACTTAATCATAGCTAACACTTGATTTAAGAATCATGAAAGAAGGTTGTATACGTGGAAGAGGTCTGGAGACACTGGAAGGTTTCAGATAGATTATATAATGGTAGGACAGAGATTTGGGGACCCAGCTTTAAATTGTAAGACATTTGCACGGGCAGATGTGGACTCGGACCACGATTTATTGATTATGAACTGTAGATTAAAACTGAAGAAACCGCAAGAAGGTAGGATTTTAAGGCGATGGCACCTGGATAAACTGAAAGTACCAGAGGTTGTAGAGAGTTTCAGAGCGAGCATTAGGGAACAGGGGAAAGAGATACAGTAGAAGAAGAATGGGTAGCTTTGAGAGGTGAAATTGTGCAGACAGCAGAGGATCAAGTAGGTAAAAAGACGAGTTTTAGTAGAAATTCTTGAGAAACAGAAGAGACACTGAATTAAATTGATGAAAGGAGAAAATATAGAAATGCAGTAAACGAAGCAGGCGAAAAGGAATACAAACGTCTCAAAAATGAGATCGACAATAAGAGGAAAATAGCTAAGCAGGGAGGGCTAGAGGACAAATGTGAGGATGTAGAAGCATATATCACTAGGGGTACGATATGTACTGCCTACAGGAAAATTAAAGAGACCTTTGGAGGAAAGAGAACCACCAGTATCAATATCAAGAACTTAGATGGAAAACCAGTCCTAAGCAAAGAAGGGATAGCAGAAAGGTGGAAGGAGTATATAGAGGGTCCATACATGGGCGACGTACTTGAGGGCAATATTATGGAAATGGAAGAGGACGTAGATGAAATGGGAGATGCGATACAGCATGAAGAATTTGACAGAGCACTGAAAGACCTAAGTGGAAACAAGGCCCCGGGAGTAGACAACATTTCATTTGAACTACTAATATCCCTGGAAGAGCCAGCCATGACAAAACTCTTCCATCCGGTGAGCAAGATGTTTGAGACAGGCGAAATACCTTCAGCCTTCAAGAAGAATATAATAATTCCAATACCAAAGAAAGCAGGTGTCGACAGATGTGAAAATTACCGAGCTATCAGTTTAATAAGTGATGGGTGCAAAATACTAACACGAATTCTTTACAAACGAATGGAAAAACTGGTAGAAGCCGACCTCGGGGACTATCAGTTTGGATTCCGTAGAAATGTTGGAACACGTGAGGCAATACTGACTCTAGGAGTTATCTTAGAAGACAGGATAAGGACATCAAAACTACGTTTCTAGCCTTTGTAGACTTAGAGAAAGCTTTTGAAAATCGTTGACTGGAATACTCTCTTTCAAATCCTGAAGGTGGCAGGTGTAAAATACAGGGAGCCAAAGGCTATTTGCAATTCGTATGGGATCCAGATGGCAGTTATAAAAGTCGAGGGGCATTAAAGGGAAGCAGTGGTTGAGAGGGGAGTGAGACAGGGTTGTAGCCTATCCCTGATGTTATTCAATCTGCATATTGAGAAAGCAGTAAAGGAAACAAAAGACAAATTGGGAGTAGAAATTAAAATCCATAGAGAAGAAACAAAAACTTCGAGATTTGTCTACGACATTGTAATTCTGTCAGAGACAACGAATGACCTGGAAGAGCAGCTGAACGGAATGGGCAATGTCTTGAAAGGACGATACAAGATGAACATCAACAATAGCAAAACAAGGATAATGGAATGCAATCGAATTAAATCAGGCGATTCTGAGGGAATTAGATTAGGAAACGAGACACTTAAAGTAGTAAGTAAGTTTTGCTATTTGGGGAGTAAAATAACTGATGATGGTCGAAATAGAGAGGTTATAAAATGTAGACTGACTATGGCAAGGAGAGCGTTTCTGATGAATAGGAATGTGTTAACATAGAGTATACATTTAAGTGTCAGGAAGTCTTTTCTGAAAGTATTTGTATGGAGTGTAGCCATGTATGGAAGCGAAACATGGACGATAAACAGTGTAGGCAAGAAGAGAATAGAAGCTTTCGAAATGTGGTGCTACAGAAGAATGCTGAGGATTAGATGGGTAGATCACGTAACTAACGAAGGCGTACTGAATAGAATTGGGGAGAAGAGGAATTTGTGGCACACCTTGATAGGAAGAAGGGATCGGTTGTTAGGACATGTTCTGAGGCATCAGTGGATCACCAATTTAGTATTGGAAGGTAGCGTGGACGGTAAAAATCGTAGAAGGGCAGCAAGAGATGAATACAGCAAGCAGATTCAGAAGGATGATGGTTGCAGTACGTATTCAGAGATGAAGAAGCTTGCACAGGATAGAGTAACATGGAGAGCTGCATCAAATCAGTCTCTGGACTGAAGACTACAACAACAGCATCATATGTTCTCTCTCCATGTGAATTTCTACATTTTGTCGTTTTTTGGTAGATTCTTATTGATAACACAAGACTTGTTAACCGTGATAATTTTTTCAGGAAAGAAGTGTCCGCGTTCTTTATTTCAGTGAAGTCGCAGCAGAGGTGCACGAGTAGTTGTTCCCGTTAGGGAGTCTGGATGTGCGGGATAAGCTTTGGACACACATTTCTCTTTTCCAAAACAGTCTGGAGAATATTATGAACACTTGATTTTAAAATGTTGCTTCATTGCGATACGTGCTACAACATCTCTGACACATTACATCGCCGAGTCCACTACTTAACAATGCCTGCTCATAACTGACCGGTCGAATGCACATCTATTTTTTACAGCTATAGTTCATGCTGCCACCGTTGTTACTACGCTGACGCACTTACGTTTCAGGAACAGAATCAGCCTCGGAACCTTTCGTTCGCACAGCTGTGATTCGTCTCTTCAAATCACTCGTCTCCAGTCTTCGACTTTCGAGTAGCATCGCTATTTACACCATTTCAAGCGTCACTTAACATTAACTGCAGATATGTGTGGCTTATGAGAAATTGCTCGCCCATTGTATCCCATTATTTTAACTCCCTACGCACAGTCATTGTAAAAGTTGGTCTTCTGGTAGCATATTGGTACTCAGGAGTGATTGCTTCCGCTGCTTTCATGGTATTTTTTACCATCACCATCCATAATGCTCGACGGTCCCTCTCTGTCACTAGATGAGGCCTGCCTGGTTTTAATTTAACTGTGATTGTTCCTTTGCGTTTATACTTCTCGGGCACGTTACCCAGGGTCCAGTTGGGCAGCTATACAAAGATTGAAATTTCCGTGATGTATTTGTTACTCAAGTGACACCCAACGTCTACTCCACGTTCGAAGTCACTGAGCTCTCGTGACTGACCCCTTCTTTTATTACTGCTCCTCTACTGACAACACAAGGCTGCCCGTCTCCTTTCTACCAGCGGGTCAACAGCGCCCGATATCTTGTGGTGAACTGTGCATTACATTGTTCACTCAAACAATGAGTGAGACATGCGCGTACGTGTAAATTCGCCGTAGCATCTCAACACGAAACGCATAATTGCGCTGGTTATCTTCTCGGTCTTTCTGGAGGCGGCTTCTGCATGATAGCTATGTTTTCTTCTACTTTGCACTCAGTCAAAATGGTCATTCGCTCTGATCACAACCTCTCTGAGTTTGAACTGGATTCCAGAAAACGAGCCGGACGGAGTGGCCGAGCGGTTCTAGGCGCATCAGTTTGGATCCGCGCGACCGCTACGGTCGCAGGTTCGATTTCTGCCTTGGGCATGGATATGTGTGATGTCCTTAGGTTAGTTAGGTTTAAGTAGTTCTAAGTTCTAGGGGACTGATGACCTTTGAAGTTAAGTCCCATAGTGCTCAGAGCCATTTGAACCATTTTTTTGAACCAGAAAACGAGCGACTAGTATTGCTATCGTCAGATCGTTAAGCGGAAATATTTTTGAGCAAACTCGCATAAATACCCACATACAAGCGACTAGTTGGCCTTGACGAAACATGTCTACCATTACTGTAACGCACTTAGTAACAGTAGTAAAGCCGCTTTATAAAAAGGGAGAAAGGGGTAATGTAGACAATTTTAGACCTATTTTTATGCCATCAGTGTTTGCTAAAGTTATTGAAAAGGCTATGTATGTAAGAATAATTGATCATTTTATACCACATAATTTGCTATCAGATTTACAATTCGGCTTTAGAAGTGGTTTAACAACTGAAAATGCTATATTCTCTTTTCTCTGTGAGCTACTGGATGGATTAAACTAAAGGTTTCGAACGCTAGGCCCCTTTTTTGATTTAACTAAGGCGTTTGAATGTGTTGATCAGAAAATATTGCTGCATAAGTTGGACCATTATGGAATACGTGGAGTAGCTCACAACTGGTTCACTTCTTACTTCAATAACGGACAGCAAAAGGTCATTATTCACAGTGTTGAAAATGGATGTGATCTGGGGTCTGAGTGGGACACAGTCAAATGGGGATTGTCCCAGGGATCAGTGTTGGGACCACTCCTTTTGGTTATTTATATAAATGATACGCCCTCTAATTTTACGAGTAATTCTAAAACATTAATGTTTTCTGATGACACTAGCTTGGTAGTAAAGGATGTTGTGTGCAACATTGGCTCTGTTTCAAATAATTTAGTTCATGACATGAGTTCATCGCTTGTAGAAAATAAACTAACACTAAATCACAGTAAGATTCAGTTTTTACAGTTTATAACACATAATTCAACAAAAGCCGACGTTTTAATTTCACAGAATGATTAGTGAAACTGAACAGTTCAAATTTCTAGCTGTTCAGATAAATAGTAAAATGTCGTGGAAAGCCCACGATCAGGATCTTGTTCAAAGACTTAATGGTGCCATTTTTACTTATCGATAGGTGTCTGAAGTGAGTGATCGTTCGACACGAAAATTAGTCTACTTTGCTTATTTTCATTCGCTTATGTCGTATGGTATTGCATTTTGGAGTAACTCTTCCCAGCCTAAAACGGTATTCTTGGCTCAGAAACGGGCAATTCGGGCAATAAGTGGTGTAAGTTCGAGAAACCTTTCGTCGACCCCTGTTCACTAGTCTGGGTTTTCTGACATGGGCCTCTCTGTATATATATTATTTACTGCCGTTTCTTGTTAACAATATCAGATTATTCCCAAAAATTAGCAACTTTCACTCAGTTAATACTACGTAGAAGTCCAGTCTGCATTTGGATCGCACTTTCTTGTCTCTTATACAGAAAGGTGTGCTGTACGCTGCTGCATCCACTTTCAATAAGCTACCACAAGAATTCAAAAATCTTAGCAGTAATTCAACCGCTTTCAAATCCTAACAGAACAGTTTCCTCATGGGTCACTCTTTCTATTCTGTCGAGGAGTTCCCTGAAATCGTAAGCTGATTCCTATGTTATATTGTTGATTGCTTTTACTTAAACTTATGGCTTGACTTTTTTTGGGTTTATTAACATTTTATTTTATCTGTTATTACTTTTATGTTGTAATTTCATGTATTGACACGTTCCATGACCTTTGAGATTAGCTCCTTAATTTGGTTCTACAGAACTAGACGTGTAAATAAATAAATAAATGAATAACAGTAGCTACAAGACAACCAGCGTAAATTTGGCAATTTAGTATGCTTAAATTGCAAGAGATAAATTGTAATTCAGTGTAAGGAAACGAATAACTTGCTGTACGTGACTTAACCGATGCCTCTGTGTCAACTCGAATGATCATGCCGTGTACGTCGCTTATAAGTAACGACCTTGCGACTTTCGTAACACCAGTTTCCACCCGATTGATGAAATTAAGCAACTTTGGGTTCACGAAGCAATTGGATTGGTGACCGTCCGAGGAAGGACACGCAAGTCGCCGAAGCTGCATCAGATTGAAATATTTGGACCAGGCCGTGATGCCTGACGTCATTATTATTATTATTATTACACCTGGCTTACAAGTCCACGTGGCATTAAGGCACGTGCACGTATCAGAGCAACGTTACGTAAATTATCGCTCAAGCAACACCCGTTACAACATGAGAACTGAATAAAAATTTTGGAGTTTTACAACCTCCTCAAATTCTACATGTGGTATAGCTACAGCTGCACTGTAGCACAGTAGAAAACGAAGCTGACTTCGTACTGGAGGCGAAACGTAAAGTTGGCTTGGGTAGCACTTGACGTTTCGTTTGTATCCTGAATCCACAGGAAAATGGTGCAGTAATCTGACGTATATTCCCACTTCGTGTTTTCCTCTCTGCTCCAAATCCTCCATTACGGTGGAATGCCGACAGAAAAAGTGTTTCTCTAGTAGTAGGAATTCCCTAATGGAGACCGCGTGTTGCTCCTCGTGTCACATGCTCATTTGGCACAACTGACGAAAAATACGGTTGTCAGAGGGCACAGCTGCTTAAGTCAGCTGCTGGTTCAGCGCGTTTTGTACTTGATTTTTGGGAAGGAGCGCAAGCAAACGAACAGTGAATACATTAATACGGAATACATGAAGTTTATGGCAATCGCATACGACAGAGTCACCAGAGCGTAAAAGATGTATATCCTGTTTGTAACAGTTTCCATCGTGAAGATAATTTAAGTATGATAGACCGAAAATGGAAGGAGAGAGGATGGAGGAATACTGTTTAGTGGCCTGTTGACGGAAGAGATAATTAGGGTGAAATAACAACCGAATTCGTCAATCAGTGTGAGATAACATAAGTAAGCACTGTTACAAATCCACAACACAGTTTGTAAATAGCATATCAAACCACCAAGTTTTTCAAAACAAAAACTAACGAAAATTTACTCGCGCCCCGAAGTTCGATTTAAACATGAAACTAACAAGGACAGCTTATTTAGCAGCCACGTACTAATCAAGTGCAGCTCAGAACACAACAATTGTAGCAATGGTTAGCGTCAAATGAGGCATACGCCAGCACTTTTTTACCTGGTAAATAGTACTGAGGTTATATTCTAGGCAAATAAATCGATACAGCGGTTCCCTTAACATCTCTTTGTTGCAAATGACAGTCTGTGTTAATACAGACTTCTCACACCCACAAGGCATACATAATGTAACAAAATGTAATGGTAAACAGACATTTGAAACCTAAACGATAGAAGAAACCCCGATGTCACATTTCCACGTTCCTAACACACATAAAATTTTGTGGGTATTAGGGTCACTTCAAAAGTTCTGGACACTGTAAGCCAGAATTGAAGAAAATAATTTGTTTTATGAAATACCATCACAGGCCTTCAATACAATCTCCATTCTTGCTTATGACAGCTTCCCAACGTTTTGGCAACTTCTGTATTCCGGATAGGGCAACCGCATTGTTGAGCTGTTTGATTACGCGGGTCCCCTCACTGAAAGCTTCACCACTTGTGTCAAAATGTGTTGCACCGAGTTGTTCTTTCAATCTGAAAACAAATCAAAGTCTCGTGTGCTCATATCAGGACTGTATGGTGGATGAAGGAGGATTTCTCATCTATATTTGTAGAGCGTTTCTCTGACTGCCAGGGCAATATGCGGTCTCGCATTGTCGTGCAAAATGAGGATCCCAGCTGTAAGCGTGTCAGGCCTTCTTTCACAAATTTTCGGTGCAAAACATTTTGCAGAAACAGCTTGTAGTACGTGCCTGTCACAGAAGTCTCCTGTGGCACTCATTTTGTAGCTATGACTCCATTCATGTCATACGCAAAGATCATCATCAGTTTCACCTTTGATTGTTACCGGCCGAATTTTTTCGGTTGTGTAGAGTCGGAACTTTGCCATTGTGAGGACTGAGATTTCAGTTATGGCTCAGAATTTCGTATACAGTTTTCATCAAGTGCAACAGCCCTTTTCAGAAAAAAGTTCTCCTTCTGTTCGATAACGTCGAAGCAATTGTTCTGCGATTCCTTAGCGATCTGCTTTCTGCTCCTCACTCAGATCATGCGGTACCCATCTGGTAGTAAATTTTCTGGTATTCATTTTTTTCATTTACGATTCTGTAAACTGAAGTGACAGCCATTCTGGTTTCATAAGCAACTTCCTCATATGTCTTTGGTCGACCCTCTATCAAAATGGCATTAACAACAATATGAGAGCTGTGGTCTGCTCAAGTTGAATGCCTCCCACTTCTTCGGCTGTCCACAGTGCTTAGCCGACCTTCATGGAAACGAGCCGACTACCGTGATACTGGGCTACGGTCCACTACATTATTCCACACACCTCTCTCTGAGCGTTGTAAATTTCCGTTTTAGTTCTTTCCTCTTAGGATTCGGTTTTGATCTAGGAACGAAGGTCGCTACGCGTAACCCGGCCTGACTCGGTTTCAGATACCATTTTAAAACTGAATTATTCACGACACAGACACGCGAGCTATCAAACAGTTATACGACCGTCACGCCCAGTGTCTCGCTCACAACCGACATGAATTTCAACTTGATCACGCCACCGTAACGCTCGCGCATGCGCAGCGTTCAGGAAGGACTTCTGAAATGCCCCTCCTATATCTTTAGTAAGCAAGAAAAGGAAAACCGAATGAAGATGCTAAAATTGTTCTCTTGTAAGAAGGTGAACCCTTTTAATTCATTATTACCCATCTTTATTTTACTATACATTAATGAAATTGTGGTATCGAACTCTTGTATGTTACATTATCACTAGCCTCTCCAGTGGCGACAATGAAGCGTGTCCATTTTTAAGTACAGAACTCTTCAGTCTTCTTGTTCTCTTCTTTTCCGGCTGCAGCCCATGAAGGCTCCGGGCGTTGTATCTCGACTTCGCCACCTTGCTTTCATTCTGCACTCCCAATCTTCTCAGATCCGTCTCTACGTCATCTGTCCATCGCAGTCTTGGTCTTGGGGCGGCGCGGTTCTTTCCGTCCCTTTTACGACGAACCTGCACCTACCTTTGAACAGTGTCTCAGCAGATCATTAGTAGGAAAGCCGCGTGAAACCTACTGTACTTCGACGTGAACCAGGCTGCAATTTAAGTCACTAATCTACGTTTTGGGAGAAAGTTTTCACACAAATGAAAGGTTGGAAATTTTGTCCTCAATTAATATACAGGGTGATTCAAAAGAATACCACAACTTTAAAAATGTGTATTTAATGAAAGAAACATAATATAACCTTCTGTTATACATCATTACAAAGAGTATTTAAAAAGGTTTTTTTTTCACTCAAAAACAAGTTCAGAGATGTTCAATATGGCCCCCTCCAGACACTCGAGCAATATCAACTCGATACTCCAACTCGTTCCACACTCTCTGCGTAACAGTTTGGATAGCTGCTGTTATTTCTCGTTTCAAATCATGAATGGTGGCTGGGAGAGGTGGCCGAAACACCATATCCTTAACATACCCCCATAAGAAAAAATCGCAGGGGGTAAGATCAGGGCTTTTTGGAGGCCAGTGATGAAGTGCTCTGTCACGGGCTGCCTGGCGGCCGATCCATCGCCTCGGGTGGTTGACGTTCAGGTAGTTACGGACAGATAAGTGCCAATGTGGTGGCGCTCCATCCAGCTGAAATATGAATTGTTGTGCTTCTTGTTCGAGCTGAGGGAACAGCCAATTCTCTAACATCTCCAGATACTGTAGTCCAGTTACAGTAGCACCTTCGAAGAAAAAGGGACCAAAAACTTTATTTCAGACGATAAGGTTTCATAACTAATCTTTTTCGTAGGACTCTCCATACAGTTGATTGTGGAATTTGCAGCTCTGTGCTAGCTCTGCGAGTCGATTTTCCTGGGCTGCGAACAAATGCTTGCTGGATGCGTGCTACATTTTCATCACTTGTTCGCGGCCGTCCAGAACTTTTCCCTTTGCACAAACACCCATTCTCTGTAAACTGTTTATACCAACGTTTAATAAACCACCTATCAGGAGGTTTAACACCATACTTCGTTCGAAATGCACGCTGAACAACTGTCGTTGATTCACTTCTGCCATACTCAATAACACAAAAAGCTTTCTGTTGAGCGGTCGCCATCTTAGCATCAACTGACGCTGACGCCTAGTCAACAGCGCCTCAAGCGAACAAATGTACAACTAAATGAAACTTTATAGCTCCCTTAATTCGCCGACAGATAGTGCTTAGCTCTGCCTTTTGTCATTGCAGAGTTCTAAATTCCTAAAGTTGTGGTATTCTTTTTGAATCACCCTGTATTCTGAAACTTAGGTGAACAAGTATCACTGCCAAGACCGTACTAGTCTTAACACAGTCACTCATAATCCCTTTCATTCACGTTAGCAAGTTTATTGTGTTGCATTTCCCGAAAACGTAATAGCTACAAAAATACTGATTGTTTTTGATTGATAATGCTCGCCAAATATTAAGTCTGTCGGTAACAAATGCAGTCACAGTTTTTAGCCACCGACCTGCTCAATTCGCCACGCGGAATATGTCTTTTCTCGTCACAAAATTCACTTAAAAATTCCGAAATTTCTACACCCATCGGAATGATTATGCCGTCACTTTACAACACTTTTGATGTATGAAACACTGCTAGATCCGGCAACTTCTCATTTCCATCGGAACTACTACTACACACGTCCGAACTGTTTCATGGCTAGACTCCGACTCCTCTCTAGAATACTCTGTCTTCTCTACCAGCAGAGCAAGGCGCGCGAAGAACATTGCTTTACCATTGGTCAGTTTACTCAACAGCCAATAGCAAAACAACATTCTCCCGCGTCACTACGCGCGTTTCATCAATAACCAATCGCAAAATGGTAAACCTAACGACTGCACTTATTACCGACGTAATTATCTAATATGCTGAAGTTTTGTTTATGTATAAAGTTATTTACTATTGTTATTTATACCTGAATTAGCTTTCCCTTTACCATAAACTTATTTTACAAATCTATTCTACAAAACATCCCCTTTGTCCATATCCGTACTTCTTCGAAATGTTCCCACACTAAATCCTACTACATAACTCGTTAAACAATTATCTTCATATTAACCTTAAACCACATTCACGCATTATTCATATTGCTAAAACACATTTATAACACTTTACTTACACAAAAAGACATAATAACACTTTATGAAAATACTAGAATTGTTTATGAAAAACATTCTATTACTTTAGTGCACTCTAGCGGACACAATCGAAACTAAAATCACAGTCCCCCTATCCAATATGGTCCTCTATCGGCTGATACATAAACTACGTGCGCGTCCAGTCTCGCGTCACCATCTGTCACTATCCAGCTCTGAGACACATCTCCCACTTAACCGCCTCCAAGGCAGGATCGGTATACGGCGCTACGCCTCAGTATGCCCTCTGACTTTGCAGATAGCATATACTTTGGTACTCGCTGTTCTTCCATTACCTGCACTTCTCCCAAACACTGTTATCTTCGTGCCTTTACATCAACGGTGGCTGGTTGATTCGTATAGAGTTCTGCATTGATCCTAATTCTCTAAGCACTTTACGCCCCAGCGTATCTAAAGCATTTCTTGCTTGTTGTGTTACTGTCCATGTTTTGCACCCACGCGTAACAACAGGTTTTATAATCGTTTCGTAAACTGTCAGCCTCAACTGCTCTGAGATGTTGGAGGATCGCCGCAAGTAAAGGAAGCCCCTATTACCTGTAGCTGTTTTTGTCTCTATATCTCGTGGCACCATATTGTCTTTCATAAGCATTCCTCCCATTGCTTAAACACTGATTTACTTTGTCACATTGTTTTGTCGCTCGTGTTGATAATAAGTTTCGTTTATTCCTTTATTATGGCCTAGTCAGTGCAGTCGCATCGCGTGCCAAAACTACACACAATGGAGCGCCAAAGAAACTGGACTAGGCATGCGAATTCAAATACAAAGATACGTAAAAAAATTGTAAATTTGTGGTAAGTTCCTACTGCTAAGGTCATCGTTCCCTAGGCTTACACTCTACTTAATCTAACTTCAAGTAATTTAGGCTAAGGAAACACACACACACCCATGCCCGAAGGAGGATTCGAACCTCCGACAGGGGTACAAAGATATGTAAACAGGCAGAATACGGCGCTGTGGTCGGCAACGCCTACGTAAGACAAGTGTCTGGCGCAGTTGTTTGATCGGTTACTGTTGCTACAATGACAGTATATCAAGATTTAAGTGAATTTGAACATGGTGTTACAGTCGGGGCATGAGCGATGGGACACAGCATCTCCGAGATAACGTTGAAGTGGTTATTTTCCCGTACGGTCCATTTCACCAGCGTATCGTGAACATCAGGAACCCGGTAAAAAATCAAATCTCCGACATTGCTGCGACCGGAAAAAGATCCTGCAAGAACGTAACCAACGACGGCTGATAGATGTGCAACCGTTCCGCAAATTGCTGCAGATTTCAGTGCTGGGCCACCAACCATTGTTAGCGTGCGAATCATTCAACGAATCATCATCGATATGGGCTCTCGGAGCTGAAGACCCACTCGTGTACCCTTGACGACTGCACGACACAAATCTTTACATCTTGCATTGGACTGTTGATGACTGGAAACATGTTGCCTAGTCGGACGAGTCTCATTTCAAATTGTATCGAGCGAATGGACGTGTACGGGTATAGAAGCTATCTCATGAATCCATGGTCCCTGCATGTCTACGAGGGACAGGATGTCCTTGTTTATGTTCTTGAAATGTCGGAGATTTATTCGAATGCTTGTTATTAGCTTTTATTTTGCAGGTGGTGTCGCTTAAACATATTGTCACGAGTAATAATAGCTTTGGTTGTATTCCGAAGTCCCGCCATGCCTTGAATAGACTGATCCTGTTGGCACTAAAATAAGTTGCCTTGAAGTCGACTTACAGTTGATATACTGTCATACTGAACTCGTAACACCTTCCACCATTGGTCGAAGGGCGAACGTGTGATGTGTTAGTTTTGTTTTCTTCCTGAATCCACACTGGCATTGCCCAACTGTGGCTTCTGCATACGCACGTAATTTCTTGCTGAGTATAGTAGACTTATGTTGTAGGCTGCATTCGCCACTGCTATTCCTCTATGTTATTGCATATTTTTCTGTCGCCCTTCTTATGTCTTTCTGTAGTAATGGATGTTTCCCACTTCGTTGGCATTTCATCAGTTCTCTGTATTTTCGAAACAGTCCGTGAACATTTCACTTGGTATTTTATATTCCTCCACAGTTCATCTCCTTAAAAGATACACGCTGTCATCTTATCTTTAGCTTTTGTTCATGGTACACATGTGTACAGTAACACTGACGTTGAAACTGGTATGAGGAGAAGACACCATAATAATGAGCTGTTTCCCACGGATTTATTATTATGTACGGCCAGTTTCGTGTCTCGATAGTCGTTTTTATTTTGTTAAGAGAATACGTTAATGGTTTATGCTGACGCTGGTAATATTGAGAAATATATGTAGCACAGTGTGATTTAAACTGACAAAAATTCGGTTTGCCTTAAGAGACAGAGGAAAAATACACAAAATCGTAGTGTGGACCGATGCTGATTTCAGACTACCCCTTGGAACACAGCATCACCTCGATCGGTGTTTAAGGAAGTAAGATATTAGACAGTGTAAGATTGTACTGCTTCTATGTTGCAAGAATTTTAAAATGAAATGGCGTGTTAACCAATTAAAAAAAGTCTTAGACGCGACAAGTAGCATTTATTACATTTCGAGGCGCCTTTAAAGCTATAGATGTTGTCCTAAACGAAATGGAGAGTCTGTGAACAAATCTGAGTTGGTATTAATGTCTTTCGACACTTATTTTTCAGCCTTCTATATTCCAAGACACGAATCGGGGTTTCATTCACTTTAAATAAAGGTAATAGTTACGTGTCTGTCATCAGTAAGTGTGTGTCGGTTGTAATTTAAATACCCAGCTGTCTTTCATTCTATGTTTTGTAGCTCCTCGCTCTTTAGATCGCTTACCAAAACAATAAGTCCGTTGCATTATCTGTCACTTTTCAATCACATATAGTACATGACAAACGTTGTGCTACAGTTTTGTGTCAGCGTGTGCAGATGTTTGTGTGGTGTATGGATGAAACAGAAACACGAAGCTGCAGGATATAAAATGAATGACAGCTGCAGCAGCCGCGCGGTCTCAGGCGTCTTGTCACGGTCCGCGCGGCTTCCCCCTGTCGGAGGTTCGAGCCCTCCCTCGGGCATGGATGTGTGTGTCGTCCTTAGCGTAAGTTAGTTTAAGTTAGATTAAATAGTGTGTAAGCTTACGGACGGATGACCTCAGCAATTTGGTCCCATAGGACCCTACCAGAAATTTCAAATTTTTACAAATGGCTCTGAGCACTATGGGACTTAGCATCTATGGTCATCAGTCCCCTAGAACTTAGAACTACTTAAACCTAACTAACCTAAGGACAGCACACAACACCCAGCCATCACGAGGCAGAGAAAATCCCTGACCCCGCCGGGAATCGATCCCGGGAACCCGGGCGTGGGAAGCGAGAACGCTACCGCACGACCACGAGATGCGGGCTCAAATTTTTACAGCTGCAGTACTTAAAATGCAGTAGATATAAAAATACACATGGCAGATATATAATTGTATTATGGCAATTTAAAGAGAGTGAAAACCAGAAATGCTTCTTGGTATGGGCAAAGTATAAAAAAATCTGGCTGCTTTATTTCTTAAAATAATTTGTTCCACACCCATAACGCTCATCCACCAGCATCGCGTATAAAATAAATCGCAATGATCGTAAGACTTAGCAGTTGGACAACCTGCGGATTGACGTACGCTGACAAGCGAGAACATTATGACCACCGAACTCCTATCGATGTAAACCCATCCAGTTGATAGCAGCGTCTCCTGGGGAGGAATGGCTGCTAGTCAGACACGTGCACGGTGCACGTAGTATCGGTGAGCATGCTGTCCGTGTGTAGAATGGGGAAGGAGCGCGATCTATCTGAGTTTGATCAAGGGCCAGATTGTGATGGCCCGGAGGCCATTACAGAAACTGCACGACTTGTTGGGTGCTGGAGGAGTGCTGTGGAGCGTGTCTTCAACATGTGGTGAAACAAAGTGAAACCACGTTTAGACGTCGTGGGGTTGGGATGCCACCACTCATTACATATGTCGAACGTTGTAGGCTGGGCTCACTGGTAAAACAGGACAGGAGGCGAACTGTGGCGAAACTGACATCAGACTTTAATGCTGGGCAGCGTACAAGTGTCTCTCAACACACAGTGCACCAAACACTCCTAAAGATTGGCCACTGTAGCCGATGACCCATGTGTGTGCCAATGTTAACACCACGACATCGTCAACTACGACTGAAATGAGCGCGTGACCATCGGCACTGAACGTTGGCGCAGTGACAGAGCGTTGCATTGTCTGATGAAATCCGATAGCTTCTTCATTATGCGGACGGGAGGGCGCGAATCCGGCGTCTTCCAGAGGAACAGCTCCTTGACACCTGTACTGCGGTAAGGAGACAAGCTGGCGTCATCTCCATTCTGCTCTGGGGAGCACTCGCGTGGCTATCGATGGGTCCAGAGGATTTCGTGCATGGCACCATGACGGCCAAGAAGTATCATACACTGGTTGCAGACCACGTACATCCTTTCATGACGATCATGTTTCCCGACGACAGTGACATTTTTCAGCAAAATAATGCGTCAGAATTAAGTTTTCACTCTGCAGCGGAGTGTGCGCTGATATGAAGCTTCCTGGCAGATTAAAAATGTGTGCCGGATCGAGACTCGAACTCGGGAGCTTCGCCTGTGGCGGACAAGTGCTCTGCCACCTGAGCTACCCAAGCACTACTCACGACTCATCCTCACAGATTTACTTCCGCCAGTACCTCGTCTCCTACCTTCCAAACTTCTCAGAAGCTCTCCTGCGGAACTTGGAGAACTAGCACTCCTGGAAGAAAGGACATTGCGGAGTTCGAGTCTCGGTCCAGCCCACAGTTTTAACCTGCCAGGAAGTTTCAAGATAATACGCCATGCCACAAGGCAGGGAGTGTGATGGAGTGGTTCGAGGAACAAACTGGCGAGTTCTAATTGATGTGCTGGCCCGTAGCTCGCCAGATCTGAAGCCGATCAGACACATGTGGGATGTGACTGAACGTGGCTTCAGAGCTCACCGTCCGCCTCCCCGAAATGTACGGGAATTAGATGAACTGTGTGTGCAGATGTGGTGCCAACTGCCTCCAGCGACCTATCACGGCCTCATTGCTTTCATGCCTCGACGCGTCGCGTCGCGCTGTATCCGTGCCGTAGGTGGACATACCAGCTACTAGGTAGGTAGTCGTAATGTTGTGGCTGATCGCTGTGTGTACGTAGAGACGTCAGAAAATAAGTTACAGATAATGTCCGACACTAAGGCCACTGCATATAAAGAATGGCGCATTGTCAGATGAGGGGACATGTTCAGCGTTTCCTGAAGACACAGTTTCGCTGCAGTACGGATAACAGGTGCACCACAGTGTGCGAGTGAATTGGAGCAGCGACTGGAGACGTACTTCAGTGTCACAGTATGCGTTACACTGCGATTATTGTGAGAAAAACGTCTAAACTGCACACAGATTCAGCATGGAATTCTTGTGGTATATGGACGAAATGCAATGTAGCGCCCAACTGTAGGGAAATGCTGCCAACAATTTCACCAAGGCTGCACAGACGTGGGTGATGCTGTTCGGTAAGGAAGGCCATCAATGTTGACCACCATGGACGGTGTCCATGCAATCGAGGAAATGATTGGCAGCAGTCGCTGGGAAAGAGATTTTTCAATGATGGGAACCTTCACGCAGCGGTTCTCGAATTTCTCCTTGACCGCGGAGGGGAATTATATTACAGAGGTACTGAACAACTAGTAGAATGTTCCGGCCGTTTTTTACAGAGACTTGGTGACTATGTTGAAAAATAGTGTCACGTATCTGCGTCAGTTTACATTTACATTTATATTTATACTCCGAAAGCCACCCAACGGTGTGTGCCGGAGGGCACTTTACGTGCCACTGTCATTACCTCCCTTACCTGTTCCAGTCGCGTATGGTTCGCGGGAAGAACGACTGCCGGAAAGCCTCCGTGTGCGCTCGAATCTCTCTAATTTTACATACGTGATCTCCTCGGGAGGTGTAAGTAGGAGGAAGCAATATATTCGATACCTCATCCAGAAACGCACCCTCTCTAAACCTGAAAAGCAAGCTACACCGCGATGCAGAGCGCCTCTTTTGCAGAGTCTGCCACTTGGGTTTGCTAAACATCTCCGTAACGCTATCACGCTTACCAAATACCCCTGTGACGAAACGCGCCGCTCTTATTTGGATCTTCTCTATCTCCTATGTCAACCCGACCTGGTACGGATCCCACGCTGATGAGCAATACTCAAGTATAGGTCGAACGAGTGTTTTGTAAGCCACCTCCTTTGTTGATGAACTACATTTTCTAAGGACTCTCCCAATGAATCTCAACCTGGCGCCCGCCTTACCAACAATTAATTTTATATGATCATTCCACTTCAAATCGTTCCGTACGCATACTACCAGATATTTTACAGAAGTAACTGCTATCAGTGTTTGTTCCGCTATCATATAATCATACAATAAAGGATCGTTCTTTCCGTGTATTTGCAATACGTTACATTTGTCTATGTTAAGGGTCAGTTGCCACTCCCTGCACCAAGTGCCTATCCGCTGCAGATCTTCCTGCATTTCGCTGCAATTTTCTAATGCTGCAACTTCTCTGTATACTACAGCATCATCCGCGAAAAGCCGCATGGAACTTCCGATACCATCTACTAGGTCATTTGTATATATTGTGGCCGGCCGCAGTGGTCTAGCGGTTCTAGGCGCGCACTCCGGAACCGCGCGACTGCTACGGTCGCAGGTTCGAATCCTGCCTCGGGCATGGATGTGTGTGCTGTCCTTAGGTTAGTTAGGTTTAAGTAGTTCTAAGTTCTAGGGGACTGATGACCACAGTAGTTAAGTCCCATAGTGCTCAGAGCCATTTTTGTATATATTGTGAAAAGCAATGGTCCCATAACACTCCCCTGTGGCAGGCCAGAGGTTACTTTAACGTCTGTAGACGACTCTCCATTGAGAACAACATGCTGTGATCTGTTTGCTAAAAACTCTTCAATCCAGCCACACAGCTGGTCTGATATTCCGTAGGCTCTTACTTTGTTTATCAGGCGACAGTGCGGAACTGTTTCGAACGACTTCCGGAAGTCAAGGAAAATAGCATCTACCTAGGAGCCTGTATCTAATATTTTCTGGGTTTCATGAACAAATAAAGCGAGTTGGGTCTCACACGATCGCTGTTTCCGGAATCCATCTTGATTCCTACAGAGTAGGTTCTGGGTTTCCAGAAATGACATGATACGGGTGCAAAAAACATGTTCTAAAATTGTACAACAGATCGATGTCAGAGATATAGGCCTATAGTTTTGCGCATCTGCTCGACGACCCTTCTTGAAAACTTAACTGGAACTACCTGTGCTCTTTTCCAATCATTTGGAGCCTTCCGTTCCTCTAGAGACTTGCGGTACACAGCTGTTAGAAGAGGGGCAAGTTCTTTCGCGTACTCTGTGCAGAATCGAACTGGTATTCCGTCAGGTCCAGTGGACTTTCCTCTCTGGAGTGATTTCAGTTGCTTTTCTATTCCTTGGACATATATTTCGATGTCAGCCGTTTTTTCGTTCGTGCGAGGATTTAGAGACGGAACTGCAGTGCGGTCTTCCTCCGTGAAACAGCTTTGGAAAAAGGTGTTTAGTATTTCAGCTTTACGCGTGTCATCCTCCGTTTCAATGCCATTATCATCCCAGAGTGTGTGGATATGCTGTTCCGATCCACTTACTGATTTAACGTAAGACCAGAACTTTCTAGGATTTTCTGTCAAGTCGGTATAGTGCAGCATTCAGTGGAAGTTGCCTGGCCTGCCATTATAATGTGCAACTTACTTTTTGAATTACCCTCATACTTGCTTAATGAAAACATTCGAAACGCAGTTGAATGAAATTCTACGATCAATGTACTCTTTCGTCTAAACACTGCGAAGATTTCTGCCTGAGGTGTGGTCCCATTCACTTTCTTCTTCAGTGTTGGAGTATAGTAACAAACAGGAAGAAATAAATGCCTAATGACTCAGTCAAATACTTGACGATGTGTCGCCGTCACTTATTTTCTCGTTGAGTGTCGGAGACCCCAACAAACAGAAACAGATGAATGCCTGATGACTCGGTCAGACGCTTAAAGGCTGCTCCACGCTCAGGTCCAGCTCCAGGGAAGGAAGCTCTCCCTATACCAGTGCCAGCGACAGGTCCTTCAGAGCGCAGTTACTCGGCTTACGCAGCTCTTCTGGCCTACAAGACACCTGTTTAACTTCGAGGTCGCCTCGCCAGCGCTCGCTGATGTTGACGGTCTTCGCTGCGTCGCGCGAGGTCTTCAAACCAGCGGGTAACGGTAGGCAAGAACGAGACTAAACACATACGAATCCGTGCTTCGAAACACGCTCTAACGGCAAATCAGAGCGTACACCACGATTGTCTTATCATGCTGACAATGTTGACGTCGAAATGAAACAGTGGCAGCTCCAATAACAGTAATGGCTCTGAGCACTATGGGACTCAACATCTATGGTCATCAGTCCCCTAGAACTTAGAACTACTTAAACCTAACTAACCTAAGGACAGCACACAACACCCAGCCATCACGAGGCAGAGAAAATCCCTGACCCCGCCGGGAATCGAACCCGGGAACCCGGGCGTGGGAAGCGAGAACGCTACCGCACGACCACGAGATGCGGGCACCAATAACAGTAAACACTACTCTATACTCTACATAGATTGTAACAGAGGCCATCTGGATGGCACAAAATTGTGTCGAATTTTCGTATTTCAAGTGCAGCCTTTATGCAAATTATGCAATAAACTGCAGAGGAACGTCCACGTTGCAATATTAATTTTCTTTGCCACATGGTGACTAGTTTGGAGCCTAAGCTCATTATCAGATCATCCAAAAATCAAAAACAAATAGTAAGTACTCTGTATGTTACAAAAACAGTGCCACAGTTCAAAGAAAATTGATGAATTGATGACAATTGATACATACCACTAAGCTACGCAACGACGTCAATTACGAAAGCCACATGCCTATACATATCAGACAAACACATCTTGTAAATTAGCGCACGCCTGAGCTTCATTAACCTAACTGAGACATCGCAGTGTGGAAGGTGTTAGGAAGACTATAGTTGAATTCTTTTATCTTGGTGGCTAGCGCATGCCCGCCCAGACGCGGGAGATTGCTGCGTTGCCAGTTGCGAACGACGCAAGCGCCAATAGAAGCAGCGCCATAGTATAGCATAGTTCGCAAGCTTACGTTTAGGGGGGAGCGCGCAGTTCATGAAGTAAAGCCACCACAGCCGCATTAACCCTTTCGCTGCTACAGATACGTGCTCCCCGCATTCCGCGCTGTGCGCGATTTTGTCACTGCACTGCTCGCCTGTGCTGACACATGGTGTTCCCAACTGCTTTGACACACTTATCATTCGATTCCACAAAAACTATTTGCCCCAAAAATTAGATTTTTTCACATCTTCTTGACTGATTACTTCCCCCCACTTCCTTTGACTGATTGAAGTGCTTTAAAATAAAGCCAAACGCGCCCGGTGTAAATAAAACTTTTATTACAGTCGCGAAAGACGGAATATTTCTCAATATTACATACGACACCTATGTGGTACTTAAATTAAATGAGATATTGTTATACAGTAAATTTTATATGAAATTTAGGTACCATGTCCACATTTCATTCTCAACATTGTGGCAACTAAAATCGACCATACGGAAAGTATACGCTATAGACTTTTACCTCTGCAAACTCTTCAAAATTTCGTGCAATGGTTTACTTCATTTAATGCTGCACAATAACACGGTTGAACATCGAAACAAAATTAAGTCATTTATGGGGGGAAGGTATCAGTCAAGAAGATGTGTAAAAATCTAATTTTTGGGCCAAATATTTTTTGTGAAATCGAATGATAAGTGTATCAAAGCAGTGGGAACACCATGTGTCTGCACAGGCGAGCGTCCGCTGCTCGTGGTCGTGTGGTAGCGTTTTCGCTTCCGACGCCTGGGTTCCCGGGTTCGATTCCCGGCGGGGTCAGGGATTTTCTCTGCCTCATGATGACTGGGTGTTGTGTGATGTCCTTAGGTTAGTTAGGTTTAAGTAGTTCTAAGTTCTAGGGGACTGATGACCATAGCTGTTAAGTCCCATAGTGCTCAGAGCCATTTTTTTGTACAGGCGAGCAGTGCAGTGATGGCAAAATCGCGCTCAGCGCGGAATGCGGGGAGCACGTGACTGCAGCAGCGAAACCGTTACGCTAGCGCAGCTCGTACTGCGACGTTTCTCCATTAGGACTATAACAGGTCACGCAAAATTCTGACAAACACTGTTGGTATGCCTATGAATTACTCGCACTTCGTCGAAGTACAATAGGAAATAAACAATTACCGCTGTTCTTTATTGGGGAAAAGCGGTTCGTGAAATTGATACAAACACCTTTCCTTGCTATCGCCTGAATTAAGAGTCTTATTGCTTGTTTGGTTTCATTAATTAATAGAAAATGAAGCAATTGGTATAAATAATGGTTTTTTCAAACTTTCAAAAAACAAAGTCTGCTATCAAGACATTGCTTTTGTTCTATTACTTTATTTATGACTGAACGTTTCTAAAACTGAAGACACTCGTCCGTGCTCTACTCTGCAGCCGAGATCTGGCAACGTCATTCTCTGTTCATTGGCTGACTGTATTTTTTAACGTCAGATGCGCAGAACGAACCTAAAATCGGCCGCCAACATAAATGACGCGCACTTTAGGATACGGGGAGCTCATCGGAACTGCCCCGTCTAGCAGCAACTTCATTTCACATATTTTCTATTTTTCTCTCTTTTTTCAGTTTCTTATAAAGTGACTAGCCGCACATGCGGTAACAAGCATTACAAAATACATAGTTGAAGTACAACGAAAAGCTTTGTAAGAAGACATTTAAGTTACAATACATAAAATAAACAAAAAGGTGCCTCTACGTCATCACGCCAAGGATGTACAATACATAAGATAAACAAAAAGGTGCCTCTGCATCATCACGCCAGCGGCATCCTCGGCATGCTGATGAAACAAATGTTGAGCTCCTTAACGACACTAGTAATATGACAGTAACTTTTCAAAACACCAGCAAATAGATCCATAGACAAACGTCTTTTACAGACAACTTAGTACGACATGCCAAGATGAGAAACTTCAACAGAAGTGAAACCACACATTTAGTTAGAAAACAATTACATGAAGTCAGACATAAAACAATGGTAAAACACCATCATCAAGTGGACACCATCACATACAGTCGGAAATAAAAGACAATTAAGTACCAAATGACAGCATACGAAAGTTCAACGTGAATCAAATCTCACAGTCAGGTGTAAAACAATTACATGAAAATCAGATTACATAGCGCTAAAATGCCACACATTACATGGAATCGGGCATAAAGGTAACCAGTAAATTTTACGGTTACATCTGCCTTCGAACTCACGGTAACAAAGCCCTATACTCACAACAAAGACACGGTATAAATTATCGTACGTAAACATACAGTTTTTTTTTCTTTCCCATTATGGAACGCCATTCTTTTATATCTCGAAGTACGAGTGTAGAGCAGACATTAGTAATAAAACATTAAGATATTAATGCAACAGCATATTTCAGACAGAATTTTAAAATAGTGCTTCACCCTTTAAAAACAGCTTCATGAGTTTTTCATTTTAGTTTTACTTTGTTTTAAAGACTACGCAGTCATCTCTGGTATTTTGGGATTTTCCAGTACATTCACTGGAGGTTAAATTTATTTCAAGGCTTTATTATTACGTTTAAAAATTGATTTATTATTTTGCTGATGGAGGAGTGTGATGTTGGTGGTGGTGGTGGTTAGTGTTTAACGTCCCGTCGACAACGAGGTCATTAGAGACGGAGCGCAAGCTCGGGTTAGGGAAGGATTGGGAAGGAAATCGGCCGTGCCCTTTCAAAGGAACCATCCCGGCATTTGCCTGAAACGATTTAGGGAAATCACGGAAAACCTAAATCTGGATGGCCAGAGACGGGATTGAATGTGATGTTGGTGGTTAACTGTAGATTGTATCTGATTAGTACGAAGAATCTCGTATACTGGTTTGCATAGAGCCTACATACGAAAAAAAATGTGATTTGTATCTGCCATATATGCCCCGTACTTCGCCTCTAAAGCTCAGTGGTCAGCGAAGATTGCTGCCAATGGAAGAACCCGGGCCCGATTCCCGGTACTACCAAGGGTTTCTCCTCGGAGGGAGGACTGCCATGGGCTGCATTCAGCCTTGTGATGTCAACTGAGGAGCTGCATGAGAGAGGAATAATAACTGGCGTTCCCCAAGGAAGTCTTGTCGGTCCTCTGCTGTTCCTGATCTACGTAAACGACGTAGGAGACAATCTGAGCAGTCCTCTTAAATTGTCTTCAGGCAGATGATGCTGCCATTTACTGTCTTTTAAGTTATCAAATGGTAAAAAGGATTTGCAAAATGATTTAGAGAAGATATCTGAATGGTGAGAAAAGTGTCAATTGACTCTAAATAATGAAAACACTAACAGCAGTGTTGCGTTTGTTTCCATTCGTAATGTGTAAACTATTCTACCCAGAACCGAAGGAACAGTCAATCAGTGCGCTAAATTTCGGTTACTCGCTAAATCACACACATGTAAAGACTGTAAACTCAGCTAAATACTTAGGGATTCCAGTTACGAATAACTTAAACCGGAACGACAACATAAATAATGCTGTGGGCGAAGCAGGCCAAAGACTGCTATTAATTAGCAGAACACTGAGAAAATAAACAGGTCTGCTAAATAGGCTACTTACACTACACTTGGCCGACCTCTTCTGGAGTATTGCTGTGCGGTGTGGGATTCGCATCAGATAGGATTGACTGAGTGCATCTAAAAAGTTCAAAGAACGGCAACTTGTTTCGTATTATCCCAGAAAGGGGAGGGAGTACCACAGATATGATACACGAAATGGCGTGGCAGTTATTAAAACAAAGGAAATTTTTGCTAAGGTAGGGCCTCCTCATGAAACTTCAATCTCAAACATTCTCCTCAGAGTGTGAAAATATTTTATTGTCGCCCATCTACATAGGGAGAAATGATCATCATAATAAACTAAGAGAAGTCAGAATTTGCACAGAAAGATTATGTGATCCCTTTTTCCGCACGCTGTTCGAAAGTGGAACAGTAGAAAAGTAGCTTGAAGGTGATTCGACGAGCCCTCTGCCAGTCACTTAATTGTGAATTGCGGATTAATCACGTAGATGTAGATGCAGGTGTAGAAGTAGCGTTTCGACTGCCTGGGAAGTCGGCAAAACGGCCAGGAGAGCGGTATGCTGGCCACTTTCACTGCAACATCCGCATGACGCCGCGAGGCACAGGATGACACGGCGGCCGGTCGACATGCCTTGGCCATTCAGTACCTGAACGAGGAGCTCGCTGTATTTACTCCGTCATATTCGCATGTTACTTCGCATACGTATTCGGGAAGTTGAGTGGAGACTGTTTCACGGTCAAATCTTATACTTATTATGGAACTTATAAACTTTTTACGCACTTTCCGGGGTGGATCCATCTACATCTACATCTACGTGCTCATTCTGCTATTCGCAATAAAGTGTCTGGCAGAGGGTTGAATGAACCACCTTCAAGCTGTCTCTCTACCGTTCCACTATCAAATGGCGAGTAGTAAAAACGACCACTTACATTTTTCTGTGCGAGCCCTGATTTCTCTTATTTTATCGTCGTGACCATTTCTCCCTACTTAGGTGGGTGCCAACAGAATGTTTCCGCAATCGGAGGAAAAAATTGGTGATCGAAATTTCATGAGAAGACCCCTTCGCAACGAAAAACGCTTTTGTTTTAATGACTGCCACTCCAATCCACGTATTATGTCTGTGGCACTATCTCCCCTATTTCGCGAAAATACAAAACGAGCTGCCCTTCTTTGTACTTTTTCAATGTCATCCGTCATTCCCACCTGACGCTTAACCCACACCGCGCAGCAATACCTCAGAATAGGGCCGACAACGGTGGTGTAAACAGTCTCCTTAGTAGACCTGTTGCACCATTCTGTGTTCTGCCAATGAATCGCAGTCTTTCGTTGGCTCTACCCACAACATTATCTACGTGATCGTTCCAATTTACGGCATTTGTAATTGTAATCCCTAAGTATTTACTTGAATTTACAGCTTTCAGATTTGTGTGACTTATCGCGTAATCGTGTGAATAACTTCACACTTTTCTTTATTCAGGATCAGTTGCCACTTTTCGCACGATACAAATATCTTATGTAAATCATTCTGCAATGCGTTTTGGTTATCTGATGACTTTACAAGACCGCAAATGACAGCATAATCTGCAAACAAACTAAGACGGCTACTCAGATTGCCTCCTATGTCGTTAATATACATCAGGAACAATAGAGGACCTATAACACTTCCTAGGGGAACGCTGGATATTATTTCTGTTTTACTCGATAACTTTCCGTCTATTACTGCGAACTGTGAGTTTTCTGACGGGAAATCACAAATCCAGTCGCACAACTGAGGCAGTATTCCATAGGCATGCAGTTTAGTTAGAAGACACTTATGGGTAACGGTGTAGAAAGCCTTCTGGAAATCTAAAAATATGGAATCAATTTGACATCCCCTGTCGATAGCACTCATTACTTCATGAGTATAAAGAGCTAGCTGTGTTTCGCAAGAACGATATTTTCTGAATCCGTGATGACTACGTGTCAATACATCGTATTCTTCGAGGTACTTCATAATGTTCGAATACAGTATATGTTCCAAAACACTACTGCAAATCGACGTTAGCGATATGGACCTGTAATTCAGCGGATTACGCCTACTTCTCTTTTAGGGTATTGGTGTGACTTGAGTAATTTTGTAGTCTTTATGTATGGATCTTTCTGTGAGCGAGCGGTTGTATATAATTGCTAAATATGGAGCTATCTTATCAGCATACACTGAGAGGAACCTCACTGGTATACAGGCTGGATCGGAAGCCTTGCTGGATATCTATTTCTATGTTTCTATTCTTGGCAGTTGTTCTTGACTGGAATTCAGGAATATTTAATTCGTCTTATTTGGTGAAGGAGTTTTGGAAAATCGTGTTTAAAAACTCTTCTTTTGTGGCACTGTCTTCAGTGACTTCACCGTTGTTATCGCGCAGTGAAGGTATTGATTGCGTCTTGCCACTGGTGTGCTTTATGTATGACCAGAACCACTTTGAGTTTTCATCCAGATTTCGAGACAGAATCTCGTTGTGGAAATTTTTGAAAGCATCTCGCGTTGAAGTACGCACTATATTTCGATCTTCTGCAAAACATTGCCAGTCTTGGGGATTTTCGTTCTTTTAAATTCGGCATACTTTTTCGCTGCTTAGTTACGAAAGAATTTTCCGGTTATGTTTGTTCATACTAATGCCCGTTACTGACTTTCGATACTTGATACTCCTATTCCCTTTGGCGTCTCGCTCTTCTGTGCAAGGTAAGGTAGTCTCTCTGTCTGAAGGCGGTAGTTTAATATTTTAGAAATATGCTTTTTTGAGCGACCGTCTTCAGTACATAATTTAATGGTTGGTTCAAATGGTTCTGAGCACTATGGGACTTAACATCTGTGGTCATCAGTCCCCTAGAACTTAGAACTACTTAAACCTAACTAACCTAAGGACACCACACACATCCATGCCCGAGGCAGGATTCGAACCTGCGACCGTAGCGATAATTTAATGTTTCATTGTATTTAATGTTAGCTTTCCTCTTAATCGACACAAATTTTGCCCTGTTCCTGAGATTTCCATTTTACATGATAGCTTTCGTAATATCCGCTTCCAGTGTATATTTGTACAATAGATGCTTACAACTATCCACTCGTCAATAGATCCGTACCTAAAGACGGAAGTTGCCCAAGTCACACCAATACCCAAGAAAGGAAATAGGCGTAACCTGCTGAATTACAGAGCCAGATCGCTAAAGTCGATTTACAGTAGGATTTTTGAACGTATACTGTGCTCGAACATTATGAATTGCCTCGTGGAAAACTATTTATTGACATACATGGATTCAGAAAATATCGTTTTTGTGAAACAAAACTAGCTCTCTATCCTCAGGAAGTAAAGAGTGTAGTCGACACAGGAAGTTATACTGATTCCATATTTTTAGGCTTCCAGAAGGCTTACCGTTCCCCACAAACGCCTTCTAATCAAATTGCTTGCCTATGGAGTATCGCTTCAGTTGTGAGACTGGATTCGTGATTTCCTGTCAGAAAGTTCACAGCTCGTAGTAACTGACAGAATGTCATAGAGTAAAACAGAAGTGTTATCTGGTGTTTCACGAGGAACTGTTATAGGTCCTCTGCTGCTCTTGATCTACATACACGTTTTAGGTGATAATCTTAGCAGCCCACTTGGGTTGTTTGCAGTTAATGCTGTCATTTACTTAAATTGAAGCGATTACATAGATAATGTTGTCGGGAGAGCAAATCAAAGACTGCGATTTATTGGCAGAACACTTGGCGAACGCAACACGTCTATGAAAGATTGCTTACACTACGATTGTCCACCCTCTTCTGGAGTATCATTGTGCAATGTGGGATTCTCATCAGTTAGGATTGACGGAAGACACCAGAAGAGTCCAAACAAGGGCAACAAATTTCGTATTATCGCGAAATTGGAGAGAGAGTTTCGCCGATATGATACTCGAATTGGGGTGACAATCATTAAAACAAAGGAGTTTTCGTTAGGGTAGGAACTTTTCATGAAATTTCAATCACAGCTTTCTCCTCAGAGTGTGAAAATATTTTGTTGGCGCCCACCTACATAGCGAGAAATGGTTGTCGCAATAAAATAACAAATGTCAGAGGGCGTAATGAAAGACTTAAGTGTTCATTTTTCCTGCGCGCTGTTCGAGAGTGGAACGGTACAGAAATGACTTAAAGGTGGTTGGATGAACTCCCTGCCAGCATTCAGTTGTGAATTACAGAATAGTCATGTCGATGTAGATTAGACTTACTGAGAAGGTCTGCATATCTTGTAGTCAATGTCTGCAAATCCATTACGATCGGAGTAATTTTTGCTTATCATTCCGCGTACTGTAAAGCTGCTACGACAGTTGCGCTTTTACAGGAAAACTAGAAGACTCACTATGAAGCGAAATCATTTCTCCGTAATCATAGCTTTTAAACAGGAACGGGCATCGCGCTCTACCTGTGCTTTTGTAACAGTCCTCGTAGATCGCATAATACTCTGGAAGTCAACAGGAATGCACATTCCCGTTAATTCCTGTGTTTCATTGAATACTTTTGCTGGACAGTAGAAAACGTCGGCCGCTACAGTGCTTTCGTTAAACTGGTAATCATAATTAGGATACTTTCGCATTCGCCGGAGAAAAGGTGCGACCAGTTCAATGTCGATGGACGTGGAGCTGTCACCTGGAGGCTGGTCGGCACTACCAGACCTCTGTAATTGCAACCTCTGTGCGTGACGCAGCGAGCACCGTTACACGCGTCTTGCATGGTCGTTTGCTACGGGGCGGTTATAGTTAAAGTGCAACTACTTAGAGAGGTCCAGTGTGGGCTGTAACTAATGTATGGCAGCGAAACATGGTAGATATTCTAATGCGTTAATGCGAAACCGATTTACACTGGAAAAAAATAAGTTCCTGTTGCGGCTACCTGGTGCAATTGTGGCACTGTGAGAGCACTAACGACATACAGAAGTGTTTCCAGAGTAATGGATTAGGAACGGGACGTCGGCAGAGAAGGTCTAATGAGTGATAGGAGCATAATGTTGATTTTATTACACACATCACATCGGTTCCCAGAATTCCTGAAGATAGACGTTGACTGTGGATATTGTATGATAGGCGCAGTCCCTTTGAGTATTCAGAGATTTCACTAAAGCCGCTTACAAATGTAAACAACCGTGCATGAGCAGCCACGTAGACGGAGCGGGTCAGGCAGCCGATCAGTTCTAGTCATTCCACCAGGAATGAGGTACACGACTCGTGTTGTCTGTTGTTCAACCATGCCTAGACGGTCAATACCGCGGTTCGATCGCGTCCGCATTGTTACTTTGCGCCAGGAAGGGCTCTCAAAAAGGGAAGTGTCCAGGCGTCTCTGAGTGAACCAAAGCGATGTTGTTTGGACACGGAGGGGACATAGACACAGGAACTGTCGACGACATGCCTCGCTCACGCCGCCCAAGGGCTATTACTGCAGTGGATGACCGCTACCTACGGATCGTGGCTCGGAGGAACCCTGACAGCAACGCCACCATGTTGAATAATGCTATTCGTGCAGCAACAGGACCTCGTGTTACGACTCAAACTGTGCGAAATAGGCTGCATATGCGCAATTTCACTCCCGACGTCCATCGTGAGGTTCATCTTTGCAACCACGACACCATGCAGCGCGGTACAGATGGACCCAACAACGTGCCCAAAGGACCGCTCAGGATTGGCATCACGTTCTCTTCACTGATGAGTGTCGCATATGCCTTCAACCGGACAATCGTGGGAGATGTGTTTGGAGGCAACTCGGTCAGGCTGAACGCCTTAGACACACTGTCCAGCGAGCGCAGCGAGGTGGAGTTCCCCTGATGTTTTGGGGTGGCATTATGTGTGGCCGACGTACGCCACTGGTGGTCATGGAAGGCGCAGTAACGGCTGTACGATACGTGAATGCCATCCTCCGACCGATAGTGCAACCATATCGGCAGCTTATTGGCATGGCATTCGTCTTTATGGACGTTAACTCGCGCCCCCATCGTGCACATCCTGTGAATGACTTCCTTCAGGGAAATGACACCGCTCGGATAGAGTGGCCAGCATGTTCCCCAGACATGAACCCTATTGAACAAGCCTGGAATAGATTGAAAAGGGCTGTTTATGAACGACGTGACCTAGCAAACTCTCTGAGGGATCTACACCGAATTGCCGTTGAAGAGTGGGCCAATCTGGACCAACAGTGTCTTGATGAACTTGAGGATAGTATGCCACGACGAATACAGGCATGCATCAACGCAAGAGGACGTGCCGCTGGGTATTAGAGGTACCGGTGTGTAAAGCAATCTGGCCCATCACCTCTGAAGGTCTCACTGTATGGTGGTACAACACGCAGTGTGTGGTTCCCATGAGCAATAAAAAGGGCGGAAATGATGTTTATGTTGATCTCTATTCCAATTTTCTGTAGAGGTTCCGGAATTCTCGGAACCAAGGTGATGCAAAATTTTTTTGATGTGTGTATTAAGCGGCGTTTACAGAATTTGTTCAGGATGAGCAGCGAAGACGTGACGAGCTGCTGCATCCGTAAAATGACGTGATCAACAGTTGCTGCCAGAAATTCTGAGGGAATGTGAGTGACGTGTACCTGTATATTTGCCTTCAGATCACTTGGAGTCCAAACATGAGACTCATAAACGTGATCTTTTACACATTCTCAAACTAAATATTATATGAATTCGGATAAGGTGATCTTGCACGTCATGCATCTGGACAACTTCTGGAGATAATATTTTCGCCGAAGGTTGCATTAAGCCGGCCGATGTGGCCGAGCGGTTCTGTTCGCTTCAGTCTGGAATCGCGTGACTGCTCCGGTCACAGGTTCGAATCTTGCCTCGGGCATGGATGTTTGTGATGTCCTTAGGTTAGTTAGGTTTAAGTAGTTCTAGGGGACTGATGACCTCAGATGTTAAGTCCCATAGCGCTCAGAGCCATTTGCACCATGTTTTGAAGGTTGCATTAAATAGATCTTTCACTGGACGAGCGACGTGAGATATTGTTCCATCTTGCCTGAAAATAGTGGTTTCGACACAGTTGTGCTCTCCCAAAGCGGGAATCACGTGCTGTACAGGAGGTCTCGATAACGTGCAGACGTCACGGTATACCTGACAGGCTCTCTGGGCGTATTCTCTTCAAAGAAGAACGGACCGAGAATAAAGATGATTGTGAATCCACATCACACAGTCACATACGCCGAATGCAAAGGCTCCTCGTGCACAGCACGCAGTTTAACAGTACCACAAACTGGGCAGTTCTACGTAATCACTGTGCCCTGTCGTGTAAAATGTACCTTGTCACTACATAGAATGATGCCCGGCCACATGTCATCAACTTCGATCCGTTCCAAAAACCGATGAGAAAATTCTGAACGTTGCTGTGTATCACGAAGTTTCAGTTGCTGCCTTTCTGGATGTTGTACAGGTACCACTGTAATAGGGACCGCAATACTTTCTGAACTCTGACACTGCGCGAGCACTGGCACTACGCGAGGCACGTGCAGCATGGTAAGTTACGTCAACAGAAACCTCGTCACTAGCTCCCATGAGCCACACTAACTTCACACGTGTTCTCGAATTTCGTAATTATCTTCTTCAAACCATTTAATTACATCGGACCGCTCCTCAGATCATTTAGTCGACGACGCTCTGTCAGTCCAGCACTTTAAACGCTGCCGTTCACACGAAACAGTTTCACTAACAGCGCAGTGTCTTTCTTCTTGACATGTTCACTCATGTTACGGCTTGTTAAATGAGAGCGTGGACGTCGTACCGTCACAAAGTGTACAGCGCCAGATTTGCACCTGCTGGCCAAAACCGCGACGAAGATTCTTACAGCCTAACTCGGTTCTTCATAAACGCATTAACATATCTACCAAGTTTCGCTGTCATACGATAATTAAAGCCCACACTGGACCTCTGCGACTAGCTGCACTTTAATTATAACTGCACGGCACATACATCAAGTATTTCGACAGCAGCGTTTGGGTTGCGAGGAACAAAATGAAACCCCTCACGACCTTAATGTCGGCAAAGAGATTCTGAGGTGAGGAATGTCTGAAAAGGAATAAACTAGTCTCCGTTTCTCTCGAATCAGCCTGGTGCATTGTTCCCTGCGCTATCTAGCTCGATGGTGGTGTTCTAGTGAACGTCATATCTGCTTTTTATCAGGCTTATCCAAGTTCGCGCAACTCTTTCCTGGAAGGAATGAATACATCTACAGACCTTGTGCGTGGGAACGTAGATTTAATGATCAAGAGATGGAATCACTTCCGCGTAATCTTCTTCTTTCTCTGGGCCTTTGTCCCGGTGCAATGCGGGGCCGGCCTTGTTAGTATTGATTTGGCAGTGTTAGTCGCAGAGGGTGGTCGGATGCCCTTCCTGCCTCCACCCCGAATCCCCCGGGACGGAATTAGTGTACCCCAGCTGTCTGCGTCTAGTGTAAGCCATGTAACAGTGCGAACGTTTTCATATGTCTGCGAGTCGTGTAACTGAGGCGGAACGTGGGGCCAGCCCGGTATTCACCTAGCGGGATGTGGAAAACCGCCTAAAAATCACATCCAGGCTGGCCGGCATACCGGAACTCGTCATTAATCCGCCGGGCGGATTCGATCCGGACCAGCGCGCCCACTCGAGGCCAGGAGCAGCGCATTAGCGCTTTCGGCTACCCTGGCGGGTCAATCACTTCCACGTAATCTAGAAATTTAAATGGGTAGTTAGGAACAAATTTACCGAAAGAGACAACAAGGACAGTTTTCTTGATCACGTTTTGATTATTGTTAGAACGAGTAACAAAACAAAAATGTCAGGTAGCACTTCTTGTGCCCAGCATGAGAAGAGGTCATCTTCAGAAAGGTGTAGCCAAATTTGCCGTGGTAAAGGAACAAAATTTGTCAAGAACAAAACTGAAGTGAAGTTCGAGCGTTTCTTTTAACAGAATACCTAATGGATAGCAATTTTCCGTTTGTATGAACTTTGGCGACAACACAAGTGTGTATTCTCCGCTTGCAAACGATCATAAAGGTGCCGAATGACATCCTGCAATATACTGTCCCAAGCATCTTGCACTCCTCGTTGCAGTTCGGCGATGGTCCTTGCAGTCTCTGGAGGACGAGTAAGTTCCCATTTCGCCGTGTCCCATATGTGTTCAATTGGCAAGAGTTCCCGCGGTCTTGCTGGCCACGGCAGTTGCTGTAGACCGCGAAGAGCTTATTGCTTAGCAGCGACATCCTTACGTGGACGTGCATTGCCCTGTTGAAAACGCACGTTCACGGGGATAGCAAGACGTACAATGTATCGGGCACATAAACCCGAAATGTGACACCGAGTTGTTACTGATGTCCCCCCCACACCGTGAGGCTTCGGGTGGGACCTGTGTGTCGTTGGTGCACTTAATTCTTAATAGGCTGCTCACCAAGTCTACGGCGTACACCTTTACGCCTATATGTCGTAGACAGGCGCAACCTACTCTCATCACTGAAGATGGCAGATGCCATTCCACTCTCCAGTCAACCCCTTAACGACCCCAGAGTACCCGATTTTGGTCGTGTCGTGATGTCAGCGGTAACGTGGTCAGAGGCACCCACGATTTCGTCCTGCTGCGAACAGACGGTTCCCATTGGACCCTGGTAACGCATCAGGGCCAACACGTGCCCGAATTTTCTACCTGGATGATGTTCGATCAGCCAATGCCGCTGGAAGGATGCGGCGAGCTTGACGTGCGTCTGCACTATCCGGACGTCCAGAACCTGGTTTACAGGTGTGGGAACGTTCCAAAGAAAACAGAGACAGGCAATCGATACATCGTGCCAAAACTGTGCAGCAGTCCGTCAATAAGTCCATCTAGCTTCCCGCCAACGTCTACATCTACATCACATCTACATGGATACTCTGCACATTTTAATGTCTGGCAGAGGGTTCACCGAACCACCTTCACAACTCTCTATTATTCCAATCTCGTATAGCGCGCGGAAATAACGGACACATATATCTCTCAGTACGAACTCTAATTTCCCTTATTTTACCACGGTGATCGTTTCTCCCTATGTAGGTCGGCGTCAAAAAAAATATTTTCTAATTCGGAGGAGAAAGTTGGTGATTGTAAGTTCGTGAGAAGATTCATCCGCAGCAAAAAACGCCTTTGTTTCAATGATGTCCATCCCAAATCCTGTATCATTTCAGTGGCACCCTCTCCCCTATTTCGCGATAATACAAAACGTGCTGCTCTTCTTTGAACTTTTTCGATGTACGCCGTCAATCCTATCTGGTAAGGATCCCACACCGCGCAGCCGTATTCTAAAAGAGGACGGACTAGCGTAGTGTAGGCAGTCTCCTTAGTCGATCTGTTACATTTTCTAAGTGTCCTGGCAATAAAACGCAGTTCTTGGTTGGTCTTCCCCACAACATTTTCTATCTGTTCCTTCCAATTTAAGTTGTTGGTAATTGTTATTGCTAGGTATTTACTTGAATTTACGACCTTTAGATATGACTGATCTATCGTGTGGATGACCTCACACTTTTAGTTATTTAGGGTCAATTGCCAATTTTCGCACCATAAATATATCTTTTCTAAATCGTTTTGCAATTTGTTTTGTTCTTCTGATGACTTTACTAGACGATAAACGACAGCGTCATCTGCAAACAACCTAAGACGGCTGCTCAGATTGTCTCCCAAATCGTTTATGTGCATAAGGAACAGCAAAGGGGCTATAACACTACCTGGGGAATGCCAAAAATCACTGCGGTTTTACTACTGACTGTGACCTCTCTAACACGAAGTCACGAATCCAGTCACATATCTGAGACGATATTCCATAAGCACGCAGTTTCACTACAAGCCGCTTGTGTCGTACAGTGTCAAAAGCCTTCCGGAAATCCAGAAATACGGAATCAATTTGAAAGCCCTTGTCGATAGCACTCAACTTTTCACGCGAGTAAGGAGCTAGCTATGTTTCATAAGAACGATGTTTTCTAAATCCTTGTTGAGTGTGTGTCAATAGACCGTTTCCTTCGAGGTAATTCATAATTTTCGAACACAATACATCTTCCAAAATACTGCTGCATATCGACGTTAATGATATGGACTGTAATTTAGTGTATTACTCCTACTACCTTCCTTGAATATTAGTGTGGCCTGTGCCACTTTTTCCAGTCTTGCGTACGGATCATTCATCGAGCGGACGGTTGTATTTGATTGTTGAGTACGGAGCTATTGCATCAGCATACTCTGAAAGTAACCTAATTGGTCTGGACCAGGAGATTTGCTTTTATTAAGTGATTTAAGTTGTTTCACTACTCCGAGTATATCTACTTCTACGTTACTCATGTCGGCAGCAGTTCTCGATTCGAATTCTGGAATATTTACTTCGTCTTCTTTTGTGAAGGCATTTCAGAAGACTGTGTTTAGTATCTCTGCTTTGGAAGCACTGTCTTCGATAGTATCTCCATTGCTGTCGCGCAGAGAAGGCATTGATTGAGTCTTGCCGCTAACATACTTCACATACGACCAGAATCTCTTTTGATATTCTGCCAGGTTTCGAGTCAAAGATTCGCTGTGGAAACTATTGTAAGCATCTGGCATTGAATTCCGCGCTAAATTTTGAGCTTCTGTAAAAGACCGCCAGTTTTGGAGATTTTGAGTCTGTTTAAATTTGATATGCTTTTTTTGTATTTTTTTGTTATTTCTGTAACAGTGTTGTGACCCATCTTGTGCACCAAGGAGGATCAGATACTTCGTTTGTTAATTTATATGGTATAAATCTCTCAGTTGCTGCCGGTACTATTTCTTTGAATTCAAGCCACATCTGGTCTACACTTAAATTGTTAATTTGGAATGAGTGGAGATTGTCTCTCAAGAAGGCGTCAAGTGAAATTTTTTCTGCTTTTTTGAACAGGTAAGTTTTTGTTTATGTTTGGAGGATTTGGGGGTTAGAATATTCAATCTCGCCAAGACAACCCCGTGTTCACTAATCCCCGTATCCGTTTTAATGCTCATTATTAAGTCAGGATTATTTATTTGTTACTAGGAGGTCAAGCGTGGTTTCACCAAATAGCTAGAGCTGTTCAACGGTAGTATGTACTCGTCGGTGGGCGATGGTTATACCATAGAATGAATGTTGCAATCACTGTTTAACTCTAAATTCAGTGCAGTTACCGTCTGCAGAAAAAAATGCCAGAGGGCACACAGGCAAGCTTCCGGAGCGTCATCTGATCGCCTATGACGGTGACAAACGCATCACCAGCACCAGAGCCCCTCAGTATGCACGTTTTATTGTCTGGTGGCATTGTACACAGTCGCTGAGGCTGTAGCATTTTTGTCCGCCAATGTGTAACGTTCCAGTTTCAAAATGCTGTAGAAAGAGAATGGACGACGTAAAATTTGAACAGCATGTTATTGACGCAAGGGGAGACGTCACGAAAAGAAAAAAAACGACAATGGGACCATAGATAGCGCTGTAAGCGTCAGAATGCGCACTCCAACAGACGCGTGGCGCGTAGCTGTACCTGAATTTACGCCCAAAATGCCCAACATGAGTGTCAGCATGTAGGATAGCGCACTGCTACACTGTACACCCTGCAGAATTTCCGGACACTCAACAGTATGGAAGAAGGCATTGAGCGTGCTAAGGGGTTGGAGAGAACTATTACAGAATTCGAAAAGACAGGTTCTTCTGAAGTGCAGGAAAACGGCTGGTCCGACGTCTGTCGAAGACGTGGCCACAGCACTGTAGGTGTCGAGCGGTAGATGTGTGCAAATCCGCAGTGCACGGGGAACTGCCCGAATGTTGGACACGTCTGGAAGAGCGGACATGGTACCCTGCATTGTTACCCACGCAAAACCAGGAGTTCCTACCTAACGACCTGTCAGCAAGGCAAGCGTTCCCACTGGAATTTTTTGCTCACACAGACATGGACAATGAATTTCCATGGAACATTTCTGGACAGACGGAGCACATTTTCACCTCCTAGGACGCGTCAGTACTCAAAATTGCAGAATATGGGCAACAGAAAACATCCACGCGCATCAACCGTTACGACCTCACTCAGCAAAGCTACTGTGTGTTGCGGATTGACGGCATCGTTTACTAGGGCCACATTTTTCAGAGGAGATGAGTGTTGTTACCTGTACCGTCACTGGTAAACGCTATGAGAGCCTTTTTTGCCCCAAAGTCAGTCCAACCCCCCAACAGCACGGATGTGTGGGTAGGATCATTTTTACGCAAGATGGCGCTCCTCCGCACATTGTGCAGCCAGTGAAGCAGCTGCTGCACAGGAATTTTCGAAATGCTGGAATTGTCAACCGTCATCTCCTTACGGTCTGGCCGTCCAGATCACCTGATCTTAACCCGTGTGACTAGCGGCTGTGGGGTTATCTGAAAGATGTTGTGTTTTGCGCTCCAGTTACGAACGTAATTAATTTGAAGGCACGCACTGCGCAGCGCTTTCGGAACGTGACCCCGGAGACACTCCGATCTGTTGTGGAACATGCTGTTTCTCCATTTCAAGGTGTGGCAGAAAATGGCGGAGAGAATACTGAACAAGTCTTGCGCAGGTGTCACGAAAGTTAACAACCGATCTGATTTTTTGTTTTTGTTGATTTTTGATTCCATGAGAATTAAAAACCGATGTCATTTTGCATTTTATGCGGTTATTGGCCTCAGGACAAATAAAAACCAATTTTTTCCATCCGATGAGGTATGACGTTTCCGTGGTGGATGAACTTACATAACTAACAATGCTTCGACTGTTGAGTGCCAGACTTGCGTGGCCAAGCACATTAAACGTTAGGGATGGTGTGATGTGCAACACAAATCATCACCGCCGTACTGCAATTCGTCTGTCATTTGTAACTGACCCCATTTATGTTAAAACGCTTGCAGCGCCATCTATTGGTCTAATTTTCATTAATTTCTTTTCGAGACGTTTCCCCCTGCGTCAATAATACGCTGCTCAAATTTGAGCTCGTTCTGACCTGTGGTTCTCTTTTTGCACCGTTTTGAAATTGGAACTTTAATTATGGACACCCTGCGTCAGCGACTAGAACCTGGAAATTTATCCGGCAAGCGAATGTGTCTGGGCGATTATAGCAGCGCTAGGAATTTTCGAGAGTGTGCGCCGCTCGTTCTTTCGACGACGCTAACTTTGTTGCGATGATGGAGGCAAGTATTTCGACCATTTGCTTTAAAAATATGTGATTTGGGGAGGAAGAGTGTTCAATATTTAATTTCTGCTTTCTTTCTCACAATCCTCTGAGAACACAAAAAAATGGCTCTGAGCACTATGGGACTCAACTGCTGAGGTCATTAGTCCCCTAGAACTTAGAACTAGTTAAACCTAACTAACCTAAGGACATCACACACATCCATGCCCGAGGCAGGATTCGAACCTGCGACCGTAGCGGTCTCGCGGTTCCAGACTGCAGCGCCAGAACCGCGCGGCCACTTCGGCCGGCTGAGAACACACTTACTGATCGGCTGTACTTGTTAGAATAAGAGCTTATTAATGTACTCTGTACACTAATGTTTAATGCAGCGCTATTTATGCAGTATATCGTATTCACCTTACGTATTAATGGGGTTACGGTACTTTCAGAGAAGTCTGCTTAATAGTCACGCTTTACCGCAGTGAAGGTAACAGAAAAGTTAAGTGTAACGTAAAGCAGCCACGGATGGATGGGAACTGAAAGTTTGTGTACCTTTAACAGTTCATCTGAAACAGTTGTCTTCAGCTAATTTAATTCGTAAATGCGCTATTTAGATAAATCGGGCATAATCTGGTGCAAGTCAGTTTAAATGAATCAGCTAGCAGCTGGTTGGCTGTCATTGTACGGCCGTAGTTCCGTAATGAAGCATTTTCGGCCTACGGTTACCTTGAAAAGACTGCTCAGACAGACGTCCCGTACCCTTAAATATCAGGTTGTTTTTAACTTTTATAGGTGAGAGAACGATATTTGGGGCGACGATAGTACACAAAGGAGCAAACAGTTTGTTTTAACTGTAACACTTGCATCTTTTTCTCTCTTCAGATACTGAAGCAATTTGAGGCAACCATATTTTTTTAGTGGCACAATACACATTTTCATGGGGATTCGATACCTCTTGGAAAGGGAAATTGACTGACAACGTTTTTTAATGTATTCACTGATTTTCATAAAAAATTTTAAATGTAAAATATTTAAATACAAGTGCTAAGACAGGCGTAAAGACGCTCACTGTACTTCGCTGAATGAGAGAATATCGCTGAAAAGGGCGCGGGCATATGCCGGAAGGGGTGTGTTGTGGAGGGCAGACGTGTGTCCTGTCGTGTGCCGTGGCATATTTATTTACGTGCTTTGCGAAAATGTTTTACAAAAATTTCACTGATAACCATAACAAATGTGATGAAATTGAACTTATTCTAAGAGGTCTTGAATGCCTGTAAAGTAGTTTATTGCACTATTCAAAAAAGTCACAGTTGCTTCACCATCTCAGTACGTAAGGCCGATAAATATGTTACAAAAACAACAAACTACCTGCGCCTTTGCGTACTCACTTTTGCCGTAGTTTGGTTTGGGCGTTTTTGAAAGCTGCTGTAATTATTGAGGTGCGAAATGACTGAAGTCACAGGTATCCTCTTCAATTTACATTATTGAAATGGTGGGAAATTATTTTCCAGTGCGAAGTAACTCGAAATTATATTTATTCCATTCGCAAATTCCATTTAAATTTCTGGAATGCGCTAGAATCTTCTGCGAATTTCATAAATTTTCTCGGATATCTTTTATAAATTATAGGATTTTTTTCGAATGTTCAGATAATTTCCTTAGTATTGTACAATATTCTGGAATCGACAATAATGACATCTTGGGGAATTTGGAACGATTTTGATTGATTTTCTGGTTCTGAAACTGAAAAAATTCAATGTTATAAGTTTCAGTTATAACATAAGACGAATTTTGCCGTCAGTACGCTAGTACTAAACAAGTAATAATAACTCAAGCTCTATTTAAAGCAGAAGGTGGCACAACCAAAAGAATCAGGATAATGCTATGTTCTAAAAGTACCGGCTTGTGAGAGAATTTCAGACGAAGTTCGTTTCCCCTACATTAATAATAAGTGAAAACAGAAAATGAAAACGGAAACGAGAGTTATGGAAGTGGTATTTGTTGAGTTAGTTACTTTCAGTGTCTATTGCCTAAACATAAGAGATTATTTACGCATTATCAAGTGAGACCATACAGAAACTAATTGACACCAAAAAATGAAAAAAAGAGAGTAGCAAAGACGACCAGGTCAGATTAGGTTAGTCAGTTAGTTACATGTTTCTTAGATCATTTGAACGTTTCTTTCATCGACATAATATTGAATGAGTTAGTTCACAGGATATGTATGCATGATTAGTAGTAACGTTATTGAACAAATTATTCTTTACTCCTACTCATGCAACCTCTCTTAAAAATAAGATTTTTTTCCTGGCTACCAGTTTTTACTGAGAGGGTAGTCCATGGAATGGAAGGAGTTCTCTATATGAGAAGTGATTACAGGTTAGAGTTGAAACTTCCTTTGCTACCTGTCAGACATTATAGTTATTGGGCAAATGATTGAAAAATTTTTGTTGTTAAATATTGACCTTCATTCTGAGGCACTGCAGTTTTAATGATGGGTAATAAAGGTCATTTTTTCCTCTCGTGATGTGGGCATTGACATCACTGTTCTTCTCACATTGTGATGAATTGTGTATGACCAATCTCATTATCGAATATATGTATTGTGACTGTGCAGTTAAAATGACTAACTCCTTGTAGAGATACCTACATGATGACCGCGAGTGAACACCAAACGTTATTCTTACTGCTCGCTTTTGTGCAATCAATACTTTCTTTCTAAGGAAATTATTCCTTAGGACATTATTGAGTGGGAATTTGAGAAAAAAGTCAGGAGGTTGATTCGTGTGTTTCCAAGACTAGCAATTATACGAAGAGCAAAAGTAGGTGACTTAACTGTTTGGAAAGCTCAGTAATATGCTTCTTCCAGTTCAAGTATTCATAAATATGTACATCCAAAAATTTGGAGCATGCTACCCTATTTACCTACTCCATTTCATGTGCCACATTAATTATTGGTATGACTATTTGTTGTGCTTATATGAATATAGGGTGTTTTCTCAAAACTTAGAGAGAGTTCATTTTCAGACTACCACTTAATAATTCTTTGAGAAAAATCATTAACAATCTCTTCTGTTGTTTTCTCTCTAATGTTATTTATTATAACACTAATATCATATGCAGCAAATACTAATTCTGGTTGTTGAATCTTAAGTGGAAAGTCATTCACATATGAAGAATCCAGAGGATAATCCTGCTAAGTCTAAAATTGAACATTTTATGATTTTTTATAATAGCTAGTGTAGTTTTAGATGGTTTCACAGAACTAGCCCATACTTAATCTAACAAGTAGAGAAATATTTCAGTATTATTAAACGGTGGGCAGGTGAAAAATCTTAAAAGTTCATGCAAAATAGGGGAATAATCTGACAACTCCAAGAGATATAATGGGAAGATTAAATGATCTAATGATTCCTAGCCTGTTTAGGTCTGTTAGAGCTAATTTTATTTTTGTTGAAACTGTCCGCTTGTTCAAATGGTTCAAATGGCTCTGAGCACTATGGGACTTAACATCTGTGGTCATTAGTCCCCTAGAACTACTTAAACCTAACTAACCTAAGGACGTCACACACATCCATGCCCGAGGTAGGATTCGAACCTGCGACCGTAGCGGTCACGCGGTTCCAGACTGAAGCGCCTAGAACCGCACGGCCGATGAAGAAACCAGTAGTTCATTTAAAGGTTGCAGCTACACTAAAAATTTCTCTTGTCCAAATGTAAAGACAAATGAAGTCCATTGTAAACGACAGTCGTCTGTATTTGTTTTCAGTCTTCATGTCTTGGCAACAGGATGTAGTTATTTTTATATGTCTCTAGAGAGCACTGGCCGAAAAGGAACAGACGCAGTTTCACCGTTCCTTCATTGTCTTGTATACAATTTTCTAAATTCAGAAGTCGGACGTCTGGAAGTCCTTTGTGAGTCCTGCGGAGAGCAATACAAGAAGGCTGTTGTGTTCAGATTCCTTTAACATCTAGTCCATACAGAGGTATGATTGGGCTTTGTGAAGATGACATTCACCATAAATTATGATTATCCATTACGGATATTTTAGAATCGTGACTGTATATTGAATGTAAATAAGTTATACAAAACTGCAACCAGTCACTTTTTTGAATAATAATGCTTTATTCCATGAACCGGTTTTCGAACCTTTTCAAGTTCATCTTCAGATGGTCTCGGGAAGTTACATCATTACTGGTAGTAGCATAATGCTGGGTGCTGGCTTGCGACTATACTCAAGAATGTCAAATGGGAAGGAGTGGTGTCAAGTTTTCCGAATCCACGCATGCGGACTTCCCCATTTGCTACCACTGATGTTGAAGAGTAGCCAGAAACAATCAAAGGATGGATAGCGCTTCTGGATAATACAATACGCAAGAAGGAATTCCCTTTCCATACCAGGCCAATCAGAGAACTGGAAGTGGCACGATACAATGTAGAAGTGGTTCGGTTTAGAAGCAACTTCTACAGAGCCTACGGGCAAAATTCGTTACTTCTTCCTGGAAAGAAAGAATAGTTATCAACTTGAACTAATTTTCATTTTAGGAAGTGAGTTTCTGTTCTTTTAAGTATTATAACGATTTGAGATTCTGGTAATTTTGCAGTTGATCTTAAAATTTCTACTGAGAAATACAGAGATTTGAAGGACTTGAAAGATTTTGCCATAGTGAAGTGCAAGTAGATTTCAGTCTTCCAAATTAGTCCCACCCATTGGGAAACGACAGAATAATATTTTATGATGTATTGCTGTAAGATTACATTAGACAGTTTATTGTAATGATAATGTAAATAAGTGGAAGGTGTTTGAAATCTAGTAGCTATTTACATTATGCTACGACTTGTTATATTTTGCCTCTGTGTAAGTTGCATGCATGATAAAAATCAGATGTATATCATTTCATCAGTAATGTTTTTCTGGAATTATATTATCACCTTAAATAAAGACAAAGAAAATTAGTTGAGAAACTGAATTATTATGAGTTCTGAAACTACAAACTTTGTCTCCGGGAAAAAAAAGAATTTTGGCGTATCATCTTGTTCCACTGGAGTTTTCATATACAAGGAATAGGCGTGGACTTAAAAATTGAAGCTTGTAGGACTTTCTTTGATTTCTCTCCAGTCACTACAATATTCTAACCTTTCCTACAGTGTCTGAATTGTTCAGCACAACTTTTTGCATTTTGTTTGCTAAATATGTCTCAAAGTAGTTGTGTATAAAGCCATTCATTCCATAAGACTTGAGGTTTTATTTGAATTTAGCATTTTCTGTATAGTCAGGCGCCTTGGAAAGATCACAAAATCTTTCAGTTGGCGATGTTTTTTTATTTAAGGCTTGTAACATTTGACGAGTGAATGTACGAACAGCGTTCTCAGTCGAGCATCAATTGTTGGATCCAAACTGTGATTTGGTAAGTAAATTCTTTCTATTTTAACGCAAGACTGCTCTTGAGTACATTACTTATTTTGGAAAAAATGTCAGTAAAGAAACTGGACTGCAATTATTTAAGATTTCCTTGTCATCTTGCATACGAAGTGTTTTAAAAATTTTAATCCGTGAGGAAAATGCGCTGTGCCAGTGATGCATTACTTACGTCGCTGGCCGGCCGCGGTGGTCTCGCGGTTAAGGCGCTCAGTCCGGAACCGCGCGACTGCTACGGTCGCAGGTTCGAATCCTGCCTCGGGCATGGATGTGTGTGATGTCCTTAGGTTGGTTAGGTATAAGTAGTTCTAAGTTCTAGGGGACTGATGACCACAGAAGTTAAGTCTCATAGTGCTCAGAGCCATTTGAACGATTTTGAACTTACGTCGCTAAGAAAAGTTATTGTCTTGTGAGGACGAATCAAAGCTGCATAAAGCGAAAAGTTCTTATAATTACGAGAAGTGGCGACAGACTTGAAAAAAAAGAGAAAAAAGAAAAAATACTGATTGCGAAGCTTGTGAACACCAGCTAGCAAGTAGTAAGACCACCGTGGCTCGTAAACTAACAGTGAACTGCGGTCCAGTGCGTGATGCAAGCCTTTCCTGTTGATCCCTGATGGGCAGATTCGACTTGTCGAGTCTGAAGTGTAACTGTTTTGTGTGGGTGACTGCCATCAGTGCGCGGATACAGTAGTGCCGTAGACGACAGTGATAAGGGAGAGTGAGTGAAACCGGGTGCTTGCACACAGCCTGCTCATCTCGAATAGCACCGCCGAGGGAGCGACCATAGGGCACCATGCGAGAGACAGATCACGATTACCAGTGTAATTCGCCTTCATTCCATAAGACAGTGTGGAGATTGGTTGGTTGGTGATGGAGGGGGTTAAGGGTCTAAACAGCGAGGTCATCAGTTTATCGTTCAAGACTGAGTCCATCTGAATTAGTGACGTCAGCCTGAAATTTGACCGAATTTTGATAGACTGTAAGAGTGGTAAAATCGATGCACTGCAGGCAATATTGATGCCAGGGGTAAGGAGTCATCAGTCTTCTAAGTGATTTGATGCGATCCGCCACGAATTCCTGTACTGTGCCAACCTCTTCATCGCAGAGTAGCACTTGCAACCTACAGGTATGTCCTCAGTTATTTGCTGGATGTATTCCTGTCTCTGTCTTCCTCTACAGTTTTTGCGCTCTACATCTCCTTCTGGTACCATGGAACTCATTCCCTGATGTCTTAACAGACGTCCTGTCACGCTGTCCATTCTTCTTGTCAATGTTTTCCACATATCCCTTTCCTCACCGATTCTGAGCAGAACCTCCTCATTGCTAACGTTATCATTCCACATAATTTTCAATATTATTCTGTAGTACCACATCTCAAATGCTTCGATTCTCTTCTGTTCTGGTTTCCCAACAGTCTATATTTCACATCCACACAATGCTCTGCTCCAAAGCTACTTTCTGAGGAATTTGTTCCTCAACTTAAGGCCTATTTTTGATACTAGTAGAGTTCTCGTGCCCAGTAATGCCCAGGAATTGCCATTGCTAGTTTGCTTTTGATGTCATCCTTGCTCCGTCTGTCGTTGGTTATTTTGCTGCCTAGGTAGTAGGATGCCTTAACTTCATCTAGTCTGTGACCATCAATCCTGATGTTAAGTTTCTCGCTGTTCTCATTTCTACTACTTCTAATTACTTGCGTCTTTCTTCGAGTTACTCTCAGTCCATATTCACTTTCACTCAGGATAGCAATGTGATCATCGATTCGTACCCTTGATATCACTGATAACTTAAAGAGACGTAAAAGTACACGAGTGGACCGGTTTGAAGGCCATAGAGTAGACGAGGGCTCCCCCGGTACCCTAATGTAGCGACAGAAAGCTCACCCACATCTGACCTCCACGAACCCCATGAAGGGCTCAGACAGTAATGGGGATAAATAATGGATTTAGCTGGGAGATTCATAGTTGTAGAAGTGAGAACTCTAACAAGCAAAGAAAATGAGTTGGACCGACAAACATTTCAGAGAAATTGCGAAGTCTGTAGGTGGATGGGTTCGGTTAATGTACCCTACAGCTCTGCATGCGACGGAGACCACCCCTCCCACAGAATTTCCACCCCAGGTCGTTGTAGTCGAAGTGTACTTTTATTTCTTGTACCTTTGTCCCTCACCGACCCAAAGTCACGGATCTGGCACAGTTAGTTAAGAGGTGGTCAGATGCCCTCCCTGTTGCCACCCCGTTACCCTCCACCCGGTACGGAATACGTGTATCCCAACTGTCTGCATGAAAGTGAGCGAACGTTTCAGAAGCGTTTGCGAATCGTGTAACTGAGACGGGGCTTGGATACCAGTCCGGTATTCACCTAGTGAGATGTGGGAAACCGCCTAAAAACCGTATCCAGGCTGCTGGCACACCGACGCACTACGTTAATCCACTGGGCGGATTCGATTGGGGGCTGGTGATCCTCCATCTCCTGGATGCTGCGCTTTAAAACGCCGGAGTGTCTGGGTGGGTCGTTATAGCCAAAGTGTTGAAGGTGGAACATAACCCTCTGCTTCGAGTAAGCATAAAAAAGCTGTTCGACTGTAATTTCGTCATCAGCTAGTAGTAAGGGTAATGAATCCGTAAGACTTTGCCTTCATCAGACTGCTGCTCCTAATAGTGTGTGACAGAAAAAAGGTCTAACTGCATCTAGAAGAATTTAAAACACAGTAAAAAAAGGGACGACCAGGGAAATTGGTAGAAGCGGTAAGATGGAGGGTCCTCCAGCCTTAGCCTGCGACAGGAGAAACTCAATCTTAAACAGCTCACCCACGCCCTGAAATCAGTTTAAAACGTTGCGCATGAGAATAAAAACTGCTTTCTTGGAGGAAACGAAGAATCATTTCAACTGACTGTACGTCTAAGAATTTTTAGCATATTGCAACCCCGTTAGCAACTGTGATAGACTAAGATATTGCAAGATCCGCCTCAGTTACGCAAATTTTCTGGTCTTTACCCAGGTTTCGGCTAGAATAATCTAGCCTTCTTCAGAAGCATAAAATTACTATAACATGCCAGAGTAAGGCACAGTCAACATTAAAAATTAAAACCTGTAGTACCGTGGTACCATGTTGAACGAAACTACTTAACTGAAGTCCAGCCCCGGCATCACTTCACCACGCAGTCGGTTTGCTGCGGCAACTACGTTGGCAATGACCGTTGCACGCGGAATTGCACTGAGCACATAGCAACTCGTGCGCGTGTGCATACGGAGAGTCAAGGCTGTATATCACTGGCTGTCTGTACATCAGGTATTGGGATCTGATAGCCGTAATTGTAAGCAAACTAAGCATTATGTAGATGCAATTCCTATGTGTATTAACTATATGCAAATTGTATTAAATGGTAGGAAATTTACTTGGTTGGGGCATCGTGTAAAGTATCCGCACCGAACATGATGAATAGCGAGCACATTACTTGTCTCACTTATTTGAAACCTTAATCATTATCTATAATCTAATTAGGGTGTAACTTTGCGTACAACGCCCCTGTCATCACACTTAACTACTATTGACCGACATAGGTCAAGCATATTAATTAAGAGTGGCGGAGGGTACAACGTCTCCGTCATCACGCTTACGTGCTATTGACCAACATAGGTCAAGTATACTAAAATATAGTCTACGATGTCCGTTAGACGGGAAATATTTTCTATAGGTAACACTGTAAGTAACGTGATACACGTGTAACGTTATCGTTATCATCAAAAGGGGAAATACTTAGAGCAGTTAAGTTCTACTTTACTTTGCTGCATAATTGTTAAATTCATCTATGCTACTGACCGACATAGGTCACGTATATTAATTAAAGTGTGGCGGAGGGTACAACATCTCCTCATCACGCTTATGTGCTATTGACCGACATAGGTCAGGTGTACTAACCTATAATCTACAATGTTAAGTTCATCTATGCTATTGTGCGACACAGATCACGCATATTAAAGTGTAGCGGAGGGTACAACATCTCCTCATCACGCTTACGTGCTACTGGTCGACATAGGTCAAGTGTACTAACATATAATCTACAATGTACTTTTTACGGGAATAATATTCCACAGGTAACATTAAAAGTAACGCGATATGCGTGTAACGTTACCGTTAGCATTGAAAGGGGAAGTAGTTAAAGCAGATAAGTTTTACTTTACTGTCTTGCATAATTGTTAAATTCAACTATAATGGCATCCAAAGTCTCGTGAGAGAGTAGTGGGCCAAACTTAAATTCAAAGGGAAGTGCGAGGCTTGATGTCTGAACTTGGTATGCGGCGACCAAGAGAGAAATCTGGTGGTCGATGTAACAGGGATAAATTAAACCAAACGTAACAAAGATTGGAAACCTTCGAAAAAGTTTTTATTTCTCAGCAGCAGTTGATCGTTCAGAAGGTTTTCTTTATCGGATAGCAAGTGTTTAAAAATCTGCATCTCCTCTGCAATATCTAGCCATGTTCCTTTTACCTCACAGTGCAACAGCTAAGTATATTAGTTGGAGGATTGGGTGCATGGGCCATTTGGACGAGGTGCTCGGTGGAAGTCGAACCCCTTGTGTCGTCACCACTTCTCGTTGAAATACGCTCTTTATATCTTGCTGACAACGCTCTCCCTGTTTGGCCGATGTAAAAGCTAAGGCACTCACCGCATGTGATTTTATATACCCCAGAGAGAGAGACAGTTTGCCCTTAGCAATTTTTAAAGAGTGGATTAAATTTTTCTTAAGCTGTTATTGGTAGAATATGTTGCCTTATTACCATGGTTCTTTAGAAGTCGCCGTATTCTGTATGAAGCTTTCCTATAAAAGGAATGGAGATAACGTTCGCATGGTTATCATCTGATGTGTTACCTAATGTAGATGAAGTCGTGCTTCTCTTGTTATTTACTCTCTTGTTATAAAGTTATCTTACAATTTCTGGTTTGTACCCATTAATTTTCAGCAATCACTTCGAGTGCTAATAATCTTTGACTGTACGTCACCAGTCAACATTAGTGACAAAGAAATCGGTAAACCATGCTTGGCGTGGAGAGCCGGAAGGAGGGGCATTCCACAAGCATACGGACAACTGTCTGTAAGGCTCAACAACCTCAACGTGGGGTTGGCTTGTACATAAGACAGAACTACGGCCAATTTGGTGTGACCGACGCAGAGGTGGCATAGGTCGCTGGATTCCTTCCGGGAAGAGCAGAAGAAGGTGCGTCATACAGCAGCAGTGTTCTTAATGGTTCTGGTTTGAGTAGAGATGGCAGTAGCTTGCCACATGTTCTGTCCTTGAGTGAGAGACACCCATAAATTCGTACCTGGGATCGACAAAACGAATGTTGGGCGAATGGTCTCTTCTTTAGCCCCATCGTGGGCCAGTTCTCTCCCCAGAATGACAGAAACCACTTGGCATTCAGAGAAACACAACGACTAAAGTCAGAGGACCGTGAATTGCAGATATCACAGGTTACAAGAGTAACATCAATCAATAGCCTAGAGTCTGCTCATTGAGCTCACTACAAATTAAAACCCGATAGAGGGAAAATTGTTTAATAAAACGTAGATTCTTAATTAACAACTATAATTCCGCTGTAAAAACACTACATGACTCTGGTAATGAAAGTTCTTTTTGACCGGGGGAAGATGTAAAAGCATACCCTATCATTGCAATCGTTTTAGAGCCGCTAGTGCAAATGACGGCTGCATCTTGATACACCCGAAGAATTAAGAGAAACCGACGTCGAAACATAATGGGGGCGATTGAAACATTAGGCCCTTGAAAAAGAACTGTCGTAATTCGTGGTCGGGAGAGTCCCGGAATGCACGGGGAGCATATTGTATGGCGGCATGCACAGGTCTAGCGGCAGAGGGCCTCGAGGTGAAGAGCAGCAGGGCAAGAGTCAGCTGGTCGATGCCTCTTGTATGGAAAAACAGTTTGATGAGTCAGATTATTTAAGAAATTGTCGTATGATGATTGCGTAAGTGAGGAAGAGTTGCTGCTGTCGGAACTGGAGAGGAAATATCCCCGGTTCGGCGAGAAGTCTGTCTACATGTCAGGTCCAGAAGGTACCAGTGGCCAGTCTTATTACTCCACGATGGCGTGCTGCGTAGACAGCTGATAGGTTTACAAGTTAACCAGACAGGTTAATGCGAAGTCTACATCTACATCAACATTTATACTCCGCAAGCCACCCAACGGAGGGCGGAGGGCACTTCACGTGCCACTGTTATTACCTCACTTTCTTGTTCCAGTCGCGTGTGGTTCGCGGGAAGAACGACTGCCGGAAAGCCTCCGTGCGCGCTCGAATCTCTCTGATTTTACATTGGCGATCTCCTCGGGAGGTATAAGTAGGGGGAAGCAATATATTCGATGCCTAATCCAGAAACGCACCCTCCCGAAACCTGGATAGCAAGCTACACCGCGATGCAGAGCGACTCTCTTGCAGAGTCTGCCACTTGAGTTTGCTAAACATTTCCGTAACGCTATCACGGTTACCAAATAACCCTGTGACGAAACGCGCCGCTCTTCTTTGGCTCTTCTCTCTCTCCTATGTCAACCCGACCTGGTACGGGTCCCACACTAATGAGCAATACTCAAGTATAGGCCGAACGAGTGTTTTGTAAGCCACCTCCTTTGTTGATGGACTAAATTTTCTAAGGACTCCCCCAATGAATCTCAACCCGGCATCCGCCTTACCAACAATTATTTTTATATGATCATTCCACTTCAAATCGTTCCGTACGCATACTCCCAGATATTTTACAGAAGTAACTGCTATCAGTGTTTGTTCAGCTATCATATAATCATACAATAAAGGATCCTTCTTTCTATGTATTCGCAATACATTACATTTGTCTATGTTAAGGGTCAGTTGCCACTCCCTGAACCAAGTGCCTATCAGCTGCAGATCTTCCAGCATTTCGCTGCAATTTTCTAATGCTACAACTTCTATGTATACTACAGCATCATCCGCGAAAAGCCTCATGGAACTTCCGACACTATCTACTAGGTCATTTATATATATTGCGAAAGGCAATGGTCCCATAACACTCCCCTGTGGCACGCCAGATGTTACTTTAACGTCTGTAGACGTCTCTCCATTGATAACAACATGCTGTGTTCTGTTTCCTAAAAACTCTTTAATCCAGCCACACAGCTGGTCTGATATTCCGTAGGCTCTCACTTTGTTTCTCAGGCGACAGTGCGGAACTGTATCGAACGCCTTCCAGAAGTCAAGGAAAATGCATCTACCTGGGAGCCTGTATCTAATATTTTCTGTGTCTCATGAACAAATAAAGCGAGTTGGGTCTCACACGATCGCTGTTTCCGGAATCCGTGTTGATTCCTACAGAGTAGATTCTGGGTTTCCAGGAATGACATGATAGGCGAGCAAAAAAACATGTTCTAAAATTCTACAACAGATCGATGTCAGAGGTATAGGCCTATAGTTTTGCGCATCTGCTCGACGACCCTTCTTGAAAACTGCAACTACCTGTTCTCTTTTCCAATAACTTGGAACTTTCGTTCCTCTAGAGACTTGCGGTACACGGCTGTTAGAAGGGGGGCAAGTTCTTTCGCGTACTCTGTGTAGAATGGAACAGGTATCCCGTCAGGTCCAGTGGCTTTCCTCTGTTGAGTGATTTGAGTTGCTTTTCTATTCCTTGGACACTTATTTCGATGTTAGCCATTTTTTCGTTCGTGCGAGGATTTATAGAAGGAACTGAAGTGCGGTCTTCCTCTGTTGGTAATGAATTTTACGCCTTCAGTTCTTCTCTTGTGGGCATAATAATGAGAATGGAAATTGTTTTTCCGCCATTTACACAGGCAACACAATTAAAGGAATGCTTTTTAGATACCGCGTAATTGTTTTCCGTTGCGACACATAAGTTTGAAATTTGGCTCAAAGGTGTCGACTATCTTCCTCTGTAATGGTGCAAGAGCATAGTGCCTAGCAAAGTCGCCCTCGGGCTTAGCGACGCTTCAAACAACAAGGTGTCAACACATGCGAAAAAAAGGCCTGAAATCGTAAGTTCATGTAAGGTGTAAGGCGGGTTAATGATGCCATATTGGAGCCAAATTTCGCCACAATTCTGCCCAATGCCATCATGGACGTCTCAAGCGATTAAAAGGTCGTCATAGTCCTTCTTATCCAAATTTCACCACTTCTGTAGATCCCTCTGTGATGGAGGTCAGAACCGTGATGCCCAGCGTTTAAACCACGCTGTTTTTTCAAGGGTGTCTGAGGAAAACGCTTTAGACACATCGCTGCTCAGGAGACGTTCTTGGCAACGTTCGGCACTGCTGTGGCACCAAAGAATGTCATCTGACGTCTTTGGAGTGTAACACGACCGTAATTTTGCTCTGGTACACAGGATGGAACCACTGAGGACCGTTCAAAACGATTCGACGAAATTTGAAGGCGGTTCACAGCAGCAAAGGGTATTTAAGGTTTTGAGTCCTCATTTCCCACGCCCTCCTCTGACGTGATCGTGGGGTTGGCGGGGGGGGGGGGGGGGGGGGGGAGTGGGGGGGAGTTCTATGTGAGTAAGATTTCATAGTTGGCAACACCGTTGGTGCACTTTATTGCTCACTTTAAAAGTATGCTCGTACAATTACTTCGACACCGATTCACCTGAGTGGTACACTCTCCTGCTGCTCTGGCGCCTGAGGGCAGGCAACCCTTTCGACATCCTTTCGTACTGTGATGAACAGGACGACGTTCTTCATAATCTGTAGAATGCGTCGATGATGATGATGATGATCCTGCAAAATCAATATACACATGTGACCAGAGTTCTGCTGCCTGTGACAACAGAAAATATTGTCAAGGTGGAGGTGACCGGAATTTTTAACATAAGTAACATTAGGCAACATTATTTCAGTGTCTTTCTCCATAAGTACCATAGGTCTCTGGCAGTGTGTTTGGTACGAACTATGCCTCAATGGTAATGATATAGCGTTTGTAGTACCTTAGATTTAAGCACTGCAGGAATAGTCTGTCGTGTCTTGCCTGATTCAACATGCTCCAGAAATGACGCCTCTTTACACTGTAAGTGCATATCTCATATTTCAATAAGATTTAATCTCTGGCTGAGTAAGTAATTTTTTATTATTAGGCCACTTCGTTTGAATAGATTGTTCGGTCTTAGACGAATTGGTACATTTAGGCACAAGTTTGGCTATTAAGTTTGAGTTTACAGGGAAATTTGCCGTAGTGTTTTAACTGTTGATATCTGTTGAAAAACAGTCTGCTGATGAGTCGTCTTATTGGCGGACGTGGAAACAAATCTGCTTTCGCATGTTCTGCTGTGAACACTGTGAACCTGAAGATAATTTCATTGCCGTAATTCGACAGAAGAAGCACCCAGAGCTGCAAACGTTGCGGTGTCGGTGTAGGAACAATATTGTTCGGTCCAAACATACCCACTAAAGATTTATGGTCTGTGAGCAGGATAAATTTACGTCCATACATGTAATCATGACATTTGTAGACTTCAAATATAATTACGGGGGCATCCTTCTCGAGTTGACGTAATTTCTTTGTGCACTGTCAGTCTCTGAAGCGAACGCATCTGCTCGTTCACAACCATCATGTCTATGCACAGAATGGCGCCTATGCCGTTGTCTGAAGCATCCACAGCATTTGCATGTATTGTGTTCGGATCATATGTCGTAATACATTTGGGGGCAAACCAACATGGTTTTAATTTGTTAGATGCTCATTGCCATTTACTGTTCCAGTTCGATCTGGTATTTTTTTCACAACGACTTGTACAATGGTTCGCTGATGCAGTCTGCTTGAGGGAGAAACTTCAGCTAATAATTTATTTGTCCTAACAGAGAGCGTAATTGCTCGACGTCCTTGGCAGCCGCAATGTTTTTAATGGCGTCAGTACCTTGCAGCATCGGCTTGACGCCGTGTGCACTTTGCACTTTGCACTGCAAGAAGATGCACTTATCTTTGTTGAATTTTAAGTATGTCACCTGTAGAATTTTTATACAGATTACAAACTCTGTTAGAGTTCCTGTGCAGATTTGCCTGAGACAATTATGTCGTCCAGGTGGTTCACAGTATTCGGATCCTTTCGAAGTAATTGTTGTAGATACCGCTGGAACAAACTGGCTGCGCTGCTTATTTCAAAGGACAGCCTTTTGTAACGGTAGTGACCAAATAGAGTGGTTATCATCATAAATCTCTGCTTTTCTTGGTCGGATTATGCTTCTTTAATATTCACCTTCTCAAAGTACATACCACCAGCAACTTCCGACATCAATTCTTCCTGCTCGGCAACTACGACCGGCATTGTCCGTTGCCTGCTTGTTACGGCTTCTGAACCTCATTGTGTTAAGGATGTTCGGGTACCTGCCTTACTTCAGCTTTTAATGCAAAAGAAATGCTGCGTGCTTTGCAGAATTTAGTAACTGCACTCAGCTTTAGTGTAATGCGTGCCTTGTAACCTTTTATACTGCTTGTTGCTTTAAAACATCATAATATTTTTGCAACAGCTGATTTTATGTTCCGATTCGTCATTTTACTGGAATCTCCTGATTGCTGTAATTGAACAGTGAACTTCGAAAGTCTGTTAACTTTGTCATTCCTAACTTTCGGTTAACGATTGAAACTTACGATCGTGTGTCAATTTGAACACTGATTAGCACTTTGTTGATTTGAAGGGTTAAGGATAATAATTTGTTACTGTCAGAAAACATAGCATTCTCGTGACATTTCTTCGGTGAAAGTTTTTGAACTTGGAAATGCTCGTTAAGAACACCGCCTGACGTTTGATTGTTAACCATCGCAGTACGTTTGAGTGTCTGCTTGTTTTTCTGGCTGTTTTGCACGCCTCATAACGGTGTCCGGTCGTTTTATGACAATTACAACGTGTTTTGCGATAGAAACAATCGTCTCATGCGTGATTTACGCCACAGGGTGGTTAGGTTAGTGTTTTTTAACGTCCCGTCGACAACGAAGTCATTAGAGACGGAGCGCAAGCTCGGGTTAGGGAAGGATGGGGAAGGAAATCGGCCGTGCCCTTTCAAAGGAACCATCCCGACGCCACAGGGTGAACGAGATTGTAATTTACAATTTCTAAACTCGTTTTCTGACTGTTTCAGTAGAGTAACGTGCGGATCCTGTGTTTCTTCGGTCTAGCCTTGCAGGCTGATCGACTGTGCCAGGTTATTTACTCGTACCGTAGTGAGTATGGCAGTCTTCGCACTATGTCGCTACCGAAGATACGTGTGTATGTTCGTATGCTGAAATCAATGCCAGACAGTTATGTGAAGACGGAATTGTTGGACTACGAAGGTCCTTCTATAATTTATTGTCAGTGGAGTGCATCATTAGCATATCGCGAATTAGTAAATCTGCCTTTATTGATCATTGTCAACAAAGAAATTTGTATTTGCAAGTCAGGTCCTGTAGCTGAGTAACCCACTCTTTACAGGATGTAATAAGGAAACGTGGTTCGGCCTTGAGCAAACACAATTATTCTGGTTTTACTACGCATACTTGTTTCGGAGATGTTTATCTTCAGTGGGTTTTATTTATTATCTTATTGGTTCTAATGGTTCAAATGGCTCTGAGCACTATGGGACTTAACATTTGAGGTAATCAGTCCCCTAGACATTAGAACTACTTAAACCTAACTAACCTAAGGACATCACACACATACATGACCGAGGCAGGATTCGAACCTGCGACCGTAGCAGTCTCGCGGTTCCGGACTGAAGCGCCTAGAACCGCACGGCCACCGCGGCCGACTATTATCTTATTATTACATACTGGTGTTCACATGTGTGAAAATGGGGAAACTTCTCCGAAACATGTATGGGTAATAAAACAAGAATAACTGTGTTTACGCAAGGCAGAACCTCACATCCTTACAACATATTAGGCAGCAAGCGCGTACAAGGAAAGAACTTTGACCACAAAATGACGCACTTCGTAGCTCTCATTTGCACTTCTTGGAACATTGAAGAAATCTATGTGTGGTAGCAGCAGCATGAACTTGGGAGTAAAAATATTTCGCAAGCATTTCTTTAACGTCAGACTAAGAGAAAACCACAGGCTCGCAGGTAAGCGACAATTTGTGAAAAAGCTGAAATACAGAGGGCGCGCATGTGCTAGTAAAAATTATTTCGTTCCACACTACGTGATGTCTGATACGTGCCACGCGGGGTAGCCGCGCGGTTTGAAGCGCATTGCCATAGCTCGCACGGTTCCCCCCATCGGAGGTTTGAGTCCTCCCTTGGGCATGGGTGTGTGTGTTGTCCTTAGCGTAAGTTAATTTAAGTTAGATTAAGTAGTGTGTGAGCCTAGGGACCGATGACCTCAGCAGTTTGGTCCCACAGGAACTTACCACAAATTTCCAAATTTTTCTGATACGTAGTGTAGTGTTGCTCCAGACGCTGGACATAGTTGTCCCAATATTCCACTTTTCAGTCGAATTCTGGAAAGTGTGGCGGCTGCACCCTAATTTGCAAGCCGGCCGAAGTGGCCGTGCGGTTAAAGGCGCTGCAGTCTGGAACCGTAAGACCGCTACGGTCGCAGGTTCGAATCCTGCCTCGGGCATGGATGTTTGTGATGTCCTTAGGTTAGTTATGTTTAACTAGTTCTAAGTTCTAGGGGACTAATGACCTCAGCAGTTGAGTCCCATAGTGCTCAGAGCCATTTTTTGAACCTGATTTGCAGTGGTTGTGTTTGGCCGTTGGTATTGCTTGTTTCAAGTCGGGCCAAGTGCTGCACCACCATGAGCTCCTGGTTATCTGACAGTTGTTGCAATAAATTGAGCATGGGTGGAGGATGGAGTTCCGCTTCGGACATTTCCGAAAAATATGCTCAGAAAATTTTGCAATATTCACAAAAGTCTTTCCGAAAAAGAAACGGATAAGCAGTCCTAGAGTCTAACACTCATAGAAGAATAATCTATACAGCGTTGCCAAAAATCGAAGTAAGGAATCATGCACTGTAAAGTAAATAAAAATATGTTCCGCCTAGTATTTTTCCTCTTTTTCTACAATATTGTTTCTTTTTACTCGTCGCGCAACTGTAAGGAGAATGCTGTGGGTTTTCATTGAAGAATTCGGTATCAACAATTTCCAGTTTTTCTCGTCGCTAAATGTTGAGTATTGGTTAAAAATTGCCAGCAATCCTCAAAGTTTGTTCACAGCGTCAAAGTATTGTGACTTGGCGAAAAGGTGTGAAGAATCATGACAGCTTTTCCTCGGTGCCAAAATGTCGTGAATGTTGGTATTAATTCAACCCAAATATCCCCCCGTAGCAGAATTGCTATAGTTCATCAAAGGTGACAATTGCACGCTATGATTATTAAGTGGCTCTGAGCACTATGGGACATCTGAGGTCATCAGTCCCCTAGAACTTAGAACTACTTAAACTTAACTAACCTAAGGACATCACAGACATCCACGCCCGAGGCAGTATTCGAACCTGCGACCATAGCGGTCGCGCAGTTGCAGACTGAAGCCCCAAGAACCGCTCGGCCACACCGGCCGGCGATTATTAACTAAACACTTGCGTTGACAGGGCGGTACTAGAACAGAAATGTAGCAACACAACATGAACTGCTGAACAACATTTATTGAGAGTCTGTTACGAAATGGTGCTTAACTTTGGTATAGTTTGATGCATGGCACTTGATGTCCTACACCTAATACAAAGAAATCTAAAAAAGTTTACTCTCTCTTGGCAGTCTATGATATTACGTGGTACATCACTATAAGTGATATACAGAGGATAGGCAAAATAATGAGAACATATGGTTTAATACCAAGGGGTTGGTTCACCATTTTCCCGTAATAGAGCTGCGATTCTTCTTGGAATACTGGCATATAATGATTGTATAGTCTGCAGTGGAATGTTATGCCACTATTCGATCAGACCCTCTTTCAACTCCTATGGTGACGAGGGAGGCGGAAATCTGCTCCTGAGTCTGCACTCCAATACCGCCCATAAGGACTCTATAACGTTCAAGTCCGGGAAGTGTGGTGACCAGGGAAGACGCTGCATTTCAGTTGTATGCTCCTCATACCACGATTGTATTGTCCTGGCTGTGTGAATAGATGATGGATGCATTATCGTCCTGAAATATGGCGTTATTGTTGAGGCACATCTGATTCATGGGGTGCACCTGATCACCTAAAATGTTCACATAATCGTTGGCTGTTACACTGCCTTTGAGAGTAATGATGGGAGCAGCAGATTATGATTCGGCTGCCCACACCATCACACTTCCACCTCGATGCTTCACCGTTGGAATCAAGCAATCAGGATTGTAGGCTTCTTTTGGCGTTCTCCAGACGTAATCCCGGCCCGATATTGGAAATAACAAAAACGTCGACTCATCGGACCATATGACATGCTTCCATTTATCACCTGTCCAGGATTTATGCTCCTGACGACATGTTTTATGCTCCTTTACGTTGGTTGCCACTGATAGTTTCGGTATGGCAGCTCGTCCGCGAATATTCGCTTTATGGAGTTGTCGGTGGACAGTGTCGACAGATACGGAGTTTCGAAGATGGCTATTGGGCTCTGCAGTCACTTTAGCTGCCGAAGTTTTGTGTTGTTTTGACAGAATTCGCGCTAGTGTATAACGATCTCTGTCATTTAGTTTCGATTTGCGTCCACTATTACGTTTACACGATGGTGTCTTTCCATGTTTTGTGTTGGCTGCCATGACAGTTGAAACAGTTGCTCTTGAAACATTCAATAAGATGGCTGTCTTGGTTACCGGTGCTCCAGCTAACTGGGTCCCCACAACCTGCCCCGTTTGGAACTCTATTAGGTCTTTCATTGTACGTTGACCTCGGCCTCTGAATGCAAATACGAAGTGTGCACTACTCGTAAAGAACAGGCACTAGTGTCTGGTCCGTACTGAACACGCAGAGTCCAGCGTGACACGAGCCTTACCTGCGTTGTTTACTGTCCAACACAACCATCCCATTACTACCACTGTTCACATTATTTTGCCTATCCCCTGTATATGATATTGTCACTTTAACTGATACAAATATTGTAGAGATTCTTGATTGTCCTACTACTGAGTAAATAGGGATTCTAAGGCAGAAAGCAGTCTTCAGAGGGCTGCGCTGAACTGGCTGCACACACTGAACTGAACTGTCTGGCGGCTGGATCGTAACTGTGGGAGCGTCCAGGGCGCGTCGGGGGAAGATTCGCATGTCCGACACTACGAGGCTGAAGCAATGTAGTCCACGCCTGGCAGCGCTCCCCTAGGCGGCTGTCCATGCTATCGGCCGACAAGTACGACGTGCAGATGCACGTTGCGTGAAAGCAGAAAATGTTCCAAATTTGTGAGCGCCATCTGGAGACTACTTCTCTGAAGTGAGAGGCGCTATGTGAGAGGTTGCGCCTGGATGGTGGCGGCCCCTCGCGGTATTTGTTGTGTACCTTTTAAGTCTGGTACACGACAAAAGACAAGAATGGTGTGAGTCTGTGTACTCAGCTTCCCTGCTGTTCAGTTGTTATCATATTTAGAGATCCTATATGACTTAATCGCGTTCCGACACCTCCTCCTTCTCCTCGAACGGATACTGATCCTTTACACCTCCCGCAAAATTGATTCCCCTCACCCGCTTGTCTCTCCCATCCTTTCCCACTCCCATCCGCTGCTGCACCTGTACTTCCATATGCCACACGCTCTCCATCTCTCCACACTCCATACCCTTGCCCAAGGTCGATTCCGCCAACTCCCCCTCCCTAATGATATCCTCATCCCCTCCACCTACTCCTCCTACCAACTTAGATCCTCCCCTTCCTCAAATGGTTCAAATGGCTCTGAGCACTATGGGACTTAACATATGAGGTCATCAGTCCCCTAGAACTTAGAACTACTTAAACCCCCCAACCTAAGGACATCACACACACCCATGCCCGAGGCAGGATTCGAACCTGCGACCGTAGCAGTCGCGCGGTTCCGGACTGAAGCACCTAGAACCACTCGACCACTGCGGCCGGCTCCCCTTCCTCCCCCCGTGGTTTTCGTCCAGGGCACCCTCTCCCCCTTCTTTCCCTCCTCTCTTCCTCCCTTTCTCCCCTCCCCCAGGCTTCCACGACACCCCTTTCTCCCCTCCCCCTCCCTCCTCCTCTCCAATTGGCATCAACACTCTCCCCCCTCTCCCTCCTACCCGCACCTTTTCCCTTTGGCAGGTCCCCGGCTTTGTGCGTGAACAGTACATATTCGTGCGCTGGAGATCGCCGCCAGTGCTCGTGTGTGTCTTCGCGTCAGTGTTTCAGTGTCTCTCCGTTTGTGCTCCTCCGTTCATGTGTGTAAACTTGTTCTTACCCGCTGTGTTTAGTGCTGAACGTTTTTATAATTCAAACAGTGCGTCCGTGAACGGCTTCATTTATTTTACTATGTCTGTCTCCCGTTTTTATCCACCATGTCTCTTTGTTTTTCTGTCTTTCTGTTTACTTTATGTGTTCACTGTGGCCGAAGAGCGGCATACATAGGCCACTGCCAGCCTATGTTTATTGTAAAGGTGTTAAAATAACAATAAAGAAAAAAGAAAACGTGCGGCAATGTACAGTTGAAAAAAGTTTCGAGAGTACACTTTAAGATAAAAGATGATGTACCTTGGAGGAATTATCCCAATGGGGCAGAAATCAGTGGATATGATGCACATCTAAATACATACAAATGATTACAATTTCAGAAAAAAATTGTATGAATTATTCAGGAGATTGAACTTAAAATATCGAGCAAGTCAATAACGCATTGGTTCACCTCTGGCGCTTATGCAAGCAGTTATTTGCCTTGGCACTGATTGATAGAGTTGTTGAACGTCCCCTTGAGGCATATCGTGCCGAATTCTGTCCAATTGGCGAGTCAGATCATTAAAATCCAGAGCTCGTCGGAGGACCCTACACATAATGCTCCAAACGTTCTGAATTGGAGAGAGATCCAGCAACCTTGCTGACCAAGCCATGTGCGGGATGGCATTATCTTGCTGAAATGTAAGCCAAGGGTGAGTTGCCATGAAGGGCAATGAAACAGGACGTAGGAGATCATCGACGTACCACTGTGTTGTAAGGTTTCCATGGATGACAGCCAAAGGGTTCCCGCTATGACGCGAAATGGCACCCAAGATCATGACTCCTAATTGTCGGGCCGTACGGCGGGCGAATGTCAGGTTGGTACACCACCGCTGTGTGGTCCACGTCTTCAGTGGTCATCAGGCCTCAGTTCAATGCGAGATTCATCACTGAAGACAGTTTACTTCAGTCAGTGAGATTCCAGGCCGAATGTGGCCGACACCATTGCAAACGGGCTTATGGTATACAGAGGTCAAGGTAGTCAGCGCAAAGGACGTCGTGAGCTCTGCCCCCTTTCTGTGAGCCGCCTGTAACGGTCCTTGTGGACACTGAAGAACCAGTTGTTTGTCGGATCGATGATAGTGATGAATCCGGGGCTCGGAGTGCATCTCGGTCCTTACGTTCTATCTTCTCTGTAGGTCGACTGCTTCCTACTTAACGATTAGATTGGCCGTGGTTCATCGATGCCTGTCAATCGTCTGACAGTGTAGTCGCTACTATTCAAATGTCGAGCGATTCGCCAACCTCCCCAACCGGCTTCTTTGGACCCAACTGCACGTGCTCTCTCAGATGCTGACATCTGTGTGTATTGTTCACGCGCATGTCTGCGAGGCACAGCTACCGTCCGACTAAATGATATTCGCGGTCTTTATGTCCTGTTATCGACATATCCCCTGTTTACTATCCTTGCTTGCTGTGTGATGAAATAGCGACCCAGCGTCACACTTCCATCCATTGGCCACCCATGTTTATTTACTATTGAAATTTCTGGACAGCACTTTTCAGGAGGAGTCGGACAACATATCACTCCTCCCCACATACATCTCGCGTATTAACCACGAGGAGAAAATTCGAGAAATTAGAGCCAGTACAGAGGCTTACCGACAATCATTCTTCCCACGAGCTATTCGCGAGTGGAACAGGGCTGCAAGGATTAGATAGTGGTACCGAAAGTACCCTCCGCCACTCACCATTAGGTGGCTTCCGGAGTATGATGTTCACAGTTTTGCATTTTCCGTCGGTACCTGTATGAATATCAGTTTGTGACAAATGTGCATAACATTTTCGTGGTGAGTCGTTTTTTTATTTATATATTTATTTATTTTTTAAGTGTATTTGTTTATGAACACATTGCTGCTTATATCATCCCATTGACGAGATGCATTTATTTTATATCCATTAATGTCTCTCGATGCTTAACTAACGTTTCAGACGCAAAAATAACTTACGTAGGACTAGGATTAGGAACACACACTGTTCTTGCGGCGAATGCGATCTGAAGAGATGGCCAGCTTTCTCGGCACTTGGGGCGCGTCTGTCAATCCGGCCGACGGATGATAGCAACTTTCACAGTTGTGAGTGTCGAATCTGTATGTTTTAGACTGTGCTGTAACTCTACCAGTGTGTGTGGTTTCAAACAACCATCAACTGATGTTCACAGTGAGGTTTGTGTGTGATTCTCAAAGACGCGTCGCCTACAGGTCGGCGCTTATGCAACCCGCTGGACATTCCTATTATGTTGGTGGGCTGTGTGTCCTGCTACAGCAATGTGGGCCACTCTTTCAAGTGTGCTGTGTGTTAATACGGCGTGTATTTCCATTTTTCGTATAACTGAACTCAAATCACGATATACTTCGAAACTGAAACATAATGAAAAATAACCAAGGTTTTTAAGGTACTTGACTCGGAAGTAGAGAAGAGTAGGGTACTTGCCACTTCTGGAGTTCATCATCACCCATCTGCCAACATCATCATCAACATCATCATCATCGTCATCATCATCCACATAGATAAATACTGTTGGATAAATGGCTCTTGCAGACTTCTTCACGGATTATGGTTTTCAAGTATATTCATCGATATTGCTCCTGTACGCTTTCTGATCTCGATAAAAACAAAACAACCTCTTGTGCAATGTCGTTTGAGAAATGCTACCAGTTCTCGTATGATTAGTTTTTCTTTTTCGGGCATTTAAATGTGGATCACCCTGAATATGGAGAAACAAATATACGAAACTGGTAGAATTCAGTGAAGGACATTGTGGCAAAGAAAAAACTTTGCTTACTGTAAATAATATCCGTCATGTGTAAGTAACAAGTCGATAATTTTTCTAATGTAGTCTGCCTGCTTTTTGCTTATCTCTTGTAATTAAGGCAGTTCCTTGGTCTACTGACCAACCATTCGCTTTTAATTTGTCTTGCCTTCTTTATTTAATTTTAATTGCAGTGATAATTATTTCTTTCAGTCCAATCCCGTCCCTCATCCACTTGTTCGTTTTCCCGTCTCGCCAAATTCGACATTTTTTGTACTAAAAGAATGCACACCGACCGTTCATTTTCCGTTTCTCACAGGTCGGACATCACGAAGCTGTTCAGATAAGGCATCTAACATATTTCGGCTAGAAAGGGTTACATCAGCCACACGAGTAAATGAGAAGAATAAGCCGCAGCTATGACTCAGCCACATCTACAATTTCTTATAAAATGTTCCGTCTATGATCATCATCGTCGTCAACAACATCATCATCATCATTATCATCCAGCATTGGACATCCACCGCCAGATTAACTTGTAAAATCCGCCTCTAGAATTTCCCGTGCATTAGAGCCTTCAGTTATATGCATTTACACGGAAGCACTAAAGAAACTTGTATAGGCATGCGTATTCAAATGCACAGGTATGTAAACAGGCAGAATACGACTCTGGGGTTGACAACGCCTATACAAGATAACAAGTATCTGGCGCAGTTGAAGATCGGTTACTGCTACTACAATTGCAAGTTATCAAGATTTAAGTGAATTTGAATGTAGTGTTAAGGTTAGCGCACAAGCGATGGGACACAGCGTTGCGAGGTAGCGATGCAATGGGGATTTTCCTGTACGACCATTTCACGAGTGTACCGTGAATATCAGGAATCCGGTAAAACATCAAATCGCCGAGATCGTAGCGGCCTGAAAAAGATCCTGCAAGAACAGGACCAACGACGACTGAAGAGAATCGTGCAACGTGACAGAAGTGCAACTATTTCGCAAATATCTGCAGATTTCAATGCTGGGCCATCAACAAGTGTCAGCGGGCGAACCATTCAACTAAACATCATCGATATGGGCTTTCGGAGCCCAAGGCCGACTAGTGTACGCTTGATGACTGCACGACACAGAGCTTTATGCCTCGCCTGGGCTCGTCAGCACCAACATTGGACTGTTGATGACTGGAAACATGTCGCCTGGTCGGACGAATCTAGTTTCAAGTTCTAGCGAGCGGATGGACGTGTACGGGTTTGGAGATAACTGCATGAATCCATGGACCCTGAATGTCAGCAGGGGACTGTTCGAGCTGGTGGAGGCTCTGTAATGGTGTGGGGCGTGTGCAGATGAAGTGATATGGGACCCCTGATACGTCTAGACACGACTCTGACAGGTGACACGTACGTAAGCCTCCTGTCTGATCAGCTGCATCATTTCATGTCCATTGTGTATTCCGACGGTCTTGGGAAATTCCAGTAGGACAATGCGACACCCCACACGTCCAGAATTGCTACAAAGTGGCTCCAGGAATAGTCTTCTGAGTTTAAGAACTGCCGCTGGCCACCGAAGTCCCCAGACATGAACATTATTGAGGCTATCTGGGATGCCTTGCAACATGCTGTTCAGAAGAGATCTCCACCCCCTCGTACTCTTACGGATTTATGGACAGCCCCTGCAGGATTCGTGGTGTCAATTCCCTCCAGCACTAATTCAGACATTAGTCGGGTCCATGCCACGTCGTGTGACGGTACTTCTGCGAACTCGCGGGGGCTCAAAAATGGCTCAAATGGCTCTGAGCACTATGGGATTTAACATCTGAGGTCATCAGTCTCCTAGAACTTAGAACTACTTAACCTAAGTAACCTAAGGACATCACACACATCCATGCCCGAGGCAGGATTCGAACCTGCGAAGTTGCAACGACTCGTTGAAAATTAGAACCGGCAGTGCTACTAAATTGCGGGAATCGTGATTGCTGCGCTTCATCCATTGTTCCGAGTAGCCCCAGACATTTTATTTTGGAGTGAGATCAGGTGATCTAGCGGACCAGTCGAAGTGCGACAGGACTCCTGAGTGTTCTTCAGCCTAGGAACCAGCGCTTGCAGCCATGTGCATAGGCTTTTGTCAAACTGAAAGACACAGCGCACTCTCTTCATAATGATGCAGAAGAAAAAGCAGCAATAGGTCACCGGGAACGATGAAATAAGTCTTGAAATTCACGTGTTCGGTAACCTGAATGAGCAGGCCAAAATAATGGTACGAAAAAACACCCCTAAAACGTCAAAGGTTCAGCTCCGACGTCAACTGCATAGACTCCATGCTAAATGCGTCATTGGGTCGTCGGTGCAACTTTTGAAAAGAGGCAAAATCGCGACTCGTAATACCCCTGTATCCTCCACCAGTCTGATACTGTGCAGTTTCTGTGTTGCTTGGCCCAGGGAATATCTGAAGCTTTATGGACCGCCTTTCGCTAGGTACCTCGCTCCAAATGAGCATTGTATGCGGTTCGCACCGCATTATTCGGACGGTAAGTGGTTGAGATGGAATTGGATTCATTGACAGCTGCAATTCCTGTGGGGGTTTAATAACGATTGTCAATGATAGGGCGTGACACTAACATTCCGTCCTTGTCGTTTAGGATCTTTTTAAGACCACTGCTCTCAGAACAATTGGCCTACGCATAATGCAGGACTTCTAGTAGACTGGTTGAACAATCCGCGTTGAAAAACCAATAAACCGGGAAATTTCGCCCAGGGTGCGATGATCGGCACGCCGAAACACGATACCTCGTTTCTGTAATTCTGTCCTTCGCGTCCCACGTTACTGCGCGATTCGTTAAAGGTGACTGGCACGTGACCGGCGTATACAGGGGTTGGACAAAACTACGGAAAAACCCCGCCCAATTCATACTTGAATATAAATGCAGATGCTAGCCATGCCTGGTTGCGATGTTGTATTTGACCACGAAAGGAGCCTGTGCGGTGTCATCAGTACGTTGCAAGTGTGTCAGTAGTTGTCATAATAGAGTTCTGTGTGGTTATCAGTACAATACGTCGGAGCTAATTGAATTCGAACGAGGGCAAATCGTTGGTGATTGTATGGTAGGTGCTTTCGAAACCAAGGAGGTCGAACTGCTTGGTGTTTCAAGAGGCACCGTATCGAAGATTTATACCGCATAAAGGGAAAGCAGAAAAACCTCATTCGCTAAGTTACAACGTGGACTAAAGTGTGTGTTGATTGGCGTGATAGCTATTGAAGAAGATTGTGATGAAAAATAAGATGATGACAGATACAAAAGTCACTGTAGAATTGAATATTGCACTCGTTAACCCTGTTAGCACGAAAACAACATGAAGGGACCTCCATAAACAGGAACTTGCAGAGTGAATTGAAATTCGAAAACAACACATCAGTAGTGGGAATGCCAAAAACAGGAAAAAGTGGTGCCAAACCCATAAAACCGGGACTACGGAGCACTGGAAGAGAGCCATTTGTTTGGATGAGTCTTGTTTCCGACTGCTACCGACTTCAGGCCGAGTTTACGTCCCAAGAGTGAAGCATGGCGGGGGTGACGATTTGGGAAGTCACATCTTGGGCTGCATGGTTAGTCTGCAAAGTCCCATTACTGCCAAGGGTTGTATGACCATTTTAGCTAATGAGGTCCATCCAGTGGTACAACATTTGTTTCCCATTAGTGATGCTGTGCTCAGGGATGATGATTTACGAATCCACATTTTGGGCCGCAGAGTTAGTCTGCGAAGTCCCATTACTGACAAGGGTTATGTGACCATTTTAGCTAATGAAGTCCATCCAGTGGTACAATATTTGTGTCCCATTGGTGGTGCTGTGTTCCAAGACGACAGAGGCCTTTTCCGCACAGCTCGCACCGTCCTTTTTGTGAGCACGAGGATCAACTGTCGCTTCTCCCTTGGTCACCACCGTCAACAGATCTTGAGCCTTTGCGATGTACTTTGGAGGGAAGGGTGCGTGATCCTTGTCCACCTACATTAAATTTACGTGACACTGCCACGATTTTGCAGCGAGAGTGGGACAAGATTTCGTTGAAATCCATACAGGACTTGTACTTACCCATTCCGAGACGACTGGAAGCTGTTTTGAACAGGAACGGTTTTTCTGCCATGTTAGGCACGCTAATGTGTTGTGTTTTCTGTGTTTCCCTATTTTTACCACCCCTTCACTGACATGAGTTACGTCAGCCGTGGGGTGTCACGCGACCGCCTAGTACCTATTAGGCGTGTACACTATCTATGGCGTTCCGAAGCGACCAGCGTTCTCTTTTGAGGATGTTACTGTTATGTTGTCCGGGGAACTTCAGGTTGCACGTGTTATCTATCCATCTTCCATGAAGCCGTTGTTGTTGTTGTGGTCTTCAGTCCAGAGGCTGGTTTGATGCAGCTCTCCATGCTAGACTATCCAGTGCAAGCCTTTTCATCCCCGAATAACTACTGCAACCTAAATCCCTCTGAATCTGCTTAGTGTATTCATCTCTTGGTCTCCCTCTACGATTTTTACCCTCCATGTTTCCCTCCAATACCAAACTGATGATCCCTTGATGCCTCAGAACGTGTCCTACCGACCGATACCTTCTTCCAGTCAAACTGTCCCACAAATTCCTCTTCTCTCCAATTCTATTCAGTACCTCCTCATTAGTTACGTGATCTACCCATCTAATCTTCAGCATTCTTCTGTAGCACAACATTTCGAAAGCCTATATTGTCTTCTTTTCTACACTGTTTATCGTCCATGTCTCACTTCCATACTTGACGACACTCCATACAAATACTTTCAGAAAAGACCTCCTAACACTTAAATATATACTCGATGTTAACAATTTTCTCATCTTCAGAAACGCTTTCCTTGCCATAGCCAGTCTACATTTTAGATCCTCTCTACTTCGACCATATCTGCTATTTTGTTCCTCAAATAGCAAAATTCATTTACTGCTTTAACTGTCTCATTTCCGAATCTAATTCGCTCAGCATCACACGACTTAATTCGACTGCGTTCCATTATCTTCGTTTTGCTTTTATTGATGTTAATCTTGTATCCTCCTTTCAAGACACTGTCGATTCCGTTCAGCTGCTCTTCCATGTCCTTTGCTGTCTCTGAGAGAATTACAATGTCGTCGGCAAACTCAAGGTTTTTATTTCTTCCTACTCCAAATTTTTCTTTTGTTTCCTTTATTGCTTTCTCAGTATACAGAATGAATAACATCGGAGATATGCTACAACCCTGTCTCACTCCCTTCCCAACCACTGCTTCCCTTTCATGCCCCTCGACTCTTATAACTGCCATCTGGTTTCTGTACAAATTGTTAATAGCTTTTCGCTCCCTGTATTTTACCCTTGCTACCTTCAGAATTTGAAGGAGAGTATTCCAGTCGACACTGTCAAAAGCTTTCTCTAAGTCTACAAATGCTAGAAACGTAGGTTTGCCTTTCCTTATCTACTTTCTAAGATAAGTCGTAGGGTCAGTATTGCCTCGCGTGTTCTAACATATCTACTGAATCCAAACTAATCTTACCCCAGGTCGGCTTCTATCAGTTTTTCTATTCTTCTGTAAGGAATTCGCGTTAGTGTTTTGCTGCCGTGATGTATTAAATTCATAGTTGTAATTTCCCACTTCCTTTCTTTGGGATTTGAATTATTATATTCTTGCTGAATTCTGAAGGTATCTCGCCTGTTTCATACGTCTTGGTCACCAGATGGAAGAGTTTGTCATGCCTGGCTCTCCCAAGGCTATCAGTAGATCTAACGGAATGTTATCGACCCCCGGGGCCTTGTTCTGACTTCGGTCTTTCAGTGCTCTGTCAAATTCTTCGCGCAGTATCGTATCTCCCCCCGAATCTATGAACTGTAATGTCCACCTTCCTCTGACACTCAGACAACTTTGAGGTTGTCCATGCCGTTTAACCGACAGAGACTGGGTGTTCACACTGTTCGCCCTGCCGTTTGTTCTCAGACGTCATCCCGAGGGTGCTGAAGGCGGGCTGCAACGACTGCACTGAGCGCCAGCGGCACAACGCGACGCGCGTCATCTGCTTCCTGATCAAGTCGCGGCCGCGCGACTGGGCCAGGCTGGTGGCGCACTTCGACGAGCACGGCACCTACCGCAAGAAGTACCAGCACCTGCTGGAGGAGGCGCGCTGCATCCCCAAGGAGGACATCCCGGCCGCGCTGGGACACGCGGGGCGCTAGCGTGCCCGGCCCGCTCCGGACTTCTTGCCGTACACAGCCGCGCAAGATATCAGCTGTACTGCTTAGTTCTCACTCCCGTACTGTGCGTCATATGAACACTGTACTGTTATACGTTAGAAGATACAACATTAAGAAGCACTTGTCTTTATTTCCAATGGAGTTACAGGGGTTGGACAGACGCTCTGAACACCCATGTGATATACAGCCTAGGGCACCTGTGACAACATACACAGGCTACACATATCTGACGATTGTACTGTGTAAACTGTTAATGGTGTTCAATGAAACTTTACTGCTCCCCCCTAAGACACTGTGTGAATTTATTCATAGACATTAGTTGAGGCTAAACGGCCATTACTTGTTTTTGCAATGAGGGAGCCTTGTCGTACTGGAATATTGCAGTCATCTTCTGAAAAAATAGGACTTATCTGCGGGCCACGATATTATTTCTAAAATTATTGGCCGTCACGGCCGCTGAGCTCTGCCCCTTTAGGTGGGGGAGGGGGGGGGGAGGTTGTTAAATTTAAATTGTCTTTCGTTTTAGTCCTAATATTGCCCACCAATACTATGAGGCCCTGTAAACTACCAAGGTGGTTACCCGGAAAATAGTACTACACCAGGCACCAGCAGTCTGCATTTCACTTACCCACGTTTTCAGTTCTCCACAGCTGAAAGAAAACTTTTACTTGATACTGCGAAGTAGCGAGGAATCAGCTACTCAAATCATTTAACCAAGAAATGCTTAAAGAAAAAATTCATGTATTCAAATTTCCCTTGTATCACAGTCACTAAACAATAACATTTTAGGTAACTATTTTCTTTCCCGAGCACCTGGCACACAGTTCAGAACAAAAATCTTATTCGCAGTTATCTTAATTACACTCTCTGCATCTATTACACACAAGTTGGACTAACGAAAGATAGTTTACCTCACCTAAAATGTTAAAGTCTCTTGTTTCCACTTGCAACGCGGATTCAGAATGTGGGCGCCGCACAAAAACGCGCTAAACTGGAACGGATGAGACAAACTTCTGTATAATATTCATACGAAGCTTCAATGGTGTACAGTATGAATCAAGTACGACCATAGCAACTTGACGTCGTTCGAGGCTACTGCTTGGACTGCAGCTACCAGCGTATGTGAACACCTCGAGACGTTGTAACAGGCAAACTCCCTGACCGACTGCGACTCACTGACACCGAATGCTCTAATGGCGTTGCTTGTATGTCCTTGGTACGGATGGGAAAAGAAAAAAAATTATCTTTTTGACCATCACCGCACCCTATTATGTGCTTGAAAAGCACCTTTCTTGACGCATTAAATTAGTAATAACTCTCCAAACTGGAATTATGTCTACGTCCTACTGTTTGTGCAATAGACAATTATTTAAAGGACATACCATTTAAATTCTGTTTGCTTCAATAAATACTGCTTTTAAGATTTTTAAATAGAATTTCAAGAAGTCATAGTCCTCCGATCTGTGCTTTCTGTCCTCGCTGTACTATTTAATAAAGCCTCAATGCCCAGTGAAATTTGGTATCATTTTAAAACCAAAACAAGGTGCTGTAATATCTAGATCATCACTTACACATAAAGAGTAGATAGTCTGTTACGTTTTACCATATCCTAGGTCAAAACTGACAATAATTTTAAAAAATTTATAAAATATGGAAAATAACGCTACGGGAACTTTCATACCATGTCTTTGTACTACATCACATTTACTATTAAAATTCCAACACGGTACCTTCAAATTTCAGCGGGTGTAACATTTCTTAAAAACATTTATAATTTGCAAAATATTTATCATAATTCTACAAAAACGTCTACACATTGTTTTTATACTAAAATACAAACACTATCAAAAATTTAATCTTGTCTCCTCAAATTTCACAAGATTTGTAAAACTTCTAATTCTGTGCAAATTACTGATCACGTGAGGTGCAGGGCACTTTATCAAAGGTATTTGAAGTTAACCAAGGATTGCGACAACGTGGTGTGCTCTCCACTATTCTGTTTAATGTTGTCTTGGAGAGTGTAATGCGAAAGACTCAAAGTGGAAACCCTGGGGGAACACTGTTTAATAGAGTGACGCAGAATCTTGCATATGCAAATGATATTGATTTGTTATCCAGGAGGAAACAGGACCTGGAAGAAAAGCTTGAAAAATTAGAAAAGTTACGATCGGAGATGGGGCTTACAAACAATCAGTCAAAGATCAAATATATGTTAATGTCTAGGAAAATGTATAGTGAAGGAGAAAGAAGCATGACTTTGAATGGGAAAGAATTTGAACGCTGTGAAAGCTTTAAGTATCTTGGGTCACTGGTAAATGAGAATAAAGATATGAAAGAAGAAATACATGCAAGGATTACAGCTTGTAACAGGATGTACTTCGAATTTATTAAGTATTTAAAGGAAGAAGCCTTATTAGGAATCTGAAGCTGACAGCGCATCGTACAGTAGTGAGACCTGTGGTGGTGTGTGGTTCGGAGACTTGGACAATGACGCAAAATGATGACGAGTTGTTGCAGAGATGGGAAAGGAAGATACTTAGGAAAATCTTCGGGCCAGTGTATGATAGGGGTTTTTGGCGAATCAGAAATAATAAGAAGATCAGAGAGTTGTACAACAAACCAGATATCATGGCAGAAATAAAGAGTAAAAGACTACGTCGGTTGGGACATGTAAAAAAGAATGGCGGAGAACAGCACAGTCAAGAAAGTTTTCAAAGAAAAACCAGGTGGGCGCCATATAAGGATCAGAGAAAGGACCAGATGACTAGACAACGTGGAGGAGGACTTGAGAAGAATGGGAGTTAGAATATGGAGAGCCAAGGCAGCCAGCAGGGAAGAGTGGGAGGAAATTTCCCAGGAGGCCAACGCCCTACACTGGCTGTAGCGCCAAGGACTCAGTAAGTAAGTATGAGGTGCAGACTCAGTATCAGTTACATTTACATATTTCTGAGCCATTTTGGTAGCACATGGACTCGCCACCCTGTCCCTCCTAGTGCCGCGGCGAATGAAAGGCTACAGACACACTGCCTGCGTTCATAACCAAAAGCCCGTTCACTGGTTGAGTGCCACAGATTTTACCTTGTATACCATGCTTCACTGTTAAAAAATGTTGGTTATACGCTTTTCCAGATGTACTTCAAGAGGAAACACGTCCAAAGCCAGAGATTAATAGGCTTGTTATGTAAAACTGCGTGTTTCCATTGGCCGGAAGCTCAGCATTACACCCGCTTATGCGAACCAAGTCTTCCCTTTTAGTTTACAGAATGTTAGTAAACAGAAGCTGCACCGTGAATGTTTTAGTTATGCGGTTGTCGTTGCATTGACTCTTTTGATTATGTCTTCTCTACACGTATATTAAACTCAGCATTCACGTTTAGGCTTTACCCTGCTACTCTGTTTAACATGCAAAGCTTTCGCATGAACTCTTTACTCTGTCATGACACTAAACACTGTAACTCTAGATATATTTAAAATATCGTACTGTCACAGTTGCACATTTATTTTTGTGACGCCTATTTTCGATCAATATTTGATCGTCTTCAGACCTAAAAATAAAACAAAATAAAAAGCTAATTATTCAGTTTTCATTATTGTACAACAGGTATAAAATATTACAGATAACTATTGCGTTTATCTATGTAGTTACGTAAGCAACTCGTCGTATCTATATGGAACTATTTATCAGAAGGCTGCTGTTTCCAACTTTGTTTGGACTGTAGTATAAATATGTAACTGCCGGAAGATGGATTGGGCGGCGGTGAGGGGGGGGGGGGGGGGTAGTCGAGAAAGACTGGGAAAGGAGGAAAGAGTGGAGCGAAGGGATGTGGGATAGGGGAGGGAATGTTGGGAGAAGGCGTTGGAGGGATGACATGACCGTAACGGATTCACATGCAGTAAAAAATCATATTAGTAAGTATAACGCCACTATTGAATGTTACGTATTGTTTACCGTAATTTTAGTTTCCTCGTAGAATTCCGCTGTAATAATTTCAGTGTTTTGTACTTTTTACAGTTTTACGCTTCTCTTGTTTTAGACTTTTAAGATTATGTAGTATTTTATATGCAGATGCTATTGTCATAGTGTCACAGACAGAAGAAAATTTACAAACTGCATAATACATCTTAAGAAATATAGCAGAAGAATATGGACTGACAATATCTCTACGTAAATCAAAAGGAAAAACACGGTAAGATCCAGAATCGAGATAACTGGCACAATACTGAAGCATGTACTTACCTTAAGTATATTGGATGTGACATATATCCAACAATACATCGTGACATAAAAACAAAACTTCGTAAATTGAAACATATCATAATCGTCAGCATCATGATCATCAGTGTTACGTCTCCACATGTAGCTCTCCACGTAGTCCTGTCATTTCCTATCCTCTTCGTTTTCTCATAATTGTTTCCTGTCTGGTGTCTTCTGCACTCTCTTCTTCTTCGAATCACCATTCCTTCCATAGCATCCATTAGTAAATAATATCTTCTGAACCAAATCCATGTCAGTTGTGTTTCTTCTTCCTAATTATCTCTAAATTTCTGTTTCTTCCCCCACTCTCCTCAACACCTCTTCAATTCTCACTTTGTCTATCCATTTTATCCCGTGGCCCTCCTCCAAATCAACATCTCAAATGCTTCTTTCTCCTTCTTTCCTCAGTCCATATATCAGCTCCGTATAATGCCGTGCTCCATATGAAGGACTTCGCCAGTCTCTTCCTCAGGTACCTGTCCATGCACCTACATAGAAGCCTCCTCTGCTTATAAAATGCTTCCTTGACAAGTGCTATACGTATTTTCACCTCCTTATACATTTCATGTCGTCCGTAATAATTCTTCTCAGATATCTGAAAGCACTAACTTGTTCTATATCATTCTGTCCTAATTTCACAGTTGTTCTTACCTTTCTTGCGCTTATCACCACAGATTTTGTCTGTCTCTTATTAATTCTCATTTCTCACAGGTCTTATTTAATTCTTTTAACATTCCAGTCATGATTCTTTCGCTCTCTGCCAATAGCACCATGTCATCCGCAAATCTATCCTACTACCAACGCTCAGTACTTTTTTTCCCTTCAAACATTTCTGAGTAATATGCTCCAAATATATGTTAAACAGCGTTGGGGGAAGACAGCAGCCTTGCCTCACTCCCCTTCCAACGGTGCTTTCCCTTGTCATCTCACTCCCAGTCTCTACTCGTATTTTCTTTGGTAGGTGTAGGTTTAATCAGCATTCTATACCTCCGCTCGATACCATTCTTCCTCAGATTGTTCATTAATTTATTCCACTGAACTTGTAACCTACCCCTCACTTATCGACCTTAATGACAGTGAAAAATTAAACCGCGTGTACCTAATGGAAATTTGGGAAAAGCAATCGTCACCGAAGTTAATCTATCGGTAAAGAGGGAGGAAAGGGTTACATCTAAATGAAAGGAAAAATGCAAATGAAACTGGTGGAAATTAATTTTGAAAAGGGGTAAAGATAATAAAGAAAGTAAATGTGCGGCCGTTACGTTAACAATTAACTAGCGGTAATTAGATATTTGAGATTTGGGGGAAATCACGGTCGCCAGTCCTAAGGACAATTACTATAGTAACTGAAAAAGAAAGGTTATTACACATATAATTAACACTAGAAGCGTGGCAACTGAAGGTTGACACGTGTAGTGTGAAAACTGAAAGTTTGTCAGAAGTAATAAATTTCGCTACACTCTGACTTAATTTAGCAAAAGAATTAATAAAACCGGAAAATCGAAAGTTAATTTAGTGACTGAAGTTAATAGTGAGCTTTCTTTCTGAAGCACATCGAAATCCAGTAAAATACGGTTAGTCTTGGACTACCTCAACAATCATTTCAAAAGCAACTTGACTCTACGCAATTTAGAAACAAGAGATTTAACTTTGAACTTGAATTAAATGATTCTGAACTATTAACAATAGTAAAATTTAGTACGTACCAAGCTGAGCTGCAGTCACAGGTAAGCTAAAATATGCTAACAAAACTCGCACTCTAAATTTGTGCTCGTGTAACCTAAATATTGTAGCCAGCTACTGAACTTTGAAATTAAAGCAGTGAAATCTAATTATATATTTTTTAATGCTGGCGTTTGAATTTCAACGACACTCGGGTTCATTTCGGAAAAGGAAGGGACCCTGCTTGGCAATGCAATTGGGACAATGAGCAACAAAGGTTCATGCTAAGTTGCTGTAATTTTGCGAGGCAAATGGAACAATTTGAAAAGCTGAGGTCTGCCATACAGTTCTGAAACTTTACGTGCTTTTAGTCTTCCTTGTTGGTTGATTGAAGGTTTGAAGCCGTCGATCGAGGAGGTGGCGACAGTCACTCATTGTCGGCCGTCGCTGTTGCAGAAGCTGGATGTTGGCGCGCCTTCTTCTCGACACGGTCACCAGGCGAAACGGGCTCTTGATGTGCGCCAGCTAATGCTTCCCGTCCGCGACACCATGTCAGAAACTATCATCGCGAGTCGAGCGCAATTACTTGCTGCCAAACCCCGAAAGCGCGGCAACTCGCGGGAGCGTCACACGACACCTGCTCCACTCGCTACTCCCGCCAGACTCTCACTGTTCTGCCCGCGCTCCACGCGGCAGAGTTAACACTACCAAAGATCCTACACACTTTGATTCGTCACACGACCTATCGACGTAATCGTTCGATAGCAGTTTTCCCTAGGCAAGACCCAGCGTAAAAATACAAATAATATTTACGAAACAAACCAATTATACATCGACATGAGTGCATAAATATATATATACAAACAGTAAAACAATTACAATATATAAAGAGACAGAAATGTCATATCTTGAGGTAACAAAACAAGGGAAAAAAATAATAGTACAATAGATGGAAATAGGAGTATATGCATTTCCGGCGTTACACGTGCCCCACATTGTCTGAGGATGTTCGTGTAACGTAAACAGACTCAGAAAATGTCCCAAAAAAGAAACAGCGGAAATGCATATGCTCAAAACATCAACAAAATTTAGCATTCGTCTAATTAATCATAAATCAATTTTTAGACCATAATAATTGAGTGGGGACACTCCTAATCTTATTCCACTCTGTCATCTTGCACAAAATAAAACAGGTTGACAACATATTAAAATTCATAGAAGATATAGAAAATGGTTTAGCTATTCCAAAATCATTAAAATTCGTAACACTATGAGAAATGGAATACTATTTGCAAAATTAATCAGAGTACATGGTCATAAAAACAGGTAGATCAAAATACGCAAATTAATAATTAATTACATAGAATACACATTTTTACATAACCTTTACATAATTAATATCTCGTCATGAGATTCCACTTAACGCTAAACAAGAAAATAATATTCAGTAGATCGAAAAAAACATAAATATTGACAGCAGAATTCTTTCACATCAGCTGTCCGGGAAGAAAAACTATTCCGCCTTTCGTACTCGCAAGTACAAAGAATGCCGACAGCGGCACAAGAGCCAACAGCGGCACAAGAGCCGACAGCGGCTCGCCTCGCCAGTATTGTTGCGCCCGCGTGTGCGGCACGCTTGATCTCACTCGCCCTTGTGACGGCGTTTCCAGAACGTCCGTTTCACTGAATTCTTTAGGAAAAACTCACTCCCGAGTAATCTCAAGGAGTCCCTTAATACTATCACAGTGGATAACTCAACACTGTCCATCATCACACCCTTGTACTAGCCTGAAACTTAAAACAGCGTCTAAGTACATCGGCAATGACTAGTAAATCACATATTTATGAAATCTTACAGCTATTTACAAAATCATATTTACATTCCTTAATCTACTGTGACTCAGCTGAAAACTTAAACTAGCAGCTTGGATTTTTCAGTTGATTAGATCATGATTAAATTGATTAAAATTAAATTGATTAATCAAAATTAATTACTTATTAATTACAACTTCTTTAATGACCTTGGTCAGTCAAAAGCATGGCAATCTAGCAAATCGTTAAATCTTACACTCTATTTTACATACTGTATAAATTACCCATTGTGTGGTATTAATCGATCCTAGGTTGGTACAATTTCAAGTCTACAATATTCCGTAAGCATTTGTGTGAGGTATACCAATGACTTTATATGGTCCATTTTAAACAAACTTAAATTTAGAGATTTCATTGTCTATCTCGCTCGATTTCTCATGAGCTTTTACAAGTACTAAGTCTCCGATTGCAAGCTTAGTAAAACGCACTTTAGCGTCATTACGACGTATGCGAGCATCGGCTTTTAGCTTCATTACTTCTCGCAAACGATCGTTTTTCACACCAATACTAATGTCAATCCGTGGAGGGAATTTGATTATCTCTTCCAATTCACTTTCTACACTTTTGTCAATGCCGAACTTCCTCACATTACGGCAGTTCAAACTCATTCCTACGTCAATGTCATCCGGCCAGTTAACAATGTGTATAGGCTGGTATTGCCTATGCACACCGTCTCCTGCCTCGTCAAAACTAACTATCATTGTTTTATCTAGTGACATACATGACAAAGTTTTGCTTTCGCAGTTAATCACTGCATGGTACTTTAATAGCCAATCTAACCCGATAATTACTTCCGTAGTTAAGTCTGGCACGACGACAAACTCTTGTTCAAATCGTGCCCCACATATCTCGAAGCTGACAAAAATCTGTTTTGTGACCGGTTTACTGGCCTTCCCAGTAGCACCGATAATTTTCACTCCTGTTACTGGCATAACTACGATGCCAGGTCTGTCTTTCAGTAACTCAAATATCTTCCCAGATACAGCACTCAATTCTGCACCGGTGTCAATCAACACGTTTAGTTGTAGGTCGTGCATATTAACAGACACTACTATCTGTCTACACTTGTCCTCGACTGTTTCTTTATTTTCCCACAGTAAATCCTCGTCTATATCCAGGTCATTCCACAAAAAACCATCCGGCTTAGATCCTAAATCCGGTTTATCTGGCGGCTTTTTCAGCCTCTTTTCACATACAGTTTTAATTTCAACACATTTGTCCTGAGGCTTTGTCTGTAGCTTCACCTCCAATACCGAAACCTTTTCCTGTAACTCGTCAACTAGTGAGTGTTGCTTTGCTATCAATTCACTAATTGTCACCTTCGTTGATTCCTCTTTAGTCAGATTGATCTCATCTGCCAATCTACCTGGAGAAATGTGCCCAGTAGCATCTGAAATTACTTCCTCTGGATCTGCGCAACCCACACTGCTATCGTCTGACCGTATAACGTCAGCTCTAACCTCATACACGCTGTAATCTACGTGCTTTTCTACCAATCGTTTCCGGCTATCACTAAAATTTTCGTAATCTTTCTCCTTAATACTCTCGCAACGTTTAAACTGGAGGTTTGCGTCGGATGGGTCGGCTACTTCTATCACTATAACTTTCGGTAAAGTCTGCCGGTTAGGGCCAGAACTTTCCGTTACTACTTCAACATCTAACTCCTGCGGGACGAAACACGACGAATCTTGCTCGTGCTCCCGATTAACATCAACTATTTCTGGTAAAGTCTGCCGGTTAGGGCCAGAACTTTCCATCACTTCACAAATACTATCTTCCTGTGGGACGAGACGCGGCAAATTCTGCCCGCGCTCTCCATAAATGCTTCTCCCGTACAGGCCCCTATAATCCCTTAGTTCGTCGTATAAGCGACCGAACTGCCTTAACCAGACCTCATCCCTCTCTGCATCCCCTCGCTCAATGACGGACGTGTTATCCGACATCTGATCTTCTCTCAACAATTGCGAATCATTCTTAAACTCAATCTCCAGTTCCGCTGTGGGTATTACAGGAACCCCTTTATAATCGATTTCCGGAACACTACTTAAATTGTTCTCACTGACAGTGAATGTATTTTCTACTGCCGTGTATACAGTTGATCTACTACTTGTGGGCGCACTCCTTTCTCCTAACACTGGCACACTCTCCCGCCGTTGATTATTCCACACGGAATTTTCATAACGACGACACCTGGGTTTTCTCCTGTTATTGGGCCGCCAAAATTTCTCCACGCCTGGTCGGCCCCTCACCGGCGCGGCTAATGGTTTCCCTGTCTCGTCCCAGCAGATACGCTCCCCGGATGCTGCTGAGGCGGCTGATCACACCCTCTGGCGTTATTACTATTGCGCGAAGCCCGTATCACGCTAGTATGATACTGGTTTCCGTTATTCCTATTATTATTTGCATTGTACCGATTGTTATTACGGTCCGAACCATTATTGTTATTGCTGCCATGGTTGCGGTATGCATTATTCCCGTGGTTATCGTTGTTGTGGTTGCTGTGGTACCCGTTGTTGTTACCACGGCCTCTGCCACTGTCGCGATTATTGCGCCAATTGTCCTCGTCCTCCACTCTTTCCAGGAAATCATTGATTGTCCTGTAATTGCTTCCTACGTATCGTTTTGTATCATCTGGAAGCTTCTCGTAGAGTTCCCAGACTATTTCGGATTCCGAGCGGCGGTCACGCAAATATTCCAACTTGCGGATCCAGCCCTCACAAAACTCCTTCATCGAACCGCGCGAATTCGCATCGAAAGGCCTCGATACGACAAATTCGCGCCAGACACTTTGCTGTTTTTGCTCTGACCAGTATTCAGCCAGAAACAAATTTTTAAATTCGTCAAAAGTCAGGTTCGTAATGTTGAGGTTTAAGCCCCAACGCTTGGCATCACCAGCCAACACATCAATAATCGCATTAATTTTTCTCTCATCAGTCCATGATCTGGGTAAAACTCTTTCACAATTTTTAATGAAATCCGTCGGGTGTATACCGCCTTTTTTCAAGGGGTCGAACCGCTCCTCTTTCGTCAACAACTCCGAACTATGTGCACAGATTGGCACATAGTTCTGTTTTTCGTCAAGTTTCCTTTCTAATTCCGACACCCTCGTAATCACTTGGCAAGTGGTTGTCGCAAGCGTTTCCACTTCCCTCTTTTTCTCTTCGCAGGTGTTAGCCTGCTTCGTCACTTTGGTATCTACTTCGGATACTAAAGCCTTTAAAGTTTCCACCTTCTGTTGATCCTCTTTTCTCACTAATTGAATTTGTTCCGTCGCCTTATTCTCGATGATCGGAGCAACTGCGTCTCCTACACTTTTCTCGATTCTGCTAATTTCGGAATCAAAACGAGTATTTATGCTCGCAATTTCCGCCTGAACGCCTATCATTTCCTGTTTAAGATTACCGATTTCGGTATTAATTACAACAATATCTTCTTTGATTTTATCAACTTTTGTGTTAACAACTCCAACATTGTTGATAACAACGTTAATAGCTTTGTTCTGATTGTCTAGCATCCGTTCAAATTTTTCAGACTGAGCTTCTTGCTTGGCCGATTGACTCTTGATTTCGTTAATCAAAACATTCAACAAATCAGTTAAATTCCCGGAAACTACCGGTTTTACTTCCGTAGCGGCTTCCTCTTTAATTGTCCCCCCGTATACGTCATCAAGGGATTCGCATTTGATTTTCACTTCCGACTCCGAAACATTTTCTAAAGTCTGGAATTCCATTTCTGCTCTTTGTTGCGTTTCGGCGGTCGCATCTTTCATGCTAGCCGCCTGCCCTGGAACAATGGGTACCGCTGTGCGCGTTTCCCACTGTTCGACCGATTGTTCCGTATCTAAGTCTACCAAATTTTGGCAATTGTTGCCTTCACTCATTTTAATAATTTTCAATATAACTGCCAAATCTCAACTCTAATTAGGATTCCTCACACGAATATTCTCGCTGACGTATCGACCATTTCGTAACCAGTACTTTGTTACGAGATTTGCACAATGCAAAATTCGTGTCCAGAACAACCTCAAATTTGAAGATTGTCCTGTCACGGTCGCCACGTGTAACCTACCCCTCACTTATCGACCTTAATGACAGTGAAAAATTAAACCGCGTGTACCTAATGGAAATTTGGGAAAAGCAATCGTCACCGAAGTTAATCTATCGGTAAAGAGGGAGGAAAGGGTTACATCTAAATGAAAGGAAAAATGCAAATGAAACTGGTGGAAATTAATTTTGAAAAGGGGTAAAGATAATAAAGAAAGTAAATGTGCGGCCGTTACGTTAACAATTAACTAGCGGTAATTAGATATTTGAGATTTGGGGGAAATCACGGTCGCCAGTCCTAAGGACAATTACTATAGTAACTGAAAAAGAAAGGTTATTACACATATAATTAACACTAGAAGCGTGGCAACTGAAGGTTGACACGTGTAGTGTGAAAACTGAAAGTTTGTCAGAAGTAATAAATTTCGCTACACTCTGACTTAATTTAGCAAAAGAATTAATAAAACCGGAAAATCGAAAGTTAATTTAGTGACTGAAGTTAATAGTGAGCTTTCTTTCTGAAGCACATCGAAATCCAGTAAAATACGGTTAGTCTTGGACTACCTCAACAATCATTTCAAAAGCAACTTGACTCTACGCAATTTAGAAACAAGAGATTTAACTTTGAACTTGAATTAAATGATTCTGAACTATTAACAATAGTAAAATTTAGTACGTACCAAGCTGAGCTGCAGTCACAGGTAAGCTAAAATATGCTAACAAAACTCGCACTCTAAATTTGTGCTCGTGTAACCTAAATATTGTAGCCAGCTACTGAACTTTGAAATTAAAGCAGTGAAATCTAATTATATTATTTTAATGCTGGCGTTTGAATTTCAACGACACTCGGGTTCATTTCGGAAAAGGAAGGGACCCTGCTTGGCAATGCAATTGGGACAATGAGCAACAAAGGTTCATGCTGAGTTGCTGTAATTTTGCGAGGCAAATGGAACAATTTGAAAAGCTGAGGTCTGCCATACAGTTCTGAAACTTTACGTGCTTTTAGTCTTCCTTGTTGGTTGATTGAAGGTTTGAAGCCGTCGATCGAGGAGGTGGCGACAGTCACTCATTGTCGGCCGTCGCTGTTGCAGAAGCTGGATGTTGGCGCGCCTTCTTCTCGACACGGTCACCAGGCGAAACGGGCTCTTGATGTGCGCCAGCTAATGCTTCCCGTCCGCGACACCATGTCAGAAACTATCATCGCGAGTCGAGCGCAATTACTTGCTGCCAAACCCCGAAAGCGCGGCAACTCGCGGGAGCGTCACACGACACCTGCTCCACTCGCTACTCCCGCCAGACTCTCACTGTTCTGCCCGCGCTCCACGCGGCAGAGTTAACACTACCAAAGATCCTACACACTTTGATTCGTCACACGACCTATCGACGTAATCGTTCGATAGCAGTTTTCCCTAGGCAAGACCCAGCGTAAAAATACAAATAATATTTACGAAACAAACCAATTATACATCGACATGAGTGCATAAATATATATATACAAACAGTAAAACAATTACAATATATAAAGAGACAGAAATGTCATATCTTGAGGTAACAAAACAAGGGAAAAAAATAATAGTACAATAGATGGAAATAGGAGTATATGCATTTCCGGCGTTACAAACTCTATCAAAGGTTTTCTCCAAGTCAATGAACACAGTATATACTTATTTTCCTCTTTCAATGTATTTACCATCTGTTATTCAAAAATATGTGCGCAACATGTCTTGGAACTCGAAAATATAAAACCAAAAAGAAAACTAAGCTGAAGCTTTATTAAACGATAGCGTTATGGGTAGTGTCGTATGGAAGTGAACATGGGTACTCTCGAAGAAATACAGCAGGAAAATTACGTCAGCTGAGATGAAATTTCGCAGGGCAGTCAAATGGACAAATTATGAAACATAGAAGTACGAAAACAGCTAAGGATCTTCGATTTAGAAAGCTAAATTAAAGATGTATAAAAGTTTCTAGTGTAACCAGGCAGGAAGATTGCAGCTAGATCGTACGCCGAGAATCGCCAAGAACTGCGAGTCCAACGGACGGTGAAGTGTCGGACGTCCGAGGACATCATGGTTTCCGGAACAGGCAGTGCGACATGCAGCATGGGGTGAATGATGATAATGATGATATTATTTTCCGTAATTTCTACGTTTTACAATGTTACCTTAAGTGTATCTCTTTTGCACCAATTGCATGTTAATATAATTTTCAGTGCATGTAGTTATGACATCCCTCCCTCTCCATCTGGGCGGCTTTCTGTCCCCTATTCCACTGCCCTCCGTTCAACTGTTTTCCCCTTCCCCGCTCTTTCTCCACTATCTCCCCATCCCTCCCCTTCCCCTGGCTCCGGCAGTTACCCATTTATACCAGAGTCCATACTTGCAAGCCGCAGTATTCTGAAGTGTACTTCTAAACGAATGTGTAGGGTGGCTTAGGCAACTTCATAGGTAAATGCAATAGTTGTCTGTTATACTTTTATATCTATTGTAAAGTTATGGAAAGTAAGTACTTCGTTGTTTCATTAGGTTTTATTTTTAGATTTGGAGATGACGAAATATTTATTGAAGCTAGTTGTCATAAAATAAATGTGCAACTGAGACGGTAAAATAAAGCATAAATATTTACTTTCAACACAGTTTCAGTATCTCTAGCGACGAATATGTCGATAATAGTGCTGTAATGGACATTTGTTAGCTTTGAAGATGCTGCCTCGGTCGAATCAGCTACGAGAGTGCTAACATTTTGTATTCAACGGAAGTCATTAAGGACAGCCATGAAGATACACCAACACAACGATCAGAGAGACATGCTACAGGCTCATAATCTTCTCAGAGACGGTACAAAACAAACAGAAAACAGAAGGAAACATCAGTGCCGGTACGTCACGGGTAAATGAGTAGAGAAACTGCAGGAACGACGAGCTTAAACGAGGTTGTTCTCATTTGTTTGTCCACCTCCTGTGTATCTCTGTGTAATAACATACTTCCTTCAACCCTCCCTCGAGTCTATTATCCTGTTTACTTGATAGCTCTCCACATTTGTTGGTATCCTTTTCAGTAAACTGTATTTACTAATTAATACCAACCCGTTGCGACGCTGTATTACGTTAATTTCTGCAGGCATCGTTGCCATGAATATCGCTTAATTACCATGCAACAACGCTTTTTTTTGTAGCAGTGACATGTTCTACAGTTCGATATTTAAAGATATGGCAGCTTTCAGGGAATTGTTAAAAAGTTACCTAGAATTGTCTTTGTGATCAAACTATAAAGCCGTAACGGTTTGACGTTATTGTTACGTATAGAGTGATGTAGTAGTGAGGGAAAGCTTGTAGAATAGCGTTTCCTCTACGAAGCGTTGAGTGATTAATATTTCTCTGACATTAATGTTAAACCCAAAATGGTAACAAATTTGATCTAATCAACGTTAGCTAGCCTAGTAAATGGAGTTACTTTGTCACAAACTGTTGCACGTTTAAGCGTTAAGCTAGGGAAACGTATTGATGCTTAACAACGGCCAGGAAAACAGCTACCGGAAAATTGTTTACATATGATTAAGAAAATTGTTACGCGTTAGGAGAATGACAACAGCAGGAGACAAATCTTCTGAAACTTCGAATTCGCAGTTTGCAAGAAATAAGCGCCATATTGTGACAGTTACTGCTAATCATCTGTCGCTGTCTCTCTTGGTAACGGTAAATGACTTTTTGGAAATGATTTTTCGTGTAATTCCCATACTTTTGCTTCTAGAAGGGTGATGCAATTTAGCAGTTGGTTTTCTTTTACGAACAGAAACTGGCAGACCAACGTGCTTCTCCGTATTAAAGGAAAGATAAATATTATTTCAAATTTAGTTACATAAATAGCATTAATGACTGATATGTTTTCACTAATAAAAGAGTTGAGAAGGATGTCCATTTTCAGTTGACCTAATTACATTGAAAGACGATGTACAGCGGATTTTACGTTGAATACTGTCACTGGTCCTCTAGTAAACTTATGAGCTCCACGAAATGCTATACAGTAAAAAGTGAAGCCACTACTTCTTTTGTAACTGTCCACATGTCGCTAATGATTGTTCAGTAAGGTCTCAAAGTTTTGAACTTGCTTAACGTTTAAAGTGCAGTCGAATCTGGTACAACATTATTTTCTTTTACCCTCAAAATTAATTTACTTTCGAATTCTGGCAGTGTCATGGCTAATCGTTCTGTGACCGTCATAGTCATCTCATTTGTCTATTTCATGAATAAATTATGTGTTATTGTCCTATTACTTTGAATCAGAATTTGTAACTTGGAAAATTAAAAGAATTTCTTTTTTCCCTTTGCCACCTACTGAATTTTTTGCTAAGAAGAAAGAGGAGTACATTATCTCATCAGAAGTATCGGGACACCCCATAGTGGACGTTAATGTGGCGTGTGTCCACCCTTCAACTTTATGACGGGTTTAGCTACGCTGGAGACACTTTTCAATGAGGTGTCTGACGGTCTGTGGAGGAATGAAAGCTCATTCTTCCTGAAGAGCCGAAACCAGAGAAGATGGTGGTGTCGAACACTTCGGTCTGAACCAAGTCGACGTTCCAACTCCGTCCGGAGATGTAACATCGGGTTCAAGTCGGGACTCTAGACAGGGAAGTCAATTTCGGAAATGTTTCTGTCCACAAACCATAGTGCCACAGAAGCTACTTCATGGCAGTGTGTTCTGCCGTACTGTTACAAACAGTGTTCATCCGTGGAGTCTTCCTCTAGTAAAACTTACTGGCAGATTAAAACTGTGTGCCGGACCGCGACTCGAACTGGGGACCGTTGCGTTTCAAGGGAAAGAGCTCCACTGACTGACCTACAAGCACGACTCCCAAGCCTTCCTCACATCTCTACTTAGTGTCCGCCCCCGGTAGCTGAGTGGTCAGCGTGGCAGACTGTCAATCCTAAGGGCCCGGGTTCGATTCCGGCTGGGTCGGAGATTTTCTCCGCTCAGGGACTGGGTGTTGTGTTGTCCTAATCATCATCATTTCATCTCCATCGGCGCGCAGGTCGCCGAAGTGGCGTCAAATTGAAAGACCCGCACCAGGCGAACGGTCTACCCGACGGGAGGCCCTAGCCACACGACATTTCATCCCTACTTAGTGCCCGTACCTCATCTCCTACCTTCCTAACCACACAAAGCTCTCCTGCGAACATTGCAAGACTAGCACTCCTGCGTAGCTCAGTAGATAGACCACATCCCCACGAAAGGCGAAGGTCCCGAGTTCGAGTCTCGGTCCGGTACACAGTTTTAATCTACCAGGAAGTTACATATCAGTGCACAATCCGCTGCAAAGTGAAATCATTTTTCTGTTGCATTACTGTGCTCAGCACACAATGCTGCAGAGTGTATTCATATCGTTGTGCAGTTGCAGTTTTTCTAACCGCGACAGGGGGACCACAAACACCCTCATTCTGTAGCACTACCTCCACCATACTTCGCTGTTCGTACTATCTATGATGGCAGGTAACGTTTTCCAAGCATTCACCAAACCGAAATCTTTGTATCGGAATGTCACAGGGTACAGAATGATTCATCACTCCAAATCACTCGTTTCCAGTCATCCACTAACAGTAGCGTCGCTCCTCACATCGCTTCAAGCGTCGCTTAGCGAAAACTACAGAAATGTGTGGCTCATCAGAAGCTGCTCGAACGCTGTACCCCATTCTTTTTAACTCACCGCGCACTGTCATTATTTTGGCTCGACAGCCGGTAGCACTTTGGAACAAAGGAATGATTCCTTCCACTGATATCATGCGATTTGTTACAACCGCCTTCCGCGGTACTCTTACAGTCCCTGGCCGTCAACGCATGATGTTTGACTGTTCATGCTTCAGCTGCGGTTGTACCTTCGTGTTTCCACTTCTCAAGCCATCACGAACAGTCGAACTGGGCAGCGCCACAAGGGTTAAAATGCCGCTTATTGTTTTGTTACTCAGGTGACATTCAGTGACCAGTTCACGTTCGAAGCCACTGACCTTTTCTGATAGACCATTCAGCTGTCTCTGCGTCTGTACTGAGAACACAGTACTCCCTGCCTCCTTTTACACAGGCGGGATCCGCTTCTCGTGACATCCAGTGGTCAATTTCGCAATATATTAGGAGTGCCTCTATACTTTTGATCGAATGGCGTATATTAACGATAGTATTGTTCATTAGAGTTATCACAAAAAGTGTTAGGCAGCGAACATATAAATACAAAGGACACTGGGTAGGTAAAGTTTTGAGCAGAACCTGTGCTCTGTGGCCAAGCGTTTGCAAGCTACAGGGAAAATAAAATGGAAACAGTGTCGTCCGCTTCTCCTGTGCCTTCTAGTGAGAAGAATGCTAGGAATTAAAAAAAAAAAAAATGGTTCAAATGGCTCTGAGCACTATGGGACTTAACTTCTGAGGTCATCAGTCCCCCAGAACTTAGAACTACATAAACCTAACTAACCTAAGGACATCACGCACATCCATGCCCAAGGCAGGATTCGAACCTGCGACCGTAGCGGTCGCGCGGTACCAGACTGTAGCGCCTAGAACCGCTCGGCCACTCTGGCCGGCTGATAGGAATTCACCGTGACACTGGTACTTATTCACCTGCAAGCAATTAATGTAGAAACCATGCCCAGTGACCAAGTACAGGGAACATGAGCCGTATTACACGTTCTGTGATCTCGTGTTCCAGTTACAATCTACATTCCCTTCCGTTACTACAAAGGCAACTGGCATTGGCAATCTTACCACAAAGTTAGTTCGCTACAAATGTGATAAAGTCAGATTCAATTACCATTGGCCTCTCATTCGGAAGATGGGGGGAGTGTGGAATGGCCTGTTTCAAATGTCTGTTTGTGTAGTACCAAAACTGTATGCCTCTGAAAATAATTTTCCGTTCAAATAACTCCGTACCTGGCCGTTTTATAGGTCTCGAGAGTTTGCACAGGCGATTTTAGATGCACCCTGCACAACACTACGTGATTACAGTCAAAGATCAGTATCAGCAGTGGAAACATATCGTCTGTTCCGCAATGTACTGAAAACAGAAAATGAAGAAAAATCAAGTCGATTAAATTTCGTGCTACCATGAGGACGCAACCAATGATAGACCAGTGGGCGTTTCTACAATACTTGTAGGAATAACCCTTGAACACACATATTTCAGTTTCTAATTTTCTCAGTCTTATCATCATCCAACATAACACTCACTTTACAGGTTAGTTTCAGGATATTTCCAAGTATAAGGGTGGTTTGTTTTCTACGTATTCGATCAAAAAAGTAGCTAGCAAGTACACATGTGAGGAAAAATTCAAATAAATCAGATTCAGTGGCCGTTTATGCGATGCGGTTGCAACATTTTTTTAAAACTCTTATATGGCTTTTACCTACATAATTGTCAAGAAATGTGCTTCTTATTATAACGTCAATTATTATTCTAATCAGCATAGCAAGATTACATTCAAAATATTGGAAACATTTATTTTCTCACTCATGAAGTTAAACATAACACCATAATGACCATTCTGCAATTGGGAACTGCAGGAGTAGTTCTCTCTTCTACCTAAAGTAAGAAGATAATTGAAAAATTACACTAATTACTGATCTGGTTTTCCTATTTTCTCTTCTGCAGTATACAAGGTGTGTTGATTGTAGATGATACTTTAAACCTCTGTGCTACTCTGGGATTCGAACTGAGATACTTGCCTTTCGTGGAGATTGTAGTGCCCATTCAGTCAGCCGAGCATGCCTCATTTGCGAATAAAGACTTCAACTTCCACAGACTGCTTTTCATTCTCCGCACACGCTGCAGAAGGTAATTGGAAACTAGTTCGTCATAACAGGCTCGAGTTCTGGTCCATCGTGCAAGTCTTGCGTGTCTTCAATATTAAGTTTACCACTTAATGGATGGATTCAGTTTATGCACACTGGCAAGATATACCTCGAACAAACACCTTTATAACTGAAGGTTTACAGGGAAATCGCTTCTGACCATCTACTATAAGTAAAAATTATTGTGAATGCTTTAAAACAACCATTATTTTCCATTATTTTACACTAATGATTTGCTGTAAAATCCATCACCCACACTAACGTAGAGCTCCAATACTACTGTGATGTTAGCAGTGGCCCAGTGTGACGTAGACTCAGATACTGGTAGTGCGGCGAGGCCCATAATGGCACATGACAGATACTTCCTTTTCGCGGCCAGAGGCTTTCCAGCAGACTTCTCCTAACATTTTCCAAGCCTGTTTCACGACTTCAGAGTGCAACTAACACCGTCCTTCACCATTTTGGTATGTATAGCACTGTTTTAGAATACCAGTAGTAAATTGGTACCATGCAATCTGGAAAACAAAAGAGAGAGATCCTTGTCATTTTCAAAAAAATACAGCCAACGTCCGCTGAACCCAACGGCATTTGTGTGATGAAGCACAGGATACGGAACATATTTGTCACCCTGCATTAGAATGAGACGGTGATCTGACAGACGCAAAAAAATACAATGAATTAGCGTGCACTACTTCCTACAACGTAATCATGTGTACTCCACATTTTCCGTGAACAGCGTATCTGATCATTTAGGGCTTAATCTCATTTCGCAGCTGTCTAAGCCCTAAAGTTAATATGTCTCTACTGCTCCTTCATCACAAGGTTGGTTGGTTGCTTTGGGGGAAGGGGACCAAACAGCGAGGTCGTCGGTCCCATCGGATTAGGGAATGATGGGGAAGGAGGGCAGCAGTGCCCTTTCAAAGGAACCATCCCGGCATTTTCCTGAAGCGATTAAGGAAAATCACGGAAAACGCAAATCAGGGTGGCCGGACGCGCATTTGAACCGTCGTCCTCCCGAATGCGAGTCCAGTGTGCTAACCACTGCACCACCTCACTCGGTCTCATCGCAAGGAAGAAAAACAACGACACTGGTTTGTCGTTTTGGCTGCGGTGATCGTCGCAAGTACTGAATACAAATACAGTGGTAAGTTTTCATTATTTCTTTTGGAACAAAGGTCTAAAGCTTTTTCAGATCGAAATTAGATAAGACAGTACTACAAGGTCGATAGAAGCCCAAGTTACGTAACGATGCGCCTTAAATAGCTCCACAGCGAGGTAAAATCGTTTAGAGATCATGTCATGTAGATCCATTTCTTGAAAAGGTAATTGAAACTGACGACACTTTTTTTATTCAGAAAAAAAGCAAGTTGCACTGTGGTTTGAATATCACTTTGACTTACATAGCCTCTTATGAATGTCAGGCTTATCCACTTTACAGTTTTCACCGTGTTCACCTGGCTCCGATATGGTACTTAATTTGAAATCTATACCGGTAGAGACGTTGTTTGAATATGATCAAATTATGTATTTCATACAAGGAGATGTAGACTACAGCTAACTTTTGTTTTACTGTTGATTTCAGTTTTATAAGAATTGTAAGAACAAAATTAGCTCTAATTATAAGATAACTGCTATTATATTATGCCCCCACTTTGTTTCAGTGTAGAACTTTTTCAGCAGCACATGAATGGAAAGAACCCTCTGGCATCACTGCCAAACGATGCACACATACTTCAAAGACAAAAATGACTTTGCTAAATGACACGAACCTAAACAGAGACATTTTTGTCTCGGTCAAGGACGATGCTACATCACAAGATCATAAATTAGGCAACAGGATAACATCATCAATGCAATTATAATAAGTATAGGATTGTGGTGTCCAAAGACTTTCGTGTTGTGTCACTGTCTGTTGAGTTGTAAGTATAGTGCATGATATGGTATAGTATTTAAATAATGCAACTGAGATTTGATTTAAGAGACTTGTAAAGAATTGACGCGTCTTGTTAACAATTAACTAATTCCATGAGTATTTTTTTCCTTCTAACAAAAGCGGACTGACATTCATCTATGGAATAACACTAATGTAGTTGAGGGATATAAATAGAATTAATTGAGTACATGCTTCCGTCGCAGGAGCTGTCTTATGGGTTTAAAGTGTAGGCTACTCGTCAGAGGAGAAAAAGAAACTGACTTGCCTTCATGATAATTGGGCGTTATATCATTCTAAGAGGTTATTACAAGATGAGAGCAGCCCATATTTTAGCAGTGTAAGAATTTGCTGCCGGCCGCGGTGGTCTAGCGGTTCAGGCGCTCAGTCCGGAACCGCGCAACTGCTACGGTCGCAGGTTCGAATCCTGCCTCGGGCATGGATGTGTGTGATGTCCTTAGGTTAGTTAGGTTTAAGTAGTTCTAAGTTCTAGGGGACTGATGACCACAGATGTTAAGTCCCATAGTGCTCAGAGCCATTTGAACCATTTTTGAACAGGATAATGTGCAATTTCATTATTATTTACTTTTCTGTTTGTTAATCGTCAATTGTTAAGAAGAAATTAGCGTTTAACGGTGTCAAGATAGTGTTCAAATCGTGGAAGCAGGTTTCCAAGAGGTTTCCTGTGCTACACCACTCAGGACAGTCACTCTGAAGCAAGGTGTCCGCAAATGAGGACATTTCATTCCTCCAATTACATGAGACACATCGACTGTAACGACCCTTCTGTAGCTGACACTGACAACCGTTAATAGTCTGTACATGCTGACGGCTAACTCTCAGGACATTCACGTGAATATTTTCTCTCTTTTATTAGAAATGCCTCTACATCCCGACCAAGTGAAGTGTGTGTGTGTGTGTGTGTGTGTGTGTGTGTGTGTGTGTGTGTGTAGATGGATAGGCAAACGATTTAAAATTACGTAATGGTTAGCTAGACTTCGTTTCCACCTCTTTCTTGAAGGACTGTATTTTGCGGTAAACACAATAAAGATAACAAAAAAACGGATTTACACTTTCGTTCACTGTTATCCGACTGGCCATATTCCCGTGCGACCACAAATAATGTTAAATTGATTACTATTTCGTTTAAAATTCACTATGCACTAATATAAAATATTTTCAAATTCTCCTTACACAGTCCAAGGGCGAGTAGAGGATACTGGGTAGATAATAACTTGAGTACGATGCCATGTATCCGTGCTGAAGGAACATCATCATCATCATCATTTAAGACTGATTATGCCTTTCAGCGTTCAGTCTGGAGCATAGAGCCCCTTGTAAATTCCTCCATGATCCCCTATTCAGTGCTAACATTGGTGCCTCTTCTGATGTTAAGCCTATTACTTCAAAATCATTCTTAACCGAATTCAGGTACCTTCTCCTTGGTCTGCCCCGACTCCTCCTACCCTCTACTGCTGAACCCATGAGTCTCTTGGGTAACCTTGCTTCTCCCATGCGTGTAACATGACCCCACCATCTAAACCTGTTCGCCCTGACTGCTACATCTATAGAGTTCATTCCCAGTTTTTCTTTGATTTCCTCATTGTGGACACCCTCCTGCCATTGTTCCCATCTACTAGTACCTGCAATCATCCTAGCTACTTTCATATCCGTAACCTCAACGTTGTTGATAAGGTAACCTGAATCCACCCAGCTTTCGCTCCCATACAACAAAGTTGGTCGAAAGATTGAACGGTGCACAGATAACTTACTCTTGGTACTGACTTCCTTCTTGCAGAAGAGAGTAGATCGTAGCTGAGCGCTCACTGCATTAGCTTTGCTACACCTCGCTTCCAGTTCTTTCACTATGTTGCCATCCTGTGAGAATATGCATCCTAAGTACTTGAAACCGTCCACCTGTTCTAACTTTGTTCCTAACTTTGGCACTCAATCCGTTTATATCTCTTTCCCACTGACATTACTTTCGTTTTGGAGATGCTAATCTTCATACCATAGTCCTTACATTTCTGAGCTAGCTCTGAGATATTACTTTGCAAACTTTCAATTGAATCTGCCATCACAACTAAGTCATCCGCATATGCGAGACTGCTTATTTTCACCCAGCCAGTCTATTGTTTTCAACATATGATCCATAAATAATATGAACAACAGTGGAGACAGGTTGCAGCCTTGTCTTACCCCTGAAACTACTCTGAACCATGAACTCAATTCACCGTCAACTCTAACTGCTGCCTGACTATCCATGTAAAGTCCTTTAATTGCTTGCAAAAGTTTGCCTCCTATTCCATAATCTCGTAGAACATACAATAACTTCCTCCTAGGAACCCGGTCATTTGCCTTTTCTAGATCTATAAAGCATAGATACAATTCCCTGTTCCACTCATGACACTTCTCCATTATTTGCCGCAAGCTAAAGATCTGGTCCTGACAGCCTCTAAGAGGCCTAAACCCAAACTGATTTTCATCCAATTGGTCCTCAACTAATACTCGCACTTTCCTTTCAACAATACCTGAGAAGATTTTACCCACAACGCTGATTAAAGAGATACCTCTGTAGTTGTTACAATCTTTTCTGTTTCCATGTTTAAAGATTGGTGTGATTACTGCTTTTGTCCAGTCTGATGGAACCTGTCCCGACTCCCAGGCCATTTCAATTATCCTGTGTAGCCATTTAAGACCTGACATTCCACTGTATTTGATGAGTTCCGACTTAATTTCATCCACCCCAGCTGCTTTATTGCACTGCAATCTATTGACCATTTCCTCCACTTCCTCAAATGTGATTCTATTTCCATCATCATTCCTATCCCATTGTACCTCGAAATCTGAAACATTACTGATCGTATTTTCACCTACATTGAGCAACTCTTCAAAATATTCCCTCCATCTGCCCAAGGCATCCACAGGATTCACCAGCAGTTTTCTTGACCTGTCCAAAATACTTGTCATTTCCCTCTTACCTCCCTTTCGAAGATTGATAATTACACTCCAGAATGGTTTTCCAGCAGCTTGACCCAAAGTCTCCAACCTGTTTCCACAGTCTTCCCAAGATTTCTTCTTGGATGCTGCTATTATCTGTTTGGCTTTGTTTCTTTCTTCAACATAACTTTCTCTGTCTGCCTGAGTTCTAGTATGTAGCCATTTTTTATACGCCTTCTTTTTCCTTTTACAGGCTGCCTTGACTGTGTCATTCCACCAAGCTGTTTGCTTCAGCCTACCTTTACACACTACTGTTCCAAGACATTCTTTAGCCACTTCTAGTACTGTGTCCCTGTACCTTGTCCATTCCTTTTCCAATGATTGTAATTGACTACATTCAACTAACTGATACCTTTCTGAGATCGCTGTTATGTACTTGTGCCTGATTTCCTTATCCTGAAGTTTCTCCACTCTTATCCTCCTACATATGGACCTGATCTCCTGTACTTTCGGCCTAACAATCCCAATTTCACTGCAGATTAAATAATGATGAGTGTCATCAAAGAATCCCCTGGATTCACGTGTGTCCCTCACAGCCTTCCTGAATTCCTGATCTGTTATTATATAGTCAATGACAGATCTGGTTCCCCTGCCTTCCCAAGTATACAGGTGAATGTTCTTATGTTTAAAAAAGGAGTTTGTGATTACTAAGCCCATACTGGCACAGAAATTCAAGAGTTGTTTCCCGTTCCTGTTGGCCTCCATATCCTCTCCAAATTTACCCATAACCTTTTCATACCCTCCTGTTCGATTTCCAATCCTGGCATTAAAATCACCCATGAGCAGAACACTGTCCTTGTCCTTTACTCTAACAACTACATCACTGAGTGCCTCATAAAAACTATCCATCTTATCTTGATCTGTCCCTTCACAATGCGAATATACTGACACAATTCTAATTTTCTTGCTAGACGCTGTCAAATCTATCCACATCAGTCGTGCTGAAGGAACAAACATGGAAAATCATGACTTCAATTATTCAAGGTCTGCTGTCACTTTGGTAATTACTGCATTTGTGACTAATTAACTACGTGATAACAATGGCTGTTATTACAGTGAAACCGAATGTGACTACCAGGAGGCCAGTGGACGAAGAGAAACTAAGTGCGTAATTTGGCACACAAGTATCGTACTATTCAAAATATGCAAGTACATCTACACTCCGCATTCCACTTAAAAATGCCACTTATATTTCGATGTTTTCGGAGGAATTCTTAAGTCATTTAATTCCGATGCTTGGATGGTTCCCTTAGAACGATTCCAGCCGATTTGATTCTTCACACTTCCTTAATCTGGATTTCGATTCCGTCTCTAATGATCTCGACGTCAGTGAGACGTTAAGCGCTGTTCTTCCTTCGCTCGAAGATTTTTAAGACTCAAGATTCCTCTCCGTTAACAACGACATGCTGTGTCCCATTTGCTAAGAGTTCTGCAGTCTAGCAACCAAGTTGGCCTGGTATTCCGTGCGCTCGCATTTTACTCAGAAAGGGAATCAAATGAAAAAGAGACAGACGGAAAAGTTAATAAATTGTTTATTATTTCATTATTCGCTATAAACGTTAACACATTTATCCTACTGTGAGATAAGACGGTCAGTGCCTTTAAGGAAAAGTGTTTGCGCTTGCCTAAGGAACCAAGGGGAGAGGTTCAAAAATGGTTCAAATGGCTCTGAGCACTATGGGACTTGACTTCTAAGGTCATAAGTCCCCTAGAACACAGAACTACTTAAACCTAACTAACGTAAGGACATCTCACACATCCATGCCCGAGGCAGGATTCGAACCTGCGACCGTAGCGGTCCTGCAGTTCCAGACTGTACCGCCTAGAACCGCACGGCCACCACGGCCGCCAAGGGGGAGAGGTCGGTAGCCTATGGTGGACGTGTAAGAGCTTCCCAGGGAAACATCTGCAGCGTACTCCGCGGTCTCACAAATTGCCAAAGTTGCTTCGAGTGCACTGCATAAGTTTCACTGGGAAGCCCGCACACATCCCTCATACACTCCCGATCTCTCCCCATGCGATTTCCATGTTTTTAGAGCCCTGAAGAAATTCGTGGCCTTGATTTACCTCGGGCGTAAAACTGCACGCCTGAATATAATCACTGTTCCGTATGCAACCGCAAACATTTTTCCATGAAGATATTGACCGTCTTGTCTCACAGTGCGATGATGTACTGACAGTTATGCCGATTACTTTTGAAATAATGAACAGTTTGCTTACTTTTTTCCACCTGTCTCGTTTTATATGGCCGCCCTTCATATTTTGAGCTCCTTACGGTAGGCTACTAATTGCTGTCGTGGTTATTGCACCACATACGGGAGACTGGATCATTTCAAGTTAGTAGGAATCTTCCGCTCATTCGAACAAGTCATTGTGTAAAACAAAATAAAAACTACAGAACAAGACAGTGTCTTACAACGTTCTTATTTAGTTTTGCTGAACCACGCAGCCTTTGGAGCAAAAGCGTTTGGCTAACACTGACGCTAGATTTCGAAGTTTTTTTATACATGTTCGTTCTTGTAGCATGATAACGCTATGCTACCGTGGATGCGTTTCTTTTCAAATCATTAGGTACTCTACTCCCTCCTCAACTACTGCGCCTCTGAAAAAAGAATTTTGAAAAACAGCCACATGTAATTATGAATGTGTTACATGTTCGCCTAATTGTGTTTTATGAAGAATCAGTCACAAATCATTAAATATAAAGGAAAAAGAGCTTTATGTAACTCCCTGTCGACGTAGAGGCTATTACCCTTGCTGTCAGAGTTATCCCAGCTTTCAGGAGAAATTATTTATGGAAAGTGGGTATAATCTGAGGCAGCACATAGGCACGTCGATCTGGCCTCCAAGATCCCTTAAATTGAGTGTCTTCCCCGCTGCGCCAACTAGCTTGGCAAATACCAACTTCGGAATTTCAGAAAAGATCGAGGAAGAGTCCACTACACTTTCCCCTTCCCTCCGCCACCCTTAGGCCAATTTCACAACTTGCCCCTGAGGTGGAAGAGCACATACATACACCTAATTCCGGCACGCGAGTTTTTGGCTCTTTGGAGTGTCTGCGGCAGTTCTCATTCTCGTTTTAACTCTTTGTTTAATCTGCTCTCTCTCTCTCTCTCTCTCTCTGTAACATTTACGTTTTTGTAAGTAATTTTTGAAGAGTACAATCAGGCACTAAGATTCGTCTTAATATTTTCGTCTCTGGTTTCGTAACAAAAGCTAACAAACGAACCAAAGAAGTATAGGTATTCGTGCACAACATAATTGTTCTATGGCAATATTATGAACCGCACAGACGGTATTTACTGAAGTTTGTTTCATACAAAGCTTAAACGTTACCGTTAGATTAAAAAAACTTACGAATGTACTTGATATTACACACTAAAGCGCCAAAGAAACTGGTATAGGCATGCGTATTCAAATAAAGAGATATGTAAACAGGCAAAATACGGCGCTGCGGTCAGCAACGCCTATATAAAACAAATGTCTGGTGCAGTGGTTAGATCGGTTACTGCTGCTAGAATAGCAGGTTATCAAGATTTGAGTTTGAATGTGGTGTTACAGTCGGCGCACGAGCAATGGGACACAGCATCTCTGAGGTAGGGATGAAGTGGCGATTTTCCAGTACGACCATTTCACGAGTGTACCGTGAAAATCAGGAATCCTGCAACAACGGGACCAACGACGACTGAAGAGAATCGTTCAAAGTGACAGAAGTGCAACCCTCCCGCAGATTGCTGCGGATTTCAACGCTGGGTCATCAGCAAGTGTCAGCGTGCGAACCATTCAACGAAACATCATCGATATCGGCTTTCGGAGCCGGAGGTCCTCTCATGTACCCTTGATGACAGCACGACACAAAGCTTTACGCCTCGCCTGGGCCCGTCAGCACCGACTGAAAACATGTTGTCTGGTCGGAGGAGTCTCTTTTCAAATTGTATCGAGCGGATGGACGTGCACGGGTATGGAGACAACCTCATGAATCCATAGACCCCGCATGTCAGCACGAGTCTGTTCAAGCTGGCGGAGGCTCTGTGATGGTGTGGGGCGTGTGCAGTTGGAGTGATGTGGGACCCCTGATACGCCTAGATACGACTGTGACACGTGACACGTGACACGTATGTAAACGTCCTGTCTGATCGCCTGCTTCCTTTCATGTCTAATGTGCATTCCAACGAACACGGGCAATTCCAGCATGACAATGCGACACCCAACACGTTCATAATTGCTATAAAGTGGCTCCTGGAACACTCTTCTGAGTTTAAACACTTCCGCTGGCCACCAAAGTCCCCAGACATGAACATTATTGAGCATGTATGGGATGCCTCGCAACTTGTTGTTCAGAAGAGATCTCCACCCCCTCGTACTCTTACGGATTTATGGACAGCACTGCAGGATTCATGGTGTCAGTTCCCTCCAGCACTACTTCAGATATTAGTCGAGTTCACGCCACGTCGTGTTGCGGCACTGCTGCCTGATGGCGGAGGCCCTACACGATATTAGGCAGGTGTACCAGTTTCTCTGGCTCTTCAGGTGTATATAGTGCTCTGCAAAACGTAAGAACGAGATAGATAAAGTACCGTAACATATTAACAGATCGTTGGAAATATATGAAAGTGCGGAATCATGTTGCTAGAGGTTTCTCAGTCGTGCACACAAAGATGGACGTGACACGGCGTGGCCTCAGAGTCAAATGGGGCTGGCCCTCCAGCACTAGGCTATTGAAGGAACGGAAGAAGTCATTACGTGCCACTCATCGAGCAATTACGGTGCACTGTGGTGTTGTTCATTACAACATGGTCCGGGAAAAACACGTGGAGGGCTTCACACTGGTAGGAATCATTGGAACTGGAACACGGCCAAAGTGTGACAGTTGTAGCCCATGAGCTGGGTATTGCTCACAGCATTCTTTCATACCCATGGCGAGCATTCCGAACTACAGACTCTGCTGCCCGATGGAGAGGAGACGGTCGACCACGGTCAGTTACAGCAGCAGATGAGTACTTCATTGTGCACAAGGAAGACGGGACCTCGTCAAACAGCTGGCGAAATTGCAGCCACTTTTAGCAGGATCACAAGGCACGCTACCTCATGCTCCATAATGGCACGGCGACTGCAAGACATTAGTCTCTCTGCCCGAGGACCAGTACTCTGTGTTCCGTTGGCTCAAATGGTTCAAATGGCTCTGAGCACTATGGGATTTAACATCTGAGGTTATCAGTCCCCTAGAACTTAGAACTACTTAAATCTAACTAACCTAAGGACATCAAACACATCAATACCCGAGGCAGGATTCGAACCTGCGACCGTAGCAGCAATGGGGTTCCGGACTGAAGCACCTAGAACCGCTCGGCCACAGCGGCTGGCTGTTACGTTGGCACCCGCACATCGGCGTCATCGTCTGCAATGTGCATCTACGTGGATACTCTGCAAATTAGACTTAAGCGCCTGGCAGAGGGTGCACCGAAACATATTCATAATATTTCTCTATTGTTCCACTCTCGAACAGCGCCCGTAAAAAATGAACACCTATATCTTTCCCTGGGAGCTCAGATTTCCCTTATTTTATTGTGATGATCGTTTCCCCCTGTGTAGGTCTCGGTGTTAAGAAAATATATTCGCGTTCGGAGGAGAAAGTTGGTGATTGAAATTTCGTGGGAAGATTCTGCCGCAATGAAGAAAGGCTTTGGTTTAATGGTGTCCACCCCAAATCCTGTATCATGTCCGTGACACTCTCTCCCTTATTTCGCGATAATACAAAACTTTCTCGATGTACTCCGTTAATCCGGAGCCGCGCTGTTGCTACGGTCGCGGGTTCGAATCCTGCCTCGGGCATGGGTGTGTGTGATGTCCTTAGGTTGGTTAGGTTTAAGTAGTTCTAAGTTCTAGGGTACTAATGACCACAGCAGTTGAGTCCCATAGTGCTCAGAGCCATTTGAACCATTTTCTATCTGGTAAGAATCTTAGACCGCACAGCAGTTCTCCAAAAGAGGACGGACAAGCGTAGTGCAGGCAGTCCCTTTAGTAGACCTGTTACATTTTCTAAGTGCCCCGCCAATAAAACGCAGTCTCTGGTTCGCCTTCGCAACAACATTTTCTGTGTGCTGTTTCCAATTTAATTCGTCGTCATTATAATTCCTAGGTATTTACTGGAATTTACGGTCTTTAGATTTGACTAATTTGTCGTCCAAGTCAAGTTTAATGGATTCATTTTAACACTCATGCGGATGATCTCACACTTTTCGATATTTTATGTCAATGGCCAATCTTTGAACCATACAGATATCTGTTCTACATCGTTTTGCAATTTGTTTTGATATTGTGATGACTTTACTAGACGATAAACCAGAACATCATTTGCAAACAACCTAAGACGGCTGCTCAGATGGTCTCCTAAATGGTTTATGTAGATAAGAAACAGCAGATGGCCTACAACACTACCTTGCGAAAGGCCAGAAATCACTACCGTTTTACTCGATGACTTTCCGTCGATTACTACTAACTGTGACCTCTCTGACAGGAAATCACGAATCGGTCACATAACTGAGATGATATTCCACAAGCTCACAATTTCACTACAAGCCACTTGTGTGGTACCAATAGCATAGGTTACGGACCGACGAGGAGTGTGGTTCAAAATGGTTCAAATGGCTCTGAGCACTATGGGACTTAACATCTGTGGTCATCAGTCCCCTAGAACTTAGAACTACTTAAACCTAACTAACCTAAGGACATCACACACATCCATGCCCGAGGCAGGATTCGAACCTGCGACCGTAGCAACAGCGCGGCTCCGGACTGAGCGCCTAGAACCGCTAGACCACCGCGGCCGGCGGAGTGTGGTCGTGTGCTTTTTTCGGAGGAGAACAGATTCAGTATCAGCTGTGATTCTGAACATGGTCTCACATGGTTACGCGTAATATACACAGGAACTCTGACGAAAATGATCGTTTTGATGGTTCCAGTGTTATGATGTGGGCAGGTATAATGTTGCATGGTTGTTGTTGTTGTTGTTGTTGTTGTTGTTGTGGTCTTCAGTCCTGAGACTGGTTTGATGCAGCTCTCCATGCTACTCAATCCTGTGCAAGTTGCTTCATCTCCCAGTACTTACTGAAACCTACATCCTTCTGAATCTGCTTAGTGTATTCATCTATTGGTCTCCCTCTACGATTTTTACCCTCCACGCTGCCCTCCAATGCTAAATTTGTGATCCCCTGATGCCTCAGAACAATTCCTGTTAACCGGTCCCTTCTTCTTGTTAAGTTATGCCACAAACTCCTCTTCTCCCCAAATTCTATTCAATACCTCCTCATTAGTTATGTGATCTGCCCATCCAATCTTCACCATTCTTCTGTAGCACCACATTTCGAAAGCTTCTATTCTCTTCTTGTCCAAACTATTTATCGTCCATATTTCACTTCCATACATGGCTACACTCCATACAAATACTTTCAGAAATGACTTCCTGACACTTAAATCTATACTCGATGTTAACAAATTTCTCTTCTTCAGAAACGCTTTCCTTGCCATTTCCAGTCTACATTTTATATCCCCTCTACTTCGACCATCATCAGTTATTTTGCTCCCCAAACAGCAAAACTCCTTTACTACTTAAAGTGTCTCATTTCCTAATCTAATTCCCTCAGCATCACCCGACTTAATTCGACTACATTCCATTATCCTCGTTTTGCTTTTGTTGATGTTCATCTTATATCCTCCTTTCAAGACACTAACAATTCCGTTCAACTGCTCTTCCAAGTACTTTGCTGTCTCTGACAGATTACAATGTCATCGGCGAACCTCAAAGTTTTTATTTCTTCTCCATGGATTTTAATTCCTACTCCGAATTTTTCTTTTGTTTCTTTTACTGCTTGCTCAATATACAGATTGAATAACATCGGGGAGAGGCTACAACCCTGTCTCACTCCGTTCCCAACCACTGCTTCCCTTTCATGACCCTCGACTCTTATAACTGCCATCAGGTTTCTGTACAAATTGTAAATAGCCTTTCGCTCCCTGCATGGTAGTACTGATCTCCAAATAATGACACGGTACACTGAGCAGCAAACGTTATTGTTACACTGTATTCCTTGCCCGTGTGCGAGATGCCTCTTTTCTGGGGGATATTGGACCCTGGCTTCATTTTTATGGATGACATTGCGCGACGCAGCAACAGAATATTCGGTGAATGGAGTGGCCTGTCCGTTCACCAACTTAAATCCCATGGAGCACCCGTGGGATGCGTTGGAGAGGCGTATCGCAGCTAGTCCACATGCAGCGTTTGTCAACCGCTCTGGTGGAGGCGTGGAGCACCCTACTGCAAGAATTCCCTACCAGCATTTGACCAGAATGACAGCACATTGCAGAGAATCCACTGGCGTCCATGGTCACCACACATCGTATTAAGAACCATCTCCTGAGTTCTGTAAAGCACAGGGGACCATCACAAGACGCGATGACGTCGGTGTAATTGTTGACTTTGAATAAAAGTGTCGTTTCTGTTGTCTCACTGCCGATTTCTCTCAGTTGCCTCCTGTACTGTACTGTGGCAGTTCCATGTGTGGTCCACGCGTCACCGAGCTGCGTTACTTGGGCAATGGCACAGCACGCTAAACTTACTTTCGTGCTTCGCTCTTGTTCTTTTCTTTAAACACTTTTTCGCCATTCTTCTATTAGTCATAGTGTTTAAGATAATAATTTACCCTTTTTTTAAAATTTTATAGTAAACATGTAGTAGCACTCTTTAGATTAGCATTGCTACACTCATATAATATGACTTACTGACGTGCTCTCGGGAGTAGCCAATCATTGATCTGCTATTAGTTACGGATTTGTGTACAGGTCGTAAGCGCAGTTTTTGGAAAGTTGCGCAGTTTATGTTGCGAGCTAACATCCCAAAGATGTTGGGGCTCACATGCGGTTCCTCTTTGTCGAAATGTCTTGGTTCAAAATCGCGTAGGGGTTGAACCGCACGTGTCGCATTACACTACCTAAATTAGACACTTGTGAACCTTTGGTTAAATTGCCTCGCTGATGACAAGTTGTATGAAATTGTATGAAACATATAACGTTAATATAACATATAAAAACAGTAATAATAATATCTGGAGCTAAATTAACGACCCATAAATGATGTAGGCCACACAGTTGTGATTTGGTTAGAATAATGTTTATTCAGAAAGCAAACTAATAGCGAAAGTGGCCGTATTTACAATTACTGTTACACTCGAGCGCATATCCATTTGACACAGTTCGATCATTCACAATCTCATAGAGAATTAGGAGTCCAGTACTCCACCTCGTTAACTACGCGAAAAGTTAAAGTTCATACCAGGCGCGCGGCTGCCCAACGCTCAGAGACTAAGTCCCGCGATACCACACAACGCGAACTTTTCTAAGTCGTTTAACATCGTAGCTGCCTAGAAACCGACTGTCTACTTACGCGTCTTAATCCGAACTGTCCCTTTGGTGTCTCCAGCCGAACTGTACGCTTTCGCATCTCCACCAGCACTGTCCCTCACCCCGTCACCGGCCGCGTTTACCCCGCGCCGAATATCGCTCAACTGACTAGGACAGTTCCCTATCCTGAAGGTGTCCATCTGACTGGCTACAGCTTATCAAAACTTGACCCTTTCACGTTCTAAATAAAGTAACAATAATATCCATTACATGATGACTAACTGACAACCTCAGCTGCCGACAGGTGTTGTTGTTATACCTCGATGTGGACAGCTGAAAATGTGTGCCCCGACCGGGACTCGAACCCGGGATCTCCTGCTTACATGGCAGACGCAGAAGCGTGCAAGGGATAAGTCCCTGCAGTCGAGCTATTCATCTGTGTACTCGGTGGCTCAGATGGATAGAGCGTCTGCCATGTAAGCAGGAGACCTCGGGTTCGATTCCCGGTCGGGGCACACATTTTCAGCTGTCCACATCGAGGTATAACAACAACACCTGTCGGCAGCTGAGGTTGTCAGTTAGTCATCATTTATTCCAGGGAAAAGCTGCACGGTCATCAACAGTAACTGTTCTTTTGAGAACAAGTTACTGTCTTCATATATATCCATTACATAATAAACGTTAAATTCTTTTACATGAAACCAGTACAGTTTCCTTCTTAACTCTGAATGTCACGGCCAGTAGCCTTGCAACAATGTGCTTTCTAATGAACAAATAAAGAACAAAAGTAACTATTGTGCACTAAAATTTACAGCAAATATTCTGATACCTAATGATTCAATAAAGTGTCATGCTGTCATCGTTCAATGTGTTTTGTGTGGAGGAAATGATGATCTGATGCTTAACTGAAAATACTGATCATTTAAATTTACTATACATGTCAAAAAAAGTTTTCCATCACCCCGCTCCCCGAACTCCTGAAGATAGACGTTGATTGTGGATATTGAATCATAGACACAGTCCCTTTGACTATTCACAGATGTCACTAAATCCGCCCAAAGATGTAAACAACCATGACTGAGAAACGCCTATTATACAGAGGGGGTCCGACAGCCGATCAGTTCCAGTCATTCCATCAGGAAGGAAATACACAGCTCGTGTTGTCTGTAGTTCAACTATGCCTAGACAGTCAATACCGCAGTTAGATCGTATCCGCATTGTTACTTTGTGACAGGAAGGACTCTCAACAAGGGAAGTGTCCAGGCGTCTCGGAGTGAAACAAAGCGGTGTTTTTCGGACAAGGAGGAGATACAAAGAGACAGGAACTGTCGATGACATGTCTCGCTCACGCCGCCCAAGGGCTACTACAGCAGTAGATGACCACTGCCTACGGATTATGGCTCGGAGGAACCCTTACAGCAACACCACCATGTTGAATAATGCTTTTCGTGCAGCCACAAGACGTCGTGTTACGACTCAAACTGTGCGCAATAGGCTGCGCAACTTCACTCCCGACGTCCATGGCGAGGTCCATCTTTGCAACCACGACACCATGCAGCGCGGTACACATTGGCCCAACAACATGGCGAATGGACCGCTCAGGATTGGCATCACGTTCTCTTCACCGATGAGTGTCGCATATGACTTCACCAGACAATCGTCAGAGACATGTTTGGAGGCAACCCGGTCAGGCTGAACGCCTTAGACACACCATCCAGCGAGTGTAGCAAGGTGGTTTCCTGCAGTATTGGAGTGGCATTACGTGGGGCCGACGTACGCCGCTGCTGGTCATGGAAGGCGCCGTAATGGCTGTATGATACGTGAATGCCATCCCCCGGCCGATAGTGCAACCATATCGGCAGCATATTGGCGAGGCATTCGTCTTGATGGACGACAATTCGAATCCCCATCGCACACGTCTTGTGAATGACTTCCTTCAGGATAACGACATCGTTCGACTAGGGTGGCCAGCTTGTTCTCCAGATATGAATCCTATTGAACATGCCTGGGATAGATTGGGAAGGGCTACTTGTGGACGATGTGACACACCAACCACTCTGAGGGATCTACGCCGAATCGCCGTTGAGGAGTGGGACAAAAGAGTGCCTTGATGAACTTGTGGGTAGTATGCTACGACGAATACAAGCATGCGTCAATGCAGGAGGACGTGCTACTGAGTATTAGAGGTACCGGTGTGCACAGAAATCTGGACCACCACCTCCGAAGGTCTCGCTCTACGGTGGAAAATAAAGGCGGAAATGATGTTTATGTTGATCTGTAATCCAATTTTCTGTACTGGTTCCGGAACTCTCGGAACCGAGGTGATGCAAAACGTTTTTTGATGTGTGTATACCTTTTAAACAAAGAAAGGTACTGAGTTGATATGTACACCATTTGTCATTTTAATGATGAGCTTCTGTATGAAATGTCGATCGTTGAGATCGACCAAAGCGTTCAGATTTAACATTCAGGTCTTTGTTTCAAAACTCTTTAATATCACTTTGACAGTAAATCCTAAACTATTACAGACATGAGCAATATTCAAGTTTTATTGGGATCACCATGAAAATTTATGAAGGGTGGTAGATTAAAATTAGTGTGGCTTCATTCCCTGAATTACTGCAGAATTAAATAGTTTTCAGAAACGTTTCCCTTTATGTCAGATCTTAGGTCTGCCATATTTAACACTACTACGTCTTCCTGGCCAATAACAGCTTCTACGGGGTTTCTCTATGATGTAGGTTCTCGTCTGTCTCACTCGCACACTACAGCGCTTAGGCCTCATTCAGCACAGTAGACGCCTGTGAATTTCCTCATTTCGTGGCAAAGCTGCGCCCTTTGTGGCACACAGTCCTGGCGACAGAGTTCTTTTCTTAATTCCTGAAGGCTGACTCTGTCGGCCATAAACTTAAATGAGAATGAAATGCTCGTTAAATCACAGTGTGATGGTCAGGTAATTTCCACGTGACGTCTAAACCGTTACTTCCTTCGAAAATGGGGATATAGGTATTAAAATTACTATTCTTGGGAGTGTAAAACAAATGATCATCATATGTTTTGTCGTATCAACAGGGCAAGTGAAACGTCCAAATTTATTTAGTTCCACTAATAACTTCTACGACCACTACTGTTCAAGGCAAACCTTATAAGGGACATGAGAAACTGTTAACAAACATCTAGTTAATGTATACATTATGCCTAAAAAGTGTCACGTATTCGTACAGTATGTAGCATTGGTAAACCTATAAGAAAAATTCTTGATATTTTCTGCAGCTAGTACCGGTTGAAATACGGAGCCAATCTCTCCACACATTCCCATACGTCTATTACGTAGAAGAATACCTGATTGTCTGTAACCGAGGATCTTCTTCTAGAGCTCGTTACTGAAGTCCCGATGTTGCGTCGCGTACGCTAAAATCATTTGTACCGAGAATTACTGTGTCCTCGATCGCAATCAGATCCTAGACGTATTTTATTTGTCTTCCTGTGGTCGTAATTTGATACAAAGAATAGAAAGATTATCTTTATTCGACATTTTCATTCCTTCACTGATATAAACGTTTCACGACCTTTGGTAGCAATTTTAGACAAAAGTTATAATTATCTATTACTCGTTAAAGTAAGTGTGGTTTCTTGCTTTTGGAGCTGCAGTATTTTCTGCCGGTTGGGAGTATTTAATCACAAATAATTCCTTTGCTTCCTTTATATACCTTGTATATGAAATGTAGTAATGGGAAAGAAAGGGAAATCGTGGATGGGAAACTAGTGACTTCCAATCCCACAAGACATTGTGGAAATGCAGTAGTGAAAGTCGAAAATTTGTGCCGGACCAGGACTCCAACTTGGATTATCCGCTTCTGATAGGCGTTTGCCGTAACAGCTTCGCCCATCCGGACACGGTCTCTGATCGACCCAAATTTCCAACTTATTGCACGGTGCAGTGCAGAGTCCATCGTCCATTAACAGCCTACTCGCAAATTACACATTTCCGTAGGAGTTCGGATGATATTAGTGAGCGAGCGAGGTGGCGCTGTGGCCAGCACACTGGACTTGCATTCGGGAGGATGACGGTTCAATCCCGCGTCCCCCCATCCTGATTTAGGTTTTCCGTGATTTTCCTAAATCGATATAGGCAAATGCCGGGATGGTTCCTTTGAAAGAACATGGCCGACATCCTAGCCCGTCCTTTCCTAATCCGATGAGACCGATGACCTCGCTGTCTGGTCTCCTCCACCAAAAACACACAACCAACAACCAACGATATTAGTAAACCCGCACTGAGGCAAATATCGTGGAGCCGTCACGCTATCAAACAAATGTATATAATTTCAAATTTGCAAACATCATATTTAGAACAATACTCTCATTGCAGGCTTGACAAGAATTCAGGATTGAAGTCAGTTATGGAAGACCTTCATTTTTCATTGCATTCGGCGTGTAGCGCTTATTATATCGGGTCGGTACTAAGGTGTCAGTGTTCTCTCGAACAGGATCGCAGCTGAAGGCGACGCAAGCGCCTAAAGCCACATTCACACATTAACCTTGTGTAGAGGACAAGTTTTTCCGCGGCCTTGGGAACTTAATAGCTGGCGCGATCAGCTGCCGTTGAAACGCCACCCGCTTAATCACCACCATTAAAGGACAGAGAGGGAGATAACTAACAACAGATTACGTGTTTTTCCATGAAGTTCAGTCAACACGAATTCTCCATCGGTGGCTTCGTTCAACATTATCTCGGCACTAATTAGGATTGTTGAGGCCTTAATTATACTCGACTTCTTAACGTACCACAACGAAAATTAACGGCCTTGTTGTTACCTTTGCTCATAATTTCGACAAGGGAGCGAGACATAATCAGAGATCTACAGTACGTATGTTAGCAAGTAAACGCAAGAGTTATGAACGTATTTTCTTCTGCATGTGTTTGTTGTCACAATAAATTGACACTAAGAACCCAGAGGTACTATCTTTACCTTCCACCACATTAAATATTCTGCTACACATAGGCTGATGTCGTCTTTAGCTTTACGTTGGAAGAAAGAGTTACATAATTTGAAATTCGTGTAGTAACCACAAAAAATTCATCATGCAGTCGTTCACTCATTTCATCCTACCGTAGTTCAACAGACAGCAGATTAAACCCCTGGTGTACAGTGTACAGAAACAAGTTGGAAAATTCAGAGCTTAGGTTAGATCACGCTCGAAAAAAAAAAAAAAAAGGTTCAAATGGCTCTGAGCACTATGGGACTTAATATCTCAGGTCATCAGTCCCCTAGAACTTAGAACTACTTAAACCTAACTAACCTAAGGACATCACACACATCCATGCCCAAGGCAGGATTCGAACCTGCGACCGTAGCGGTCGCGCGGTTCCAGACTGTAGCGCCTAGAACCGCTTGGCCACCAGCGGCCGGCACATCACGCTCGACACAAATGTAGTTTGCAGGAGCTGAATAGGTTTTGGCACCGTACTCATTCATGTATACTGGTCTGACTTTGGATGAAAAACATGTTTCTCAAGGTTAACTATTCTTTGCACTCAGTTGGGATGACAAAGGTAAATTTATACATTCAGGATGAACACAACGATGTCATGTGAATCGGGTGATATGGACAGTATTATCAAGCTCTTTATCCTCCATAAGGTATTACGGATTTTTCCACAGCACTTTTCTGTTCGTGATCATCAATCTTGCAGTTTCTTTGTTTGAACGGCGTCTATTTGCACTAAGTTCACGACATAATAAGTTACTAAATGGAAACTATTTTGGTGATGAGTCCGATTGTTTTGATAGGTAGCTCACGGATGAAAAAGTTCGCAAGGTAATTAATCGAGTCAGGTTGCTGTTTCTTCCCGAAGCTTTACTAAGCAGTTCCAACAGAACTAATTGTCATACGATTCAGCTATTAGAAATTACGTTTTTAATTCTAAGAGGAATATTCGCAGGCATGATCCCTCCTTTAAGTGGTAGGGAAAGCTACAAATTACGCTAGTTTATGTATTGTAATTAACTAAACTTTAAATGTTTTTCCGTTTTGTCTATCAACTGTTGTTTAATAAGTACACAACTGATAGTGATGTATATCATTTGGTAGGAGAAGCCAGCCTAACGTATGTTCTTTATGTTCTTATCCACCACTATTTGTTCATCATTTCACCTTGTCTCCTGTCCTTGTGTTTTCTGGCCATCCTTTAACATTACTGTGAAACCTACTTACATGAATGTCAGAAGTTTTGAAATTAGTGGAAATCTCTACCTCATACTTACATCTTATAAAATGTATGTATGTAAGAGCGTGGTTTGATAAGCCTGGTAAAAAAGCAAGAAAATATATTTGTTTCGTGAACAACTCACTTTACTTCTCGGCGTAGTCTCCTTTGTGGGATATACACTTGGTCCAGCGATCCTTCAGGTTTTTCATCCCATCGGAAAAATAGGTTCTGTCAAACTCTGCAAATTTTCAACTTTTGTAGTCCTGTCTTCCTTAGTTGCATGTAATATTGCGGTATATTGATAATTTTTACTTATGGACCGTCTGACAGCAACTGAATAAAACACAATTTTAGTGCCAGACGCATTTCGCCTTTATTTCCTGCAAGCACTAATACAAACAAACACAACATTTCCAGAATACAAGGGAACTCACAAGCTGAAAACTTACAAACACACTCACCAAACACACACACAATGACAAAACCACACAGAGAAGAACCAGATGGTACACCATGACCTACGCACATAAACTAACACACAGAGTTGCAAACATCCTAAAGAGACAAGGCTTCCAAATAGCAGAGTCTGGGAAAATCCTCCAATCACACCTAAGCCAACCAGCTACCAAAAGGGACAAATTCCAACAATCAGGAATATACAAACTTGAATGTCAAAGTTGTGATGCAGTGTACATAGGCATGACCTGCAGGTATTTTGAAACACAATACAAAGAACATACCAGGTGTTGGAAGTATGAAACAAACCATTCCACATTTGCAGAACATTTAGAACACCATAACCACCATCCTTCAAACATGGAACAAGAAATGAAAATAATGAGATTAAGCAACCATGACAAACATCTTATGCAAACGCAAGAAAACTTCCACATTCAGAAAGCCATCGCAGAAAACAAACGTGATAAACGAACACACACACATCAGCACAGGCTCCTTACTACACTTAATAAAAGAAATGGTAAGAAAAAAAATAAAAAAAATCTCTTCCCCTTTCGCGTTCTGAATACACTCACACCCACACACACACACACACACACACACACACACACACACACACACACACACACACACACAAACACAGCCAAAAAAATCACGCACCAAAAAAACACACGCATGCACGCACGCACGCACAAATGCATACACGAGCAAATCACAGATACTTCAATAATTACACTCGAAAGGTTGACAATAACATTCGATCTTTAGCAAAACATCTGACAGTCGGCAACAGAAACCAAAATATTGCATCGAAACAAGTGTTCAGTTGATGGTGCTGTGAAATGTAGGAAGAAAACCGCGAATTGGCATTTATAAGAAGGAGAACAACACCAAAAAGGCAGCAGGAGCGTAATATGTAGGAAATCGTCCACGCAACCTATAAGTACAGTTCAAAACATTACTACGTAATAGGAAATACCAACCAGCAGAACTGTTTATAACCTATAGGTACAGTGACCAAAATGTAAATTAAATAGCAAACATATGTACATATTCCAGGCCACTGATGATGCCTTGTAGAAAATAAAGGCGAAACGCGTATGGCACTAAAATTATGTTTTATTCTGTTTCTGTTAGACGGTTCGTAAGTAATAATTATCAATATATCGTAATATCTGTAAATTTTCGTTAACTGTAACTGTCACATCCTCATTTTATGGGAATCTCGACCCATAAAGCTAAAGTTTCAAGTTAAGGAACAGGAATAAGTCACTTGCGGCTAAGTCTGGTGAATAGGATGGATGAGAAACCAATTAGAAGCCTAATTCATGCACTTTAGCCAGTGTTATCGCTGATCCCACATATCACTCGTGAAAGTGCACTTCACTAGCGTGGCAACCTTAGTCTTTTTTCAGCCAATGCAAAATTCAAACGCTCCAAGAGTGAAGCTTGATAGAGTCCAGTTATGGTTCTACCTACGTCCAAGTAATCTCTGAAGGTTATTCCTCGGGAATCCTTGAAAACAGCGGCCATCACCAGACCAGCTGACAAAATGGTCTTTGTCTTCTTCGGTACTCTTTCAGCAGACATGACACATTGTTTGTCTGCCGTTTTGCCTCTCGTATGTAATGATGAATCCAGGTTTCATAAACCGTCACTAATGGACGCAAAAATTCTTTGGGACTGGTATCGAACGTCGCCTGACATTATGCTGAAATGCTGTGTTGCAAGCGCTTTTGGTCGGCTATGAGCAATCGCAGCTCCCACCTTGTACACAGCTGCTTCATAACCAATTCTCCGTGTACGATATTACGCATTCAGATGCCTAAGGTCTCAGCAATCTCACGAATTTTTATTCGGATTATGGGTTTTGTCAATGGTTTCCTTTGGGGTCATTAAGTTCGACGGCCGCAGCGTACTTCATCTTCTTTGCTTGTCCCACCACGTTTCAATTCATTAAGCCAAAAATAAATGGTCTTCAATGATGGTGCAGAGTCTGTTTCGATTTGTGCAGAAATCATATCCTTAAAACGAAAATGTTTTTAATAACAGCACGAAACTCGGCTTTCTCCATTTTCAATCGCAGTCGACACACTGACCAATTCAGACTATTGTCGACAATGGAACTGTATGCTGTACAGTGTTGAAATTGTTCACACGATCCTTGGAATAATCAAGCTCACCAACCATGAAGGCAAGACAAAAATGTTTCACTCTTTCATAGAAATTTATCAGACCTATCAAACTACCTTCGTATGTCTGCTCAACATCATCTCCTAAACCACGGGATCGATTTTAATGCTACTTCGTACACATATCACTTGCGATCTGGAAACAAGCACTGTAGTGGTAAGAGCAACTCTCAGACGGGTGCAAGTGGGGGTGGAAAAGAAGTGTAAAGCGTCGCGCGCAAATACCCAGACTATATCCATCCAGTATTCAGGAGTGAGAGGACTTACGACTACAACAAAACAGTTTCAAACCCTTACGAAACCTTTTCCTGCTAACCTCCCACCCCCTCCCACCCACAAAATGATAAAAGGAAAAATGTTTATCGCTTGCCACAAGGTAGCTGTTCATACAGTAAAATTGCCGCATCGGACATATCGTTTAAATGTACTACACCGTTACTACTGACCCTATGCACAACACATTTCCCAGACGGTATCCACATACACCATTAAACACGCCTTCAAAGTTATATCATTGCACGGGAGATAGTTAAGGAGATATGACACCGTAAACACTGAGATGCATGAAAAACTAGGTTTTCTTGAAATGCAGCGCACATTACTCTGACTAAATTCGTCCATTGTTTGGTAATGAGAGCACTTAGCGATCTACAACAAATATTAAACATAATTTCAATTCTTTTGTGAGCTTTCCTCGCTTTGAATGCTTACCGTGTAATATTTAACATATTAACTCGTTTGTGAAGTAACCAAAAGTTTGAAGCTGCTTTATACGGGGGAGCACGAATCTTTAAAAAAATCGGGAGTCTACCGGTTACTTACCATGTAGAAATAAGCAGTGTGGTGATAAGAACCATCTTCATACTGTAGGGGTACGAATGAAAAGATTATGACATTAAAAAATTTCACAGGACTGCCTAAAGCAGTTCCAAACAAATTTGTTAGGTACAGGGCTTATTATTTGTTTAAGAATACTGCGGAAGTTAAATTCTCCACTAGCACTAAGAGAGGCGGTTCAGGATTAGAAAGGATGACGTAAAAATGTTCGAAAACGACCTGTTGGTGTTTTATTTCCTGTCATGGAGTCAATAATTTTATCGACGTGTTTCGGGACGTAAGGTCAGGCCACACGGCTGAACACCACTGTTCAGTTTAACATCCTCTGTGGACTCGTATGATGTGAAACAGCAGAGAATCAGACATATGTGTCCAATATACACGGATGGGTAAAAATATGGTGTGAGGTGGACATGTCACACAAATTCATTAAAGAAATCCATATTACTTAGGGTAGTACACTAACCCCCGACCCACGTTTAACTATCACAGTTCCTATCAAGCAACAGCCATTTCATGGATGAAACTATGATATGGCCATGTTTGAGATCAGTTTAAGAACTGCACCTTCGTATCTGGCAAAGGGCGCTGATAATAAAAGTGAAATTCAACTATTAAAGAACACAAAGATTTTGGTATCACAAAGTGATTTATTGCGAGAATTCCTACAGTATTTCAAGAAATAAATATTCAAAGCAATATAAATAAGAACAATGTAACTTGGGTAATGAGATGTTGGCTGAATCCGGGTGGAGGAGCGGGATAAGCTATCATGTTATGGAGCAAACTGTGTGAGTGAGAGTACGCCTGAGTATTACGAACAATGAGAGCCCTTTATACAGGTCACACATGCAAGCCGTGACTGTGTATGGAAACAAGGCGACAACACAAGCTGGGATAAAGACCCGACCGAAATCGTGCATGCGTGAAACGACAAACAATAACCACTTTAGAATGACATTTTTACTCTGCAGCGGAGTGTGCGCTGATATGAAACTTCCTAGGAGATTAAAACTGTGTGCCGGACCGGGACTCGAACTCAGGACGTTTGCCTTTCGCGGGCAGGTGCTCTACCAGCTGAGCTACCCAAGCACGACTCACGCCTCTTCCTCACAGCTTCACTTCTGCCAGTAACTCGTCTCCTACCTTCCAAACTTCACAGAAGCTCTCCTGCGAACCTTGCACAGCTAGCAGTCCTGAAAGAAAGGATATTGCGGAGACATGGATTAGCCACAGCCTAGGGGATGTTTCCAGAATGATATTTTCACTCTGCAGCGGAGTGTGCGTTGATGTGGAACTTCCTGGCAGATTAAAACTGTGTGCCGGACCGAGACTCTAACTCGGGACCTTCGCCTTTCGCGGGTAAGTGCTCTACCAACTGAGCTACCCAAGCACAACTCACGCCCCGTCCTCACAGCTTCACTTCTGCCTGTACCTCGTCTCCTACCTTCCAAACCAGTCGTGCTTGGGTAGCTCAGTTGGTAGAGCACTTTCCCGCGCAGGGCAAAGGTCCCGAGTTTGGGTCTCGGTCCGGCACACAGTTTTAATCTTTCAGGAAGTTTCATATCAACGCACACTCCGCTGCAGAGTGAAAATCTCATTCTGAAAAATTCAGTTCTGTTACTTAAAAATCAAATGTAAATAAATCTTTGATAGCACTACTATTTTGTTAAGATGCACATAAAAGGAAAAGTGAACAGGGCGAATCACTCGACTTTGACCTGTGAATTCGAAGCAGTGAACTTCCAAAGCATGAATTCTTGATAACGGAAGAGTAAGAAAGTGTGCCAGGAGCTGCGATCGGGTAGAGATAACTATCGTCTGCACATGCATACTGAACCAGCAGTACTACCGTTTACGCCGTTACTGTTAGTGCAGAGGATGGAAAAAAAGATACCGAACGAAACCCATCAGTAGTGCTGCTAATAACGTTCTAATATCACAAAAAGTATGAAAAATTAATGACAAAAATAGAACTACAGTTTGAGTCTTATAAAGATCGTGAAATGCAGATGAGTCAACTAATATCACATATACTGTTCATTAGTTCGCATAAAGACGACTGGCTTAATGGTACGAATTCGTAATTTACTCAATCAGTAAATACTGGCAGATATTTGTATTAACTTCAGGATTACAGTACGCTCTATTATTACCAAGACCTAAAGAGTATAATGTCAGTCCCAATGACAGAAGTTACGATGTTGACATGAAATTCTTGGGAGAAACAAAAACACAAAAGTATGCGTTTTTTGATTAAGCGCAATCGTGAAACCACGGTGTTGTCACGAAATATAAATTACAGCAAAGATACTAAGAGTGAAACAAATAGGTACTGCATTTACCTGATCATGGTACCGAGGGAAAAGCTTAACAGAAAAAGAGTTTGTGACCCAGTGGCTAACCTGTCTTACTAAGTGAAAGTACGTCACCAACTGTATATAAAGCAAAAGCTCACAGCAACCAGTTACAGCAGATAAAGTAGTTCGATGGAAACATTGATTACATTGTGCGAGGTATCTAATGGACCACTAGAGCACACAATATTTGGATCACATTCCTCATCGTAAGACAAGAGTTTAAAATTCCATCAATGACGAAGACGCGGGAGGCACAGCACTCGCTCAAGAGTAGCCTGGAATAGAGTGGGAAATGGACCGTTACTCTTTCTGGGTAACCATTCTGGGATTCTCCTAGAATCATCTCAGCAAAACAGAGAAATTTTTCATTGAAAAGGCTGAACGGGGATCAAGCTCGCTCCTTCGCTCCTTCCTCGCCAGAGTTTTGACCTACATCGGCCATCCAGACAAAAAGATAAACTGTCACGCTGAATGGCTATGCTACTGAAGAATATGAAGTATTCTAGAAAGAAAAGGGCAGAAAATTTCACTGTACGTTGCAGACATACATTTATTAATACACAACGCAGCAGCATCCTGCTGACTTAACAATAATCGTATTCTCTTCCTACATGGACCCATTGTTCCCTAACTGTCAAGATACATGCTTAGTAAGTTTCCGTGAATGACAAAATGGATCCGTAAGCAAGCCACTTATCACCTCTATTTAAATGTGCGATAACGTAAATTTGCATTGAAACAGTTGGAAACTATTCCTCAGAAGACTGCAGCGCATAATAAACAATGACACTCAAATTACCGCTTGGAGTAAAATCTTCCAGAATCAGAGTTTAGTAAAAGTCCGTTCAGTTTTACACTGATGCCATTTATGGTACAGTTATTTGAGACAGCTAACTGAAATATAATTGTATTATCCGAGAAGCTTGCAAAATGTAAGGCAAATTAATGGGTATAAAGTAAAAAGAATGCTACCTTAGATCCACTTTAGTCCCGGGTACGATCCCGGCGGAGGTTCGAGTCCTCCCTCGGGCATGGGTGTGTGTGTGTCCTTAGGATAATTTAGGTTAAGTAGTATGTAAGCTTAGGGACTAATGACCTTAGGAGTTAAGACCCATAAGATTTCACACGCAGTCCCGGGTACGGACAGGTTGTCACTTTTCATCTTACAGCTAGCACGAAATACTCCACACAATCCGAGCGTATAAGAAACTTTTGTTTGCGACACGGAATATATTAGAAATATTCGAAATGATTGTTCTCCAGAGAGATGTTCACATAAAACTACGAAAACATCATGCTATAATATTTATAAGACTCCAGGTCTAGTAAATACCTCAGAGAGTGTAGAAATTAACTTTGTTGTTTATAGTTAAGATGACTCCATAATGCGGTCTGTAGAAGTTAAACTCCAGCGAGGCGTTAAAAGCGACATCGTACCCTTGGATTATGATTTTAACGCATGGTCCAGTAAGTTTTTTCATTCTTTCTAACGACAATAATGGCAAGATAAAGAATCTATAAACTTTTTTCTGCATCGGAGGAATTCGTTCGAACTACACGCTGAGATGTACGTATAACAAAATACGAAAAAATAAATAACGGTTAACAATATTTATTGTGGTTTATTGCACCTGATAAAATGTAAAACAATAGAGTTCAAATACATATCGACTGTAATGCAAATGAAATGTCGAGTAATAACAGTTCTAAAGCATATAAAGTTACAGAGTTGGACACTAATGACAAGAAACGAGCTTCTTGGACTGACATCTATAAAAGAGGAAGCGACATTCCAGTAGTGACCAAAACGTTAATGATAGTTCATAAGGTACACCAAAACATAAAAGGAACAAAATGTGCTGTAACAGGAGGAATATCTACATCTACATCTACATACATACTCCGGAATCCACCATACGGTGCGTGGCCGAGAGTACCTCGTACCACAACTAGCATCTTCTCTCCCTGTTCCACTCCCAAACAGAACGAGGGAAAAATGACTGCCTATATGCCTCTGTACGAGCCCTATTCTCTCTTATCTTATCTTTGTGGTCTTTCCGTGAAATATAAGTTGGCGGCAGTAAAACTGTACTGCAGTCAGCCTCAAATACTGGTTCTCTAAATTTCCTCAGTAGCAATTCACCAAAAGAACGCCTCCTTTCCTCCAGAGACTCCCACCCGAGTTCCTGAAGCATTTCCGTAACACTCGCGTGATGATCAAATCTAGCAGCCCGCCTCTGAATTGCTTCTATGTCCTCCCTCAATCCGACCTGATAGGGATCCCAAACGCTCGAGCAGTACTCGAGAATAGGTCGTATTAGTGTTTTATAAGTGGTCTCCTTTACAGATGAACCACATCTTCCCAAAATTCTACCAATGAACCGAAGACAACTATCCGCCTTCCCCACAACTGCCATTACATGTATCGCTCTACAATGTTACGCCCAAATATTTAATCGACGTGACTGTGTCAAGCGCTACACTACTAATGGAGTATTCAAACATTACGGGGTTCTTTTTCCTATTCATCTGCATTAATTTACATTTATCTATATTTAGAGTTAGCTGCCATTCTTTACACCAATCACAAATCCTGTCCAAGTCATCTTGTATCCTCCTACAGTCACTGAACGACGACACCTTCCCGTACACCACAGCATAATCAGCAAACAGCCTATCCAAAAGATCATTTATGTAGATAGAAAACAACGGCGGACCTACCACACTTCCCTGGGGCACTCCAGATGATACCCTCACCTCCGATGAAGACTCACCATCGAGGACAACGTACTGGGTTCTATTACTTAAGAAGTCTTCGAGCCACTCACATATTTGGGAACCAATCCCATATGCTCGTACCTTAGTTAGGCGTCTGCATTGGGGCACCGAGTCAAACGCTTTCCGGAAGTCAAGGAATATGGCATCCGTCTGATACCCTTCATCCATGGTTCGCAAGATATCATGTGAAAAAAGGGCGAGTTGCGTTTCGCAGGAGCGATGCTTTCTAAAGCCGTGCTGATGCATGGACAGCAACTTCTCTGTCTCAAGAAAATTCATTATATTCGAACTGAAAATATGTTCGAGAACCCTGCAACAAACCGATGTTAAGGATATTGGTCTGTAATTTTGAGGATCCGTTCTTCTACCCATCTTATATACAGGCGTCACCTGCGCTTTTTGCCAGTCGCTCGGGACTTCTCGATAAATGCAAGCTAAGTAAGGAGCCAATGTAGTAGAGTACTCTCTGGAAAACCGAATTGGAATCCCATCAGGACCTGGCGATTTATTTATTTTCAACCCATTCAGCTGCTTCACAACCCCAGGGATGTCTATCACTATGTCCTCCATACGGGAATCTGTACGAGATTCAAACGGCGGTATGTTTGTACGATCCTCCTGTGTGAAAGATTTCTCAAATGCTAAATTTAAAATTTCAGCTTTCGCTTTGCTGTCTTCCGTTGCCACGCCAGACTGATCAGTGAGTGACTGGATGGAAGCCTTCGACCCGCTTACCAATTTTACGTAAGATCCGAATTTTCTTCGGTTTTCAGCAAGATCTTTTGCAAAGGTATGACGGTGGTAGTGGTTGTATGCTTCGCGCATCCCTCTTTTTACAGCAGCACGAATCTCTATTACCTTTTGCCTGTCCTCATTCTCCCGATCTTTCTTGTACCGCGAGTGCAACTGTCTTTGCTTCCTGAACATTCTCCGAATTGCGCTGTTAAACCACGGTGGGTCTTTTCCGTCCGTAACCCACTTTTTCGGCACAAACTTGTCCAATGCGTGATTTACAATGTGTTTGAAATTTGCCCATAATTCTTCCACGTCCATCGTACCGGAAGTAAATGAAGTCGATTCATTTACTAAGTGGGATGCTAATAACTGTTTATCTGCTCTTTCTAGTAAGAATACTCTCCTAGCCTTCTTGACCGCCTTTTTAACTTTCGTAATCGTAGTCGTAATGACAACATCATGATCACTAATCCCTGTGTCAACACTGGCATCGTTGATGAGGTCTGGTCTGTTCGTGGCTACCAGATCTAAAATATTTCCATTACGCGTTGGCTGTCGATTTAGCTGCTCAGGACAGTTTTCGGATAATGTGTTCAAAAGTAATTCATACGATGGCTTGTCTGTACCACCTGTAATGAATCCATAGACACCCCAGTCTACACTAGGTAGGTTGAAGTCGCCTCCGACTAATAGAGCATGATCCGTGTACTTCTGCGATACAGAGTGTAGACTCCGTTTGAATGATTCTTGAACTGTCACAGTGGAACCTGGAGGCCGGTAATAACACCCAACAATTAACTTTATTTCTCCTAGTCCTGTTAAACGTGTCCAGATAACTTCACAATCACACTCTACTTTGACCTCAGTAGACACAATATTTTTGTCAACTGCAATGAAGACACCACCTCCTAATCTGTCTTTTCGATACACTTTCAACCCTCACTAAATATTTCAGAATTTCCTATCTCAGGGTTCAGCCAGGTCTCAGTCCCGAGAACAAGTTGCGCGCCACACGCTTCCTGCCCGCATCTCGTAGTCGTGCGGTAGCGTTCTCGCTTCCCACGCCCGGGTTCCCGGGTTCGATTCCCGGCGGGGTCAGGGATTTTCTCTGCCTCGTGATGGCTGGGTGTTGCGTGCTGTCCTTAGGTTAGTTAGGTTTAAGTAGTTCTAAGTTCTAGGGGACTGATGACCATAGATGTTAAGTCCCATAGTGCTCAGAGCCATTTGAACCATTTGAACCACACGCTTCCTGGAGGACAGTAAATTCAGGAACTTTTTCTGAACACTCTGAAAATTTACTGCTAATATCTTGATAGCTTAAGTGTCTTTACATTGATCGCGTCCTGATTTCCCTGCCTGCACGTCGACTGGTGAGTGTTCATCAGGACACCTCGCACTACTGCCTAGCCTAAAAAACCGCCATGTGCGCGCCACAAGTACTCTGCTACCCGAGTAGCCGCTTCCTTTGTGTAGTGCACCCCTGACCTATCTAGGGGCGTCCTACAATTCCCCACCCAATAGCGCAAGTCTAGAAATCTGCAGCCAAGACTGTCACAGAGTCGACGAAGCCTCTGGTTGAGACCCTCCACTCGGCTGCAAACCAAAGGACCTCGATCCACTCTGGGAACGATGCTGCCAATAGAGAGCTCTGCTTGCACCCCGCGTGAGAAGCCAGCGGTCTTCACCAAATCCGCCAGCCGCCTGTACGAACTGAGGATCGCCTCAGAACCTAAGCGACAGGCATAATTGGTGCCGACGTGAGCAACTACTTGCAGACGACTGCACCCCGTACGCTCGATAGCCGCAGGCAAGGCCGCCTCCACATCTTGGATGAGGCCCCCCGGCAGATAAACCGAGTGCAAGTTGGAATTCTTTCCAGCCCTGTACGCTATTTCCCTAAGGGGCTCCATCACCCGCCTAACTTTGGAGCTCCCAATAACCAGCAAGCCTTTGCCCCCGTGTGCCTGCTCGGGCCCTGCTGAAGGAGCGGCCACCTGCCCACTGCCAGGATGAACGGGCGAGGCCAGCCGCCAGCCGGCCAGCCTCCACATTGACCCTCCGCCTCGAGCGACGCGAACGCTTTGCAGTCCGCCACTCACCCTGAGGTGAGGGCGGCCCCAACGCGCCGGGTACACTAGAAGGTGCCTCGGCGGCTGAGTCAGCGGACGCAGCAAGCGACACCTGGAGTGTCTCAAGCGACGCGCCAGAACCCCCGCCGTCGCTGCACTCGAGGCAGCAGCCTGAAGGCGGCTGACCGTGGCCAACAGCACGCTCAGCTGCTCGCGAACAACGGCCAGTTCCTCCTGCGCCCGCACACAGCACGCACACACCCTATCCATCCTACTGCTAATATCTGGACGTATAGAGTTGCGACAAATAAAACAGCAATATGCGATTGCACAGTTGCGTCACCAGCGCCAGATTGAGCTGCGATATGTGAACAATTACTTACGAACAAAGCAATCAAATGACCACGACTACGCCACTATACAGATATTACAGTGCGATCCTACCCCTGTCTTAGTACAAATGACAACCGCCTACGCGATGTTACACTCTACCGTTATTAAAATTTGATACTAACCCTTTCTAATTCGAAAACACGCAAAGATCCGAAAAATTTCACCACGCAAGCACACAAACACACAAAGTAATTTGAATTAAACCTGCGGAACTAATACGAAAAACTGAATATACGACTAGTTTCTGCTACTGCAGCTCGCACATGTCACTCTGCAAGCACAAATGAAACTGTACTGGCCTCTGTCTGCTGCTAACTGACTCTGCGAAATAGAAAGCACTGGCTGTCCAAAATAAACAACTGACTAACGACTCGGCGAATTTATACTTTACAGCTATCAATAAGCAATATAACTCCTCTCAAATACGAGAATACGCAAGGATTTTATGTAATTAAATATGCAAGCGCACAAACACTCAGAAATAAATTAAGAATCAAACTACAAACCAAATATGAAAGCTAAATATGCGACTCCCTACTGCACTACTGCTGCACTGATACTTCACCAGCGGCTGCTCAAGGCTCACATTTAAAGTACTCTTAATGTGCTCGTCGCACTCAATAGAATAAACTTTTTCATAGTTTAGAGTAGGCCAATATCTAATAAGTAGCGGGTTATTTTATCAAGCAGACTGACTGTTGTGAACGGCGAATTTCTGAAAGAGTTTATTCAACTTTACAAACAATTCTAACTTAAAGCTATTTGAAATTAATTCTCTGCCTGCGAATTCTTTGATATCAACTATATTTCGTATAGAGTTACTGCTCAATAGAGACTGCCGGATTAACCAGTTCGTTCATCTAAGCACTGTAACTAGTCCGAGCAAACCTTCTGTACGTCATGCTGTCTACATCACTATAACGGAATTCACTGAATTCGTCACCTTATGCTAGCCAACATTACTGGATTCCCACAAAGTGGAGAACGAGAAAACGGTTAGTCGAGAGCAGTGTTGTGCCAAGGCTTGTAATACTTACATGCATGTCTGAAAGAACACACATTGTTAGTAACAATCCACAACTGTGCAAAATAATTCGAAATCGGGCACAAAGTGGGCAGTATAAATATACATAATACAACAGATCTCAAGTAATTTGGATTCAGAGAATTAATTTCGAATCATAGCCACTGTTAGCTCGTTTCTCATACCCTGGGAGCCTAAAATGGCAACACATCATACTACCAGCAGTGTGAAAGAATACTATTGGCTTATTTGCTAGATTATTTGTTTTAGATACAATTGTTGTGTGCAGAATGTGCCAAAATATATGTGTATTGACCCTGTTAACTTCGAAACAGATGCATAGTACATACTTAGCTTCATTTTTTATTTAGAAGTTTATGAGAGAAAACTGATTTGAAGTTATAGTCATCTCCACAGCTAAATCAATTACCTATTTTTGTTTGTCACTTGAGTCTACAAAGAAAACAACTAGAGGAAATATCTGCAACGCTAAAAAATCTGAGTTAAGTAACACTTAAGGCTCAATGATATAAAGGAGTATGTGCATAAAACAAAGACCTATCATAAAAATATAATGATGAACTTAAGTCTGCTCCACTATTAGATCCATATGATAGTCAAGAAACACATTAAAATGTCAAAAACGTACTCACAAAACACAGAGCAAAACATAAAAAAAACGAGCAGCAACAATACTCAGAAGTAATCCCAATATACATAAACACAACAGCCCTATGAGACCTGTTACCAGTTTCAATAATGCACCCACATACTACATTGCAAAGTTAAAACACTAATACTCAGTTGTATATTACAAACTACAGAACAATAAAACTTATTTAACACTTCTTTGCGTTAGTTCGAAAAATAACATATCCCATCAACTGCAACACTGATTACCTTTGATGTTCAGTACACGTGCACTTTAATCCCACTTGGTGACACAGACAGCCACCATAAAAGAATGGCTGCAGAAATCCCCATTTAGAATAACTGTTGCAAATCATAAAAATAATCGTGAAGCAAACCTACAGTTTGTTTGACAATTCAACAATTTAGAAAGGAAGGCTTCGCAGTGGAATGCCCACTCTCATACGTACCAACTAATAATTTAATGAATCATACTAAATACAGAATTTTTGTAGAACTTAGCGAAACGAAGAAGAAAAATATGAAGACTTATATTGGCATACATATGTAAATGATACCATATGCCTCACAGATGAAACATAAGGACATATAAACAGTTTGCACATGCAGATATGTAACACACACGATAACAATTTATTCACTATGGCAACAGAAGCAACAACACATTATCTTGACCTCAATGTCACAAAATCAAACAGCAGACAGAGCTTCAACATATTAAGAAAAGAAAGAGATAGTTTTCGTAGTTATCTGTTTGCTTTATCTATCAGGTACCATAGGACTGTGGGATTGTTCAGGTAATTTTCTATCTGTAGGTGCAGATTGTATAGCTATGACAATGAGCTAAAAATTATGAGCAAACCATAAATGGAAGAAAAAGGAAAAGAAGAAGAAGATGAAAATCAACCTCAGTGTGCGATAATGTTGCGAAAAAAATAGATTAAAATTTTTAATGTAGCGAATAGCAAAGACTTTTCTTCATACCACTTGATGTGACTATGTCTGTATTAGGTTCATAAATTGTACAGTTACTATTAATAAATTATTTTCGAAGAAAACTAGCATACTGTTGACTAATTTCGATATTTAACCAAGACCATTGTGCTTCTAATTTATCTTTGTGTACTGCTTGGGAATCGATACGTTACTTTACTAATTTCGATATTTAACCAAGACCATTGTGCTTCTAATTTAGCTTTGTGTACTGCTTGAGAATCGATACGTTACTTTACATAAGTGTAATGTAGAACCAAATGATACTGATTACAATTTTAGTTGAATTTCACAATGTTTCTTGTCATGTAGTGTTGTGTGAGGATCTTCTAGTATGTGTTGTTGGTCAGCGATGGAAATTCTTGACAGACAGTAATAATATCGTGAATATTTGCAGGCGTTCTTCACTGAAGTTGTTGCTTCAGCTATTTTCGTCATGTAATTAAGAACAAATGCTATGCATTACAATGGAACACAACCTCAGATAGGTCGAAAATCGAAACTAATGAACAGCTATATTAGCCAATCAATAATGTCAGCTATATTTTTCTACTGTGGTACGTGATGTATATTACCTTCTGCCATCAAACCGTGTTTGGTAAAGCAAAAAACTACTGATAAATTTATAGAAACATCAGGTGATGATGGTTTGGTTTTTGTAGCTATCTCTCCTTGAAAGTAAATGGCAATAACAAATACTGCCCTCACATCGCAGACAACGCTACCACGAAAATCCTGCATATTTTAGCTGCACAACTGTAGTATTTAGTAAATAAACAAACCATTTTACATTTTCACCACAAATAATGTCAAAAATAGCAATGTAGGTTCTTGATTCCATCTTTCCCACAAAATGTTAAAATAAAGAATAAATTTAAAATTGTTTGAGATGCTTACAAGGTTAACACAAGCGTTTAAGTGCATACAGCTCACAGCTGCTATCTTTTAAAGAGAAAGTATAGCACAACGAGCCAACAATATCCACTCACAATAGTATTTGGCTCCCAGACTCGAATCCAACAATTGGGGACTATCAACTATTATTTGCTAGAAAACAAAACATTTATAATTTTTCTGTTGCAGAACATGACGTGTTATAATCTTCTGGCTTAAACTGATGCTTGGTCAAGTGAACCATTATTGAAAATTATGAAAGTTCGTTTTTTTTATCACTAATGGAACACCCCGACTAGACCTAAAATAGATACTAATACAAAGGCATAAGAACCAATCAACAATGTCAGTTATACATTTCTCTTAGTGTAGAACATGATGCAGTAGTAGCTTTCCTCTAAACTGGTAAGTGGTGAAGTAAATCATTAATTAAAAATCTGTAAATATGTTAGGTGTTAAATATCGATTTTCATACACAGTGTCCTTGAATAATGTATGTAGTAATAGATATTGCCCCTCTCCACCCATCTGCACACCCCCCCCCCTCACATTGCACACAACACTATTATCAGTATTGAGCTCGTTTTACTTGAAATACAATGACTTAATAGTTCAAAAAACTAATTACATAATTGTAAACAAAACATTTTGCAGCATACGTGTCAGTAAATAAAACTGACTTTCAAATATGGCAATGCTATTAACAACCAAAAAGTAGGTTACTGATTTCGTTGGGAATGACAGTAACATCAAATCTTTTTTTTTTTGAAAACGTCTAAATACAAAATAAAGCGAACTAGATCATCATGCTAGACTTTGTTTTTCACATCCACTAGGTCAAGAAACATAAACTGACAGACATACTGCTCATGGTTGCAACATCTAAAACAGAAAATTTAGAAAAATAAGGCAATAATATCCATTCAAATTGCTCATTGTACCATTTTAGGCCCACATGCTACGCAAAAGGAACCAACATTGGCATTGGTATGAATATATTTGAGGCTATGCATACATTATGGTATTGCCAAAATCAGGTATTTGTGCCTTTTAGACACATTAGGAATTGTATACACTCCAGGAAATGGAAAAAAGAACACATTGACACCGGTGTGTCAGACCCACCATACTTGCTCCGGACACTGCGAGAGGGCTGTACAAGCAATGATCACACGCACGGCACAGCGGACAAACCAGGAACCGCGGTGTTGGCCGTCGAATGGCGCTAGCTGCGCAGCATTTGTGCACCGCCGCCGTCAGTGTCAGCCAGTTTGCCGTGGCATACGGAGCTCCATCGCAGTCTTTAACACTGGTAGCATGCCGCGACAGCGTGGACGTGAACCGCATGTGCAGTTGACGGACTATGAGCGAGGGCGTATAGTGGGCATGCGGGAGGCCGGGTGGACGTACCGCCGAATTGCCCAATACGTGGGGCGTGAGGTCTCCACAGTACATCGATGATGTCGCCAGTGGTCGGCGGAAGGTGCACGTGCCCGTCGACCTGGGACCGGACCGCAGCGACGCACGGATGCACGCCAAGACCGTAGGATCCTACGCAGGGCCGTAGGGGACCGCACCGCCACTTCCCAGCACATTAGGGACACTGTTGCTCCTGGGGTATCGGCGAGGACCATTCGCAACCGTCTCCATGAAGCTGGGCTACGGTCCCGCACACCGTTAGGCCGTCTTCCGCTCACGCCCCAACATCGTGCAGCCCGCCTCCAGTGGTGTCGCGACAGGCGTGAATGGAGGGACGAATGGAGACGTGTCGTCTTCAGCGATGAGAGTCGCTTCTGCCTTGGTGCCAATGATGGTCGTATGCGTGTTTGGCGCCGTGCAGGTGAGCGCCACAATCAGGACTGCATACGACCGAGGCACACAGGGCCAACACCCGGCATCATGGTGTGGGGAGCGATCTCCTACACTGGCCGTACACCACTGGTGATCGTCGAGGGGACACTGAATAGTGCACGGTACATCCAAACCGTCATCGAACCCATCGTTCTACCATTCCTAGACCGGCAAGGGAACTTGCTGTTCCAACAGGACAATGCACGTCCGCATGTATCCCGTGCCACCCAACGTGCTCTAGAAGGTGTAAGTCAACTACCCTGGCCAGCAAGATCTCCGGATCTGTCCCCCATTGAGCATGTTTGGGACTGGATGAAGCGTCGTCTCACGCGGTCTGCACGTCCAGCACGAACGCTGGTCCAACTGAGGCGCCAGGTGGAAATGGCATGGCAAGCCGTTCCACAGGACTACATCCAGCATCTCTACGATCGTCTCCATGGGAGAATAGCAGCCTGCATTGCTGCGAAAGGTGGATATACACTGTACTAGTGCCGACATTGTGCATGCTCTGTTGCCTGTGTCTATGTGCCTGCGGTTCTGTCAGTGTGATCATGTGATGTATCTGACCCCAGGAATGTGTCAATAAAGTTTCCCCTTCCTGGGACAATGAATTCCCGGTGTTCTTATTTCAATTTCCAGGAGTGTATTTTGAATGAAATAGGTTGAAGGGAGAAAGAGACATTGGGAGCTGAGAGGAGGTGAAAAATAAGAGAAAGGAGAAAGCCTCAGAAATTAGCCATTCAAATTCCGGTTAGCAATCAGTATGTTACATGAAGGAAGAGAAGACTCTCAACCAGTTTTTTTTACCTACATACAGTGGAGCAAATTCATAGGAATGACGATTAAGGTTATGTTGGTAGAAAAGTCACGTAGAAAGAAATGACTCTTACTGCTAAGTAGCAGTCACAGGAGCGGTGTAGGCCGATTACTGAGGAAAAACATGGTGTGAAATACTACATCACAAGAATCGTGAAACCTAGCGCCAAACTCAGCCAGGTCACAGAGAATGCAGGATCCTTGTGTGTAGATTTTGATGGAGAGGATAAGTTACGTATAGCAGGAGTAGCAAGAAACAGTCTGGATAGCAACTTAGAACATAGCAATAAAGGAGACATGGAGTAAATAGGAGCAGCAGCAGCACACACTCGTGTGGTGTTTGTGGAGGGCTTGGAGAGGCATGACCAGTCCTAGGTTAAAAGACTGTAAACCTTGTGAACAAAGATCAGGGCGAATTGCTTTTGACTAAAGCAAAGTCTCATATCTGCGCCATGACTATTGCTGCAGTAGGGAGGTGGAGATACAGTGGTCATTCCCTACACCTAAATAGGAGATCGAAGGAAAGATAAGCTGAACGTCTTGCAGGAAGTGTAATGGGGGCCGTAACCACACATGACAAAATCACTGTGATTTCTGGATTCAAAGGGGCACGCTTTTTAGGTTTGAGTCAGGTTACAGACACAGAGCATTGAAAGAAGTTAGAGTAGGACAGGATCTTATATACGTAGCAGTCTCCAGAAAAATAAAATTAACCTGATTTGTGGGAACATTAGAGAGTTGAAAAAACTGGTAGATGAGCTTTTTGTATGCCTAGGAGTTGTGGAAAATTCTGAAATGATAGCTGTTCTGTGCCTCTCTGTGTATCACGTAACCATAGGGATGGAGAAGTTAAATATCATGGACTGTTCACTAGTATAACTATCATGTAGACACAACTTGGAAAAAAGAGAAGTTGTAACATCAGTAAAAGTTGGACAGAAAGTGAAAAATAATGAAATAAGTAGTTTTTGTGTTGATGAGAATTTAGAAGCATGTCGTTGTGAGTTGTTACTGCAGATATTTGTCTGATAGTTGTAACAGTCTGTAGATCGCGTCTAGAAGAAATGTAGATGCCTTATTGAGCAACCCATTGGACATGAAGAAACAATTAGTAGTTTATGGAGATTTCAATGTAGGTTTATTAAAAAATACACACAGGAAAAATGAACTAAAATCATTATTTGGGTGTTTCAATCCAATGTCAGTGATCAGTTTTCCTTCTTGCATGCAGGAAGATAATAGCACACTGACTGACAACATTTTTACACATGGTGCTCAGGCTTAAACAACTAATCTGTACCCTGTCGTTAATGGGCTACCTAATCATGATATAATATCAATGAAAATGAACAATGTGACTCATTCAACCCTGAGGGTTCATACGAAGCAGAGAGGCTTATTAACGAGAACAGGATACAATATTTTTATAGTAATTCAAAAGGCATGGTACAAGATGAGGTATGTATAGAAAGAGACGCTAATGTCAGATTAATTTTACTCCATAGTGAATGTGTATCAATATTTGAAATTTCTTTCCTGGAAACTTATTAAGAAGGTCCATTAAGAAAAAAAAATGAGCAATGGATAACTAAGAGAATTAGAATCTCAAGCAAGAAGAAGAGGAAAATTCATATAAAAGCCATAGGAAGTCAAGACCTGACATTACTTGCATACTGAAAAAACTACTGTTGTATTTTAAGGAATGTCATTAAAATGTCCAGAAGTATGCTCATCCTAAAAGAAATAAATAATATGGATAGTGAGATTAAAATTATATAGGATATTGTCAAATGGGAGACAGGACAACCAGTCACTGTACAAGAATCCATAACAATTAAACTAAATGCCAATGTTGTGACTGATAATTCATAAGCTGTGACTGTTTTTAACAATCACTTTTTAAATGCAGCAGCAAAAATAGTATTAAATGATTCAGTTGAAGAAGCAAAATATTATATTAAGAATGACATACAACAAAACTTTAAGCACCTAGAAGAAGCACCTACATCCTTCGCTGAAATTAGTATAATTACAAAAATTTTAAAACATAAAGGCTTATGTGGTGTTACTGGAATTTAAAAAAAAAATTCTGAAGAGTTCTTCCAACGTAACGAGTGATGTCCTTAATGATATGTGCAGGGAAACATTGGCACAGGGAATCTTTCCAGACATGTTGAAACATAGTATTGTTAAACTTATTGATAAGAAAGGTGACCAGACAGAACTTAACAACTGTCATCCAATTCCCTTAGTAACACCTTTTTCCAAAACACACTAGAAAGGCACGGGTTCAAGAAAGTCTCACATATAACTGCCAACAATTTACTTAGCATAACAGAGTTTGGATTCGAGAAGGGTTGCTCAACTGAGAATGCTTTTTATATGTTCACTCATCAAACAGTACAAGGCTTAAGTGTCCGCCCCCGATAGCTGAGTGGTCAGCGCGACATACTGTCAATCCTAAGGGCCCGGGTTCGATTTCCGGCTGGGTTGGAGATTTTCACTACTTTGGGACTCGGTGATGTGTTGTCCTAATCATCATTATTTCATCCCCATCATCGCGCAAGTCGCCGAAGTGGCGTCAAATCGAAAGACTTGCACCGGGCGAGCGGTCTACCCGCCGGGAGGCCCTCGTCACATGCCATTATTATTATTATACAAGTCTTTAGTAATAAAGTATCGGTAGCTGATATTTTCTGTGATCTTTACAGGGCATTTGATTATGTAGATTATGTTTCTCACTTAAAAAGAAGTCAGATTTCATGAAATTGATCGCGTTTCACACAGCTGGTTTGAATCACACTTAACAAACAGAATGTTGAAGATTGCACTGACAAATTAAAAAAGTGTAAGAAGGGTAGAAAACTTTAGTGACTGGGGAGAAATGACAAAGCGAGCCCCAAAGAGTTAAACTTGTGTTCACTCCTGTTCCTTATATAGATGACTGACTTCCACTTAACATACAACAAGCAGAATTGGTACATTCTGCAGATAATTCTAATGTTATAATAAATCATGTTAGAGAGAAAACAACAGAAGAGATGGTAAAAGATATTTTCCAAAGAATTATAAAGCGATTCTCACAAAACAGACTCTCCCTAAATTTTGAAAAAGAGCCACACTATATTCAGTTCTGTTCAACAAACTGAGTCATAATAACAACTGAAACAGTATACGAGAGGAGTAAGTAAATTTGGTAGAATGCCTCAGATTTGTGGATATAAAGTTTCACAAACACTAGAACAGGAAGAATCATATTATCAAGGTTCTCAAACAATTACGTGCAGCTTATCATCATGAGGTTGAAGTTCTTTTGCCTGTGTTTGCTTTAACAATCCATATATTTCTGGGTAAATAAATAACAATAATAATGAAAAATCTTCAAACCTTCTCTCTCTCTCTCTCTCTCTCTCTCTCTCTCTCTCACACACACACACACACACACACACACACTCTCACGCACGCACACGCAAACAAAATGTCACATACATCTGTGAAAGATTCAAAACAGCTGCCAGGAACACCTTCAACTATTCCACTGTCCGCCATCTTGTTTTCACACCTTCAACTCTTCCACTGCCCGCCACATAATGTAAATAGACACACACACACACACACACACACACACACACACACACACACACACACGCACACACACACACACAAAACCTTCCACATAAAATTAATTAAGAATTTTTTACATGTTGCAGCCCCGTCAGCAACTGTGATAAATTAATAAGTCAAAAATCCGTCTCAGTTGCGAAATGTTACTGGTCTTTATCCAGGTTTCGGCTAGAGTAATCTAGCCTTCTTCAGAAGCATAAAATAAACTAATACATGCCAGAATAAGGCACGGTTAGACACAATAAGCTAAAGTACCGTAGTACCATGTCAAGCTACGTCACTTAGCTGAGGAACAGCCCCGACCCCACTCCGTGGAAAGTGGTCGGTAAGCCGCGGACGCTACGTTGGAACTGACTGTGGCAAGTGGATATGTACCGAGAAAGACGGCGGATCACGCGCATGCGCGCACGGAAAGTGAAAGGTGCCTGCCATTGGCTGTCTTTATGTTATGTACTGGAAAATTTTAAACCGTAAATTTGTGTGCACGTAGGCAGTCCGGTGTTTATGATCAAATTTGTTCCAGAATGGACACACCCTTCCTCCCGTGATCCAAAATGACTGAACTCTTACTTTAGGTCACAAAAGAGTGGTTTTCACCTGCTGCTGACAAATTGGATTTAGCGATGACAAAAGTGCACCAGCTAGGCCTAGATACAGTTCCCCAACCATCGTGTTACATGAACTACAGTACACTCCACTCCTGTTCTCTGACCGAGAGTAATTCTTATAGGTAAAAAAATCGCTTTTTGTTCCACTGATATAACATACTGGAGTGAAGAACCCCTCGACGAATGAAGATGTTACCTGCGACGTAAACTAGAAGTTGAAGAGCCGAATACAACAGATTTCCTGGTGGAATTAAAAAAAGTTGAATCCAGTTAATCGAGTTCGACGTATATTACGTTACACTTTTTTTCGAAAGTGTATTTAACAACGCATTCTTTCACGGCTAATATTATTGAGGAAATATATCTGGTTGTCAGCCGAGTAGTAGCGACATCTTAAAGCAACATTCAAACGAATTTATTACAACACATATAAAAAAAAAAGTTTTGCATCAGCTCGATTCCGAGAGTTGCGGAACCTGTACAGAAAATTGGAATCGAGGTCAACATAAACATCACTTCTGCCCTTTTTATTACTCATGAAAACTACATAATTCATGTTGTACCACCATACAGCGTGAGCTTCGGAGGTAGTGGTCCAGATCGCTGTACTCACCGGTACCTCTAATACCCAATAGTACGTCCTCACGCCCTCTTGCACTGATACATGCCTGTATTCGTCGTGGCATACTATTCACAAGTTCATCAAGGCACTGCTGGTCCAGGTTGTCCCACTCCTCAACGGTGATTCGGCGTAGATCCCTCAGGGTGGTTAGTGGGTCAATCTATCCCAAGCATGTTCGATAGTGTCTGGAGAACATGGTAACCATTCTAGTAGAGCGATGATATGGTTGCACTATCGGTCGGAGGATGGCATTCACGTATCGTACAGCCGTTAAGGCGCCTTCCATGACCACCAGCGGCGTACGTCGGTCCCACATAATGCCATCCCAAAACAGCTGGGAACCTCCACCTTGCTGCATTCGTTGGACAGTGTATCTAAGGCGTTCAGCCTAACCGGGTTGCCTCCAAACACGTCCCCGAAGATTGTCCGGTTGAAGGCACATGCGACACTCATCGGTGAAGATAACGTGATGCCAATCCTGAGCGGTCCATTCGGCACGTTGTTGGGCCCATCTGTACCGCGCTGCGTGGTGTAGTGGTTGCAAAGATGGACCTCGCCATGGACGTCGGGAGTGAAGTTGCGCATCATGTAGGCTATTGCGCACAGTTGAGTCGTAACACTACGTACTTTGGTTGCACGAAAAGCATTATTCAACATGGTGGTGTTGCTGCCAGGGTTTTTCCGAGCCATAATCCGTAGGTAGCGGTCATCCGATGCAGTAGCAGCCCTTGGGCGGTCTCAGCGAGGCATGTCATCGACAGTTCCTGTCTCTCTGTAACATCTTCATGTCCGAATAACATCGCTTTGGTTCACTCCAAGACTCCTGGACGCTTCCCTTGTTGAGAGCCCTTCCAGGCACAAAGTAACAATGCGGACACGATCGAACCGCGGTATTGAGCATCTAGGCATGGCTGGACTTCAGACAACATGAGCCGTGTTCCTCCTTCTTGGTGGAATGTCTGGAACTGATCGGCTGTCGGACCCGCCGTCTCATAGGCGCTGCTCATGCATGGTTGCTTATATCTTTGGACGGGTTTAGTGACATGTCCGAACAGTCAAAGGGACTGTGTCTTTGACACAATATCCACAGTCAACGTCTATCTTCAGGAGTTCTGCGATGAAAAACTTTTTTTGTTGCCCGTGTATACGCACAAGAAATGTATTTACAATTGCGAATACATTTTATGTATTTCCTAACATCTGCAGTCACCACAGTGCCTGTTCCTTTGGATATGCACGCATGTTCAAAGGAACATTGCATCATAATTCGGAATAACACAGGCACTGCAATATCATAAATATCGTAATTTCTTATTAGTTATCATCAGTTCCGAAGACACTTCGAGGTAACGTTGCTAGGCGAATGAGAACCCAAGAAGATCCCACCAGTAAAGTTATTTTATGTATTAGCATATATTTTTACCAAGACTGTCAATCAACATCCTACTTTTTATAAAGAAAGAAGCTACCCATTGCGCTAACAGAGACTGTAAGTTGCCAAATCAATGATACCATTCAAGTAAGTTACGGGATAGCAGCCGAGTAAACCGATGTTTTTACAGCCCCGTCCATGCCACGCACAGCGATCTCTTGTCCCATTTGTGCCTTGAAAATGACGGGGTGGTCATTTTTTGAAATTCAGTTACTGTAGAGGACGTTGCCAGATTTCATTTTCGTAAGTTATTTTAATATTCGGTACGACGGGAGGTACTTAGGTTTCATGATGCCAACGTGTTGAGTTAAATATGTAGCATATACAGGGTGTTACAAAAAGGTACGGCCATACTTTCAGGAAACATTCCTCACACACAAAGAAAGAAAATATGTTATGTGGACATGTGTTCGGAAACGCTTAGTTTCCATGTTAGAGCTCACTTTATTACTTCTCTTTAAATCACATTAATCATGGAATGGAAACACACAGCAACAGAACGTACCAGCGTGACTTCGAACACTTTGTTACAGGAAATGTTCAAAATTTCCTCCGTTAGTAAGGATAAATGCATCCACTCTCCGTCGCATGGAATCCCTGATGCAGCCCTGGAGAATGGCGTATTGTATCACAGCCGTCCACAATACGAGCACGAAGAGTCTCTACATTTGGTACCGGGGTTGCGCAGACAAGAGTTTTTTAATGCCCCCATACATGAAAGTCAAGAGGGTTGAGGTCAGGAGAGCGTGGAGGCCATGGAATTGGTCATCCTCTATCAGTCCATCGGTCACCGAATCTGTTGTTGAGAAGCGTACGAACACTTCGACTGAAATGTGCAGGAGCTCCATCGTGCATGAACCACATGTTGTGTCGTACTTGTAAAGGCACATGTTATAGCAGCACAGGTAGAGTATCCCGTATGAAATCATGATAACGAGCTCCATTGAGTGTAGGTGGACGAAACTAAAATGAGCTATAACATGGAAATTAAGCGTTTCCGGACACATGTCCACAGAACATCTTTTCTTTATTTGTGTGTGAGGAATGTTTCCTGAAAGTTTGGCCGTACCTTTCTGTAACACCCTGTATAGGAGAAAATAACAATACGAAGCAGTGAAGTAGAATTAATGAGGACATGTTTTTAAAAGGAACCCTTTTCAATCAAGTAGAACATAAGGAAATTGTTCCTCTGCACACATTGTGTTTTGCCTGCCATAGTGGAACAGAAACGGAGTGTCGTTCGAACGCAGTGTGCGCTGACGTTATTAGCACTGCACCTCGGCGTCGCACAGACGCTTCCAGGAACGGTGGCGTCACCTCTGTCCTGGAAGCAGTGAAGGCAAGGCTGACTTCGCGTTTCAGTGAACGCTTTTTCGAACGTGGGAGGCTGTTTGTGGTCTGAGCACTGGCGCAAGTCACTTTAACCTGTTACGGTAATAGAACGGTTTATTGGCATCGCCTCCTCTCTCATGTTGGCATCAGGCTGGCAACCCATTACCAGGGCGGATGTGTGTGATTTTCAGTGTAAGCTCTCGATTATGTCTTCATCTGATTTTAGAAGATTGTATTTTCTACATGAGTGAAGACAGAAACGCAATCTGCGACAAACAGCCGCGAAACACTACAGGGCATGAAAAATGCAACGTTTTGATAGCTAAAGCGATGCTAGCGCTCCAAGTGGCTGGCATGTAGTAATAGAAGAGTGGTACGATGTAGATTGAGAAATTGCTATTTGCTATTTTTAATGCATATTTATATACTTCCCAATCACTAAATGTGGTGGTGATGTTTCCAATACAAATTTTATATTTATTTAGCTCTTCATATTATTTGTTTTTTATGGTAATTCCATTTAAGGTCGAACTGGATAGTTAATCCTTGATATTTTTCTTCAGATACGGTTTCCATCAGTTAGTAATCAATAACGTAGTTGTACAGTAGTGAATTTGTTTTCCTATGTATGCCGAATACGAACGTACAAGAAAATTGAGGAACTATAAGATGACGATCGATTTGGCTTTAGGAAAGGCACCAGAAAGATAGTGCTGGAGTTGCTCTTGATAATGAAAGTAAGACTGAAGAAAAATCAAGACACTTTCATAGAATTCGTCGACCTAAAAATGGTGTTCGACAATGTAAAATGGTGCAAGATGTTCGATAATTTCTGGAAAATACGTGTAAGCTACATTGAAAGACGAACAATATGTAGGAAAATCAAGAGGGAGAAATGTGAGTGGAAGAGCAAGAACGAAGTGTTCGGCTGACAAAAAATGAAAGACATAGACGTAGTCTCTCACCCTTACTGTTCAGTTTTTACTTGAAAGAAACAATGATGGAAATAAAAGGAAGGTTCGATAGCTGGATCAAAATTGATGTGAACGATAAAATGCGCTAAAGCCATTGCTATCCTTAATGAAAATGAGGAAAAATTGGAAGACATGTTAAGTGGAGTGGACAGCCTAATCACTAATGTACACACACTATGGACTGAGAGAAAATCAAAGAAAGACAAAAATAATCAAGCGAAGCGGGAATGATAGCAGAGATACACATAACATCAAAACTGAGGCCAACAAAGTAGACGAAGTGAAGCAGTCTGCTATCTTGCGAACAAAGTAACAGCCGGCCGAAGTGGCCGTGCGGTTCTAGGCGCTGCAGTCTGGAACCGCGAGACCGCTACGGTCGCAGGTTCGAATCCTGCCTCGGGCATGGATGTGTGTGATGTCCTTAGGTTAGTTAGGTTTAACTAGTTCTAAGTTCTAGGGGACTAATGACCTCAGGAGTTGAGTCCCATAGTGCTCAGAGCCATTTGAACCATTTGAACAAAGTAACACACGACGGACTTTGGAAGTACGACACGAATTTAAATTCGTGGCGGGCAGCATCTAACCCGTCAGAAGTATAACGGTAAAAAGAGAGAGAGAGACATACAGAGACAGAGAGAGAGAAAGAGAGAGAGAGAGAGAGAGAGAAAAAGAGAAAGAGGAATGTGGATGGTCCGACTGGGATTTGAAGTGTCGTCTCGAATGCTAGGGCATTCTCTTAACTACTGCATCCCCTAGTTGATCTGTCAGACATTTAGGTTTTCTGATGTTCGCTAAATCTCAAATGGTGTTTCGTTTTCAGCAAAACAGCAGCTTTTGTCTTGCCCTGTTCTTTCTCAGGCCGATTTATTTGCTCAGACACCAATAACTTCGATGTGGCCAGGAAGGAAGACCCTAACTTCTTTAGTGTTTCGGTAAAAGGAAGGAAGACAATATGGTTATCTTGTAAATTGCGATAGTCAAAGTGGAACTGATGCTTGGTCATGTTAGAGAGAATAAATGTTAATTCGGGACATCTGCAAAGTATTTTCGAAGCGGATAAATTCTTCGACAGTGTAGGTTGAATAATAAGCGTGAAATCCTGAGACGTATTGCGATAAAGTATAGAAACAAATGAGTAGTCTACTTTATCCACAAAAAACAAGTGGTAGCAGTCTGTAGTAATACATAAAGGGAAAACATTGTTAGCGAAAATTTCGAAAAGTTCTTCAACGATTTACTTGTAATCTTTACGTGATACTTTACTGAACAGTCGTACAGACATAGGCTATACATTTTTTTGTAACCTTCCCGTTTTCCACTCCTAAGACTGGAGCGGGGTGTTTGAAATCCGGCTCATTATAGGTTCGCGGTTTCGGCATACGCCTTGAAACCAAGGTAAGCCTCCCGAAAACCTTGGTCGGTGACTGGAACAATTTATTCCTGTGAAAACGTCCTCGTTGTGAACGCTTTTGCGGCCAAATATAAAATTATTGTGTTTGTGTAAGACTGTGCATATGTTGGATGAGCATGTATATGATACTGTACAAAATGATGCGTTGTGCCACAGGCTACGAAACTTTTTAAACTGCAATATACAGATTTTCTGCTTAAGTCGACTACAAGAAGGAAAACGCTATTCTTTGCTACCAAAATGTGCGGTTTCGATTTCTTTCTCACAGTCGGTTCTAAGTACGGTAAGCATTTAAAGAACTACACAAGTTGTTTCTCTCTTACATGTTTTTCCGGATATATAATGTTAAACAAAAGTTGTACACACAACGAAGTGCTTCTTTAAATTTTCTCCCTCGCTGCCCGTTTTAACAGAAAACCCATATATTTTGCCGCGGGTTTTTCAACCGATGGTTCTGACGCCTCTATGGGGCGTGATGCTGACATTTCCCAAAACCCATCATCCTGCCTACCACCAGCAATGGAGGAAGAAGCTTTGAGAATGCGAGTCACACACCCATGCTGGTGGAACGCCTGAAACATCACCAAACAAATATCGGCTGGAGAACATGACATAGGCTGCTTGCAGTTCCCAGAATACTCAGCATCTATAGCATTCCATGGCGTGGAAATTAATCTTGGAAATCCGGAACAGAGGAAACTATAAGTATTTGGAATGCGGTGTTATCGAGGAACTTCAAACGTATTTAATGACCAAATAAGGTGCAACAAGAAGAGGCAATGAAAAGAGTAGGCGAAGAATGAAGTCTACAGCAGCCCTTACCAGAAGAAAGGAGATAAACTTTTGTATGGTGGAAGGAATACAGAGAAAAAATCGTAGTGATGGACAAAGACCAGAAAATGTAATCAGATCATGTCAGTTGTTGGGTGTTCGAAGTAAGTAAGAATGAAAAGATTAGTGTAAGATGGCACCAAACCGGCACGAAATACAATTTCATCTGGAGAAATAAAAACTTCTTAGGATGAAACGTGCGAAAGAAGTGTTACAAAGATTACATATTACTATGTTTGAAGACAGGCCTACTTGTAATAATTAAACTCCTGGCAAAAAGGTATGAATATTGGGCGTATAAAAATTTACAGTTATGTGCTGGAGTTTTATCTAACTTACGCCGCTGCGTTTCCTACAGCCGCCACCGCGGCACTGGGGCGCTGCCGTCATCGATTACACCACTGCCAATGAGACGCACGCACCCCCTCTTCGGAACTCCAGCGGCGGGTCTACGTAAGTTCGAACATTCATGCACTGGCCCCCATTTTGTGTTTGCCAGTCGAATAACACTTACAGACATACGAGGGTCACTCCAAAAGGAATGCATACTATTTTTCTTAAAATCCATCTTTTATTCTGCATGATTGAAAGTTTTACAGTGTGTAGATACATCCTTTAGGAACAATATTTTCATTTCTCCACATAATTTCCATCCCTCTCAACTGTCTTACGCCATCTTGGAACCAGCGTCTGTGTACCCGCACGGTAAAATTCTGGACCAACCTGTTGGAGCCACTGTTTGGCAGAGTGCACAAAGGAGTCATCATCTTCAAACCTTGTTCCACGAAGAGAGTTTTTCAGTTTCCCAAAGAGATGATAGTCACATGGAGCCAGGTCAGGACTGTAAGCCGGGTGTTTCAGTGTTGTCCATCCGAGTTTTGTGATCGCTTCTATGGTTTTTTGACTGACATGTGGCAGTGCACTGTCGTGCAACAGCAAAACATCCTCCTTTTGCCGATGTGGTCGAACACGACTCAGTCGAGCTTGAAGTTTCTTCAGTGTCGTCACATATGCATCAGAATTTATGGTTTTTCCACTTGGCATGATGTCCACAAGCAAGAGTCCTTCGGGATCGAAAAACACCGTAGCCATAACTTTTCCAGCAGAAGATGTGGTTTTGAATTTTTTTTCTTGGGTGAATTTGATGATGCCACTCCATTGATTGCCTCTTCGTCTCTGGTGAAAAATGATGAAGCCATGTTTCATCACCTGTCACAATTCATCCAAGAAATTCATCTCCACCATTCTCGTACTGTTCCAAAAGTTCGCAGCATACAGTTTTTCTTGTTTCTTTGTGAGCCACTGGCACCAGCCTTTTTTAACGCCAACGCTTTCAGTATTCTGCAAACACTTCCTTCCCCCATCCCAACGTAGCGAGACAATTCGTTCACTGTGATGCGTCTGTCAGCAGTCACCAATTCGTTAACTCTCTGCACATTGTCTGGAGTGTGTGCAGTTCGAGGCCTGCGGCTGTGAGGACAATCCTCAATATTGCCGTGCCCGCTTTCATCACGTAACCTGCTTGCCCACCGACTAACTGTATTGCGAACGACAGCAGCATATCCACACACCTTTTTCAACCTCTTGTGGATGTTTCCCACTGTCTCGTTTTCACAGCGCTGGAATTCTATGACAGCACGTTGCCTCTGACGAACGTCAAGTGTAGCAGCCACCTTGAAGACATGCTGTGACGGCGCCACTCACGGGAACAGGTTGAACTAAGTTTGTGAACAAGCGGGAAGGATATATCTGCACACTGTAAAACTTTCACAGATGCAGAATGAAAACTGTATTTTTACAAAAATAGCATGCATTTCTTTTGGAGTGATCCTCGTACATACTGGTCAGGGATCGATGCCTTCTGAATACCCATTGTATTGAAGTGTGACATATTTGCAATCCTTTTTTATCTGCATATATTTCTACATTCAGATTTACTGTTAGCGAAGGATGCTGCAAATATAGCAACAGAGTTACGTGCGATTTTTTTCTTTGATATTAGATGTAGAATAAAGAAATATCTGAATTCTCTGTTCATGAACGGCTTCTGCTCCTCGTTCCTGTATCCACTAAGCAGCCACACAGCGTACAATGGAAGTTATAACAAACGGGAAGCGTTAACCCGAATATTCATTTATACACAAATTTTAGTTCGAATAAAGTTTACAGTTGATGCTTTGTGACGCATGGTAACGTTTCTTAACACTGCATTGGCTTAAATGAATAAAAGAGATAAAACAGGGAGAAAAGATACAAAAGTTTGTTGTTGTTGTTGTTGTGGTCTTCAGTCCTGAGACTGGTTTGATGCAGCTCTCCATGCTACTCTATCCTGTGCAAGCTTTTTCATCTCCCAGTACCTATTGCAACCTACATCCTTCTGAATCTGCTTAGTGTATTCATCTCTTGGTCTCCCTCTACGATTTTTACCCTCCATGCTGCCCTCCAATACTAAATTGGTGATCCCTTGATGCCTCACAACATGTCCTACCAACCGATCCCTTCTTCTGGTCAAGTTGTGCCACAAACTTCTCTTCTCCCCAATCCTATCCAATACTTCCTCATTAGTTATGTGATCTACCCATCTAATCTTCAGCATTCTTCTGTAGCACCACATTTCGAAAGCTTCTATTCTCTTCTTGTCCAAACAATTACCGTCCATGTTTCACTTCCATACATGGCTACACTCCATACAAATACTTTCAGAAATGACTTCCTGACACTTAAATCAATACTGGATGTTAACAAATTTCTCTTCTTCAGAAACGCTTTCCTTGCCATTGCCAGCCTACATTTTATATCCTCTCTACTTCGACCATCATCAGTTATTTTGCTCCCCAAATAGCAAAACTCCTTTACTACTTTAAGTGCCTCATTTCCTAATCTAATTCCCTCAGCATCACACGACTTAATTAGACTACATTCCATTATTCTTGTTTTGCTTTTGTTGATGTTCATCTTATATCCTCCTTTCAAGACACTGTCCATTCCATTCAACTGCTCTTCCAAGTCCTTTGCTGTCTCTGACAGAATTACAATGTCATCGGCGAACCTCAAAGTTTTTATTTCTTCTCCATGAATTTTAATACCTACCCCGAATTTTTCTTTTGTTTCCTTTACTGCTTGCTCAATATACAGATTGAACAACATCGGGGAGAGGCTACAACCCTGTCTTACGCCCTTCCCAACCACTGCTTCCCTTTCATGTCCCTCGACTCTTATAACTGCCATCTGGTTTCTGTACAAATTGTAAATAGCCTTTCGCTCCCTGTATTTTACCCCTGCCACCTTCAGAATTTGAAAGAGAGTATTCCAGTCAACATTGTCAAAAGCTTTCTCTAAGTCTACAAATGCTAGAAACGTAGGTTTGCCTTTCCTTAATCTTTCTTCTAAGATAAGTCGTAAGGTCAGTATTGCCTCACGTGTTCCAGTGTTTCTACGGAATCCAAACTGATCTTCCCCGAGGTTGGCTTCTACTAGTTTTTCCATTCGTCTGTAAAGAATTCGTGTTAGTATTTTGCAGCTGTGACTTATTAAACTGATTGTTCGGTAATTTTCACATCTGTCAACACCTGCTTTCTTTGGGATTGGAATTATTATATTCTTCTTGAAGTCTGAGGGTATTTCGCCTGTTTCATACATCTTGCTCACCAGATGGTAGAGTTTTGTCAGGACTGGCTCTCCCACGGCCGTCAGTAGTTCCAATGGAACATTGTCTACTCCGGGGGCCTTGTTTCGACTCAGGTCTTTCAGTGCTCTGTCAAACTCTTCACGCAGTATCGTATCTCCCATTTCATCTTCATCTACATCCTCTTCCATTTCCATAATATTGTCCTCAAGTACATCGCCCTTGTATAGACCCTCTATATACTCCTTCCACCTTTCTGCTTTCCCTTCTTTGCTTTGAACTGGGTTTCCATCTGAGCTCTTGATATTCATACAAGTCGTTCTCTTATCTCCAAAGGTCTCTTTAATTTTCCTGTAGGCGGTATCTATCTTACCCCTAGTGAGATAGGCCTCTACATCCTTACATTTGTCCTCTAGCCATCCCTGTTTAGCCATTTTGCACTTCCTGTCGATCTCGTTTCTGAGACGTTTGTATTCCTTTTTGCCTGTTTCACTTACCGCATTTTTATATTTTCTCCTTTCATCAATTAAATTCAATATTTCTTCTGTTACCCAAGGATTTCTACTAGCCCTCGTCTTTTTACCTACTTGATCCTCTGCTGCCTTCACTACTTCATCCCTCAAAGCTACCCATTCTTCTTCTACTGTATTTATTTCCCCTATTCCTGTCAATTGCTCCCTTATGCTCTCCCTGAATCTCTGTACAACCTCTGGTTCTTTCAGTTTATCCAGGTCCCATCTCCTTAAATTCCCACCTTTTTGCAGTTTCTTCAGTTTTAATCTACAGGTCATAACCAATAGATTGTGGTCAGAGTCCACATCTGCCCCTGGAAATGTCTTACAATTTAAAACCTGGTTCCTAAATCTCTGTCTTACCATTATATAATCTATCTGAAACCTTCTAGTATCTCCAGGCTTCTTCCATGTATACAACCTTCTTTCATGATTCTTGAACCAAGTGTTAGTTATGATTATGTTGTGCTCTGTGCAAAATTCTACCAGGCGGCTTCCTCTTTCATTTCTGTCCCCCAATCCATATTCACCTACTATGTTTCCTTCTCTCCCTTTTCCTACACTCGAATTCCAGTCACCCATGGCTATTAAATTTTCGTCTCCCTTCACAATGTGAATAATTTCTTTTATTTCATCATACATTTCTTCAATTTCTTCGTCATCTGCAGAGCTAGTTGGCATATAAACTTGTACTACTGTAGTAGGTGTGGGCTTCGTATCTATCTTGGCCACAATAATGCGTTTACTATGCTGTTTGTAGTAGCTTACCCGCATTCCTATTTTCCTATTCATTATTAAACCTACTCCTGCATTACCCCTATTTGATTTTGTGTTTATAACCCTGTAGTCACCTGACCAGAAGTCTTGTTCCTCCTGCCACCGAACTTCACTAATTCCCACTATATCTAACTTCAACCTATCCATTTCCCTTTTTAAATTTTCTAACCTACCTGCCCGATTAAGGGATCTGACATTCCACGCTCCGATCCGTAGAACGCCAGTTTTCTTTCTCCTGATAACGACATCCTCTTGAGTAGTCCCCGCCCGGAGATCCGAATGGGGGACTATTTTACCTCCGGAATATTTTACCCAAGAGGACGCCATCATCATGTAATCATACAGTAAAGCTGCATGCCCTCGGGAAAAATTACGGCTGTAGTTTCCCCTTGCTTTCAGCCGTTCGCAGTACCAGCACAGCAAGGCCGTTTTGGTTATTGTTACAAGGCCAGATCAGTCAATCATCCAGACTGTTGCCCTTGCAACTACTGAAAAGGCTGCTGCCCCTCTTCAGGAACCACACGTTTGTCTGGCCTCTCAACAGATACCCCTCCGTTGTGGTTGCACCTACGGTACGGCTATCTGTATCGCTGAGGCACGCAAGCCTCCCCACCATCGGGAAGGTCCATGGTTCATGGGGGGGGATACAAAAGTAAAACCTTAAAATTGAGGCTTCCCAGCTTTTTGTTGTTTATGTGTCTTTCGGAAGCACGTGATTTACTTTAAACGATACTGTGCTTCAAATTATCCCGCCGAACTGTGCGTGTAATCATTTCAGAGCTTGCAGTAATGAAGAAATTCTTTTCTTCGATATTTCGACAGGCTCAGAACAACCAGGCACACACCAAGGCGAGAGGATGACTGCAAATATGTTCTCATTTGCTTCTGATGTGTCGAGAACTGTCAGCTACAGTCTTGGGTTTCTCGTTGACAGCACAACATACTAATAACACGTAGCCTCACGCTCAAACATACGCCATCTTCACGAGTTATCATCAAATACTTCCTGGAACAAGAGTCAATGTTGGTTTTGCGCACTTATACATCAGAGACTAGCCGACGAATAACAGAATCGTAAAATTTTTACGGTTGTACACTATGTGGCGCGCCGTGATAATTGCTTAACGTTGTGAGATATTTGTATGTCATTACTCACCTAGTCACTAACAATGTATCTGAGTGGAAGTAGAGATGTCATAGTAAGTACACAGGGTGCGTTCAGTAGGAGTCACTGCGTGAGATGGCAAGTCTTATGTGAAAATCGGAGGTAATTATTTGAACGGGTTACACAAGGTATCGAGTTAACTTGCGAAGCAGACCGTCGTCATAAAGTAATGAAATGGCAGGACACATTTTTCTTCGTGTGGAAGAGATTAATTTAGTTTTTAATTTAATAGTGAGGAATGTCACGGCCTTTGGTCGTGAAACGAAACAACACAGTAGAACTTTTGCAGCGGATAAAATTTAAGATAATAAATATTATTCCCCACTAATACTAAATGTGATCTTAGTGATAAACGGCATTAACCAATGCTACAAAATTCCTCTGTGGACGAGGTTATTGTCGAATGTTAGTGATGCGTTGGTAAATGTGCCAACACCTTGTAGATACAGGAGGCCGAAATGCACGCTATCTAACGCAGACGGGCGTGAATTCTGGAACAGGATAAGTAGTGAATTCTAATAAGAAAAGTATGCAGCTCCTCGAATACTTATCTTTATTCCATCCTTGTGGTACATCGCTCTTGATAATACAAATAAGACTATCTTCAGATACGGTTAATGGCCCCTTGCTAGGTCGTAGCCATGGACTTAGCTGAAGGCTATTCTAACTGTCTCTCGGCAAATGAGAGAAAGGCTTCGTCAGTGTAGTCGCTAGCAAAGTCGTCGTACAACTGGGGCGAGTGCTATTCCGTATCTCGAGACCTGCCTTGTGGTGGCGCTCGGTCTGCGATCACACAGTGGCGACACGCGGGTCCGACACGTACTAAATGGACCGCGGCCGATTTAAGCTACCACCTAGCAAGTGTGGTGTCTGGCGGTGACACCACAGTTAGTGCTCCACCATTCAAGCGAAAGACTGCTGGTTAAAAACCAGATAACAAAACAACTTATATTACCAATTTTGAATCGAAAAGTGCAAAATCGAACCAAGTTTACACCTCCCAAGCACCAGTCTGAGCACCAACGTACCGCGCTGATTCACAAATTTCGCCGCAAATATTTCCGAAGTGGCATGTGACGCTATTTCTGACTTATGTTTCGGAACAGGAATCGGCAGACCTTACTGTGAGAAATGTGCTATACGGTGGCAAGGCGTTTCCTGTCTTACTTCATTTCACAACATAGTCATCATAAACTAAACTAAACTCTGTCCGATTAGGACTTGGAAGGCCCAACGGTACCGTCATCTTCTCAGCCCAGTGGCGTCACTGGATGCGGATACGGAGGGTCATGTGGTCAACACACCGCCCTCCCGGCCGTTGTGTTTTCGTGAACGGAGCCGCTGCTTCTCAGTCAAGTAGCTCCTCAATTTGCCTCACAAGGCCTGAGTGCACCCCGCTTGCCAACAGCGCTCGGTAGACCGGATGGTCACCCATCCAAGTGCTAGCCCAGCCCGACAGCGCTTAACTTCGGTGATCTGACGGGAACCGGTGTTACCACCGTGGCAAGGCCGTTGGCTCTACCCGCCCATAGCAACACGAATACGCTGTACAGTCACATTAATGTGAGCACCTGTCGAAAGCCTGACCTTTTGAACCACGGACCGCTGGGAGACGTTTAGGAAGAGAGTAAGTGAGGTTGTGGAACGTACAGACAGGGATGTGGAGCCATGCCGACACCAGTGCAGTGGCCAGATACCCAGGTTTCTCGGTACATGACGCGTGGTGCGAACAGCCCTATCAAGGTGGTTCCACAGATTCTCGATTGGGATTAAATCCGGGGAGAGGAGTCCGCCAGACTCATCCTGGTGCTCTGAGAACCAAGTACTTACGCTGTGAGCTGTGTGACACGTTGCATTGTTGTGCAAGGAAAAACAAATTGCATATACACGTGAGAATAATCCCCAAGAATGGATGTATTTGTGTTGATCCATTGCGCCTTCCAAAATGACGTGATCACCCAAGGGATACCAAGACAACATTGCCCAGACCAAAATACTCTTCCAGCCTGGCACCCTCTGACGATTGTTGCAGGCGATTTGCTTTCAAACGTTTCACGGCGTACACAAGGGCCGGCCAGAAATTCTGCACGCGTGCAACTTCCGGGTCATAGTGTGCACGCCGCAGCCGTCAGCGTTCTTGTAGTGCATGTTTCTACGCACAGATGTCGCTTTATCCACTTCCTGGGATACTCTGTACCGGCGCATTCTAGTGCTCTTTCCACAGCTTTCAAGCCAACCACGGTTCAAATGGCTCTGAGCACTATGGGACTTAACATCTATGGTCATCAGTCCCCTAGAACTTAGAACTACTTAAACCTAACTAACCTAAGGACATCACACACATCCATGCCCGAGGCAGGATTCGAACCTGCGACCGGAGCAGTCGCGCGGTTACGGACTGAACGCCTGAACCGCTAGACCACCGCGGCCAAGCCAACCATGAGAAGGTATTTCGCGTATTAAAGATTTAAAATACAGTCTACTCATTGAGACGTCTACTTTTATGGTAACAGTTTAACCCAGTAAGACAAGTGATACAGTTAACAACCGTGGGTTTTTATTAAGGCAGCTTGACTGACGGCACGTAAATACGGGTAATGTTTTTGATCTAGTATGTAACAAAGAGAGCACTTAGCGAATTCCAACGAACCTTATTCATGATTTCAAATAACATTAAACTAATGCAAGGTTTCCTATAACTAATTCTCGGTGCCCTCAGTTGTTGTTGTTGTTGTGGTCTTCAGTCCTGAGACGGGTTTGATGCAGCTCTCCATGCAACTCTATCCTGTGCAAGCTTTTTCATCTCCCAGTACCTACTGCAACCTACATCCTTCTGAATCTGCTTAGTGTATTCATCTCTTGGTCTCCCTCTACGATTTTTACCCTCCACGCTGCCCTCCAATACTAAATTGGTGATCCATTGATGCCTCAGAACATGTCCTACCAACCGATCCCTTCTTCTGGTCAAGTTGTGCCACAAACTTCTCTTCTCCCCAATCCTATTCAATACTTCCTCATTAGTTATGTGATCTACCCATCTAATCTTCAGAATTCTTCTGTAGCACCACATTTCGAAAGCTTCTATTCTCTTCTTGTCCAAACTATTTATCGTCCATGTTTCACTTCCATACATGGCTACACTCGATAGAATACTTTCAGAAATGACTTCCTGATACTTAAATCAATACTGGATGTTAACAAATTTCTCTTCTTCAGAAACGCTTTCCTTGCCATTGCCAGCCTACATTTTATATCCTCTCTACTTCGACCATCATCAGTTATTTTGCTCCCCAAATAGCAAAACTCCTTTACTACTTTAATCTAATTCCCTCAGCATCACCCGACTTAATTACACTACATTCCATTATCCTTGTTTTGCTTTTGTTGATGTTCATCTTATATCCTCCTTTCAAGACACTGTCCATTCCATTCAACCGCTCTTCCAAGTCCTTTGCTGTCTCTGACAGAATTACAATGTCATCGGCGAACCTCAAAGTTTTTTATTTCTTCTCCATTTATTTTAATACCTACTCCGAATTTTTCTTTCGTTTTCTTTACTGCTTGCTCAATATACAGATTGAACAACATCGGGGAGAGGCTACAACCCTGTCTTACTCCCTTCCCAACCACTGCTTCTCTTTCATGTCCCTCGACTCTTATAACTGCCATCTGGTTTCTGTGCAAATTGCAAATAGCCTTTCGCTCCCTGTATTTTACCCCTGCCACCTTTAGAATTTGAAAGAGAGTATTCCAGTCAACATTGTCAAAAGCTTTCTCTAAGTCTACAAATGCTAGAAAGGTAGGTTTGCCTTTCCTTAATCTTTCTTCTAAGATAAGTCGTAAGGTCAGTATTGCCTCACGTGTTCCAGTGTTTCTACGGAATCCAAACTGATCTTCCCCGAGGTTGGCTTCTACTAGTTTTTCCATTCATCTAGAAAGAATTCGTGTTAGTATTTTGCAGCTGTGACTTATTAAACTGATAGTTCAGTAAGTTTCACATCTGTCAACACCTGCTTTCTTTGGGATTGGAATTATTATATTCTTCTTGAAGTCTGAGGGTATTTCGCCTGTTTCATACATCTTGCTCACCAGATGGTAGAGTTTTGTCAGGACTGGCTCTCCCAAGGCCGTCAGTAGTTCCAATGGAATGTTGTCTACTCCGGGGGCCTTGTTTCGACTCAGGTCTTTCAGTGCTCTGTCAAACTCTTCACGCAGTATCATATCTCCCATTTCATCCTCATCTACATCCTCTTCCATTTCCATAATATTGTCCTCAAGTACATCGCCCTTGTATAGACCCTCTATATACTCCTTCCACCTTTCTGCTTTCCCTTCTTTGCTTAGAACTGGGTTTCCATCTGAGCTCTTGATATTAATACAAGTCGTTCTCTTATCTCCAAAGGTCTCTTTAATTTTCCTGTAGGCGGTATCTATCTTACCCCTAGTGAGATAGGCCTCTACATCCTTACATTTGTCCTCTAGCCATCCCTGCTTACCCATTTTGCACTTCCTGTCGATCTCTTTGTTGAGACGTTTGTATTCCTTTTTGCCTGCTTCATTTACTGCGTTTTTGTATTTTCTCCTTTCATCAATCAAATTCAATATTTCTTCTGTTACCCAAGGATTTCTACTAGCCCTCGTCTTTTTACCTACTTGATCCTCTGCTGCCTTCGCTACTTCGTCCCTCAAAGCTACCCATTCTTCTTCTACTGTATTTATTTCCCCCATTCCTGTCAATTGCTCCCTTATGCTCTCCCTGAATCTCTGTACAACCTCTGGTTCTTTTAGTTTATCCAGGTCCCATCTCCGTAAATTCCCACCTTTTTGCAGTTTCTTCAGTTTTAATCTACAGATCATAACCAACAGATTGTGGTCAGAGTCCACATCTGCCCCTGGAAATGTCTTACAATTTAAAACCTGGTTCCTAAATCTCTGTCTTACCATTATATAATCTATCTGATACCTTTTAATATCTCCAGGGTTCCTCCATGTATACAAGCTTCTTTCATGATTCTTAAACCAAGTGTTAGTTATGATTATGTTGTGCTCTGTGCAAAATTCTACCAGGCGGCTTCCTCTTTCATTTCTTAGCCCCAATCCATATTCAACTACTATGTTTCCTTCTCTCCCTTTTCCTACATTCTAATTCCAGTCAGCCATGACTATTAAATTTTCGTCTCCGTTCACAATCTGAATAATTTCTTTTATTTCATCATACATTTCTTCAATTTCTTCGTCATTTGCAGAGCTAGTTGGCATATAAACTTGTACTACTGTAGTAGGTGTGGGCTTCGTATCTATCTTGGCCACAATAATGCGTTTACTATGCTGTTTGTAGTAGCTTACCCGCATTCCTATTTTCCTATTCATTATTAAACCTACTCCTGCATTACCCCTATTTGATTTTGTGTTTATAACCCTGTAGTCACCTGACCAGAAGTCTTGTTCCTCCTGCCACCGAACTTCACTAATTCCCACTATATATAACTTCAACCTATCCATTTCCCTTTTTAAATTTTCTAACCTACCTGCCCGATTAAGGGATCTGACATTCCACGCTCCGATCCGTAGAACACCAGTTTTCTTGGTCATAATGACATCCTCTTGAGTAGTCCCCGCCCGGAGATCCGAATGGGGGACTATTTTACCTCCGGAATATTTTACCCAAGAGTTACACCGACATAATTTCTGTCTCACTGACCTCTGAACAGAATCATAACCGCAGACCTCTCGATGATCACCTGTTATTTCAATATCATTATTGCTATATCTTTCATCAACTCCGTCTGAAATCTGCATAATGACCGACAATTAGATGAATGTTATGTTTTATCGACTTCAGCTGAGCGTAACCCTTCACACATTAAAAAAAAACCCTAAGTGTAAGTATACATTGGAACAATCGGTTTAATGACCAACTTTCCTGATAATAATGTAACATGGAGCAGAATGAGGCAATAATGCACAGTTAGTAAACAATCATTTTTAATTACGAAAGGAATAAATCCAAACACGTTCATCACTTGTCATGAGAAATAATAATCGAGTTGATGTATCTCATCCATTTTCTTAAGGACATTTAATTTTGCTTGCCGTTCTTCACTGTTGAGTACACTACACTCGTCTTTGTGATATGCATTGTAGTGTCTTTCAATTGAAAACTTACGCTGGCCGCCTATTATTCGACGGCACAGCAAAAACTGAGTTTTCTCCAACGGCTACAAAAAAGAATTTCAGTTCCCAGTCATTCTTAAACGACTGAGAACATAGATCTCCCGTCCTTTGCTTTTTCACAATACCTGCCATTACTCAGTACTTCTCTGTTAATGTTACGGTTACCAGGAGTAAACAAGACTGGGTATGTTGCGCTCTCGCTTGTACCACATAAACGGGGAAGTGGAGCCGCCGCCGACATTTAGGACGCATGTCTAATAGCAGCTGTCGCTGTCGCTCGCTGTCGCACACGTGCGCACATGTGCAGCACTTCCGCACGTCTGCACACTGTGCAGCGTTTGGCCGGCCCTGCCGTACACGTTCACGACCATGCATCCGATGGAGCATCCGAGAAAGGCTACCTGTCATCACTCAGTGGACGTACAGATACGGTACTGGTGTGTAACTTCCAGCCTTAGTCGCCGGTGAACAGCAGTCAGCATGGGCTTACGTATCAGGCGCCTTCTGCGGAGTCCTGTACACAATAACATTGGCAGGACGATCGTTGATGAGACACTGTTGGCATTCCCCTGGTTGATCTGGGCGGTCAGTTGCTCAGCATTTGCACGCCTATTCGCCAGTACACATCGTCACAGCCGCCGTTCACCTCTGTTATCTGTGACCCGTGGTGCATCACAGCTCCATCGTCGTTGGTCTTTGAGAGCACCATTTTGCCATGCACGGCATACTTTGACCACGGCGGCGCGCGAACAGTTTGCAGAGTTTGCTTTTTCTGAAATTTCTCCTCCTTTTTCCCGAGAGCCAATAATCTTGCCCTTTTGGACGTCAGATAAATCGTTCCGTTTCCGCATTACGACAACGACTACACTGTTTTCCGCATGTCATCTTCCCCTCCTCCAATCACGCTTTACATATAGTACACTACAGTGCTGTCATCTATCGTCTGTGAGTAATTATTGAACTTTGACGTCGAACACTGGCGGTGATGACATCGGTGTGACTGGGCCGTGTGTACCGTGGCACTGCACAAGCGTTCACCCCTCTCACACAACCTACGAACATACTATTCGTAATAAGCTGGAGGAAGAGACCAAGAAAGCACCTACGCCCAGAGCTTAACCAGAGCGACAGTTAGTGTTTCTCTCATTGTGCCCAAGAATGATTGGCTTCTTATAGGACAGACGTCGTCCAACTCATGTTGTGTATCGCAGAAGAATATTGGCTCTTCCACGGTTGTATTCTTCAGTATAAAACCATCAATTTTAAGTTGTACACTCATTATGTATAAGAAAAATTTGCGTATCATCAAAGGCCTCAAACGATACTGAAGTTTATAAACAAAATTTATTTTTTTAGTAAAAATAAACTTTCACTAAAGTAAGCTCACCGAATAAAATACAGGGCTACAGGGCTACTATTAAAGTATTAATAATACTTTCGTTTTCAGGTCTCTGTATTCTCGGAAGTGTTATACTTACAAATGTTTTTTTGTTGTGGTCTTCAGTCCAGAGACTGGTTTGATGAATCTCTCCATGCTACTCTATCCTGTGCAGTTTTCTTCATCTCAGAGTAACTACTGCAACCTACATCCTTCTGAATATGTTTAGTGTATTTACCCTCTGCACTTCCCTCCAATACTAAATTGATGATCCCTTGATGTCTCAGAGCTAGTCCTACCAACCGATCCTTTCTTCTAGTCAAGTTGTGCCACAAATTCCTCTTCTCCCCATTTCTGTTCAGTACCTCTTCATTAGTTGCGTGATCTACCCATCTTATCTTTAGCATTCATCTGTAGCATCACATTCCGAAAGCTTCTATTCCCTTCTTGCCTAAACTATTTATCGTCCATGTTTCAATTCCGTATATACCTATACTCCATACAAATACTTTCAGAAAAGACTTCCTGACACTTAAATCTATACTCCACGTTAACAAATTTCTCTTCTTCAGAAACGATTTCCTTTCCACTGCCAGTCTACATTTTATACCATCTCTAATTCGACCATCGTGAGTTATTTTGCTGCCCAAATAGCAAAACTCATCTACTACTTTCCTAATCTAATTCCCGCAACATCACCTGATTTAATTCGATCGTCATATTATTTCTAGTTCAAACATGCTCACGTGTCGCTGCTGGTGTAACAAACCCATAAATCCTTCTGTCAAGACACTGTCCATTCCGTTCAACTGCTCTTCCAGGTTCTTTGCTGTCTCTGACAGAATTACAATGTCATCGGCGAACCTCAAAGTTTGTATTTCTTCTCCATGGATTTTAATTCCTGCTCCGAATTTTTCTTTTGTTTCCTTTACTGCTGGCTCAATATACAGATTGAATAACATTGGGGATAGGCTATAACTCTTTTTCACTCCCTTCTCAACCACTGCTTCCCTTTCATGCCACTCGACTCTTGTAACTGCCATCTGGTTTCTGTACAAATTCTAAATAGCCTTTCGCTCCCTGTATTTGACGCTTGCCACCTTCAGGATTTGCGGTCAAAATTATCAAAAGTTTTCTCTATGCCTACAAATGCTAGAAACGTAAGTCTGTCTTTCCTTCATCTACCTTCTAATAAAAGTTATAGGGTCAGTGTTACGACACTTGTCCCAACATTTCTACAGAATCCAAACTCATCTTCCTGGAGGTCGGCTTCTACCAGTTTTTCCATTCGTCTGTAAAGAATTCGTGTTAGTATTTGGCAGCCTTGACTTATTAAACCGATAGGTCGGTAATTTTCGCACCTGTCAACACTTGGTTTACAAATATGATTGATGAAAGAATGGAACGGAAAACTGAACAAGTTTGCATCCTGCATTCAAAAAATGTTCTATGAGTGCCCCTCTAGCCATACGCCAAATGTCTGTGCGGTAGTCCAGCTCGTTGCGTACCTTATGCAGCAGCGTCCCGTCAACTGTCATCACAGCAGCACTGATGCATTCTCTGTGCTGTTCCATTGTTCTTGGCGGGAGTGGGGGAAGATGTAAACACTGTTCTTAATGTATCCGCAACGGAAAATTTCACAAGACGTTATGTCAGACGAGCTGGCGGTCAAAGGAAAAAGAGCAATAGCTTCACCACTATGCCCTTTCAGCGATGTGAAAGTTCGTCGTTTAGGTAGTGACGGAAATCGATACCAAAATGAGGGGTGTCCCATCTTATTGGAAGGTCAAATTCTGGGAAACAGTAGTCTGTTTTGGAAACACAACAAATGCAACATATCTCGGTAAGTCTTACGACTTACAGGCTTCTCACCGGATAACATTTGGTACGAAGGAAATCCGCAACAATTCATAGCAGAATCAATCAACTACTTCAGACGTAAACAGTTTCATTGGTTCAAAAATATGACTAGTTTCGGGTAATTATAAGCTCATCTTCAGGTGTACAAAAAACATGCGGCGCGTCGTCACCAGGCTCACAAGAAAAACGGCGCATACCGCTTCGAATGTAACATTGCACATGAAATATTAACCTTCGCCGAATAGCGCTCATGCGCCGCAATTTCATGAATAAGTTTAGTGCCCCATCCACTCACTTTGTGGGGAATAACCTTTCCAGATTAATGGAAGGTTGCTTAATTACTCAATAACAAAGTAGAGGCAAAACGTTCATTCCAGTGTTCGCTGGTTGCGATGCAAAACTGAAGATGGTGGCCATAATCATTCACTTGTAGTCAATGCACGAGGTTGGTTTGAAATGCAACCGCCGTCGCAAAGTTTTCCACAGTTTGCTGTCGTACACCAAGCTCGTGGCTTGCGCGGACCGTTAACTTCCTTGGACCGCGTTCGAACCTGTACCTCACCCCCTCCTCGGTTGCATCTGGCGTACTTGGTCGACTGGTACTTTTCTGTCAGCAGAGATGACCGGTGTCCCTAACTAGCCGATACCAAGGCACAATGCTCTGTTTACATGGCGGAGTATGTGCGTGTGACTAGGGCCTCCCCTTTTGATAGACCAGTCACCTGGTGCAAGTTTTTTAGTTGACACTACTTCGGCGACCCGCGCGTTGATGAGGATAAAATGGTGATGAGGACAGCACAACAACAATTTCCGAACGAAGAAAAATCTCCTACTCGTTCGGAAATCGAATCCGGGCCCCTTTCATGGTATTTTGTCGTGTTCACCACATTTGTTTAACTTGGTTTATTCACACCAGTGATATACAGAGCTTGACCCCGTTAAAAATGTTACAACTCATACCATTAAAGTGAAAGTCGTTGAAGAGTGGCCAACAGCAGGGTGACTACACTTTTAAAGACGTACATGACATCCATTATTCATTCCATTATTTCACTGTAAGACCGTAATCGGTGCAGGAGATGTACAGCTTCAGGCTTCTTCTTGGAAGGACAGCCGTCGATCAGGTGAAGTGTAGCCGCAGTCGTCTATGCTCGCCTTCGCAGCATGAGAAATCAGAACTCAGTGACTGCTTCAAGTTGGTCTTCTCGAAGAGTAGTTTCCTGGTTTTCCGTTTCGTGTCGGGTATGTATCCACACTCTGGTTTCCCGAGTTTGGGTTTCTCTGTTTATCTTCTCTAAGCTCTCAGCGTCACGCTCTGAAAGATCCTTTCTCCCAGCTTGCCGGCTGGTGCGGCCGTGCGGTTCTAAGCGCTTCAGTCTGGAACCGCGTGACCGCTACGGTCGTAGGTTCGAATCCTGCCCCGGGCATGGATGTGTGTAGTAGTTCTAAGTTCTAGGGGACTGATGACCACAGGTGTTAAGTCCCATAGTGCTCAGAGCCATTTGAACCATTTTTTTCTCCCAGCTTGGGTGCATCAGAATATGAGGAGGATATCACATTGATATAGTGGGTTTCTTCATTTAGTATCCAAATGAATGTTGCACTTCAATGCTATCCGCAACAAATAAATGTAAATAAAAGGAAGGAATGAAACTTCCTGGCAGATTAAAACTGTGTGCCCGACCGAGACTCGAACTCGGGACCTTTGCAAAGGTAGAGCACTTGCCCGCGAAAGGCAAAGGTCCCGAGTTCGAGTCTCGGTCCCGCACACAGTTTTAATCTGCCAGGAAGTTTCATATCAGCGCACACTCCGCTGCAGAGTGAAAATCTCATTCTGGAAAAGGAAGGAATGTTGCTTCTTCTGTGGTGGTAGCTTCTCACCATTTGGAAATGAAATTTACTCCGCAACAACATGTAGCCCTCAGTTTCAAATAAAGAAAATAAAAGCAAAGGAAAGATTTCTCCAACAAATTACATAGCATTCCTCCTTTAACTATTTAAAGTTTTCTTGACAGATGTGTGTACATGTGGCTTTGTCGCCCTTGCACTCCTCAACAATGTGTAAGTTGCCTTTCCGAATACGAAGTAATGCAATGTGGAATGACTCAGTTTTGAGGTAAAGTGCAAATAGAAAAGTTTTGGAACAACTGTTTATATTTAGGATGTTTTTCCAAATTACGATGTTGTTCCTGAATATACGAAATGAATGCATTGAGGTCTGCATATTGTTGCGTAACAATGTGGTACGCAGATTGTCTGAGGAGCCAGGTTCTTCGCGGAAGGGAAGGCGGAACACATGACGGGTTTTTTGCATTATTTCTTCAGACTGCACGCTGCGCTGTTGTAACAGATAAAAATTTCGCATTTTCTAAGACATAAAAACACTTTTCTTGCTTTGTCATCATTTTGTCAAGCCATTGCACTAGTTGGGTCGCTAACATAAGACATTGTTGCAAGGGATCTACAAAACGTTCTTGAAACCAACAAAGGCGGATTATGACGTAATAAATATCGCACTCGAGGTCACATTTTTCAGGCTGAATACAAACTCAGTGTGGTCCAACATGCTGAAAGTAAAGTGCTCCAATACTACGAAGTTGTAAGGTTTTGGTCGTGATGTTGGAGAGAAGTTCGTCAGCACTGACTGAGAGACATTACTTTGCAAACTACGTGAAATTAAACTTAGTGCAGAAAAGCACTCTAACGTGCAGCAACATTGTAATACCTTCAAATACAGCAGCTGTGTGAAGACAAGTGCAGAAAACGACAGCACACAAACGCCATTATTTGACAGAAAGGTCCATCTTCAACCGTGTAAACATTCGTGAACGACTTGCATGAGATGATGGTATCCCGCAACATCAACGCTTTAGACAGTTCTTGAAGAAATATGCAACACGTTCACCTCCAGTTGAATTGAACTATTTATCCGTTTGCTTGGAGGAGATGCTCAAGAAACTGTCCACAACTGAAACCAAATGTGTGGTGTGGGTGACCGTTTTGCTGCAAATTTTGTTGTTGTAATAAGGGAAAGGCAACCACTCATCTATAGTTGATCGATGCGTGGAGCACAGTAACACATAAGAGAGAACAGTATGCACACTAGCTTTCGAGCACTTGTTCTTTTTCCAGCAGAAGTACACACATTCTAACAAACAACCACACAGACACCCAAACGCGCACTCCTGTGGCCAGTGCTCGAAAGCTGGTGTGAAAGTTGTTCTCGTTATGGGTTACTTTGCCCCACGCATAGATTCGCTATAGGCGAGTGGTTGCCCTATTTTATGTATTGCCCATCCAAGAATTTCCAAATGATTTTGCTGTGGTTCTAAAAGTCGACGGGCCTGGAGAAATGTTCCTCCTAACGTGTTAAGCTCTCCAGAGAATAAATACCTCGACAACGGCCCTTTGTTTGGCATTTCTATGAAGCTGCTGTGGTCATATAGTGTGAACGAGACAACGTTTTGCTGCTAGTAACAGATGGTGCTTCATACGTGGCTAAAGCAACCAAGGGGCTTCAGATTCTCTAACCCAATATGATGCAGTCAGCTGCCCTGCACGTGCGTTACACAGAGATACAGAATAGGTGCGATTACCCCGATGTACACAAATTAATTTTTTGGGGAAAGGAAACGGAGCGAAAGCTTCACCCTCCGCCACACACCGTCAGGTGGCTTGCGGAGTATGGATGTAGATGTAGATTTACGGGAATTAGGTGATCTGTGTGTGCAGATGTGGTGCCAAATCACTCCAGTGACCTACCAAGGCCTCACTGCTTCCACGCTACGACGATCCGCCGCTGCTATCCGTGCCAAAGGTGGATATACCGGTTGTTAGGTAGCTGGTCATAACATTCTGGCTGATCAGCGTAGTTTATCCAGAGCGTGGTCAATAACTCTTTTCAACTCAGCCATAGCTCCTCTACATGCTCCTGTCCCGAGCTAAATGTTTCAAGTTCCCGATTAATATTGGACGCTACCACTTCTTTATCTACTTTACCAAACACACAAAATTTTTGTAATTGTTTTAGTTTCCCTCGGTTCTTTGGTGATTTTTGTTGCTACAGCTGCCTCATGGTCATTGATATAAATTTCGATGCGGTCACCCTCAAGCAGGTTAGGTCTATCTGTTTCTATCAGATCTAGTACAGTTTCATCTGGAGTGGGTTTCCAAACTGTCTGGTCTAGACGGATCTCAGGTAAGGCACTTAGGATGTCTTGTCACTCCCCTCACTTACAAAATTGTAATTATCTCAATTCAGCGGTGGGTGATTAAAGGCTCATCTGACGATGATAGCCGTTATGTACGGTCAGTAGTTCCTCGGTTTTTTTTACGGCGAAACGCTCGGGAAATGCGTTAGCTGGTGTCAGAGCGGTAATTGTTTCGCCAAGAGGTCGCCTCAGTTCTCTCGGAGGCATCAATTCTTTTTCTAATAGACGAACAGATTTTTTTTTCGAGTATAGTTATAGGTATAGCGGATAAAGAAGAAGATCGGTGGAGGCACACGGAATATCAATAAAATAGGTTTAATGAACTGTGCCGACACGAGCAGAACACGTCAGTTCTCGGTAAAACCCTGTCAGCAGGTAAGCTCTGCTCAGTGTTTGCGTTGAGCAACCAACGCCTCACGAGGCAGGGTCTCTTTGCCAAGTCGCGTGTGCAAACGAAGCCGAGCATTAGCACCTGGCCGGCTTACGCTAATAAAGGACCGGCGCGGTCTTGCACGCTGCACAGTCGCTGGAAGGCACCGCTCCAGCACTGCAGACAGGCAGCTTCGTCGAGCAAACTGTTGTGGACCGGCCATGGCACGCGTGTCGGCGGGATGGGCAGTGCTGCTGTTGGCGCTGGTGGCGGTTGGCGTCGCTTCAGCGGCGGCCGCCGGCGGCAAGTACACGACGCGCTACGACAACATCAACTTGGACGACATCCTGCACAGCACGCGCCTGCTCAACAGCTACATCAACTGCCTGATGGAGCGCGGGCCCTGCACGGCCGATGGCAGGGAGCTCAAAGGTGAGTCGCCGCCCTCTTCCTCTTTCTTGCCTTATGATTTCTCCTTCTCACCTTCTCCTCCTCCAACTCCTGCACCTAACTCCTCCCAGTCCTCCTCCAACTCCTACTCCTCCTCCTATGCCTCTTCCTCTACATCTACATTTCCACCTACATACACATCTTCATATACATTCCGCAAGCCTCCTTATGGTGTGTGGAGAAGGGTGCTTTGCGTAGGACTACCACTTCCGGCCTTTTGTGTTCCACACGCGGAGGGTGCGCGGGAACGACGGTAGTTGGTAAGCCTCTGTGTGAATTCTAAGCAGTCTCATTTTAACGTCATGGCCCTTTCGGGGGATGTAGGTGGGCGGAAGTAATATATTGGTTGACCCTTCAAGCAATGTACGCTCTCGGAAGCTTAACAGTAAATGACAGAGCATTGCGTAACGTCTCTCTTGTACCGTCTACCACCGGTGTTGGATGATGATGGCCGTGACGCTTTTGTGCTTACGACGAGAACACGGCAAGTGCCATAATCCGATTTCCTAGAAACTTCGCTCGGTGAAAGAGAAGTGAAAATAAGGGAACACCTGCCTCGGCTTATCCGTACATACTCGAAAGTTTCTGAGAAAACGATGGTCAAAGTTTCCGACGTAATTTAGATGCGTTTTTAGGACGCAATAATCTCAGCCGAAACGGTGGCACAATGACTAACGACACGACCTCCCAGTTTTGCGCGCCGTTTTCGAAGCTAGATTACCGTTCTTATCCTTCTATTTTATTTTCATTTATCTATCCATGTCCAAAGAAAGTTACAAAGACGAATCTTTCTTACGAAGTTATGGGATACAGGGACACTATATCAACAGTAAAATTATAACTGCATTTCACAGTAACTGTCATATGTTTATTACATATGTTTCTACGGTTTATTCAGGGTCACAATATTTTTTTTAAAATTCTCCTGTTCTTATATTTCACTTTTGAATCTATTCTTATATGAAATCTTATGTTTTATGCTCATTTTTATTCTTCAGGTACATTTAGTGCATTCCCTTGGATGATACCGATCGCAGAAGCATTCGAAACATAGAAATGCCGAGCACTAAGAGCATCGGGCGAGGGCAGTGGTATTTCTTCGCATCAATCTCACTCGGAAAAGAAACGTCGTTGCTGAAGATTTCACAAGTTGGCAATACTTTCTTGGCAAAACACGCATAACGGGCAGCTTTAACGGAAACTGCATCCATGAAATTTATTATTAATCACGATACACCATAGGAATTTCACCGAAAAAAGTGTCAAGTAATTTTCTCATTTATTTATTTATATATCTGTAATCATTCACCGGACATACAATTAGTAGACGAATAAGGACAACGATATTTCAATATACATTGAAAAACGTTCGTGTAGTAATATTCTAAGGACACGGGTAGAAAAGTGAAAGGCAAAAATAAAAATAGTAATCGAGTTTCGAACACAGGGCTCAAAAGTGTGAAGCTGTGACGCTCTCCACTACGCCAGCTAAGAGACACATAAAGTACCTGTGACGAAACTGCTAAGTAATTCTAAGTATCGGTCGAAAGAGGATTTTGTAAGCTTCCTTCTTAGCAGAACTGCACTCTCTGAGGATTCTTTGAATGCATGTGCCTGACATCCACTTTTCCTGCGATTAGTTCTACGTCGCCGTTCCATTTAAAATTCACCCATACGTTTACTCTCATAAATTTAATGAACGCGTCTCTTTCCAGTGATTATTCACCAATCGTTTACTCGTACAACAACAGGCTTTTCGGTGTGCTTGCCCGAAATTCTGTACGTATGTCTATGTTGAGAGCCAACAGCCAGTCCTTGCAACATGTGTCTATCCTCTGCATCTCTTCCTGCATTGCGCTGCATTCTTATAGTGTTTTTACTTATCTACGGGATGTAGGCCTATCGTAATAAATAGCGAAAGCTGACACAGCTTGAAAATGTACGGTGAAAGGACCAAAAACATTCCAGTAAACCTGAGTCATCAAACCACCTTTTGGCGAGAGAACTGCGAATGTATGATTACAGGCCACCACTGATTTCAGCACGACATACTGTACTGCCCCGGTTTGTATAAATGTATTTGAAACGTAAACCGTAAAAGTCCTCAGCTACCTGCGCTCGAATTTCACACATATGTCTCGAAAAATCCAAGGAAGGTAAAATTACAGATATTCCAGTTAAACGGAGGCTTACCAACAACCGATCTTTCCGCGCAGCTTCCGCGACAGAGACATGAAAGGAAGAAAGTGGCAGTGAGGCACACTGTGTGTTGACTTGTGGAGCATAGAGGGTGTGACAAAGGTAGTAGGAAACATGCCTTATACATAGGGGAAGAGAATATGTTCTATGGACATGGACCCGGAAACGCTTTGTTTCCATGTTAGAGATCATTTTCTAGTTCTTTCATTATCACATTAAACATGGGTAACACAAAGAAACACAAAATACCAGCATTACATGAAACGTTTTCTTACATGAAATGTTCAGTAGAGCGTCTTACGGAGCGTGGGACGGTGAAGCCTACTACTCGCGACTGGAGGAGGGCTAGAAAGTCGGGGGCACAAATTGGAGGAGAAAAGTCTTCGTACACTTTATGAAAACCCTAGTGGCAGCGTAAGACAGCTGTAACAAGTAACGTCGACCACATGGTTGTCTGTAAAGCGATACATAAGAACCCGCTGTATCCGTACCGTGTACAGCGTATGCAGGCAATAACGGCAGCCGATTTTGCTGCACCGCTACACTTCTGCGAATTGTTCACTCAGTAACGTGTCAACTCTAGAGCAAATGGGCTGTTCACGGATGAGCGTTCTTTCCAACGTAATCAGACTGTGAATTTTCACAGTCGACACGTATGGGCTGTCGAGAATCCTTACGAAATTGTGCAGTCACGTTTTGAACAAAGATTTTCTCCCAACGTTGAGGCGGCATTGTTGGCGACTGTTTGTTAGTCTCATTTTCTTCCATCCAGGCTCAACGGAGAAACCATGTTTTCTTGGAGAACAGTGTACTTGTTCTGTTAGAACATGTGTCTTTACGAGTGCCTCAAAACATGTACTACAGGCACGATGGAGCTCCTCCTCATTTCATTGTTAATGTTCGTAGGTGTACAATGTAAATGACGAATTCCTTGACAGATGGATAGGTAGGGGTGGACCAATTGTTTGGGCTCCTCGCTTTCCGGACCTAAACCCACTCTACGCGTCAGGGTTTTAATGCGACGGCGATTTGACTCATATATCCTCGCTAATGGAGCGCAGTTTTAACATTTCATTTAGGAAACTGTTTTATACTGTGCTCATATATCCTTTTCTTGTGTGTTTTCCGTTATTAGTGTGTTGGAGAAGCTGCATCTGTATTTGCAGGTATAGAGGAGCAAGAGAAGGAGGTGGAGAAGTTAGGAACTGTCAGTTATTATTATTATTATTATTATTATTATTATTATTGTTCTTATAATCGTGTCAGAAACATACACATTTAACAAACATTACATTGTATAAAATATGACCAGAAGTCTGCCACTTCTAGTGCATTCTCCGAAGCAGAACTACTGGTAAAATATCGATTTATTGGCGACCCATTTCCCACGATATATGGGCACCAAAATGACAATATCGAGTGCTGATATTTTTTTTTCACAATTTTCGTTAAGTATTTGGATTGATCTTTTGAAATTGTAGTCGAACATAATTTTACTTTAACTACGTGGAGTCTTACTACTTTCCGAGCTTTCATCGGTTCCAGTCTTTCTCCTTGACTGTGCGAAGCAAGTACATATGGCAAAAAAGAAGCGTCCGATTACACTGTGGCGTGGCGGTGCGGACGGAATAATATTTCCGATATGAATAAATATAAGGGGCGTTCAAAAAGAAACAAGCCGGAGGCATAATTACTGGCTCAAATGGTTCAAATGGCTCTGAGCACTATGGGACTCAACTGCTGTGGTCATAAGTCCCCTAGAACTTAGGACTACTTAAACCTAACTAACCTAAGGACATCACACACATCCATGCCCGAGGCAGGACTCGAACCTGCGACCGCAGCGGTCGTGCGGTTCCAGACTGTAGCGCCTTTAACCGCTCGGCCACTCCGGCCGGCTGAATAATTACTGAAACCAGTGCTTGTATGTTAGGAGTATTAACCCTGGCTGTTGAGACACTTGTCCCACCGTGACACAAGGCAGTGAACGGCTGTCATAAAATTTCCGGGGCTGCGATGTTAACCAGTTCCATATGTACAGCTGGACGTCGTCATCCGAGGTGAATCGTTCGCCCCTCACAGCATTTTTAAGGGGACCAAAAATGGCGTAATCACAGGGAGAGAGGTCCCGACTGTATGGAGGGTGGCGGAAAACCTCCCATTTGAATTTCTGCAGGAGTGCCGCGACTGTGTTGGCCGTATGAGGCTTTGCATTGTCTTGGAGCAGAATGACCCGTCGGGTGAGACTGCCCGGTCATTTTGATTTGGCCGCTTGGCGAAAGGTGGTCAATGTCTGCGAGTAATGCTGGTCTTTCACTGTTGTCCATGTGATTACACCATTTTTGGTCCCGTTAAAAAGACTCTGAGATGCCAACGATTCACCTCGGACAACAACGTCCAGCTGTACGTGCGGAACTGGTTAACATCGCAGATCCGGGAATTTTATAACAGCCATTCACCGCCTTGTGTCACAGTGGAATAGTGTCTCAGCAGCGAAGGTCAATACTTCTAACGTTCAAGTATTGGTTTCTGTAATTGTGCCTCAGGATCGTTTCTTTTTGAACGCCGCTTATAGTGCACAAGTTACGTTAAAGAACAAGTTTTAACGCAACTGGCGTGCTATTTCTTCACATCGGCATTCTCCAAAAACAGTTGCTGAAAACTATGAACAAAAATATAAATGACGAGACTGGTCTTTGCGGTGGGCAGAGACATGTGAGGGGAAATGCTGACGTAATCAGCGCTCAACGATACCAACACAAACTACAGCTGCTTCACCACGCAATTTTGACTTTACAACTGCTAGGTCGCTGGCGTTGGCAGAAATGTAAAAACAAGCAGGTCGACATGAAGTGTTCGGAAAAATCCGATATGTGATGAAATCGAACGACGGACCCATCGGACAACTTTTATTGTGCCACTTACATGCAGTTACCATTGTTAGGAAAGTGATTATCGTCAAGCGTGAACGTTCATCGTTCTCCTTTCAATTCTTTCTGTAAGGGCTTATAGGCAGCTGCTAGGTTGTTGACGCACATAATGTGTAATGATAATCAATAGTTAAAAATATAGCTCTAAAACTGGCGGTATATATACAGCGTGCGGCCGATATTTTTATAGACCGGTACGTCGTTTTTTCCATCGATATATGATACTTTCTTTCGATATTTCGAGAGCCGATAATGATATTTTTTTGATTATCTATTTATCGGATTGTCGATACTTTTAAGAATGTCAACAGTCCTTCTCCGAAGCCATTATGCAAGTCACCTTCCGCGTAGGAGTTCGGACACGGTCGACGCTGAATCACATGTTTAACTGCCTGGCCATCTCCACAGTCGCATCTGGGATTGTCTACTTTATTGTAGCTTCATCTTGCTAAATTAACCCTGAAAGATTCAAAGATCCTCGTTATGATCCGGTGGTACAGTTTCAGATATTCATTTCCAACCAGGTGAAGGACGTCCTTTCCACAATCGTAACCTGGCTGTTTCATCTGTGGTTGTGAGTACTTCTGATGTGTGAAAACTCTTGGTGGATCTTACAAGAGGCGGCCAAGACGTTCGTACCATGAGTTTTCTTCAAACTTTGTTTGGATTTAGCAGTCCGTTAGGACAACAGAATGTGCAAGAAGGAAGGCGTACTACTTATACAAGTTCGATAAAATCTCAGGACAAAGCTTACGCGTCGGTGATGTACGGGTGGTTTGCGCCCCTCAGTATGGGATGGATGGCGGTCATGTGGCTAGCTTTCAAGCTCCGTAGTCGGTGGATCGCTAGATCGACATAAACTCATTTTTATTTGCATTTTTTAAAGGTAATAAAACGAAAAAACACTTGTATTTGCATGAACTTTTGTTTCATTTCCACCGTGATTTAGCTGTTTACTAATTTTTATTATTACAACATGTTTTACATTTGTGATTATCGACAAGTAAACGACCAAACGCATAAAGTTTTCCTGAAAATATATACCTGTCCTGATTTGCAAAAGTCCTGATACCTGCCATCGGGTGATTTAACCAGAATTACTTTGCACCTGCGCGCTACGTCGTTTAGACACAAGTTGCAAGGGCGAGGGACAAGCTCCGTAAAGCCAAATCAAACGTCCATAAATAAAGTTGCAAAATGACTTTATTCAATAATAAAATGAATTGAAATATGCCAAAATAGAAGAGTAATGTACGATTAAGCATCGAATGTGCTTTTGACATTGCAGCTTTTATGTTTTCTTCCCATCCATTTGCATCGTCCTTTCTCTTTTAAATTTCGAGAACCTTTTATCTGGAGGTTTTCTAGACCCCACGTGGTGTGTTCTTTTGCCAGCCTCATTACTTTTATTTTTGCCTCCTACAGAATGTATTCGACTGTCCTTTTCGGATGGCTCATAATCCTCATAGTCGTAAAAACCTTCACCTTCAAGGAATAAACCATATTCATCGACTTTGTCGGAATGAACGAGGTCCTCGTTAGTAATAAATACCTTTTCTCCTACACTTCGACAGTATACTGAAAAAGTTCTTCTCCAATCGTTACTGCATCTGCAGAAGTCGGTGTTGATGATTCTGTATCAGTAAGGTCCGCTTCTTGAAGAAGACTATCATAGTACGCGAACGCGTCTTTTAACTCACACTTTGCAGCTGCATTATTCATTGAATCTTCATGACTTTCACTACCTTCAGCACCCGAAGGATCGTGAGTCACCTCCCTATTTTTGGAATAAAAATTTTTGCAGAACTAGCACTCCTGCAAGAAAGGATATTGCGGAGACATGGCTTAGCGACATCCTGGGGGATGTTTCCAGAAAAGAGATTTTCACTCTGCAGCGGAGTGTGCGCTGATAAGAAACTTCCTGGCAGATTAAAACTGTGTGCGGGACCGAGACTCGAACTCGGGACCTTTGCCTTTCGCGGGCAAGTGCTCTACCTCTCTAGATTGCCGGCCGGGGTATCCGAGCGATTCTAGGCGCTACAGTCTGGAACCGCGGGACCGCTACGGTGGCAGGTTCGAATCCTGCCTCGGGCATGGGTGTGTGTGATGTCCTTAGGTTAGTTAGGTTTAAGTAGTTCTAAGTTCTAGGCGACAGATGACCTCAGAAGTTAAGTCCCATAGTGCTCAGAGCCATTTGAACCAAACCTCTCTAGTTCTGCAAGGTATGCGGGAGAGCTTCTGTGAAGTTTGGAAGGTAGGAGAAGGGTACTGGCGGAATTACAGCTATGAGGACGGGTCGTGAGCCGTGCTTGGGTAGCTCAGTTGGTAGAGCAGCTCGCGAAAGGCAAAGGTCCCGAGTTCGAGTCTCGGTCCGGCACAGAGTTTTAATCTGCCAGGAAGTTTCAATAGCACACTAGTTGCGTTAAAAACAACTGAAGTGCTACTTCTTCGCATCGGATACCTGGTTATTCCATACACACTGCCGTCCCCAGCGCAATCGGATTTCTTTGTGACATCTATACTTACTTGAGGGCAACGGCCTTGCCGCAGTAGTAGCACCGGCTCCCGTCAGATAACCGACGTTAAGCGCTGCCGGGCTGGGCTAGCACTTGAATGGATGACCATCCGGTCTGCCGAGCGCTGTTGATGAGTGGGGTGCACTCAGCCCTTATGAGGCAAACGGAGAAGCTACTTGATGGAGAAGCAGTGGCTCCGGTCTCGGGAACTGACATATGGCCGGGAGAGCGGTGTGTTGACCACATGCCCCTCCATATCCGCATCTAGTGACGCCGGTGGGCTGAGGATGACATGGCGGCCGGTCGGTCCCGTTGGGCCTTCCAAGGCCTGTTCGCACAGAGTTAGTACATAGTTAGTATACTTACTTCACACAGACATACAGAAAGACTGGAAGTGATTAAAGATCAAAAAGTAATGAGAATCATTGACACAGTGAAAGTAAAATTACACTCTATTACAGTTTCAAAACAACAACTTCAAACATTTATCGAAAATTGCGGAAAAATATAATATAAAATAAAAATATTGGAACTCGATATTACCCTTTCTATATAGATATTTCGGTGAAAGATATACCTCCATTTATATAAAAGGATATTTTTGGGATAAATATCGATACATGGGTGCATCGGTATTTCAACAGGTCTAGGCGGAAACACCAGGAAGGCGAGAGAGAGAGAGAGAGGGAGAGAGAGAGAGAGAGAGAGAGAGAGAGAGAGAAGAGGGGAAGAGTGAGAAGAGTGGGAGGGGGGAAGAGAAGGAGAACTGCTAGCTACAACCTTTCGTCCTTCTGCCAAGGTCTGTGTCCTTGCGCCATATGTTTCACGTCGCTTACACATTCAACCAAATATTAAAATCGTAAAACTTGTTTTTCGCCTTGTGAACGTTATGTAACCATGACTAGAAATTTTACACTTCCGAAGGGTACTCTGTGATATTTTATTATGTGACCCCGTTCTTCATACAATAGTCATTTAAATGCCATCAATATATTGATATTCTACGCGTGTAAATAGTACTGTATACTTTCGACTGATGACATAACTTTCATATTGTCGCACATTATCATCACGATATACATGGTGAACATAAAACAGACAAACTTCTGGGACGGAATCCCTATTGGAAATGGAGGAACAAAGGTCCTACGAACAAGTGTCCGGAAATGCACCGTGGCCACGGTAGATGGCGCTGACGAATGTAGGTCCCTCTGACCACGTGCCATGCGTTGCATTTGCGTAATTGACGCAACGTACTGTAAGCAGCAGAGTGATTCGGTGTTCGTGTCGGGAACAAGCCGAGATGGTGTCTGTGTACAGCCAAACAGATGGAAATGGTTGAGAGGAAGCACGTCTGCACCAAAACAAGTGCGCTCACACACACCAACCACATCACACAACATTTCAATTCCTTTTTGAGCGTCTGTGTGATCATGGGTCCTTTCAGACAGACGAACGTGCGGGGAGGCGGCCGACTGTGCGTACACCAGATTGGGAGGACCAGATTGTATAGCGCAAGGATTAACACCAGCGGATTTCCTTCCTCGGGAAAGATTTTGTCAGTGGTTTTCACACCAGACCATCACAGGTACGGTATTTCTGTCATCAGTCCTCTTTACCGACGAAGCAACATTTACCAGAACGTGTGAAAGCGTACTTTGTATTCCACGGAGGCCACTTTGAACATCTATTGCGACATGGATGCGATGCAGCTCTGTTCTATGTTATCGTTGCACGCACACCACCCATTTCCGGACACATGTTAAGAGGTCTTTTTGCCTCGCTTTCCAGTCAGGAAAAACTGTTGTCGGTTTTATTAATGTTTACCCTGTATACATCTGTTAAAAGATAGGTTTCATCTGCAGTTTGTTACGTACGATGTCCTACTTTCGTTATTCCCTTAGTTCTTGGTACGATATTCATGCTATCAAACCTGTCAGCATGCTATATCTACTTCTACCTCCTTTTCTGTCTTTAGACCACGTCTTTGATTCAGCGATAGTTTTCCTCAAACAGTTTTTCCTGAGTATGTGTTCGAGTCAGTTCTCTTAACTCGTGCTAAAGTACTTCAGAAAACTGCTTGTTTCATTTGCTCTTTCGAACTCTTTAATGTTCCTTTCCCTCACAGCCCATTCAATTTCCGCCACTCATTCTCCACAGCCAGATTTCAAAGCTTTCCAAAAATTTCTGCCCCTCTCTTTTTAACGTCCAATTTTCTGAGCTACGTGTAGCTATCAAGCACTATGGGTACAGTACTATGAATATGGAATAGATCTACTAATGACCTTCCTGGACATCGAAAAAGCGTATGATAGTGTAATTAGAAGCAAAGTGTTGAATGGTCCGGAGAACAGAGGAGTAGCAAAACAGATTATTTGGAGGATAAGGAAAATGTACCATGGAAGTGTGAGCTATGTGAAAGTGGGAGGAGAGAGATCAGCTTGGACCGAACAGAGGAATGGCTTGAGGCAGGGAAGTGCACTTTCACCATTACTCTTCATTGTAGTGATGGATGATATAATGAGTACAGTAGCACAAGTAACTGGTGAAAGGAAGATGAAAGCTATGGTGTTTGTAGATGATCTGATGATTTGGGGGTGATAAGGAGGAGGAAATACAAGAGCAGTTGGACGTATGGGAACGAACAGTACAAGAATATGGGATGAAATTTAGTATAAGTAAGAGTGAGAAGATTATCACAACAAGTTTCAGGTACCTAGGAAGCCTGATACAGGAAGATGGAAAAAACAACAGAGAAATAAACGAGCGGGGGAGAAAAGCAGAAGCATTTCGGAAGAGTGTCAGAAGCCTGATGTGGAGCAAGGATGTACCCCAAATCAGTAAAAAGGTTATATACCAGTCATACTATGTCCCTATCCTGACATATGCATCAGAGCCAGGGTTATGAAAGAATAGAGAAAAGCAAAGTACAAGCTATTGAGATGCAATTCTTGAGAAACAGTGTTGGAGTGACAAAGATAGACAGGTTAAGAAATGAGAGGATCAGAGAGTTAATGAAGGTGGAGCCACTACAGGAGGAGATAGAGAAATCAAGGCTGAGATGGTATGGACACGTTAAGAGAACGGACGAGAAGAGGATACCCATTAGGATACACGAGATGAAACTGGATGGAATGAGACCAAGACGAAGACCGAGAGACAGATGGCTGAAAGGAGTAGAGGAATGCCTCCAGTAGAAAGGAGAAGACTGGACCAAGGTGAACACGAAGATGAAACTGGAAGGAAAGAGACCAAGAGGAACACCGAGAGACAGATGGCTGAAAGGAGTAGAGGAATCCCTCCAGAAGAAAGGAGAAGACTGGACCAAGGTGAAGACGGAGAGATGGTGGCAAGACAGAAGACGATGAGGAGCCCTATGTTCCACACAGACCCGGCCAGATGCTGGAAACTGTCCAAGATGATGATGATATGATGATGATGAAGCTACCCAACAAATAAAACAATTTTGTATTGCTATTTTCAGTCATTACATATATACACCGAGCAAGTACGATAAGACATTTCAGAAGAACAAAGGTGTGAACAACGATTATCGTGTATCATAAGTAGAAACGGAAATGGAAATCTAAACTAATTTGTCAACAAGTAAAGTGTAGCAATGCTTCAGCTATTGTTGTCGGAAGGGGACGGTGTGTGTGTTGGGGAGGGGGGGGGGGGGGAAGGAGGGGCAGTCGACTTTGAATCGATATTCAGATTGTCCTACAGATTTTGAGCGTATATCCTGGAAGACTTCTGAGCAATGCCGGAACTGCTCTTTATGGAATGCTGTAGTTGATTCATATCCTTTATTCTTAAAAAAAGAGATATTTTTCTTATCACTCACCTTGACGTCGATGAGAGGTTAACCTTTAACCTACTTTATTCTTGTTTCTCCTAGTATATTATTTTGTCATGGAAACGCTCTCACAACTCCCTCATACACGCAATGCAGCACACCAATAACGCCAATTTCAGTATGAAGTGAGATACTCATTTGTGTTGCTATGCCCTGTTATGACACGCAGTGCACTTCAGTCGCTTAGCAATAGACCCACTATTTCTTTACTTGGTTGTCCGATGGAAATCAGTAGTTACTACTCGGAATGACGCCTGTATTCTTGATGTAAGTCTGTTCCTTTTGTTCTTCTTCTTTCACTATCACCAGCCTCCTCCTGGTTTGATCCTGTCCTTCACATTGCGCTGGGGCATCTTGGTCTCAGACTATCCTTTAAACGATCAGTCCACCTACCTGGATATGTTCCACGTTGTTTGCCCCTTCACTCCGCCGGCCGGAATGGCCGAGCGGTTCTAGGCGCTACAGTATGGAACCGCGCGAGCGCTACGCTCGCAGGTTCGAATCCTGCCTCGAGCATGGATGTGTGTGATGTCCTTAGGTTAGTTAGGTTTAAGTAGTTCTAGGGGACTGATGACCGCAGAAGTTAAGTCCCATTTTTTTGAACGCTTCACTCTGCGATGGTATATAGCAGTTTAGTCGACAAAAGCAGCGTTGACGAAAATTAGACTAAATAGCTACCATGCAAATGCCACATAACTCCAATCCATGGGCAGTAGCTGAATTTTAGTTAAACTATCAAGCGTTCGGGGTTCCTGCATGACTCGTTTGAAAAAAATGTCTAAACTTTCCTTTAACCTTTAAGTTCGTTTATTGTCTTTAAAACGCGGAAAGTGGACATCAAGTCCATATTTAATATGAATGTTCACACGCGAATATCTCCTAGAAGAAACCACTCCCAAAGTACAGACTTTCACAACATACTCAATGCTATAGCCGCCTTTCGTCAACGACGCGAGAACCGATCAAACGCTCGAATTTATTCATTTTGGTGCAAATTTGGTGACCGTGGTTTAACATAGATGTTTACCAGGAGACATCTCCCGAGCGACTCCATCGACTCCTAGATCTCAGGCACAAAGCCCTACTCAAACGCGCTGATCTGTACTAACGCTATTTACGATGTTTCATAGTAACTCCAATATGTTCGTCCCAAACAGAGATCCTCATTTCGTGTCTCCTCTATCGCCAAACCGACTACTCCTGGATGCCTTATCGCATGTCGTACAAGTAGGCTGTTTCTCGGGGTACTAGTTCCCCAAACTTTAGCTACAAATATATTGCCTCTACACTCTATACAAATAATTTTTGACACCACTTCTAACGCAATATATCTTTTTTGCTACTCTCCTGCTGCTTACGTTTCTCTTTGGTATGTGCTAAATACAAAGCAAACGGCTTAAGGGACTTTCACCTAGCGAGATGGCTTCTGGATCCTAGTCACGGTATGGTGATTTTTTAACATTGCTTCAAGCAAACGATCTCACCCATAAACTTTTTCTTTAAAAAAGAAAAAGCTAACTAACTGAAATTTCCCATTCGAACGAGATTTTTCTCTTCTTTTTTTTCCTTTACTTGAACGTTAGCCCGTAAAATTGAAAAATTAAGTGACTTTGATGCTATAAATTTTATTTCAGTGAATTCTGGCATAAATTGTTTAATGGTTATACTGTTTTCGACTGGACGTATCAATAGCCCTAAAGCCCTGCAACCCTTTAAAATATGGGGTATTTATTGTCAATAACGATATATCCCTATAATGCTGTAAATATAGGGCTAGTCATCATCGTTAGCGCTATAGCCCTGTAACGCTATAAGAATATAGGGCTATTGATGTAGACCAGTAACTCGAAACCAGTAGAACCATTAAACAGTTAATGCGCGAATTCATTGAAATAAACTTTATAGTTAAAAGTAATACACTAACTGTTGCCCTCTTCCAGTGATATTACAAATGTAAATATATATTTTTTTGAAATTTTCTAAGACTTTGCATGTTTTTCTAAAATCTACGTCTGCATACATACTCCGCAAATTGAGTGAGGGAAAAACGACTGTCTGTATGCTAATGTACAAGCCGTAATTTCTCTTATCTTGTCTTCGCAGTTCTTATACCAAATTTGCATTGGCAACAACAGAATTGTTCTGTAGTCAGCCGCAAATGTCGGTTCTAAATAGTGCTCCACGAAAAGAACGTGGTCTTCTCTCCAACGATTTGCTTGAGTTCGCGAAGCATCTCTATTATACTAATGTGTTGATCGAACGTACCGGTAACAAATCGAGCGGTACGCTTCTGAATTGCTTCGACGTATCCATTCTGCTGGGGACACGAACATCAAAACAAAATATTTGTAGCTAAGCAAACGAGATATTTTTGTAGAGCACTGATGAGGCAAAACGCAGTTAGATATAATATGTTTGGTTAAAAATAATAATAAAAATTGAGTTGCAACAGAGAATTTCGATAGTTCTTATTTACAAGACAAACTACATAAACTGCAAATATTTGTCGGATTCGTAAATTACCAATTTCATACATACACGAAACTACCTCCTGGGAATCTGATTTTGTGACTCAGTACGTATTTCGGTTATGCGATTCAAATGGATTGGTTGAAACTGTGAGTCAACAACATCTTTACCTCGAAACGTCGGCAGCTGTAGCGTTGGTGCAAAATCTCTGACGACTTGGTACTGCGTCAGAAAGAGGGCAAAGGTTAAACACCAACTAACTTCGTGCGAGCGGCCAAGCACGGTAACTATGGTTCCAAACCATCATTGTTGACAATAATGGGAAACTTCATGTAAGAGATTAATTAGATGCTTCGTTTCTGGCTTCAACTGCGACCTTAAATTGTCAAAAATACTCTAAAGACGTCGTGAACATTATAAATAAAACGATGCAAAGAGATGACAGGGTTAAGAAGAATGTTTGAACGATATAGGTTCTGTGTTTTTAGTGCGCTTCCCAGTTCTCCGTGTTAGAAATTCTAACATCTATGAGTTCAGGAAAGCACTTCACTTTTTGTCTTTGATACTATAGCAGACTTCTTTGTCATTATCGAGTCCTTCGAAATGTCGATAACGTTTTGTTACGATACGAGATGATACATTATTGTTATCACAGCAAAAGGTAGTCGATCTTGTCATCAACTTAGATGTGGAGAACCAAGTAGGATGGAGAAAGAGGAGGAAAGAAACGATAGCCGTGATGACTTGAAAGAACCAGAGTATATTAGGGGAACCACAGGAGGCATTTGAACCTCGTTTCTCCAGAGAGCAGGAACACTATATATAGCACTCAGCCATCAGCCTCGCGCGGTACTTACCGCGTTTAAATCGCTATTAATTATTTGACCGGTGTTCGCTAAAATGGTTCGTCGATTCATGAATCGAGCAAATAAACAACTTCTGCAGATGCGGTTAACCTGTATTTCAATCGGTGTCATGCTTGTTAAGCAATAATATATGGTAATCAGACCACGACAGAAAGTACATGAAAATTGGCATTTGTCGCGTGAATTTTGAAAATAAACTTGACAACCCAATAGTGTAAAGTCAATTTCACATAACGAACGCTGTGCCATAACCATTAACTCAGTAGTGTGATGTGATGTGGATACGAGTTCGAAAACGGTGCAGCCATGCGAAACGAAAGCGCAGCAGGCCAAACGTTAACGCATCGGAGCAGTTCGCAAAATATTACCGCAACTGTCGCATACACGAGTTATTTCGTAATCGACAATAGCCTCAATTTAGCGTGTGCCACGTGAAGCAGTTACTTGCTATAGACCAGCAATGTGAATACGGAGAAAAGTAAAGTAAGTTTCGTGCATTGCATGAATAAGGGAGAAATGAACTGTTCCGTGGTGTTAAATACGCTAACCGTCAAGATCAGCGGAACACGGGACAGGAAAATTCTTGATAACAATATTCGTTTTAAGGTCATATGTAATTCATTCCGAACAAACAGTCAGGTGAAAGAATGAACATCAATCGACCTGTGCTGTTGGACATTCATCATATGCGAGCACTACACTGTGGAATGGGACTCGAAACCAGGTCACTGACCTGCCTACGTAATACTCCAAAAATTCAGTTAAAGGAATAGGTTTCGCGCACCTACTCTTTGTTACAAGTTACCCCAAGTTCCAGTCTACTCTCTCAAAACTCAGCAGAAGCTCGGAAAAAAAATAAAAAAAACGTAGTTGAACTAGCACAACCAGGAGACAAAATACATGGCAGAGCGTTGTTGCGAGAAACAGAAACTTGCTTTACCCGGGGATGTTAATGCAACTATGTTCGAGGACAGCCTCATTAACGTATCGAAGGAACGGAGAGAAACTGATAGTAAGTCGAGAGAGAGAGAGATTTGGGGGGGGGGGGGGGAGAAAGGGGCATTTCTTCGTACAAATGTTCAAATGTGTGTGAAATCTTATGGGACGTAACTGCTAAGGTCATCAGTCCCTAAGCTTACACACTACTTAACCTGAATTATCCTAAGGACAAACACACACACCCATGACCGAGGGAGGACTCGAACCTCTGCCGGGACAGCCGCACAGTCCATGACTGCAGCGCCTTGGACCGCTCGGATAATCCCGCGCAGCATTTCTTCGTACGTTAGATTATTTAGTATTGTCTGATTTTGACATATAAATGTGCCTGATCTGTAGCTACGTCTACATCTATACAATTACTCAGCAATTCACAATAAAGTGCCTGGCAGAGGGTTCATCGAACCACCTTTAAGCTACTTCTCTACCGTTCCACTCTCGAGCTGGGAAAATCTAACGCTTAAATCTTTCCGTACGATCACTGACTTCTATTTTTTATTATGATGATTATTCCTCCCGATGCAGGTAGGCACCAAAAAAATAGTTTCACACTGTGAGGAGAGAGTTGGTGATTGAAATTTCATGAGAAGGTCCTGCAACAGCGAAAAACTGCTTTGTTTTAATGACTGCCACCCCAATTCGTACATCGTATCCGTCGCACTTTCTCCCTTATTTCGCGATAATACAAAACGAGCTACTTTCTGTGGACTTTTTAGTTGTGCTCCGTCGAACATAACTGATGCGGATCTCACACCGCACAGCTGTACTCCAGAAAAGGGCGGACAAACGTAGTGTAAGCAGTCTCTTTAATAGACCTATTACATTTTCTAAATGTTCTGCCAATAAATAGAAATCTTTGGTTTGCTTTCCCCGCAACACTATGAATGTGATCGTTCCAAATTAAGTTATTTATAATTGTAATCCCTAAGTATTTAGTTGAGTATACACCCTTCAGATTTGTGTGATTTATCGTGTAACAGAAATTTAGCGCATTATTTTTAGTGTTCATGTGGATGAATTCATACTTTTCATAATGTAGATTCAGTTTCACCATTCAGATGTCTTCTCTAAATGATTTTGCAACTCGTTTTGATCACTGATGACTTTACATGAAGATAAACGACAGCATCATCTGCAAACAATGTAAGATACCCGCTCAGATTGTCTCCTATATCGTTTATGTGTATCAGGAACAACTGAGGGCCTATAACACTTCTTGGGAATTCTAGACATTATTTCTGTTTTACTTGATGACCTTCCGTCAGTTATTATGAACTGTGACCTTTCTGACAGGAAATCACGAATACAGTGACGCAATTGAGACGATACTCCATAGGCACACAATTTAATTAGAAGTCGCTTGTGACGAACGATGTCAAAAGCCTTCTGGAAATCTAAAAATATGTAATCAATTTGACGTTGCCTGTCGATAGCAATCATTTCTTCATGAGTATAAAGAGCTGGTTGTGTTTCACAAGAACGATATATTCTGAATCCGTGTTGACTATTGGTCAATAAACATTTTCTTCGAGGTGGTTCATAATGTTCGAGCGCAATATACGTTCAAAAATCCTACTGCAAATCGACGTTAATGATAGGGTCTGTAATTCAGAAGATTACTCGTATTTCCTTTATTAGGTATTCGTGTGACTTGTGCAACTTCTCAGTCTTTGGGTACGGATCTTCAAATGATTCAAATGGCTCTAAGCACTATGGGACTTAACATCTGAGGTCATCAGTGCCCTAGACTTAGAACTACGTAAACCTAATTAACCTAAGGACATCACACACATCCATGCCCGAGGCAGGATTCGAACCTGCAACCGTAGCAGCAGCGCGGTTCCGGACTGAAGCGCCTAGAACCACTCAGTCACAGCGGCCGGCTGGTACGGATCTGTCTACAAGCGAGCGGTTGTATATAATTGCTAAGTATGGACTACATTATCACTTACCGTGCGGCTGCCGTAATATTACGTCGCGGGCGGAAACGAAGAAAATGCGGCCGCCGTAATATTACGTCCCGCTGCATTCCACATTGTTTTAGTGTTTCAAACGCATTGTTAGCGTTCCCGCTACAACATGCAGGTCCTGTAATGCTTGTAGTTCATCGTATTAGCGCTAGATCGCAGCACCTAGTGAGGTAATGCCATATATCCGTATATATTTCCGAACGAATTCAAGTGTGTTTTTCACGCGTATGTTACGTGTTCTGTGGTGTCCTGTCGCTTGTTTACCGTTGATTTTGGCGCTAGTATTTTGGTTTTTGCTTGTTTATCTTCTTTTTACTCACAATGGCGAGTGATGAGGATGCAAAACTTCGAATAATGATTGAAGAAGTACTTGCTGAGCCTACTGATGATGATTTTTCGGATTTCGATAGTGACAGTGATTACGAAATGTCGGAAAATAACGATAGTCCAGGTAAGTCTAACATCTTGCTAAATCGATGCAGAACAGACAGTTCATGTTGCGATTTGTTCTGTTACGTTCTGTATTATTTCGGACACAGATTTGTCGTCAGATGAAGGTGAGAAACCGCCTGTGTTCCCCCCACCCATCATCGAAAGAGGCCAAGATTGAGTGACATTTCACAGGATGACTGGACTATAGTGGATCGAACACCAAACATTTTGTTATTTACAGGGTCTCATGGTGTGCTAAATAATGTAGGACTCGGTCAGTTTAGTGAATATTTAGATTTTTTCCTCATTTTATAAATGACAGGGTTATTTCAATTATGAAGGAACAAACAAACCTATATGCTAGGCAGAAGCTGGCCACACTGAGAGCACAAAACAAATTAGGGCCCAATTCTAGATTCAAGCAGTGGAGGACGCTAACAATTGCTGAAACAAAGACGTTTCTGGCTATTATTCTCCACATGTCAATCAGTGAGAGGCCAAGTATGGCCAGTCACTGGTGTAGTGATCCAGTGGTTAGCTGCAATTTTTGCCCCAATATTATGCCAAGGGATAGATTTCTGAATATTTTGTCTATGTTCCACATAAATGACAATTCAAAGCAGAAAAAGAAAGGTGAAGTAGACTTTGATGCCTTTCATAAGGTCAGGCCTCTTCTGCATGATTTGGTAAGGAATTTCAAAGAAAGTTATCAGCCAGGTGAAGCGCTAACCATTGATGAAGGTATGTGTCCTTTCAGAGGGCGTGTAGGTTTCAAAGTTTATATGGCTAATAAGCCAAACAAACATGGCATTAAGCTATACATTCTTGCAGGATCCAAAACTGGGTACATATACAACTTTGAAGTTCACCACGGAAGGGACGATAAACTGGACAACAGTGCTTCTGCAGTGGTAAAGCGATTGCTCGGCTCACTCCAAGGTAAGGGCCACACTGTATATGTTGACAGATTTTACACCAGTGTTCAGCTAGCCGAAGAACTGGCTAGAGCCAACACTGGTCTTGTAGGGACTGTAATGCCAAACAGAAAAGGATTGCCCAAGGCTCTCAAAGAGGGTAAACTCAAAAAGGGTGAACAAATATTTCGCCGCAAGAACGATGTGCTAGCATTGCGATGGAAAGACAAGAGGGATGTGTGGATGATAAGTACCAGGCACACATCCTCAATGTTGCCTGTTGCTACAAGAGAAGGCAATGAGAAGTTGAAACCAGTGGCAGTGCTGGATTACAACAAACATAAAGCTGGTGAAGACCTTTTTGATCAGCGTCTTTCATATGGAGCACTTGATCACAAAACAGTGAAGTGGTGGAGAAAGCTTGCCTTCCACTATATAATTATGGCAGTTTCCAATGGTTGTATTTTGCACAATTGCATCAATGAGAAGAAACTGAGCACTCCTAAGCTTACACAGGAGGTCTGCACTGCGTTAGTGTTACAGAGGGGAGAGAGAATTGAGGATTCTCATGGATCTGCAACGATTGCTCGATTGTCGCAGAAACATTTTCCGAACCGTGAGGAAATGGCAGAAGGGAAGAAGAAAGCACAAAGACGTTGTGTAGTGTGTAGTGGAAAACAAAAGAACATAACTGGGAAAGCTGGGAGGAAAGATACTTCTTATGAGTGCAGTGAGTGTAATGTAGGTTTGTGTGTCACCCCGTGCTTCAAGCTTTATCACACTGTTGTTCACTATGCAAAATAGCTTATGTGTATTTGACAAAAATTTAGTTTCGCAAAATCGAGGAGAAGTCCGCATCACTTCTTGGAAACAGTAGATGCCCCATACACATGACTGTTAACCCATGTAAAGTTGAAACCTTAAAGTTTTAATCCACACTTGTAGTTTTTATGTATCTCTAACTAAACGTCCTTTACAGCTATTTAAAGTCTGTTGAAAATAGAAAAAATCATCCAGCACACATGGAGTGGCATGCAGTTAAGTGCTTAGCATGGCAGTGTTATGAAAGGAACCTAGCTTGCATAAAATCTTGACTCGGAAACTCTGCCTCTCTTAAGTGTTTAAGCTGCTTCGCTACACCGGGGATGTCTACTTCTAAGTTACTCATGTTGGCAGATGTTCTTGATTCGAGTTCTGGAATATGTAGTTTGTCGTCTTTTGTAAAGGAACTTCGGAAAACCATGTCAGTAACTCTGCTTCAGTGGGTCTGTCGTCAGCAATATAACCGTTGTTATCGCGCAGGAGAAGGTATTGACTGCTTCTTGCCACTGGTGTACTTTATATACAACAGACTGAGTTTTGTGCGAGATGTCGAGACAGAGTTTCGTTGTGGAAGGATCTCGCACTGAAGTTCGTATTAGAACTCAAAGAATCGCACAGAATGAAGTGAAGAAAGAGAAAATGAAGAGTGCGAATACCAATAGATTGTTTTGTGGACTGGCAAGACAGCCAATCCACTAGGACGGGAGGCCGAAGGGCACGCGTTTAAGGTCACGCAGGATGGCGTGAGGTCTGGAACAGGACAAGGTCTTTATAGTAGCAAAAATAGTACGTAGCTTCTGGAATACTTAACTTTAATCCATAATTGGTGAACATCGGTCTGACGGTACATGCATCACAAGATAAATAGCAATTGATAATGGCGCCTTGCTAGGTCGTAGCAAATGACGTAGCTGAAAGCTATGCTAACTATCGTCTCGGCAAATGAGAGCGTAATTTGTCAGTGAACCATCGCTAGCAAAGTCGGCTGTGCAACTGGGTCGAGTGCTAGGAAGTCTCTCTAGACCTGCCGTGTGGCGGCGCTCGGTCTGCAATCACTGATAGTGGCGACGCGCGGGTCCGACGTATACTAACGGACTGCGGCCGATTTAAAGGCTACCACCTAGCAAGTGTGGTGTCTGGCGGTGACACCACAGATTGTTCCGCGAGACGTAACAGACGTTAACAGCACGACGTAATCACTCTTCGTGATTATAAAGCTAATCGCTACTGAACAACGTCAACAGATGACGTTTCCTTAATTTGTTCTACTTTTCTTCTCCCATTTTTCATTTAATAATTAGATATTCTAGTTTCCGTTTCTCTTCATCATTGGTATCTTTCGGAATACAAAACTATCCATAATACGGCGACAGAATTACTCTTACATGCAAGTTGGTTTAGCTGGCGTGTAGGCTTTTTATGTAGATATAATGCCTGAAAATTTGAGGTCAATATTTATCATCGATGAATAGAAGGAAAATATGCTGTCGGAGAGAATAATTGCTGCATATTTAAAAATTAGGTACTACTTCTGCGGAGAGAGCCCAGAAAGTCATAGTAGACAGAGAAAAACATACACCCACATAGTCGAGTATGCCCAACGTAAATGTTGCACTACAATAATTAGTGTTCCATGAACATAATGGATTAGCAGACAGAGGTTTTATCCAGATGTTGCTACTTTTTACCTGAAAGTATTGTTGTTCCGTAAGGATAAGTACAAGTGACACTAAATGTCAGATATCTCTAAATTTTTAAAAAATTAAAATAATGCCCATAATAAAAAAGAAAGGATCCGATCTCGGGGTTAGTGGTATACCTTTAGAGCTTGTGGCACTGTTCAAATATCTATACGAAATATTTCTAAACAAAATGGAATGAACAAAACACGAGAAACCAGTTGCGGTGTCCCATAACGAAGAAAATTTTTCAAATATCTGCCATTTCTGTTCTAGGAAACTGGCAGAATTGAATCCACGATTTTCACCTGTTTTCTTTGTGGTTACTAGTATAGCGCTGCACGACAGAGCGTTTTTATCACAATGAAAACTTATTCCAGATGTGGTGAATGTTGTGCAGAGACCATTCACAAACTTCGTAGACTGTTTGGTCAAGAATTTACTGAATAAGTCAACTGTGACGAGAATGATTGATAAATTTGAGAAAACCGGTCCTGCGGTTGAAATTAAACCCTCGGGAGTTCCTCGTGTTAGATGTAATGCGGAAAACAGCGCCTTAATGAGAGATAATGTGCTGCAACTCCGGTGGAATCCTTTCGCCAACGTCCGCAACAACTGATACTCCCAGAACCAGCATGGAACGAATTCTGAAAGCAGATTCTCCCCATTGCGCCTATAAAATCCTACTGACACAAGAACTGAAACAGAGAGCGGACAACAATTTCATCAAGAAAAAAATGTTCACTGATGAGTTACACTTTCTGTTGAATTACTTCTCGGGCGAACAGAATTGCAAAATGGCTCTGAGCACTATGGGACTTAACATCTAAGGTCATCAGTCCCATAGACTTAGAACTACTTAAACCTACCTAACCTAAGGACATCACATACATCCATGCCCGAGGCAGGATTCGAACCTGCGACCGTAGCAGTACCGCGGTTCCGGACTGAAGCGCCTAGAACCTCTCTGCTACAACGGCCGGCGAACAGAATTGCAGTATTTGGCGAACTCATTACATCTACGAGTGACTGTGTGGTATGGCATTTGGGCTGAGGTCATAATTAGGGCATTAACAGTGGAATGTGAAGGCTGAAGCAATTTGTTAAGATAATTTTTAGGGTCTAAAGTGGATCGTGTTAATACTGAAGAGGTTTCGTAACTTAAATTGCAATAATGTATAAATTATTAATTTCATCAAGAAATTTTGTATCATTAAGCACTCAAAAGCTGTGTTCCTTATACCATACCTTTTAGGAAAGGTGGATGGAAGACGTAGATTATATAATAACACTCTAATATATCGGATGCATCTTTAAACAAAATCGAGTACGAAACCCAGGCGTGGCCTGCTCTGAGCTATTAGTCCAGTTTTTTCGAGTCCTTGTCCAGCGAGCACAACGGAAAACATCGAAGGAATTCGGAGACTATTACTAGGATTGTAATACGCCATAGGAAAGTGTAACGGAAATGCTCGGTGAAGTATAATGGGAGCCTCTATAAGACACACGACGCTGTTTTCTTGAAGCCGTGTGGGTAAATATAGAAATGCAATATGCAACGGTTCTGGTGTCTCCATGGCATGTCCTGGAATAAGGGTGAAGTTTGTTCCATCCGCCGCACACCGTACGATGATCTTAGGACTGCAGGTGTATATATAGGTCAGAGAGTGACAAATAGTGGTGGAAAGTACCCGCAGTCAAGAAATGTACGGTACATTATGTAGACGCAGACATAAAATTTCCATTTAGACGGTGTACTAGTGCAGACTGAAAATTATGCGATGTAGAATTCGTTTCTGTTTCACAATATACTCTCCTGCCAAGGCTGTACGCAGCGTTACTGCAATTTTTTCGTACTGTCGTGGAAGTTGGGTTTCTCAGCCTTTTAAAATTAAACTGTCTGTAAATATCACTTCATCGTTTGACGAGGGCAACTTTCAAGGTAGGTCACAGGAAGTAATCACTTACGCTCTATGTCAAGAGAAACAGCTAGACGAGAAACCATTTCGAATCCCAACTGATCACCATTTTAGGCGCCACAGTGTTTACTGAAGCGATGTTCAAGACAAAGACCACTTTCCTGTGTGTCAGTCGAGGTCGTAGTAAAATCAAACTCTGGTTAAGACGACCTCGTAACGCAGCACTTTAGAAGGTAGTCGTGGTTTCTCCTCCGTCCTTGTCTTCCGACAGGATTATACTTTGTGAATTCTAGAATGTAGTTCTCGCTATCTTCCCATGCAACAATACATCCACCTTTTTCAGATGAATTCTCACAAGGCTTTTGTTCGCGATTTTAGTGATTGCTCTGTCCGTCCACGAGAACAGAAAGCTGTAGACACAGGAAGACATTCTATACTATTCCGCACGCCCTCCTAATGAACAAAACATGAGCGTACGGAGTATCAGCCCAACAGTGGGACTGGACTGAAGAGTTTCTATCAAACAGAATACTCGAATTCATTCTGAACGGGGAGATGTCTTCAGATGTGAAAGTAACCTCGGATCTGCTCCAAGGGAGTGTTCTTTTTTTCTATTCTGAGTCTTCAGTCTTCTGTGTGGTTTGATGCGGCCCGACACGAATTCCCCTGCCGTGCCAACCTCTTCATCTCAGAGTAGCACTTGCTACCTACGTCCTCAATTATTTGCTGGATGTATTCCAATCTCTGGCTCCCTCTACGGTTTTTGCCCTCTGCCGCTTCCTCTAGTGCTATGGAAGGCATGCCCTGATGTCTTAACGGATATCCATCATCCTGTCCCCTCTCCTTATCAGTCTTTTCCACATATTTCCGATTCTGCGCAGAACCTCCTCATTCCCTACGTCATCAGTCTTGGCATTCGCCTGTGCACCACATCTCAAATGCTTCGATTATCTTCTGTTCTACATTTCCCACAGACCACGTTTCACTACCATACAATGCTGTGCACCAAACGTACATTTTCAGAAATTTCTTCCTCAAATTAAGGCTTATGTTTGATACTAGCAGACTTCTCTTGGCCAGGAATGCCGTTTTTGTCAGTGCTAGTCTGCTTTTGATTTCCTCCTTGCTCCGTCCGTCATTGGTTATTTTGCTGCGAAGATAGTAGAATTCCTTAACTTCATCTACTTCGTGACCATCTATTCTGATGTTAAGTTCCTCGCTGCTCTCTTTCCTATTACTTCTCATTACTTTGTCTTTCTTCGATTTACTCTCTGTCCATATTCTGTACTCCTTCCGCTGTTCATTCCATTCAACAGATGGTGTAGTACTTCACTTTCACTCAATATAGCAATGTCACAAGTGAATCGTATCATTGATATTATTCTTTCACCTTGAATTTTAATTCCACTCCTGAACCTTTCTTTCATTTGCATGACTGCTTCTTCCCTGTCTTACACTCATTTCAGTCCGAGAACTTCTTTCATGATCGTCCACTTTTATTATTCCCTCTTGGCTCTTGCACATATAGTATATTACCTGTCTCTTCCAATAGCTTACCCCTATGTTTCTAAAAATTTCGAACGTCTTGCACCATTTTACACTGTCGAACGCTTTTTCCAAGTTGACCAATCCTTTGAAGGGAAGTGTGATATGACCATTACTTTTCGAAGTATCTATAAATGACCTAGTAGATAACGTCGGAAGTTTCATGAAGCTTTTCGCTGATGACGTTGTATACAGACAGGTAGCGACGCTAGAAAATTGTAGTGAAATGCAGGATGACATGCAGACGACTGACACCTGGTGCAGGGAGTGGCAATTGACGCTCAACACAAACAAATGTAACGTACTCCGAATACATACACAGAAAAACACTTCACTGTATGATTACACAACTGCAGAACAATCATTGGAAGCAGTTACTCCTCTAAAATATGTAGGAGTATCGATACGAAGCGATCTGAAATTGTACGAGCACGTAAGATTAACCGCGAATAAGACAGATCCAGACTGAGAATCCTCAGGATATGTCGTTCATCAACAAAGGAAGTAACTTACCAAACACTCCTTCGACCAATACTGAAAATTGCTCTTCAGTATGAGATCCGTACTAGATAGGACGGATAGAGAAAACGGAAAAAAATCCAAGGAATAGCTGCGCGTTTCGCTGCAAGTTACTTTAGTAAGTACGAAAGCGTCGCAGAGATGTTCAACCAAATCCAGTGGCAGACGCTGCAAGAGAGGCATTCTGCATCACACTATGGTCAACTTTTTAAGTTCCTAGAGCGTACGTCCGTGAAGATAACATTGGAGAGATTCGAGCCCACAGGGAGGCAACGGTTATTCCAGCGAAGTGTTAGCGACTGGACTGGGAAAGATGGGGAATGACAGTGGTGTAAAATGCACTCTCCACCACACACCTCAACGTGGCTAGCGGAGTATAGATGTAAATGTAGATCCTGCACAAAAAGCCCTGTGGACTGTTCCTGTATATAGTTAGATTCTGGGTAAAAAAGTTTCCCGTAACGTTCACCTTTTTTTTCATTAAAAAAGTATGCCTGTAACATCATTTACGTCAAGCACGTGCCTTTTTCAATCTCTATTCAACATATAATGAAGCTTTTCTACCATTTCTTGTGTGGTGACCACCACAGTGGTCGAATATGTAATCTTCTTTTTATATGCTGTCTCGTGACCGTGCAAGAGTGGGCACATCACTCCTATGCACTCTGTAGCAACCATTTATTCGAAGACAAAAGTTTCGATCACTCGGATTACACCTGAAAATCGTGATATTCGCTGTGAGGCCTATAAAATGCATCCGGTGGGGCTCTATCGTAGAAACTGAATAGAATACTGAGCAGTAATACATGTATTTTCTCCCCGGATGTACTAAGTATCTGCACCCAGACTTTACTGTAAACAAATTTTAATTAGTCTCTAAGATTTTACTTCCTCTTCCAATATAAAATAAAATTAAGCTACATCTACAAATAATACTCTTACTTTAGCTTTCGGATTCATTCGTCACGAAGGATATTGCGGAGACATGGCTTAGCCATGGATAAGCCATGTCTCCGCAATATCCTTTCTTTCAGGAGTGCTAATTCTGCAAGGTTCGTAGGAGAGCTTCTGTAAAGTTTGGAAGGTAGGAGACGAGGTACTGGCGGAAGTGAAGCAGTGAGGACGGAGCGTGAGTCGTGCTTGAGTAGTTCAGTTGGTAGAGCACTTGCCCGCGAAAGGCAAGGGTCCCTATTTCGAGTCTCGGTCCGGCACACAGTTTTAATCTGCCAGGAAGTTTCATATCAGCGCACACTCCGCTGCAGAGTGAAAATCTCGTTCTATCGTCAGACTGTAAAAACTTATCTGAAACTGCCTCTGCCCCACTTCGCGACCTCGATGCGGCAGCCACGAGTGCTGTACTGGAACTGACAGTGGGGTCATGAGCCCCGCCTAGGCAGACACAATACCTTGCGCCTTCGCATAAACTGTTTGATAGGTACTTGTTGGGACAAGACGCGAACCTAACTCCTGACCTTGAATTTACTAGTGAAGTGAAATAAAAGAAAGGTACAGCTGAGGAAAAGGGCGTATATGTTATTCTGTGCAGAACGTACTTAGATCGTAAATAATTACTATTAAAAACAGTCTTGATCACGATTTATTTAACAAGGTGACCGGTTTCGACCACTACTGTGGTCATCTTCAGACCATTGAGTAGGAACCCCTTTCTGTTGGAAAATCACAACAGAAAGGGGTTCCTACTCAATGGTCTGAAGATGACCACAGTAGTGGTCGAAACCGGTCACCTTGTTAAATAAATCGTGATCAAGACTGTTTTTAATAGGTTTTTTTTTTTTTTCCCAACAGAAAGGGGTTCCTACTCAATGGTCTGAAGATGACCACAGTAGTGGTCGAAACCGGTCACCTTGTTAAATAAATCGTGATCAAGACTGTTTTTAATAGGTTTTTTTTTTTTTTTTTTTTTTTTCCCAACAGAAAGGGGTTCCTACTCAATGGTCTGAAGATGACCACAGTAGTGGTCGAAACCGGTCACCTTGTTAAATAAATCGTGATCAAGACTGTTTTTAATAGTAATTATTTACAAGACATTGATCACTGCTGTTCCCGTAATGCATTCAAAAGTACTTAGATCGACTGTCTTAACACTTATGACGTATTCGTTGGTCATGATATGAAGAAGACATCACGTGCTTACAACGTATGGCCTGTCTAGGAAAAATTTGTGCTTAAGCGCGAAGTTTAATCACCTAAAAATAAATTATTATGACTAGGTCCAAAAAATTTTTTGAGACGTAAATTTTAAGCATTTGCTTAGTTTTGGTTACAACGGATGAACATCCTATTGACTTAGCACACAAATGGTCATGAATGAACTTATGAACAAGTCTACATCTAATCTGTAACATCCGGCAATACGGGTCATATAAAATTGAATGTCACACTAGGCTAATTTGAGGCCACTCTGTCGAATGGACACGTAAAAATCCGCTTTCAAAAGAATTTCGTTTTTGACGAGAAACAAACAGACGTCTTCCGTCAACACTAAGCATTGCTTTAAGGACGTGGTGAGCAGTACATGTCTGAGCTGACTCCAGTCACATGTTGCAAAAACGAAAAGATTCGAAACTTTTCGTAAAAGTATCCGACATATGCGTTGAAGTTGAAAGGCAAGGTTGCAGGAATTGTGCTTTGTGGTTTAAACATCAATACCCTTACCTGTCGACATGGGGCTGTCACAGCATACTTGATTGTAATAATAAACGTTACTGAGATAAAATATGTATTTGTTGCCCCTACTTTATGCGGAGTATGTAGAGGGTGAGCTACGGGTGTTGTAAATAGAACTGCATGTCAAATTAACAGCATATCAGAAGTGGCTTCGGAAAAGTATGTCAAGTGTGTGAAGTAACTTTCATTATTTCTTGTTTTCGTTTTATTGGATTTGACTTCCATATTCGCAATATACGAAAAACGCTCTTATTTACTTTGAGTATCATATTTTCACATACCTGCAAGGCAGGCGAGTTGGCCATGACGTATTTAAACAGAACTGGTTAGGTTAAAGATATCTGGTGGAAACATAACAAAACATAAAAATTATGAGAAACAGTCTGTCGTACAAACGAACAAAAAATTCATAAAGCAAAGTTCCTGTAAAGTCTTGCCCCTCTTGTCCGGAAGAGCTATGCACTGTGAGAGATTGAATTTCATCGCCGCAAGGCAATTCAACGATAATCTGAAAATTTTTATGTCCGCTTGAAACTTATCTAAATAAATAAAAACAAGACTGAAGTGTTGTTTCTGACTGTAAGATCTGAGATGTAATAATGTATGAACTGTCGTAATGAAACGTGTACTGTTGTAATATGAAGACAAAGCTCCACTACAGTAATAATAATAATTATTATTATTGCTGGCGGATTTTCCCTTAAAAGGAAATCGTTAAGCTTATGACTTTGAAGGCTTGTTCTTCTTGTCCTTCCAGTACTCCTTCATTCTCTTGGAGAGGGCCTCTTTTCTCTCCTCAGACCATTCTTGTTTGGTCCGCTGTTTTAGCGCTTCTGACTTTACTTCCCAATTGTCTATGTGTTTTCGGAAGGTGATTCTGTCTGTGGTGTTTGTGGTGCCAATTGCTTGTAGGTCTTTTCGGACTCCTTCCATCCAGGGTGTCGAGACTTTAAGTGTCTTTATGTGTTCTAGAATTTTCTTCGTGAGTCTTGTTTCAGGGAGTCTATCTAAATGTCCGTAGAATTTAAGGCGCCTTTTTCTCATATCGTTCTCGATGTTCGAATATGCTTCTACTGTTGAGTTCTTCTGTAGTCTGTAGCCATCTGGTGTGGGTCTTCCTCCTAAAATTTTCCTCATGATTTTACGTTCTCCTTTTTTGATTTCTTCAATTTTGATTTTCCTGTTGAGTGCTAGTGTTTCGCTGGCATACAGTACGGCGGGTTTGATCACTGTGTTATAGTGTCTGATCTTGGTTTTTCTGGAAATGCATTGTTTGTTGTTGACGTTTCGTACCATGCCTAGTGATTTCCGTGTCTTCTGTTGTCTGTCTTCGTAAGCCAGTTTCTCTGTTCCGGTCGGTTCGATGATTTCGCCTAGGTATCTGAAGTGTGTGACCCCTTTAATTTTGCCGTACTTGGCTGTGATGTCGTCGCCTTCTCTTGTTAGGACTTGCGTTTTTTCAAAAGAGATTTGTAGGCCGACTTTCTCGGCGCATTCTTTCAGGATTTCGATCTGTGTTTTTGCTGATGTTGGGTCATAGGTCAGTATCGCTAGGTCGTCTGCGAATGCTAGGTAAGGGATTTCCAGTCTTTTCCTTCCTAATGTGACTGGTCTCCAGGTGTTTTGTCTCCTGACTTCAGCTTCCCATTCGCTCATTACTTTGTCCAGGACGATGTAATAATTATTGTAATGTAAAGTGAAGACTTCCATAATGTAAAAGTTAATAGTCTGACAGCAAGAGTCTTGAACAGTATAAACTGCGTGAATAGTGTACTTTGACGTAAAACCTACGATAAATAGTTTTACTCAAGTCACTGCTGGTGCACCGGTTATTCTTTGTGTTTCATTGTTCTTGTCGGCTATTGTACCAACAAAACAGCATTTGCACGAAGTGTTTCTCTTCTGCTTTCATCTCAAGAAATCTGTTGCGAAAGTCATCGTTCGCTTGTGGAAGGGTATGGACAACACGCTCTGTGCCGGAAGTAATGTGCGGGAATGGGTCTCGAAGATTCAAAGACAACGATTCTGACGTGAGTGAGAAATGCGTCTGCATCGGTGTTGTGCACCATGAGCTGCTGCAGCCTGGTCGGACAGTGAATGCTGGACACTACGAAGCACAAATACTCCGTCTGGGGATGTCAGTCTGGGGATGTCAAATTGATTTCATATTTTTAGATTTCCAGGAGGCTTTTCCGTCTATTACTACGAACTGTGACCTTTCTGACAGGAAATCACGAATCCAGTCGCACAACTGAGGCGATACTCCGAAGGCACGCAGTTTGGTTGGAAGACGCTTGTGAGGAACGGTGTCGAACGTTGCAAATCGAAGTATTTTCGGAACACATTTGGTTCCTTTTCTACTTTTGAAAAAAACCATGATCAATTAAAAATTGTAAGAGAAAAGTAGGTGAAAAATGGCGCTGCAGTAATAAAAGCTGGCCAGAGTGGCCGAGCGGTTCTAGGCGCTACAGTCAGAAACCGCGTGACGGCAACGGTCGCAGGTTCGAATCATGCTTCGGGCATGGATGTGAGTGATGTCCTTAGGTTAGTTAGGTTTAAGTAGTTCTAAGTTAAAGGGACTGATGACCTTAGAAGTTAACTCCCATAGTGCTCTGAGCCATTTTTTTTAATAATAAAAGAGTGACTTCAAAAAACTTACCTTAGAATTCGTCTTGACGTAAATAAAAGATTCCATTACACTTCCTACTTCACAGACCAGTTACAATTACATAATTATCTTAATTAAACACATCGATAAATTGAGACTACGTTTGAAACATAAAATTACAAATGCTTCCTCACTTTAACACAGCTAACCACTATCTGCCACTGCACCTTCGCGCACACCAAAGATAAGAACCTAACTTTCGCGATACAGCTTTACAACATCGCTGCTCGCTCACAATCGGTTCAGATACCAAAATTATACATGACACCTATCACGCAGTAACTAGGAGCGTTTTGGTTCAAATGGTTCAAATGGCTCTGAGCACTATGGGACCCAACTGCTGAGGTCATTAGTCCCCTAGAACTTAGAACTAATTAAACCTAACTAATCTAAGGACATCACAAACATCCATGCCCGAGGCAGGATTCGAACCTGCGACCGTAGCGGTCTTGCGGTTCCAGACTGCAGCGCCTTTAACCGCACGGCCACTTCGGCCGGCTAGGAGCGTTTTCACGCTGAATAGTATGTCTCATGCTCCTCAATTTCTGGAGTAGTGCGTCAGGCGCTTGTTTCCGTCGTTGACGCCAAATTCCCGTGGGATTCAGACGTTCTTTGCCTCCGTATACACAGCAGGTATAGTCCGTTCCTCCTGAGTCAGCTCAGGAGTTTGTTGCAGAGTCCGTGATTAAATAAAAAAAACTGTTAGCGTGAATGATATTAAAAACAAAGCAGAAACCGTAAGTTAAGTGTCAAACTTCACCACAAGATACCATATAACTACATCACTCAGTTTTGCAAAGTTTTCTGTGTGGAATAAACATTACAGTACAAATTGTGTCAGCCAGAGTGTCGTATTATTGGTAAGTAACTACTTATGAACAGTCTTCAACCCATTTACAATTGTTTCAACTGTGTGTGAATTCCTAAGGGACCAAACTGCTGAGGTCATCGGTCCCTAGACTTACACACTACTTAAACTAACTTATGCTAAGAACAACACACACACCTATGCCCGAGGGAGGACTCGAACCTCCGACGGGAGGTACAATTGTTTGTTATTTGGTTATTTGCAATAACGTGCCCTGTTATGTTAACGTATTACTTTATGCATGAAGTGTAATTTCTAAACTTTCATCTAATTCCGCTTTCAAAGCTAATTTGCTGTATCTTGTCAAGCACCTAACACTTAGGAGAAACGGAGGACGTTTTAACGGCCACCCTTTCAGGAGGACTAATTGTCATTCCTGTTTTCCTTGTGCAGACAACCTGCCGGATGCCCTGCAGACGGACTGTTCCAAGTGCAGCGAGAAACAGAAGGACGGCGCTGAAAAAGTCGTCAACTTCCTCATCGATAACCGGCCGGATCAGTGGAAGGAGCTGGAGGCGAAATACGACCCCACTGGTATCTACAAGCGCAAGTACGAGGCGCGTTTCAAAAAGCAGTAAGAGGCATCGGTGTCACGACGTACTGCTGTGACGTGAGCACCAGCGACGTGTCTGACAAGAACCTCTCTCATATATGCAACTCACAAAGAAAGATACTTTGTTGTACGCCAGTTCGCTCTATAAATAAATAAAAGCACCTTTCATTTCTTTTATTGTACTTTTTAAATGTTGTAATGAATGTGTGTGAGCATACCAGCGACAGTACATCTACCACGGGATATTACAATGATTTTTATTTTTAACTATACTGATGGGATGAAAAGTTTTGTTCTGTGAACTCCTCGGCGAAACGCTACCAGACTAATACTCCAGTAGTTCCGTGACTGTGTTGTTTTTTCCTGTAAGTTAGAGTGGGCAGAGGTCATTGTTGACTACAGGAATAAAATAATAATTGGATCCCTTCACCGACCTCATAATTCAGATGATACAATTGATGAAAAATTGATTGAGAACTTGAGTATGACTTCGAACACATACACGACTCATACAATTGTAGTTGGTGATGACTTTAATTTACCCTCAATATGTTGGCGAAAATACATGTTTAATTCCGGAGGTACGCATAAAACACCATCCGAAATTGTGCTAAACGCATTCTCTGAAAATTATTTCGAGCAGTTACTTCATGAGCCTCTAGCGAATGGTAAACTTTTGTGAAAACACACCTGACCTCTTACCAACAAATAATACTGAGTTAATAATGGGCATCAAAAAGGTTACCGGGATTAGTGTAGTGGTTAATAAAAAAATGGGAGAAGAGAGACCGTGAAAAAGGGAAAGAATGAAAGAAATGCAGATCGGACTTTGTATTACGGAAAAGCTATCGGGCTTCGTTATTCGGAAAAGCTATTGTTGGGGTGGTCCTTGTGGCGTTTTTGAGCAAAAGTTAAACCAATTTTCACTACAAAAGTTATTGAAAAGAAACAGAGAATAACAGAATGTAACTGACAGGGGGAAATGGCGTAGCTGAAGAGTTCATTCTTTACCAGGTTAACATGTCTTCTTTCGGGCGGCGTCCACGTCTTCAAAAATCTCCTTCATTTCAGCGTGAAAAAATCTGCTCCGAAATCTTGTAATAGTCCAGGGATCACTAATTTATACCAATTAAAATCATCTTGATACTGTATGCAATTTAATTCACTTTGCTACTTCCATCCACCGAATTTCTTAATAACTTCCACAATGTCTACACATTACAATCAGATCAAGATTAGCCATTAAGTTTTTACGTCAGCATCCGATCACGCCTGCTTTAAGCTACCGCTATCAAGAGACAAACAAAAAACGGATAGAAAACAAAAAAAGTGTTACCATTTTAGTATTTTCTCTGCCGTCGAGCGCTCATACCTCTGCGACGGGATATTTTTTATCTGAGGGAACGAGTGTAGCGCGGCGAAATTTAAAGCCCCGCTACATCGCCCCCTCGACTGTCACGCTAAAACATTTAGCGTGGCAGGCTAGCAAACAATAGAATAGATATACCTAAATATCTATTATACATATTTTCCCAGGAAACGCCACGTGCATACTTACAGGATTATCTTTGCCAATACTTGGTTTCTAAATCTATATACTACATACACTTGTTACAGTTTTGATCCTTTTTAGACAATTAATATATATATGTTTACATAGTGTGTGTTTGAGCAAGCTGCTCACCAGCGCAGTTAATGTTGTGCGCTTCCAGCGTTGGTTTCCCAATTAATCTCTGGCAGCACGTAGTCTGTGCGCATGCCCAATAGCATCACTGAATTTCGCGTGCGGCAGTTTCAAAATCGCTGTGTTATGACAGTCTTCAACAGTATTCGCTCTCGCATAGTGTTCATTACAAGTTGTTATTCCAGCATAAATGGCGTGTTAAGTTCGGTGACACCATAAGATTGAGCGTGTGCGTGATCTGAAGCAACATCCATGTCTTCTGTTACGACACAACACTCCAGGTCCTTGTGCGTTTTCATGACTATTGTTCCCGGGGCATATATGGTCGATGTAGTTTTTAGCCTCCACATCGCCTACGACAGGTGCTGAGTTTATTGTCTCCAAGCATCTGAAGGCCGGCCAGGAACAACGGCGTCGATGTTCGCAAAGGTAGGTGTTTCACCACATTGTCTACACTTGCCAACAAACGTTCATTTGCAGTGTGAAAATCCTCATTATCGTCGAAGTAAATTGCAGTTTATATCGATTTACAAACAGTTATTTGGTTTATGCAACATAAGTTTCACAAACAACACAAAATTCGTCGTTTATAACGTTCACAGTTTAACACAGTTTGCAACACTTTTTGCCACATTTACATTTTAACAGTTCACTTTGTCCAAGCATGTTTACATCTTTAATTATGAAAGCTTACATTTCGTGGTCACGTTTCAAAATATGTTGACAATATGCAAAGTTTTAACACATATACAAATACATATAAATTTACAAGAATATACACGTGAAATATTTACACTAAAAAAATTATACTAAGTCCCATCAGCTTTCTTTTATTGGGGTTTATGGTCATTTTGATTTTCTTTATTAAGGTTTTGACCTGCCAAGGGATATAAGACTTAATGTTTAAAGCACGGGCTTTCCTTCATTTATTATTATTATTATTATTTATTTTTTTTATTCCATATCTTGGATAGTGGTTGACCAGGCTTGTAATGCCGTACTCAGTTTTCTTAATGTCTTTTTATTCATACCTGAAAGTTTACTGTCACACAATATATTCTTACATTCCATAAACAAACAATACCCAGCTGCAGGAGGTGGTAGGATAATGGAGAAAGAAAGAAAGATAGAATGGAAGAAACTATTCACTACCTAAAAACTACCTAATCCTACAGCTAATACATTAAAAAGAGTACACAATACGTTATAATGTTTGCATCACCTTCAAGGGGTGTGTGAAAGGGGGTGCTTACAATTTGCCAAATCATGGGTAAATGTAAGTGTCCTTACGTCAAGTCTGTGTAGTGTAACCTCGTGACAGATTCTCTGTTTGTGTTCTGACTGTTCATATGACTAAGTGTATGATACCTTAACAAATCCTTGCATGAGTAAATCACATATCTGCTCAGTACATCCTCAATATCTCCACTTCTTGTGGATACCGTCTATACAAATGGAAAATGTATCTCAGAGATTGTCTCTCTCATAATGTGTATTATATGATAACATATCAAATTTCCTCTCAAGAGTTCAACCATGAACTTTCTTCTACTTTAATGAAGGTTAAACATTATGTATGTTGTGTGTATATACATCATGTCTATCTATAAATCATAAATAAAGAACATATTATTATAATTGACAGTAAAATGTCTCTTTCTCACTGTCCGTTGCTCGATGTCGGTTGCACGGGTGGTCACTGCTCCTTTGCACTTACCTTGCATTACCTGAAAAGTCAAATGTTGTCTTTAACGTAGGTGTAATTTTGTCATCTGTTCGCTTAAGTGGAGGTGTTGTACGAGTCGCAAAACAGCCTTAATAACTCTCCTATCTTTTGCTTCCTCAGGGTTTTCTGTCATATATAATTATAATAAAGGCTAATATGGCACTAAATTTCACTTTCGTATTTTTTTTTTTAAACAAATGCATTCACATGAGGGCTGTGTAAAAACTATATTTCAACTTAAGTTCCTTAAAATATCATTCTCCTGTCTGAACACGAACTATAAATGTTTTCTTCCACACAATGGCTTAACAAAACTTAACGAAATGTTACAAAGTTACACTTCTGAAATAAATTAAAGCTAATGTGTTTCCAAGTTACATTCTTATTACGCTTCTTTCAACAGCTGTAATCACCATTATGTTCACTCTGCTTTTCTTACATTCGTTCATTTTCAAGGGCACTGTAAATAGATTCACCTTTAACGCCTTGTACTCACGTGTTTTAACTCATCACAAATGTTTTCTTTCAAACTGAAATCCTTATGTAATCTTAAAGATGTAGACTATTTACTCACTTCTCTATGTAGCACAATATTACCAAAACATTCTCACTCATTCCTTACTCACATATTCATCATAATATATATATCCTTATACATTAAACATATTCCTCATCAAACATTAATATATCACATACGTGGGGCCATTTGGCCCTTCCATTCTCATAAAACTCCAATAATATTTTCCTCAAATAATCTCTTGTCTCCATCAACTACTTCTCAGTAACTTACCTTCTTATATTAACCTAAATATTAACTCATTCATACTGATCATTCATTCTTACGTCCTCATTCATTCTGCTACATACATATGTCATTACTGATCTCAATAGCTATTATTTCCTCTCATTGTAGTGCCTTGAAATAACTAACTAGTTGTTGATTCACCTTATAATTTACAATTAACAACCAATGTAACCTGCGTAGGTCTCATTCCTATATGAATATCTTTTCTCATTTAGTAAGTGTACTCACCTGGGTTTACTTTCTCTTCATAATTATGTGTACAAGTGTAACTGCAGTATATAATTTCCATAAATGAATGTTTGTGTTCTTATGATCTCGTTTTCACAGCAACTTGCTCATGTTCAACTTAGTTATTATTATATTATGTTGTTTTAGTGCACAAAGGGTTTCAAATGTCTGTGTGGATGCAGCCCCCTCGGCTTGTGAGATAACGGGTATTCTAGGGAGTAACAACCTGGGTGAGGTATGCTTGCTATTCTGAAAGGACCTGAATATAATAGCTGTCATTTTGTCGTCGTACCTGAGGAAACAAACCGTCTCAGCCGTTGCGCTCGTACAACACCTCACGACCGAAGCACGAGCGCTTAGCTCGGTCGTCGACTGTTTCCGTCGTCTGCTGTGTTTGGCCGGGTTCATTGACCAGCTCCACTATGTTTACATTCCGGCCGGTTGGCGCCCACGCGTCAGCTGATGGCGCGCCGCAATTGTTATTGCTACTTCGTGGCGGGGAGAGCAAAACTGTACTGGGGAACGGGGGCGGATTCCGTGGAGGGTTATGATTTGTCATGCGTGAATTTTGTGTGTTCCACATATTCTGTCGGTGATTGTTGGGATTGTTATTGTTTTGATGGTAATTATGTCTGTTATATGTCATGTTCCTGTCAAAGTAGCCCGGGTTGTACCGGTTATTCTCACGTCTCCTATTGTTGTTGTTGTTGTTGTACTGTCTGTAATTTTCATTTTGCTTGTAGTTACCATTTTGATATGGGTGATAATTATTGTTATTATTCCACGAATTTCTGCGGTTGTTCCTACCGTCATACACGTTTCCATTTGAGTATGTTTCGCGCGCAGGCACCGTATTGTGTCGCGGCCCGGACGGATGGTTCCACCAACCACCGTCACTACGGTTCCTTTGGGGTGGGTGCTGGTTTTGGTTACTAATATGAATAAAATTTGAATGGCGTGAATCGCCTCTGTAAACTACGTCCATTTGATCTAAGAAGTTTAAGAAAGTCTTAACGTCATTCTCCGGTACTCCTATTAATCTGTCTCGGTATGGAAAGGGTAAGTGGCTCTTTAAAGTGTCAATTATCGCTGACAAGTCGGCTGGTTTGGACCAGTACAGTGTCTTGTCTAAGTACCTCTCAAAGTATTGTCTTAATGTCTCTTTTTTAGGGTCATAGGTCTCGGGGCTGCACACTTCTCTCCTTAGACTCTGTTGCTCATTCTCGGACCAGAATTCGTCCAAGAAGGCTTGTTCGAACTGTTCAAACGTAAGGCACCGCCGTTTCATAGCGGCACCCCACTTAGCTGCTCGTCCTCTCATGAGATTGGTGACGTATCTGATTTTATCGACTTCTGACCAACTACGTGGAAAAACACCGTCAAATGATCTAATAAACACAATAGGGTGGACTTTGTGCTTGTCCTCACTGGAAAATGTCTGGAAATGCCCATGTCTTACAAACGTGTCATCGCCCATGCCGGTTGGCATAACTGTATTGATGTGATTTAGGTCATTTGCTACTCTAGGTGTAGTAACGTAATATTGCTCGTTCGGTGGAAAAGAAAGCGGCACATTGTAATTTTGATTTGAAATAGGTGATTCCACAATAGGTGGTGTTCTGTCTGTGTCATTAGCCATGGTTTTAGCTGTTTTGTCGTTTCCTGACGATGCGTTTGCACCTATCGCCAAACACGGCACAACATTGTCTCGTAATTTTGTCACTTCGTCTTGTATGTGTTTTGTCTCGTCTTTAACATGTGTCTTTGTTTTTGAAAGTATGTCCTGTGTAATTGTTTCAAGTTTTTTGTCCAGGTAGTCGTCACACAATTTACATTCATGTACAATTCTTTCGGCCATGTTGGTGTCGTTGTTTAGTGACGCGAGGTCCGCTCGATCTTCTAGTTTTTCTATCTTTTCTTTGAGGTGGGTTTGTTCAAGAACTACCATTGTAAGTTGTAGGGTAATATTTCCCACTTCTTCAGTCAGCTTTTCTTGGGTGGAGCTAGCTGAAGTGTGGGCCTGAGCTAACTCTTCCACACGGGTGTTCACTTCCTGCTGCACATTAACTATTTGAGTTAACTGATTCTCACATCGGGTGATATTGTGTTTTGTTTCGTGTGTGAATGTAACCAAAGTTTCTTCCTGTTTAGTGACTCGGTTGGACAAAGTTTCAAATCTCTGGCTGAGCTTTTGAGTGGTGTTATTTAATTCTGTCATCTGTTTTGTCGTTCGTTCAAAATTTTCAGTCATAGTACGGTTTAATACGTCAAATTTTTCGTCGCTTTTATCTAGCCTTTGTTTAAAGTCCTGACCAAGTGCGTCCAGTTTTGCGTCAATTTTCTGACTAACGTCTCGTTTCATGTCTGCAAATAACTCTAATAGTCGGTCCAGTTTGTCAGTTTCCTGTGTCCGATTTGTGTCACATTGCTGAATTTGTCTCATATTCGGTTCTGACATTGATGTTAACAATGGCGCTGACGGTCTAGTCTCGCGTCCATTCCACATTTCGTCATTTAAAGTCGCCATCTGTGTATTATCACAAATGTTGCGAGTTTGAGGCAAAATCATTGCATTGATATGTGAACTGGTCCATAGAGGGGAACGCGGACTTTCTTGTTGGTTGAAAGATGAATCTACTTCACTTAACTCATCTGCCGAAACTATCTCTACCTTACCGCGTTCCATTGTAATAGAATGTATAATCGTAAGTCAAAAAGGGAATAATATAAGTCTGATTAATAAAAATTTGACTCGAATTTAGGTTGAAATATTCTCTCGTCAATGTAAATGATTGCTCTATTGCAAACAATGATTGAGAAAGCTGCAGCAGGGCGTACAAAATTTTTCGTAACAAATGACTGTTTGGCTGTCAAATTCACGATCTTCATATGCTACAACAATACTATAATTACCACAAACTACAATAGAGATAGATAATTTTAGAAAAATCTAGAAGAAGACTACAGGATGTGTGGAAAGGGAAAAATGGATTCTGCAGTTGGCTATTGAATGCTTGAATGAAACATAATTGTGTGACTCACCATTAAATTTTCTGTCCTGCAGCGGCTGGTCAAACACTTCTGCGTAAATCGTATTCGTCAAAATATGGATTTTCTTAATACATCTCCATCGGATAATCACCAAAAGTCCTCAAAATAACAGTTTTGCATCAACATATGCCATGCAAAGAAAAACAGATTGAATTAGTTACAAAAATTCTTTACAATATTGTTGTATAATCATTTGCTTAGGTACAATAAAGTTGGTGTTTTCGTTACCCTTTAAACTTCAGCATTTTTGGTTATTCTCTGTTGGGAAAAAATACAAATTAAAGTTTCAAATTTGCTCAAAAACGACACATCCGAAAATTGCGTCCTGTCGCGGGAGCCAGTTGTAGTGGTTAATAAAAAAATGGGAGAAGAGAGACCGTGAAAAAGGGAAAGAATGAAAGAAATGCAGATCGGACTTTGTATTACGGAAAAGCTATCGGACTTCGTTATTCGGAAAAGCTATTGTTGGGGTGGTCCTTGTGGCGTTTTTGAGCAAAAGTTAAACCAATTTTCACTACAAAAGTTATTGAAAAGAAACAGAGAATAACAGAATGTAACTGACAGGGGGAAATGGCGTAGCTTAAGAGTTCATTCTTTACCAGGTTAACATGTCTTCTTTCGGGCGGCGTCCACGTCTTCAAAAATCTCCTTCATTTCAGCGTGAAAAAATCTGCTCCGAAATCTTGTAATAGTCCAGGGATCACTAATTTATACCAATTAAAATCATCTTGATACTGTATGCAATTTAATTCACTTTGCTACTTCCATCCACCGAATTTCTTAATAACTTCCACAATGTCTACACATCACAATCAGATCAAGATTAGCCATTAAGTTTTTACGTCAGCATCCGATCACGCCTGCTTTAAGCTACCGCTATCAAGAGACAAACAAAAAACGGATAGAAAACAAAAAAAGTGTTACCATTTTAGTATTTTCTCTGCCGTCGAGCGCTCATACCTCTGCGACGGGATATTTTTTATCTGAGGGAACGAGTGTAGCGCGGCGAAATTTAAAGCCCCGCTACATTAGTGAACACAAGGTTGTCGTCACGAGACTGAATATTGTAACCCCCCAATCCTTCAAGAATAAGAGAAATATATACCTATTCAAAAAAGCAGAAAAAATTTACTTGACGCCTTCCTGAGAGACAATCTCCACTCCTTCCAAATTAACAATATAAGTGTGGACCAGTTGTGGCTTGAATTCAGAGAAATAGTATCGGCAGCAATTGAGAGATTTATACCAAATAAATTAACAATCGATGGAGCTGATCCTCCTTGGTACACAAAAGTGATCAGAACACTCTTGCAGAAACAACGAAAAAAGTTGCCAAATTTAAAAAGACGCCAGACGCAAAATCTCCAAGACTGGCGATCTTTAACAGAAGCTTGAAGTTTAGCGCGGACTTCAATGCGAAGTGCTTATAATAGTTTCCACAACGAAAATTTGTCTCGAAACCTGGCAGAAAATCTAAAGAGATTCTGGTCGTATGTGAAGTATGTTAGCGGCAAGACACAATCAATGCCTTCCCTGCGCGATAGGAGTGGAGATACTATCGAAGACAGTGCTGCCGAAGCAGAGTTACTGAACACAGCCTTTCGAAATGCCTTCAAAAAAGAAGACGAAGTAAATATTCCAGAACTGGAATAAAGAGTAGCCGCCAACATGAGTAACGTGGAAGTAGATATCCTCGAAGTAGTGAAGCAACTTAAATCACTTAATAAAAACAAGTCTTCTGGTCCAGACTATATGCGAATTAGGTTCCTTTCAGAGTATGCTGATGCAATAGTTCCATACTTAACAATAATACACAATTGTTCGCACGACGAAAGATCCGTACCCAAAGACTGGAAAGCTGCACAGGTCACACCAATGTTCATGAAAGGTAGTAGGAGTAATCCACTAAATTACAGGCCCATATCATTAACGTCGATATGCAGCAGGATTCTGGAACATATATTGTGTTCCGACATCATGAATTACCTCGAAGAAAACGGTCTATTGACAGAGTCAGTACGGATTTAGAAAACACCATTCTTGTGGAACACAACTAGCTCTTCAGTCGCACGAAGTGTTGGGTGCTATCGACAAGGGGTTTCAAATTGATTCCGTATTTTTGGATTTCCGGAAGGCTTTTGACACTGTGCCACACAAGCGGCTTGTAGTGAAATTGCGTGCCTATGGATCATCGTCTCAGTTACGTTACTGAATTCGCTATTTCCTGTCAGAGAGATCACAGTTCGTAGTAACTGACGGATAGTCATAGAGTAAATCAGAAGTGATTTATGGCGTTCGCCAAGGTAGTGTTATAAGCCCTTTGCTGTTCCTTATCTATAACGTGTGTTCAAAAAGAATCAGGCCGGAGGCATAATTACAGAAACCAGTACTTGTGTGTTAGAAGTATTGACCCTGGCTGTTGAGACACTTGTTGCACTGTGACACAAGGCGGAGAATGGCTGTCTCATAAAATTCCCGGGGCTGCGATGTTAACCAGTTCCGCACGTGCAGCTGGACGTCGTCGTCCGAGGTGAATCGTTAGCCCCTCAGTGCCATTCTAAGGGGACCAAAAATGGCTTAATTACATGGAGAGAGGTCCAGACCGTATGGAGGGTGGCCGAGAACCTCCCACTTGAATTTCTGCTGGAGTGCCGCGACTGTGTTGGCCTTGTCGTGTTGGCATTGTCGTGGAGTAGAATGACCCCACGGGTGAGATTGCCTGCTCGTCTTGATTTGATCGCTTGGCGAAGGGTGGTCAGAGTTTGCGAGTAACGCTGGGCATTCACTGTTGCCCCGTGCTGCAGGACGTAAATCAGAAGGGTCCCTTTATGGTCCCCTTAAAAAGGCTCTGAGGGGCAAACGATTAACCTCGGACGACTAAGTCCAACCGTACGTGAGAAAGTGGTTAACATCGCAGCCCCGGGTATTTTATGAGACAGCCATTCACCGCCTTGTGTCACAGAGGAAGAAGTGTCTCAACAGCCAGGATCAATACAGCTAACACACCGGCACTGCTTTATGTAATCATGTCTTTGGCTCGTTTCTTTTTGAACGCGCCTTATGTATAAACGATTTGGGAGAATCAGAGCAGCCGTCTTAGGTTGTTTGCAGATGACGCTGCCGTTTATCAACTACTAAAGTCATCAGAAGATCAAAACAAATTTCAAAATGATTTAGAAAAGATATATGTATATGAGCTGTGAGACTGCTCAAATTACGTGCTAGAAAAATCAAAATTACAATCTAACCACAGCTACTAAAAGAAGACAGGAAGCTATGGATCTTTGCTGATGGACAAACTTGTGATTGGCACATAATTTTAATTTCCACTAAAGAACAAATTTCATTATTGTGGAGTTACAAAACTGGAATAACAACATAAAATTTAATTCAGACCTTTGTCCTCTTAAGAGAATATACAACTGACTTGAACAGTCTGCCATGCTTTAATAGGCTATAACAAACAATACTTTAAAGTAAATAATTAGATCTGATTGCAAAAGGACCACAGACAGTCAGCACCATAAGCCCAGTGTTCAGTTCATTGCTTACGTAACCAAAATTTACACAATACTAATGATTCACTTTGAGTTACTTATAAAAAGATCTTTTCCGTCCCGGCAGACGAGCCAGATACTTAACTAAAGGATGGGAGCACGGCTTATGCACGGTGGTACTCGGAAAAACGAGTAGAAAGCACCACCAAGCAATTTCGAAGATGATCAGTCTGCAAACCAGGACAGAAAACACGCAGCACGCACACACACGATCTCCGCCTGCCCGCCAAGGCGACGAACCCCGTCTGCCCCGCATACCAGACCAATCCTGCAACAGCAAATAATTCACGCGGCAGACAAATTCAACTCGTGATTCAGCTTTTCAAGACCACGCTAGGCTTACTAACTAGACGACTACCTGTAACATAACTGACAAACAAACTGAGACATTTACCGAATAAAAAAACAATTAAAATTACACTGACTTACGAAGCTCTGCCCTTCATACAGGGTGTTTCAAAAATGACCGGTATATTTGAAACGGCAATAAAAACTAAACGAGCAGCGATAGAAATACACCGTTTGTTGCAATATGCTTGGAACAACAGTGCATTTTCAGGCAGACAAACTTTCGAAATTACAGTAATTACAATTTTCAACAACAGATGGCGCTGCAAGTGATGTGAAAGATCTAGAAGACAACGCAGTCTGTGGGTGCGCCATTCTGTACGTCGTCTTTCTGCTGTAAGCGTGTGCTGTTCACAACGTGAAAGTGTGCTGTAGACAACATGGTTTATTCCTTAGAACAGAGGTTTTTTCTGGTGTTGGAATTCCACCGCCTAGAACACAGTGTTGTTGCAACAAGACGAAGTTTTCAACGGAGGTTTAATGTAACCAAAGGACCGAAAAGCGATACAATAAAGGATCTGTTTGAAAAATTTCAACGGACTGGGAACGTGACGGATGAACGTGCTGGAAAGGTAGGGCGACCGCGTACAGCAACCACAGAGGGCAACGCGCAGCTAGTGCAGCAGGTGATCCAACAGCGGCCTCGGGTTTCCGTTCGCCGTGTTGCAGCTGCGGTCCAAATGACACCAACGTCCACGTATCGTCTCATGCGCCAGAGTTTACACCTCTATCCATACAAAATTCAAACGCGGCAACCCCTCAGCGCCGCTACCATTGCTGCACGAGAGACATTCGCTAACGATATAGTGCACAGGATTGATGACGGCGATATGCATGTGGGCAGCATTTGGTTTACTGACGACGCTTATTTTTACCTGGACGGCTTCCTCAATAAACAGAACTGGCGCATATGGGGAACCGAAAAGCCCCATGTTGCAGTCCCATCGTCCCTGCATCCTCAAAAAGTACTGGTCTGGGCCGCCATTTCTTCCAAAGCAATCATTGGCCCATTTTTCAGATCCGAAACGATTACTGCATCACGCTATCTGGACATTCTTCGTGAATTTGTGGCGGTACAAACTGCCTTAGACGACACTGCGAACACCTCGTGGTTTATGCAAGATGGTGCCCGGCCACATCGCACGGCCGACGTCTTTAATTTCCTGAATGAATATTTCGATGATCGTGTGATTGCTTTGGGCTATCCGAAACATACAGGAGGCGGCGTGGATTGGCCTCCCTATTCGCCAGACATGAACCCCTGTGACTTCTTTCTGTGGGGACACTTGAAAGACCAGGTGTACCGCCAGAATCCAGAAACAATTGAACAGCTGAAGCAGTACATCTCATCTGCATGCGAAGCCATTCCGCCAGACACGTTGTCAAATGTTACGGGTAATTTCATTCAGAGACTACGCCATATTATTGCTACGCATGGTGGATATGTGGAAAATATCGTACTATAGAGTTTCCCAGACCGCAGCGCCATCTGTTGTTGAAAATTGTAACTACTGTAACCTCGAAAGTTTGTCTGCCTGAAAATGTACTGTTGTCCCAAGCATATTGCAACAAACGGTGTATTTCTATCGCCGCTCGTTTAGTTTTTATTGCCGTTTCAAATGTACCGGTCATGTTTGAAACACCCTGTATTAAAAGAAAGTATAAAACCAAAACTGGGCGGAGAGCACACTAATTAACATAGTCCATGAAACTGACGTTGCAAGGAACCTTTAAAACAAGCAGTAAACAGCACTTGGAAGCCTTAGACTTCATAAGTTCAGTATGACACACTCTTATTCAGAACGATCATTAGCTGATCTCCGGCAGATACCACATGCCACCATAAGCTTCGCAAATCTTCACGGGTTAACAGCAGCATATGAATCATACGTAACTTAAGCTCCAGTTACGCGATGAGAAGATGTTCAGCCTGAGATGACGGACCCGCCACCGTTTCGCACGCAAACGCGTCGACTATTCAGTACCGTACACCAGGCACGCGGCAAAACGGCGATGACGGCCGTCTCCAGGCACAGCGGATAGAAACCAGGGCCTGCCTTCAAAACATGTTGGCTCGTTGGAACGCCGACCAGCGAGAGAGAGCTCGGCCACACGCCAAGCCGGAAAACCAAAGGCGGAACCGTCAGAGATATAAGAGCAGACGAGTGTCGATATCAGCGACGCAAGTTGAGCAGAACTAGCGACAGTCGCCAGGGCTCAGTACGATGTGAGAATTGGCAGCTGACCTAAATAACGATAAGTGTGAAGTCATCGACACGAGTGCTAAAATGAATCCGTTAAACTTTGGTTACACGTTAAATCAGTCAAATGTAAAGGCCGTAAATTCAACAAAATACCCAGGAATTACAATTACGAACAACTTAAATTCGAAGGAATACACAGAAAACGTTGTGGGGAAGGTTAACTAAAGACTTTGTTTTTTGGCAGGATACTTAGGAAATGTAACAGGCCTACTAAGGAGGCTGCCTACACTACGCTTGTCCATCCTCTTTTAGAATAATGCTGCACTGTGTGGGATCCTTACCAGATACGGTCGACGGTGTACATCGAAAAAGTTCAAAGGAGGGCAGCACGTTTTGTATAATCGCTGAATATGGGAAAGAGTGTCACTGAAATGATACAGGGTTTGGGATTAACATCATTAAAACAAAGGCGTTTTTAGTCGCGGAGGAATCTTTCTCACGAAATTACAATCACCAACTTTCTCCTACAAATGCGAAAATATTTCGTTGACGCCGACCTACATAGGGACAAACAATCACTATGATAAAATAAGGCAAATACGAGCTCGTACAGAATGATATAGGTGTTCGTTCTTTCCGCGCTCTATATGAGATTGGAATAATAGAGAATTGCGAAGGTGGTTCGGTGAACCATCTGCCAGACACTTAAATGTGATTTGCAGAGTATCCATGTAGATGTAGATGTGTTGTGGTGATGAAAATTTCACCCTGCAGATGAAGAACTATGTGAGTACATGACGGATATTGACTGTGTCTGACATTCTTGAACTCTTCAGTTCAAAGGCCTATCAGGAGGGCGTGCACGCAGCACTTACCACCGTCCGTCGAACTTAGAGAGTGGTCAAACCATTGGCGAGACGGACACGGGAACTCCATAGCGACAGATAACAGCAGAGACAGCTGACTGTGGTACAATGACTGCGAAACAAATGGTGACGAGTTAGATTCAGATCAAAAGTATGGCAAGAAGAGTAGGTAAAGGTCCTGCAAGAAGAACTATGGAACTAAAAGATCGTGGAACTGTTGGGCTGCCTCTGAAGAATCGAAGGTTGACATATCTGAAATCCGGGCAGTGGTACCAGGCATTGTGTCACGACGATCCGAATGGAACAGGTTACTGGAAACTGGGCTGAGATCTTACGATGGGGCATTTTTACCACTGTTGGTGCTCACGTGGCCCACGTAATTTATTAACTCTGGCGCTACTGCTTATCCAAGGTAAATTTGTAAAATTTGCAGTTTCGCATTATTCTTCGGCTCTTTTGTCAGGAGGGAGACTGTACACTCATCGTTCAAGAAATCTTCCAACTTCTCTAAGTTTAATCTCGTGAACTGGAACTGGACTGGACTCCTGTTCTTTATAACTCGTTTATCTGTGTTGTAATCCTGAATTATGTAAGTGTTGTAGTTACGAAATGCTCTCTGATAACTGATTCACCCAACTAAAATTGTAAAACTATGTTTTAATTAATTTTACCACAGAGCTTAGAAAACGTAACTGTATCTCAAATAATCTGTTGTGTGAAATTCTGTTGTGCAGTAAGTTGCGCCGCTACAATGCGTGACGTCACAGTACGTGACTTGCAGCTGTCAGAGCAAAAATATTACATACATTAATGAACGAATTTTGAAAGAATAAATCACCAAAACTTTTCTACACTGAAAAGCCAAAGAAACTGGTACGCCTGTCTAATATCCTCTAGGAAACCCGTGAGCACGCAGAAGTGCCGCAACACGACGTGGCATGGGCTCGGCTAATGTCTGAAGTAATGCTGGAGGGAACTGACAACATGAATCCTGCTCAGCTGTCTGTAAATCCGAAAGAGTAGGAGGGGGTGGAGATCTCTTCTGAACATTACTTTGCAAGGCATCCCTGATATGCTCAATAATGTTCATGTCCGGGGAGTTTGGTACCCAGCGGACGTGTTTAAACTCAGAAGAGTATTCCTGGAGCCACTCTGTAACAAGTTTGGACGTATGGGGGGGGGGGTCGCATTGTTCTGCTGGAACTGCCCAAGTTCGTCGGAATGCACAATGGGCGTGAATGGATGAAGGTGATCAGACAGGATACTTACATACGTTTCACGTGTCAGACTCGTACCCCTCCAACTGCTCACGACCCACACCATTACAGAGCCTCCACCAGATTGAACGGTCCCCTGCAGGGTCCATGGATTCATGAGGCTGTCTCCATACCAGTACACGTCCATCCAATTGATACAATTTGAAAAGAAATTCGTCCGACCAGGCAACGTGTTTCCAGTCATCAACAGTCCAATGCCGGTGTTGACGGGTCCTGGGGAGGTGTAAAGCTTAGTGTCGTGCAGTCATAAGAGATACAAGAGTGGGCCTTCGATGCGAAAACTCATATCGATGATGTTTCGTTGAATGATTCGTACGCTGACAGTTGTTGATGGCCCAGCATTGAAATCTGCGGCAATTTGTGGATGGGTTGCACCTCTGTCATGTTGAACGATTCTCTTCAGTCATAGTTGGTCCCGTTCTTGCAAGATCCTTTTCCAGCCGCATCGATGGTGGAGGTTTGATTTTTTACCGGATTCCTGATATTCGCGGCAAACCCGTGAAATGGTTGAACGGGAAAATCCTCTCTTCATCGCCATCTAGGGGATGCTGGGTCCCATCGCTATAACATAACGTTCAAACTCACTTAAATCTTGATACCCTGCCATTGTATCAGCAGCAACTAATCGATCTAACAACTGCGCCAGACACTTGATGTCTTATATAGGCGTTGCCGACCGCTGCGCCATATTCTACCTGTTTACCTATCCCTGTATTTGAATGCGCATGCCTATACCTGTTACTTTGGCACTTCAGTGTATATAAATGCTCTATGAATTTACGTACACAATCCCACTGAACAAAATTCCAAACTCAGAATAATGCACACGTGAATGTAACACCGTACTGTGAAAATAAAGCTGTCTGCAGGCGAAATGAAATCTGAACTGAACTTTGCCTAAACTGACCCGACAGTGGATATTGCAAAGCAAAGCTAACTGACTGATCTAACTGTAACCTGACTGTAACGTAAAATTGACCCTAATAATTTCTCTTGCCTTGCCTGTGGAAACGTTTAACTTTCCCCTTCCTAACCGGCCTAGTGGATTGCGATGTAGCTGTCAGTGATCACATCTGCCTAATGAAATTTTACAGTGAATAAGGCTATCGTTACCGAAGGAAAATGACACACGTTATATGGAAGAAAGAGTACAACAGACTCTTCTGAAGCAAGAATCTACTCTAAACTTCGCTAGGGCAATGAATCTCTAGAATCTTAAGAAAGGTAATGGCAAAGAAATTTAAGCAAATAATCTGGAGTGGCAAGAGGAGATTGTCACGCTTTACCACAGCACAACAGTTCACGAGAAAATAAATGAATTATAAAGCACTGAGCTTGCAGTTACTTATTCCGAAATACTGAATTTTGAAAGTAAAGTTAAACGGAGTTACTGGTTAAATAAATGACTGGCTTAACTTAAACTTTACATTACGCGTAACGTAACGCAAAATTTAGGAAAAGGCAAGCAATTTACTTCTGATTATTGAAAGACGAGTGACTTTACTTAAAGCAAGTGAGAAACTGATTTTACTTTTAATATAACAACAGTGAGATACATACCAAGCCAGCAGAAGTCACTTGCTAAGCTAAATACAGAATGAATGAAATTGTGCACTCTTAATTTGTGCTGTATCTTTAGTTAATAATTTTGAAAGTGATATTTTACGTCACGCTAAGTGAATGAAGTTTATACTTAAAACGGCATATTATTTACGCCTCTGTTATGCAATACAAAAATGAACAATTATTGAGGCAGAAAATTTAGACTGAAACTGCTCGTTAGCAAACAAAAAAGGCTGGTAGTAAATATTTAATCTATCTTAATATTCTTACGACACTCGGTGATTGAGTGAGAAAAAAAAGGGACGCTGCTTGATAATAATGTCTGAGGACAATGACAACACAGGTGTCCTACGAGTTTTAACTATTGCAGGTTGTTATTCAAGTTAGTCATAGTTGCCCGCCCGGTTAGCCATGCTGTCTAACGCACAGCTTTCCGGGCGGGAAGGCGTGCCGGTCCCCGGCACGAATCCACCCGGCGGATTAACGTCGAGATCCGGTGTGCTGGCCAGTCTGTGGATGGTTTTTTAGGCGGTTTTCCATATGCCTTGGCGAATGCGGGCTGGTTCCTCTTATTCCGCCTCAGTTAAACTATGTCGGCGATTGCTGCACAATCATTTCTCCACGTTTACACTCTTTCTCTCTCTCTCTCATACACACACACACACACACACACACACACACACACACACACACCATTACTCTACCACGCAAACATTGCGGTTACACTCGTCTGGTGTGAGACGTTACCGTGAGGGTCTACTGGGGGCCGAACCGCACAGTAGCTCTGGGTTCGGTGTGGGGCGGCGGTGGGGTGGGTGGACTGCTGTGGCCTGTTGTGGGGTTGTGAACCACTGAGGGCTACGGCGGGGCCGAAGCCTCTCCGTCGTTTCTAGGTCCACAGTTCAATAGAATACAATACAAGAGTCATACTTTGTGAAAGAAATGCAAGTGGATAAATCCTGTGTTTTACTATATCTGTCAGTTAACAGTCTTACTATGTTGTAACCGTGCGGACGACGAAGAATGCAGCTGACGACAATGCTGAGCTGCCTCTGGTGCTGTTGCTGGATGAGATCCCCGAGTCGTCTCCAGAGCCACGGATAGTTATGGTCAGGCAACAGTTAGAACTGTAGCTTCCTCCGCCTGTCCACTCCTACCGTGCTCTCAATACTCACAGGTTAACGAACTACGCACGCCTTCACTGGCGCGAGCATAACTGCACGCCACGTCTGCGGGAGAGCCCAACAAACACTTCGGCACTCTTTCATGACTCGAGCTGCTCTGCCTCCTCTTTGGTCGCAACGCGACAGAGACTCTCCATACGCAAAGGTATCCAACGGCATAGCTACTACCATTTCGTCGTTGCTACCGACACATTTAACCAAAGTTCGTTTGGCTATTACTCAGCAATTTACAATATTTTCGTTACAATTACAATCAGTTATATACAGCCAGAAATAAGTACACTATTACATCGATTACTTATTAAATATAATTTATGTAACACGGCTTACAGATTCAGGAACAGAAGTACAGTACAAGTTATCAACGGATATTAAACGGCAAACATTTTTGGATGGTGTAGAAGGTATTTTATCTGCATTTTCGGTGTCACAAACGGAAACCCCACACTGCTCGAAGTGTTGATCATAAAAAATACAGCAAAGCTGCAAGTTAGCTAAAAGGAAAGTATACCTTGCTTAGTGCAATGCGAAGGCAAGCAACTTTTCTAAGTGGATCATGCTTGACTTTTAGCTACTGTATTCCGCAAACTGCAATGCTGCAACACACATAACTGGAAAAAGGAAATTCTTTCGTGAGGAGACGGCGAAAGAATTTTAATTTGCTAAATGATTGGAAGTAATGTATCCTAAAAAACTGTATTACGGAAACCGAGCCGGCCGGTGTGGCCGAGCGGTTCTAGAACCGCGCGACCGCTACGGTGGCAGGTTCGAATCCTGCCTCGGGTATGGATGTGTCTGATGTCCTTAGGTTAGTTAGGTTTAAGTAGTTCTAAGTTCTAGGGGACTGATGACCATAGTGCTCAGAGCCATTTTTTTGAACGGAAACCGATAGACGTTCCTCCACAATAACAGTGTTGTGCACAAAAATTTTCCGTTGTAACAAAAATATCTCTGCGATGAAGTTAATTACTAACAATGGTAAAGGATGATAAAATCTGTGAATGTAAACTATATGAATTGCTAACTTTATACTTATTTTGGTCTGAAGAATGAAAGCAACTGATCCAAACCGACAAAGAAAAATTTCACTAAAGCTTTCAGTTGTTCAGACACATCACAACTGCACACAAATAAGGAGTGCAGCAAGAACTGCAACTGGACATCTTCAGTTTCCAAATTACTATTTACCAAATCATATTTATCAGTTCATCATCCTGTGTAATTTTCTCTCTGTGCACTGCGAGCTAGTTCAAGAGCGCTCAGTAGCGTAGCCAACACCAGACTCTCACGCAGGCTTCTCTTAGAATGCTTACTGTAGCGACATAACGGAAATGTTTAGCGTACAAATTTGAAGTATGACACATTCAATGAAAATGAAAAGCTCACGTCACTTTCTCTCAAGTACCAAAAATTAACTAGAAATCTCACAACCTACTGTGGTGAGCTGCTGTTCGAATGCTACATTGAAAACAAGTGCGAACAGGGTGCACCAGGAGGAATGGTCAGTTTTAAGGATGCGAAAGTAACGAAATAGTCTAGTAAACATGGGATATAAAATGCATACCTTTAGACCTATGAGGACTTGTGCAGTACGAGAGACGTGTTCTACATGGCCCACACGATCACCTCTTAAAATACGGGAAGCAAAGAGCTTGTAGTATAAGAGATTTGTTTCACAATATCGAAGAAGAAGAAGAACTGCTCATAGCTCTTAAGGTATGCATTTTGGATCCCATGTTTACTACACTACTCTTATTTTGCTTCGAATGATCGCTCCTGCCGTATGCCTGAAAACTGAGCATTCCTCCTGGGATACACTGCTTATGAAGAGGTTCATCTGAGAAACCACCAATGTTGTAGCCCATAATGAAATACTAACATTTAAATTTGTTTTTATTGTTATGTCAGACATATCTCAGTTACAGCAGCACTGCAAGTTAGTGGTAAAGCTGAATGAATAGATTGAGACAATTCATTACTGATAATCGCGATTCACAATTCCAGGTTCAATATGCTGCTGACAACTCTCTCACATCTGCCGACGGCAAGAGACCACCGCAACACGTTCGAATACGAAGGGTCACTGCCGACCACCATTCCAATTTAAGTTGCTCGTAATTGTAATACCTAGGTATTTAGTTCAATTTACGGCTTTTAGATTAGATTGATTTATCGTGTAACCGAAGTTTAACGAATTCCTTTTAGCACTCATGTGAATGACCACACACACTTCGTTATTTAGGCTCAACTGCCACTTTTCGCACCATTCAGATATATTTTCTAAATGGGTTTGCTATTAGTTTTGATCTTCTGATGACTTTATTAGGCGCTGCAGTCTGGAACCGCAAGACCGCTACGGTCGCAGGTTCGAATCCTGCCTCGGGCATGGATGTTTGTGATGTCCTTAGGTTAGTTAGGTTTAACTAGTTCTAAGTTCTAGGGGACTAATGACCTCAGCAGTTGAGTCCCATAGTGCTCAGAGCCATTTGAACCATTTTTTTGACTTTATTAGTCGACAAACGACAGCGTCATCTGCAAACAACCTAAGACGGCTGCTCATATTGTCTCCCAAATCGTTTATATAGATAAGGAACAGCAAAGGGCATATAACACCACATTGGAGAACGCTACAAATCACTTATGTTTTACTCGATGACTTTCCGTTAATTACTACGAACTGTGACCTCTCTGACAGGAAATCACAAATCCAGTCACATAACTGAGACGATATTCCATAAGCACGCAATTTCACTATAAGCCGCTTGTGTGTTACAGTGTCACAAGCCTTCCGGTAATCCAGAAATACGGAATCGATTTGAAGTCCATTGTCAATAGCACTCAACACATCATGTGAATAAAGAGCTAATTATGTTTCACAGGAACGATGTTTTCTAAACCCATGTTGAGTGTGTGTCAATAGACCGTTTTCTTCGAGCTAATTCATAATGTTTGAACACAATGTATGTCCCAAAATCCTGCTGCATATCGACGTTAACGATATGGGCCTGTAATTAAGTGGATTACTCCTACTACCTTTCTTGAATATTGGTGTGACCTGAGCAACTTTCCAGTCATTGGGTACGGATCTTTCGTCGAGTGAACGGTTGTATATGATTGTTAAGTATGGAACTAAAGCATCAGCATACTCCGAAAGGAACCTAATTGGTATACAGTCTGGACCGGAAGACTTGCTTTTATTAAGTGATTTTAGTTGCTTCACTACTCCGAGGATATCTACTTCTACGTTACTCATGTTGGTAGCAGTTCTCGTTTCGAATTCTTTAATGAGGAAGGATGGGCAGGCAAGTCGACCACGCCCTTTCAGCAACAATCATGGCATTTACCTGAAGCGATTTATGGAAATCACTGAAAACGTAAATCAGGTTGGCCGGGCGCCGGTTTGAACCGTTGTCCTGCCGAATGCAATCTCAGTGTGCTAACCACTGCGCCACCTCCTTCCGTAGGACCGAGGTGGAATGATGATTATGTGCGTGGAGCACTGTGGACCTGCAGGAGGCGAATAGAAGCCAGGGAGGGGGAGGGAGAAAAATAAAACGACTGTGTGAGGCGGAACGTTTGTAATTAGTATTGGAAAGACTGGTATACCGCGAGACGGATTTCATCGTTGAGGAGTGGGAATTGGTTGAAATTCCGATGGGACAAGGTGGATAAAGCGTGGCTATGTATGGAAGGTGGAATGGGGATGCAGCGACGTATCAGTGTACATAGGTTGGCGATTAGTGAGTGTGGTACTTCTGCCGGGACTCGGTTTTGTGTGTAATGTATTGGTTAGGATGGTGCTCCAGCAAGAGAAAGTGTGGTGTGGGAAGTGGATGAGTTGATCTAAGATGCAAGGTGGGATAAGTAGTCGGATGCGAAAGGCGAGGAAGAGTGCATGTCTTTCGAAGATTTCAAGGGACTTGTAGAATTTATGGGAGGCGGAGATTCAAGGAATATTAGTGGAGGTGAGGTTGTCGCTGATGAAGTATTTATAGGTGACGCAAATAGTACAGGGATGTAGACCCTAGGTGAGGGCTGTTAGTAGGTTTACTAGTTTAGTCGGGTTTGGGTTCTGTGTAGGATGACTGGGAGGCGTGTTTTCCACATTAGTTTCTTGTCAGCGTTAGTCTTAAGTACTTTGCTATGTTAGTATGGGTTGGTTTTAAATGGAGAAATGAAAATCTGGAAGACAAAAATTCCGAGTACTCCGACGAAAGATAGGGGGTTGGTTTTTCTGTGAATTTGCACAAAGTTTTAGCATATTACAGCAATCGATGTCGAGATTCAAGTGGCCCTGGTGGAAGGCACCTGAGAGTTGAAGAATGTGGCGAGAGGCCAGGTAGGCGGTGTCGTCAGCATACTGCAAGAGACAGGTGGTGTGGTGGGGGTCGGGAATCTTTACAGTGTGTAGTATGTAGAGGAGGGGGTTAGGACAGAGCATTGAAGAACATCTGTAGAAGGGGTGAAATATGCGACAGCAGGTATTGTTGATTGTGACACATGAAGGACGCTGGTGAAAGAAGAATGCTATACGGCGGGTGCAGTTTACTTGGAGTATATAGGTTTGTAGCTTGAAGAACAATCCAGAATGCCATACCTGGCCAAAAGCATTTTGGATGTCAAGGGAGACAAATATGGCAGATTTCCGCTTATTTAGTCGACTGGAGATAGGGAGGGTAAGATAAAGAAATTGGTCGTTGTGAAACTCCTCTAACGTATTTAGTTTATTAATTTTTTGGCTGTCGGACTTGTGTATGGGAGCTTTACGAAGAGAATAACTTTCGTTACTAAGTAAAGTCTCTCAATTTATAATGGAAAGAATGCCACTTAAAAATAATAAGAGTGCAGATCATACTGCTTCGTTTTATTATCCTTTAGGTATTTAACAGACTCTTCAGTAATGGCTAAGATCATCCACTCCTGTGCTAATAATGAAGTTAATTACTCACTATCACTGAAATAACTATTTGCTGCACTGCATTTCCACATTAACTTTACGTGTTAACACTGTTCACGGAAGCCGTTTTGCGTCGATCCCAATATCAATATATTCCGTCGTTGCAGACTTTTGATCAACAACCACGATGCTGTATCTCCCAAAATATTTATAAATAATTCCGTGTGCCTTTCCGTGAAATAAACCGAACCACAAATTACTTTTATCCTTGGGACTAACGTAATACTTTCACGCTCACAATCAACTCCTTAACAAAATTGTGCAGACATTTTATGCGAGACGCAGTGCTCGCGACGCTCCTTATGGAATCCAAACAACGCCTCTCGGCTCACATACGTGGGCGTGACCAGTAGCGTTTGTTCGTTTTTGATGTTAAATGGCGAGATAGTGCCTCTGACAGAGGATACGCTCGCTCAGCCTCAAAAATTACAGAAGGCAGCGATGAGTACGGACTATCATATTACTATGTCATAATACCAAAGACAACGATACTCCTTACAACGCGTAGAGTATGTATATGTATGGAGTAAGCATCGTCTACTAGGCATGTCCCCAACACCAAACCAGACTAGTCACGTGATTTTGGGACGACGCTGCATGTCTACAATTCGCTGTAACAACGAAACTTGAATATTAAACATATTAGCCTTGACTGAGCTTTAGTAACAGTTGTGGCACAGAACTGTTGTTGCTACGGATGTAAAGAGAAGCATGAGAAAGGAGGAGAACTTACTTTTCGTAGGTGTGTATAACAAACGTCTAACTGCAAATGTCATATTGGTGTGAGGTACTTTGTATACTGAAAAATATCGAGAAACGGTATTATCAAGTCCTGTGTTGTAGAGATAATTTTTGCGATCTTATGTTCAGTTGTCTACGAGAAAAGTGCTAGATAAATTTGCTAGTGTGATTGACTAAACTGTCAGAAAGTGTATAAATTTATCCATGTCAGTCTGATTAATTTCGTCTAATTTATGCAGGTTCTCAAACATTTGTGTATAGCTAAGTTTCCCTGTATGAGTCAGATCCCTATACAGTGTCACTGTAACATAATTAACTGGAACCATTTCGAAAACAGAATCAGTGCAATAGAAAACCTAAAGAAAAGTATTGTCGGCTGTTATTCCCTTTATTACTCCAAAATTCGAGCACTGATCTTGTATTCTTTATTTTTTTGCGTAGTGTATGGTTTTACTTTTCCTGTGAGATGGCGGAAAGATGTTATAGATATTTTACTTATCTGTAAAAAGCAGAAGGGTAAATAAAGAAAATATTAAAATAATAATGGATAAGCAGGTGGTGCCCGCTTACCGCATTTACTGAAACAATGCCATAGTTCGAAATACGGTTTTTTTGGTACACTTCTGCATCGTCTAAGGTGTCATTGTTACGTAACTAATTAGAAAAGAGATTCGACAGTATGAATAAGCGCAATAGAAAACGCAAAAGTAATGGGAGTGGAATCTGAGCCATGATATTGTGGCGAAAAAGCACAATACCATTGCTCTTCACATCATTAAGCCAGCTTCAGTTCCTGGTGTCTAACAGTTAAGATGGCTGTAAAACAAAAACTAAAAAGTTCCACAGTACTTACGAAGGTAATCAGTCTGTAGCAGCGAAGTAATACGCTAAGGGCTATACGGGATATAATGCGCCGTCCCTAAATCACGTAACTTGAGTTACAGTAGTTGTTGCAGGCAGAATTTTCGTTCTGCGCATCCGAATACTCACTCCACAGATATTTATACTTTATGTCAAATCGTCGATGGAATAGATGGGACGAGAGTCACTATGGGTGCGATGAGATGGCTTCGTTGGGTAAAGATGATTCCAAGGATCTTCCTGACAGCTGCCGTGAGGCTGATACATCGATAGAATGAAGGTTCACATGGCTCTAAGCACTATGGGACTTAACATGTGAGGTCATCAGTCCCCTAGACGTAGAACTACTTAAACCTAACTAACCTATGGACATCACTCACATCCATGCCCGAGGCGGGATTTGAACCTGCGACCGCAGCAGCCGCGTGGTTCCGGACTGAAGCGCCTAGAGCCGCTCGGTCACCGCGGCCGGCTGGGATGAAGGGTTGCAAGGGAGGTTTATCACAGTTCATGAAGAAGTGATCCAATACTCAAACTTATTTTACGCCGATGAGCCATAACATTGGGACCACTTGTTTAACAGCGTGTTGGTCCACTTTTCCAATACAGTACAATAGCAGTTCTGCTTGGCATGGAAGTCCTTCATAGGTTTCCAGAAGTATGTCGCACCAGATGTCCAGTCATAGGTCATTAAACTCCAGCAAACTACGGGACGGTGGCTTGTGGGCACACAGTTGGCGCCCCATATGTGTTTTAATAGATATAGGTCAGGGGCATTTCCTGGCTAAGACGTCAGCTCACTATCATTCTCCTCAAACCACTGTAGTACGATTCTGGCCTTGTGTTGCGGAGAGTTATCCTGCTGGAAGATGTTACAGCCGTAGGGGGAGACTTCAAGCATGAAGTGATGCAATAATGGTCACTTAGTTCACTGCAGTCACGGCGTCTTCGAGTAGTAAGATAGGCTCGATAGTAATCCAACTCAGTGTAGCCATAGCACAATTCTGCTCTCACCGGACAGTATCTGTGGCGCGGTGTACGTTTCAGGCAGCCTTCGCCTGGATGACGTCGTGAGAGGACCCAGCCATCCACAAGGTGTTTAAGAAATGCGATTCAATCGGCAGGCGACACGTTTCTATTGATCGACGATGAAAACTCAATGATGCTGTGCCCACTGCAATCGTATCTGACCATTAATTGGGTCAGCACATGAACACGTAGGCGTCGTGTAATGTGGAGCTCCATGTTCGACATTGGCCTTCTGCTCTTTCTGCTACCATTTTAGTGCAACTTGTGATCACACATTTTTCTAAACTTGTGTTCACACAGTTTTTTGTGAGCAAATTTTAATGACTTTAGTAGAAATGTCCCCGAAAATAAAGCCGCAAGATGACGACCATAAGAGATAGAAAATGGCCTTAGAAATGAAATGTAAAATCATTGAAAAACGCGAACGTGGTGTGATTTAGCACGCACATACAGTCGGTATACATAACTATATATTATGTCCATTTCGTGGATGCGAATGATGGGAGGCGAGAAACAGTTGCAATGCTTGATCCCTGGTGTGTGCGGTGCGAAGTTTGGCCATCTGCTGCCTGAAGGTTCTGACAAAACCTTTCGCTTCGCCGTTCGACTGTAAATGGAACGGTGCACTAGTTAGATGCTGTATGCCATTGCGTTCACAGAAAGTTTCAGATTCGTATTACGTGAACTGAGGGCCGTTGTCCCATAATATGTCTTCAGGCAAACCTTCTGTAAGTGGGCTGCTTCTTTGTTGGCAGCGCTGTGTAGCGCTTTGCATTCGATCTCTGACTGAGCTTTCTTTGTAAGAGACTCTGTGGCTGGTTGGACTCGTTGTTGGAAGTTAATCGCCAGTAGTGTTGGGCAGTTGGAAGTTAGTCGCCAGCAGTGATGGAAGTACAGTGGGGCAGTTGGAGGTGAACGGCCAGCAGTGATGGATGTTAGATGTGAGAAGTTAGCATTGATGGAGGGTAGAGGTCTGAAGTATTAGCGAAGAAGATTGAAAATTATTCATGATTATATATTTTTGTACTGGATGTCAATGACGATTTATATTCGTGTTTGAACTGGATGTCACATTATTAAGGTAAAAAATACATTATTGGGTTTGCAACAAAATCTTGCCTTTGCTAACTGTTGTGTCTAGACAAGACAGCCTAGACACAATGAGAGGAAGCCGAAAGGCACGCGCTTAAACTCACGCAGGCTGGCGTGAGGTCTGAAACAGGATACGTAATGAATGCTATAAAGAAAAGTACGTAGCTTCTGGAACACTTAACTTTAATCCATAATTGTATAACATCGCTCTTGTACAGACATAATCTCCATTTCAATATACTTGGTGATGGCGCCTTGCTAGGTCGTAGCAAATGACTTAGCTGAAGGCTATGCTAACTATCGTCTCGGCAAATGAGAGCGTGATTGTCAGTGAACCACGGCTAGCAACGTCGGCTGTACAACTGGGCCGAGTGCTAGTAAGTCTCTCTAGACCTGCCGTGTGGCGGCGCTCGGTCTGCAATTACTGACAGTGGCGACACGCGGGTCCGACGTATACTAGCGGACCGCGGCCGATTTAAAGGCTACCACCTAGCAAGTGTGGTGTCTGTCGGTGACACCACACTAACCACATGCCTATTAGTAGTTAGTAGCTTGAGTAGTTAGAATCTTTTATTTAACTGGCAGTATTGACGCTTGTGTTGCAATAGTTTGCTCAATGAAGGTTTTTGTGAGTAAGTGCTTAATGAAATGTATAGGTTATTCTTAGGATTTATTTTTAGTCAGGACCATTCTCTTGAATTAATTATCTGAAGTCAGGTTGTAATTTTTTTGTGCAGTCAGATGGCGTTGCGCTAGGATATTGTGGGTCTCAGTCATTTAGCAATTTACGTACAGCCACTCTCATTTAAATAAAAAAATTTCACATCGAAGCAAAAAACAGAAGACGTTGTCAAGTTCACTGGCACAGGAAAAGGAAACTTGCGGCAAGAAAAAAATGGTTCAATTATCTGAAGTCAGGTTGTAATTTTTTTGTGCAGTCAGATGGCGTTGCGCTAGGATATTGTGGGTCTCAGTCATTTAGCAATTTACGTACAGCCACTCTCATTTAAATAAAAAAATTTCACATCGAGGCAAAAAACAGACGACGTTGTGAAGTTCACTAGCACAGGAAAAGGAAACTTGCGGCAAGAAAAAAATGGTTCAAATGTCGCCCTTTGCTTGCATCACATCTGTGCAATTGTCAAAGTTAAGTATTGTCATTTACATTTTGTAATAAAACTCAGTAATACGATTTGTTTGAACTGTTTGTCTAGCGAACCGGGTATGTAAGGTTCCCAGACTCCACGACGAGCATGGAGACACAATATTTGGGATTGTTCGTACGAAACAGTTAGCGCGTCGACACTGTACTTCGCAGGGTATGGACACACAATTACAACGGATGACGTCACAGTGACACGCATGCGCTGAAAATCAGTCCGCTCCACCACAAAAATTCTTTGCTTGGCCTAAGTCGCAATCAGCATAGCAACGTGTGCACATGGACTTTGCGGGACCTTTTGGAACACTCGTTGGTTGATTCTGGTAGACACTTGCAGCAAGGCGGCAGCGGTGGCCGTGCGGTTCTAGGCGCTCAGTCCGGAACCGCGTGACTGCTACGGTCGCAGGTTCGAATCCTGCTTCGGGCATGGATGTGTGTGATGTCCTTAGGTTAGTTAGGTTTAAGTAGTTCTAAGTTCTAGGGGAGTGATGACCACAGATGTTAAGTCCCATAGTGCTCAGAGCCATTTGAATGGCGCTTGGGAAAAAGGAACACCCAAATCTTTCTGTTCAAGCTCTGATTTCTCTTATTTTATTATGATGATTATTTCTCCCTACGTAGGTGGGTGTCAACAAAATATTTTCGCATTCGGAAGAGAAAGGTGGTGATTGAAATTTCGTAAATAGATCTCGCCGCAAAGAAAAAGTCTTTGTTTCAGTGACTGCCACCCCAACTCGCATATCATATCAGTGACACTCTCACCCCTATCGCGCGATAACACGAAACGAGCTACCCTTCTTTGCTCTTTTTCGATGTCCTCCGTCAATCCTACCTGCTAAGGATCCCATACCGCGCAGCAGTATTCCAGCAGCGGACGGACAATTGTGATGTAAGCTGTCTCTTTACTGGGTTTGTCGCATCTTCTAAGTGTTCTCCCAAAAAAGCGCAGTCTTTGTTTCGCCTTCCCCACAATATTATCTACACTCCTGGAAATTGAAATAAGAACACCGTGAATTCATTGTCCCAGGAAGGGGAAACTTTATTGACACATTCCTGGGGTCAGATACATCACATGATCACACTGACAGAACCACAGGCACATAGACACAGGCAACAGAGCATGCACAATGTCGGCACTAGTACAGTGTATATCCACCTTTCGCAGCAATGCAGGCTGCTATTCTCCCATGGAGACGATCGTAGAGATGCTGGATGTAGTCCTGTGGAACGGCTTGCCATGCCATTTCCACCTGGCGCCTCAGTTGGACCAGCGTTCGTGCTGGACGTGCAGACCGCGTGAGACGACGCTTCATCCAGTCCCAAACATGCTCAATGGGGGACAGATCCGGAGATCTTGCTTGTCAGGGTAGTTGACTTACACCTTCTAGAGCACGTTGGGTGGCACGGGATACATGCGGACGTGCATTGTCCTGTTGGAACAGCAAGTTCCCTTGCCGGTCTAGGAATGGTAGAACGATGGGTTCGATGACGGTTTGGATGTACCGTGCACTATTCAGTGTCCCCTCGACGATCACCAGTGGTGTACGGCCAGTGTAGGAGATCGATCCCACACCATGATGCCGGGTGTTGGCCCTGTGTGCCTCGGTCGTATGCAGTCCTGATTGTGGCGCTCACCTGCACGGCGCCAAACACGCATACGACCATCATTGGCACCAAGGCAGAAGCGACTCTCATCGCTGAAGACGACACGTCTCCATTCGTCCCTCCATTCACGCCTGTCGCGACACCACTGGAGGCGGGCTGCACGATGCTGGGGCGTGAGCGGAAGACGGCCTATCGGTGTGCGGGACCGTAGCCCAGCTTCATGGAGACGGTTGCGAATGGTCCTCGCCGATACCCCAGGAGCAACAGTGTCCCTAATTTGCTGGGAAGTGGCGGTGCGGTCCCCTACGGCACTGCGTAGGATCCTACGGTCTTGGCGTGCATCCGTGCGTCGCTGCGGTCCGGTCCCAGGTCGACGGGCACGTGCACCTTCCGCCGACCACTGGCGACAACATCGATGTACTGTGGAGACCTCACGCCCCACGTGTTGAGCAATTCGGCGGTACGTCCACCCGGCCTCCCGCATGCCCACTATACGCCCTCGCTCAAAGTCCGTCAACTGCACATACGGTTCACGTCCACGCTGTCGCGGCATGCTACCAGTGTTCAAGACTGCGATGGAGCTCCGTATGCCACGGCAAACTGGCTGACACTGACGGCGGCGGTGCACAAATGCTGCGCAGCTAGCGCCATTCGACGGCCAACACCGCGGTTCCTGGTGTGTCCGCTGTGCCGTGTGTGTGATCATTGCTTGTACAGCCCTCTCGCAGTGTCCGGAGCAAGTATGGTGGGTCTGACACACCGGTGTCAATGTGTTCTTTTTTCCATTTCCAGGAGTGTATGTGGTCTTTCCAATTTAAGTTGCTCGTAATTGTAATTCCTAGGTATTCAGTCGAATTGACAGCCCTCAGAGTTGTGCTATTTATTGTATACCCAAAATTTATCGGATTTCTTATAGTACTCATGTGGATGACCTCCCACCTTTCTTTGTTTAGTGCTAATTGCCACTTTTCGCACCATACAGAAATTCTCTCTTAGATCATTTTGTAATTGGAATTGATAGTCTGATGATTTTAACAGACGGTAAATTACAGTGTCATCTGCAAACAGTCTAAGGGGGCTGCTCAGATTATCACCTAGGTCATTTATATAAATCAGGAACAGCAGAGGGCCTATGACAGTACCTTGCGGAACGCCAGATATCACTTCTGTTCTACTCGATGATTTACCGTTTATCACTACGAACTGTGACCTCTCTGAGAGGGAATCACGAATCCAGTCACACAACTCAGACTATACCCCATACGCAATTTGAGCAATAGTCGCTTGTGAGGAACGGTATCAAAAGCGTTCTGGAAATCTAGGAATATAGAATCTATCTGAGATCCCTTGTCGACAGCACTTTATTGCACGGTATCCAGGAATATATGGCTCTGTACGACAATATCGTTTATTTTGAGACATGCATATTGTGGTGTCACCGCCAGACACCACACTTGCTAGGTGGTAGCCTTTAATTCGGCCACGGTCCGTTAGTATACGTCGGACTCGCGTGTCGCCACTATCAGTGATTGCCGACCGAGCGCCGCCACACGGCAGGTCTAGTCTAGAAAGACTCCCTAGCACTCGCCCCAGTAGTACAGCCGACTTTGCTAGCGATTTTTTTTTCCTTTATTGGTATTTTAATACCTGAACAATCAGGTAGGCTGTTAGCGGCATGCTACGCCGCTCTTCAGCCATAGTGTTGACAATAACAGTACACAGAATGGGGAATTAGAATGAACATAGTGACGGGCAAAAAATAGTGGTCACAGATACACAAAAAACACGAAGAAGTTCACACTCGACGATAACGACACTGAAAACACGTTGACACGGCGCACGTAACACTGATGAATCCGACGGCACAAGTGAACGTAGAAGCGTGACGGCGGACACTAAAAACACAAAACGACGTCACACACACGAGACACTGATGGCGATGATCTCCGGCGCGCGAAAGTCCACGTAGAGAGTGCCAGTTCGGGGACCTGCCAAGAGGGGAAGAATGGTGAGAGGGGGTGGAGAGGGAGATGGGAGGAGGAGTAGAGGGACAGGGGAGGGGAGGCCCGGGGGAGGAGTGGGGAGAAAGGGAGGAGGGAGGGAGGGTGCCCAAGGAACAGGCACAGGAAGAGGGAGGGAGGATCAAAGTTGGTAGGAGGGGTAGATGGAGGGGAGGAGGACATCATCAGGGAGGGGGAGCTGGCGGAAGCCACCTTGGGAGAGGGTAAGGAGGGTGGAGAGATAGAGACCGGGTGGGACGTGGGAATACAGGCGCGGCAGCAGGCGGGTGTGGGAGAGGATGGGTGAGACAAGTGGATGAGGAGGACTGAGGTTGCGGGAGGTGTACAGGATCCGTAACCTTTCAAGGAAAAGGAGGAGGTGGGGGAAGGGGATGAGATCATACAGGATCCGCGTGGGGGAGAGGAGACAGATGCGATAGGTGAGGCGGAGAGCATGGTGTTCAAGGATTTGTAGGGATTTATAAAAGGTAGGGGGGGCGGATATCCAGTCCAGATGGGCGTAACAAAGGATAGGGCAGGGATTTATAGGTGTGGAGGATGTTGGAGGGGTCCAGACCCCACGTGCGGCCGGAAAGGAGCTTGAGGAGATGGTTGGGAGCGTGCCTTGGCTTGGATTGTCCAGAGATGGGGAGTCCAGGAGAGGCGACGGTCGAGGGTGACGCCAAGGTACTTAAGGGTGGGAGTGAGGGCGATAGGATGGCCGTAGATGGTGAGATAGAAATCAAGGAGGCGGAAGGAAGGGGTGGTTTTGCCTACAATGATTGCCTGGGTTTTGGAGGGACTGACCTTGAGCCACCACTGGTTGCACCAAGTGGTGAACTGGTCAAGATTGGATTGGAGAAGGTGTTGGGAGCGCTGCAGGGTGGGGGCAATGACAAGAAAGGCGGTGTCATCGGCAAACTGGAGAAGGTGGACGGGGGCTGACGGCGGCGGCATGTCCGCCGTGTACAAAAGGTACAGAAGGGGGGAGAGGATGGAGCCTTGGGGCACACCGGCGGAGGGGAAAAAGGTGTAGGAATTCGTGTTAGGGATGGTGACGTAGTTAATGGGAAGGGCGAAGGTTTGGAGCTTGAAGAGGAGACCAGAATGCCATATGCGGTCATAAGCACGTTCGAGGTCCAGGGAGAGGAAGATCGCGGAGCGACGGGAATTAAGCTGGTCGGAAAGGAGATGAGTGAGGTGAAGGAGAAGGTCGTCGGAAGAGAAGAAGGGCCGAAAGCCACACTGGGTAACGGGAAGGAGGCGGTGCTGGTGGAGATGCTGGCGGATGCGTCGGGTGAGGATAGATTCCAGGACCTTGCTGAAGACTGAGGTAAGGCTGATGGGACGGTAGGATGAGACAGCAGACGGCGGTTTGCCAGGTTTAAGGAACATCAGGATATGGGAGGTTTTCCACAGGTCAAGATAGTAACCAGTGGACACGACTACATTGTAGAGCCTGGCCAGAGTGGAGAGGAAAGCGACAGGAGCTTCACAAAGGTGACAGTAGGTGACACAGTCATGACCAGGAGCGGTGTTGCGTTTTGTGCAGAGTGGAGCAATGAGATCCTGTCTAGTGATAGGGGCATTGAGTTCCATGTGTGCAATGTTGTCCAAGTACTGGAAACCAGGTGCGAGGGGAGGGACAGAGGTGTCAGTTCGATCGCGGACGTCCGGGAAGAGGGAGTAATCGAACTGGGGATCATCGTGGATGGAAAACACATCGGAGAGGTAGGAGGCAAATTGATTGGCCTTACTAAGGGTGTCAGGGAAGGGGTGATTATCATGGAGAAGAGGATAGTAGGGGGAGGGTTTAGTTCCGGTAAGGCAACGGAAGGCTGACCAGAACTTGGACGAGCTGATAGGTTCAAAATGGTTCAAATGGCTCTGAGCACTATGGGACTTAACATCTGTGGTCATCAGTCCCCTAGAACTTAGAACTACTTAAACATAACTAACCTAAGGACATCACACACATCCATGCCCGAGGCAGGATTCGAACCTGCGACCACAGCAGTCGTGCGGTTCCAGACTGAGCGCCTAGAACCGCTAGACCAGTTGATAGATAGGGTAGCATTTAAACGGGTGCATGTCTGTCGCCAGTCCCGGCGTTTCTTAGCCACGAGCAAATTACGAATGTGTTGCTGGAGTTACCGGTGGTGTCGTAGTGTGTCCGGGTCACGCGTGTGGAGAAAGGCACGGTAGAGACGGCGGCATTGACAGAGGAGGAGGACGGCCTGTGGGGGTAAGGTAGGACGGTGGGGGTGGGCGGCGACAGTAGGGACGTGGGCCTCCACTGCCTCAGACAAGGTCTGCTGGAGAAAGGAGGCGGCGTGGGTTACATCATCAGGGTGGTGGTAGGTGAAGGGGTGGCTATCGACCTGGGTGGAAAGGGTATCCTGGTAGGCATTCCAGTTGGCACAGGAATAGTCATGGACGTACTTAGAGGGAGGGTCATTGCGAGGGTCAGGGCGGGGGGGACGACCGTCTGAAATGGTGAGGAGGACAGGGAGATGGTCGCTACCAATAGGCTCCGGGACATCTACCGTTATGCGGCCAAGGAGATTGGGGGAGGAAAGGATAACATCCGGAGTGGAGTTGGATTCGGGACGGGTGTGATTGGAGATGGGGATGAGGTCGCCTTGAAGGGAGGAGAGGAACTGATGCCACCGCCGTAACTGGGCGGCGGAACGACTATGGATGTTGAGGTCGGCGGCGATCACGTAGGAGGAGAAGGTACGGTCACTGTGGGAGAGGAAGTCGAAGGGATAGGGGCGTTAGGGCGGACATAGATGGTGGCGCAGGGAACGGTAAGGCCGGGGAAGAAGAGACTAAGGATCAGGTGTTCGGAGGGGTCGGGAAGGAGAGGTTGGAGCCGAGCGGGACCTGGCGGTGGTGACCAATGGCAACTCCGCCACGCGCAATCGGGAGGGGATTATCGGAGTGGTGGAGGAGGTAGGGCGAAGTGTGGATGGTGTGTTGGGGTTAGAGGAAGGTTTCATTGAGGAGGAAGGCATCCACGCAGTGGGTGGCAAGGGTGTGCAGGAAGAGGTTCTTGTTGGCGGGAAGGGAGTGGATATAGTTGAAAAGGATATGGTGCTGTCGCACCATGTCAGGAATTTAGACAAGGGTGTCAAGACGGGAGAAGGTGAAATGGGCCTGATTGTTGGAGTAGGTGGCGTACATTTTGAGTTGGAAAATGGAACGGGCGGCGAGGTATATCTGTTGGAGAGTGTGGGGGCGCTGAAAAGGATTAACATTCTGAAAGACGATGGTGAGGAATCTGATGATGTCCTCAGCGGTAGGGGGTGGGCGAAGGGAATTGCTGGGAGGGGTGGGGGCGTCCAGAGGACGGACAGGGACGATGAGTTCAGGAGTGGTCATAGGGGGTTGGGCTTTACACTTTTGGGAGTAGGTGGGATGGTGGAGATTGCAGGTATTGCAGGAGGGAGGGGATTGAAGGTTAGGGCACTGCCAGAGGAAGTGTGCTTGCCTACAATGTGGGCAGGTGGGGGCCTCGCGGCACTCGGCTTTTGGGTGTGCTTTATAGCGCAGACACCTCTGGCAGTGCAGGGATTGAGGAGGGGAACGGGAGGGGTCTCCTTCAGGAGACGGTCAATGGAGGGGGTGTCCTCGGAGAAAACCCGCATAAGGTGGATGGGGCAGGCCGAGTTGAAAATGCGGCGGACTGACCACACCTCAAGTCTGGGATGCACCTTGAGCTCCGCCAACACCTCCTCCTCCGTGATCATTGGGCTAAGCCGAGTGATCACGGCGGTGAGGGTCGGCGGGCGACGTGGGGTTGGGGTTGGTGGGTAGGAGATGGAAAAGGAGCGGGGATGAGGGATGTGATGGGGAGGCGGGAGGCGGGAGAGGCGGGAGAGGATGTCAGTATGGAGGGTTGGGCTGGGGGAGGAGATGAGAACGGAATCCCATCTGGGGGTGAGGAGACTGATGGGGGCACCAGGGAAGTGTTGGCGGAGGAGGAGGGAGAGATTCCGGGCCTCGAGAAGGGAAGGATCGGGATGGGAGAAGAGGTATTTGTATAAAGAGGGGGGAGGAGGAGGAGGAGGAGGAGGAAGAGGAGGTGGAGGGAGCAGGGCCAGGCGGGGAGACATCAATGGCATCCTGGGGGAGGGGAAGGAGGACAGGGCGGGGCCTTTTTGGGAGCGGAGGAGGTGGTGGTGCCACTAGGGCATTTAACGGTGGCAGAAGGGTGGGTGGTGATATGAGGGACGGGAACTATAGGGAGGTGGCGGGAAGGGGCAGGTCCCGGCGTGGACGCAGCAGTCAGCGCCGGAGATGGTGACGGTGAAGGCGACGGCGACGGTGGTAGCGGTGATGGCGAAGGCGATGGGGAGAGTTGGGCGTGGGCAGTGGCCCGACGGGCCACCACCCTAGCTGGCGCTGCAGTGACAGGCTGGGGGAGTGGGGGGAAAGGATCAGATCGAGAGGAGCGGGAGGAAGAAGCAGGAGAGGGGGCGACAAAGAGCGAGAGCGAAGGGAGAGTGAGAAGAGGTGGGATGGAAAGAGGGGGGGTGTGACTGGGCACACCATGTTATGGTGGTGGTGGCGGCGGAGGGGGAAGTATAAACTATGGCTGTGGTGGTAGTGGTAGTGGGCGTGGGGGCTGACATGACGACAGGGAGAAACAAAAACGCATAGGACGAAAAAGAAAGGACAAAAACTGGGGACAGACGGAGATGGAGACGGAGGAAGACGAAGACGGACGAAGACCAGAGTCCCATGCTGCTGGCGCTGGCGCTGATGGCGACGACGGGTGGCAGGTATGCCGCAGCTGCTGCTGCTGCTGCTGCCGCTGCCGCGGACGGGGCCGGGGCCGCTGCTGCTGCTGCTGGGCTGGCTGGCTGGCTGGCTGGCTGGACCGCTGCTGCTGCTGCTGCTGCTGCAGGAGGGCTGGCTGGCTGCTGCCAGCTGGACCGCTGCTGCTAGCCGGGACCGCTGCTGCTGGCCGGGACTGGGACCGCTGCTGCTGCTGCTGCTGCTACTCGGCTGGCTGGCTGGCTGGCTGGCTGACTGGCTGGCACCTGAAAAACCTAGCACTTCGATTAGTGCTGGAAAGGCACAATCGAAGGGCGGTATCCTTGCGGAGTACCGCCGGAGATTTTGCTAGCGATGGTTCACTGTCTACATACGCTCTCATTTGCAGATACGACAGTTGAGCATAGCCTTCAGCTACGTCATTTGCTACAACCTAGCAAGACGCCATATTCAGTTCCTATAATTACTTCAAGAATGTATTCTGAACAGATAATTTTGTGAATCATGTACCGTCAAGAGAGATGTTCATCATTAATTGATTAAAGTTAGGTATCAAACTAATTATGTCCGCTTTCTGAATTCTCAATCCTTGTCATGTTCCAGACCTCACGTCAGTATAGTTCTTCCCTCTTCACGCCAGCCTGCCTGAGCTAAAACGCGTGCATTTCGGCCTCCACTCGTAACACGGTGTTGGCTCTTCTGCTAACACAAAACATATGGGGTCTGAAGATGCCATAGTGGAATGACGAAACTGGTAGTCAAAATAAAATAAGATAACAGTTATATGGATGCTGACGAATTTCATTGATAATTTACCTACTAAGTCCGCTCTACAATCCCTAGACGCCTGCTAAGGATGATGTGAAACTGCCTGTACATGTGGATCTGTGAGTACCTTCTTGGGAACAGTACAATTTATTGGAGTAGGGTCTATACATTGGAAAATCCTACTGTAATACACTCACGATACCTATTAAGGAACCCGTTCGTTTGCTCCCTGTTTGCTAATGGATATCGAAAAAATTTAATGTCAACATTTTGGCAGTGGCGTCAGTCTGAATTTCGTGCGACAACGCACCTACCGGATGGGCGCAAATTGACTCGGCTTAGGAAGTGGCGTTGTGTACGCAGAGGATTCGAGAGTCCTGTCCTCCGCGTCACACCCCGGCCCGCGACAGGGTCCCGGGGTAAGCGGCCACGCAGGGGCGCCCAGGCAGCCCAACTGTACAAACAGCCGGCGCCCGCTATCGACCAGTGAGCCGCCGGCCGCGGTTTTGATTATATTAGCTCAGATCGGCGACGCGCGGCGGGCACTGTCACTCCCAAAAGGAATATTTATGGCCCAAATGAATATTAATGGTCCGCTGACGGTGCCTTTGTGTCGGCTGCCCCGGGCCATTCCGTCGCGTTTAGCAGCGTCACGCGCGCGCACCGCCCGCCCGCACGCAGCTGCGCGCGTCGCGTGCGGTCAATCATGATTCGGCGCCTCGCAGAGCCCCGGGGCTGCGGCCAATGTGTCGGCGTTTTTGTGCCGTGATTTTCGCCCCGTGCGACAGACGGAAACAAATGGCGCGGCGGCAGCGGATGCTCGCGTCGCGTCCGCTGTCCCCAGCTTCTAAGTTAGTCAAACTGTGCGACGATGTTTGATGTCGAATGAGTACTAATCACATTGCTTGACATTTAAGTCAGAACACCCTGAAGGCGGTGTGGAACAAAACTAAAAGGATATGAGGTTGCACTACATTCCAGGTTATTTATTTACGCTGCCGGAAAAAAAAAATTAGGGCACTCTTTCCGCTTCCGAGGTAAGAGATATCGAATCAAGCTGAAACACCCATATTAGCACGTGGTGTAGCCTCCACGGGTGGCAATGCAGGCGCTGCCTCTGGCTTCCAGTAGATCTTACAGATGGTGAATACAGTCCTGGGATACCTTATTCCACGCCTGCTCGAACTGTTCACGTAGTTCTGTAAGAGTTGCTGGTTGACGAGCCGCACGACTCACTTCTCGTCCCATCACATCCCTCCTGTTTGCCAGGGAAACTGCTGCACGTTTTACAGAGCACGTTGAGTTCCACGGGCAGCGTGTGGGCGAGCATTATCCTGTTGGAACAACGCTTCGCCTTTCTGTTGGAAGAACGGCAAAAGAATGGGTCTGTCAACATTCTTTACTTACCGAGTGCCGGTCAGCGTCCCTCCAGAAACACCAAAGGTAAACGAGAGTTGTAGCTTATCGCACCTTAGACCTGGGGCAGGACCAGTGTGTATTAGGCGAGTGGACTCTACGAGACAGCGCTCACCGGGCCTCGCTGCTGCAGTGGTAAACGCACATAAGAGTAGCAAGTGGGCACTGATGGGCGACTAGCATCTCGTGTGTAGCATCGTACATCAAGTGCGACAGTGAAGAATTAATTTTGTGAGCCAGGCTGCTTGTGCACTTAGACACGTACCTCTATAGTTCGGCTTAACTCTTAGGGGACTTGTGTTGCGCATAGATTTGCCTCGGATTAAGTATTGTCCAGTGAGAAAATCTAGAATAATTTCGTGCCTTACGATCCGTATACTGGGCGATTCTTATTAAAGTTTAAGAACGCGCGTAGCGACGTAGATAATGCCGAGACAAGTAATTTAACGTAAGACACATGTGGCCGCTAAAGTCGGGAAATACCCCAAAAGTGGGTGGCAAGTGTTGAACATATGGCGTCATGGGTTTTACCAACCCCTCTGTAAACAACAGAGGATCGCACTCCACCGTCAGAGACGATAGGGACACACACAAGAACTTGTGGTGTCACGTGGAAGCCCATCTAATGTATGACGCGATTTATTCAATTGATATGAATAAACCGAGAAAATACTGTCTGAAATATTATGAGTCATTTTGTCGAGTCTGATAATATTTTGTGACAAATATTGTAAATATTGCCATTAATCTCAGAGATAAAGAACACGATATTTCAATACATTCCATGAAAGCATGCAACTTCAAGTGTAATATATATACACAAGAGCCTTGTTGCTCGCCCCTGTCTGTTCTCTGTTTTTCTCCTGTTTGTTCTCTCTCGCCTGTGGGTCGATGTATGTATAACTCTCTAGCTGTTCAATCGTATGAGCTTTAAACTTACAATATATTGTTAATTGAAAGTATGTTATGTTTCCTTTTAAAAATACTTTTCCCTCCACGTGAAATTTATTTAAGGATAATGATATTGCTGTCGTTCGACTCTTTCGGTGGCGCTGAGTCCGCAGTTATCTGTACTAAAGAATATTTCAGAGTTTGCGAGCGTCACTCGCAAAGCAAAATAATCCTAAGTGGTTTTATGAATTTTTACAGTCAGTTTCCAATATTAAAGTTACTTGATAATTTTTGATTACGAAAGTTATTCAGAGATTTAACACCGCAACGCTTAGGTGAGGCTTCACCTCAGGTTTAAAATATTTTCAGTTAATTCAAAGAATTAAAAGCTAACTCAATTCTTTAAGAGATAACGTTAAAGAAATTCTTTGCAATTATTTCAGTAATACGCAGGTGTTTGTACCATTCTTTCTTTCTGTGCAACATTAAATTAATTTTCTAGGAAAAGGAATCATTTCAGGCTCTATATTATCGCTGGGTTAGTTGCAGGTTACGTTACCTTGTCATTTGTTGAAAGAGAGCTAACATTTGCATTAATAATAAATAGCTTTCGGCCTGCGTGTTGACATTACGCCACACTACTTATATTTAAGACGCATTTACAAGCGCTCAAAATATATGTGGCGTTGCAAAACCAATATTCAGGGTTTAAACTGCTACGTTACGTTATCATTGCTGTAGGTTGCGATTGACGCCTGCGCGTATTTCAAACTATACGTAGCAATCTGTACTGACTTATCGAAATAACTAAATAAATTCGAGGCCATAACAATTACGCAGAAAGGAGGTAATGGTACAAACGGCACACTTAAAAATCAATTGGAAAAAACACAATTTGTTATCGTTTCACAGCCCTCTCCAAGTTCGTTTCTTTAGTTAGACAACACTTCCAGCGAGGTAGTTGTTCCCCGCTGTGCGGCCTGGCGTCCTTCTAAACAGTCCGTGTCCGCCTAGAAAGCGGTGGTTGATTAAACCGATTAGTACAACCGCGCACCGGAAAGCATTTTCGAACGCTTTCTAAAGTTCCCTCTGGTAGAGGACAGTTTCAATGATTCCGGACTGCCGACTTCCGAAACATACACCGCCAGACCGCCTCCAACCCAGAGGACTCAGAACTCGCCGCCAGTGTCCGACGAGGGCCAGCGGCTTGATATGGTAGGTAGGCTGCTGGAATGGGATGATACATGAAAAATAAATCTTTCTTTTTATTTTCCAAGACCCTTTGAACATTATACACTGGTAACAATTAAGCAAAATATGGTTTCACAGAGAAGTTCAGCAACCTGACTCGTAAAACAGAGTAAAATGTTTAGACGACTTTAAATTAAAGCAAAATATCAGTTGGCTCGAAATTTAAAAATAGTAAAAATTTTTGCAATGTAATGAAGCTGAGAAGATTCAGGTACCTGAAAATATACGAGCACACAATATCCTTAACTTGATGTTAGGATTCAACAACACATAGAAGTGTCCACCACGTTTACAATAGCAATCCTACGCCTCTCAGCTTGCCGCAGAACAAGATTCCGATATCCATCAACTGTTTGCTCAGTTATTAAATGGAAAGAAATTTTCTCAACATGTGAAGTGCAGCACATGGCACGGCCACCACGCGTCGATCCTCTTAGCTGACCTAGGCACTGGGCTACGCTTGGAATAACTTGAGCAACATTACACAAACAGTTTTCATATAAGCACACCAAATAGTAATTAGAACATCATAATTTTACTTCTACTAAACCAAAAGCTAGTGTGAACCAAATGATCAAGACTTACGCCTAACATTCACACAGCCACTGACAAGACCATAAAAGAAAAAGTTAAACTTCAGTTTAAGCCATTGCTTACAAAATGGATCAGTTTAACTGAGACAGCTTTAAAAGGTGAACTACAACTTTCTCATAACTTTAAGACATGTTCATACTAGGCAAAAACTACTCTAAACCACTTTTAAAGGGTGGATTACAATGGACAAAACCTTTTCCTGTGGCGCCTTTAAACATCAAATAAAAACTCTTTTCGAAATATTAAGTAAATATTCGCAATTGTATAAAGTTCCACTGAATCCTACTTTGAAGGGGGAGTTAAACCTTTCAGACTTTAAACAAATGTTCACAATTTGACAATAGTAAGGCTATACTGAAACACCTTTAAAGGAGTGTTAAAACTTTCCAAATTTCAAACGGAGTTCACAATGGCAAGGTTACATTGAGAAACATAATCTTCCACATCGCTTCCAGTTCTCGGACAGAAATTCCAGAATTACAATTTCGAACTACTAGTTAGCAAGTAAGTAGCTTGAAGCCCACAGTGTTTTGGAGATATGTTTGTAGTGTGGCCCCATGGTGAAGACAAGTTAAAATCATCTGAATTCCATCCAAGGACAAATTCAGTTCACGATGGAAATCGAAAAAGATTGATGCCTTCCATTTTTGGATGTTTTGGTACGACGCAAAGATGATGGCACTTTGGGACATGCAGTATATCGAAGACCGACCCATATGGATTTATATTTACATACAATTATCTGTCACCATCCTTCGCAGACGATGAGTGTAGTCAGAACTCTGGTACACAGCGCACACATCATTGCTAACGAGAGCAGTCTGGAGAACGAACTTCTTCAGCTGAGAAAAGTTCCTGAAGCCAACGGGTACCCTCCACAGCAGATATGTAAGGCACTACAAATGAAACCAACAGTGGGTATAAGAAACGCAGAAGAAGACGCAAGTTTTAAATCCATTGCTTTTCGGCCATACGTCGGAAGCCTATCGTCAAAAACAGGAAGGATCCAGTGAAACTGATTTTTCGCCCTCCACCAAAGACAGCAGCACTCCTGCGTTCTTTTAAAGATGATTTAGTGTTCCGGAAGCCTGGAGTTTACAAGATCCCCTGTGAGTATGGCCGTTCATATATCGGACAGACGACACGTATAGTCCAGGAGAGATGCACAAAGCACCGCAGTGATACCTGGGTCTTACAGTCTAATGAATCTGCAGTGGTAGAACACTGTTTTGGACTGGAAACCCCATGGTCTGCAATAACGTCGAAATTTTAGCCTCAACTGCATCTTTCTGGGAGTGGGTAGTGAAAGATCATTTTAAATTCGGTTGGCGACGAATTTAATTAACATTGATAGCGGCTTCATCTTGGACAAATTACAGAATCCGGCACTTTCTGAAATAAACTCACAAAGGCGTCGTGACCGTGCAGCTAGCAGTGATACTTCGATATCACCGTGTGGATCGACAGCGCAGCCATAGATCTAGTTCCATGCATACGTCATATCTCTTTGTCGCCGATCAACGTCTCTGGCGCCTTGTGTATCTGTGGTCGCATGCGCAGTGGTGCGGTCCGCGGATTTAAAAGGACGGAGCAAGTGCTGGAGCGTCAGTCACCTCGCTCACTCTGAAGATGGCTGAACGTTATAAAGCCGAAATATTAGTAATTGAAATCGAATTTACGCGGCTGCACGCTCGAAATTTCATGGAGCTAGTAAGAAGTTCTGTAGAACGTGACATGCTGGACGGTGTAACACTTATATCGATTAGTATCAGGTTTATATTAGGTATCTGTGTATCTACGTTTATGGAGAGTGTGTTCTTTGTTAGTTAAGGTCATTGATTTGTGGCAGCAAATTTAAAGTTTGTAATGTTTATATGGAGGCATGTTCCCTTTTTAAAAGCAGTTGATTTATCCACTACTGGCTTGCTAAACCTATCGCAGCTTCACCAGAGCCCCGTTAGCCGTCACGTTTCAGGGTTCCCATAGGGCCTTCTCAGCTACCGTAGCGGTCCTGGGGCACACGAAGTCCCCGCTGTACATCGCCCCCATAGGCAGTCCCCTACTTTGTGCCGTTGCCCATCTCCCACGACTTGGACGAGGGGTTGGACTTGTGGGAGACAGGGAACCTACTTTGTCCCCATATTGACATACGGAAGTGAGACATGGGTAATGCACAAAAGCGACAAAAGTAGAATACAGGCTAGTGAAATGAAGTTCCAGAGGAGCAGGTTGGGTGTAACAAGACGAGACAGATTGCGAAATGTGTATGTGAGGGAAAGACTAAAGGAGGAACCAGTACAGGACAGGATAGAAAAATCAAGACTCCAGTGGTATGGACACATGAAGAGAATGGATGATGGAAGAATTCCAAAGAGGATGTTTGATCTGCAACTGGAGGGGAAGAGGCCCAGAGGAAGACCAAGAGATAGATGGGTGAAGGGAGTGAAGGAATGTGTGATGAGAAGAGGAGAGAACTAGACGAAGGTGGAAGAGGGGGAATGGTGGAAAGACAGAACACGATAGAGAGGCTTGTGTTCCCGACAGACCCAGCCAGTGGCTGGAAACTGTCCAAGATGATGATGATGATGTTTATATGGAAAAAGATAAATGATTGTTTAAAATAATGAAATTTTATAATAAGTGTATATTTATAAGTAAAACAATGTATATTGGAATCTGGTTCATGCTTAGGACACTTGTACTCTAAAATGTAAGAGTAGTGAATTCCCTCCACAACGAAGTAGAATGGCGCGATGTAAAAGGTGGTTTTGGCGGTCGAACTGGGCGGCTCCTTGGTGTAAACGGTACGCAGTCAGTGGCTAGCCATTGCACGGTAAACATCGACGGTGCCAAGGTGGGCAATTGGAAGCCGCTTTGCAAGGAATTCTGCCTCAGTGGTGGCCTTGGCTTTTGCTTGGTATTCTCGTCAATATGACAAATGGTTCTGAGCACTATGGGAGTTAACATCTGAGGTCGTCAGCCTCCTAGAACTTAGAACTACTTAAACCTAACTAACCTAAGGAATGACACACTTCCATGCCCGAGGCAGGATTCGAACCTGCAACTGTAGCGGGCGCGCAGTTCCAGACTGAAGCGCCTAGAACCGCTCGGTCACACCGGCCGGCTCGTCAGTTTGGAATGGCTCTAATAGGTTAAAAAAATCCATCGCCAAGAAGAAATATTATAGAGCATTCAAACATCGAGAGCCGTGAGTACAGTTAGCAGCCATGTCGCTTGCCACCACAACTTCGCCACTGCTTCACAAACGTCATGCATACAGATACTTATCAGAGCATGGACCAGTTAATTTGTGTGAGTGATTTTAATAATAATCCAGATGCTATAAATCTGTGTTTGGAACCATGTCTTCTATCGTGATCACGAACCTCTGCAGGGTCCTCTCCTAAGTGTTAAGTAATATATAAGAAACTATCAGCCTCGATTGCGGTAATGACACCAACTTTTACATAGGTTGTAGCCCAAATAATTGAGCCTTCTTCAGAAGATATACCTGAACCTATGATTTGTCTAAGAGGGCACGGTCTATAAACAAAACTAAAAGATCCTGAATAGGCGTTGTCACATTTTAAAAATGCGGTACATAAGTACTAAAGTAAAGGTTGGTTTCATTACCGCATTCGAGGCTGCTAGTTTCTTATGTATTAGATTATCACGATTGCTGACTGTGCTGCAGTGTTGAAAGTACAAAAATTGATTTATGTGTTCTAAAATTATTATTTATGATTATCAAATCTGCAAGGATTAGCAAAAGTTGAAGTTAATACCACGAAAGTGAAGTTAATTAGAATTTTGTTAAAGTACTCTCAGTTTATTGCAAAGTACAGTTTTTGCAAGAATAAAGTGCCAGATTGTGCAAATGTTACTGTCTAAAACACCTGCTTCACAGGTTATGAAAAAGACAAATAAGTTAAACTCGTTTGAACATAATGTAGTCTTGATTACTATCATGAATGATCTTTTTTGGAGGTAACTGAGTTCAGTGTTGAATAATTTGCCTTGAAAAGTAAAATATAAACTATCCCAAGTGAAGTTAAGAATTGACTTTGTTTGCATTAGTCTTTGCTAATGAAATAATCATAGAGGTTGACTAGTTATGTTATACCAGTTTATGGGTCCCCACCATATTCTTCACATATTAGAAATATAATTGGAATATTATTGCTGCTAAGGAAAAGAAATATAAGCACAGTAATACAAATAATGTAATTGTTATATTATTTATCTTTAAGTGCGGTTTTTACATGCCAGTTAAGACAGAAGCCCCCTTATGTCCAACTGCAGCAAAATTTTCAGTACGGCTTCAGGTAATGACCTTGATAGTAGCTGTTATTAGTATGGGTTTGGTACATTTTTGCTTACTATGGTTACTGGTTTGTGCTTTATTGGTAACTGCTGCTACCCGCAGATCAGAGTGCTCTGTGTCCGTTTGTATACTGTGTGCTATCCAAAGGGAAACGTTAATGAAAGTAATTTTAACAACTAATAGTCAGTTTTCTTAAACATATATTTCCAAATTAATGTGCCTAATTGGGCTGTGGATCACTCATTTTTTCATTCGCATATGAATTTTACCACTTTCATTGAACCCCAAAGTTAAAGTCTGTTTAGATTTTCTATTAATTGCACTATATTCAAAATTACAGTCCGATACTTCTTTTCCATTAGTTACACACGCGGTCAAAATTCAAAATTATAAACCCTCTCAGAGGGTGACATTAGCTTGTGTCACAGCAGGTTAGTGTCATACGTGGCTTTTCCCGTGACAGGACTTAAGGTTAGGTTGCTAGGGAAGAGTGACGTATCACAAGCTAGTGTTATAAGCGGACTAAGAACGCGCGATCAACAAAGCCAGGTCTAATAACAACTACACCGGCATCATGTAGGAAAACAGTACACTGCGCAAAGGGGAGTTTTAACAGTAACCAGTAGTGGCGAGAACCGAAGAACAACTTCCAAAGCAATGAAGTTCAAATGATGCAGTTCACCAGTGAGAAGCCGGCCAGAGTGGCCGAGCGGTTCTAGGCGCTTCAGTCTCGAACCGCGCGACCGCTACGGTCGCAGGTTCGAATCCTGCCTCGGGCATGGGAGTGTGTGATGTCCTTAGGTTAGTTAGGTTTAAGTAGTTCTAAGCCTAGGGGACTGATGAACTCAGATGGTAAGTCCCATCGTGCTCAGAACCATTTTTGAACCAATGAGTAGTGGAAGCAATTCCGTGAGACACTGCACCGTCGAAACCCAGTTCCGCCATACGATCGGCTGCTCTTGCGAAGCGTTCGGACGGCAGCGGCCCCTCCAAACTCACCACTGCCGCCCGGGCGCATAGATGGCCACTGAAGAACCGGAACACGCCCCCCCCCCCCCCCACCCGGCCGCTACAAACACACGCAGCCGTCCCGCCGGTAGCCAGCCCCACCCCCTGTGGGTCGCTCTTGAACACCGGCTGTCCACCAGCTCCCTGTCCAGACTCTGCTCGCAGCTCCGCGACAGCCCCCAGGTGAGAACCCGGCAGACCAAAGAGCCTTCTAACAGACGAATACAGGTAAAATCTCTGGCCAACGACACTAGCGCTGTGTACCCGGGAAGCGCGAATCACTACCTACTCCTCGACTTCACCGAAGTGCAAACTGCTCCACGAAATCATTTCAGCATGCAGATGTTTCGGCCAGTCAGCCTCCAGAACATAAGGTGGTCACTTCACTTGTCCATTTCCTATTAACCTGTTGGCTTACACAGCGAGCTCACAGCCGGTCACAGGTTTCAAATCCGTTATTACATTGTCGGCTATGAGATGGGCCGAGCACCTATAGCTTCTTCTTAGTGTTTCTTTTTCTCTGTTAATGTACGGCACGGCATGTTGTATACTATTGGAAAGCTGAGAAAACAATGTATTTAGTGGTGTACAACACAGTCGATTTCTTTCGATATTTTGCGAGTTGTAAGCAAATGTTTTCATGTTTTGCTAGCCTGGTGCAGTGTGTGAAGCAAGGAAGAAGGAAAGTGATGCGCTACGTGAGCATGAAAAATGTCCAGTTGCGTTGCAGATGCCTGTATTTTCTCGAGTACACCACACCAACAAAAACTTGTGAAAAAGTATTATCTCTGTGGTGTCACCGCCAGACACCACACTTGCTAGGTGGTAGTTTAAATCGGCCGCGGTCCATGTAGTACATGTCGGACCCGCGTGTCGCCACTGTGATCGCAGACATAGCGCCACCACCAAGGCAGGTCTCGTGATACGAGAGTGGACTCGACCCCAGTTGTACGAGAACCAAGCTACCGCCAAGTTGTACGCGAACCTAGCTATCGCCCAGTTGTACGAAGCCTTTCTCTCTCATTAGCCGAGAGACAGAATAGCCATCAGAAGTTAATGGCTACGAACTAGCAAGGAGCCATTTGTATCAGTGCCTATAGCTTACGAGTATTCAAGAGAGATGTATTCCAAGGAATAATTAAAAGTTAAGTAAAAAGCATCTACATACTTTTCTTCTTACTCATTCATAAGTTTTTATGTTCCAGACTTCACGCCCGTATGCTTATTGCCGTGCGTGCACTATCGGCCACAGCCTTAGTCTAGCGTGCCTTTCTTTTGGCTACTACCGTGTGGCGTAACGGTCTTGTTACGTCACTACAATCTCCATTCCTCATCATTCATAGGACTAGAGTCTTAAGGAATTCCTATTAAAAACAATTACATAATTTGGAGAAAAGTGTGTAAGACAACATATGATGATTTTCACTAACTTAAATATTAAATATAGGATCGACTGTATGGAAAAAATTAGTAAGTTGATGGATTAACGCTCACAGTATTGTAGGGAAATGCTGTTGCTTGCTAACGCTCAGTTCTTTGTTCCCAAATGGTATTAAGAAGCACCAACTGCTGGGTTTGTAACCACGCACATTTGAAAACAGGCGGGTCGGACGAGATCAGCTCACTCCAGCCGGAACACGGAAACTTGTAAAAATTTTGCATCTAGCAGAAAAAGGAGCCACTATGAATATACTAGAAGAATTAGAAATACACACATACAAAAACAGCACCCCCTAGACTATATCCTTAACGAACAAACAGAGTTAGCTAACACCCCTTTCCCGAAAAAATTCCAAAAATTTATTTCCTGCCTCCAAAGCAAATAATATTAGTACACCTATCTGCAGATCAAGTAGCAAATTTATATGTTACTATAATTCTCATGATGCTAAATGTAATTAAATAATATGCTAATTTACCTATACAGTTTTATATATATATATATATATATATATATATATATATATATCAACAATGTCTCTGTACTAGCGTAAAAGGCATTATAGTTGCGTAAATGAATATATGATCCTTTCCAAATATAGGACATCATCGTCAAATGTTACGATATATCATAGCATCTGTGATACTCATATGTTTATAAGCTCTTTGTATGTATCAAAACATGTGGTGCGTGGTAAAAATCTTCTCAGTGTCAAGTCTAAAGTGTTCAGTGAGAACAATTTACGTGGGCAACAATAAGAATGTAGTGGGAATGCATTTACATCTGTTGGACGAATGTTATGGAAACAAACACTCCAAACCGACATGTCACGTAAGTCACATACAACGAAAATCTGTAACGCAACCATCTGTGTGTGGCGTGTTTATAATTATGTATTATTTATATTTTAGGACAATTAATCTGTAAAAAACACACCACTTGTCATAAGGAAAGCGTGTAAACCGTCTGAGGATGAATCAAAACGATTAGAAACCGGTAGCGATACCCTTTGAATAAAGGAACTGAAAGTAAATTTGTGGCTGGTTGCTGTCCTAACACCATCAACCTCGCTCTTTGTCTCGCGGCTATAGAATATCCGCAGACCCGAGGCCAAAGGAAAATGGGGCGGCCGTTCACAAAATGACCAGCTCTAGCCGACATGTGCGGCACCGAAATGACACGTTACGTCATATACCGTCCGTATGTATTCATCTGGCCCGTAGTACAGCCCTCTCGCACTCTTCGATGTATTAATGACCCCTGCAACCTAAAATTCTGTACTTTACAGAGAAGACATCGATTCCGAAGAATAATCTCTAAGCAAAAGAATGCCAGCTAGATTACCATTGTTCGTCATAGGACAATCACGTACACTGTACAATAATTATCGGAAACAGTTTTGTATTCGAGTTCATTAATTTAGTGTAGCTAGCTAAATCTGTGATTACGTATGTAACCGAGATTGATTGAAACATTAATTACTGAATAGTTATTTACGTTCGCCAGCTTATACTTGAGCAAAATATATGAATTTGCATCTATTTGCTTGACTATAATATTACGTATCAATTGCTATGATGTGTTTAGGTGGTAACATTAAATGTGCACGTGGAGGCTCAAATGTAAATGGCACGTATAACGAATGGCGATGTGTTGAAAACAGATGCCTTATGACGCTAAAGACACACATAATCAAACCAATGAAAGCTAATAACTACTATAATAACCATTTTAGAATCGGTGAAAACAGTACTTATGAGCTATTAGCGTGAAAATAGTACTTATAAGCTATTAGCGACAAATATCTCGATATGTAGTGAGAAACATTAATTATAACAATGTTAACTATCGTCGGGTTTTTCGAACAAACACCATTGGTAATTTACTTTTTTATACAAGGTTCTATAGCATTTATACTCAACATGATTTTAGAAATACCAACAGTCACTACGAATAAAGCCTAATTACGAAAGCCAAGATTATACCTGGTGAACATTAATAAAAGCGACGAACGGTTGTGACGGATTCCTGACGGGAAATGAAGGATAATAAGTCCTATGAACATGTGTCCGGAAATGGACAGTGTGCGTGCAACGGCAACAAATCGTCCCAGAACACAGTACAGGCCTGCATCGCATCCACGTCATAACAGATATTCAAAGTGGCCTCCGAGGAATTGCAGGTAATAGGGGTAGTAGCGGTTGTCGTGCAGGATATTCATAATCGTGCCTTGTCTTATACCATGTTGGCGGACCACTTGCCTGAAGCTTGCTTTAGGGTTCGTCTCAATACCCTCTAGAACCTGGTGCTCCAAGTATTGTGTACGCAAAGTCATCCGCCTCGCTGCTCCCATGGTCACACAAACGTCCAAAACGGGTTTGAAATGTTGTCTGATGTGGTTGGTGTCTGTGAGGGTACCTGCTTTGTTGTAGCCGTGCTGCCTCTAGACCCTTTTCTTGACCGTACACGAATACCTTCTCGGCTTATTCCCGACATGAACACCAGACCATTACGTTGCTTACAGTACTCTGTATCAACACACAGTCTGCAACATACAAGGAAGACGCGACACGTGGTCAGATGAACTGTCATTCGTCAGCGCCATCTGTCGTCGCAACGATGCATTTCCGGACGCATGTTGATGAGACCCTGTTTCCACCATTTATAGTCAGGAATCCGTCCCTGAAGTTTGTCGGTTTCATTAACTTTCACCCTGTATAATGGATATATGAAACAAATAAAGCATAAACATTTGTCAGTACGACGAAAAACCAGTTCAAAGTTGCAAATTTCACTTTTTTCATTCACTCGATGACTAGTTTCGGGCCGGAGCACATTTTGAAGTCATCGTAACATAGTCATCGAGTAAATAAGACAAGTTAAATTTGCAATTTTGGACTGGTTTTCCGTTGTACTGATTAATAGAAGTTACTAACTCACAGCCATTCCAGCATGCTGGAAGTTCATAAACACTTGTGTTTAAATATCGAAATTCACTACAGTTTGCCAGTAAATTCAAGTTAATAAGTGTTGTATTTCCTTCTCAAAACATTTTAGAATGTCGTTAATGTGCTATAACGAAACCTTATAGCCGGCCTGAATGGCCGAGCGGTTCTAGGCGCTTCAGTCTGGAACGGCGTGACCGCTACGGGTCGCAGGTTCGAATCCTTCCTCGGGCATGGATGTGTGTGATGTCCTTAGGTTACTTAGGTTTAAGTAGTTCTAAGTACTAGGGGACTGATGACCTCGGATGTTAAATCCCATAGTCCTCAAAGCCATTTGAACCATTTGAAACCTTATATTAATTATCACTGCTTCTAGTCTCTTAAATCAGTTAAATTTAACTTTCAATGGCAAGTGCACGTAAGTTCTTTCAAGTCAGTAGTACGGCTTTTAACTACTTTTCTGTCGAGAATTACGGTGTTAAGAAAGATTTCTACTGATGATACTGCAGAATTTTTTTACATATTCTCAATTCAAATATAATAAATTGCCTCGAGCCTCCTGCCGACAAATGAACACGGATTTCGAAAGCATCGCTCGTGCGAAACTCAACTTTCCTTTTTCTCACATGCGAACCATGGATGAAAAGCAACAAGCGAACACCATATCCCTAGATCCCTCGAAAGCGGTGTCACGGTGGTCCACTGCAGACTGTTAACGCAGGTACGAGGATACGGAATAGGTTACTAGATACGTGAGTAGCTGGAAGACTTCTTAAGTAATAGAATCCAGCATGTTGTCCTTGACGGCAAGTGTTCACCAGAAACAAGGGAATCGGGAGGAATGTACCAGGGAAGTGCGATACTGCTGCTCTTATTATGCATACACATAAATCATCTGACAGATACGGTGGAGAGCAATCAGCGTTTGTTTGCTGATGATGCTGTGGTGTACGGAAAGGTATTATCGTTGAATGACTGCAGGTGGATACAAGATGACTTAGACAAAATTTATAGGTGATGTGATGAGTGCCAGCTAGTTCAAAATGTAGAAAAATGTAAATTAATGCAGACGAGCAAAAAAAAAAAAAAAATCCCCTAATGATCAAGTACAACACTAGTACTGAACATTTTGACACAGTCATGTCGATTAAATATCTAGGTGTAGCCTTGCAAAGCGATATGAAATGGAAAGAATACGTAACGACTGTTGAAGGGAAGGCGAATGGTCGACTTATGGTTATTGAGAGAATGTTAGGAGAGTGTGGTTCATCTGAGAAGGAGACTCGTTATAGAACAATAGTGCGAAGCACTGTTTAGAACTGCTCGAGTATTTGGAATCCCAACCGGATCGCATTAAAGGAAGACATCGATGCAATTCAGAGGCGGACTGCTAGATTTGTTACCGATAGGTTCGATCACTACGAGAATGTTACGGATATGCTTCGAGAAGTGCAGATCCCTGGTGGGAAGAAGATATTCTTTTTGCGCAGACTACTGAGAAAATTTAGAGAACCGGCCTTTGAAGCTGACTGCAAGATGATTCTACTGCTGACAACGTACTCTACGCGAAAGGACCACCAAGATAATATAAGAGAAACAGGGCTCGTATAGAAGCATACAGCCAGTCGTTTCTTTCTCGCTCTATTTGCGACTGGAACAGGGAAGGAAATGACTAGCAATGGTACAATGTATCCTCATACCACGCAACATTTGGAGACTTGTGGGGTATGTATGTAGATGTAGATGAGGTCGGTAAATCACCAGACTAGTGCTAATTACAGTTTTCCATGAGTCATCACGATGTTCGAAATTAATGGATCAACGCCACAGGCAACTATTTTAAAAAATTGTGCTGTTAAATGGAACAATCTTACTTTATGGTGAGTTCCAGAGGGTGCAACGCAATGCATTCAGTGACAACAATAACTGGCAACAGGCTCTTCCATCAGTAACGAGCAATTTGTATTAATTTTGGCCACACAGCTCCATTATTCCGACTGCCAACTCTTGTTTATTAAGCTATGTTCTCTGATCCAGATATATGCTCAGCCATAAAAAACTTACAGTACTTTGCTACACTCCGGGTGCCACACAGACAGTGCACTTAATTACGCATACTAGCACAGCCACTTTGCCCCATGCTCAACGACTGTTCACATCAACTAAAGCCCGTCTGCGTACCCCCGCGCCCCAACGATCTTCGTGCTTTCAACAATGTCTTTGGATTCTACATATCGCAAGCTCCCTGATTATCGCCAGCGTTTCTACTGCAGTATTTTACAATTTTGTTTCTCAATAGTTTGTCACAATTACAAAGAAAACAATAAGATACCTATATTTATATGAAAAAAATTAATATAAAGATTGCAAAATTGTAAAAGCAATAATTGTCAGGTAGTATGTTGTGCTGTAGTAGAACTACTGAAGACTGATTTGCTCAATGTGAGATGAAAAAGTTTCGTTGTAGTCCCAGTTTCTGGCGAAGAAACATAAACCTTTTAAGGGGAGACGGAAGGCAAATGGGCTTCAAAAATTAGTGTTGTGACTTGGCAAGACAGCCAAGCCACTATGAGGTAGCCGAAAGGCACGCGTTTAAGCTCACGCAGGCTGGCGTGAGGTCTGGAACAGTTAAAGGAGTTGAGTCTAGTAAAAAAAGTACGTAGCTTCTGGAATACTTAACTTTAATCCATAAATGGTGAACATCGGTCTGACGGTACATGCATCACAAGATAAATAGCAAATGATAATGGCGCCTTGCTAGGTCGTAGCAAATGACGTAGCTGAAAGCTATGCTAACTATCGTCTCGGCAAATGAGAGCGTAATTTGTCAGTGAACCATCGCTAGCAAAGTCGGCTGTACAACTGGGGCGAGTGCTAGGAAGTCTCTCTAGACCTGCCGTGTGGCGGCGCTCGGTCTGCAATCACTGATAGTGGCGACACGCGGGTCCGACGTATACTAACGGACCGCGGCCGATTTAAAGGCTACCACCTAGCAAGTGTGGTGTCTGGCGGTGACACCACAGATTTTTAGAGTTTAGCATACTTGAAATGCCTGGTCTTTCCTGCGTGAAACAGTTTTTGTTTTATATAAATACGACAATTTTTTCGTGAGATATGATGGTTTTCCTGACGCTCTGTGCAATCTGGGGACGGTGACAGCAGGGCTTATGACCGGGTATGTGCAGAACTACCCTATGGCCCTAATGTAACAATCTCTAAATTAGAGTGCATTGGGCATGTTCGGAAGAGAATGGGGTCCAGGTTGAGGAGATTATTGAAAGAAAGTCAAAAATAGTATTGGAAGATGGTAAGAAGGTAGGTGGTAAAGGTCGCCTGACAAATGTTGCAATAGATAGATTACACAATTATTATGGCTTGGCCATAAGAAGAAATGTAGGGAATTTACATAACATGAAAAGAGCTGTATGGGTTATCTTTTTCCACAAACTTTCCACAAATGAAAATCCAGTGCACGGTCTTTGCCTGAATGATCCCGACACTTGGTGCAAGTATAGCAGAAGTGCCAGATATTACCACAAACATTCTTTACCTGAATCAGTAATGAATGAAATTAAACCCATATTTAGATACCTTTGTACAGATACCTTGTTGAAGAAACGTCTTCAAGGGAAAACCCAAAATTTAAATGAATGCGTAAATTCTGTCATTTGGAACGGGTTACCGAAAACTGTATTTGTTCAGCTTACAACCCTCGAATTTGGTGTTTATGGTGCTATTCTATGCTTCAATGATGGTGTAATTAAAAAACTGGATGTTTTGGAATTATTGGGCACAAACTCTAGTGGAAATACTGCAAAATACTTGGTGCAAATAGATAAAGAGAGAATCTGCAAAGCAGATATAGCTGATTTAAAATGTACAAAAGAAGTCAGACAGAAAAGAAGAGGGACCAAGAGAAGAAAAGAAGATCAGTATGATTCAGATGATGCCCAGTATGGTGCATGAAAATATTAGTGGTAAGTAATTCTCATCAATAACTATATAGAATTGTAATATTAAACTTTAAATGGATTTTCTCAAAACAACATTTTTTTTACTTTCAGGTACCATTATTTGATAAAATAATGGGGTCAGAAACACGAAATTTGGTCAATTTTTACTGCAGATTTTAGTAAGTTATTACAAGTAAATTGAGAACTACCAAACAATCAGAAACTGTTTTATAATAATTAATGTACAATGAAAGTTTAATTTTACTAGTGAAAGAATAAAACTTTTTCTTCAAAAACGTGAGGTACTATGTTCATTTTACTTGTAAATTGAGACTTTATATATATATATATATATATATATATATATATATATATATATATATATATATATATTCAAAGGGTAAAATAACATTGGCAGAATAGGGATAAAAATTGCCTTCCTTCTCTCCTTAAACAATTCTGTACTAGTTGGCATTACAGGACTTTTGAATAGTTCAGAATTGTTTCCAGCGAAGGATACGGAAGATCAGGTAATGATACATTGCTGCTGTTTTTAAATTATTATGAGAATACCGTACTATGCCTTCACTGAGTGGGATGCACAGAGATAATTAGAATAACTGAAAAATATTACAGCAACATCCGGCAGGATCCTACAGGCAAAAGGTCACACGTAATCAGACAGTAAATTCTCACCTCACTGCCATCGGCCTGAGAAATGGCGAGAAATGACTTCCAGAGAAGGGAGAAGGTCATAAGATTCTCAATTACCAGCTCCGGATAAATTTACCATGGAAATTTGACTGACCTTTCCGAAGAAAATGTCGCAGCATTCCACTTATTTATGTAAGAAAACAACGTCAAATTTAATTTTTGAAGGTCTTCTGAGGATTGGAAACCCGCTCCTTCCGGATACAGGAGCAATCGAACGTTTCACCGAGATCGTTTTCTAACCTTCTCCTTCCCACCTGAACTGGTAATTCTTCACAAACGATATTGACAGCATTACATGCGAGACGATCTGATATTACTTCTGTCCACTGTGATGCATAGCTTTGTTGAGCAATAATCTTACCTCTGATGAATCAGAATGCCTATATACCCAAATCAGTAACTCCATAAAGGAGAAACACGCTTTATACAGAAAAATTCACTTCAAATCGACTAAACATCACACATTATACTTTAGTTCGTGATATTGTGTGCCATAAACGAGAACCGCCTTCGAAACAAAGGCTAGCTGACAACTACTCTAACTCCCACCACAGTAGACATACATCTTCCCTCTGATCGCTGAGCACACCACTGCGTAGTCTGTCGTCAGCGATACTGTATTTCAACACCTAAGGCCACCGTTCCCTTACATATCCTCATCAAAATAAAAGCTTTAAATATTCGAAATTTAGTGGCGACACAAAATTATATTAAAAATTAAGGATAAAACAAAATTTGCAAAAATTGAATTAAAATCGTAAATACCGTTAGTTAATTACCCTTATTTACTAATAAATTAGTACCACAGCTAATAATTAATTATAGTGAACAAGTGTCACGCTAAATGCAAAGTAAAGATTAATGGTAGTTATTGTTCATATCATACACTATTGGCCATTAAAATTGCTACGCCACGAAGATGACGTGCAACAGCTTTTCAGACAGTACACACAAGGTTGGCGCCGGTGGCGACACCTACAACGTACTGACATGAGGAAAGTTTCCAACCGATTTCTCTTACACAAGCAGCAGTTGACCGGCGTTGCCTGGTGAAACGTTGTTGTGATGCCTCGTGTAAGGAGGAGAAATGCGTACCATCACGTTTCCGACTTCGATGTTGTTGTTGTGGTCTTCAGTCCTGAGACTGGTTTGATGCAGCTCTCCATGCTACTCTATCCTGTGCAAGCCTCTTCATCTCCCAGTACCTACTGCAACCTACATCCTTCTGAATCTGCTTAGTGTATTCATCTCTTGGTCTCCCTCTACGATTTTTACCCTCCAGGCTGCCCTCCAATACTAAATTGGTGATCCCTTGATGCCTCATAACATGTCCTACCAACCGATCCCTTCTTCTGGTCAAGTTGTGCCACAAACTTCTCTTCTCCCCAATCCTATTCAATACTTCCTCATTAGTTATGTGATCTACCCATCTAATCTTCAGCATTCTTCTGTAGCACCACATTTAGAAAGCTTCTATTCTCTTCTTGTCCAAACTATTTATAGTCCATGTTTCACTTCCATACATGGCTACACTCCATACAAATACTTTCAGAAATGACTTCCTGACACTTAAATCTATACTCGATGTTAACAAATTTCTCTTCTTCAGAAACGCTTTCCTTGCCATTGCCAGTCTACATTTTATATCCTCTCTACTTCGACCATCATCAGTTATTTTTCTCCCCAAATAGCAAAACTCCTTTACTACTTTAAGTGACTCATTTCCTAATCTAATTCCCTCAGCATCACCCGACTTAATTCGACTACATTCCATTATCCTCGTTTTGCTTTTGTTGATGTTCATCTTATATCCTCCTTTCAAGACACTGTCCATTCCTTTCAATTGTTCTTCCAAGTCCTTTGCTGTCTCTGACAGTATTTCAATGTCATCGGCGAACCTCAAAGTTTTTATTTCTTCTCCATGGATTTTAATACCTACTCCGAATTTTTCTTTTGTTTCCTTTACTGCTTGCTCAATATACAGATTGAATAACATCGGGGAGAGGCTACAACCCTGTCTTACTCCCTTCCCAACCACTGTTTCCCTTTCATGTCCCTCGACTCTTATAACTGCCATCTGGTTTCTGTACAAATTTTAAATAGCCTTTCACTCCCTGTATTTTACCCCTGCCACCATTAGAATTTGAAAGAGAGTATTCCAATCAACGTTGTCAAAAGCTTTCTCTAAGTCTACAAATGCTAGAAACGTAGGTTTGCCTTTCCTTAATCTTTCTTCTAAGATAAGTCGTAAGGTCAGTATTGCCTCACGTGTTCCAGTGTTTCTACGGAATCCAAACTGATCTTCCCCGAGGTCGGCTTCTACTAGTTTTTCCATTCGTCTGTAAAGAATTCGTGTTAGTATTTTGCAGCTGTGGCTTATTAAACTGATTGTTCGGTAATTTTCACATCTGTCAACACCTGCTTTCTTTGGGATTGGAATTATTATATTGTTCTTGAAGTCTGAGGGTATTTCGCCTGTTTCATACATCTTTCTCACCAGATGGCAGAGTTTTGTCAGGACTGGCTCTCCCAAGGCCGTCAGTAGTTCCAATGGAATGTTGTCTACTCCTGGGGCCTTGTTTCGACTCAGGTCTTTCAGTGCTCTGTCAAACTCTTCACGCAGTATCGTATCTCCCATTTCATCTTCATCTACATAGTCTTCCATTTCCATAATATTGTCCTCAAGTACATCGCCGTTGTATAGACCCTCTATATACTCCTTCCACCTTTCTGCTTTCCCTTCTTTGCTTAGAACTGGGTTTCCATCTGAGCTCTTGATATTCATACAAGTGGTTCTCTTCTCGCCAAAGGTCTCTTTAATTTTCCTGTAGGCAGTATCTATCTAACGCCTAGTGAGATAAGCCTCTAGCCATCCCTGCTTAGCCATTTTGCGCTTCCTGTCGATCTCATTTTTGAGACGTTTGTATTCCATTTTGCCTGCTTCATTTACTGCATTTTTATATTTTCTCCTTTCATCAATTAAATTCAATATTTCTTCTGTAACCCAAGGATTTCTACTAGCCCTCGTCCTTTTACCTACTTGATCCTCTGCTGCCTTCACTACTTCATCCCTCAAAGCTACCCATTCTTCTTCTACTGTATTTCTTTCCCCCATTCCTGTCAATTGTTCCCTTATGCTCTCCCTGAAACTCTGTACAACCTCTGGTTCTTTCAGTTTATCCGGGTCCCATCTCCTTAAATTCCCACCTTTTTGCAGTTTCTTCAGTTTTAATCAGATTGCTGAATAATGATTGCTGAATAATTCAGACAACGTTGGAAGGATAGAAAATTTTAGTGACTGAGGAGAAACCAGGAAGAGAGTCTCACTTGGTTCAGCTTTGTGTCAACTCCTATTCCACATATATATGTAGTAAGGAGTTCCCTGAAAATGGACTCACCCTAAATTTTGAGAAAACACACTATTTTCAGTTCTGTACAACTGATGTAGCGTATGAACAGGAGTCAGTAAATAGTGTAAAATTCACCCAATTTTTGAGTGTATTTACTGATGAAAACTCGAACTAGGAGTAACATATTACTCAGCTTCTCAAACAGTTATCCTCTTCGTGTAATTGCTAGTTTAGGAAACAAGCAAATCAATCTCCCGGCAAAGTTACCATATTTCAACCCAGTAACGTCTTATAAAACCTTATAAAATAATTTCTGGTATAACTCACCACTAAGAAAGAAAACATTGATTGTACAAATGCGATCACCTGCAATCATCATACAGATACCTGTCTAAGGTCTTAGGTATTTTAACTGCACCGCCACAATACATGTATTTGCTAATGAAATTAGTTATAAATAATCCATTACAATTTGAGGAGAATGGTGACATCCACTTCTATTACGCTAGAGGAGGAATGACCTTTCTTACCCACTATTAAAGCTGCTACTAGCTCAGTAAGGAGTTCAATACGCAACAATAAAAGGTTTTGATCATTTGACCAATAATGTAAAATGTCCGTGAGACAGCAAAGCTCATTTTAAATCTAACCTAACATCATTTCTCCTGGCCAGTTCCTTCTATTTCACAGACGACCCTCTATTAGATATAGTTGCATGAGTAGGTCTAAGAGAAAATGTGTTCATTAATTGTAGCATTAATTATGTATACGTATTCCGTAAATTGACTCCTTCAACATCATTTCGATAAAAGCATCGTTAACAGTTGTGGAATATCTAACTAACTAACTAACCGACTAACTTCCACAATGTAAATAAGCTGCAGTTACAATGGCAATTTAAAAGCAGCTCAAAAGTCAGCTTAACAAAAAATTACCAAGCACCTTAGTAGCAGCTCGAAAGTTACCTCAGTAGCAGATCAAAAGGCAACTTACTAGCAGATAACAAAGTACATTGCTATCTCTGTCGGCTGAAATCAACCCTCTTGAGATCGCAGATCAGTACAGCTCGTTCGTACTTAAAACAGCTTCTTACTACGTATTCCATCGTCTTTAGAAGCCGATAAAACTGATTTTTTCCCTCTCAGTGTAGGCTGAACCTATGAAAAACCTCTTCGAATATATTTGAGCGTAATGTTAATGATTTTTTAACTGAAAGCATAAATAATGGACACAGAAAAGGCACGTGGAAAGTTTTATTTGTCAGATTCCGCTACACGACACGGGTGTACTCAGTTATTAAAGTGAAAAGAAGCTGTAAATCCCCTGTCAATACAAACATATATTGTTTTACGCAACTTGATGCAAATTTAATTTGTTCGTCATGGGTGCAATTGGGTGAATATGCAGCGAGGGGATTACGTCTACTGTTTCAAATTACACAGAGAAGCATCAAATTTAATTACGCTGAAAATTTAACAAGTGTAACTGTGACAATTACGACGGATTAACTTAATGAGATCTGAATTAGTTTAATGGATGTATTGGAAACGAGGTAACATTTAAATGTTTGACGGAAGATACGTTTCCGGGATCAAGAGTTCCCACAATGAGAATGTGTCATGGTCGTTTCCATACATGAAAAGCTGCTTAAATAATAGTGTTAGAGGCAGAGGCACAAACTCCGAGTACGTAGTTTTTGCTACTATACTCGTAACCTACTTTCTTGAGCAGCTTCTATTACGTTAGAATGTCTGTTAATTCAGGTCGAAGGGTGCGCCGCAGCATAAGTGATTAAAGACAGATGTGTTTAGTATGAACATCTACCTTTAAAAATGTACTCCGTAAATGGTTCAAATGGCTCTGAGCACTATGGGACTTAACAGCTGAGGTCATCAGTCCCCTAGAACTTAGAACTACTTAAACCTAACTGACCTAAGGACATCACACACATCCATGCCCGAGGCAGGCTTCAAACCTGCGACCGTAGTAGTCGCGCGGTTCCGGACTGAAGCGCCTAGAACACCGGCCGGCGTACTCCGCAAATCACTGTACGTAGTGTGATAGAGTGCACTTTTTATTTTACTACGCATTAAAGTTTGTTTCTGTGCGAATAACGGATGCGAAGTGGGAGGACCACTGCTTCTGTGTCTCTAAGAGAGCTGTTAATCGGCTAATTCTGTCTGCGCTGTCTCAAAGAAATGATAGGCAGAGGGAAGCAGAATTCCTGGTTTTAGTTCCTAAGCACGGTTCTCGAAATTTTCATTCACTGAGTCGTCAGCAAAACGGAACAGCGGCGACTACATGGCGAGAAGACAACGCAAAGTAAGTAACGCATCACAACGTCATCTCACGCGACTGAAGCAACGAGAGTAATTAACTGGCTGTGCAGACTGCATTCTCTAATTACATAATTACAAACAGTGACAGTTAAATTCCTTTTGTTTCACTAAATTACGAGACATTACGTACGTTGCCGATCATACAGCAAAGTAAATGGCACTGCCAGACCCTGCTTGCTTGGTAGTCTAAATTTGTTAACAACAGTTAATACAACTGCAGAACTATACCTTAGCTTATATTTCATGCTTTTTCTTCTGTTATGAGATCTTGTATGTTACGTGTGCTTCTAAGCATGAATTACAGCATTCAATGCATACGGCATTGTAGTTAGGTTATGGCTATTGCCATCTGTTCTGTGCTGAGTGTTATTGTGATTTGTTTATTTCTTGCTCAGGTGACTTGATGTAGTTCAGTATCGCAAATAACGAGGTTGGTGCAACTGCAGTAGACAGGGAGGTGAAGGCAGACTCTGTAGGTGAAAGTAATCAAGTGGAGACCAAAGTAGACGCAAGTGGTAGTGGAATGACGAAGGATTCCGGTATGGGGGACAGTAGTTTATCGACAGAGATGGGAAGTCTGAATGCGGTTTTGTCACCAATCATGGAGACGCCCAAAGGAAATGAGTGTAAACTTAGGTGTGACCTGTCCATCGTTGACATGCTCAAAACATTACTGCATGGTAACAAACAATTAAAGGAAGATATTGGGGTGTCACCGCCAGACACCACACTTGCTAGGTGGTAGCCTTTAAATCGGCCGCGGTCCGTTAGTATACGTCGGACCCGCGTGTCGCCACTATCAGTGATTGCAGACCGAGCGCCGCCACACGGCAGGTCTAGTCTAGAGAGACTCCCTAGCACTCGCCCCAGTTGTACAGCCGACTTTGCTAGCGATGGTTCACTGTCAACATACGCTCTCATTTGCAGAGACGACAGTTTTGCATGGTCTTCAGCTACGTTATTTGCTACGACCTAGCAAGGAGCCATATTCAGTTACTATGTCTTCTGAACAGATAATATTGTGACGAATGTACCGTCAAGAGCGACGTTCATCATTAATGGATTAAAGTTAAGTATAAAACTAATTACGTCCGCTTTCTGAATTCTAATTCCTTGTCATGTTCCAGACCTCACGTCAGTATAATTCTTCCCTCCTCACGCCAGCCTGCGTGAGCTAAAACGCGTGCATTTCGGCCTCTACTAGTAACACGGTGTTGGCTCTTCTGCCAACACAACAGATATTGTGTACCAGAAAGAAGATATTAGGCTCTCAGTAGACAACCAGAAATTATTATTGCAACATAATAAACAATTAAAGGAAGATATTGAGTGATCGGTAGAGCAGATAAACGAATGACTCTATAAAAAGTTCGATGAAACTAATGAGGCTCTAAGGAAGCTGGCTGAGTCAAGTCATCAAATGATAGATGAAATTACCATTCAGTTTGAGGAGAACATTGCAGACAACACTAAACGTTTTGAAATTGTAGAATCAGATGTCAAAGTAGTGAAGGAAGAACTTACTAAAAAGGTTGAAGTTTACGCTAAGCGTTTCGAACAACTGGATGAGGAAGTGAAACACTGTAAACACAGGACATTAGCTGTTGCGCTAAACCAGGATGCTTATGCATGGCGAGTAGAAGAAGTGTACAGTGAGGTAGGCATGACTAAAGAATAGGTCGGTCAGCAGGTGAAGACCGAAGTGAAATCACTATTACGTAATGGAAGCATCGTGGGAGGTTGCTTAATTGGTATACAAAATGATGAGGTCTTTCTTGGCATAGGGAATTTTAGGAACTTCGAACCAAATGTAAGATGGTATCCCAGAGATTTCCTAGATAAATTAAGGGGCATGTTATCTGATTTATGGGATGAGCAGAGAAAGGTATGCTTTGTTGCAGCAAGATTGGAAGGTGAAGCTTGTACCTGGGGTATGAGAATAGGACATAAGTGTACAACCTTTTCTGGATTTGAAAAGGAACTTTTGCAACTACACTCCTGGAAATTGAAATAAGAACACCGTGAATTCATTGTCCCAGGAAGGGGAAACTTTATTGACACATTCCTGGGGACAGATACATCACATGATCACACTAACAGAACCACAGGCACATAGACACAGGCAACAGAGCATGCACAATGTCGGCACTAGTACAGTGTATATCCACCTTTCGCAGCAATGCAGGCTGCTATTCTCCCATGGAGACGATCGTAGAGATGCTGGATGTAGTCCTGTGGAACGGCTTGCCATGCCATTTCCACCTGGAGCCTCAGTTGGACCAGCGTTCGTGCTGGACCTGCAGACCGCGTGAGACGACGCTTCATCCAGTCCCAAACATGCTCAATGGGGGACAGATCCGGAGATCTTGCTGGCCAGAGTAGTTGACTTACACCTTCTAGAGCACGTTGGGTGGCACGGGATACATGCGGACGTGCATTGTCCTGTTGGAACAGCAAGTTCCCTTGCCGGTCTAGGAATGGTAGAACGATGGGTTCGATGACGGTTTGGATGTACCGTGCACTATTCAGTGTCCCCTCGACGATCACCAGTGTTGTACGGCCAGTGTAGGAGATCGCTCCCCACACCATGATGCCGGGTGTTGGCCCTGTGTGCCTCGGTCGTATGCAGTCCTGATTGTGGCGCTCACCTGCACGGCGCCAAACACGCATACGACCATCATTGGCACCAAGGCAGAAGCGACTCTCATCGCTGAAGACGACACGTCTCCATTCGTCCCTCCTTTCACGCCTGTCGCGACACCACTGGAGACGGGCTGCACGATGTTGGGGCGTGAGCGGAAGACGGCCTAACGGTGTGCGGGACCGTAGACCAGCTTCATGGAGACGGTTGCGAATGGTCCTCGCCGATACCCCAGGAGCAACAGTGTCCCTAATTTGCTGGGAAGTGGCGGTGCGGTCCCCTACGGCACTGCGTAGGATCCTACGGTCTTGGCGTGCATCCGTGCGTCGCTGCGGTCCGGTCCCAGGTCGACGGGCACGTGCACCTTCCGCCGACCACTGGCGACATCATCGATGTACTGTGGAGACCTCACGCCCCACGTGTTGAGCAATTCGGCGGTACGTCCACCCGGCCTCCCGCATGCCCACTATACGCCCTCGCTCAAAGTCCGTCAACTGCACATACGGTTCACGTCCACGCTGTCGCGGCATGCTACCAGTGTTAAAGACTGCGATGGAGCTCCGTATGCCACGGCAAACTGGCTGACACTGACGGCGGCGGTGCACAAATGCTGCGCAGCTAGCGCCATTCGACGGCCAACACCGCGGTTCCTGGTGTGTCCGCTGTGCCGTGCGTGTGATCATTGCTTGTACAGCCCTCTCGCAGTGTCCGGAGCAAGTATGGTGGGTCTGACACACCGGTGTCAATGTGTTCTTTTTTCCATTTCCAGGAGTGTATATTGGTCGCGACAGAAGTAAAATGAAATATTGTAACAGTCTATACCAGGGTAGAAGATCTGAGAGAGGGCCACCAAGAACTTGAAGAAACTTATTCAAGATTATTATGAGAGGAACTTCTGTTTAGGTGAACTGTTGACGACAGAAACAATAGTGTCCCTGATTATAAGTAAACTACTGACAGGAGTTGAGAATAAGTTGCGAGCCATCCCTGGAGATGACATAGGCACAGTGAAGTCAGCCTTAGGACAATTAGACACGTTGTATGAGTCATTAGGAACAGGAGGAGGAGTAGGTGATAGTAGAGTATCAGGGGACAACGAATCCAAAACTGATACCTATTCAAAACATAACAATAGGCATAATGGACAACATTGAAGTAATAATAATGGCAGGAGACATGGCGGCAGTTTCCATGGCCATGGTGGTGTGGTCACAGAGGACAGATATCAGAACTCAGGGCACGATGCATCGGATGACCAAGTGCGAAAGTCAAACCATAACTCAGACAGGCAGCCTAGGGAAGGAACACTGGAAAACTAGAGGAGGTTCCTGGTGCAGTCCAGTCAGGAACGGAGGAAGGAGGGCCCATGCTTATCTGTATACGCAGGATGGATAATTTGACAGATATTGTGGAAGACCTACTGCAAGAAGTTGGTGAAGGTTGTGAGGAAACTATACCACTTATCATTGAAGCAGAAATCTTTGGTACCCGTATCGACGTTTTAGTGGATTCTGGTGGCCAGGTCACTACAGTATGCCAGAAGCTCTATATAAAGTGGTTAGAACAAGGAAAGAGATTACCCTGTTTTCCTGTACATGGAATATGTATCACAGGTGGCGTCTGTGCAAAGAGCAAAGTTAATAAGGAACAGATTTTAGTCACAATGAAGCTTGGGGATGATGATTGTGGCATGCCAGTGTTAGTTGTGCCCACGTTGACATTGCTCATAATTTTAGGGGTCGACTGGTTCAGTGAATAAAAGCCTTGATTAGACTTTGGAAAAGGGTGTATGGAGTTTCAGAAAGGAGGAACATAAGATGCTTTTGCCTTTAAAGAGAGGGTCAATGTCAAAGAACGTTGGAACGACTAAGATATGCTGTGATATCGATTGGCGACCAACACCACAAGACTCTGTGAAAGGAGATTCTGGAGCTCTGAGCAAGAAGCAGTGGAGATGGGAAGGCAAGACCAGGACAAAGACATTGAACCTGTTGTTGAATGGAAACTCCAGTTACTAGAACATCAAGACCGAAAGATCATGTAAGAACTGATGATGGTCCTGTGAAGGTACAGGCAAGTTTTTTCAAGTGAACCTGGTATAATAAAGATAGCTGAGTGCAAATTACAAGTGAAGGAGCATGACCCTTCTTATGTATGGCCTTATGCGATTCTTCAGTCGAAACGTGAAGCAGTGGAAGAAGAGCTTCAGAGAATGTTGCACATGGGAATAATATAAAGTCAACTAGCCAATATAACAACCCATTGTTCGTTGTGGGTAAAAGGAATGGTAATATCAGAGTAGTACTGGATGCACATCCAGTGAAAAAAAGTATTTTTACAGAAAGAAACAGACCCGAGAATTTAGAAGAGTTACTCCAAAAGTTTCATGGAGCAAGAGTATTCAGTAGTATAGATCTGAGATCAGGGTATTGGCAAGTTCCCCCTCCGACCCCCCCCCCCCCCCCCACTACATAAGAATTCAAGGTCCTTCACTGCATTCCTGTATGGAGGAAGAAGCTACCATTATCATGTACTATCATTTGGCCTCAATATCTCTACATCTGCATTTGTTAGAACATTGGATAAGGTAGTGGGTGAGCAGTTGAGTAAGAATATCACTGTGTACATTGACGATATCTTCATAGCAACTGCAGACTGGGAAGAGTATGTCAAAATGCTTGAAGAGGTATTCATGGCCTTTGATAAGGCAGAAGTGACAGCGAATTTGAAGAAATCTGCTTTTGGAAGGAGTGAGGCTAAGTTTTTTGGCCACACCATCAATGCACAGGGGATCAAACTGGATGAGGACAAAGTACAAGTAGTCAAGGATTTTCCTACACCACGCCGTTAAAGCAATTAAGATGTATCCTTGGTTTATGTGGATGGTATAGGAAGTTTATAAGTGAATAACCACTTAGTAACCAACATTTGTTTAATCTGCTGAAGAACAAAGTGTTACGGGATTGGACAGATGAATGATAAGGTGCTTTTGCGGAAAGAAAGCAACAGCTGTACAATCCTAAGCTGCTTTCACACCCAGACGTGTGAAAGGAATTTTACTTGGCTTGTGACAGCTCAGACTTTGGATTAGAAGTGAACTTATACCAGTTGGATGAAATGGAATCGGATAATGTTAAAACAACCGCATTTGCAAGCAGGACTCTGACTAAATGGGAATGGCAATATACAGTCACAGAGAGAGCAGCACTTGCTGTCCATTGGGGTTTCACAAAATTCAAATATTACCTGGCTGGTAGAACCATCAAGGTAATCACAGACCATAAGGCACTGACGTTCCTATGATGATGGCAAACTATACCATATGCGTCTCACCTGATGGCTACTTGCCTTACAAAACTATCAATTATCAATTTAGTGTTGTCTACTGACCTGGGAACTAAAACATCATACCTGATACACTTTCGAGAATGCCACCTAGCGTTGATGATGTAAGTGTTAATTGTGCACAAGAGCAGGAATTGAGCATTAATTTGATCATTACGAGTCATTTGTTACCAAATTACTTAAGAATATCCGATGAGATCAAAATGAAGATCCTGCATTGTAGAGTGCTGGAGAAGATAAATTGAAGAAATATTATTTAATTCATCACAACATTTTATACCGTCGTGTGGATGAATCATTGCTGGAATGGAAGTTGTGCATTCCAGAACATGCTATTGAGAAGGTGGTGTGGTACACGCATTTCAGCGATGCCCACTTTGGCGCAAACAAATGTCTAGAAAAAATAAGGAGGGAATGTATTTTTTTGGGATGAGCAAAAAGATTAGGAAGATATTATGGACCTGTGATGTGTGCCAGAAGACTAAGACAACTACTGTTAGAAATCCCCATCAAAGACATCGTGGCTGTCGATTTACTTGGCCCACTGCCTAAGTCCTGTGGCAATTTCACACAGCTCATGGAGTGTTAGAAGTGTGTTCAAAATATGTGAAGCTCAACCCCCTGAGAAAGGCAACCGGTAGGGTAATATCAGCGAGAATGGAAAACGATTATTTTATACAGATGTGCAAACCAAGGCAAGTGCTATCAGACAATGGACGGCAATTAGTACTGAAGGAGTGGAAGGAGATATTACAGAGGAATGATGTGGAACAGGTCCTGATAGCTAAATATATGCCTGCATCAAATCCAGCTAAGAGTCATGAAGAGGTGACCTGCATGTGCGGGACATATTGCAGTCAGAAACGTAGCAAGTGGAAAGAGTATACAATGGATTTTGAGAGTGTAATCAAATAGCCTGCCTCATGCCACGACAGATTTTGCACTTTGTGAAATTCTGCTGAACCAACCTCCAGAGAGTATATCCTCCAACATCTTGAGCGATTATCCCACTGTGGATCAATTCTGGGACAGGAAAATTGAATTTGCCATGGAGTATTTGAGTGATGAGGCTCAGCAGCAGAAGGAGGGACATGATAAGATCGTGCAACCGATTAAGTACAGGGTGTTTCAAAAATGACCAGTATATTTGAAACGGCAATAAAAACTAAACGAACAGCGATAGAAATACACCGTTTGTTGCAATATGCTTGGGACAACAGTACATTTTCAGGCGGACAAACTTTCGAAATTACAGTAGTTACAATTTTCAACAACAGATGGCGCTGCAAGTGATGTGAAAGATATAGAAGACAACGCAGTCTGTGGGTGCGCCATTCTGTACGTCGTCTTTCTGCTGTAAGCGTGTGCTGTTCACAACGTGCAAGTGTGCTGTAGACAACATGGTTTATTCCTTAGAACAGAGGATGTTTCTGGTGTTGGAATTCCACCGCCTAGAACACAGTGTTGTTGCAACAAGACGAAGTTTTCAACGGAGGTTTAATGTAACCAAAGGACCGAAAAGCGATACAATAAAGGATCTGTTTCAAAAATTTCAACGGACTGAGAACGTGACGGATGAACGTGCTGGAAAGGTAGGGCGACCGCGTACGGCAACCACAGAGGGCAACGCGCAGCTAGTGCAGCAGGTGATCCAACAGCGGCCTCGGGTTTCCGTTCGCCGTGTTGCAGCTACGGTCCAAATGACGCCAACGTCCACGTATCGTCTCATGCGCCAGAGTTTACACCTCTATCCATACAAAATTCAAACGCGGCAACCCCTCAGCGCCGCTACCATTGCTGCACGAGAGACATTCGCTAACGATATAGTGCACAGGATTGATGACGGCGATATGCATGTGGGCAGCATTTGGTTTACTGACGAAGCTTATTTTTACCTGGACGGCTTCGTCAATAAACAGAACTGGCGCATATGGGGAACCGAAAAGCCCCATGTTGCAGTCCCATCGTCCCTGCATCCTCAAAAAGTACTGGTCTGGGCCGCCATTTCTTCCAAAGGAATCATTGGCCCATTTTTCAGATCCGAAACGATTACTGCATCACGCTATCTGGACATTCTTCGTGAATTTGTGGCGGTACAAACTGCCTTAGACGACACTGCGAACACCTCGTGGTTTATGCAAGATGGTGCCCCGGCCACGTCGCACTGCCGACGTCTTTAATTTCCTGAATGAATATTTCGATGATCGTGTGATTGCTTTGGGCTATCCGAAACATACAGGAGGCGGCGTGGATTGGCCTCCCTATTCGCCAGACATGAACCCCTGTGACTTCTTTCTGTGGGGACACTTGAAAGACCAGGTGTACCGCCAGAATCCAGAAACAATTGAACAGCTGAAGCAGTACATCTCATCTGCATGTGAAGCCATTCCGCCAGACACGTTGTCAAAGGTTTCAGGTAATTTCATTCAGAGACTACGCCATATTATTGCTACGCATGGTGGATATGTGGAAAATATCGTACTATAGAGTTTCCCAGACCGCAGCGCCATCTGTTGTTGAAATTTGTAACTACTGTAATTTCGAAAGTTTGTCCGCCTGAAAATGTACTGTTGTCCCAAGCATATTGCAACAAACGGTGTATTTCTATCGCTGCTCGTTTAGTTTTTATTGCCGTTTCAAATATACCGGTCATTTTTGAAACACCCTGTATGAAGTTGGTGACCTTGTGTTAATCAAAACCCACACACGGTCTAGCAAGCTGAACAAAGAAATTAAGAATTTCCATCATGAATACCAGGGTCTGTAACATATTATTGATATCAATTGTCCAAATACTGTTGAACTGGTTGGTGTGAAGTCAGGTAAAACTGAGGGCAAACACCATCAGGAAAACATTAAACCATACCATAGCGAGCAAGATTAATGACTGATTGATATATGTGGCGTGTTTGAATCTGTATATATGTCAGCTGCTACTGTCCTTAAGTACAAACATTCATTTCTGATTATTATAAGATTTTATGAGGACACACTAATCGAGTGACTTTTAACTAAGGTGTGTTACCACCATATGCAGTATTAAAAATTTTTTTCACCTTCTATCTGTTCAATCTAGACTACATGTATTATGTTCTTCTTTCCCATACAGTGATATGGTTTGAGTAATTGCTAGTGTCTATAGGTTGTGCTATCCAAAAGGTTCTTCATTTAAAAAAAATCATATTACTCCTGCTTAATGATTGTGTATTCATTCTTTTTTTGAATTATTCACTTAGTAACTAAATTCAACTTAGAGGAGTTTCATATATTCTTTTTTCACTAGCCTATGTGTTTATTATGTCAGATAGAACATTGTAATTTCCACTGTAGTAGTGCCAGACTATGAATAGTTTGAATGGGCATTGTTAGGAGTACACTGAGAGCGTCACTAACCTGTTTCATGTACGCCAATGGACGGTTTATCACGAAGCGAGAGTGGCGAGCAGACGACTATACTGCACATCAGCCTGTCGGCGCAGCATCGATGCTACAACCACTCCCCACCCCCTTTCAGTGCAAAGAACGCTCACTTGTGATGCGGTGTTGTGAGTAGTGAAATAACATTTTTTGGTGGATTTTGACAGCCTAGTGCTGATGGAGATTCTCTAGTTTTGACTGCCTGGAGTAGCAGTGCATTCTTGTGTTTTTCTACTATTTTTTGTTCTTTCTTTTTTACCTCTTTCTTTCAGGGACCAGTATATCATATCTAACCTCTTGTATCTGTAAACATTTCTATTTCAGGGACTTGATATTCTTGCGGCTTGTTATATTCATTCTTTGTTTATCAACTGCCTAGTAACTGTTTTTTGCTATACAGGTTGCACTGTAGGTAGGGATCTTTTATTATGTATTTTTTCTTTATTTGACAACTGTTTACTTACTGTTCTTTATGTTTCTATGATTGTGAGTAACTCATGTCTGGTCCACAATGCCACAATGTGGCTGTGGTCTATACCTGTAGGACGGGCTATATACCCCTACCACCTCCCACACCATCTCTTAACCCCATGTGGGATAGAATTATTTAAATTTTGATATTCTCTTCGACAATTCGAAAACTTTTTCGTGTGGGAATGTAAGCGTATTGTCATATAGCTGCGAAATATCTTTGCGGGCGGCTTCATTTCTTGCAGAGTCGAGCATGGGGAATGTTGTGTTGAGGGTAGCTCTGCATGGGAAAGGCAGTATTATGTAGGTTCAAGTGTGGCTGAAAGTGCTGTTATTGTGAAGTAATGAGATATAGAAGTGGATTCAGTGAAAAGTGCGTAAAGAAGTAATTTGAAATGAGCAGTACCGCCGATAACGTATTTGAGTATCTGCCCAACAACATCGATCATCCGCGTCGTGTTCGGCCTCCCAGAATGAACTAATGCGAATCAGTAAAATAGTTTACCATAAATGAGAGCAATGAAGTACCAGTGTCTTATAGCGAGCCTGAGAACATGCTTTCGGTCATCGCGTTTCCGCATCGTCAACAATCAGCCGCGACGCGACGGTTAATCGCACCCTCGTACAAGTGAGAAATGTGAACTGTAAATTAACCTTTATGAACAATTTTATATCATTACAAGTGTCAAGAAGGACTGGTACCAGATATCTGTGTTGACGTGACGGGAGTAAGAACTTTCGTTCGACCATTCAGCTTCCCCATCATTAACCATCACTCGCGTCGTGATGGTTACACGTACGCTCGTCGATGTGATAATTGTGGACAGACAATCATCATTGCCAGAGTATGTATTTGGCCAGCGTAAGACAGTGAAATAGGTGTGACGGCGTGAAGTAAATAGTGACAGACATTAACATCGTCATGAATGCTGTACGGTAATAAGGGAATGATAATTATGACCTTTCATCAAATCAGCAAGAATATAATTGGCATCAACACTACCGACTTAGAGTGTAATGAGTGCAATCTGTGATTTTCTTATCGTCTCAGAATATAATTATTCATACCAGACGTAGGACAGTGTTGTGTTTAATGCTGAGTGGCTGTCCTAAACCCGCCTGCACATTTATATACAAAATTTTAGGCAAACAACAGCAGCAGTGTGGAGCAGAAATAATACGACCGCCGTGTTAGTATGTGGCATGTGGCGTGGACAGGGCTCACGGTCAAAGCGAGAACCATTTTAAGCGTCCCCCACCAGTTGTACCTCTGGGCGTGTTGCAAAGTTAGATGTTAGTCTCTGAAAATGTGAAGTGTTGGTACATTAATAAACGGTGTAGTCTTCACAATGTTCAATGTAAACATGCAAACGTCCATGCATTATGTTGTACAGGTGCCGGATGTCAGTTTGTGGGTTGGAGTCCCATGCCATTCCATGATGTCCCATACGTTCTGGACTGGAGACAGATTTGGTGATCGAGCAGATTAAGACAACGTGTCAACACTCTGTAGAGCATGTTAGGTTGCAACAGCGGTATGTGCGCGAGCGTTATCCTGTTGGAAAACACTCCTCGAATATTGTTCATGAATGGCAGACAACAGGTCGAATCACCATACAGGGGCACACAACTGATGTCAGGGTGCGTGGGATAACCACGAGAGCGCTCCTGCTGTCATACGGAATCGCACGCCAGGCCATAACTTCAAGTGTAGGTTCACTGTGTGAAGCTCGCAGACATGTTGCTTGCAGGCTCTCACCTGCCCTCATTCTAGCCAACACACGGCCATCACTGGCACCGAGGCAGAACCGGCTTTCATCAGAAAACACAACAGATCTCCACGCTGCCCTCCAATGAGCTCTCACTTGACACCACTGAAGTAGCAATTAGTTCTAACTTGGGATCAATGGAATGCACGCAGCAGGGCGATTGGTTCGGAGCTGTCGGAGTAACAGAATTGTAACAATTTGTTGTGCCACTGTGCTGCCAACTACTGCTCAGATCGCCACTGCAGAAACGGTACGATTAGCCAGAGCCATACACAGAACACGACGGTCTTCCCTCTGGGCAGTGCCACTTGGTCGTCCTGAGCCTGTTCTTGTTGCGACCGTACATTCTCGTGACCATCGCTGCCAGCAATAATGTACAGTGGCTACATTACTGCCAAGTCTTTCTGCAATATCGCTGAAGGAACACCAACTGCTCGTAATCCTTTCACACGATATCGATCATACTCAATGAGGTGTTGATAAAGGCTTGTTTGTTACCTTAAAGGCATTCTTGACTAACATCAGCTCACCAAGTTCAGTCTTGAAGGCAAATAACGTTCAGTACCGTTATAGCGTATATTTAAGGCAAACGCGATTTGCATCCTCATAGAGCCACTACTAGCGCCATTCTTATGTGACTGGTGTGAAATTATCATCTTCCTGATGTACCAACATGCCGCCAACTATCCTCTTTGTCGCAGAACTCCTTCTTGGTGTTGCACTTTCTTGCCATCACTGAATAGTTCTAGATACTCAAAAATGAAATTTTTCCATTTTTTGATAGGCCACTTCAATTACAACGTATTCTAAAACGCTTCTCCCGCCATTAGATCTTAGAAAGCGTGCAAGGAATCTCTATGTTCCGATGGTGGGACACGAAAACTGATTCTCCCAACAAAATGAAAATAAATGTTGGGAGTTCAGGTTCACTTTCTATCCTAACAAATATTCATGTCGTCAGCACATTTGTGCCATCATCAATGAGTTTATTTAAACACGATCCTAACAGACCTTGAAGGCCTAATGGTACCGCCCGGCCGCCGTGTCATTCTTGGCTCACAGTCGCCACCGCAAGCGGATACGAAATGGCATATGGTCAGCACACCACTCTCCCAACAGTTGTCAGTTTTTATGACCAGAGCCGCTAGTTATCAATCTGGCCGATCAAAACGGTGTGCCGGACCGAGACTCGAACTCGGGACCTTTGCCTTTCGCGGGCAAGTGCTCTACCAACTGAGCTACCCAAGCACGACTCACGCCCCGTCCTCACAGCTTTACTTCTGCCAGTACCTCGTCTCCTACCTTCCTAAATTTACAGAAGCTCTCCTCTCAGCGCACACTCCGCTCCAGAGTGAAAATCTCATTCTGGAAACATCCCCCAGGCTGTGGCTAAGACATGTCTCCGCAATATCCTTTCTTTCAGGAGTGCTAGTTCTGCAAGGTTCGCAGGAGAGCTTCTGAAAGTCTCGATCCCTGAGTCAACAGATGGGGACGTTTGCAAGACAACAACCATCTGTACGAACAGTTCGACGACGTTTGCAGCAGCATGGACTATCACCTCGGAGACCATGGCTGCGGTTACCCTTGACGCTGCATCACAGACAGGAGCGCCTGCGATGGTGTACTCAACGACGAACCTGGGTGCACGAATCGCAAAACGTCATTTTTTCGGATGAATCCAGGTTCTGTTTGCAGCATCATGATGGTCGCATCCGTGTTTGGAAACATCGCGGTGAACGCACGTTGGAAGCATGTACTCGTCATCGCCATACTGGCGTTTCACCCGGCGTGATGGTATGGGGTGCCATTGGTTACACGTCTCGGTCACCTCTTGTTCGCATTGACGGCGCTTTGAACAGTGGACGTTACGTTTCAGGTGTGTTACGATCCGTGACTCTACTCTTCATACCCGTCATTCGATCCCTGCGAAACCCTACATTTCAGCAGGATAATGCACGACCGCGTGTTGCAGGTCCTGTACGGGCCCTTATGGATACAGAAAATGTTCAGCTGCTGCCCTGGCCAGCACATTCTCCAGATCTCTCAACAATTTAAAATGTCTGGTCAATGGTGGCCGAGCAAGTAACTCGTCACAGTAAGGCAGTCACTACTCTTGTTGAACTGTGGTATCGTGTTGAAACTGCATGGGCACCTGTACTTGTACACGCCATCCAAGCTCTGTTTGACTCAATGCCCAGGCGTATCAAGGCCGTTATTACGGCCACAGGTAGTTGTTCTGGGTACTGATTTTTCAGGATCTATGCACTCAAATGAAAATGTAATCACATGTCAGTTCTAGTATAATATATTTGTCCAATAAATTCCCGTTTATCATCTGCATTTCATCTTGGTGTAGCAATTTTAATGGCCAGTAGTGTAGTATCCGATCATACGACGAAAAAGGGATAAGCACTCGCCATAGTCAACAAGATCATCCATAGTTTTAAACTGTAGATATATCGATAGCATTATTAGCTATCGCTTATTCCTACTGTAGCCAAGTTTGTACATTGGTGACCTTACTTGAGTTGCTTTTTAAATTAGTTCAGTTCTTGCTTCTACTTGAATGTAATGTAAGCACTGCCGTTTATTGTGTTTGTGCTGTGTGCTGTTCTGAAACTTTCTAACTCTCGATAAGTTCGTAACAAGAAAGAAGAATAAACCTCTTATTGATTTGTTCCATAGCGTTGTGGCAATTTAAAAATTTGCACGCATTACTGTAATAGCCTGATGAAGTATCTATAGCAGTTTCATGTTAGCACTGAAGTCGATATTTGAAGACTGTTAGAGCTCTGAGGTTGCAAAAATTTCAATAACTTACAAGGCAGCGGAGCGGTAAACAAACAGAATTACAAATAACATGAAAACAGTGCATAAAAATCACTTGGATTTGCTTGTGTGTCTCAGAAACTTGTTGATTAACAAAAAAATCTCCCAAGTGGCGACTGTTGCATTTCGTTAAAAATTGCTCAAAATTCTTTCATTACATCCCAAATGACAAAATGTTACTTTATGTGGTCACCGGGATGGTACTCAAATTATGAAAAATGGGTCCGGCACGAAACGATGGGGAAGAGTTTGTGGAGAGCGTAAGGAATATGTAATGACAACACATTCTATAGTTCGTTCATTTTTAAAATATTTTTTCAGCGAGGTGCTTTAATTTGCCCTAGCCGACTGCGTCCCGCACCCCTCTACCTTCCCCCCCCCCCTACCACCCCTCCCCACCCCGCCCCCACGTCAAAAATGTATTTACGCTTTTGTAACTCTGAACTGAACTGAAGCCACGACGTCCCAGCACTATTAAATGTTAAAATACGCATGCATTCATGCATTATCAGATAATGAAGCACGCACAATGAAAGGAAAACATGTAATACCAGATTTCCATCTTTTGTTTTGATGCATTTTATTTATTTGAAAACAACGTACAACAATGAGTTTTCCAAATTCTACACCAACCGGGGTAGCTCTCTGCCTTAAGCAATCAGGCGAGGCGGTTTGACTTCATCCACCGGCAACCTTGTAAATGGTTTTCTGTAGTTCCCCATTTTAAATTTAGGCAAATGTCGGAATTATTCCTCACTATAAGCCACAGTGAATCCCTCCCGCTTTCCTTTCTTTCCTGACAGATTTCTATTTCCTTAAAGATGCAGCTTCTCTGCTTAAATGAGAGGATCTGCATCTAAGGCGAGGCGAACATCTCTTCGGAGACTCCCGGCACTAAAAGCGACATTTACGTTGGAAGGCGACTAGCGATCGACAATTCGTACTACATATCCACGAATAAAGATGGCTCACTTGTGGAACGACGATTTATCATGTCTTCAAGCTAAACTACAAGAGTGATGTTCTACGGTGAACTGTTTTATTCGAAATATCCTTGGAACAGTGAGTGCAACCATCAAAACTCTAACGTATTTGTAAATAACGCCATAAAAACGATAACGTATGTTGCACATAGTAGAGAAGTTTATTAGCATCAAAGACTATATAACCACATCATCATAGATAAATACAAATTTATGATGTTGCACACATTAGGATTCTAGTTGAAATTAACGCGTGAATCAGTGTTAAGATCCCAAAATTATAGCATCCGCGTATTCCGTCTATTTTTTTTTTAAAAAAAATTTGTGCTGTAGTTTCACGCTGACTATTGAAATAATAAATCAAAAGAAGTTCTTAATCGGTCAAGGAAACTGAAAACTTTTAATGAAATGAAAGCTACATAATAAAATTTGAGTCTGTATTCAGGAACTTGGGATGCTTTGATGGACTGAAGAGATTCTGACTTGGCTTCAGGTAAGTTGTAAACTTAAATAGCAGATTGTAGTGTCAGAACGACAGCTATCGTTAAAAGAGATTTGAACTTGTTCAACTTCGTAAGTAATGAGCTCTGTTTTGTCAGCAAAGAAGCAATATACGGAATTCGAATTTTATTTCGTTTGGCAATAGAGTGAAGTTATCATACATAGCTGTTACCTGTAGTTGCGCTCGCGTATCAGTGAAATGGAATGAAATGAAATGTGTGTATGACTCTACTGGTTAGGAGACCCCGATCGGGATGTTGGTCTGCTTGGTGCATGTCTTTTTATTGGACGCCAGTTCGTTGACTTGTGCCTCGATGATGATAAAATGATAATGACAACATACACACCCAAACTCTAGCGGAGGAAATCCGACCAGCCTCGGAATCGAACACCGAAACCCCGTTATGAAGCGTCAGCCACACTAATCAAAAGAACATGAGTTGCTGACATTTGTCAGTACTGACGGTGATGGTACTAAAATAAAATGTGGACTTCCTAAAATTATTAAATGGCATTAAACTAACGAAAAATTAAAATAAATAATTTGTAGCTCAGTGTAGCTCGAATTTTATAACATTTTTACGTACAATAACATCAACTGCGCTACCCGAGGCTGCCTGGGTCTGCATCTAAAATCAGGACGTCTGTCTCTGTGTCGTATAGCATTTAAAGAAATTTGTCGTATTAAATATTGAAGCGTCCCGGAAGATGTAACAGACGCATGACTCTCAGCGTCTAAAATGTGACGGGACTGTGACTGATATTCGAAGTAAGGATTACAAACACTGGGGATTGTATAAGTACGGTATTCATGAAGTAGAATCATATCATACAGCAAAAAATCAAACAATAAAAAAAAAACCAAATCCTCTTTGCGTCTGTCTTGCATCAGGCGGCCTAGTGGTCAGCGTCTGTTCACCAGTGGTGCGGCTGAAATTTAATTCTGGATCTAACCCTTCCAGTCATAACACTCTGTGTTCACTCAAGGGGTCTACTCAGTTCCACCTGATTCCAAGTACAATCATCATGGAGGGTTTTGATAATGACAACATTACCCCAGGTGGACAGTCCACCGCCAGCATCAGTGGCGCAACTGATCTCCCGGATTTCGTGGCGGCCAGTTTACAATGCAGAGTGATTCAATAGAGGAAGTTGGAGTCCTCAGGCCAACTTAAAACCAAATCAAATACATTTTTTGCAACACTTAACATACAAACACTTCTGCAACCAAGTACACTTCATAAATCGGGAGGTATATTACAAGAACAGAATATTCAAATTTTGATATTCAGGAAACACGACCGACGGACAATAACACCATGGATTTCGGCAATTATGTTCTTTTCAAAATTAAAATTGTTAAAAGAATACTTAATAATACACCACATCTGGGGGCTGCTTTTACAGTCTCCAAAAGTATTTTATATTCAGTAACGGAGGCAAAACCCATTAACAATAAATTAATGACAATTATACTTCAATTAATGCCCACGTGCCAGGCAATGAGGATAACTGTAAGAAACCTGAAGAAGTTAATGAAGCTTGGAAAACGTTAGAGAGCATCATCTAGAAAATTCTATCAAACCATGCTAAAATTTTAATGAGCGATTTTAATGCTCAATTAAAAAAAGAGAAAAAATATAAGAAAAAGCTGGGTGGATTTCTTGCCCGCAAAGAGACAAACCAAACTGGCCAAAAACTTGTTGAAACATGCAAAAATTTTCGCCTTAAAATCATGTTAACACTTTTTGAATAGAACCCTTTTAAACAAAAGACTTGGCAGGAACCCAATACATTCATGGAAGAATTTCAAATCGATCATGTAGCCATTTCATACCCTAACTACAAAGAAATTTTACATGTTCAAGTTAGGAATGGGGCTAGTATTGATTCTGATCATTATTTAACGGGAATAAACGTGAAACTTACACCTCAAAAACTCTTCAAAACAAAAAATGTTGTCCCAAAATTTTACACTGCTAAAATAACCCCAACTCTAACGAGCAAACTTGACAAAAATAATCCAACAATTGGCAAAGACTAAAAGAAAAGTTCATCAAAACAGCACAAAATTTAATTCTGCTTCGAAAGAAACAAAAACACCCTTGATCCATGAGGCATTCAAAAATTGGAATAGTGACAAAACTGAAAATACGTACAACACCTTTCTAACTGTAAAGAAAAAATCTGATTTAATCTGACAGACTAAAACTACGAAAATGCCCAACTTTTAGAAATCGAAAAAGACTTCCAAAAGAACAATACAAGAAAGTTTTATAAAATATTCAAAACAAAACTAACCGGTAACCAACCTCAAAATCATTGCTTAAAAAATGAAAATGGCTGTGTGGCTCTCAACACTCAGAAAAATTGTAAGGTACTTACTAATTATTTTGAAAAACTATTAAACTGTCCGGAACCAGAGAAAAAATCCCAACTGAAGCAAACAGATAACACCAACCCTAACTCTAATGAACCTGACCAAATCGAAATAATTAAATCATTTAAGAGACTTAGAAACAATAAAGCATCCAGAGAAGGCGATATAATTGCAGAACAACTAGAATCAGCTGGCACTGACATTATAAAATTGATCACTCAATTAACAGAACATATCTGGCAAACTGACAGAATACCTGAGGACTGGAAAACTGTCATAAATCATCCACTGCTTAGAAAAGGGGATCCAAGGAGCCCTAGCAACAGGGGCAACTCACCACAAGAAGACACCTACTATATTTCGCATGATCAAAGCGAGCGATTATTTGAGATTTTTTTTTACGTGAACAGCTGCCCAACGAAGGAAAAGAATATTCCATCATATTAGGTTACCTTCCGTTGCTCCACAGCATAGCCAGTGCAGAAGCAAAGGGTGTATGGAATATCTTGAATATCTTCAGTATCTATGTGTATTTGTGGTAAACGTTTTGTAATGCCATTGCAGCTTGAAGATGAAGTTTGTATCTCGAAACATGTTGCTTTACGAGATCATCTAAGAACGTTAACGCGTTTTGGTAATTGTTAGCGGTCTGTAAAAGATCTTTCTGTACAGTTTATCCTGCCACGCACAATATAACGTGGACCGGTGCAGCATGGTATTCTCTTCATGAGCGTTGGGTAGAGTCCATCCCATTGTAAGGAACGGGGCGAAGCCTCAGTTGACTGAATCCTGCAGACCTATCCACTTCGTCCGTTCTCGTCGGCATCTATTTGTTACATAGCGTAGCACCAAAGTCTTCAAGCACAATTGGCGAAGGAAATGTTCTTCGTTATAAATTTCTGTCAGAACAGGCAAAAGAGAAGAAACGAAAATCTCATTAAAAGTGCGCCTGAAATGGCTACAGAAAATGCTAGCAGTTGCAAACGCTCAGAAAAGAGAATAAATAAGGAGGGGGAAAACATAGGTACAAGTGCTTCGCAAGGCTTCACTATCTCGGAAAGGTGTGAGAAAAGGACAAGCAGATTTTATTTTGTAGGTAATCAGGGTACTGACACGTAAATAATTTTCACACGACACACATTCTCTGTTTTACAAGTAGTAGTACAGTGGCGGTCTCGGTGCAATTTTGATATCAAATTGATATGCAAATTAATTAAATTGATCAAGCGCCAGCGCGCCGTATCAGTTCCGATTGCGCAACCCACAGTTTGATTTTCCAGCGACACGGGCCTAGTAAATCTAAGGCCCGTGTTGCCCGGCTGCCTCGCTCAGCACACCCCCAACCCCGACAACGCCCACCCCCGCCCAGACCACGCCCACCCCCACAACCGGATGACGTCACGTGTTTTTCTAAGCTATATGTGTGCCCCAGACCCCGCCATCTCCCACACACCTCCCCCAAACCTCCCACTCCACCAACCTGCCCTATTGGCGGAAATTTTGAATTTTGGAGGGAATTTCGAATTTTCGCGGGAATTTCTTTGTGACAGGGCTGTGCTGACATCCCACCCCAACCTCCACCTGGGAACTGATGGAAATTTAAATTTGACAGTGCCCTTTCTGGGAATCGAGCCCTGGTGCTCCTAGGTGGAAAGCCTAAGTTTACCCCCCTAACACAATTAAACCACCAGAGGCACTTTGAATTAATGGGAAATTAAAAATGGCTGTGCCCTTTCTGTGACTCAAACCCTCATCACCCTGACAGGGAAGCCCAAGTGCACCCCCACAACATATTGTGAAAAAACTTTATTTAAAAATTTTTACTTAAACTGAAGTAACTGAGAAGGCGAAACTTCTCTATTTAATTCAGAAACTGCAGAGTGCAACTGAATGTAAGTAAACCTTCTTAAACCGCTGAGTGAAATTGAATGCACACTCACTTTGCCTGTCTTTACATTTGTACACTTGTAAAATTTTTTGAGATGATCAGGGGGACTATGTAAGTAGCCTGTTTATATGTTCGTATGTTGGCAGCGCTTTAAACTGCATTAATATCACTAACAGCCCTGTGCACCCTTGCTAAAAGACTCTGTGGCTGGTCACACTCTCAGTTGGAAGTTAACAGTCAGCAGTGATGGAAGTTAGATGTTAATAGTTAGCAGTGATAGGGGTTGGAAGTGTTAGAGAGAGCAGATGGTCTGGACATGTGTCCATCATGGAGATTTAATATTGGTTGGACAAGGATTCTAAAATGTGGGTAACGAAATTGTAGAATTTTTGGAATTGGATGTCATGTAGGATTATATAACTTTTGTAACTGGATGTTATGGATGATTATATAATTTTGGAACTGGATGTCACATGATTGAGGTAAAATCTGCTAAATACATTGTTTGCTCTGCAACAAAATCTTTCCTTTGCAAACCACATGCCTATTAGTAGTTAATGCCTACAGTAGTTAGAATATATGTATTTAGCTGGGTGTATACTTGCTGTATTTGCTGTAGTTCGTGCCATGAAGATATCTGTGAGGGAAGTGTCTTATGAAATTTATACGTTATTGTTAGGATTTCTTCTGATTCAGGGCCATTCTTTTGTGTTAATTAATAGTAATATTGCGATATCCTTGTATATTGTGGGTTATTAATGAATAGAATAACTTTGAGTTGTATTTGTCAGGGAAAATGCTGTAAGTCAGTGTTCAAATGATAAAGACAAACAAAGTGAGTGTGCATTCAATTTCACTCAGCAGTTTAAGAAGATTTACTTACATTGAATTTCACTCAGCATTTTCTGAATTAAATAAAGATGATTCACCTTCTCAGTCTTTTCAGTTTAAGTAAAAATTTTTAAATAAAGTTTTTTCACCATATGTTGTGGGTGTGCACTTGGGATTTCCTGTCAGGATGATGAGGGCTCGAGTCACAGAAAGGGCACAGCCACCTTTTAATTTCCCGTTAATTCCAAATGTCTCTGGTGGCTTAACTGTGTTAAGGAGGTACACTTGGGCTTTCGACCGAGGAACACCAGGCTTCGAGTCTTGGAAAGGGCACTGTCAATTTTAATTCCCCATCAGTTGCCCAGTGTGGGTAGGCTGGGATGTCAGTACAGCCCTGGGACAAAGGAATTCCCGCCAAAATTCGAAATTACCTCCAATATTGCCGCCAATATGGCAGGTTGGGCTGGAGGAGGGATGGGGGAGAGGGAGGGGCCTGGGGCACACGTGCAGCTGAGAAATCCACGTGACGTCATCTGAGGGTGGGTGTGGGCATGGTCTGGGGTGGGGGTGGGCGTTGTAGGGAGTGGGGATGGGCGGGGGCAGAGGTGATTAATTAATCAATTTAATTAATTTGCGTATGAATTTGATGTCAAAATTGCACTGAGACCGCCACTATACTACTACTTTTACACTGTCTATTTTGTAGTAGACGACAATGCTTGATGCTTTAGATTTTTTAACCCATTGTTGTTTTATGAGATTTTCTTCTGGCAGCGCATGGTTAGGTTCTGTTTTGCTTTGGTTCATGCTTTCTTTATACAATCGTTTTGTAACAACAATGACGCTGTACTATTGTACATATAAGTAAATTTTTTTTCTTCTGATTTTTCGATCAACTTGTGTAATTAATGTTCTGCTTTAATTTCTTTTTTGTTTCATGCCATTGCGTTAAGAAAACTGTAAACAAATTTCAATGTGAATATTAATGTTTATGTCAAATTTCAGGCAATATTGTAATAGAATTGATATGTAACAAATGTTGAAACTGGTGTAAGATGTTTAAAATTGTAGTGGTGTGTCTGGTCCATACGTAGGCAATGTGTTAGGATATGTACAATGCAAAACCTCGGGTGAATACCCGGCCTGTCTGTAAGGGAGCGGTAAAAGGTGGATGGCAGGCGAGCGCAGGAAAATGCACGCGCGCACTGCACGGCACAACGGGCTCAGCAGTTGTAGAAGTTGGAGTTTGGCACTGGTCTGAGCAACACCTTCTGGAGCGAGGAGGCTCTCCTGGAAGACATAGTTTTACTGAGCCTCGGGCATGCTGTTCCAACGCCCGCACAGCATGGCAAAATTCCGTAGACACTAAATGGAAAAGTATTGCGACGCTAAGAAGAATGAAAGTGCCGATGCGTCAAGAGCCGTAGCTGTGGTTGTATGTGTGCTCTGTGCCTCGCCATCTCGCCGCTCGCCAACTGCCGCGTCGATACAAGCAGGTTGAAACTTTTAGTACTGTATTCGTATAGACCATAGAGTGAACTGTTCAATAATAACCTAAATTTTACCAGAACTTTCCCTTCATTTAATTATCCTCACAACTAACCTAGACAGGGTCCTTTCCAAATGTTGTGCAATCCGAGTGTCCCGAAATGAAAAATTAAATTTTGTGTTAATAATAATTACTTGCAGACCTAGTTATGTTAGAATGGTGTTTAGAGAACTGTTTTGTTAATGAACCAGTAAATGAATAACGAAGGTCTAACGCAGTTGAAAGATAACTTTAATATTGATATAGTAATGAAGTTTAATTATTTCGAGACAGATATAAAGGTATTTAAATGAGAAGTAAATAAGATAAAAAGAGTAGTAACTCATATACTGGAAATCTTGAATGCATGATAATTTCAGTAATCAATTTTTTTAATATACTGATCATAACAGTTTCAGGGTCCCCCCCCCCCCTCCCCTTTACTAATTTGAATTCTGAAGTGTTCCACGTTGGTGTGACCAGCAAAAGTTAAAGTCAATATATAAGTCAGAATTTATCAGTGTTTATCTTTATCAAAATTGACATTTTGTGTGTGGCTCGAAAGTGCTATTTCTAGGGTAACCTATGCCCAATTTTAATCAGATCAATAGACAGTACGAAGTTTTGTAGTAGACATTATAGTGTAGTGTTATGTATTCATGGTTTTTCCATATCAGTACAGAACGTGAAACTATCAGTTCAATAGATTTTCTGGTTCTAAAATTCTACTATATTATGCAGTGTTGCTACTTGTTGTTTTGCATGAATATCTAACAACTTGTACAGGGAAGAAACTCAGTTAATGCCTAATTCGGCTGGCGACCGTATTATTATTAAATTAGTAGCATCTTCAGTGTTGCTTTTGGTCCATCCTGACGTGTAGTTGCATTTTGAACTTACTGGAGGGTCATTGTTATTACAGAGTGGGTGTAAGTCTGATTTGCCACCATTTAGGTACACGCGGTCGATATCTACACTCCTGGAAATTGAAATAAGAACACCGTGAATTCATTGTCCCAGGAAGGGGAAACTTTATTGACACATTCCTGGGGTCAGATACATCACATGATCACACTGACAGAACCACAGGCACATAGACACAGGCAACAGAGCATGCACAATGTCGGCACTAGTACAGCGTATATCCACCTTTCGCAGCAATGCAGGCTGCTATTCTCCCATGGAGACGATCGTAGAGATGCTGGATGTAGTCCTGTGGAACGGCTTGCCATGCCATTTCCACCTGGCGCCTCAGTTGGACCAGCGTTCGTGCTGGACGTGCAGACCGCGTGAGACGACGCTTCATCCAGTCCCAAACATGCTCAATGGGGGACAGATCCGGAGATCTTGCTGGCCAGGGTAGTTGACTTACACCTTCTAGAGCACGTTGGGTGGCACGGGATACATGCGGACGTGCATTGTCCTGTTGGAGCAGCAAGTTCCCTTGCCGGTCTAGGAATGGTAGAACGATGGGTTCGATGACGGTTTGGATGTACCGTGCACTATTCAGTGTCCCCTCGACGATCACCAGTGGTGTACGGCCAGTGTAGGAGATCGCTCCCCACACCATGATGCCTCGGTCGTATGCAGTCCTGATTGTGGCGCTCACCTGCACGGCGCCAAACACGCATACGACCATCATTGGCACCAAGGCAGAAGCGACTCTCCTCGCTGAAGACGACACGTCTCCATTCGTCCCTCCATTCACGCCTGTCGCGACACCACTGGAGGCGGGCCGCACGATGTTGGGGCGTGAGCGGAAGACGGCCTAACGGTGTGCGGGACCGTAGCCCAGCTTCATGGAGACGGTTGCGAATGGTCCTCGCCGGTACCCCAGGAGGAACAGTGTCCCTAATTTGCTGGGAAGTGGCGGTGCGGTCCCCTACGGCACTGCGTAGGATCCTACGGTCTTGGCGTGCATCCGTGCGTCGCTGCGGTCCGGTCCCAGGTCGACGGGCACGTGCACCTTCCGCCGACCACTGGCGACAACATCGATGTACTGTGGAGACCTCACGCCCCACGTGTTGAGCAATTCGGCGGTACGTCCACCAGGCCTCCCGCATGCCCACTATACGCCCTCGCTCAAAGTCCGTCAACTGCACATACGGTTCACGTCCACGCTGTCGCGGCATGCTACCAGTGTTAAAGACTGCGATGGAGCTCCGTATGCCACGGCAAACTGGCTGACACTGACGGCAGCGGTGCACAAATGCTGCGCAGCTAGCGCCATTCGACGGCCAACACCGCGGTTCCTGGTGTGTCCGCTGTGCCGTGCGTGTGATCATTGCTTGTACAGCCCTCTCGCAGTGTCCGGAGCAAGTATGGTGGGTCTGACACACCGGTGTCAATGTGTTCTTTTTTCCATTTCCAGGAGTGTATATGAAAATCCTGTCTCTCAAGGTGGACACCACTCACTTACCATAGTACAGGCTTTAATGAGTATTGTGTGACCCACGCGCGCGTTACAGTTTCTTTTTCAGTGCTCTAATGAGAAATAATTGTTTTCAACGCCTATATGACGCTACTCGTGGCCTCGTGGTAGCGTTCTCGCTTACCGAGCACGGGATCCCGGGCTCGATTCCCGGCGGGGTCAGGGATTTTTCCTGCCTCGAGATGACTGGGCGTTGTTGTGTCGTCTTCATCATCATCATTCATCCCCATTACGGTCGGAGGAAGGCAACGGCAAACCACCTCCACTAGGACCTTGCCTAGTAAAGCAGTGCGGGTCTACCGCATCGTTCCCCTACGCTCTGTAAAGAAGCATGGGACTTCATTTCCATTTCCATATATGACGTGTAGAATTAATGGTCGTACTGACATGGCCTGTAAACAAGATTGTTTGCAAACTCGACAGACTCACTAGCTGTACTTTACAAGTTATGTGAGACATACTGAAATGGCTGGGAGCTTAGATCACAGAATGGTAAGGCGCTGAAAACTAAGAAGACAATCACTTTTGACATATTTATTTTTCACAGAGGCCAAATTTATCATAAAGAAGGGCGAACAATACTTTCTTGCCACAGAGGCGAGATACAACGTAAACAATAACGGACAATTAAGCTCAAGGGAATCAAATTCAGTCAGCAAAACTTTAAATTATTGCCCCTTAAATATTTAAAAGGCTTCCTTTTTTGATTTCTAACAAATTATAATATTTGAACCGCCTAAACCTCAGAAAAAATGCTCCCACGTGCACTCAAGGGACTTAACAATTACTTTGGTTGCTTGAAAATCAATATTACAATTAGCACAATATGCACAATAGGCTTTCAAGATTGCAGAATATTGACTTTAAAACAAGAAAGGGAGCATTAGCTAATCAAGAAACTAAGGAAGTGTTCACAAGAGAAACCAAGGACAAATTGAAACCAAATAAAGGGGGCGAAACACATTACTTAGACCCTGCATGATAACTGGCTTGAGCTGGGCTCCAGCGCAAAATGGTTGTTCCATTCATTACGCTTCTAAAACACAGAGGCTTCCAGACACATAAAAGAGAATCAGGGCAGATAACTGAGCCCATGAGGCGCGTGAGGGCTTAAGGTTAACAGAGTAAAATTTACATAACAAAATAAATCGCAACATGCCTTTCAATCCTGACTGAGGGACCTAAGGGAAATAACTCAGTCTATTTGGCCCACAAGTAGTTAAAGTTAAATGAAAATGGAAAAAAAAGTATTAAAGGTACGTAAGGCTTGCGAGGTAGCATCCCAAACATGTTCGGGCTCACATGCAGTTCCTCTTCGTCGAAATGTTTTCGCTCAAACTCTTCTAGGGGTTGAACCACACTATCGCATTACACACCTTAAATTAAACACTTGTGAACTTTTGGTTAAATTGTCTGGCTGCTGGCAAGTTTGCGGAATTGCATAAACATGCAATGTAATAATAGTATCAGGAGCTAAATTAACGACCCATAAATGGTGTAGGCCATGCAGGTGCGATTTGGTTAGAATAATGCTTATTCAGAAGGCAAACTAATAGCGAAACTGGTCGTATTTAGAGTTACTGTTAGACTCGAGCCCATATTCATTTGACACAGTTCTATCATTCACAGTCTCATCGCGAAACCCATGTCCGATTCTTCACCTCGCCGTTTACACGAAAAGTTAGAGTACACACCAGGAGCACGGCTGCTCACCGCTCAGAGACTACATGAAGATGGCATCTGTTCTTTCAGACATGTCCGAAAGAACAGATGCCATCTTCATATCGTTTACGGCTAACCGGCTGGTGACCTTCTTCAGTGCGGATGCACACGATTTGCGTATGAGCTCTTACGGGACTCGGTAGGTTGCCTGCCACGAGTAATGGGTATAATGGCAGGGGCACTATGAATGTAATGAGTGGACTATTAGTTGAGAATGTGGGTCTTACGGGGAGCGTGCCGGCGATAAATCCCTGCAGTCGCACTATCCTCTGTGCCCTCGGTGGCTCAGATGGATAGAGCGTCTGCTATGTAAGCAGGAGATCCCGGGTTCGTGTCCCGGTCGGGGCACACATATTCAGCTGTCCCCGTTGATGTATATCAACGCCCGTCAGCAGCGAATGGTATTGATTTAATTGTAATTTCGCTCAGAGACTAACTCCCGCGATACCACACAACGTGAAATTTTCTAAGTCGTTTCACTTTCTAGCTACCTAATGACCAACCGTCCGCTTTCACATCTCCACCAGTGCTGTCCCTTAGGTGTCTACACCAGAACTGTCCACTTCCGCGTCTACACCAGCACCATTCCTACGCCCGTCCCCGGCACGCTTCCCATGAGCCGAGCATACTCGCTCAACGTGCTAGTGCAGTTCCCTTTCCTGAAGCTGTCCATGTCATTGGCTACAGCTTATTCTACATTATTTTACATTTTAACATATTTAAATCATCACAGCTTGACCACTTTCACGTCTAAATAAAGTAACAATAGTATCCATTGTCTAATTCTTTTACATAAAACCAATACAACTTCCTTCTTTGAATATCACGGCCAGTAGTCTTGCACCACTGAGCTTTCTGATAAATAAATAAAGAACAAAAGTAACTATTATGCAGTAAACATTAAAACAAATTTTCTATTGCCCAATGATTCAATCAGGTGTCATGCTGTCGTTGTTCAGTGTGTTTTGTGTGGAGAAAATGATGAGCTCATGTTTAACTATAAATACGGATAATTTAAATTTAACATATCTTTTAAATAAATGAAGTTACAGAGTTGATATTTACAACATTTGTCATTTTAATGTTGCGCTTCTATATGGAATGTCGATTGTTAAGATCGACTAAAGCGTTCAGATTTTAGCATTCAGGTCTTGCTACAAAACTTATAAATTTCACTTTAACAATAAATCCTAAACAGTTATAGATATGATCAATATTCAAGTTTTATTGGGACCACCATGAAAATTTATGGGGGATGGCAGATTAAAATTACTGAGCCTTCATTCCCTGAATTACTACAGAACTCAATAGTTTCCATAAATGTTACCCTTTATGGCCGATCGTAGGTCCTCCATATTTAACACTGCTACGTCTCCTTGGCCACAAACGGCTTCTACTGGGTTCCCATACGATGTAGGTTCTCGTCTGTCTCACTCACACACTACAGCGCTTAGACCCCAATAGACAATAGACCCCTGTGAGTTTCCCCATCTCATGGGGAATCTGCACCCTATGTGGCACACAGTCCTGGACGACAGGGTTTCTTTCACAATTCTTGTAGGCTGACTCAGCCATATTTAAATGAGAGCACAATGCTCGTTAACTCTCACACCTCCACTTCATAACGTGTTGGCGTGCCGTATATGTTATGAAGTAGCAGCCAAATTTACCAGACACAAATTCATAATGCACTAACAAATATCCTAAGCGCCAGATCAATTATTTGTAGTGGGGTTTGATGCAACATGCTTTAAATTTAAAGAAGCTTACATATAACAAAAATTGTGAATTGCGGCATGTTAATTAAATGTCAAATAAAATTATACATTTATGAAACTCGACTGTCTATTGCGCTCACTTTCACACAACCTTTTTGTCACAACGAAAACTCCAGCGGCGCTCCACAGATTCCTCGCCGAAATTCTGTATGGCTCTGCATTCCATCGCCAACGTTTTTCGGGAACAAATCTGTTGAAATTCGAATCGGGTGTAGGTACCAGAAAACAAACATTTTCCGAAACTACTCAGGATGTCCGCTGAAAGCTTCCCCCCAGTGGAATCGATACAAACAGATCTAAACTACACAGTAAACAGTTGATTTACAGCGTTTGCAAGATGCTCGTAAATTCTTCAATGATTCTGACACGTTATGCAAGTCCCACTAGAGATATGCATCTCGTGACAGTTTCCCAATCGACTTCATGGACAAATTAATATTTTCTTTTTATTTAAATAACTCCCTTAGACGCAAAATTAGCAACAAATATGAACAAATCTCACCCCTCGTTTAATTTCGTGCCGTGAAGCTGTATACACAAATCGTTACTCCTTACAACAATAAATTATTCCCGAAAATATTCTCAGATATGTAGGTAACCATATATCTGTCTTCCTAGGTAAGCATTACTATTTTTCATTTTCCCTATTTCTCTGACCTCCATGCACCGAAATTGGCGTGACCATAACTTACAATAAGGAAATTACAAAAAACATTAAACCATCCCAATACTTAAGTCTAACACATACATACACATAAATAAATCCCTTATATACCGCCAAAAACCTAATATATATGCATACTGTGCACAAATTTCTGACTTGGTATCATTCACCAAATAATTGAGTTCTCCGACCTCCTCGCTCCCAAATGTGCGTCTAAGCTATCTCTTTATAATTGCAAAAAAAAAAAAAAAAAAAAAAAAAAAAAGAAAAAGTGCGACAAACAAAAACAACTTACAATAGATCCTGAAATAAAACGATAGATCCTGAAATAAAACGTAGCAAATTACCCCTCCAAAGTTGTGTTGTCACACATATTGTTCTCTTCAACCCAACCATTAGTAATTATGTTGTGCGCAATCTGGTTGTCCCCTGTCAAATGATTGTTAAATTTTACTTTCCTTTTTTCACCCTCAATTTCAAAATCCAAGTGCCTTCTCAAGCAGTGAAGCGAAGTTTTATATTTAAATAAGAAACAGCACCACATCCTTTCCAACTCCATTCACTACAAAGCATCCTATACTAAAATGTTTTTCCCTGCACTTGAATACCAAGAGCACTTCTTACTTATCGGCTTACTTAAACCGCCAACTGCCGTTTTAATTTTTACACTATTTACAGTTAGTAATACTAATATCTTATTCGTTACCCTATTTACAAAACATTCCGCCACTGCCGACACATTACTTCCAGAATCGAGCAGTTCGTCTACTTTCTCATCATTTACTTTAATTTCATGATAGGCTGTACATTAGTCACTTATTTTCGCTCTAAACCCTGTCCCTTCTCTTCCATCTCTAGGGTACACATATCTCGTTCGATCCGCCCCTAAATTTCGTACTCGTCCCAAAATAATTCATTACATGCTTCTGTCGCCCCAATTTCAATTTTTCTCCCTTCTAGACCTCTCGCTGTCTTAAACTTCTCTGGAGTCCACAAAGAGGCAATAGCGATCGCAATGTTCTACTGTACCTTCGCCAATGCATTACAGTAAAGTCACATTAATCCTTAAGATACTATTCTGTCCTAATATAACTTTTTATATTAGAATCAAACTCACTGTATTCTCCCCTAACAATACCGACATTAGTAGCTACAACATCATTATCATGAAATAAAGCATTACTTTTTACTTCCACGTGTTTAAAAACACCTTCACAAACAGCACTTGCAACAGCCGCTGATAAATTATACAACTCGCTACGTAAAACCTCATTTACCTCCGTCGACAAATCACCAATGTAAGAACAGTTCATAGTTTCACCATCTTCTGCCGTTACATCGCATAAATTGTAGCTACAGTGTCGTGCAAGTTCAGAATCAATAGTACCATTAAATTCCGCTGCGTTGTGATTTAAACCTGAGCATCATACCATTTCCTCTCCTACACGTTCCTGCGCCACATTAATTTCAGATCGCACATCAAATTCAGATCCAAGTTCATTCTCAAACAAACATTTAAGATCTACAGGTCCATCCAGACTTTCGGGTTCACCTCCATTAGTAGAAAGATATGCACAGATTCCTTCCTGTGAAGTATCAATACCAGCAGCTTAAACTTTCGTAACTTCAGCGCATAAAACCTTCCTTCAAAAATAATGCACCAATATCCGCCGATACACACACACACAGATTCCTCAACAGATGACGAGACTAATGCTACCCCACCCTTATTAACCTCCTTAAAAACTTTCTCCCGTCACAATATCGCCTGAAACATCATGGCCTTCATCACTATAATTGTTACCGCTGGTTAGTACCTCTGTAGAATTTTAAATTCAGCTCCACCTCAGCCTCCTTTTGGCACATGGAATCTTTCATTGTATTAACATTCACACACTCTTTTGCCTCACATTCATTAAACAACTCATTTATCCCTAAATCGTCGTCATCGCCTTTAGCGTTACCTTTCATTATTTTAGGATTACGCCTTTTACGTACGATCTGATTTGAAAATTTACCTATTTCATTCTCATCTTGTAATGTCTCTTGCAGCGGTCTCTCTGCGATATTTTCAGAAATTTTATAAATTACGTAACTCAGTGCATATCTCGAAATATCTCTTCTTATCTTACCGATTCCTAAACTTTAATATACGATGATTAGCAATGCAAAGTAGTTTCAAGCCCTATTATTCCTTGGAGCGTGCATTTACTCCATGGAATAGCTTCTCTGCTATCTATTTTTTCTCTTATGAAAACAAGGATTGAGTGCTTGCCGATTAGCCGTGAAACAACGAAGATGTATATGTATGTATTGTTGAGCTAGTCGCCATCTTGATGAGATTCTGTACGAGAAGGAATTTAATACATGAACTAAACTAAAGTAAGTGTGTTTGCGTATTATTTAACTGATTATTATTGACAGTGTCTGCTTACTACGCTGTGGTGCACGGGGTAAGTGGGGAACGTCTGATTTACACTGGACGAACCTGCCGTTTTGTATGCTCAAGATATCCAGTTTATTACTTCCAATAAATAGGCTAACACGGTCTTACCAGCAGATCTCCGGTCTTCCCCATGTGATCACCGAAAGTTAATAATTATTACAAATGTTTTTAGGAGATCGACTGACAATTTTCGTCGCACCGAGAAATTGCTTCACTGCCTTATGGAATTTAAGTTAAGCTCAATTTAAACAGGATAGAACAGTATTGAACTGGGTGAATGTGATAAGCCTGCTTTGTGAATGAAAATTCCCTAAATATACGCATGTTTTTTACTATCCTGAGCAGTGAAGCTAAATCAGGCCGGTGTGAGAGAGGTTTTATAAATTTTAGATCCCACAAAAATATTAAAATCTCTTACTAATTTCATTTCAATATTCTGACGCCTTTCTGCCGATTTATTAACACCTATCAGATTTCCGTTTAATTGCGTCCTATTCATCGCCGATTTATTTTGCCCTCTCCGGACCTGAGATGCGGCGAAACTTAGTTTCCCGGTCTCCCATTACGCTGGTTCTTTTCGCCAGGTGCCGGTCCCTCAAATCTAAGTTCTTGGTGTCGGTCCCTGCCACGAAAGTATCCGTTCCCATTACTCCTTTGAAATTTATCACTGGATGTGCTCCTGTTACTGTTTCCCTTATCAGAACTGCTGTTTGCGTTCCGTTGACAGCTTCTCGGATGTCGTTCATAGTAATCATTCAGACTGTAGTTAAGATTTCTACTCTGAAAACTATTTGTCTACTTAATTGGTGGTTTAAATTTCAACGCCAGTTCTAATTTTTCTACAAAATCCAAAAATTGGTCTATTGGGTTGCTGGGACTGTGCACTAGATCCCACTGCAAATTTTATCGATAACCGCCTTTTCAACGCCGTAATTTCAGTAAGCACTCCTAATAGACGTTCCACATACATTAATCTTGCAAGTTCACGTTTACAAAATTCTCGCAGCGACCTGTTCCCGTATTTAAATGTTGGCCCGTTCAGAAACTAATTTTGGAGTCGCGTTTGATTCGCTTCACTCCAGCACTTGTTCAGGAAATTGCTTTCAAATATTTCGTAGGTAGTGACGTTTCACTGTGTATATTTTCCCACGATTGCGGCTCGTCTTCCAGATGTCTTTTCACGTATTTTATCTTCGCCTCGTAGGACATTGCACTTATAAAACCAATCCTGCATGCTGCTAGAAAATTTACTGGGAGATATTTCCCGTCATCTCCCAAACATTTGACCCATCCCGAGTTCATCCACGGAACACTGATCACTGTAGAAATTTGATGTGCAGCTAAAGAATTCAATTCGTTTTTTATTTCATTGATTTGCTTTTTAACTTCACTATTTTCAGTTTTAACACCGGATTATACTTGCTCCTTTATTTTATCTACTTCTTTCTCCCCTTTACCTATTCAAACTTAAAAGTCCCTGTCGTCTCAGCCATTAGAGCATCTTGCGTACTCACACAAATTCTTACGTTGCCTCCCAGATCTGTCTGCAACTTCTCCACCTTATCGCTGAAATTTTTCTCCGCTTGACCTACTTTAGAGTCAAGTAGGCTGACTCTTTCGGCCATATTTCAATGAGTGCGCAGTGGTCGTTAACTCACTGGCTACAGAGTACACACACCAGTGCAGCAGATAAAAGCAAATTTTCTTAGATCAGTTAATCACAAACAGACCTGGGTAAAATGCAAGCCCTCTTTCAACTGAATCAATGTTCAGCTCTGTCACGTCCTTGTTACCAGGATACTGATCCACGTAAAGGGCACTGGCCAAATTACAGCCGGTATTGTATGCCAGATGAGCTTACAGCGAGAACACCAAACCAAACTCAGTAGCAAAAGCACAGGGATTTACGCGAACCGCAACGAACACTTTAGCACAAGCAAGAAACTGTGCTCATTCCTGCGTAGGGCCTCAGAGAATTATGAACGGAGTGTGTTGCGACTACCACCAACCAAGGCAGCAAGAAACACCACTACTCGAACTCCACAGGGCCCGATACCGCAAAGACAGAAGGAAGCGGCGACCCTCAAGTAGGTGTAGACGTGTTTCCCGAAGTAAACTTTCTACATCCAAACATGGCAAGCGGCTCTGTGTGGGCAGCAAGTAAAGCGCGCTCTCCGGACATACTGTAATCCTTCACTGACAGTCAAACCCCAGCAAAACTCTAGCGCGAGCTGAGTGTGCGCTTAAATCACGTCAGAGGTGCCACAACACTGTCACCTACCGAGACGCCAGAGAAACCGTAGTCAGGTAACGAAACCTGGAAGTCCCACAAGTAAGATTTAGGAACGTATACTGCGCTTGAACATAATGAACTAACCCGAAGAAAACGATTTATTGACAAATATGCAAGAGAGATTCAGAAAATATCATTGTCGTGAAACAAAACTAGCTCTTTATGCTCGCAAAATAACGAGTGCTATCGACAAAACTGATTCCATATTTTTAGATTTCTAGAAGGCTTACCGATCCGCACAAGCAACTTTTAATGAAACTGACTGCCAGTGGAGTATCGTCTCAGTTGTGTGACTGCATTCGTGATTTTCTTTAAGAATGTTCTTCATAACTGACAAAAAGCCATCGAGTAAAGGAGAAGTAATATCTGGCGTCTGCCAAGGAGGTTTTATAGGCCCTCTGTTGTTCCTGATATACATATACCGTTTAGGACACAATATGAGCAGCGGATCATTCTGTTATTTACCGTCTTATAAAGTCATCGGATGATCAAAACGAATCGCAAATGATCCAGACAAGGTATCTGCATGGTGACAAAAGTGACAAATGACTCTAAATAATGAAATGTGTGCAGTCGTCCACATGTTTACGGAAAGCAATCAGTGGAATTTCGCTTACACGATGAATCACACAAATCTAAAGGCTGTACACTCAACAAAATACTTAGGGAATACAATTACGAATAGCTTAAACTGGAAATCTCACACAGATGATGTTGTTTGGAAAGTAAACCATTCGTCCACGAGACTCACAGGGTCGTAGACACGGGTTCCCAGGTAGATGCCGTGTTTCTTGACTTCCGCAAGGCGTTTGATACAATTCCCCACAGTCGTTCAATGAACAAAGTAAGAGCATATGGACTATCAGACCTATTGTGTGATTGGATTGAAGAGTTCCTAGATAACAGAACGCAGCATGTCATTCTCAATGGAGAGAAGTCTTCCGAAGTAGGAATGATCTCAGGTGTGCCGCAGGGGAGTGTCGTAGGACCGTTTCTGTTCACAATATATATATAAACAACCTTGTGGATCACATAGGAAGTTCACTGGGGCTTTTTTGCGGATGATGCTGTAGTATATCGAGAGGTTGTAGCAATGGAAAATTGTACTGAAATGCAGGAGGATCTGCAACGAATTGACGCATGGTGCAGGGAATGGCAATTAAATCTCAATGTAGACAAGTGTAATGTGCTGCAAATACATAGAAAGAAAGTTCCTTTAACATTTAGCTACAATATAGCATGTCAGCAACTGGAAGCAGTTAATTCTATAAATTAGCTGGGAGTAGGCATTAGGAGTGATTTAAAATGGAATTATCGTATAAAATTATCGTCGGTAAAGCAGATGCCAGACTGAGATTCATTGGAAGAATCCTAAGGAAATGCAATCCGAAAACAAAGGAAGTAGGTTACAGTACACTTGTTCGCCCACTGCTTGAATACTCCTCACCGGTGTGGGATCCGTGCCAGGTGGGGTTGTTGGAGGAGACAGAGAAGATCCAACGGAGAGCAGCGCGCTTCGTTACAGGATCATTCAGTAATCACGAAAGCGTTGCAGAGATGATAGGAGAACTCTGCAAGAGAGATGCTCAGTAACTCGTTACGGGCTTTTGTTGAAGTTTCGAGAACATGCCTTCACCGAGGAGTCAAGCAGTATATTGCTCCCTCCTATGTATATCTCGCGAAGAGACCATGAGGCTAAAATCAGAGAGATTATACCCCACACAGAGGCATACCGACAATCTTTCTTTCCACGAACAATACGAGACTGGAATAGAAGGGAGAACCGATAGAGGTACACAAAGTACCCTCCGCCACACACCGTCATGTGGCTTGGGGAGTATGGATGTAGATGTAGATGTAGACTACAGTTTACTGGCAGACACTCATAAAATGCAGTAAGTCTGCTTATACCGCGCTTGACCATCCTGTTATGGAGTACTGATGTGCAGTGTGCAATTCGCGTCAGATAGTTATGACGGTGGACATCGAAAAAGTTCAAAGAAGGGCAGCTCGTTTTGTGTTGTCGCCAAATAAGGGAGAGAGTGCCACGTATATGATACAGCAAATGCGGTGACAGTTAAACTAAGGCGTTTTCTGTTGCGGCAGGGTCTTCTTATGAAATTTCAATCACCAAATTTCTCCTCAGAGTCTTGAAATATTTTTTTGGTGCCCACCTACAAATGGAGAAATGAACATCACAATAGAATAAGAGACATAATAGCTGTCACCGAAAGATTTAAGTGTTCGCATTTTCTGTGTGTTATTCGAGAGCGGAATGGTAGAGATGTAGCTTCCAGGCTGCTAGGCTCTTAATTGTGAATTGTGGAGTAATCATGCATGCAGATGTAGAAAGGATGACACCATCGCGTGCGCAAGGCTCATATACATTTTTGCATGGGGTTCAGCTGTCGAACTGCAACTCCCCTAACTCATGGTGGTCATACACATTAACCACACTACCTCCATTCCCTCCTTAGCACGCCGCCTGCGCAGCCACGGGCGAAGTTATTTTGTGCGCACTCCACAAAAAATAATTGAAGCAGTCCGCAAGAAAAAAAATGAAATTGGGAACGTTGAGAATAACTTTTTTCTCAATTCCGATTTCTGAGCTGCCATTTATCCAATAACGATCTTTAAAATACTAGCAACAGCACTGCGAACAGTCCGATATTACGGAGAGACATGACATCCTTCATCCCGGGAATATCTGTCCTGCGAGAAAAAGGAACGGAGCGCAGAGCTGCTTATCCGCGGAGCGCGAGCTGTTAATTTCCTGTGGAGGCGACGGCGACAAGCCGATTACATCGGCATATCGACTCGTGGGCGGCGACGATGGCTGTCTGGCGAGCAGGTAGCAACAGCGAGGAACGGGGAAGAGGGCGAACCGGGGAGAAAGGGACCCGGGGAACAGGTGGCGAAAGAGAACACGCGGAGCGCCGCTGGCGTGGCGGCCCATTAATTTAAACGAAGCTGCTGCTGCTTTGTAGGTTGTTAATTACGTTACAGCAGTTTGCGACGCGCCTTTGCGGGGCGTGCGATCATTGGCCACATCACCAGGAGTGGTCCACGGCTATGCGTCATGCAGGCAACTTTCTGGCCTCTCGGGAGATATAGGCGGAGAATGGCGCGTGGTGAGCAGCCAAAATTTATGTCCCTGCTGTTGGCGCAGGCACTCTTTTGTCCTGAGGAGACCCCAGAGACTTTATGTGGCGGTGGAGCAACTCTGCTGGTGTGCTAACTAAAACGGATCAGAGTCCAGCGAGACCGTGCTGTGTAAATTTGAAGCATCGCTGTGTCTGCTGCCATTACTTCACGTAAGTTCGAGATAAGAATCACTGCGTACACACTATCAAATTGGAAAAAAAATATTTATGAAGCAATTGTGAATAACAAGGACACAGTAGCGGACACTTTATAACCACCAAAGGGGGTGTATCGAACCCCTCATACAAACTCATAGAACTTCTGCCAGGCGCCAGATAGATTTGATTGGGAACCCTCCCCGGTGCTATTCTACGAGGTTCACTCCAAAAGAAATGCACACTATTTTTGTAAAAATACAGTTCTCATTCTGCATGTGTGAAAGTTTTGCAGTGTGTAGATACATCCTTCCCGCTTGTTTTCAAACTTAGTTCAACCTGATATTAAAATGTAGACTTTCAAGGCCGGAAATATCATGTCAAATGTAGACTTTCACGGCCGGAAATATAAGATGATGTGTACCACCCGTCCACTATTGGGTGATGGCAACGGCGATCGACGGCGACGGACAGCGGCCAATTGCACTGACGTTTTCAAAACACGTGACGTCACGCCGCGGCGCGGGAGAGCGCGGACACAGAATTTAGTGGCAGTCAGTAGCGAGCCAGTGGGTGTGTTGGACCTTCCATCGAGCTGCGAGCCCCCTTGAAGATGTCTCCCGCAGTCGGAGACGAAACGTTGGGAATTGACACAGAATTCATCAACCGCCACGGCATAACAGCCCGGATAATTATAATGGACATGTTAGTTCAACCTGTTCCCGTGAGTGGCGCGATCACAGCATGTCTTCAACATGGCTGCTACCCAAGACGTTCGTCAGAAGCAACTTGCTGTCATAGAATTCCAGTGCTGTGTAAACGAGACACTGAGGAACACCCACAAGAGGTTGATAAAGGTGTATGGAGATACTGCTGTCGATCGCAGCACAGTTAGTCGTTGGGCAAGCAGGTTACGTGATGAAAGCGGGCATGGAAATACTGAGGATTTTCCTCGGAGCGGCAGGCCTCGTACTGCACACACTCCAGACAATGTGCAAAGGGTTAACGAATTGGTGACTGCTGACAGACACATCACAGTGAACGAATTGTCACGCTACCTTGGAATAGGGGAAGGAAGTGTTTGCAGAATACTGAAAGTGTTGGCGTTAAAAAAGGTTTTTGCCAGGTGGGTTCCCAGGATGTTGAAAGTGGCTCACAAAGAAACAAGAAAAACGGTATGCAGCGAACTTTTGGAACAATACGAGAATGGTGAAGATGAATTTCTTGGAAGAATTGTGACAGGTGATGAAACATGGCTCCATCATTTTAACCAGAGATGAAGAGGCAATCAATGGAGCGGCATCATGCAATTTCAACCAAGAAATAAAATTCAAAACCACATCTTGTGCTGGAAAAGTTACGGTGTTTTTCGATTCCGAAGGACTCTTGCTTGTTGACATCACGCCAAGTGGAACTACTACAAATTCTGATGCATATGTGACGACACTGAAGAAACTTCAAGCTCGGCTGAGTCGTGTTCGACCACATCGGCAAAAGCAGGATGTTTTGCTGTTGCACGACAATGCACGGCCACATGTCAGTCAAAAAACCATGGAAGCGATCACAAAACTCGGCTGGACAACGCTGAAACACCCGCCTTACAGTCCTGACCTGGCTCCATGTGACTATCACCTCTTTGGGAAACTGAAAGACTCTCTTCGTGGAACAAGTTTTGAAGATGATGACTCCCTTGTGCACACTGCCAGACAGTGGCTCCAACAGGTTGGTCCCGAATTTTACCGTGTGGGTATACAGGCGCTGGTTCGAAGATGGCGTAAGGCCGTTGAGAGGGATGGAAATTATGTGGAGAAATGAAAATATTGTTCCTAAAGAATGTATGTACACACTGTGAAACTTTCAAACATGTAGAACAAAAGATGGACTTTAAAAAAATAGTGTGCATTTCTTTTGGAGTGACCCTCGTAGCAACCAACTAATGTTCTAAGGTACATGCGAAATGTACAGTGTGCTCCTGTCAAACAAACGCACTTCGGAGACTTTCCTTACGCTAATGATAGGCTTCCCATTCCACTACAATGACTGTGATAAGCATTGGGAAATATTAGCATCGTAGAAGGTACTTACAATATCCAAAGTAAATTTATGTACTTTTCTTACTTATCGGACGACGCGAAGTGGCACAATTTGTTTTATATGACTCGTAGAGTAACGTCGGGAAGGTATAATCGCGTCAAAATCTGTCTGTCGTCTACTATAGACTGGAATCGGTGCTATGGACCGTCTTTCTTCCTTCTCAGATTAGTTATAGCCGCAAGATTCTCAACTGCCGGCACGAAACCTTGAGATTTTCTCAAATATTACGTAAGAGTTACTTCAACGGAGTGTGTTGGCAGCCCTGACGCCGGCTTCGAGCGCTTTTCACTTTCTGTGTTACGAGATAAGTAATGTAGCCAATAATTTGATTGTTTTGCTGTATATTCTATAGGATTTACGAGCATTAGTGTCAGACAGACTTGATAAATTGAACGTTTCAGCTTTTACTTGCGTCTGAATAGGAAAAGCGAAGTTTCTGTTTAGGACAGTTCTCCGTGCACGCAAACGTTTATTTGCATTCTTAACTGACGTTAAATACACGGGATTATCAATTAATTCAGTGTACAATACTCAGTATTTACGTTTATTGGTGTCATTTGGACTCGATACGTTGAAGGTAGCAGTTTTTATACGTTTTATTAAGTCATTTTTCACGTGTACGTAAATGTTTGTTTACATTATAAATGCAAGGATTAATCAGTTTAAGTTAGTGTACAATACTCATTTAGACTCGATGCATTGAAGGTAGCAGTTTTTATACGTCTTATTAGGAAAAGTGATACAGACAGTGAATTCTAACCTCACTTGTTTACCTTTGACCAGCGCAACCTGCGAGCGTTGACAGTTAAGCAAACGTAAAATACGTGGTAAATTAGTGTTACACAACAATATCTGAGTAAATTAGTGTTACAATACAACTTTTGAGCCCTTCTTACATACGGTTTAGTTAGCAGAAAGCTAAGACTCATATCGCCGTCTGCTTAAAAATGGTTCAAACGGCTCTGAGCACTATGGGACTTAACTTCTGAGGTCATCAGTCCCCTAGAACTTAGAACTACTTAAACCTAACTAACCTAAGGACATCAACCACATCCATGCCCAAGGCAGGATTCGAACCTGCGACCGTATCGGTCGCGCGGTTCCAGACTGTAGCGCCTATAACCGCTCGGTCACCATGGCCGGCTCTCCTAAAATTCCTTAGCTTGTTGTCGGCTTTTGTGATCGTATACTGTAAGCCCATCGGTTCCTATAAAGTAGAGTTCGTATTTGTGCTTTTCACTCTGAACTCTTATTGTTAGCTAAGGGTTTTGTTTTGTACTTGTATCTCTTAGTATACAATACTCAGTATTTACGTTTATTAGCGTCATTTAGACTCGACACATCGAATGTACCTGTTTTTTTAGTTTCGTTAGGTCATTTTCGCGTGTACGTAAACGTTTGTTTACATTATAAATACGAGACATTATCAATAGATGTAGTTTCCCGTAGGTTACTGTCTAATTCTTTGATAATATTCACTAGATAGCCCCTAGCAGTTTTTTTCCTTAGTATTCACTAGATAGCCCCCAGCAGGAAAATAAGCACCAGCTCTAGCTTCTAACATACATTTTTATTGTTTTTCATTGTTGAGTGCCATTTCTGTCAACTAGAGTGTAGCTGTTAACCTTGTGTCACAGTAGGTTCCCTTAAATTTCTTATAGTATATCACATGTTACCTAGACAGTTAGGGACTGTGTCTGTTGTGCGCGGATGCAGGAGGAGTTGGCCACGGTCCAAACGCAGCTGGAAGCTTTGTTGGCCACAGTCAACGAGCTCCAGAGTGCGGTGGGGATGGGGTGTCTGGGGCGGCCTCTGCTGTACTAGATGTGCACGAGGGGATGTCAGCTCTCTGGTCACTGAGCCGACCTCAGGCGCGACTGAGCCAGCCGGCCCACTCTCACCTCAGTGTGGGTAGCGGACTGTGTCGAGGTCTAGAGCCTCAAGGCGAAGGCTGCATGGGGCTCCTGCCAAATCCCATACACTTTGCTGATAGATTCAGTGTGTTAACTGATGCTGTAGGGGGGGGGGGGGGGGAGAGAGAGAGAGAGAGAGAGAGAGAGAGAGAGAGGCTGAGCCGGATCAGATTGCACCTTCTTCCAGGATAGGTGCCGCTCCTTCTGCAAGGTCCGGACAGGCACTTGGGCATTGGGGTTTGTTAGGCGGGTCATGGAACCCCTCAGGAATATAGCGGCTAGAGCGGGGAAGACGTCCAACTTTCACTCGGTGTGCTTGCCGGGCGCCTTGACTGGGATGCGGAAGAGGCTCTTCCACCGGCTATATAACGTGCGGGGTGGAACCAGCTGCGGACTGTTGCGCATGTTGGCACCAACGATGCCAGACGTCGGGCTTCCGAGGAAATCCTTGGATCCTTTCGACGGCTGGCTAAACTGGCGAAAGTAGCCTCCATCTCTCGAGGAGTGGAAGCCAAGCTGACGATCTGCACCATCGTACCCAGGGTGGACCGGGTGCTCTGGTTTGGAATCGAGTGGAGAGTCTAAACCAGAGGCTACGTCGACTCTCTGACGAAAATGCTTGTAAGTTCCTCGGCCTACTCTATGTGGAGGAAGGTTGTAGGACGCCTCTCGATAGATCAGGGGTGCACTACACACAGGAAGCAGCTACGTGGGTAGCACAGGACTTGTGGCTTGCACATGGTTTTTTTTATATAGGGTTCCTCCCCAAGGGAAACAAACCGTTGGCCTGTAAAATAACCAGTTCATCACACTGATGTGGGTGTGCTAACTGTAAAAATTGTTAGTGCGCCTAAACAGGTCATTCCAAAGGATTTAAATATGCCAAATCTCATGTTAGTAAACTGTCGAAGAGTCTGTAGCAAGATCAAATGGCTCTAAGCACTATGGGGCTTAACATTTGAGGTCATCAGTCCCATAGACTTAGAACTACTTAAACCTAAATAACCTAAGGACATCACACACTTCCATGCCCGAGGCAGGATTCGAACGTGCGACCGTAGTAGTCGCACGGTTCCGGATTGAAGCGCCTAGAGTAGCGAGATCCCCGAGTTACTCTCCGAAATAAACAATACTAATACTAATATTGTATTAGGTACCGAAAGATAAATAACAGTGAAATTTTGAACTCGGATTGGACAATGTTTAGGAAAGATGGGACTGATGTTATGGGAGATGGTGTGTTCATTGAAGTTAAAAGCTGTTTAAACGCAGTTGAGATCGATACTGGGTCAGACTGTGAAATGGTCTGTATAAAGATGTCAATCAGACAAGGAGTGACCATTGTATTAGGATGGTTTTATAGACCACAAGCATCCGCAACGAAGGTCGCAGAACGTTTCAGGGAAAGTCTTGAGTACATACGAAATAAATATCCAAATTATCCATTAGACCTTACTCTGGCGTCCATTGACTGGGAAAATTATACGTTTATCACAGGGAGCAGAAGCAAAGACTCAATTTATTCTAGGAGCGCTCTGAACATACAACCGTGAGCATTTGGTTAGAAAACCAACTCTAAATGGGAACATATTAGATACCTTGGCGACAAACAGACCTGATCTTTTTGAGGAAGTTAATCTAGAAGAACGTATTAGCGACCTTAATGTCGTTGTGCCTTCCGAGTCAGTGGAAGTTGCAAAAAAATCAAAGAAACAACCCAGTTTTCTTGTTTGGGAAAGCAAATAAAAACGTCATTAAATAATATTGTCATAGTCAGCTCCAAGCATTCACAGCGGGGAACAAAGATATTGAGCATCTTTGGTCGGAATTTAAAGGTATTGTCCAACATGTGCTACAGAAATATGTGACTAACAAAAATATAGGGGAGGGAAAGGGTCCACTTTGGTTCGACAAATATATTAGGAAGTTGCTGAGAAAGCAAAGAATTTTGCACTGTCGTTTTAAACGTAGTCATTGCCCCGCTGACAAACAGAAATTATGCGAAATGAAAGCAGCTGTTAAAACGTCAATGAGAGATTATTTTAACGAATTTTAAAACAATATTTTATTTTGAGATTCTAGAAATAACCCCAAAAAAGTTTGGTCGTACATAAAATCTGTGAATGCTACAAATAATTCAATAGCTTCTCTTGCTGACAGTACGGGTAATGTAACGGATGATGATAAACAGAAGGCCGAAATTCTAAACCTAGCTTTCAAAACACTCATTTACAGTAGAGGACTAGAGCACCATTCCCCCTTTCAATTATCGAACAAACGCAAGGATGGCTGACGTAGTGTTGAGTGTATCTGGGATTGTAAAACAGTTAAGATCCTTAGACGCTAGGAAGGCATCTGGTCCAGACGGTATCCCCGTAACATTTTATGTTGACTATGCTACAAATGTAGCACCATTCTTACCCATCATCTAGGGCTCATTGGAACAGCGGAAAGTTCCACGGGACTCGAAGAAGGCCCAGGTCATAGCAATCTATAAAAAGGGTAGAAAATCGGATGCACGTAATTAGTGACCAATTTCACTGACATCGATTTGCTGTAGAATCATGGAACATATTTTGTGTTCAGACATTGTGATCTTTCTACACTCTGAGGAGCGCATCTGCAGAACCAGCACGGTTTTAGGAAACAGCGGTCATGTGAGACACAAGTGGCCCTCTTTGTGCATTATATACAACAGGCTCTAGATACCGGCTCCGAGGTTGATGCCATATTCCTCGACTTTAAGGAGGCGTTGCATGGGGGCTTAATTAAATAAAATGCAAATATTTTTAGTAGCTGTATGTCCGATTACGATGTGTCTCATAAACGGTTGGCCCTGACTAGTATTATTACGCAATCTGACTGCATAGAACAACATCAAAGAATGAAAGAAAATTTTCATTAACACAACTAATTAATTAAGTCCCCAGCAACTATAAAACCAACGCAACAACAAGCACAAGAGTAACTGTTCTGTGTGTGGAAGTATGACTCAACGTCCACATCTGGCACGGTTCTTCTTCAATGAGACAAGAAATTTCAACCACCATTTATACTGACGTAATTAAAAAAATAGAAATACTATAATTGCGTAAGGAAAGCAGAATTACACTCTAATACAAGAACACACGCCAGATGCTTTGTTGACTGAACCTGTAATGACGCATTATTTAGGACACTGAAATAACGAGAGAGAAATGAAAATGTTTTTTTTTTTACCTTCGTTTATATTGATGAAAAGCACTCTAAACACTACAATCTCTCCACACCGACTCGCTACTACCACATCTGAACCAGAACTCTCCAATATCACATCTCAGCAAGCACAGACTCCCACGAGTTCTCCCCAAGCACTGACTACTACGAGTCCTCGACAGGCACTCCGTGGAGGCGGCTGAATAATACTCTTTGGCGCAATCTCTGGCGCCGTGGCTCAGTGTAGCCACCTTTCATATGCCCCTCCTCCACGGGCCAGAATTTGATCGTATTTTTGTCAGCATTGGTGGTGAAAATACCACCAAATTCGTCCACAAAAATACAGACAAAAATAAAAGATAATATTAATACCTAAATATCACATAATTAGTTAAAATTTTGGCTTTGCACTGACCTTTCAATAACCTAATATATAAAATACAGTAAGCAATACAAATTCTTTCATACATGTGGCTTTACATAATAGTTTACACAATACACAAAAAATCAGTTTATACAAATGTCCACATAACATGCTTTCCATAGTTCAAGAAACAAGTAGTTGACAGTTCCAGTAGTAGCACCAAGCAATGGTCAACAGGTGAAAATACCAACAAGTGACATCATTTTAGTAGAAGCAGTCCATCAGTGGCACCCAGCAATGTTGAACAGGTGCAGACACCAACAAGTGACATTATGTCAGTAGAAGCAGTTCCATCAGTGGCACCCAGTAATGTTGAACAGGTGCACACAGCAACAGGTCACATTTCTCAGCAGAAGCAGTTCCATTAGTGGCACCCAGCAATGTAGAACAGGTGCAGACACCAACAAGTGACATCATTTCAATAAAAGCAGTTCCATCAGTTGCACCCAGCAATGTTAAACAGGTGCAGACACCAACAAGTGACATTATCTCAGTAGAAGCAGTTCCATCAGTTGCACCCAGCAATGTTGAACAGGTGCACACAGCAACAAGTCACATTATTTCAGTAAAAAACAGTCCATCAGTGGCACCCAGTAATGTTGAGCAGGTGCAGACACCAACAAGTGACATCATTTCAACAGAAGCAATTCATTAGTGGCACCCAGCATTGTTGAGTAGGTGCAGACACCAACAAGTGACATCATTCAGCAGAAGCAGTCCATCAGTTGCACCTAGCAATGATGAGCAGGTCCAGAGAGCAGTCCATGATATTCACTATCACTGATCACACTGTTCATCAGAGTTTATAAGCAGAAATTAAACATGTCCTAGTGGCACCAATCATGTAGAAAAAGTACAAGTAACAGTCCATAATATTCACTATCCTAATCACACAGTTCATCAGCAGAAATTAAACATTTCTAAGTGGCACCCATTATGTTGAAAAAGTGCAGGTAACAGTCCATAATATTCACCATCACTAATCAGACAGTTCAGGCATGAACAATAGTTTGAATCCACATACAAATGCTTTTACACTAAACATACAAATCATAACAAACACACAAATGATGTCAGATAATTGTCATATTAACTATTGCAAATACACAAATATCAGTAAACCTATAATATTTATGGGTGTCAGTGCAAGCCACTACAAACAAATAAAATAATATTTAGGAGATAGGTGGGTAGGATTAGGAAAGGAAAACACACAAAACACACTCACTCATCTTTCATCCACATTAAGTACTACTGTGTAATTGAACAGTGTTAACTGTGTAAATGCAATTCTGTCAAAATTTGATGTTCATCTTGTGTATCAAGTAGTAGTGGCAGCAATGTATAACAGTCAATAACAGTTAAGCCAACGTCATAGTCATCATGTCAAGACCAATGTTCGCCAAGCCAGATCAAAACGTACGGTTGCTGAACAACTGTCAGTGTGCCAAGATATGCAAATACTTCCTATCTTCAAAAAAAAAAGTATATACTGCTTAGTGATTTAACAAAGTGTGTGTAGACAATCTTCCTTCTACTTTAGTGTCTAGTCTGCCATCTTCATCCTCCTTGTTCCATATAGACCAACAAAAAAAAAATGCACCTCACTTACTTTACCTCTTATACACCAAAACTCCAATAATCATCAGCATCACATAATCTCAATACTTCAATAATACCTCTTACGTCGATACATATAAATCTTATCATCAATATCAGTTACCTTACCTCTTGTCCACAAAAACTCCAATAATCATCAACTTCACACAATCTCAATAATACCTCAATAATAACTCTTCAATACGGCGATACATATAAACCTTATTACCAATATCATTTCACTTCCATAACAACTCTTTCCTCTAGTCAGTCTCCTCGAACAAGTACAGATAAAATCCTAATGCAAACCTCATCATTCCATACAATCCGAAGACACACTGTCAACACACAACCTCTGTGTAATCCATCTGACCCAAATCTTCTACTCATTGTGAATTATAAACAAAAGAAATGCATACATGACCTCTAACAGACTTAGTTCGAATAACTCTCAGTAATTAAGTACGATTACGGAGTGTGAATGATCATAATATTTCACAGTGTGTACACCACTTCAAGAATTATGGCAAACAGAAGCAAACATGTGGAGTATTTCTTGTGTCAAGTGTCACTTCCTATTTCAACTGCTCACGAAAAATGCAGTGTAATAACTGTCAATGGTCTAAACCTAGCTTCGGTATGTCATGTCGTTGGCTTCCTTCCTATTAGCATAAATTTATACAGCTTTCATAAAACCTCCAGCTCATGTGACTTCTATGAAGTTTCTTGTACTAATGTCTTTCGTCGGATTATAGCAGTTCATTTTCTAATCTTAAAAATATAAGGCACTGAGCGTAAGCAAAACATGCAATAGCGAGTAAATATACCAGTAGAGAACAGAATGTCAACAAGTGCATGCAGCACAATTCTTACAACGAGGCTCTGCCAAGCGAACAATCTGTAACCTATACCATAGTGTAACCTAAACTCTATGTTCATACACTGTATATCAGCATTGCTATATACCAAATTAAAGAGTAGTTGTGACAACAAACAGAAATGTATAAATATGCAATCCATACGCATAGCAGTAAACATATATCTTATGTAATAAACGAGTCATTAGCATCATATCAGCATAAGCAAATAAATGTTCATATGTAATCTTAATAAGTAAACATGAAGGCGCAAGCAGATAAATCACAAAGTATAACTTACATACCTATCAGCACAACTAATCAGTTGACAATTATAATTTAAATAAATAAGCACAGCAGACACATAATAAAAAAATATGACATCAGTGAAAAAGCAGTGCAGTCAAGCGATGCATAATATATACAAATAACAACCCTGTTCATTAATCAATCATTGTCAAATCAGTTAATGTACGCAAGCACGTCGCTTCACAAGTAAATTCATAGAACATGAAATTTAGCACAAAGTATGAATCACGTAATCGCGAGCAGCAAATTACGTCTAAAGTACGTACCTAAGTGGAAATATGTTACCTGAAAAATAAACTCAATTAATCGTTACCTTTTTAGTTTATTAGTTTCTTCTTCGAAATTACATTCTTCCTGAAATTTTCTCGATAGCAAGTCGTCTTAATGTGAGACACACACAGAATTTACCTGAAGTTCTTAAATATTTTATACAACCATATCGTGAAAAATACTGAACGTTAATAACATAATTCATCAAGTCACTCTAGCTTTATACTGAATTTAATCGGAGAAATTAGACTGTGTATTTGTTTACGGCTGTCAGTGCATACGCACTGAGCGCTCGATCAGCTGTAGGCGCGTGACATAGGAAGTAATTGTTTGCGGTCAACGACTGCCCTGTGCGGCGCGCAGACTTGACTGTTGCTTTGAGTATGTGCCGCCGCCAAAACACAGGACGGTATCCTTGTACTCTCCGCATGTTTACATCTAGCTGTTAGTTTCTCACAAGTATGTCATTCTACAAAAATTTTTCACAAGTATATCATTCCATAAAAATTTTAACGTTAGATATATGATGTACTCCCTTAGAGCGTCGTGATTTAAGAGTTTCTACTTCGACAGTGTTATCATGAATAATTTTGCGAATTCTATATGGACCGTTATAAAGCAGAAAAAATTTGCGACACAAGCCTTTTCCTTTGTGCGACAAACGGTGAGACTTAATTAACACCTTTTGGCCAACTGAAAAAGTTTTTAAACGACCAGGACGCTTAGCTGATTTCTCTCTTCTAGCAGCTGCAGATGCAATATTTTGTAGAGCCAGGTTGACAACTTCAGAATGCCGCAGTTTCCGTGAAGGCGGAAAAGGAACGATTTCAGAAATGCGATTTGTCGGTGCTTTATTTCTTAATATCAATATAGGCAGTAAAGAAGTTGAATCATTAGGGAGTTCATTCAGAATGTTTTGAAAAATATGAAGATACTGATCCCACGTTCTGTCATTCTGATGACAATAAAGTCGACACAATTTATTGATTTCCTTCATCCATCTCTCTGAAGCGTTAGATTGAGGGTGAAAAAGTGAAATGAAAATTGGTTTAATTTTACGACGCCGTAGAGTACGAAGCCAAATTTTAGAACGAAACTGTGATCCATTATCTGATATAACCTTATCAACATGACCCAGTTCTTTAAGAAAATGTTTGATGAAAGCATTAGATACTGAACGAGCTGTTGCTTTGCGTAAAGGTGTAAAACACATATTTTGATGTCAACTCCACTGCTACGAAAATGTACGCAAAACCATTAGTAGAACGAACCACTGGACCGAACAAATCGACTGCAGCCATGTCCTTTAATTTCGCTGGAATGATAGGAAACAACGGTGCTCTGTGAGAAATTGTTGGCGGCTTAGCCTTTTGACACAATTTGCATTTGGCCAGAACAGATCGAAAACGTTTTTCCATATTACTGAAGTAGCAATTCTCCCGTAATTTATGAAAGCATTTTCTGGGACCAAAGTGTGCATAACTGAAATGCGTATACCAAATCAGCTTATTAACCCACTCATCAGGAATACAAACTAACCAAAAAGAGTTGTCGACCGATTTTCGTTTAAAAAGAATGTCATTGCGAACTAAATAATGCTGTCTAATCGCTACGCTTTCCTTTCTCCTCCACTTCTCCTTAATGTCCTTCCAGATTGGATCCTTATTTTGCTCCTTAGCGATGTCCTGGAGCGAAGACGAAATAAAGTTCTCAAACGCAACACCTTGAATATACATCAAACAATAATTGTTTTTTATGCAGTCCTCTTCAGCACTTTGTTTCAAATCCACAGGTGCACGTGATAAAGCATCAGCAACAATATTTGAAGAACCCTGTATGTAAACAATACTGAAGTCAAATTCCTGTAGGTACAACGCCCATCGTGACAATCTGCCATGAGTTAATTTTGTCGACATAAGAAATTCCAGAGCTCGATGGTCGGTGTAAACCTTAGTATGTCTGCCAAACAAAAATGTGCGAAATTTTGTGAAAGCCCAAACAACCGCCAAAGCTTCAAGTTCCGTTATCGAATAATTCTTTTCTGATTTAGAGAGGACACGACTTCCAAATGCAATAGTTTTCTGGACTACAACGCCGTCTTCTCCTATCTCTTGAAATAAGTGAGCACCTAGGCCTTTGTATGATGAGTCCGTCGCCAAACAAAAATCTTTAGATAAATCCGGATGTGAAAGAAGTGGAGCAGCAACTAAAGCATCACGAAGTTGTTCAAATTCTGATTGAGCTTCCTCATCCCAACACCAATTAGAATTCTTTCCAGATAGTTCACATAAACGAGGTGTGGCCAAATTGTCCAATCTAACAAAGCGTCTAAGAAAATTACAGACACCAAGGAAACTACGAACATCACGTTTTGTGGTAGGAACAGCATAATTACGAATAGCGTCTAATTTCTCTGGATCAGGAAGAATACCTTCCGTAGAAATAATGTGACCGAGAAATTTCACCTGAGAACGACCAAATTCAGATTTTTCCAAGTTTACTGTAATGCCAACTCTTGCAAAGATACGTAACAATGAATCCAAAATTTTGTTGTGCTCACTCCAAGAATGTTTAGCAATAAGAATATCGTCAACATATGAAGTAATGTTGTCACGAAGATAAACAGGTAAAATTTCATTTAAGCTACGAATGAATGCTGCTGAAGATACAGCAAGTCCAAACGGTAATTTCCGAAACTGGTAACGGTTACCAAAGGCTAAAAAGGCAGTATATTTTCTACAATCAGGGTGGAGTTCTAATTGCCAAAAACTTGCGCGCATATCAATCGTGGATAAAACTTTAATTCCATGGAAATGTTGAAGAAGTTCATCTAAATTTTGTGGACGGTCAGTTTCAGGAATGATGATATTATTTATCTGTCTGGAATCCAGAACCAAACGAATTGACCCATCCTTTTTAAGAACAACGTGTAATGGGCTAGTATAAGGACTGACTGCAGGCTCAATAATGCCCTGATCTAACATGTACTGAAGTTCATTCTTAATCTTGTCTCTGTAAGCCAAAGGAATAGCGTACGTTTTCCCGCGAAATGGTGTGTGTTCTTTTACTTTAAATAAATATTGTAAGCCTTGTATAGTTCCTGTGTGATGACTAAACACTGTAGCATGTGAAGTCAAAATGTGGTGCAGCTCTTCTCTTGCAACGTCATCTGGCACATCAGCTTTCTTAACCTTTTCATTAATTAATTCTTCGCTATTAATTATATCATCCATCGCGTCTCTGTATCTATTGTCATTGTCATGAATAAACACACTGTCGTCATAATGCTGAACGAAAACATCAGAAGTAAGAAACCTTAAACATTTTGTATCTGACTCAGATCTTGTTAAACACTCGAAAAATTTCAAACTTTTCGGCATTCCGGCAACAGTCAAATTCACACTTCCTTCTTTAAAGTTCAAAATTGCCTTATGTGCGTTAAGAAACTCCATACCTAATATAATTTGTGTACTGAGTAATGGAACAATAATAAAATTGGCAGAAAATTCGTATCCTTGACAAATGAAATTTAAGTTGGTCCGTTGTTTAACTTCCACACTTTTTCCAGAAATAGCGCCTCGAATTGTAGTTTTAGAAATAGGTAATACAGGACAGGCAATAGTTCTTTCACATATACGAAAAACTGATTCACTAATGACGTTCAATGGGCTCCCAGAATCTAAAACTGCAGTGAACTTATCCTTACCCACACATACTTCAATAACAGGATGTAAAAATGCGTCTACATTATTTTCCTTTTCTTCTAACAAAATGTCTCTCATGTCTTCCAGGCGTACGTAGTGTAAAGTCGTAATGTCATTACTTTCTGAACCGTCTATATTGCTGCCAGAAGCCGAAGCTGCAAGTCATTGTCGATTGTTTGCGTCACGTCTTTGAGTATTCGCGTCATTTCGCGGATCAATTTCTACGATTTGCACTTGTCTCTCTGAAGTTCTGTCACGTGGAGGATGCCAATTAGGTCCTTCCTGTCTGTTAGATGCAAATTCTTGGTTGTGTCTGTTATTAAAATTTCTATTTTCCTGTCTGTCTGCATGACTACTTCTTGTGTAATTTCGACTGTCACTTTTGAAATTATTGTTGTATCTACTACCCTGGTTATTTTTGTAGTAAGAATTTCTATTACTGTATGAATAATTTCTGTCTTGATGATACCGATTACTGTTTCCATACGATTGATCATTCCGGTACGAATTACCGTTATTGTAATTGTCTGTGTAATTTCTGTTAGAACGTCTGTTATTGTCGTAAGGCTGGTATCTATTGTCCTGTCTGTTTCGTCTGTCATTCTCAAAATTACCGCTATAACGTCCGTTCCGATTACTATCCTTTTTTCTGAAAATCTATTGTAATTAGTGTTACTGAAAAAATTACAAGAAGTCCCGTCGTCGTTGTCATACTCAAGTTCTAAATGATTAATGGAAAATCTCATATAAGATGTGAAACAAATACTAACAAAGAGATAGAGGGGCTGGCCAGTACTTACCTCAGCTCAGTACAGCCGATAGATACACATAAAACAGAACTGAAAATTTACATTCCTAGCTTTCCGAACTTTGTTCCTTCATCAGGGAGGAGAGAGGGGAAAAAAGGGAAGAAGGGAAAGTGGATTCAGTTACTCACAACCCAGGTTATGAAGCAACAGGGAAAGGTAAACAGGGAGGGTAGCAAGGATGGAGGCATGGTTGTCAGAGGGAAGCCAAAGATATTCTACTCTAAGTACTGTGCCAGCTTCAAACCAAAGAGGATGCATCAGAAGTAAAGAGGTATATAGTATAAAGATAAACACAACTATGTAGGATGAGAAGATGCGTGAATGGCTAAAGAGGAAAGGGAAAGAGGAGAAGACTGAAGAGTGAATGGGAGTGAGGTTGTTTAACGTAGGTTCAGTCCAGGGGGATGGCGGGATGAAAGGATGTGTTGGAGTGCAAGTTCCCATCTCCGCAGTTCAGAGGGACTGGTGTTGGGTGGGAGAAACCAAATGGCACATACAGTGTAGCAGGTTCCTAGGTCCCTATAGAATTATGCTGGAGGGCATGCTCCGCTACTGGGTATTGGGCATCTCCTAGGCGGACAGTTTGTCTGTGTCCGTTCATGCGCTCAGCCAGTTTGGTTGTTGTCATGCCGATGTAAAAGGCCGTGCAGTGCAGGCATGTCAGTTGATAAATGACATGTGTAGTTTCACACGTAGCCCTGCCTTGAATTGTGTATGTTTTACCAGTAGCGGGGCTGGAGTAGGTGGTTGTGGGGGGATGCATGGGGCAGGTTTTGCAGCGGGGTCGGTTACAGGGGTAGGAACCGCTGGGTAGAGAAGGTAGTCTGGGAATATTGTAGGGTTTAACAAGGATGTTACGGAGGTTAGGGGGGCGACGAAAGGCAACTCTGGGTGGTGTGGGGAGAATTTTGTCAAGGGATGATCTCATTTCAGGGGTTGACTTGAGAAAGTCATATCCCTGGCGGAGTAATCTGTTGATGTTTTCGAGGCCAGGATAATATTGGGTGACAAGGGGGATGCTTCTGTGTGGTCTGGGGGTAGGAACATTGTTGTTGGACGGGGAGGAACGTATTGCTCGGGAAATCTGTTTGTGGACAAGGTCTGCAGGATAGTTGCGGGAGAGGAAAGCACTGGTCAGGTTATTGGTGTAGTTGTTGAGGGATTCGTCACTGGAGCAGATACGTTTGCCACGAATACCTAGGCTGTAGGGAAGGGAGCGTTTGATGTGGAAAGGATGGCAGCTATCAAAGTGAAGGTACTGTTGTTTGTTTGTGGGTTTGATATGGACAGAGGTATGGATGTGAGCTTCAACAAGGTGAAGGTCAACATCCAGGAAGGTGGCTTGGGTTTTGGAGAAGGACCAGGTGAAATTCAGATTCGAAAAGGAGTTGAGGTTATGGAGGAAATTAAGGAGTGTTTCTTCACCATGAGTATAGACCACAAAGATGTCATCTATAAACCTATACCAGGCCAGGGGAAGCAGCTGTTGGGTCTTCAGGAAAGCCTCCTCCATGCGGCCCATGAAGAGGTTGGCATAGGAGGGAGCCATCCTGGTTCCCATGGCCGTTCCCCTGATTTGTTTGTAGGTCTGGCCTTCAAAAGTGAAGTAATTATGGGTGAGGATGAAGTTGGTAAGTGTGATAAGGAACGAGGTTTTTGGAAGATCTTCGGGTGGGCGTTGGGAGAGGTAGTGCTCAAGGGCAGAGAGACCATGGGTATGTTGGATGTTTGTGTAAAGGGATGTAGCATCTACGGTGACAAGAAAGGTTTCAGGTGGGAGAGGAGTGGGAATGGATTTGAGGCGTTCTAGGAAGTGGTTTGTGTCCTTGATGTAGGGTGGGAGTCTGCGGGTGATAGGTTGTAGGTGCTGGTCTACCAGAGCTGAGATACATTCGGTTGGGGATTTGAAGCCTGCTACAATGGGACGGCCAGGATGGTTCTCTTTGTGGATTTTGGGTAATAGGTAGAAGGTAGGGGTACGTGGCTCAGGTGGAGTGAGTAAGTCTATGGAAGCCGTTGTAAGGCCTTGTGAGGGACCTTGGATTTTTAGGATTTTTTGCAGCTCAGTCTGGATGGAGGGAATGGGATCCTGGGTAACAGCTTTGTAGGTTAGCATCTACGGTGACAAGAAAGGTTTCAGGTGGGAGAGGAGTGGGAATGGATTTGAGGCGTTCTAGGAAGTGATTTGTGTCTTTGATGTAGGATGGGAGTAATCATTTAGATCACCTATATGGTCCACATCCTTCATTGTTTTGTCCCTTTTGTTAGCTATCACTTACGCCTGTCATCTTAACACTTTCTCTTCTTCAGTGTTTTATATATACATAAATAAATATTTTCGTAACCAACTGTGCTAGTTTCATCTTCCTCCTATTATCTTGTTCCGTTTATAGTCCTCTTCTTTTTTATTTATTGATTTATTTATTCAACATTCCATAGTTTTAACGTTCGTTATTCGCTGTTTCCCAGCCAACAATCACTGCCAACAATCTCTTCCACACCTACCAGTATCATCCATTTCCGTCGATTTCTTGTTGCTGGCGATATTTTTGTGCCATTGGCTATCTTTCTCTGCGACAAGAAAAATTTTTTGGGACATTTCTGCCCCACGCGCGATCTTTTTTGCGGCACGCGCGATCTTTTTTGCGGCACACGCGATCGCTTTTGCGGCGCTTTTGCGGCACTTGCGATCTTTTTTCGCCACTCGCTATCTCTGTTTTTGAGCTACGTGTGTTCTTTTTTCCCCTGATCTGGACATACTTGCTTGGTCTGGTCAACTTTTTCCGTATTTTTCTTATTTAGTGGTCTTCCTTTGGTATTGAACATTACCAACACAATTTCTTTCCTTCTCGTCCTTCCCTCCGTGTTTTACTCCTTCTTATTATTACTATCTCAACTTTAGTTATATAATTTGCCTACCCACCAGTTACCCACTATGTACCCTAATCCTATACCACATTATTTACATTCATTCCGGAAACATGCATTCACCGTAGCCAAACTGCAATCCCACATACTTTTCCCCCAGTCCTGCTTAACCTTTGGAATTACCCCTAAAGGGCTTACCTTAAAAGTTCCCATCTCCGGGTGCAATTCCTCCTTCCACCAGTCTCTCCTGGACTTCCAGAACCATCAATCCTTAGCCCTTACCCAACTTGTCCTGAATCTCTACACTACTTCATGTAACCACCACTCCCAACAGCTCCTATCTCTCTTCAAAGTCCTCCACCTCTCAAATCCTTGCTTGGAGAACACACTGAGGAACATCATCCTAGAAGCCAGCTGCAAACTTGAGTTCCATGCCACACACCACCTGAAAAAACTATCCACAGTGCTAGTGCAACACCTAAGAAGTGGGATACCTCTCCCAATCCCTCACAAACACCAACCACAACAGAACCTTCAACAAACCCCCCTCATAGCCAACAAACCTAGCCTAGCCACCCTACTCGTTCTCCCCATCCCAGCACATACCCCACACAGACCAAATCTCAACTATAACCACAGTCAAATGCCACATATCACCAGTCCCAATTCAGTCCTAAACCTCTCATCCAGATCCCTCTCCCCTCCAGAGACATCTGTTCTATCAAAAGGCTTAACCTTTAGCCCCACACCTAAATTCAACCACACTGCCCTGGTTAAAGATCTCCTCTCATTCACCCGGAACCTCAACTGGAAATATCACTTCACTACCCAAACACAGCCCCCAAGTACTAGACCCAGTGTTGAACCCTGTCTAGAACAATTCCGACTGCCTTCTCAAAGGGATCCTCCTCCCCTCCCCCAAAACCATCCCCTGCAGACATTTCAGGAATTCCTCACATCCAGTGTTGCCTCCCAGTCCTTCTTGAAGAACATCCCGACAACCCCCAACATCACCCCAGCTGAATCCCGTGCCATTAAGGAGCTGAAAATGGACCGCTCTATTGTCATCCTCCCGGCGGATAAAGGCTCCACAACTGTCGTACTTGACCGTGTGGAGTATGTGGCAGAAGGACTGCGTCAACTCTCTGACACCTCAACCTACAAAGCTGTTACCCAGGATCCCATTCCCTCCATCCAGACTGAGCTGCAAAAAATCCTAAAAATCCAAGGTCCCTCACAAGGCCTCACAACGGCTTCCATAGACTTACTCACTCCACCTGAGCCACGTACCCCTACCTTCTACCTATTACCCAAAATCCACAAAGAGAACCATCCTGGCTGTCCCATTGTAGCAGGCTTCAAATCCCCAACCGAATGTATCTCAGCTCTGGTAGACCAGCACCTACAAACTATCACCCGCAGACTCCCACGCTACATCAAAGACACAAACCACTTCCTAGAACGCCTCAAATCCATTCCCACTCCTCTCCCACCTGAAACCTTTCTTGTCACCGTAGATGCTACATCCCTTTACACAAACATCCCACATACCCATGGTCTCTCTGCCCTTGAGCACTACCTCTCCCAACGCCTACCCGAAGATCTTCCAAAAACCTCGTTCCTTATCACACTTACCAACTTCATCCTCACCCATAATTACTTCACTTTTGAAGGCCAGACCTACAAACAAATCAGGGGAACGGCCATGGGAACCAGGATGGCTCCCTCCTATGCCAACCTCTTCATGGGCCGCATGGAGGAGGCTTTCCTGAAGACCCAACAGCTGCTTCCCCTGGCCTGGTATAGGTTTATAGATGACATCTTTGTGGTCTGGACTCATGGTGAAGAAACACTCCTTAATTTCCTCCATAACCTCAACTCCTTTTCGAATCTGAATTTCACCTGGTCCTTCTCCAAAACCCAAGCCACCTTCCTGGATGTTGACCTTCATCTTGTTGAAGCTCACATCCACACCTCTGTCCATATCAAACCCACAAACAAACAACAGTACCTTCACTTTGATAGCTGCCATCCTTTCCACATCAAACGCTCCCTTCCCTACAGCCTAGGTATTCGTGGCAAACGTATCTGCTCCAGTGACGAATCCCTCAACAACTACACCAATAACCTGACCAGTGCTTTCCTCTCCCGCAACTATCCTGCAGACCTTGTCCACAAACAGATTTCCCGAGCAATACGTTCCTCCCCGTCCAACAACAATGTTCCTACCCCCAGACCACACAGAAGCATCCCCCTTGTCACCCAATATTATCCTGGCCTCGAAAACATCAACAGATTACTCCGCCAGGGATATGACTTTCTCAAGTCAACCCCTGAAATGAGATCATCCCTTGACAAAATTCTCCCCACACCACCCAGAGTTGCCTTTCGTCGCCCCCCTAACCTCCGTAACATCCTTGTTAAACCCTACAATATTCCCAGACTACCTTCTCTACCCAGCGGTTCCTACCCCTGTAACCGACCCCACTGCAAAACCTGCCCCATGCAGCCCCCCACAACCACCTACTCCAGCCCCGCTACTGGTAAAACATACACAATTCAAGGCAGGGCCACGTGTGAAACTACACATGTCATTTATCAGCTGACATGCCTGCACTGCACAGCCTTTTACATCGGTATGACAACAACTAAACTGGCTGAGCGCATGAACGGACACAGACGAACTGTCCGCCTAGGAGATGTCCAATACCCAGTAGCGGAGCATGCCCTCCAGCATTATTCTAGGGACCTAGGAACCTGCTACACTGTATGTGCGATTTGGCTTCTCCCACCCAACACCAGTCCCTCTGAACTGCGGAGATGGGAACTTGCACTCCAACACATCCTTTCATCCCGCCATCCCCCTGGACTGAACCTACGTTAAACAACCTCACTCCCATTCACTCTTCAGTCTTCTCCTCTTTCCCTTTCCTCTTTAGCCATTCACGCATCTTCTCATCCTACATAGTTGTGTTTATCTTTATACTATATACCTCTTTACTTCTGTATGCATCGTCTTTGGTTTGAAGCTGGCACAGTACTTAGAGTAGAATATCTTTGGCTTCCCTCTGACAACCATGCCTCCATCCTTGCTACCCTCCCTGTTTACCTTTCCCTGTTGCTTCATAGCCTGGGTTGTGAGTAACTGAATCCACTTTCCCTTCTTCCCTTTTTTCCCCTCTCTCCTCCCTGATGAAGGAACAAAGTTCCGAAAGCTAGGAATGTAAATTTTCAGTTCTGTTTTATGTGTATCTATCGGCTGTACTGAGCTGAGGTAAGTACTGGCCAGCCCCTCTATCTCTTTGTTAGTATTTGTTTCATACTCAAGTTCTTGCAACAAAATCTTAAAAGTCTCGATGTCGTCTTTACATCTTCCAGCTAAAGCAATTTGTCTTATGGATTGTGGCAGCTTCGTTAAACAAATGCGAATTAATTCAGTCGGGCTATAAGGGTTGGAAAGGAACTGATTCTTTCGAATCATGTCTTCAAAATATTCTGCTGGCGTGCGGAACTCAGACTGTTTGAAATTACGCTGCATAATAAGACTGTGTTTGACTCTGTCTTGCGTGTTTTCGGACCAATATGCCGATAGAAATGCATGATAAAAATCATTTAGATTATTACAATCTCTAATGAGAGCGCGCATCCGCGTCGCCGGTTCGTTTTCTAAATATCCACACATAAATTCCAGTTTGTGACTTAGTGGCCAATTTGGTGGGAGTGCGCACATAAATTGATCTAACCATGCACATGGATGTATGTCATTCTTAGAATTGCGGAAGATCTTAAATTTCCGAACAGGCAAAAAGTGTTTATAGTCAAAGTTTTCGCCTCGTGGCGACAAAGACCTACCGCGACTGTTCCAGTCCGAATGTCGATTATTGTCAAGTTCACGCGCCTGGCGCTCTCTTGTTGCTTCTCGTAAATGAAATAAATTATTTTCTTCAAAGCCCTCTGCTATCCGTGATTCTAAATTTCTTCTGCTGTCTTTTCCTACGATTTCGCCTTCAATTTGTTTGACTTGCTTTCGTAATGCCTCAACTTCCCTTTTCACGCGTTCATTAAATTTTCCCTGATTTTCGACATGCTTATTTATGTTCTGATACTCTTCGGTTTCTGCAAATGGCAATGGAGCTGTATCATCCGAATCTCTGTCCCCATGTAAACTAAGACTTGTCAATTTATCTGAAACCTCCTCCACTCTTTCCGATAAGTCACCTATTTGTTCTTTCTGTTTATTTACGTCTTTCGTAAGTGTCGTGACTCGGGTTTCAGTATTGACACATTTGGTAGTTAACTGTTCATATTGTTGTGTTAGGTTATTTAATCTGTCATTTGGTACGGATTCCTCGACTCTTTCAATTATTTCTTCCTTATCGTGTGCACGTTGTAAATTTAATTCTGAAAATTTCTATACTATCACGCAATCTCTTTCCTCCTGTTCTCTATCCTGTTCCCTTTGTCTAATCTCTACTGCAATTAATCTATTATTGTGAGCATTCAAAATCGGTTGTACTTCTTCTCTAATTTCTTTCTTTAATTCATCTTTCATATTTTTGAAACACGTCCCTATTCGTGAATCTAACCGTGTTTCCATTATTTCCATCTCTGTTTGAATTGTTCCTATTTGTGAGCCTAACCGAGTTTCCATTGTTCCCATCCGTGTTTCCATTGTTCCCATATCAGTTTTAATTGTTCCTATATCTGTTTTTAATTCAGATCGTAAAGTTCCCATCTCTGTTTTAATTGTTCCCATTTGTGAGTCTAACCGTGTTTTTAATTCTGATCCCAAATTTAATATTACACCCATCAACTGCTCCATATTAGCCGGTTAGAAATCCTTTTCGCCACTAACATTTCCCGCAAAACTAACTTCCTTCTGCATAGCCATCAAGCTATCTGCGTTCGATACTATTTCAGAATCTTCTATCGTTAATCTCGTATTCTGTGAATTTTCTGATTGAGAAAAATTTTGAAATGGTTCCGGACTATTTTCCCGACTTATTAAATTGTTTTCCACTTCATTATTCATCACACTGTTCTCCTGTGTTGGCGAGTTCGCCTTGTTAACAATTCCGTCATTCTCACTATTCATCATTTTTGCCTTTTTCATTGATCGCGTAATCATTTACAAAATATACAAAACTCGTCACTATATGAAAATTGCACACAATGACACTTTATCTCCAACAATACCATTCACACGAAATGTTTCCTTCAAACACGATTAACGAACAATTGAAATAATTGCACTAAATTGTCAAACGCGTATACAAGACAACAAGTCAAATCCTGAGAAAAAATACCATTATAAGAATGACAATTACCAAATCTACACATGCAATATAGACTACAATTACTAAACTACAAATTACTACAACAATACTACTGTCTACTATTTTTACAATCAGAAGATTCCAAGGGACGATCCGAAGCAGCGGTCGCCACGTGCATGGGGGCTTAATTAAATAAAATGCAAATACACTCCTGGAAATGGAAAAAAGAACGCATTGACACCGGTGTGTCAGACCCACCATACTTGCTCCGGACACTGCTAGAGGGCTGTACAAGCAATGATCACACGCACGGTACAGCGGACACACCAGGAACCGCGGTGTTGGCCGTCGAATGGCGCTAGCTGCGCAGCATTTGTGCACCGCCGCCGTCAGTGTCAGCCAGTTTGCCGTGGCATACGGAGCTCCATCGCAGTCTTTAACACTGGTAGCATGCCGCGACAGAGTGGACGTGAACCGTATGTGCAGTTGACGGACTTTGAGCGAGGGCGTATAGTGGGCATGCGGGAGGCCGGGTGGACATACCGCCGAATTGCTCAACACGTGGGGCGTGAGGTCTCCACAGTACATCGATGTTGTCGCCAGTGGTCGGCGGAAGGTGCACGTGCCCGTCAACCTGGGACCGGACCGCAGCGACGCACGGATGCACGCCAAGACCGTAGGATCCTACGCAGTGCCGTAGGGGACCGCACCGCCACTTCCCAGCAAATTAGGGACACTGTTGCTCCTGGGGTATCGGCGAGGACCATTCTCAACCGTCTCCATGAAGCTAGGCTACGGTCCCCCACACCGTTAGGCCGTCTTCCGCTCACGCCCCAACATCGTGCAGCCCGCCTCCAGTGGTGTCGCGACAGGCGTGAATGGAGGGACGAATGGAGACGTGTCGTCTTCAGTGATGAGAGTCGCTTCTGCCTTGGTGCCAATGATGGTCGTATGCGTGTTTGGCGCCGTGCAGGTGAGCGCCACAATCAGGACTGCATACGACCGAGGCACACAGGGCCAACACCCGGCATCATGGTGTGGGGAGCGATCTCCTACACTGGCCGTACACCACTGGTGATCGTCGAGGGGACACTGAATAGCGCACGGTACACCCAAACCGTCATCGAACCCATCGTTCTACCATTCCTAGACCGGCAAGGGAACTTGCTGTTCCAACAGGACAATGCACGTCCGCATGTATCCCGTGCCACCCAACGTGCTCTAGAAGGTGTAAGTCAACTACCCTGGCCAGCAAGATCTCCGGATCTGTCCCCCATTGAGCATGTTTGGGACTGGATGAAGCGTCGTCTCACGCGGTCTGCACGTCCAGCACGACCGCTGGTCCAACTGAGGCGCCAGGTGGAAATGACATGGCAAGCCGTTCCACAGGACTACATCCAGCATCTCTACGATCGTCTCCATAGGAGAATAGCAGCCTGCATTGCTGCGAAAGGTGGATATACACTGTACTAGTGCCGACATTGTGCATGCTCTGTTGCCTGTGTCTATGTGCCTGTGGTTCTGTCAGTGTGATCATGTGATGTATCTGACCCCAGGAATGTGTCAATAAAGTTTCGCCTTCCTGGGACAATGAATTCACGGTGTTCTTATTTCAATTTCCAGGAGTGTATTTTTAGTAGCTGTATGTCCGATTACGCTGTGTCTCGTAAACGGTTGGCCCTGACTAGTATTATTACGCAATCTGACTGCATAGAACAACATCAAAGAATGAAAGAATATTTTCATTAACACAACTAATTAATTAAGTCCCCAGCAACTATAAAACCAACGCAACAACAAGCACATGAGTAACTGTTCTGTGTGTGGAAGTTTGACTCAACGTCCACATCTGGCACGGTTCTTCTTCAATAAGACAAGAAATTTCAACCACCATTTATACTGACGTAATTAAAAAAATAGAAATACTATAATTGCGTAAGGAAAGCAGAATTACACTCTAATACAAGAACACACGCCAGATGCTTTGTTGACTGAACCTGTAATGACGCATTATTTAGGACACTGAAATAATGAGAGAGAAAAGAATTTTTTTTTTTTTTTTTACCTTCGTTTATATTGATGAAAATCACTCTAAAATTTACAATCTCTCCACACCGACTCGCTACTACCACATCTCAACCAGAACTCTCCAATATCACATCTCAGCAAGCACAGACTCCCACGAGTTCTCCCCAAGCACTGACTACTACGAGTCCTCGACAGGCACTCCGTGGAGGCGGCTGAATAATACTCTTTGGCGCAATCTCTGGCGCCGTGACTCAGTGTAGCCACCTTTCAGGGTTCAACTCAGTTCCGCACTGTCGCTTGCCCCAAACGTGCACGCTTACGGTCTATCCGATGACATATGGGGTTGGATAGAAAATTTTCTAACAGACAGAGATCAGTATGTCGTCCTGAATGGGGAGAATTCAACAGAAACAGGCGTAACATTATGTGTGTCACAGGGCAGTGTAATACGTCCGCTGCTTTTTACGATTTACATAAACGATCTGATTGACGGCATTGGCAGCGGCATGTGACTGTTTGCCGATCATGCTGTAGTCCACAGGAAAGTAGTATCACACGAAAGTTGTGAACAAATCAATGAGGATTTGCAGAAAGTAAATGCGTCGTGTAATGGTTGACAGTTATCTCTCAATATTAGTAAGTGCAACATATCGAAAATCCCAGTTAATGTACGAGTACAAAACAAATGCCCAGCCTTTGGAAGCGGTAACATCCGTCAAGTATCTGGGTGTGACTATTCGAAATGATCTCAAATGAAACGATCAGACGGTTAAAGGCGCTACAGTCTGGACCCGCACGACCGCTACGGTCGCAGGTTCGAATCCTGCCTCGGGCATGGATGTGTGTGATGTCCTTAGGTTAGTAAGGTTTAAGTAGTTCTAAGTTCTAGGGGACTTATGACCTCAGCAGTTGAGTCCCATAGTGCTCAGAGCCATTTGAACCATTTTTGAAACGATCAGATTACGCAGGGTGAACTCTAGATTGCGGTTTATTGATAGAATCCTGAAGCGATGCAGTCCTTCAACAAAGGAAATAGCTTACAATAGTTCGTCCAGTCTTAGAGTATTCTTCGTCTGTATGAGACCCTTACCAGTTGGGTCTGATTCAAGAGATTGAGAAGGCCCAAAGAAGAGCGGCATGATTCGTGACTGGTACATTTAGCCATCGCGAGAGCGTTGCGAATCTCATAGAAAGTTTGAAGTGGACACATTTGGCCAGCTGTTGTGAACGAGCGGTTCTATGTGTTTCAGTCCGGATCCGCGCTGCTGCTACTGTCGCAGGTTCGAATCCTGCCTCGGACATGAATGTGTGTGATGTCCTTAGGTTAGTTAGGTTTAAGTAGTTCTAAGTCTAGGCGACTGATGACGTCGGATATTAAGTACCACAGTGCTTAGAGTCATTTGAACCATTTGGACACACTTGCAGATAGACGACGCGCTAAACGGAAGAGGCTGCTCACTAAATTCCATAATCCTATCTTCGCCGAGGATGTAGAGCATACATTATTACCACCATTCAAAGATAAGGGGAATCAGAGCTCGTACTGAGGCGTTCAGACAGTCGTTTTTGCCTCGCGCGATCGGCGAGTGGAACGGGGTGGGGGGTATGACTTTGGCGCGAATAGTGCCCTCCGCTACACACTGTTTGGTGGCTAGATGTAGAACGGCAATACAAAGATGAATAAATAACATAAACGATTACAGCATTTTATCGCACCCTGTAATACCTGAAATTCATGCGGTCGTACCTCCTTCGAAAAATGCAATCCTAAGCTAGTTCTCACCAAACCGTTATTCACAGTTTCCACCCGTGTTATCGACATTCTTCATCCTGTTAATAATTCCTTACGTCCTCACCGTGCCGCCGAGGATATTAGGTTCGTCGCTATTGTTTGTAGGACCTATCTTGAATAAAGTTTTCCAAGGTGTCTAAATGCACATGCTCTTCTGGTCGAGTGTTTCTCGTCCACTGTCAAACGGTAACTGACTGCCTTGTTTCATATGCTGGAAGAAGACACCTACTAAAAAGTGCCACGCCACACAAACAATAATGAGGAAACCGTCGAGGCTGCTCAAGCTGTTGTCTTGGAAGAGAGTGTTAAAAACAATCTTCTCCACCAAACATCTGGAAGCCATCGATTTATGGAATGTGGAAATGAACAACGACAAGATACTTGTGCTGCCCATCGTTCACACTATTCGATCACCAATGTGTGGACTGCCCAGAAGTATCCGCTCCTTGATCATTTTCCGCGTTCCATAATTCGACGGCTTCCAGAGGTTTTAGGGAGGAGATTCTTGATAACACTCTCATCCAGTGACGACATTTTGTGCAGCCTCGACGCCTTCCTCATTATTCTTGAGATTGCGTGACGCGGCACTTTTTACTAGGTGTCTCCCTCCAGCGTATGAAACGAAGCAGTCAGACATCGTTTCACAATGGACGAGAAGTGCTCGACCGAAAGCGCATGTATATCTAGCCTCCCTGGAAAACTGCCAGTCTACTTCGCATGTGGGCCATTACTCGCAACACGTAAAGAAAACAGACGATTTCGTCCGATGAATTAATCGTCTTGGTCTTGGAGAAGATGATATTGTAGTCAGCTCTGATGCAGTGTCATTATTCGAGCGTGTTCCCAACGAAGACTCGATAGATTTGCTTCCCCGTTTCTTTGACAGCAGGGCGATGCATCTGTGAAGCATTTGCGAAGTCTTATAGTTTGCCTTAGGATGCCGGAGAGGATTTTGTTCACACGGACGGATGTGGTTGGGGAGGCGGCTGGCTGTAATTAATTTATGTGTGAAGAACTTTAAGGATATCGACTCGGACACGTATCCGCAAATCCAGGATTTTTTACAGCTGTATAAAAATAAACCTTATTTGCTTAGCCTCAAGTGCCTGAGAAAACAGAGTGCCCATGGAATATATTAATAGCATCCATGGCCACATTAAGTTCACAATGGAGATCGAAAAAGGCAGAGCCAAGACCGTCTTGGCGTTCACGTCAGCCCACAATTCTGTAGTTGTCTCAGCCACAGTATATGCAGAAAATCCATTTCATTTTCTCCATCATCACCGTGCTGACCAAACGCACTCTCTTCTAAGGACCTTGGTTCGTTGAGCGAAAGCCGCCTCTGATGCTGAAAACTTGACAAAACGTCTACGAAAAGTTTCCCGCGAGAATGGCTATTGGCTATAACGACCAACAAAGATCGCAAGCGATTTCAGGACACATCCGTTGAGGAGGTAAGTACAAGGCTTACGTTTCTGCTATTCTGCGTTTCAGTAACAGGGGAGTTTTAGCAGATTCTGAAGAGAGACGTTACATAAAATCATTCTTAAGGTCTCCGGCTAAATAAGCCAAATCTTGAGGCCTATAAAATATAAAGTAGGCAAAACTTGTGGAGATGACAGCATACAGTCTTGGTCAGTCAGAAAGTCCACAATGCCGCTTGTTGGATTTATGCAATTCAAACGTCTTGTACAGTTATTTTTCTTATTTTGTCGCTTCTTCCCCCACTAGGCCGCTGCTCTGTGGTTAATTGTAATAACTATAGAGAAAACTCCCAATAGCACGCACAGTGCCTCAACCAAGATTATGCCGAAAGCCACCGAGATTCTGAGTAGAACACCCCTCTGGCCGTGCCTCACAGTGGTTTTATGCGTACCTGAACGTAATCGAAACGCCGAAGCACTAGCCTCAAAACAAGTTATAGACGTAAAGAGTCCTGTGTAATATGTCGTCGTTGTCTGTAGGGGTAGTCTGTATCGTACAGTGTTCGGTCTTGCAAGTTTGTGCATGAGTTTCGTCCCTTTGTTAACATCTAGTCTGGTATCTAAAGATTCGTCAATATAAATGCCGAGGTATTTTGTCACAAATTTCCTTTTTATAGATTTGTTGTTTAACTTCATAATTGGATTTATGTTCAGTGTTTCTCTTAGAAGTACGTAAACATTTTTGTTAGTTGCTATAGTGGGTTTGCTGTTCGTGCACCACTCACCGATGAACGCGAGGAGCCGCGTGGCTTTACTCTTTAATTGGGACCTGGAGTTTGTACATACCATGACCATAAGGTCATATGCGAAAGCAACCACCCCGTTTACCATGTCGGTTTCTTCGAGTGTATTCAGTAATGATGTTATGGCTATGTTCCAGAAAATCGGTCTCCATATGAATACTTGCGGACCACCCCTGTCTACCTTCTTTATAACCTTTCTGCGACCAGTTCTGCATCCAATTATCCTGTTTTTACAATAATCTCTAGCACTATTGAATAGAGCTTGAGGAATACTTTTCTCTCCTAAGTCTTGCAAACAGTGTGTAAAGAAATTGCTTTCCCCGAAGGCCGATAATATTTTTTTTCTTTAGTGCATTACCTTGTCATGAATCATTTATTTCAACTATTCTTTATTTGTTAATACGTCACGTTGTTTCTTCATTCATTTTGCTCTTGTTTTATATTTTATATTGTACGAATATGAATGTTCTGGTTTTATGTGCTTTGTAAATCTTTGGTTAGGCTAGGAGAAGTACTGTTCAGAGAGAGTGCGAACGACTATCGATAGAGAGCGTGCGAGTTGTTGTGGTATCGTGGCCGGTTCGCGGGTGGAGAAACGTTGCAAAGTTCGGCGTGAAAGACGGTGACACGCGGAGGAACAATGAATTACAGTGCGTCCGCTGTGTTAATAGGAGATAGTGCATTATTAAGTGAACAGTAAAACCTGAAAAGTATATCGAGTGTTTGCGGTGACGATTTTACATACTGTGTGAACTTGTGACAATTAGCCGTGAACCAAACACCAATGTCGTGAGGAGACACTAACTGTTAGAATTGCGTGAAAGTGGAACAAACCAAAATGTTAAGTAAAAGAACAGTGCTGTGATTTGATCAAGAAACGTTTATTATATCATCCAAACTGTCTTAAAGACGACGACGTAAATTGAACTGATGTTTAACGGACTGTTATAGTGATAAACACATGTAACTGTTTTCCTGTGGCAACACGGTGAAAGAACTGTGCGAAATATTGGCATTAAGCGGCTATATATCGTAAATACTAAAGACATTGCATAATTCCGACCTACCCGCACCGCGTGATTAGTAAACTTTTAATAATAAAACGTCTCGCGCGTAACGACAACGCACACACTGGAACTATTATTATCGCATCAGTGCTGCCAGCTGATTCGACTACAACGGAGACGTGGACCACCGCCGTAACTGGAAAATTAATGAAACAGGAGGATCCATCTGACGTCATCGCAGTGCCTGCAGCAACAGTTAAGACATTAAAAGAAAATTATTACGCTCTCTCTCATTTCAAAATTAAAGACAGTTGTAGTTAAATTATCTGTTTTAAAAATACTGTCACAACATCAAGGTTCAGTTTTGTTTCGTTCCAATAAATATTCTTTCCATCATTTCGTCTTATTGACAGTGTTGAAAACCCGCCAAATTAAAGTTCAATTAACAATTTTCTTTCAAAATTCTTCTCAGACATTTTGCTGTTCACCATAATTTTATTTTAATGTTTGTGTGTAACTTCTTTTGAAGGGAGTATATATTTTATTTTTTATGCAGTAAAATTAGCTACCATAAAATTAAGTATATTACCAGCTGATACTGTCCGCCATTACTGCTTGGAATCTGACCAATAGTATTTTTGCACCTATTTTCTCATTGGCTGTCAACTTCAAAACAAAATTACGTAATTAGTGGGCATCTAGCAGATGCGCGATGTCTATGTAGGCCCCTACAATAATTTTTTTTATAGTTTTGCAGGTTTACTGAAATTATATTGACTTTAATTGTTCATTTGGCCCCCGTTAAAGTGATTTATCGCATCTATGTAATAATTGTACTGAATGACCTAATTTATTTTTTTATTACGTAAACCTTGGCATACCATATTTAGATTAAAATTGACGTCTTATTGGTCACACATAAGATTCTGCATGTTCTGACGAAGACTGTGCCAAATTTCTTTTTGTCCATGACTAACAGAGGTAGTCAGATTCCTTGTATAGGTCATGTTTTATTATTTAAAAGGGGTTATTTTCAAGTGCCGACCACCAAAAGTTGTCGAAAGCACCAGCTATGTCAATTAGAATTGTCAGTATGTTTTTATCATGGATTGTCTGTGCCATTTTCATGGCCCTGTTTACTGCATCTTCGGTGGATTTATGTTGTCGAGAGCCCAAGTGATGTGTGCTAAGACCGAAGAGCTGCCCATGCAACTGAAGTCTGTCGCACAACAATCTCTCCTGTGCTCTTGCCAAAATGTTAGTGAGGCGTGTTGGTCTGTAAGTTTTAGGGATAGTCGGGTCTTTGTCCTCTGCTTTCTTGATTAAAACTGCGGTTTCACTCTTTCTTATATTCGATATTCGTCCTTCTAGTAGAGCATCATTCAGAAACTGAAATTAAAATCTTCTGAGTTTTTAGACCGTGTAATGTTTCCTTCTCAAATAATCGACGTTTCGACACCTCTGCTGGGATCTTCTTCAGGATCATTCCATGTAGGCTTTCACGGCCGGCGTCTTTATCAGTAAACTCTTCCGGGCTAAGTTGCCGTGGTCGATCTGTAGAACTTCTTCTCCCTGACGTTTCGTTCTCAACTACGGAGAACATCTTCCGAGGTGAGTCGACGACTGGCTGCTAGGAGCTGGGGCCGCCGCTTATATAGAGACCGTAGGGGGCGCCACCATACGTCACATGGCGTCGATGTGCAGCTATCTCTGGCTATCGTTCTTCAGGATGTTTCGGTGTCCACTATTGCTACACACTGTCAGAGACTAGTGTCGCGCTCTCTTACAAAGGCGACTTTTCCCGCGTTTGTGCTGGAGAAGTTGGAGTATCGGCTAAAGTTCTTGTGGTGCTCACCTTTTATGCATTTTTATAACAGATTTTACAGTAAATATGTTGACCAGGTATTGCATTTCAAACCAATCATTAAGCACATTTACTTTAAAGTTAACCTCAAAAAGGCTTGTTGTTATTAATTATCATCCTAGTTCTTTACTTTTGAAACCAGATGTCAAGCAAGTAATTTTAAAAGTCCACAAAACTTTAAAATGAATTTGTTCGATCACTGGGAGGCGTTCAGAAAAGCGGCACTTACTTCCTCCTCAACTTTACCAAAATCCACAATAATTTTCGATAGCCTTTTTCACTCAGTTTCAAACAAAATTAATCAAATAGTTGTCTTTCTTTTTGATTATCATTTCTGACAATCTGGACACTCGGAAATCATTGTTCAAACGGAGAGGATACTAAGAGGTATTTTGATGAGGAAGAAATCAAGGTAGGTACATAAATTTTGGTATGAATTACTTTGTATTTGCGCGTACTAAATGTGCTGATCCATCGCTTTACATACTATGATTCTTCTAACTGTTACAGTGATTACGCAATATTGGTGACAAGTATATGATAGCAGATGGACTTGCAGTTGTAACAGTTACAACTGCAAGTCCATCTGCTATCATATACTTGTCACCAATACCAGTATGCTCTGTTATTTTCTTCATGGCGACGATCATCAGAATTTATAATAATTTCAGGCCGCAGGTCATTGTATTAAATTCATTCATCCACCCGAGGCTTTGGCGTAATGAATCCAAGCACTAGAAGCCCCTCTCGGCACCTGCACAATGCACTTTCCAATCACTAGCTGCCAACTGTACGGTAGCTAGTCTCCGACTGATTCTCGTGTCCACCTTTTCACCCGCACCAACCGCAATTTGCGCTCGCTAAATAACTTCCGTTTTTGAGGGAAGCCACTCCATCTTTTACCATAACATGAACCAAGAGCCTTAAGTGTGCATCAGCAGTTACAAATGTAGCGTCTCCTGGCCAATCGTCATAAAAAGCTTGTGACGAATTTTTTCCGTGTGTGTAAGACCAGTTAACATGTATCGATATAGTGCCACGCACACGGCGAAAGAGAAATAATTTAAACACGAATAAACATGACCAAGTGAAGCAATAAAGCAAGACTGTGTAAATATTTCACTAATAAATTATGTGTGTATGTAGAACATTCATAATTATTTGACGTTCTATGCATTTTTTAACTTTGTATCCATGACATATTATTATCTTTGACAATCGTATTCTTGTTAAATGAATTAGTGATTATGATCTGTGACTGAGATAAAAAGGACAATTCAGTTCATGTATAAATAGTAAAAAGCATTGTAATAATTTCTCTGTTCTCTTTGGGTTTCGTTACGAGTAACACTTGCGTGTTAAACGTATGTATATGCTGGCCGTGAGTCTTTTGTTCATGAAGCTTGAGATCCGCCATTAGGCGAGTTGTTGTAGAAAGGTGTGTAAAATTAATGCATTTTTGTTTGAATATATAGAGTTTGAGCAAATATGTTTTTAAAATAATTTGTAAAGGTTCCAGTCATTCGTCCCGTAAATAATTTAGACATTTTCAGTATTTAATTTAGCGGAAGCCGCTGTACCAATTTGCGAGGGCAACGGCCGCAGACGCGGCACATTTAAAAAATATTTATTTCAGGCACCACAGTCGTCTCGCCGGTAAAGCGAGGTGACATAATAATGTTTACCATTTTCTTACAGCTTACAGCAGTGCCGGCAGACTATATTATATTATTCAGTGCATTTCTCAGTTTGATTTGGAAGGTACTGTGAGACATGTTCTATGCGATCACAAAAATCTAACGAATAACTGTTTTATGACTTTATCATTTTCACATTTTGTGGCAAGGTCTGCTCTGTGAAACTAAAGCAATATTTTACATTTTTTCCCCTGAGATTAAGAGAACGCAGGCTAGCCACGCGCCTGTTCTAATTAACAGTATTCAAAAATCCACTGCATAACGTAACCAACATTCAGTGCTGTGACGATCATTTGCATTTCATTACTGACTTTTCTGAATACGATGCAAGGTAGTGAGTTCAGATACAGTTTTCTTTCTTTCTTGATTACGTTACAGTAGCAAGTGAATGTTTCCTACGTGATTATCCAGAGCAGATGTGGAAAAGCAATAATTTGATCCACGGTGTGCCACATTTATGATAAAAGTATTTATTCCCTCTCCCACTCCATGTCTGAGATTCACATATGTGTGCTAGTGTGACTCATACAGCCAAAGTGAAATATTTATTCAACGTTACTCAAAGTTACTTGCTTTTATGAAGAAAGAATTACCAATTAAAGACAGCGTAATAACATTGAATCAAAACCATAGCAACTTGTTACAAATAATTTTGTGTACTGCCATCAGCTCTGAGTTTCAGTTTTATATCAGTCTGAACATTGCAAATCCAAACTTTAATATCGTAAAGCAAAGTTACTAGTTACTATGTACCAACTTACTTGCTGCTACACATATGTAATCATATCTAAATAAATAAAACCACAAGCCGAATAAAATTAACTCCAGTAGTAAAAAACTGAGAGGAGGAGTAAGGGAGACGGAATACAAAGTAGTAAGTAAACATTTTTAAGCAGACATTGCGTTTGCGCATATTAACCAATCAATACAAAGTTATTTAACCAAAAATCATTCATTTCTAAATACAACCAAAGCAATAAGTCAGTAAAGAGAAAACTTACTACACGATATCAAAGAGCACATATTAATGCTTTATGTAAAGCATAATTAATCAGAAGAAAAAAAAATTACATAATATCTTAGTATGGTGTTACAGTGTGTTCCCGTTGTGTTCCTCGTCGCTAAACACAAGGTCATAAAGAGCAATGAAGACCCCTCTATGCGGAATTGATTGCGCCTTACGAGGCTGATCGTGACAACTTTTTGTCAAACGTCGTCACACGCAATGAAACATGGCTCCTCACTTCGAACCAGAAACAATACGTCCGAGAGAAAAGACACCACTCATTCACGTTACTGATTCGCCTAGATGGGCGATAAATCCACAACCTTCAGTACGGATGCACATTTCGTTCTACCTCCAGCGGGAGTCTAAAACTAACGGGCGTGTGGGACACGGATGGGGACTGTGGATAGGTGGGAATGTTGAGTCGGCTGAGGAGAGCGCTGAGACGGTCCGAGCATTTGCGATAAGCATTGTGTCCGGAGGGCGCAGTGACTAGCGCAACTGCCTACGAAGCAAGAGATCCTGGGTCTGAATCCTGGTCCGGCACACATTTTCACTCGTCGTCGCTGAATCACCATAAAGTCCCGATGCAGCTGATATCATTAGTGCCTTCCATTTCCTTTCCTTTCTCCCCCGTCCATCTCCAATTACATAAGTATCACAGTTGCGGATTCCGCGTGGTGTCTCTTCTTTCGGACATGTCAGAAAGAACAGACACTACGCAGTTGTATAAATAATTATAGTAGTTTCTTGGCTGTTTGTCATTATGAAGTATGAATGACCGATGTTTCTGTCTCAGCTTTGACAAGTAAACAGCAGCGGAAAGGGTTTAAATGGAGAAAGGCCTCACTAAACTGTAGTTGTTTCCATAAAGAACTGATAACGGAACCACATTTGAAATAGTTCTCGTAAATCCCAACTGACGCGCCAGAAGCTAGCATATACTGTAGTTCGATATAGAAAAATCATAGCTTCCTCGGTATCTATGTCGTGTAGAAAGTAAGGCTTTATCTTAATAGCATAAGTCTGTCTTTCTGTGCGCTGCAGTCTGGAACCGGAAGACCGCTACGGTCCCAGGTTCGAATCCTGCCTCGGGCATGGATGTTTGTGATGTCCTTAGGTTAGTTAGGTGTAACTAGTTCTAAGTTCTAGGGGACTAATGACCTCAGAAGTTGAGTCCCACATTGCTCAGTGCCATTTGAACCATTTTTGTCTTTCTGTGTAGAACGACGGAACTTATCGTGGGAGCTCTGTTTCGCGGTGTTTACGCCTCAGTGACTGACTCTGGCTACATTGCTTTCCAATTTTAGTACATTTCTCGAATTCTTTTCCAAAGCGTTTCAGTCTCAACATTAAAGAGTGTTGTATCACTGTACTCGTCTTCTGAGGCACTTTCAAATACCATTAAAAAAGTATATCATTCTATTTAAAAAGATCGTACTAGCTTCAGTATCTTGATCGATTCAATATCTAAGACACTTTGTGGCATACCAAAACACATGCTCCTTAGGGTACTATCATTTACCGGAAACCTCGTTTCGATAACTGAAACCCTTCACGAAATAAAAGGGGTGACACGTCTTACGTGACTCATCCTGTGTATAACAAGATGAGCCACGCTGATCGAAACTAGACGTAAGGTAAAAAAAACGTACAGCTGAGACTGATAGTTACACGACATTTATAATTTTTTAGAAATATTTATTCGGAAACGTAAATGAAAAACGCGCGATAGCATTTTACGCATTTAAAAAACACGCCATTGTAAAATTTGATGGTTATTTGTGGTTGTGTACCTAGGTTAAAATTCATCTCAAGTCTCTATCTTCATTCGCATTGAGGAAATAGTGTAGAGAAATTTGATGAATCTATCTGGAGCATCCTGTGAAAATTTAAAAGGGCCGACACTGTAGTATTACTTAAAATGTGTGGTTTATACTCATTTGTTGACACTCTAGATGACGGTGATTGGTGAGTTTGACGAGAAGGACTTGGAACGTACATGTTCAAAGTAAATAGGAAACAGAGTGGGATTCTGTTTATTTAGTGGATGGAGAGTAGAGTACATGTGAACAAAATGTGTTCAAGGAGGTTATGTGGATGTGATTCCAGTGTTTGTTTGGGAGTAGGTGGTGGATGAAGAAAGTGATCGAGGATAAGAAGAAGAGTGGGAGGAGAAAAAACATTGCACGCAGAGAAAAAAGGAGATTATGTTAGTTATGTAAGATCGTCACTGTCAGCTTCACCAACTTCGACCATTCGACGTGGGTAAATTTTAGGAAGGATTTCGTAAGCAGGCGCTGGGACGTAGATTGTGTACCGAGCGAGGTGGCGCAGTGGTTAGACACTGGACTCGCATTCGGGAGGACGACGGTTCAATCCCGCGTCCGGCCATCCTGATTTAGGTTTTCCGTGATTTCCCTAAATCGCCCCAGGCAAATGCCGGGATGGTTCCTTTCAAAGGGCACGGCCGACTTCCTTCCCCATCCTTCCCTAATCCGATGAGACCGATGACCTCGCTGTCTGGTCTCCTTCCCCGAAACAACCAACCAACCGTAGATTGTGCGTTTGTGTAAGTTTGGGTGGATGTGCTGATATAGGGATTTGCATACAGTACGAGGGGGACAGAAAAAGAGGATGACATAGGTCGGATCAAGTCTTTATACTAGGGGAGGGTGGTGGAAGGATGGAACTCCATGTTCGGCCTGTTTACTGCTTTACGTCTACTGTGGGCTTTGTTATACGTGCTTAGCAGATAGAGGGAGAGGGAAGCCTTTTCTGTTTGTCATTTAGAAGAAGCGAGACGTGTTATAGGATACATAATGGGAAGGTTGCAGCTAGATAGGAGACGAGGTACTGGTGGAAGCAGAGCTGTGAGTGACGGTCCTCCAATGTCCTCAGATAGGTCAATCGGTCGAGCATTTGTCGGCGAAAGACTACAGTCCTAGCGTCGCGTCCCGATACGGCACACACTTTTAATTTGCCATGAAGTTTTAGGGCTACAGCTGTTAGGCATGTGTCGGTTAGCGATATATTTTCCAGTTTTTACCCATTCTAAGGATGTAATTGTTCGCATGCGACAACGACAATATTTAATTCGCTCAACATTACGCCACGGAAGTGAAACAGGACGTCTAATGTGTCGGACATACCTCAACGATTTATGAGACAGGATCACCACCACTGTGAGACTTTCCGTTGAAGATGCAGAAATGTAGCGTCAATGGACAATCGTAATGAACTGCAGAGAGACTTGTATAAAATTTCCACTCGGTGTAAAGCATGACAGCGTTCTTTGAAAGGTATGTGTATTACTTTTTGTAGTAATTTTTCTTGTTATTTCTGTTTGAAAGGCAAGGTTTGAATTGCTTAGACACGCGCGCGTAGCCTCGGCAGAGATGCTGCGCAGCACAGAGGTGAGTCAAAGATGATCTCTGCTATGAGAAGGTGCGCACCAAATTTATAGGATGATCGCGAGAAGAAGAGAGAAGACAGTTGATTGATCATGGTATTGTATGTGAACAGTCGAGTTTTGGTTTAGTAGCAGCAAGGGACAGACAATGGAAATTTTTGGAATTATATATGAATCAGAAGAAAACTTTTTCCGTAGAGAAAAAAAGAATTGATTTTTGCGTTGGTACGATTATATTTGTGAAGAATGGATTACAGGTAATGATTAAGTTTGTTTTATTTTCGGCAGAGGTTTGATAATGCGGCATTCACGGTTCGTCAAAATCCAGATCAGGAACCTTTTACTTTTGATTTTTTGTTAGGATTTATAGGTCATTGAGAGAGAAAGCGCTTTACGAATTAGATTTTGTTTGAGGAGGTACTATACATACATTTTTGTAATTCTTGGATTATTATTAGGTGATTTCAGAGAAAGCTTAACTACTTTTGAAATTTCATTAAATATTATTAAGTCAAAGCAAATGTTATTAAAGTTCATTTCATTTAAATCTTAGCCTTTTCCACATCCCAAGAGACAATTAAGTTTCAATTTATTTAAAAACCATTGTCAAAAATTATGAACCAGGAATGATGTTTTTAGGGTACAGATTACACTTCTGCGTATCCTGTGTCATCGGGACGCGCTGTAGCTAGAGAGCAGTTCACACCCAGCTAAGACCCCAGCTTTGCACTGGACAGATTCCTCCTTTACTTAAGTTTCACAGGGTCCAACTTTACTTTAAAAGTAACTAGTTTTCATTCATCAAAGTTCATAGACAGATTTAGTGATTACAAGAAGTTTCAGACAGGGCAAGAATTTATTAAGATTCTCGCAGTTAGATTAATCTACTCATTCTCGCAGTAGAATTTTTGTCAGCAACAGTTAGAGTTATGCCACCTGCAGGACTTTCATACCAATGTTTTCTTTCATTCACAAGAACAATTCGAAACAAATAACTTTACTTGGCGAAGAAATTTTCTGGAATTATTTTTAAATTATTGGATCAAGTGTTCTGCTCCGATCGTTTTCCACTTGCAGTTTTGTTTTGGTCCTGCGCTGTTTAGTAATCATTCGTTTTTTTACTACTAATTGAGATAATTTCTGAAAATTTCTTTACATTTTTTGAATATTTTCTTTGCTATTATAATTACCATGACGCGCAACGCAGTGAATAAGTCCCGCAGCAATCATTCTCGGACAGTTAATATGTAAAATTCATTTGACAACAATAGCGTAACTTCTGACGAGTCACTTATTAATGCTACAGAGACCTATTCAGACAACAATGCTTGAGGCATATACTTCCCTCTCAGACTTTCAGGTTACGAGGAATATGGATACTACATAGATTTCAGATCACAACATTTTTGCCAACTTAAATATTTCTATTGACGATGAGACACGAAGCCGACCATATGGTCGAGCTGTTCTAGGCGCTTCAGTATGGAACCGCGCGACCGCTACGGAAGCAGGTTCGAATCCTGCCTCGGGAATGGATGCGAGTGATTTCCTTAGGTTAGTTAGGTTTAAGTGGTTCTAAGTTCTAGAGGACTGATGTCATCAGATGTTAAGTCCCACAGTGCTCAAAGCCATATTTGATGAGATGCGTGGTCTAAAGTCTTAGGTTTAGCGCAGTCATATGACATTACTATACAGACGACGCAAAATTTCACGCAGCAGTGAATGAAAACGCAGACGAAATATCACTTCATCAGACAATTGTTAGCACGAATTCATCGCGGAAAAACGATATTATACTTAGGCTGCAGCACTTATTTCAAGAAAGAGAACTAATTAATTTAAACAAAATTACAACCGCTCGCTCACCGATAGATCTGTACCTACAGATTTGAAAATTGCGCAGGTCGCACCAGTGTTTAAGAAGGGTAGTAGGAGTAATCCATCGAACTACAGACCTATATCGTTGACGTCGGTTTGCAGCAGGTTTTGGAGCATATACTGTATTCAAACATTATGAATCACCTCGAAGGGAACGATCTATTGATACGTAATCAGCATGGTTTCAGAAAACATCGTTCTTGTGCAACGCAGCTAGCTCTTTATTCGCACGAAGTAATGGCCGCTATCGACAGGGGATCTCTGGTTGATTCCGTATTTCTGGATTTCCGGAAAGCTTTTGACACCGTTCCTCACAAGCGACTTCTGATCAAGCTGCGGGCCTATGGGGTATCGTCTCAGTTGTGCGACTGGATTCGTGATTTCCTGTCAGGAAGGTCGCAGTTCGTAGTAATAGACGGCAAATCATCGAGTAAAACTGGAGTGATATCAGATGTTCCCCAGGGAAGCGTCCTGGGACCTCTGCTGTTCCTGATCTATATAAATGACCTGGGTGACAGTCTGAGCAGTTCTCTTAGATTGTTCGCAGATGATGCTGTAATTTACCGACTAATAAGGTCATCTGAAAACCAGTATCAGTTGCAAAGCGATTTAGAAAAGATTGCTGTATGGTGTGGCAAGTGGCAGTTGACGCTAAATAACGAAAAGTGTGTGGTGATCCACATGAGTTCCAAAAGAAATCCGTTGGAATTTGATTACTGGATAAATAATACAATTCTCAAGGCTGTCAATTCAACTAAGTACCTGGGTGTTAAAATTACGAACAACTTCAGTTGGAAAGACCACACATATAATATTGTGGGGAAGGCGAGCCAAAGGTTGCGTTTCATTGGCAAGACACTTAGAAGATGCTACAAGTCCACTAAAGAGATAGTTTACACTACACTCGTTCGTCATCTGTTACAATATTGCTGCGCGGTGCGGGATCCTTACCAGGTGGGATTGACGGAGGACATCGAAAGGGTGCAAAAAAGGGCAGCTCGTTTAGTGTTATCACGTAATAGGGGAGAGAGTGTGGCAGATATGATACGCGAGTTGGGACGGAAGTCATTAAAGCAAAGACGTTTTTCGTCGCGGCGAGATCTATTTACGAAATTTCAGTCACCAACTTTCTCTTCCGAATGCGAAAATATTTTGTTGAGCCCAACCAACACAGGAGGAATGATCATCAAAATAAAATAAGAGAAATCAGAGTTCGAACAGAAAGGTTTACGTGTTCGTTTTTCCCGCGCGCTGTTCGGAAGTGGAATGGTAGAGAGATAGTATAATTGTGGCTCGATAAACCCTCTGCCAAGCACTTAAATGCGAATTGCAGAATAGTCATGTAAATGTAGCAAATTACTAGCAAATCAGTTACCAATTCACCTTGAAACAAAATTAAAAGACTTCAACAAAATACTTGAAACGAAACAAAAAGAAAGCATTGATTCAATCGTACACAATATTTATATAACGACATTCATGAAAACAGTGCTAAGCAAAATCTCTACAAGAATAGAAAAAATTGCAAAAGCACAGACACAATTACAAAATCAGCTTTTTCAGAGGGTGGCTAAGGCTGACACAAAATTTTAAGAAACTACAGATACATATCGAAAAGAGAGACCTTCGGTTATTGAAAAAATTAACAATGTAATTTCTAGTGCTGTGGCTGCAAAATTACAGCGCAGGTCATAAGAAAGGAACAGAATTTGGAAACAGAAACAAATAAAACTGGCAGCAGTGCGAAAGAACAAGCTGAAACACCGAAAGCACAGGTCGATGAAGTTTCATACAAAGTTCAGCACATTGAAGTAAACACACACGATCACTCAGTGCACACACAACGTTTAAAGAAATCGAAGAATTTCAATATTTAGAGCGTTTTAAGGAAGGACAGATGACAGTAAACAAACAACACAAACAAGAAATCAGTTAGTTACCAACTCATCTAGCTGCCCTCGAAAAGCGTTACGCATGAACAAAAGCACGCGATTTTAGAGAGAGGTATTACGGACGAGTAAACACAACATTTTAGCCGACTTAGACGTGAAAGAGACTTTGAAGATGAAGGATGACATTCACATACATACGTATTTCAACAGACATAACTTTAATCACTTAACAAGACATGACGGATTTGACTACAAACAGTTTTTATCAGTTGGAAAGTTTAAATTTTTTTCCCAATGGCACCAACGATTTAGGTAGATTGGGTCCAGCTGTTTCGCTTTTCTGTGACACCAGATTGGCCGGTGACACACAAGTTAGAGTTTATTTGTTGGTTTTTAGAAGGTAAACCAGTTCTGTGGATGCGACCCATAGTAAGACGATGCTTATCTTTAGAGCAATTTCAGAATGTATTTCTTGCAGCGTGCTAGTCAGAGACTACACAGCTTAGAATTAAGAACAAACTCATCAGCATGGCAAATTTGAAAATTCGCAATTTGCAGTCTTAAAGCAATACTTCGAATACATCATAAAACAGAACCAATACTTAATAGAACCGTTGAGCCAATCTGCTCTAATCAAGCTTTGCATTTCTAAATCTCAGAGATATTTACGCGTTTCTTTGCCAACAGGACAGCAGATAGAAAACATCACTTCTTGGCGTTTTACAATTGCTTGAGATTCAAGGATCTGGGTATATGCACAAAGACAGAAACTTTTACATGAACAACCGCAAATAAAACGATAGTGGGAATAGGGGACATTTATCAGTACAACTGCAATTACAATGACAATAGGAATAGGGGACATTTCACATCAGTCAGCGACAACAGGGACAGAAGGTACGGGAATTACCAACAGTACCAAACACCATATCAGAGACATAACAATTTGAATACACCCACACAGACGACCAGCAACAAAATTCGGATTTCTATCACAACAACCAGCACTTTCATAATTCAAGGAGCAACATGAGCAATACTTCACAGCAACATACGAGTTTATCAAAAAATTACTTAGAAAGGGATAACAATTTGCTTATGTGTAGGCACCAATCATACAATCGCAACTACTATGATAGCAGACAACGATTTCCGAGAAAATGACATATATGGGAACTGAAGACATGAATATTATAGACAAGAGCAGGAGTTTATTTTGAATGAATCGGAGAGTCCTTTCTATCTACGACAAGTTAATTTCAGTAATGCAAAACCGAGACGATGTGTACAGATGGATCACAGCGACACCACAGTGGCGGACAACAATGACGAGAGGAGAAGGTTACAGAAGATTCACACACAGCGACAGCACGATGTAATACCAATCACACCTACGTTGTTTAGACAACATCAGCGACATGCTGTTGCAAGAAAAAGAGGAACCGCAAGAACAAATTTATCATCCAGTTATCAGAATATAAATAGGTAAACATACTTTAAACGCAGTTTCAGATTCAGTTTCTGCGGTTTCAGAAATTAGAGATGCAGCATCCAACAAATGACATTCAGATGGAACTTGCCCTACTTTACCATTACATAGACCAATTGTTGGAGGAGCTGATCCAGGGAAAAGTGTCGATGTAAAATCGCAAACACATTAACAATTTACAGTACAAGGTCACACTTTGTTTGCAAGCTTCTGGATCGTGTCACTACTAACAGAGATTCTGTTTGGTATGGATTTCTTAAACAGATAAAAGGCAGTATTGGATTTTGAGAACTCATGTACTTCGGTACAAAACGGTGAGACGCATGATAAATTGCGCTCTGAGAAACATTCTGGAGTGGAGGAACTGGCGATCAACAGGTTACGGTTTTTGACGTCACCAAAATCATGATTTGGGTCACTCATTAGTCACTAGTGCATAACTTCCTATTATTAATAAAAATGAATCAAATTTAGACGTTTCTGAAACTATACACCGAAAATAAATAGGTGTGGAGCTACAAGAGACAGGAAAAGGGAAAAATTACAGGTAGTTTTACCGACTCATTATGATGTTTCTGACAATATTCCCGGAATTATGCGTGGATTTGTTTACGAATTTCAAGTGAAACCCCACAATACCCTTTTTTCTAGACATTACAACATTCCATTCATTTATAGAGGCAAAGTAAAAGAGGAAATAGAATCTATGCTCCAACAAGGTGCAACTGAAATAGCAGTTAGCCCTTACAGCAGTCAGTTAAACGTTTTTCCAAAAGAAGATAGTTCTCTCAGACTTGTTTTAGATTCGAGACTAATTAATTACATCACAGTAACAGAAGCAGACAGACCGCAAACGTCATACGAGTTACTCCAAAAATTTCATGGACACATCGCATTTTTCACACTCGATTTAAAATCACGATTCTGGCAGATCGAGTTACACCCCAATTGTCGCAAATATACAGCCTTTTTATAGTCGGTATTTGCCATCGATTTTGCAAACTAATTTTCGGTCTTGATGTTTCATATGCAGGTTTCATCAGGGGTTTGAACTCCACTTTTCCAATAAATTTAAAGAACAGAATCACGACCTAAGACGATGACATACTTGTTGCTGAGGAAACCTGGTACCAGCATTACAGCGTCCTTAAGGGGCTCCGGAACGCCCTATACTTGCAATGTTAAAATAACGCTTATAAATTACATCTTTCCTCACAAAGTATTTGAGGTAGGAAGTTGAACTTTTTACAGATTATTTATTGGAACATGGGCTACAACTTAACACAGGGATTTTACAAAATTTTAGTTCAGTTATTAAAGATGATTTTTCTGTTATATGATTATTGAGAAGCCACATCAGCCACAGTAATTTACGACAAGTTAGATAAGTAATTAAAGATAATTGAGGGTCACTGTAGACCATTTTGATAGTTTTCTCTTTTGTGAAACTTAATTTAAACCTAGATTATAGATGTGATATGGCATAGGTCATCCTTCGATCCATTGTAGAATTTGGAAACCCATTCAGGGAATATTCGTTCACATTTTTGTTGAACACAGTTGGTTTTTATCATCTGTATTAAATTGTTTCCTTTTATCAATAGTGCAAGTTTTAAACAATGTTTTGTGAGTAGAATAAAATTTACAATGGCAAACTTAACTGCTTTTTCGACGTTATTTTATCAGCTAACTAAAAATAGGAAAGCCATGAAACCCTTCCACTAAATTTAGTTAGTATTAAGATTCTTTTACAGGGAGTGCAGTGGAGCTGACACTGAAATCATTAAGTATTTGGTTATATCATCGCTAGTCTCACTGAACTCTTCTGAACTCTACATGTCATGTGTGGTCTGGCGTCTCCTTACCAGCAACAGGTCCCAGGTTCAAACTAGTCAATTCGCTAAAAAAACACGCTCAGAGCGTCGTTGCGCGAAAGTGGTAGGGACACACGACTTAGAACAACAGACACCACGCAGAATGTTAGAATATATAGACAATTGATGTTACTGTTACTAACATCACTGCATTTGCCAGCCCCGTTGTTTCCACTTCTGAACGATATTAGACAATCAAAAAACTTGGGGAATTAACTGTCGTTTCGCCTTTACAAAATTTCAACGTTTTTTATTTGACCAAAATATAAACATATACACAGACCACCTTGCGTTGCAACTTCTTTTGACCGTCAAAGTTTCTCACGATCGTTTGGGGAGATGAGCGTTGTATTTACAGTAATTTCATTTCCCTGTTATACACATTCTGGAAAAGAGAATATTGTTACTGACGCCTTTTTACGATCTCTTGCTAGCTCACAATTTGGTTGATCCACAGGATTCTGTCAGTCTAATTTTAGTCTTCTATGCATATAACAGACTGCTTTCGAAAATTATGTATATCGAGCTTTAAAATACATTGCAAAAGAAGAAGCTAAATATCCCATATGGAGGAATATCAAGCAGCTGTCGCGGGACAACTCGACAGTTACACATTATTATTTTGTTAGGAACAAGATTGTTTTTAAACGTTTGAGACCTGATAGCGATACATGACTTGTTTGCATACCACCAGCTTTGGTCTAGAAGTTAGTTTGGTATGGTCATTCTCGATGTGCACGCTATGGAGCAAAACAAAAAAAAAGTTTTTAGATACTTCGTCAGTCCTTCTACTTTCTCAATACGGAAAAACGCATCCGACTTATTCTGACCAAACGTAAACTCTAATAAAAAGCTAAAACATTCACTACTTCACATTTTGCTCAGCTGTTTCCCATCATTACAGTTAAACTACGCCATTTAGCAGCCCTTCCAATGAGTAGACAAAGCATTTTTGTAGCAATAGAACTCACAACAAAATTTGTCAGTTTTACAACATTTTGGAAAGCGACTGCGAGAGCTGTTTCTGCAGCATTTACCAAAGATTTTCAAGGGAAGTGACAATGTACCTCAATTTCTGCTTGTCTCTTTGGATACGTATATTGAAAATTAGAAAAAATATACCGATTTTCATTTCCAGGTACCATGCTTCTTGCAACCCCTCTGAAAGAATCGGGAAATTATGGAGACTCTACTGGGATAAATATATTACAATCTTTCAGGACACCATAAAATCTTTACCTGCTGATTCAACTTTACTCTCTCCATAAAACCCTACCATTACTATTGTAATTTAGTACGCTTTTACCTAAATAACAGATACCCTGTCTCTCTGATCATACCCTGCGGTTTGATAGAAACGCAATATGAATAATATTATGCTGAAGCTAGGAAAACTCAGTTCAAAGTTCATTTACTGGTTTAAAACATGTAATAATGGTCGCCAGCCTATCCATACAATGAAACAGTGAAGTATTGGAAAAGCGGAAGTATGAATTTTGCCTATTTTCTTGCTACTGTTTAATTTGGTTCTTCAAACAAATATTACTCCATTTAATCAATGTTGGACTACACCCTTATAAATCACGTTTTTGAAAGACAGAAAGCCCAGTAGATAACTTCAAGTAAGCTAAATCGATTTGGCCAGGGGGGACTTTTAAAAAACCACTTTCGATAATCAACAAACTTAAATACTAAAATATTAGATACTAAGGCGCACACTTTTTATGCTGAACATTTCACTTCAAAAAAACTTTTTCTCATTTGAATTTCCTTTCGAAAGCTATTATTCTTTGATCTAACTCTGTATAGTCATTTAACGGATTCTGGTAACTTGGCTTCACTCTAATTGAATTTCATGTGAGCAAACTTCTAATATAACGCTTTGCAATAGTTAAGAAAACTTTATAGTTATTTACACAAAGACAATTTGAATGGTGCCTCTTTGTATTAAGTTGGCATCATAAAACAGATAACTCGGATTAATTAAACAGCAGGATGGAACCCTATGTAGGTGTACGATTAGGATGAAATAACAGGGTAAACCAGTTTGTTTAAAGTTCAAGAATGATTAATACAACACAGTTTAAATTAATGGTTCACGCTGTACAAAAGTAAAAATACAAATCAATATCTTATCTGGTGGCTGTAGGCTTGGGTGTGTCGAACAATTATGACGACTACACTAGCCACAGTACAGCCTGCAAGTATCTTGCTGTATGGGCTCAATTTATCTTCTTGTCATCGTTCAATTTTACATACAGTAGCCCAACAGCTCGCAGATATGCTGTAAGCCGTTTGCAGTCTTAATCTGAGGCATTTTTGCGCAAATTTTCAGGCAAAGCTTCTCCTGCTCCGCAAATCACTGCCGCTGAACCACTGTCACCTACAAACTGTGTGACGTACTTCCCGTGGTTGCTGTAGGTCTCGCGCGAATTTGTCCTTGCCACCTTTTCTACTCCCCAGAGCCACTTTCGTTTCAGACAAAAGCACAATGGCCTTACATAACACCTACTTCTCACATTGTTCCTAAGCGTGGCTCCTTCTTAAACTGTCAAATTTACATCAACATAGACAATTTATATACACAAATATTTTTAAATACAAAATGTCACATATATTACATATATTACTCACATACAATGCAAAGAACTTCCAGTTCCAGTATTGCACACTTTAATTTACACATACAGAAAATACAGTACCAATCAACGAAAATTTTAAAGAAAAAAATTTATAAAAATTTAAGTAAACCATAAACAATTAATGTTATATCCACACTTGGTTCTGAAAAATAATTTACCTCTACAAAAACAGAGAAACTGCACGTTTTTCCAATTGACAATGCTTAAGACATCGTGAAGTTATTGAATGAGCCCTTAAAAACATAAAACAAGCAGTGGAGAAGAGAAAGCAGCTACGTAAAGGGAGATGCAACAATAAAGACTGGGGGGGGGGGGTAGGTCAAAAGGTTCTTTCTCACCAATTATCATGCAAATTAATGAATAAGTTTCAAAAATTCTTCTTAATCTACACTGGACCATTCCATGTTTGCCAGATAGCTCAGCAGAATATGATTGAAGTCGAAACATTGCGCACCAAAGCATCACTTGTGCTACACCAAATTTCCAGTGTAAAACATTTGGGCATTATTATCTTTTTTCTGGTTAGTATCTATTTCTCAGCATAGTAAATTTGCGATACATGTGATTTTCTCATTGACGCGTGGGTTGTTGTAAGTACAGAAGTTAATTCATAACCTTTTTCATCCTATGTATGTGTAGATGGTAATATTTTTACTTGTATAAGGTAGAAGACGTTGGCCATCTTTTGTATTTCATTTACTTTACATATTTTTGTTAAATAAATGTTCTTAACTTTTGCATATACAAACTACAACGTCACTAATAATGTAACTTCCTAGCGTTACGTGTCACACAAAGATTCAAACAAAACTACAATCCAAGAAAAGGAACAGCGACTTTCGTAGAATAATGAAATTTTTCTTACAGGCTGACACACTGAATTATGCAACAATTTGATGGTATTTTACAAATGTCCTACAGTACGCAACTGTGGTACAGGTAGTGAATTTCTGGCTATATTCAAGAGCACTGAACAAAGTACAATGTTATATAGACTTTTTTTGATTTATGTATAGTATGTGCTGAAGTAATTATGGGTTAATGGCGGTGAAGTTCATGATAATATGGACTTATAGATTATGTATTTAAGGTGAATGTTTTAAGAATTCAGGAGATAGGCAATGACGTAGGGAATGTTAGTGATTATGTGATGATTTGGTTGTAGCACACATTCTGAGTTGTTGTGGTTTAGTGATTTTTGTCTAGAGTAGGAGATTCCTTACGAATGGAGACGAGATATGTTGGAAACTTGCTACTTTATTTGACTCATTGTGATGAGAACTTGTAACCTCCCCCTCACATATCGACCTTAATGACAGTAAAAAATTAAACCGCGTGTACCTACTGGAAATTTGGGAAAAGCAATCGTCACCGAAGTTAATCTGTCAGTAAAGAGGGAGGAAAGGGTTACATCTAAATGAAAGGAAAAACGCAAATGAAACTGGTGGAAATTAATTTTGAAAAGGGGTAAAGTTAATAAAGAAAGTGCGGCTGTTTCGTTAACAATTAACTAGCAGTAATTAGATATTTGAGATTTGGGGGAAATTACGGTCGCCAGTCCTATGGACAATTACTATAGTAACTGAAAAAGAAAGGTTATTACACATATAATTAGCACTAGGAGCGTGGCAACTGATGGTTGACACGTGTAGTGTGAAAACTGAAAGTTTGTCAGAAGTAATAAATTTCGCTACACTCTGACTTAATCTAGCAAAAGAATTAATTAAACCGGAAAATTGAAAGTTAATTTAGTGACTGAAATTAATAGTGAGCTTTGATTCTGAAGCACATCGAAATTCAGGAAAATACGGTTAGTCTTGCGCTACCTCAACAATCATTACAAAAGCTACTTGAATCTACGCAACTTAGGAATAAGAGATTTAACTTTGAACTTGAATTAAATGATTCTGAACAATTAACAATAGTAATATTTAGTACGTACCAAGCTGAGCTGCAGTCACAAGTAAGCTAAAATACGGTAACAAAACTCGTACTCTTAATTTGTGATTGTGTAATCTAAATATTGTAGCCAGCTATGAATACCTTAACTGAACTTTGTAATTAAAGCAGTGAAATCGAATGATATTACTTTAATGCTGGCGTTTGAATTTCAACGACACTCGGGTTCAACCGGAAAAGGAAGCGACCCTGCTTGGTAATGCAATTGGGACAATGGGCAACAAAGGTTCATGCTACGTTGCTGTAATTTAGTGAGAAAAATTTAACAATTTGAAAAGCTGAGGTCTGCCATACAGTTCTAAAACTTTACGTGTCGATCGAGGAGGTGGCGACAGTCACTCATTGTTGGCCGTCGCTGTTACAGAAGCTGGATGTTGGCGCGCCTTCTTCTCGACACGGTCTCCAGCGGAAACGGGCTCTTGATGTGTGCCAGCTAACGCTTCCCGTCCGCGACACCATGTCAGAAACTAACATAGCAAGTCGAGCGCAATTACATGCTGCCAAACCCCGAAAGCGCGGCAACTCGCGGGATCATCACACAACACACCTGCTCCACTGCCCTCCACCAGCCAGACTGTGCTCTGCCCGCGCTCCTCGTGGCAGAGTTAACACTACCAAAGATCCTAAACACTTTGGTTCTCCACACGACCTATCGATGTATTCGTTCGATAGCATAGTTTTTCCTAGGCAAGACCCAGCGTAAAATACAAATAATATTTACAAAGCAAACCAATTATACATCGACATAAATACATAAATATATATATACAAATAGTAAAACAATTACAATGTATAAAGACACAGAAATGTCATATCTTGAGGTAACAGAACAAGGAAAAAAAATAGTACAAGACATGGAAATAGGAGGGTATGCATTTCCAGAGTTACAACGTAACTAGTCTAAGGGCATCACATATCCATGCCCGAGGCAGGATTCGAACCTGCTACCGTAGTGGTCGTGCGGTTCCAGACTGAAGCGCCTAGAACCGCTCGGCCACACCGGCCGGCTCATCGCAACAAGAACCTGCAAACCTGTCCGATCAGGTGCGTGCCAAGTCGACCGCACACAGCTGACTCGTGCAGTGTTGGAACGTGCGGACCCTCTCATTCGAAGTCATAGTGGGAACACAGCCAAATACTTCTCTTCAGAATTGAACGTCTCCGTTGCTAGTGCTGACACACTCGTCCACCTGTTGTGTTACTCAAGGGTGTGTGCCTCTGGGATCCTCTACGCCTAACAGAAGACCGTGAAAAGCAACGAAGGACCATCTGCAAGGAATTGCTTGCGCGTCACGAGGCTGATCGTGACAATTCTTGTCAGACGCTGTCACGGGGTATGAAACAGGGGTTCATCACTTGGAACCGGAAGCAAAACGGCAATCCATGTAGTAGAACCAGACCACCTCTCCTCCGAAGATAAAGTTGAAAGGACCACCCTCAGCCGGTAAAGTTCTGGCGGCTGACTGTAAGGGGTTATTCACTTTGATGCTCTCCCTCCTAGTGCGACGATCAACTCTGAAGTGTACTGGTCTACCCTCAGGAAACTGAAGAAACGACTTCAGCGTGTTCGCCTCCACAAAAATGCAAAAGATTGTCTTCTACTCCATGGCGACGAAAGGCCTCACACAGAACTGCACACGCGAACCTGTTCTTCGTCATCCACCCTGCAGCCCGGATCTCACAACGTAAGACTTCCACCTATTTGTCCCAATGAAAGGTGTACTCTGCAGGTAGCAGTACGTGGATGACAGGTAGGTTGTTACTGATGCTGCAAGACGTTGGATCCGACGTCGACCAGCTCCAAGCATTCACCGCGGGGCACAAAGATATTGAGCATCTTTGGTCGGAATTTGAAGGTATTGTCCACCACGTGCTAGAGAAGTATGTGCCTAGCAAAAATATAGGGGAGGGAACGGGTTCACCTTGGTACAACAAACATATTACGAAGTTGCTGAGAAAACAGAGAATTTTGCACAGTCGTTTTAAACTCAGTCACTGCCCCGCTGACAAATAGACATTATACGAAATGAAAGCAGCTGTCAGAAGGACAATGAGAGAGTCTTTACACGAATTTGAAAGCAATGTTTTATCTGCAGATTTTAAAAATAACCCCCAAAAATTTTGGTCGTCCGTAAAATCTATGAACGCTACAAATAATTCAATACCTTCTCTTGCTGACAGTATGGGTACTTGTAGTGGGACGAAATTAAGCGTCACCCATCCACCAATGTCAGCCCAGTTTGCAGGTGACTATAAGTTTAATTTAGTTTTGTTTATGTATTTTTCTTAATATTTGTAATAGCTGTGAATTATCTAAAAGTTTTGTATTTTTTTTTTTGTGTTTCATGTACGGAGAGGGCGGCGCAACGAACGGAGACAGCATCTTCGTTGCCGCGACCAGAGAGGAAATTGCTGGCCGCTATACGTCGCGGGTCGACAGCCAAGGAGCAACAGAAGATCCTGGAACCGAGTTGTTGCGTCGTGCTTCTAAAAATTAAAAATGAATTTTTGTACTCTTTTTGTACAACAATGACGTCATATAGAGCGTAATCTTATTGAAAAGTCAGTCATTGTTTGTCAACGGTCAAGTTCACATCTGTATGTGTAGGAAGCTAATAAAATAGTGGATGCTACTAAAGTTGAAACACGTGTTCTGAGGATTTATTTATGAAGAATTATGTGAACGGATTAATAATATATTTGACAAGATTATTGATTCTGACAGCGTTCATCGAAACTTTGAATCTCAAAAGTTTATTTAATATGTGATTCTGATATCGATTAGATCAAGATAATGTGTGTCAATATAATTTCTGAGGAGAAACAAACGAAATTTAAATCGAAAAAGTTTATGAAAACCAATTGGCCCAAGTGATGTAATTCTTTGCATACGACTCAACTGATGTTTTACAGTTCCGTTCAAGAACCATTCTATGACAATTTAAAAAGAATATAAATCATTTTGAAGTGGGTTGTAACTGACGTAGGTGACGAAGTCTGCACATGGTCATATACCAAACGAAAATCGGTTATAAAAAACTTACGTCGTTATACTACATACTGCAACTGATGATGATAAACAAAGGCCGAAATTCTAAACCTAGCTTTCAAAAACTCGTTTACGGTAGAGGACTGCAGCACCATTCCCCCTTTCAATTGTCTAACAAACGCAAGGATGGCTGACATAGTGTATAGTGTATCTGGGATTGTAAAACAGTTAAGATCCTCAGACGCCAGGAAGGCATCTGGCCCAGACAGTATCCCCGTGCGATTATGTGTTGACCATGCTACAAATATAGCACAATTCTTATCCATCATCCATCGGAGATCATTGGAACAGCGGTAAGATCCACTGGACTGCAAGGAGGCCCAGGTCATAGCATTCTACAAAAAGGATAGAAAATCGGATGCACATAATTACCTGTCAATTTCACTGACATGGAACACATTTTATGTTCAGACATAATGACCTTTCTAGACTGAGTTCATCTGCAGAAACTAGCACGGTTTTAGGAAATCGCGGTCATGTGAATCACCGCTACCCCTCTTTGTGCATGATGTACAACAGGCTCTATATAACGGCTCCCAGGCTGATGTCACGTTTCTCGACTTTCGGAAGGCGTTCGACTCAGTTCCGCACTGTCGCTTGCTCCAAAATGCGCGCGCTCACGATCTATACGATGACATAGGCGGTTGGATAGAAAGTTTTCTAACAGACAGGGAGCAGCATGTCAACCTGAACGGGGTGACTTCAACTGAAACAAGCGCAACTTCATGTGTGCCCCAAGGTAGGTCTACAGGAAAGAAGCATCACGCGAAAGTTGTGAACAAATCAAAGAGGATTTGCAGAAAATAAATGCGTGGTGTAATGACTGGCAATTATCACTTAGTATTAGTAAGTGTAACCTAATGCGTATAACAAGGCGAAAATCCCTATTAATGCACAAGTACAAAATAAATGCCCAGTCTTTGGAAGCGGTAATACCTGACAAGTATCTGGGTGTGACTATTCGAAATGATCTCAAATGGAACGATCAGATTACACAAGTAACGGGTAAGACAAACTCTAGATTGCGGTTTATTGGTAGAATCCTGAAGCGACGCAGTCCTTCAACAAAGGAAATTTCTGACAATACGTTAGTTCGTCCAGTCTTAGAGTATTGTTCGTCTGTATGGGACCCTTATCAGTTGGGTCTGATTCAAAAGATTGAGAAGGTTCAAAGAAGAGCGGCAATATTTGTGACTGGCACGTTTAGCCATCGCGAGAGTGTTACATATCTCATAGAAAGTTTGAAGTGGGACACACTTGTAAATAGACGACGCGCTAAACGGAAGGTGCTGCTCACTAAATTCCGAAATCCGATCGTGACCGAGGATGTAGAGCATCTATTATTGCCACCAACTTAAAAATTGTGCAATGATCACCATTCAAAGATAAGGGGAATTAGAGCTCGTACTGAGGCGTTCAGACAGTCGTTTTTTCCTCGCGCGATCCGCGAGTGGAACAGTGGGGGGTGGGAGGGGGGGGGGGGGAAATATGACTTTGGCGCGAATTGTGCCCTCCACTACACACCGCTTGGTGGCTAGCGGAGTATGTATGTGGCTGTAGAGATGTAGACCAGTTGAGTGATACTATGCGATCGTACAAGCCCTCACAGTAAGGTGGCGTAAGGCTGATTATTGGAAAATAAGGTTTTGTAGCTAAAAGAGAGAGAAATAATATGGTTTACTGGAATTCTGAATAAAACCACCCTGCTGTCGGAAGAAAATGTGTTGCATTATTTATTGAACCCCCTTTGTGTTTTTCTACATGTCGATGGTGATGTATTTCAGTGCGCCTGAATTGTGATGGTGCCACCCTCTAGACGTTTCAGAACCAGATTTCAACCCTTCCTTCTCTAGGATCGTTTCATTCACCAATCCGTTTCGCACAGCCCAATACACACACGCGTACAGTCGGTGCGGGACCTGGTATCTCTTTCGGGCATCGGCTCAGAGAATAACAGTCGCAGGCAATAGCAGTACGTCGTTCTCCCGGATCGCTGCCGCCGCGCCGTCGGCGGAATGAAGACGGCACTGCTCGCGGCTCGCTGCCGGGAACAAATCGAGCTTTGTGCTCGCAGCGGGAGGGGAAGCGGAGTGGAACAGCAGCGGACTGCAGGCCGGCGAGGGGTGAGGGGCGCCCGCTTCCATCGCGCACTTCCCGGTCGGGGCACCGGCAGCCGAGCGCCACCCACGCCGTTCAAAGCGGAGTTCGCCACGCGTGCGTAATTCAGTTTCCGTTGACACACCGGACAGTGTTGAGTGTCGAGGTGTGAAATCCAATAATAAAAAAGAGATACCCACATTACAGCTGAGTTCCCACACACCGACAAATTTCTTGTTTGCCGCTAGATGTACACGTTTTGCAAGCTAGGCTTCCGTGCGTGAACCTTTCCATGTTAAGATGAAAAGATTTCTACAAATACTGTACGCTCAACAAAACGTATTTCTGCTTCCTCTTGAACATTACCTTTTTTAGTGTTCAGTAGGTAGGAACGAAACAGTTATATGATCACTTTGTTGTCCGTCTGTCTGTTCGTTTGATTATTCGAATCCATTTTTCTCAGGAACAGGTAGACTATCAAGTTGTAACTTACGTCACACGTTAAGGCCGATGGTCTCTTGGTGATGCAGAAACGTGAAGCTTCCATGTCACTGTAATCAAAAGATACGGACATTTATGTTACATACACTCCTGGAAATGGAAAAAAGAACACATTGACACCGGTGTGTCAGACCCACCATACTTGCTCCGGACACTGCGAGAGGGCTGTACAAGCAATGATCACACGCACGGCACAGCGGACACACCAGGAACCGCGCTGTTGGCCGTCGAATGGCGCTAGCTGCGCAGCACTTGTGCACCGCCGCCGTCAGTGTCAGCCAGTTTGCCGTGGCATACGGAGCTCCATCGCAGTCTTTAACACTGGTAGCATGCCGCGACAGCGTGGACGTGAACCGTATGTGCAGTTGACGGACTTTGAGCGAGGGCGTATAGTGGGCATGCGGGAGGCCGGGTGGACGTACCGCCGAATTGCTCAACACGTGGGGCGTGAGGTCTCCACAGTACATCGATGTTGTCGCCAGTGGTCGGCGGAAGGTGCACGTGCCCGTCGACCTGGGACCGGACCGCAGCGACGCACGGATGCACGCCAAGACCGTAGGATCCTACGCAGTTCCGTAGGGGACCGCACCGCCACTTCCCAGCAAATTAGGGACACTGTTGCTCCTGGGGTATCGGCGAGGACCATTCGCAACCGTCTCCATGCAGCTGGACTACGGTCCCGCACCCCGTTAGGCCGTCTTCCGCTCACGCCCCAAAATCGTGCAGCCCGCCTCCAGTGGTGTCGCGACAGGCGTGAATGGAGGGACGAATGGAGACGTGTCGTCTTCAGCGATGAGAGTCGCTTCTGCCTTGGTGCCAATGATGGTCGTATGCGTGTTTGGCGCCGTGCAGGTGAGCGCCACAATCAGGACTGCATACGACCGAGGCACACAGGGCCAACACCCGGCATCATGGTGTGGGGAGCGATCTCCTACACTGGCCGTACACCACTGGTGATCGTCGAGGGGACACTGAATAGTGCACGGTGCATCCAAACCGTCATCGAACCCATCGTTCTACCATTCCTAGACCGGCAAGGGAACTTGCTGTTCCAACAGGACAATGCACGTCCGCATGTATCCCGTGCCACCCAAAGTGCTCTAGAAGGTGTAAGTCAACTACCCTGGCCAGCAAGATCTCCGGATCTGTCCCCCATTGAGCATGTTTGGGACTGGATGAAGCGTCGTCTCACGCGGTCTGCACGTCCAGCACGAACGCTGGTCCAACTGCGGCGCCAGGTGGAAATGGCATGGCAAGCCGTTCCACAGGACTACATCCAGCATCTCTACGAACGTCTCCATGGGAGAATAGCAGCCTGCATTGCTGCGAAAGGTGGATATACACTGTACTAGTGCCGACATTGTGCATGCTCTGTTGCCTGTGTCTATGTGCCTGTGGTTCTGTCAGTGTGATCATGTGATGTATCTGACCCCAGGAATGTGTCAATAAAGTTTCCCCTTCCTGGGACAATGAATTCACGGTGTTCTTATTTCAATTTCCAGGAGTGTATTTTGGTACAACCTCACCCAACAAAACCTACAGGCTACAGAAAAATGGTTGAAATGGCTCTGAGCACTATGCGACTTAACTTCTGAGGTCATCAGTCGCCTAGAACTCAGAACTAATTAAACCTAACTAACCTAAGGACAACACACACACCCATGCCCGAGGCAGGATTCGAACCTGCGACCGTAGTGCTCGCTCGGTTCCAGACTGTAGCGCCTAGAACCACACGGCCACTCTGGCTGGTTACAGCCTACAGAAGATAGGCAAAATAATGTGAACAGTGGTAGCAATGGTATGGTTGTTTTTGACGGTCAACAACGCAGATAAGGCACGTGTCGCTCTGGACTATGCTTGTTCAGTACGGAATAGGCATCAGTGGAGGCTGTTTACGAGTAGAGAACACTTCGTATTTGCATTCAGAGGCCGAGGTCGACGTGCAGTGAAAGATATAATACAGTTCCAAAGAGCGCAGACTGTTGAGGCCTTATTAGCTGGCGTATCAGAAACCAAGACAGCCAACTTATTGAATGTTTCAAGACTAAATGTTTCAACAGTCATGACTGCCTATACAAAACATGGAAAGACATCATCGTGTAAACGTAATAGTGGATTCAAATCAAACCTAAATGGCAGAGGTCGTCGTACGCTAACACGAATTGTTTCGAAACAACAAAACTACGGCGGCTAAAGTGACTGCAGAGCTTATAGCCATCTTCGAGACGCCGTAGCTATAGACACTGTCTGCCGAGAATTCCATAAAGTGAATATTCAGGGACAAGCTGCTATATCGAAGCCATTAATGACGACAACCAACGCAAAGGAAAATACAACACGGTGTCAGGAGCATAAATCCTGGACGGCTGATCAATGAAAACACTTCACATGGTACGGCGAGTCAACGGGCCGGATTTACGCCTGGAGAACTCCAAAAGAAGCCTGATTGCTTCCTTCCAATTGTTAAGCACGGAGGTGGATGTGTGATGGTGTGGGCAGCCATATCATGGTATTCTGTCGGTCTCATATTATTCTCGAAGGCGGTGTCACATCCAACGATTATATGAATATTTTAGGTGACCAGGTGCACCTCGTCATTCAAACGTTGTTCCCCAACAATGATGTCATATTTCAGGACGATAATGCACCCATTCACAGAGCCAGGACAGTACAATCATGGTATGAGGAGCATGCAACTGAACTGCAGCGTCTTCCCTGGCCAGACACAGTTCCCGTACTTGAACATTATCAAACCCCTGTGGGCGGTTTTCGAACGCAGATTCCGCAGCAGCTTTCCACGAGCCTCGTCACTACAGGAGTTAGAAGAAGTCCTGACTGATGAGTGGAGACTATACAATCATTATATTCCAGTACTCCAACAAAAATCGCTGCTGTATTACGGGCAAATGGGAGTCCAACTCGTTATTAATAAACCGTTCCCAACTAAATACAAGTGCTCACATTATTTTGCCTATCACCTGTACTTCCCATTGATCCAGAATTATGAAATTTGGCAAGAAGAAAGTGCAAGAAAAGGCAAGTACATGTAAAGGTAAAAATCAGAAATTATTAATTTGATATTATAGCAAACGAAAACATTCTTTGTCATTTGTTATCCGACTTTCCCTCCATTCGTCTATTAAGACCCCTACTTGTTAGGAATAGGTAGACTTATCAACTTGAAATTTACAAGGATGAGCCGAAGATTATGAACACCTTTTGACAGCGTGTTGGTCCACTAAGCGAACGCAATACAGCAGCAATTCTGCTTAATAAGACGAAGTAAATATTCCCGAATTCCAATCAAGAACAACTGCCAAGATGAGAAACATAGAAGTAGATATCCTCGGAGTGACGAAGCAGCTTAAATCACTTAATAAAGGCAAGGCCTCCGGTCCAGATTGTATACCAGTCAGATACCTCTCAGAGTATGCTGATAAAGTAGCTCCACATTTAGCAATTATATACAACCACTCGCTCGCAGAAAGATCCGTACCTAAAGACTGGAAAATTGCTCAACTCACACCAATACCCAAAAACGGAAGTAGGAGTAATCCGCTGAGTTACAGGCCTATATCACTAACTTCGATTTGCAGTAGGGTTTTGGAACATATACTGTATTCGAACATTATGAAGTACGTCGAAGAAAACGATTTATTGACACATAATCAGCACAGTTTCAGAAAATATCGTTCTTGTGAAACACAACTAGCTCTTTATACTCAGGGGATGTCAAATTGATTCCATATTTTTAGATTTCCAGAAGGCTTTCGACACCGTTCCTCACAAGCGTCTTCTAATCAAACTGCGTACCTACAGAGCATCGCCTCAGTTGTGCGACTGGATTCGTGATTTCCTGTTAGAAAGGTCACAGTTCGTAGTAATAGATGGAAAGTCATCGAGTAAAACAGAAGTTCCCCAAGGAAGTGTTATAGGCCCTCTATTGTTCCTGATCTATATTAACGACATAGGAGACAATCTGAGTAGCCGTCTTAGATTGTTTGCAGATGATTCTGTCAATAACCGTCTTGTAAAGTCATCAGATGATCAAAACGACTTGCAAAATGATTTAGATAAGATATCTATATGGTGCGAAAAGTGGCAATTGACCCTGAATAAGGAATGGTGCGAAGTTATTCACATGAGTACTAAAAGAAATCAGCTAAATTTCGATTACGCGATAAGTCACACAAATCTGAAGGCTGTAAATTTAACTAAATACTTAGGGATTACAATTACAAATAACCTAAATTGGAGCAATCCCATAGAAAATATTGTGGGTAGAGCAAACCATGACTGCGATTAACTGGCAGAACACTTAGAAGGTGCAACAGACAGCTTACACCACGCTTGTCCACCCTATTCTGGAGTATTGCTGTGCGGTGTGGGATACGCATCAGGTCCGACTGACGGATGACACCGAAAAAGTACAAAGAAGGCGAGCTCGTTTTGTATTATCGCGAAATAGGGGAGACAGTGTCACAGAGATGATACATAAACTGGAGTGGCAATCATTAAAACAAAGGCGTTTTAGTTGCGACGGAATCTTTTCATGAAATTTCAATCACCAGTTTTCTCCTCCGATTGCGAAAACATTCTGTTGGCACCCACCTACATAGGGAGAAATGCTCATCACGATAAAATAAGAGAAATCAGGGCTCGCACATAAAAATTTAAGTGCTTGTTTTTCCCGCTTGCCGTTCGAGAGTGAGACGGTAGGGAGACAGCTTGAAGGTGGTTCACTGAAACTTCTGCCGGGCACTTTATTGTGAATAGCAGAGTAATCACGTAGATGTAGATGTAGATGGTATGGATTCTGCTAGTTCTTGACAGGATTCTAGAAGTGTGTAGCACAAAATGTCTACTCATATGTCAAGAAATTCTCGCAAATTACGGGATGGTGGTTTACGGCCACGCAGCTGGCGCCCGATATTTGTTCCAGTGTGTTCAGATCAAGCACGTTTACTGGCTACGACATCATTATGAATTCACTATAATGTCACTCAAATCACCATAGTACGATTCTGACCTTGCAACCGGGCAGTTATCTTGCTGGAAGATGTCATCGCCGTAGGGGGACACTTCAAGCACCACCACAGATCCCGTGGACGCCTAACTCAATGTACCCCATAGCACAATTCTGCCCTCACCGGCATGCATCTGTGGCACGGTGCATGTTTCGTGCAGCCATTTGCGTGGACGACGGCGTTTAAAGGTCCAACCATCGACCTGGTGTATCAAGAATTACGAATCATTTGACAGGCAACACGTTTCTCTTGACCCACTGTGGAAACTCAGCGATGCTGTGGCCACTGCAGTCATAACGGACGATGTAGTTCGGTCAAAGCAGGAACACGGGGTTGTGTGTTGTGGAGCTTCACGTTCAACAAAGTCCTTTGAACAGTGTGTTCCGAAACACTTCTGCCTGCACCAGCACTGTACTACGTCGTCAAACTTGCCGCAGGTCGCTGCCTGTCCTGAATCACACAGTTGGGGATTCTCTGTCCTCTACGTTTTATGATGAGACGTGTGTGTCCCATATCGTACGACCTACTCGTTATTCCACAACCCTTCACTTAGTACGCCAACAGACGACCACTTTCGCCTTTTCAGAGATTCTCGTTTCCAGCTGCAGCGCCAGAACGATGTGCCATTTGTCAGTGGATTTCCGCATTTGCGGCACGTATCTTCGCTATAATGACTGCCCATTCGTATCTCTTCGCTTACATTCTTTACTTACGGCGTCACATGCCGGCAACACCGCCAGGTGTCATTCAGCCTCTAGCTGGCAAGGGTCACAACGTCTTGATTCATTAGTATAAGTCAGGTTTGAGCTCTATAGTCCTTTGTAGACTTAGAGAAAACTTTTTACAATGTTGACTGGAATGCTCTCTTTGAAATTATGAAGAAAGCTGGGGTAAAATACAGTGAGCGGAAAGCAATTTACAACTTGTGCAGAAACCAGATGGCAGTCATATGAAAGGGAAGCAGTGCTTAAGAAGGAAGTCAGACCTGTCTCTGTCCCTGATGTTATTCGATATGTACAGTGAACAAGCAGTAAAGGGAACCAAAGCAAAATTTGAAGCAGCGGTTAAAGTTCAGGGAAAAGAAATAAAGACTCTGAGGTTTGCCGATGAAGCTGCAATTTTATCAGAGACAGCAAACGACTTGGAAGAGCAGTTGAATGGAATGGACGTTGACTTGAAAGGACGATACGGAATGAACAACAACAAAAGAAAAGCAAATATAATGGAATGTAGTCAATTAAATCAGGCGATGCTAAGGGAATTAGATTATAACACGAGACACTTAAAGTACTAGATGAGTTTTGCTATTTCAATCGGAACACATGCCGGCCGCTGTGGCCGAGCGGTTCTAGGCGTTTCAGTCCGGAACCGCACTTCTTCTACGGTCGCAGGTTAGAATCCTGCCTCGGGCATGGGTGTGTGTGATGCCCTTAGGTTAATTAGGTTTAAGTAGTTCTAAGTCCAGGGGACTGATGATCTCAGATGTTAAGTCGCATAGTGCTCAGAGCCAAAAGGAACACAACTGATGATTTTCGAAGTAGAGAAGATATTCATTGTAGGCTGGCAATGGCAAGAAAAGCGTATCTGAAGAGGAGAAATTTGTCAACGTCGAATATCAGTTTTGGTTTTCGGAAATGGTTTCTGACAATGTCTGGAGTACAGCCATGTATGGAAGTGAAACATGGACGATAAGCAGTCTAGACAAAAAGAAAGTAGAATGTTTTGAAATGTGGTGCTACAGAAGAACGGTGAAGATTAGTTGGGTAGATCACGTAACTAATGAAGAGGTCCCGAACAGAACTCAGAACTGGGGAGACAAGAAGGTTGTGGCAAAACCTGACCAAAATAACGGATAGGTTGATAGGACACATGCTGAGACATCAAAGGATCATCAATTTAGTATTGCGGGGAAGTGAGGAAGAGGGGGGGGGGGGTTAAAAACAGTAGAGGGAGATGGTTCAAATGGCTCTTAGCACTATGCGACTTAACTTCTGAGGTCATCAGTCTCCTAGAACCTAGAACTACTTAAGCCTAACTAACCTAAGGACATCACACACATCCATACCCGAGGTAGGATTCGAACCTGCGACCGTAGCGGTCGCGCGGTTACAGAATGTAGCACCTAGAACCGCTCGGCCACTCCGGCCGGCAAGTAGAGGGAGACCAAGAGAAGAACACAGTAAGCAGATTCAGAAGGATGTAGGTTGCCAAAGTTATTCTGAGATGAAGAGGCTTGCACAGAATGGAGTAGCATGGAGAGCTGCAACAAACCAGTCTTCGGACTGCAGACCATAGTAGCAACAACAGTCCTTTGGTGGTGTAAAAGTGTTGAGCTTATAACCAATGCAATCAAAAGATACGGCCATTTATCTCACGTATTTCGATACTAGGAAAATCACTCATTAAACCATATGGGGTACTTCCCCTTGACGTAGAATCGTAATTTTGGCAAGAAAATAGTTTTATCCATACAAGTAAATGAAAAAATCATTAAACTGTTTACTTCTAATTATATAACACAAAAATATTTCTTTTGTCACTTGTTATCCGAAGTCAAACTTGAGATTAAATCATTCTCGACAGTATTGGAAACCCTGGGACCGGTATCTTGCAATCATCAATGTCGATAACAGGAAAAAATCGTCCAGATCCTCGGCTTCCGTGATGGATGAACTGTCTAGAAACATTACTGACATTGTACAGAAAACTCGGTAAGCAAGTACTACTCGTACCTGGCCATTATTTTCTTTTCTTTTTTCATTTCTGCGGTAACAAGGTAACTACGAAAAATTATTCATCTACATACACGCCTATACTCCATAAAATACCTGACGGTGAGAAACGGGGAGTACTTTCTGTACCACTATATGATCGCTGATGGCGCGCGGGAACAATGATCATAGGTTGACCATCCGCATCAGCTCTAATTTCTCAAACTTTCTCGTTGTTATTTTGGGAAGTATAGTGGTACGTACTAATATGTTGCCCGATGCTTCCTGGAACATACTCTCGAAATTTCAACAATAAATCTTTCTGTGATGCAAACGCTTCTCTTGTAGCGTGTGCCACTGTAGTGTGTTCAGTATTTCCGTAACGCTCTCACACCGACTAAACAATTCCGCTACAAAACACGCCCTTCTTCCTTGGGTCTTGTCTATCTGTTCTATTAATCCAACCTGGTAAGTGTCTGAGACGGATAAAACTACTCAAGACTCGCCCGAACAAGTGTTTCGAAAACCACTTTTTTCGTGGATGAATCCTATTCCCTCAAGATTCTCCCTACGAATCTTCTTTTACTACTATTTGTTTTACTTGTGCATTTGCGACGTTACTGCTCTGCATTTAAACGGACAGACGGGCAAATGTACGGGTACCAGCAAGTCTTGGCTTGTAAATGTCCTATGGACGACCCGTACCTAGGCTGTTTTACTCCCTGTTGCTGTATTAGCAAAATATTTTATTAAAACGTGATCCTGCGGTCGAATAATTGAGGGTAGACAAGTTATGCGAATTATAAATTAATGAACATAAACAAACAGAGAAACTTTTATGGTAAACATAGGTAACACTGCAGATTTAACTTTTAAGAACGGATGGTTTATTCATTGAGGTCAAAACACATACTTAATGGTGGTCCCAAACGCAGTTTTACACGGAAACGAAGTTAGTTATTGAAATATGTCACAGCCCTTGAATTATACAGTACGAAACGATAGATACAGACTTCCGACTCAGTTAAAGCCACGACGTGTACTCAGTACGTAAGTTTCTTTACAAGCATTCTTAGATACAAGTAACTTAGATCGGATCAGCTATCCGATGTGTCTCTACGTAAATTCAATCACACCACTCTTTCGTTCTCTCCGATGGCAGAAAACTAGAGTTTTTCCTTCTTGATCGATGTCCCGAGCTGTTCTCTCCTTTCTCTTCGTCCACCTTGCTCCCAGGAGCACCTATTCCACCATCAACACCCACCGACGTCATGAAACTTTAGACAATGAGAGCTCGAGCCGCTCCTCATCAAGTTACACACTTCGTGGAACACTTCGACGTATATGCAATTGGACCATCATTCTTGTACTAACGATTATGCATTGAAGCGCCAAAGAAACTGGTGGTATAAACATACGTATTCAAATACAGTGATATGCAAACAGGCGATATACGGCGCTGCGGTCAGCAACGCCTATGTAAACGCGGAATTTCACTGAGACAACACCAGGCAACACGTTGCCTCAAGTCGAATGCTACGTGTCACCTACTGTTGCCAATTTTTAGCGTGCGGCATTGAACCATGCTACAAAGTTGCTGTTGCCCAGAAAATGTGTTGAATGGTGTCGCTTGCTGCAAGTTCCCTGTGTTTGTAGCATGCGCCTCAGTCAATTCCACTGAAGCAACATCAGAAGAGTGCATCATGTCGCTGCAAACGGTAGCAGCTGCTGCGTTCTTGGTAGTAACCTTGAGTAACAGAAGAAAAAGAAAAAGAAGAAAGCCCAGATGGTGGAGAAGAGAATTGTTTGTGGATGGTCAACAATCTCGCAACGAATTTTTCAGGAAACTTTCGAGTGACGACGGATCTTTGTTTAAAAATTTTACCTGGACGAGTTTAGAAGATTTTAGGTACCTGCTGCATAAAATCGAACCACTTATAAGAAAATCAGACACCAACTTTCGTGAGGCAATACCGGCTGATGTCAGACTATTAGTGACTTTGAGACATTTAGCTACAGGTGATACCTATCCTTCATTGATGTACATGTTCCGGATTTCAGAACCAAGTATTTCAAGAATTATTCCTCAAGTACGCACAGCTATATTTTTTACACTTAAGCAAGAAAATAGTGTCATAACAAACTTACGCTTGTGTGTAGTACACTTTTGATATCGAAACGGCTTGAAGAAATAAAATATTCAGTTTGAAATGCCGTACTGTACGTTTAAATTTTTTAAATTTTATTCAGATTACATTGCAGCATTTTTTCATTTAAGTTCACGATGCTGCTAGGTCAAATCAAAAAAGGTCAGTCAGTATTCGTAAATCAGAATCCTCTTGATGTTGTTCTGTCGTGTTAACAGAGGTTTCAGAGTGAATCAATGAAGGACTGTGTACTTCCAGTCCGTTATCACGAACGAATACTACTGCAGAACTATTTGGAGGATTTTCTTCATCGTATCTACCCACAGCCGCATGGAATAACACATTATTTATGTGATGTTTCACTAGCGTTTTTGCCCTACGCGACAAACGCCGTACCTCGTTTGCACCATGCTCGCCGTAGGTAGAAAACTCATCTCTCGCAGCTGCTGCTTCTTAGATAGCATATGCTTCTTCCTCGCGTTCTGACGGAGACTTAGAGATCAAATTCCTCCTTACTCTCTTTTTGGGGGAAAGAAACAATTCACCTCCACATCTCGGCCCTTCTTTCTCAGCTTCATGACTAGATGATGCATATGATAGAGCTACTGTGTCATCATTGCTTAATGTGCTTGGAGTATCGGGAGCGCTTGAAATAGCATCATCACTCTGTAAATCCAAATAGGTAAAAAAGTAAATTTATTTCTTCTTTGCCTGTTGCTGTCACTATTTCTTATGATTAATTCCGGGCGACTGTTTTTAGACGTAACAGATCTGCAGACTTTAAACCAAAATGGTTAAAATGGCACTAAGGTCATTAGTCGCCTATGCCTAGAACTACTTAAATCTAACTGACGTAAGGACATCACACTCATCCATGCCCGAGGCAGGATTCGAACTTGCGACCGAAGCAGCCGCGCGAGTTGTGACTGCAGCGCCGCAAGCCCCACAGCCACCGCGGCCGGCAGACTTTAAACATAATTACAATAATAATAACATTGTTGTTATTGTTGTTGTTGTTGTGGTCATCAGTCGGCAGACTGACTAGTAATAACTGAAACTGGAGAACGCACAGCACATGCCACTCCTTATGTGTGTGGAGCTATGCAGTTCTCACGTATTACTAACGCTACATTGGTAATTATGGTCATGCAGACTGATTACCTCCGAAACTCATGACACTGAATATTACATGAGCGACTGTGATGGCAAAAACCGGAAACAACGATATTACTAACACTTTAATGGTATTTATGGTCATGCAGACTGATTACCTCCGAAACCCATGACACAGAATATTACATGAGCGACTGTGATGGCAAAAACCGGAAACAACGATATTCTTTTTTTTCTAGATTCAATCCACCGAAGATGAATGGAGAAACATTGCAAAACATTTTGATGTATCCTGGAATTACCGGCACTGTATCAGAGCTTGTGATGAAAAACACATAGTAATTCAAAACCCAAAGAATAGTGGCAGCTTGTTTTTCAGTTATAAAGGGTCTTTTAGTATTAATCTGATTGGCATCGTTGATGCTCACAATTCTTTTTTGTACGCTAATGTAGGGCGTCAAGGCCGTATTTCAGACGGTGGAGTATTTCGAGAAATTTCGTTCTACAAAAGAATGGCGAAACATGAGTTGTCCCTACCGCCTCCGGAACCTCTTTCTGAAAGCAGTATAGTGGTACCATACGTATTAGTGGCTGATGATCCATTTCTACTACAGGAACATACTTTTCAGGCCACCACGAAAGAGGTTCTTGCAGAAGACAGTACAACTACAGACATTCACGCGATCTTAGAGTAGTGGAGAACAGTTTTGGGTTGTTGGCATCAGTGTTCCGTGTATTCAGAAAACCGCTACTGCTGTCTGTAGAAAATGCAGACATTGTTACAACAACAAATGTTTACCAACACAACTTCTTGAGAAAATGCTCCACTTCAGAACCACTGCATTTGCCTCAAGGAATACTTGACATTGGCGCAAACGATGGAAATATTGTTTGTGGATCATGGAGGTCCGTAATTCAGAATGATTGTGGCATGGAGAATTTGCAACCCAAACCCCGGAGATCGGTATTAGAAGCAAAATAAGTACTTCATCAGTTTATGACGTAGTTTGCGTCAAATGAAGGACGTGTCCGTTGGCAAGATCACTACTGGCATGTGCTATCCAAGAGGAAATACTAATTGTTATAATGCAAGGAAATGGAAACTTTGAACTGAACTACACGCATTTTTCTGTGTGTAATCTGTGAAGAAAAAACATTCTTTTTATGGTTCACGGAGACTGACGTAGCAGGCTCTAATAAAAAGTGCATTAAATTTGATGATTTTTAAAAGTATTGTACCTCTTTAAACGTTGCTAATATGAACCTAATACTATGTTTAAAATAAAATTTTCACATTTCTCCTCTTTTGCTGTTTATTGCCTACTGTTTCTGCCAACATATGCCTTTTTGTTGGCTAATGAACTTACTTTATTCTGAATAATGTAATCACAACTAACAAAATGTAGTACACACTTCATTGCACTTGGGAGAATATTAATTTTGTGGCTCGAGATTACTAAAGGAGTCAGCTAAATAAAACGTGGGGAACACGCTATTAACATAAAGATATGAACTCTAATTTTGTAACTACAGAGCACTACAGCATAGTTGACATGTTACATCCCGAAATATAACATACAATATCGTAAAAAAGACGTAGTAGTAGATTGTCGAACGAAGCCTTACAAAAAATAAAAGCATTGCTGACTGTATACCAGTAGTGAAACATGCTTGAGAATTAAAATCAAAAACATTGTGTTACAAGACGTCGAGTATTTAAGTCAGTATTAAATCTGCACGGACAGGGAGAGCTACAAACACAACCACTATGATTGAATCGTCGTATGTTCACCATTATGAATTTACCTCAGAGTCATCCCCTTCGCTTGTGGTTGAAGTTGTTCTCCTTGGTTTGTCAGGGTCTTGAAGGAAACTCAAGAGCTCATATACAAACCATTATCTTCCTTTTTTAGGTGATCAACCACTTTTCTTCGTGATTTGCAGTTGTTTATGTTCACGATGGATTGATGTTAGAAAATTTTTTATTTTCTCATTCGCTTCCACAACACTACAGTCATATTTTTTGGCGAGCTGGTCCAGTTTATCGTATCTTAGTCTATTGTGTTTGTAATTACTACTTCAAATGTCACACAACTGAGGCGCATTGTGATTATCCTCAATAAACGAAGTAGTTTTCGCAGTCGTCAACTCCATGTCGCAAGCCAAACAACAAGCTGCACGGATCCACTGACTGTCGGATAGCTGGCGACAGGGGGCAACATGTCGCTTCTTGCCGACAGATGAAGCATGCGGCTGGCAACAAGGTGCCTGGTGTGGCATGCGACAATGCGCCACATGTTGCCCAGATGTTACCTTGGTGGAATTGCACCTTAAGACGTCTGCTGCAGTTGTTAGTTCTGTTACTGCTGGTACAATGGCAGGTTGTCAAGATTTAAGCGACGTTGAACGTGGTGTTTCAGTCGGCGGACGGGCGATAGGACACAGCATCTCCGATGCAGCGATGAAGTGGGGATTTTCCCGTACGACCATTTCACGAGTGTACCGTGTATAGCAGGAATCCGGTAAAACATCAAATTTCCGACATCGCTGCGGCCGGAAAAAGATCCTGCAAGAACGGGACCAACGACGACTGAAGAGAATCGTTCAACGTAACATAAGTGAAATCCTTCCGCAAATAGCTGCAAATTTCAATGCTGGGCCATCAACAAGTGTAGGCGTGCGAACCATTCAAAGGAATATAATCGATATGGGCTTTCGGAGCCGAAGGCCCACTCGGGTATCCTTGATGACCGCATGAGACAAAGCTTAGAGCCTCGTCTGGGACCATCAACACTGACATTGGACTGTTGGTGACTGGTCGGACGAATTTCGCCCCCCTCGTACTCTTACGGATTTATGGACAGCTCTGCAGGATTCCCCCCGGCACCACTTCAGACATTAGTCGAATCCACGGCACGTCGTGCTGCGGCACTTCTGTGTGCTCGCGGGGGCCCTACATGACGTTAGACAGGTGTACCAGTTTCTTTGGCTCTTCAGAGTGTAATTAAAATAAATACTCTAATTGACAGGTTATGTCATGAATTTCTTCAGAAACCAATTCTTATCAATTTTAATTGCATGTCTTGTTAACATCGACCTATCTCTTCTTCTTGCGCACCTTTATTCATCTTGTAATCGGCACTGATGGATAGATTAAACTTTTGCGGTGGAATGACTGGCGTAATTGTAAATATGTTTATGATTGCAGCTAGCATTTTTTATACACTGTATTGCACTCTGTTGATTGACTTGATGCTCTTGTGTTTACTGTGCCTGTATTTTCAGTGTGATTTAATGTTATTTAAGTGTGCACCGTGTGTGCAGTTAGCCAGCAATATACTTCAGCGTCCAACTACCTACGGTGAATCGCAGCTGCGGATGGTTACTCCTAGATATTTTACGGCACACACTCCTTCCAGTAATTTTTCATCAGTGGTGTAATTTCTTACATGTATAATTTACATATATTTATTTTGTGTCATCTGCCAGTCCATGCACCATTCATCGATCCTCTGTCGGCCTTTCCTGGAGTTCGCTAAGGCTTCTGACGTTGCTAGTTCCTTACATACAACCACATCTTTATCACAGTCGTCATATAGGTGTCTCTTTAGGGAGTTAGGCATTTCAATTGCAAAGTCAGAAAACATACATTCGCTAGCGAAATTCTTCGTACTTAATCCACCACAATTTGAGAAGAATAGTGATGTTTATATGTATAATACTACAGGAAGAAAAAAATCTTTATTAACCACTGTTGAAGGTGTCTGTGGCTTACAAAAAAATTCACAAAGCAGAAACAAAGGTTTTTTACCACTTGCCCGATAACGTTAAATGTCAGACAGCTAGCAAAGTCAGTTTCAGTGTAACCTAAAACCATTCCTTCTGGACGACTCTTTTTCCAGGGACGAATGTTTTCATTTAAAAACTGGTAGCCTGGTTGCACAACAGTTTGCACGAGTGCGACTAAAAAATAATGTGTTCCTTAACGTTAACGATGGTCGAGTATAATATCCTTTAAACTTACTCGATGCACAACATTTTTAATAGAAGAATCGTCCAAATCATCTATGGAACATCTTCGGGCACAGTTACCGAAATGAAACCGACCTTGAAGTGTATACAGCTCTTATACACTGATCAGCCAGAACACTATGACCACCGACGTACTGTTTATATAAACCCATCCAGGAGACAGCAGCGTCAACTGGCGAGGAATGACTGCTGGTCAGACACACGCACGGTGCGTGTTGCGTCAGTGGGCGTGCTGTCCGTGTGTAGAATGGGGAAGGCGTGCGATCTATCTGACAAGGGGAGGCCGCCAATTGTGAAATTCAGATTCGACTCATACTGCGCATAATAAAAGCTCATGGCCCGAGGTGTAATGTGGCAAAGCACCAAGATGCACTTCTCAGCCGTTGTCGAGAAAATCGACAGTTAAAAGAAACCGTTGCGGTGAAATACTCTCTACGATTAATGATTTTTCTACAGCGTCGTGGCGCAGCGGTAAGCGCTGGAGTTCGTAATCCGAAGGTCGCCGGATCGAATCTCGCGCCATTCAATTTTTTTTATTATTTTATATATATATATATATATATATATATATATATATATATATATATATAAACTATTAATGAATTGCTTATGCATGTTGGTGAAAGCGGATCGCTCTCCAATTGTACCGCCTCCATTTTTCCGTTTGTTTAACAGGGTGTACCAAAGCTCTCCCGTCCGCACTCATTTTCGACGATGTTATAAGTTGCGCTAGGGACCGCATCTACCTTCTTTCGAAGTTAGCAGGCAACTACGCTGTTATGCGGAGGATCGTTTCGGCCCCTTCAACATCTGTCCTTCAAGTGTAACGAGCGAGTAACGGAGTTTATATTTCATACCTGCCACAGCAAGTTTGTATTCATGGGTTCTCTATTCTAATTTGACTTACGCTATACGTATTCGTTTCGGAATATCGTTTCTACGTCTTCCGTTAACTATACGTGGTTAACCTTATGAAGACAATTAATAACATTTGTGAAATACAACTTTGTATGCGGAAAACATAATGATGTTCGAAGTCGCCAGTTTATCCACGACAAACGGCTTTCAACAACTTATTATATGCATAATTGTTGCAACTGATTGCCGGGAATTATATATATATATATATATATATATATATATATATATATATATATATATATATATATATATATTTGAATTACAAAAAACAAAATACTAATAAAAAAAAGGTTGAATGGCGCGAGATTTGATCCGGCGACCTACGGATTACGAACCCGAGCGCTTACCGCTGCACCACGACGCTGTACGAAATTACTAATCGTAGAGAGTATTTCACCGCAACTGTTTCTCTTAACTGTCGATTTTCTCGACAACGGCTGAGAAGTGCATCTTGGTGCTTTGCCACAGTACACCTCTGGCCGTGAGCTTTTATTATGCGCAGTATGAATCGAGTCTGAATTTCACAATTGGCGGCCTCCCCTTGTGAGTTAGACCAGCGCCAGATTGTGATGCCCCGGAGGCTCGGTACGAACATTTCGGAAACTGCACGACTTGACGGGTGTTTGCCGAGTGCTGTGGTGAGTGTCTTCAAGACGCGGTGAGAGCACGTCCAGATGTCGTGAGGTTGCGCGGCCGCCTGTGATTACCGATGTCAGACGCTTTAGGGTTGACAGACAGGTAAAACCGGACAGGCGGCGAACTGTGGCGGAACTAACATCAGCCCTTAACGCCGTACAGAGTAGAAGTGTGTCTGAACACACAGTGCACAGAACAATCCCAACGACAGGCCTCCGCAACCGATGACCCGTACATGTGCCAATGTTAACGCCACGACACCAGTAACTACTACTGGAATGGGCCCCTGACCATCGCCACTGGACGTTGGCGCAGTGGCAGAGAGTTACATTTTCTGATGAATCTCGATAACTTCTTCATCATGCCGATGGAATCCGACTTCTTCTAGGGGAACAGTTCCTTGACAGCTTTACTGCGGGATGGAGACAAACTGACGGAGGCTCCATTACGCTCTGGGGAAGATTCACGTGGACATCCATGGGTCCAGTGAAGCTCGTGCAAGGCACCATGACGGCCAAGGAGTATCGTACATTGGTTGGAGACCACGTAATCCCTTCATGATGATCATGATCCCCGACGGCAGAGGCATTTTTCAACAAGGTTATGTGCCAAGTCACAAGGGAAGGAGTGTGATGAAGTGTTTCGAAGAACACAGTGACGAGTTCCAATTTATGTTCTGCCCCCCCCCCCCCTCCTCACCAGATCTGAATCTGATCGAACATCTGGATCTGGGATGTGATCGAACGTGGCGTCAGAGCTCATCGTCCCCACCCCTTCTCCCGGGAATTTACGGGAATGGAGCGACTTGTGTTTGCAGATGTGGTGCCAGCTTCCTCCAGCAAGCTACCAAGGCCCCATTGCTTCCGGACATACCGGCTATTAGGCAGGTGGTCATTATGATTTGGCTGATCGGTGTACATATAATATTATAACATGCTGTGGTACACCTATGGGAGGCGGCGCGGAATAGCCGTGCGGTTAGAGGCGCCTTGTCGCAGTTGACCCCGTCAGAGTTCCAGTCCTCCTTCGGGAATGGGTGTGTGTGTTGTCCTTAGCGTAAGTTAGTTTCAGGTAGATTAAGTAGTGTGAAAGCTTAGGGACCGATGACCTCCGTAGTTTGGTCCCATAGAACTTACCACAAATTTCCGATTTTTACACCTATGAGATACACTAACGAGTGAATTTCATTTCTATAACTGTGTTTAAGAATTTGAATATGAAGCCATAAATATCTTCAAAATCGATTGTAAATTAGGTAAACAGTAAACACAGTGGAGTGGAAAACTGGTGTGAAAAGATCCTGAGCTACCAAACAAGACAACTGCACTGAAATGATCTGATTGACTGCAGACACACTGTGCTGTGTGCGGCAGTATGCCTAGGATGTTATTAGCAACCCTAATGTATAGATTGACTGTACTCCCTGGTGATTTGTCCTCTTCCCTCTCTGGTGACGGAAGTGTGTATCTGGTGATAGAAGAACCCGGGAGAGGTGAGTTGGTTGCTGATAGGAGCCACCAGTAAAGGCGGCAGCTTCCTGGCTCGAGAAGAGCTTTTCCATAAGCTGTCAGTGTGGTTTGTTGATGGGCCGGACGCACGCAGTGGGTGACCACAGGTCTGCATTTGTGTGGAGTCTGCAGGCGGTGCGGCCTGAATCTACGGCAGTGACTGTGTCTACTCCAGGTTGAAGCTCGGAATGAATCAATGTACGCTCCTGGTTGAACCAGTTAATGTGTCTTGGTGGCCGCACTGCCGTTTCCCAGTTACCACTTACAGATTGTGCACCGACAGTGTGATTCAAAATATATTAATTGGTTTGACACTCTGTATTCTTGAAGACGCAAAGCCAGTTCTTTTTGCTGATGATACAAGTATAGTAATCACACCGAACAAACAAGAATTAGCTGAGGAAATTGTAAATAATGTCTTTCAGAAAATTATTAAGTGGTTCTCTGCAAATAGACCCTCAATAAATTTTGAAAAAAAAAACACAATTCTCTACAGTAAATGGCATAACACCGTTGATAAATATAGACTTTGAACAGAAGTCTGTTACTGAGGCAGAATATTCAAAATTTCTGGGTGTGTGTGTGTTGATGAGAAATTGAACTGGAAGAAACACATTGATGATCTGCTGAAACGTTTAGGCTCAGCTGCTTATGCTATTAGGATTACTGCAAAGTTTGTTGATAAACGTATCAGTAAATTAGACTGCTATGTCCATTTTTATTCACTGCTTTCATATGGCATCGTATTTTGCGGTAGTTCATCATTAAAAGAAAAAATATTCACTGCACAATAGCGTGTAATCAGAACAAAAGCTGGGGCCCACCCAGGATCATCTTGCAGATGTTTATTTAAGGAACTCGGGATATTCACAGTAACTTCGCAATACATATATTCAGTTATGAAATTTTGTTATTAAGAAGCCATCATTGTTCAAAAACAATTGTGAAGTGCATAGCTACAACACTAGAAGAAAGGATGATCTTCACCATTGTGGGTTAAATCTGACTTTGGCACAGAAAGGCGTGAATTATGCTGCCGCAAAAATCTTTGATCGTTTGCCAAATAGCATTAAAAGTCCGACAACCAACCAACATTTCAAAACAAATAAAATAATTTCTGAATGACAACCCCTTCTACACAATAGATGAATTTTTACATATGAAGTAGTAACTGCAAGAAAAAAAGTATAATGGAAACTTGTTAAACTGACACGTTTCACACTATTATGAAATGTCGTATTCATGATCTATGGAACAAGTATTAATTTAATGTAATAAATATACATTCAGTCGTCGTGTGCTGGACACAGCGGTAGATTTCACGTGAACGTCCATTGTGAATAGACAGGTATATGATTACCTTTACCGCCTTTGAACCAGAGGCGTATTTTAATTTTGTTCCGCAACTGTAGCATTGTAGGATGGCATGTGTTTGATGTGCAGTCGGCTTATTAAACGTAAGCAAACTGTGCTACACTGTCTGGCCTCGCCAAGAATTTATAGTTTGCTGTTATTAAGACTCGGTTGTATCCGGATAACCTGTGACCTTTCTTCATACGTGTGCTGACTGTGGGCCAAGGTTCCAGTACAAAGCGCCACGTGGCGGCGCAGTTTTGACTTAGATATCTGGGCTCCTGCATAGGAAAGCCTCATTCCTAATTATTGTGTTTATTGTAATTGTTCTTCTAAATTAGTTGATATCTTTCTTGATTGGTTCATTATACACAAAATAAATACTGAAGCTCTTAATTCAATGCTGTTCGGACACTGTGGCTCCGGTTTGTCTCCTACGCTATAATATGGAAAACATGGTGCAAAATTTTTAATTAAACATTTTGTTTTGTCTCTTGTTAGTTATTGAACTTTTAATTACACTGAAATTGTAATATTTTCTTAAGTGTCTTGTTATGTCTTTAATTTAACTTCTGCTCTAAGTTTGCTTCTGGAACTTGATGTTTAACGCTATAACACTGAATACAGTACTGTCACTGTTGTCTTTTTTGGGGCTAAGGAGAGTAACTTATTGCAAATCAGAATTTTGTGTTATCAATAAACGAATATTGTTATATTGTAAACTCTATCAGTCGATTCCACCTTTTTATTTTTCTATGGTCCTGCCTACCAATACACATCTCCTTGCCACATTACTAAGACTAATTTTTTAAATCAAACTTCGAGCATGTTTAATTTCTATCCATATTTGTTAGCCAAGTGGAGGCTGTTCACGTACGCATTAAAGTCCAACTTTCATTTTGCAGCACGGCGTGGCAAGGCTAGAGAACAAACGACCCACAAGGCGATCTGAAAGCAAATTTATCATGCTGGAGCTATTTCTGTCGCTCAAGAAGGAGCTAGAAAGGCTGGAACTTGATGTTTAACGCTATATTCGCAGTTTTTCCTCCCTTGCCGTCTCCGCCTTTTTCGACTTTGGTAATTCGTGTATGCCATTTGTGCCAGTGTGTCGGCATGCTACATACTGTGGCGCGAAGAGTTCAGTGCGTAACAGGACTGCGGACATCTACCTGCAAACAAACAGAAGATTAATTGCGTGACGATTTTAATGAGGTGATAATTAATACTTTATGGTGACTGTTACATCTGTTAGTCAGTTAATACAGGTCACCACGAAAGAATGAATGGGAAACTCTCCGGAAACTACTGAGCTATTTTTCTCTAGTTTAATGAAACATTACTCGCAACCGGTTCTAAAACACGAACATTGTAACCCACATAATTCCGATTCCAGATTCTGAAGAGACACAGTATAAACCAGTTACTATTTCTATTAGATGCTGTTCGAATTATTAAGGTGACTGGCGTTTGTGTAATGAAAAACGATAGTAAACACCGGACGTTAACAGACCTCACATCATTGCATTACTTTCACGTATTTTTCGCTTTAAACAACGAAAAACGCAATTTCAGCGTTTTTGATGGCAGATGACGGATATGTGCTGTTTCGTCTCACTTTACGACACTGTAGTAAGTTAACTACCACTAATAAACGATTTATCAGTTATGATGAGGAGCTCTATCATATTGTTGGCTGACTATGCTATTGCCAACTACAATGTTTTGTCGTTGCGTGACCTTATGTAAATCCAGATTGGTGTAATGCATGGAGGTATTAAGAGTTTACATGTGCGTAAAATGTTTTATGTGAGGAAGTGTTTCAGGTGCTATGGTGTTGCATTATGTATAATGGTGTTTCCCGTGACTAAGGTGTCATGAAGAGTTGTGCTGCTAACACGTTTGTGAGAAACAACTGATTTTAATATCTCCACCGTGGTTGACGATAGCTTCTCAGAGACACGCAGCTACAATGAGTTTTCTTACTTGACAGATTTCAGACTGCCCCTGGCTATCCATGTTGGTAGCAACGTGGATATACACTGTATAGAACCATTTACTGTACTGAAGGAGGACGTTATGTTATGATATAAACGTACGTATATCGGCATTTCATCCACTGCAAGTTTTGGATATAATTATGTGTACTCTTATGTTAGGTGCTGTATCCAAATATTTTCAGTCCCATGTTTTTCAGATCCGAAGATGGCTACAGAAAACTGCCAAAACCGGTCATTTATGTGAATAAATTATTTTAACAATCTTGGCAACTGAAAATTTATTCGGTGTTGGCCCATACATTGATGGTCGATAACTATCCTACATAAAAGCACATGAAGTTACGCGAAAATGGTTTCGTTTTGTTGTAAAACAGTGTGGAGCTAAGCACAGCTTGCTATGCTCCAGTGACAGTATGGGTTTCGTATGTTAAAAAAAAAAAAACACGCTTTACTTTGAGTGAGACTGGCTAGATGATAAAGCCATATGGCAGCGTACTAGTGATATTGGGTACCTTTGTATGACGTATTCCATTTAACCGACATAGATGTGCAGGGTTTTCAAATACGTCTGATGATGGAATTATTTTTCCGAAATAAATCGATCATCTAATCTATGTTGCACGAGTAGCATCAATAAAGTGCAACTTGGGAGAGTCTGCAACCTTTGTCACGTTAAAATGACAGTAAAGACTCTACGCACCTGTGTCAACTTAACATATTCACTTCTTCTGGATGTCAGTAATGAGTTCTGGAAGTGTGGCCGCGCGCGTTGTGGAGTGACTTGAAAAGACTTTGGCACTAGGTATTTGAATAAACGACAATAACTAAGAGCTGTTTTATGCAGAAAAATCCTTTTACTTAAGTCCAGTAACACGCAGTCCCAAGATTTAGGACTGTTCATATGAAATGTATTAGGTAGTTCGTTCAAACCGTTACAGTACGTACTCTCACTAGTTAGTATGGGACTGAGTAATTATACGAAAAGGTAAACTGTATTAAACCAGTAGTGGAGGTCTTGAAATGGAATAAAAGTCAAATAAGTTAACAACGCATGATGGACCATACACAGCCTGTACGACTGAAGCAGTAGCACGCTCATGACTGTAGAGCGCTAGTGCCAAACCAAATTGTTACCTGGCAATAAAATCCAGATCGACAGCGACAGTGGTGGATAATGTTTAGGTCCGTGTTGAAACACACAAATGACTCACAGTGGACACGAATTACAAATATCTTATATTGCCTTATCAGTTCCCCACTTAGTTTTGTAGAATGGCTAGTTCAAATCAAAGTTGATCATGTTTGGATCTAAACCTAAATTAAAAAAAAAAACTAAGTCTGTTTTACAATAAGCTGAAAAGTGTTGGAGATAATACCTGTATTTACTTATGGAGTTGCGTAAACAACTGGCCTGTCTGAGATGGGAGAGATACGGGTTTGGGAAGTGGAGCTTGCTGGTTTTTCTACCCCTGCCTTACGATATTTCGAGAACAGTTACCATCTCCTATTCCTTATAACAGTAATTGCAAATTTGTGGACGAGCGTTTACTATTTACGACGCCTCTGCTTCCGTTCACTTTATTTTCAAGCACGCATTTCTCGCGGTTTTCTCATATTTTTGTCCACTCCCTGTATTTCAGCAAAATAAACATATCAATAAGGATAAAACACAAAAACACATACATTTTTGCCTTGGAATCAGACAAATACATTTCGTTCACACGCGTGCAATCGGAAAGGGTTGAACACAGTAAATGTTAATCAGAAGGAACATAGCCAGTTATGCTTATTGTGCTTAATGTAAACCTTGATTTCTAACACGCAGTGTCGGATACAATGCAACATGACTCTGATGAATATTTTTGAGCCGTCAACCACGCAACGAAGTTTCCAGTATCTTACTCCTTTCATAACACGTTAACTACGGGAACAGTAATGGCGCATTTTATTTTCTAATACTCATGACAGAAGAACAGACTTCAGCCCGGGACAACGTTATTCACACGGAAGAACAAAGTAAATGTCCACTGAAATCACTGTATTCTGAGATTGAGCGTGTATGGAGTTACTGGGACATCTGTTTACAAACAGAGCAGGCCCTAACTGAACTGTAGCAGTCCTCTAAAATACTGCAGTAACTGCTGTGTCGTAAGATACGCTGCCAGCGCCTCCGATTTCCTCAACAAGCGGATTCTCACTCGTTTATTAGAATTATATATTAATACCTTCAGCAGCTGACGGGCGCTGATATATATCAACGGGGACAGGTGAAAATGTGTGCAGGTCACCAATGATGTCTATTCTTTCGGACATGTTTCCGTAATCTCATGACAGACAGATTGTATCTACATCGCTGGTCAGCTGATATAGTGTACACTGTCAGTTGCAGGTTGCCCATATAATGGCTTCCAGGGGATAAAAAAAATTTCATTTCCGGTATTTCATACTCTTATTTACGTTGTTTTGTTTCTTTTTCCGGGCCTAATCCCGTGTCACCTCATGATCGTCGGTCAGTGATTGCTTCCGTGCGGACGCACACCAAGCTCGAGTTGTTACAGGAATCGGCGAGATGCCGCCAGTAATGAGTATAATGAGTAGAGAAGTTACACTAGCAGTGTGTGGTATATGCTGGAAAGTTGGGCCTGATGAGAGTCGTGCTAGGGTAGTCCGGCATTTGCTGTGACCGTTGTCCGGATGGCGTAGAGGTCGGAGCATCTGCCTTAGTAAGCAGGAGGCTCGGGTTCGAATCCTGGTCTGCCACAAATTTTAAGCGTGCCGCATCCATTAAAACAATGCCCTCTGTCACTTAATGTCCGTAATTCCTTCGTGTCTTGGTCCACAGGGCCGGATCTGGATTTGGGAGTGTTAGTGGCAGAGGGTGGGGGTGGTGGTGGGGGGGGGGGGGGGGGAGGGAGGGTGAGGGTGTCCTCACTGTTGCAACCTCGTTCCCTCCAGGGCCGAATTTGAGAACTCCATCCGTCTGTGTGTAGTATTATCGATACGAATGTCTGACATTGCTTTTTTTCGTAATGTATGTGAATCGCGTGACTGGGATGGGACGAGAGAAGGAGCCTGGTATTTACCTAACAGGATGTGGAAAACCGCCAAAAAACACATCCAGCATGGCCAGCACACCAGACCCGGTCGTTAACCCATCGCGCGGATTCGATCCGGGCCCGACACGTCACCTCGATTCCCGGAAGCGGCGAGTTAACGGGAGCGGCTATATGGGCGGACCCATTCCGAGGTTTAATCTTATGTTAAAATTTTAACACAATAGGCCAAAATTAAAATTAGAAACTGTGTCTATGTCTGCAGGCATTATTACTCGTGGAGCAGAGATTAGCCAGGCTATGTTCACCCATATCTAAGAATGAGAGCGCTTAGCAATTTCCAACTAACTTTACACAACGTTTTGGAAATGTTTTCTCGCTGACACTCGTCACAAAACAATGAAAAGAAAAGAGTTTGCGGCCGAAGCCAACTATATTTATGCTGTTTATGCAGTAAAACTTGAGTATGAGCATTACGTTTTAACCTATTAATCCTTTACCACTAACCGTATTCGCAACACAGCTTGCAGACAGTATCCGTATATATCAATGAACGTACCTACAAAATTACATCATTTTACTACACATTGTTCCAGGGCTATAACGTCATAAACATTCAGATTTGTGAAAACTAAATGACTTGTTTGCATTGTTTTCAATCATTGATGGATACAGTTACAGTTAAACAGGTTGTTTCCCACATCGTATTTTGGTCGTATGGCACCACCACTCCAAGAAATTTTCATTACAGATGGAAATAAGTAGTGAAAACTAATGTAGAGAACAAAAACGCATGTTGTCATAGTCTGCCCGGCTCCCCCGTCGGAGGTTCGTGTCCTCCCTCAGGAGCCGGCCGATGTGGCCCAGCGGTTCTTGGCGCTTCAGTTCGGAACCGCGCGACCGCTACGGTCGCAGGTTCGAATCCTGCCTCGGGCATGGATGTGTGTGATGTCCTTACGTTAGTTAGGTTTAAGTAGTTCTAATTTCTAGGGGACTGATGACCTCCGATGTTAAAGTCCCATAGTGCTGAGAGCCATTTGAACCATTTTTGAGCCTCCCTCGGGCATGGATGTCTGTGTCGTCCTCAGTGTTAAGTTAGTTTAAGTTAGTTTTAGTAGTGTGTAAGCTTAGGGACCGATGACATCAGCAGTTTGGTCCCATAAGACCTTATCACAGATTTCTAAAATTATATATATATATATATATATATATATATATATATATATATATATATATATATATAGGGTGTTACAAAAAGGTACGGCCAAACTTTCAGGAAACATTCCTCACACACAAATAAAGAAAATATCTTATGTGGACATGTGTCCGGAAACGCTTACTTTCCATGTTAGAGCTCATTTTATTACTTCTCTTCAAATCACATTAATCATGGAATGGAAACACACAGCAACAGAACGTACCAGCGTGACTTCAAACACTTTGTTACAGGAAATGTTCAAAATGTCCTCCGTTAGCGAGGATACATGCATTCACTCTCCGTCGCATGGAATCCCTGATGCGCTGATGCAGCCATGGAGAATGGCGTATTGTATCACAGCCGTCCACAATACGAGCACGAAGAGTCTCTACATTTGGTACCGTGGTTGCGTAGACAAGAGCTTTCAAATGCCCCCATAAATGAAAGTCAAGAGGGTTGAGGTCAGGAGAGCGTGGAGTCCATGGAATTGGTCCGCCTCTCAATCCATCGGTCACCGAATCTGTTGTTGAGAAGCGTACGAACACTTCGACTGAAATGTGCAGGAGCTCCATCGTGCATGAATCACATGTTGTGTCGTACTTGTAAAGGCACATGTTCTAGCAGGACAGGTAGAGTATCCCGTATGAAATCATGATTACGTGCTCCATTGTGCGTAGGTGGAAGAACATGGGGCCCAATCAAGACATCACCAACAATGCCTGCACAAACGTTCACAGAAAATCTGTGTTGATGACGTGATTGCACAATTACATGAGGATTCTCGTCAGCCCACATATGTTGATTGTGAAGATTTACAATTTGATTACGTTGGAATGAAGCCTCATCCGTAAAGAGAACATTTGCACTGAAATGAAGATTGACACATTGTTGGATGAACCATTCGCAGAAGTGTACCCGTGGAGGTCAATCAGCTGCTGATAGTGCCTGCACACGCTGTACATTGTACGGAAAGAACTGGTTCTCCCGTAGCACTGTCCATACAGTGCCGTGGTCAACGTTACCTTGTACAGCAGCAACTTCCCTGACGCTGACATTAGGGTTACAGTCAATTGCACGAAGAATTGCCTCTTCCATTGCAGGTGTCCTCGTCGTTCTATGTCTTCCCCAGTCGCGAGTCATAGGCTGGAATGTCCCGTGCTCCCTAAGACGCTGATCAATCGCTTCGAACGTCTTCTTGTCGGGACACCTACGTTCTGGAAATCTGTCTCGATACAAACGTACCGCGCCACGGCTATTGCCCCGTGCTAATCCATACATCAAATGGGCATCTGACAACTCAGCATTTGTAAACATTTCACTGACTGCAAAACCACGTTCGTGATGAACACTAATCTGTTGATGCTACGTACTGATGTGCTTGATGCTAGTACTGTAGAGCAATGAGTCGCATGTCTACACAAGCACCGAAGTCAACACTACCTTCCTTCAATTGGGCCAACTGGCGGTGAATAGAGTACAGTACATACTGACGAAACTAAAATGAGCTCTAACATGGAAATTAAGCGTTTCCGGACACATGTCCACTTAACATCTTTTCTTTATTTATGTGTGAGGAATGGAGGAATGTTTCCTGAAAGTTTGGCCGCACCTCTTTGTAACAACATACATATATACATATATATATATATATATATATATATATATATATATATATATATATATATATATATATTTCTCAACTCCAACAGCTGTCTGATAATTAAACTGTCGGTTCTAGACCCGTAACAGCGCTATTTATGTGAATAAATAGTATTATTAGTAGTGTATGGCTGCTGTTTTCTTCTCAGGGGAAGAACCGTCCTATAAAACTAGGTTTTCTTAAAACGAAACGCACATTACACAGACTTTACTCATTTAGTGTTTGATTTAGTGAACCCTTAACGACTTTCAAGAAATCTGAAACGCAATTACTTCTGTTACAGGGTCTAGGCACTGTGTAAAGAGAACTCGATAAGTGAAATTTTGATAAGGAAGCTATGTCCGGAATTGGACCGTCTGCATATTAAATATGTTTGAAGATCGAAATCCTTTCAAATCACCTGCTGCACGGTGCACATAGAAATTGAGGGGAGAGTGCCATGATAAGTCCCTATTGTAATCATGACGTCACATTGCTTTTACGTCCGAGTACAACAACTGCTTCGCTACTAGGACGGTTGACTGTGGTGATTGACAGGCGCGCCGTGTTCTCGACTTTGAAAAGGACACTCTTCGTCAAGCAGAAGAGAAGCCGACGACGAGTTTTCGAAACATTGTCCACGCTACGGGCTGTTGCAGCCCACACGTACGTATGTGTAAGTAGCATGAAGTGGGAGAGTTAAAACAAATCAGACTTTTGAACCTGTCTTACAGCCAAACGGTACACTTCCTGACAGGTGTTCCCGATCAAAATTTTACCTATTAAAATTTTATTTTCGTGGAGCTCCACAGCCTCAACGTCTTTTGAAAATGAAATCATGGTCCAAGTGAATTGTATTCTTTTTATTACCTGAGTAGTCGACCAATATCAACCTTGGGTCATTTTCAAGCTGGAAGCTTAAGAAACGTGCTTGAAAATGACTCAAGGTTGAAAGTGGACGATCGCACAGATAATAAAAAGTGAGCCGTGGCGCCATTAAGTTACTAGACTGTTCTGTCTGGCGCCACTAGCTCAAGGGTAGTATCGACTATCCCTCTTGCGGCCCATTGCCAATATCTATGAGGAAGAGTTGGCATCAGTGGGTTGTGTCCATAGGTCTTTGCTTACTGGTATATATATACGGGTTCGCTGACCCGAGAGTGAGAGGCACCACGTCGGGGGATTGGCGGTAGCGTCTCGGCAAGAGGCTGATCGAGGTCGGAGCGGCCGATTCCACGAGCTACCCAAAGAGGACCTGCGCAGAGCGAAGATACTGGAGTACATCACCGGGGTCAACGTCAACTACAAGCAGCAGGCCGACATCCCGTCGGTGGGTTGGCGACATTCGTGTCGGACCGCCGCTCGCGGCCTGGCTGTCCCCTTCTACCTGGCTTTCATCGGCACCACTCAGTAACCGCCGCGACGCACCGTGGATCCGCGGAGCTGCTTGCTAATGAAGGGGAGTAACATTCTGGAATCCTCTTGGTGACTGGTGTCATTGTCCACCCGATCTCCTAAATATTTTCTGGTTTATACTCGACCCTCAGAGTTTTGTTCGATCGACTATTTGGTCGTAAATATAGGCCGTAGTATTGTACTATGATACTGGTTGTCGTTTAAAAATTTGCCCCGTAACTATATTACCCTTCTTTATTATTTTATGGTTTGTACCCGACCCTCGGAGCATTACTAGATTGGCTCTTTGGTCATAAATATAGACCATAGTATTGTATGTACTAGAAACTAGTTGTCGTTTGAAAACTTGTTCCGATATTAGATTGCCCTCCCTTTCTAGTTAATACCCGATCATTAATGTTTTAATGAATCACTTCCTGGTCGCAAATAAAGTCGGAACAATTGTACCAAGGTACAGATTGCCGTTAAACAAACAGTGGCCTTGTGATTAGACTTAGAAGTTCACCGGTTCAATTCAATTCAATTGTTATTATATTTAAGATAATGTGAACTACCTGTTGTACTAAGCTGTACATTCCTGTCTTTGAAAGACCGGGTCATTATTGGTGTATTCTTAACTGGATCTTGTGGTTCTGCCAAGTGAGTTCTCTTGTAATAAGTGCTCATACGTAATGTTTTAAAACGTTCCTTCAGAGCGGCCTTCATAGCTGAGAATCAATTTAACTTTTGACATATTAACAGCCAACTGCCACCAGGGCTTTAGTGAGAGTAAGATTGTCAATGGGGACGGATTGGGATCCAGTCGCACCTTGTTGCTGACCGAAATGAAAAGGTTGCCCGTTTTGAAGCAAGCTTTATCACTGTCATAATGGTTTTCTGATTTGTTTAACCTTTAAGCGTAGGTGCACATCTTAACCCCAAATCTTTCGACATACAATTTCCAAAAAAAAAAAAAAAAAAGTCATTTGTTTGAGTAATTGAAATACTCTTGTCATCAATATTACTTATATGTTTTCATGTGTTACAGAAGGGCATTTAATAAGAGAAACAGTGTCCAGCACAGCCGGCCGCTGTGGTCGAGCGGTTCTAGGCGCTTCAGTCCGGAATCACGCTGCTGCTACGGTCGCAGGTTCAAATCCTGCCTCGGGCATGGATGTATGTGAAGTCCTTAGGTTAGTTGGGTTTAGGTCTAGAGGACTGATGACCTCAGATGTTAAGTCCCATAGTGCTCAGAGCCATTTGAACCATTTTGTGTTTCACCCGACAACGGGCAAGCTGCAGGTCCGGGCCCTAGTAATTATTGTCATGTTGTTCTTGTTTAGGTTTCTCTTGTGAAAGCTTATTCATTTCACAAATTTGTTAATTTGTAAGGAAAACAAACTTATGGTTATATATTGTTAAATAAACAGGTTGTGTGAAAAGAAATTTACATTGGTGGGTCCTCCATTCCACGTTTTCCTTCATACCAGTAACTACCACGTCTCAAAAAGAACACAGCCTACTGGGGCCATGGTTCCACTCTCAAAATTTTTGCCTACTATTTCTCCTCTATAGCCGCTAGAAACCCGTAATTTGAATTGTGAAACATCATTTATGTAAAATACAAATTAGATGCGGTCATATACAATAACATATTTTCATGTATTTTACAGACTTACACGAGCAGGTAACATACGGCACCACAGTCTTCTCAGGTATCGCATGTGCACAGGAGATATCGAATGTACCATTCATTTAGGCGGGAAAATGGTATGTACGTAGCCTCCGTATTGTAGGCCAACGGTGTTGTCGTAGTGATAACACTGGTCCCCTTCAGATCACTGAAATTAAGTGCTGTCGGGCTTGGCTAGCATTTGGATGGGTCACCGTTGGGGCTGCAGAGCCCTCGTGAGACCAATTGAGAAGTTACTTGATGGGGAAGCAGCGGCTGCTGTCGTGAAAACTGACAACGCCCGAGAGAGCGGTGTGCTGACCACATGCGCCGCCATATCCGCATCCAGTGACGCGTATGGGCTGAGGATGACATGGCGGTCGGTTGGTACCGTTGGGCCTTTCTAGGCCTGTCCCTAGTACTTAGCATTACAGACGCAGCGCAGCTTCTTTTTTAAAATTCTGTTACAGAGTGGTAATCAGACACATTATGAAAAATTACCAGTTGACGTTATCTCAGATACCTGCATTACTGTTCTGACACCGAAGGACAAAGACACATAGGACGATTAGGATTTACAACGGTAAATAAACGGTCAGATGTATTTCCTGTGCTTTGCGCTAATACAGTCAGTATTACGCTCCGTCACTTGTCTGCGGGAAGTACAGAGAGGAACGGGGGTTTTTCTTTTAATTGAAAACACGAGTAGAAAGGGAAACTGCGTTGGACAAAAAGCAACAGGGCGGCGGCCGAAACGCGTCGATCCGCAGCGATGCCCTGTCCCGCGCGGCGGCGTCCTCGGACGGGCCGACTGATTAAAGTGTGCTCCTCCCTCCCTCCTCCCCCTCGCTCCCCCCCTCTCTTCACTGGTCCGGAGCCCGCTCCCCTGCCCCTCCCCCTCCCCCGCGTCTCCTCCCACTCGCCAGCACTTTTTCGCCGGATCTGAAGAATCGTTCGCAGAACGTATCAGGAAATTAAATCTCGCAGCTCGTGTTTTCAATTAGGGAGCTCCGGAGCGTTTCCACTCAATAATTCCGAACAAATTTCACTGTCTGTCACATCCGTATTTTCTGCAGATGAAGCAAAATCTTTTCGCTAACCTTTGAAAGCGAAATTGCGGACCGTTTACCAAAAGTTTCACTCTCCTCTTCCTGTTCATAACGGCTGTAGATGACTGGGCAATAAACAAAATTGGCGTGAAAATATATTTTTCTGTTAGCGGCAAATCTTCAATTATCTGTTTTATTTCGTTTTATATACGAATTTCTTTTACGTGCAAGACGGTATATGCAAGCTATCTGACTTCAAATTCTCACTGCGAATAACACTACAATCACCAAGCTAAAATACTATTTCAGCAATATCACATTATTAGTAATACTGAAGATTAGCCGGCTTCTAAAGAGGCATAAAATCGATCTGGTCTTCTGGCCTCCAGCAAAAATTCCAGTCATGACGCCTCTGAAAGGCGATATAGGCGTCACAACGTGAGGAATATGCAGAATACCGTCTTGTGTGTTGCACAATTGTATGCGGAACAGACTGTGCTCACACTACCGAACACGAGAGATCCTCTTTACTACGATATGCCGAGAAATCAGCGGTAGTAGAACATGCTTTTACAAACGGACAACGAATTGCATTCGACGAAACATATATCATTAAGCGGAAAATTGCTTAGAAATTAGAATTATATATTAATACCTTCAGCTGCTGACGGGCGTTGATATACACTCCTGGAAATTGAAATAAGAACACCGTGAATTCATTGTCCCAGGAAGGGGAAACTTTATTGACACATTCCTGGGGTCAGATACATCACATGATCACACTGACAGAACCACAGGCACATAGACACAGGCAACAGGGCATGCACAATGTCGGCACTAGTACAGTGTATATCCACCTTTCGCAGCAATGCAGGCTGCTATTCTCCCATGGAGACGATCGTAGAGATGCTGGATGTAGTCCTGTGGAACGGCTTGCCATGCCATTTCCACCTGGCGCCTCAGTTGGACCAGCGTTCGTGCTGGACGTGCAGACCGCGTGAGACGACGCTTCATCCAGTCCCAAACATGCTCAATGGGGGACAGATCCGGAGATCTTGCTGGCCAGGGTAGTTGACTTACACCTTCTAGAGCACGTTGGGTGGCACGGGATACATGCGGACGTGCATTGTCCTGTTGGAACAGCAAGTTCCTTTGTCGGTCTAGGAATGGTAGAACGATGGGTTCGATGACGGTTTGGATGTACCGTGCACTATTCAGTGTCCCCTCGACGATCACCAGTGGTGTACGGCCAGTGTAGGAGATCGCTCCCCACACCATGATGCCGGGTGTTGGCCCTGTGTGCCTCGGTCGTATGCAGTCCTGATTGTGGCGCTCACCTGCACGGCGCCAAACACGCATACGACCATCATTGGCACCAAGGCAGAAGCGACTCTCATCGCTGAAGACGACACGTCTCCATTCGTCCCTCCATTCACGCCTGTCGCGACACCACTGGAGGCGGGCTGCACGATGTTGGGGCGTGAGCGGAAGACGGCCTAACGGTGTGCGGGACCGTAGCCCAGCTTCACGGAGACGGTTGCGAATGGTCCTCGCCGATACCCCAGGAGCAACAGTGTCCCTAATTTGCTGGGAAGTGGCGGTGCGGTCCCCTACGGCACTGCGTAGGATCCTACGGTCTTGGCGTGCATCCGTGCGTCGCTGCGGTCCGGTCCCAGGTCGACGGGCACGTGCACCTTCCGCCGACCACTGGCGACAACATCGATGTACTGTGGAGACCTCACGCCCCACGTGTTGAGCAATTCGGCGGTACGTCCACCCGGCCTCCCGCATGCCCACTATACGCCCTCGCTCGAAGTCCGTCAACTGCACATACGGTTCACGTCCACGCTGTCGCGGTATGCTACCAGTGTTAAAGACTGCGATGGAGCTCCGTATGCCACGGCAAACTGGCTGACACTGACGGCGGCGGTGCACAAATGCTGCGCAGCTAGCGCCATTCGACGGCCAACACCGCGGTTCCTGGTGTGTCCGCTGTGCCGTGCGTGTGATCATTGCTTGTACAGCCCTCTCGCAGTGTCCGGAGCAAGTATGGTGGGTCTGACACACCGGTGTCAATGTGTTCTTTTTTCCATTTCCAGGAGTGTATATACTTATATGGATATGGTGTCTGTTCGGACATGTCCGAAAGAACAGACACCATATCCATATAAGTATACATTGCTTAGAGGTGGAAGAGTGCACACAGCCAAACCATTTCCTTATACGCAACTGAACTGGACGTCAGTGATGTCACAGTCGGTATCACTGCTACGCATGGAAGGCAGTAGCAACCACACGACACAGCAGCTAATTTCACAGACGGACTTATATGTCTTGTATACTCATATCTCACACGAAAAAAAAGTTTCAACACTGACATTCAGGGCCGGAGAGTGTGGCCGAGCGGTTCTAGGCGCTTCAATCTGGAACCGCGCGATCGCTACGGTCGCAGGTTCGAATCCTGCCCCTGGCATGAATGTGTGTGATGTCCTTAGGTTGGTTAGGTTTAAATAGTTCTACGTTCTAGGGGACTAATGATCTCAGACGTTGAGTCCCATAGTGCTCAGAGCCATTTGAACCATTTGACATTCAGGGCAAACAATCAACACGACACGGTATTCTACATCTACATCTACATCTACATTTATACTCCGCAAGCCACCCAACGGTGTGTGGCGGAGGGCACTTCACGTGCCATTGTCATTACCTCCCTTTCCTGTTCCAGTCGCGTATGGTTCGCGGGAAGAACAACTGTCTGAAAGCCTCCGTGCGCGCTCCAATCTCTCTAATTTTACATTCGTGATCTCCTCGGGAGGTATAAGTAGGGGGAAGCAATATATTCGATACCTCATCCAGAAACGCACCCTCTCGAAACCTGGCGAGCAAGCTACACCGCGATGCAGAGCGCCTCTCTTGCAGAGTCTGCCACTTGAGTTTATTAAACATCTCCGTAACGCTATCACGGTTAGCAAATAACCCTGTGACGAAACGCGCCGCTCTTCTTTGGATCTTCTCTATCTCCTCCGTCAACCCGATCTGGTACGGATCCCACACTGATGAGCAATACTCAAGTATAGGTCGAACGAGTGTTTTGTAAGCCACCGCCTTTGTTGATGGACTACATTTTCTAAGGACTCTCTCAATGAATCTCAACCTGGTACCCGCCTTACCAACAATTAATTTTATATGATCATTCCACTTCAAATCGTTCCGCACGCATACTCCCAGGTATTTTACAGAAGTAACCGCTACCAGTGTTTGTTCCGCTATCATATAATCATACAATAAAGGATCCTTCTTTCTATGTATTCGCAATACATTACATTTGTCTATGTTAAGGGTCAGTTGCCACTCCCTGCACCAAGTGCCTATCCGCTGCAGATCTTCCTGCATTTCGCTACAATTTTCTAATGCTGGAACTTCTCTGTGTACTACAGCATCATCCGCGAAAAGCCGCATGGAACTTCCGACACTATCTACTAGGTCATTTATATATATTGTGAAAAGCAATGGTCGCATAACACTCCCCTGTGGCACGCCAGAGGTTACTTTAACGTCTGTATATGTCTCTCCATTGATAACAACATGCTGTGTTCTGTTTGCTAAAAACTCTTCAATCCAGCCACACAGCTGGTCTGATATTCCGTAGGCTCTTACTTTGTTTATCAGGCGACAGTGCGGAACTGTATCGAACGCCTTCCGGAAGTCAAGAAAAATAGCATCTACCCTGGAGCCTGTATCTAATATTTTCTGGGTCTCATGAACAAGTAAAGCGAGTTGGGTCTCACACGATCGCTGTTTCCGGAATCCATGTTGATTCCTACATAGTAGATTCTGGGTTTCCAAAAACGACATGATACTCGAGCAAAAAACATGTTCTAAAATTCTACAACAGATCGACGTCAGAGGTATAGGTCTATAGTTTTGCGCATCTCCTCGACAACCCTTCTTGAAGACTGGGACTACCTGTGCTCTTTTCCAATCATTTGGAACCTTCCGTTCCTCTAGAGACTTGCGGTACACGGCTGTTAGAAGGGGGGCAAGTTCTTTCGCGTACTCTGTGTAGAATCGAATTGGTATACCGTCAGGTCCAGTGGACTTTCCTCTGTTGAGTGATTCCAGTTGCTTTTCTATTCCTTGGACACTTATTTCGATTCGAGCCGGAGTATGCCGAGGCAACATCCTGGGACCTTTTCTTTGTTGAACCTCTACATTAACGATATTCCAACAACACATAACACTATGGGTCCCACCAGCGCAACGTTGGAAACCATCAAACATTAGTTCACGACTACAGACACAAGTCAGCCTTGGCTGGAGAAATGGCGTGACAAGGTAAACATTGACAAGTGCGAGGCGGTTCTGTTTACACGCAGACGCACACAAGTTTGCAAACACCAACGCTGTAGACAAATAACTCTACACACACGTCCCACACGTTTCCGTCAGAAACTCACAAGTAAACCTACCCAAGGGACATATTTCGAATTTGATCGGCTTTGAATACGTTGTAGTGTAGACCAAAATAAGAAACACAGGTTTTAATATGTGGCCATAAGGCCGTTAATGGGGTTAAACACTACCTTGAAAAAAAAACTGAATTCAATACACTCTCAGATAGAAAAACGATGCACCACGAAGGGGTTATACAAATTGGTCACAAATTAAAATTCATACAGGTATCGACGGGATATGCAAAATTGTAAACTTTGGCTGCCGATGGATGAAAGTGTAATCTTGCAGCGCAATTTCACTGCGCGGGCGTGCGTACACTGATAGAGCGATATTTCCAATTTATTTCTGCCAAATGCGTCTTTGGAACATCATTTCATTATATATGATCACATTTGGTATTAAGGATGCTATAAGTTTTTCTGTTATTCAAATGTCGGAATGAAAAAGTAATTGGGGGAGGGGGAAGCAATTTCGAAAAACAATCATTTTTTCGACAAATTTGGTTACTGTTGTAAGCTATTTTAAAAACCTTTGAACTTTTATTTGAGCCTTTCTTATGTCTGCTATAGTTTCAACGGTATTCGTTCAGAAAAAGTGAACAAAAATCTTTTTCGAGGAGGCGTTCCAGCCCCTTAACGGCCGTAGCGGCACGTGTAAAGAAATATGTATTTATTATGTTGCTCCATACTACAACGAATTCAAAGGTGATCAAAATGGAACTGTATCCCTTAGGTAGGTTTACTTGTCAGATACCTCGATGTCTTGCCGGATCCAAAACTGACTTGGGGGGACCACAACAATAAGTCACCAAGGAAAAACACGTGAGTCTCGAACAACTGTATGCTATACGTAACTGGCAAGGCAAAAGCACGTTGAAAAGGAAGGTGTTGAGGTTCTGTATATGATACCTCTTACACCACTGGCGACATACGGAGCTCCAGTCTATGGTTACGCAAAGTCGGTACGTCTGCGCCGCCTGCAGCTCGTACAGATACAAGGTATTACGAGTCATGCTCCAAGGTACACACGCGTCGTGGACTCACGTAATAAGTTCCGCCTCTTGTTTTTTTTTATTTTTTTTCTTTATTGTATTTCAATTCCCCATTGGGGCGGGCTGGCAGCAGCATAGGCGCTGCTCTTCAGCCGAAAGACATAGAACAACACAATAGAAGACATTTAAAAACAGCAAAGGAGAGAATAAGGTGAACATAGATATATAAAAGGGGGAACATCATGGAAGACAATAGACAAAAAAACGGGGTGACTGTAAAATGGAGATAAAAAACTGTTTAAAAGTAGCACACACAAAAAGCCACACACTGCGACGGTTAAAAGAACACAAGGCACAGTACGACAAGAGCATAAAGGTAGCGACAGATGGCATAGCACATAACGTAACACTGACGGCGAACGTCAAGGCTGTACACAATTAAAATCACACCTGTAGACGCACACGAGAAACAGCACTAAACACAACACTGATGTGGCACACTGACGATGATCAAAACGGAGGATCTGCCAGGCGCAAGGAGATGAGGGAGACCTGAAGAAGGGAGGGAGGGGAAGAGATGGGGGAGGTGAGCGGGGGGCGCGCGGAAGAGGGCCAGGTAGGGAGGGATGTGGGAAGGAGCGAGGCAAGTATGGGGTGCAGGGTCTCAGGGGAGGGGGGGAACGGAGGAAAATCCGCTCTTGGAGAAGGAGGAAAGAGGAAAAGGGGGCCCTGGGGAGGGGGGGGGGTGAACAAGGCCAGGTTATAGTTGGAAGGAAGGGTAGATGTCACGGCGAAGTTCGTCATCTGGGAGGGGGAGGCGTTGGAAATTGCCCTGATGAAGGAGATGGCGGGTGTGGAGGTGGAGAGAGGGAGGGATACAGCGATAGAGGCGCGGCAATGGGTGGGGGGTGGAGAGGAAGGAGGAAACCAGAGGGTGGGGGGGATCAAGCCTGCGAACAATGTAAAGGATGCGGAGATGTTGGAGGAACAGGAGGAGGTGGGGAAAGGGGATCAGTTCATACAGGAGCCATGTGGGGGAAGGAAGGCGGATACGGAAGGCAAGGCGGAGCGCATGGCATTCAAGGATTTGGAGGGCCTTGTAAAAGCGGGTGGGGCGGAGATCCAGGCGACGCTGGCATAACAGAGGATAGGACGGATGAGGGATTTGTAGGTGTGGAGGATGGTAGAAGAATGCAATCCCCATGTCCGGCCAGACAGGAGTTTCAGCAGGCGGAGGCGGGAATGGGCTTTCTGCTGGATGGTCAGGAGATGAGGGGTCCAGGTGAAGTGTCGGTCAAGGGTGAGGCCAAGGTATTTCAGGGTGGGAGTGAGTTGGATAGGACGACCATAAAGGGTGAGGTAGAAATCATGGAGGCGAAAGGAGCGAGTGGTGTGGCCTATGATGATTGCCTGGGTTTTGGAGAGTTCCGCCTCGGTACTCTCGTACAGGTATTCAAGTACTCGCCACATGACTGTACGAGAACTAAAGACACTGGGATAACCTCTTAATCCTAATCTGGGGAACTACAATCACAACCACAGGTAAAAGCGTGACCGCCAAGAAAATCTTTTCCTTGGAGACAATTAAACACCTATGGTAGGCTTATGCTAAGCTCACACGCAACGCGGTATCGCCGAACCCCTGCATCTCAACAAACATGACCGACACCGCCATCTGCAGACGCAATGCCTACTAACCGCCGAAAACAGTGAAGCCGAACACACGAATCACAAACCACGCATAACCATACACAACCATACACAACCTTCCTGTTGACGATCTTAGCGTACCACAGGTACGCTGACGTTGCATCTGGTCCAAGAGATATGGTCAGAGTCCAGCCACTAACATTTTCTAACACCCACGCATGAAATGTCGCTACTGCAACAAATCAGCCACTAACCCTACTACGAGCCAAGACTGTCACAGAGGTTTTTTCCCATGGCGCTTTACTTAGTAACCTTTTCAGTCTTACTTTAAAACCACTACCCTACTATCTTCTTAATAGGACCATAATAGCGTTTTAGGACATCGAACTGTATGAACAATATCACAGTACCTAATCCTGTGACTCCTCGATTAGCACACTAAACCTTTTTCAAAGGTGACAGTACCATTTTTTGCTATGATCATCATGCCAAGGAGGGCATAGAGATGTCGTAAAGGAAACCACTTGACAGCGGCCGAGAAGAACTCTTCCGAAAGGTCGGGGGTATTTAACCACTCGCTGCAGATGGATGTTGACCAGTATTTTACTGTTAAACCAGCTTTTTTGCCCACAGCGTAGAATACGTATACATCACACATATTTCATGCATATGCCTTCGAACGTTTTACACGTCAGCACCCCCTTCCCCCCTTCTCCTTAGCGTAGCAGCGGTATTTTTATAGAAAAATGAGTCACTCATATACCGAGTATGATGTTGCACTCCTTTTCATCTCACCCTCAGCCACAACGGTTCTAGATGTATCTTGCCGACACATTTTTTTTGTCCAGTTAGCAGATAGTTACGTGTAGCAGGCGTGTTGCACTCGCCTCAGGCATTACACAGATACGCTGATATGTCACTGTCCTTGAAGGCTCCCCCCCCCCCCCTACCATGCATAGGGGTGAAACGTCATTGGGACTGTCACCAATGAGTTCAGCGATATATTAAAACTGGACGTAATCCAATATTTTTAAGTGTCACATTTTCTCACATCCAACCCAGCTCCTAGGGGTGATACCTATATATTAACCTCACAGTCAAATATATACTTAAATATATACTTAACACTTCCGGGTTGAGTTGCCGTGGTCCATACATAAAACTCTCCCCTGACGTTTCGCCTTCCGCAGTCGAAGGCGAAACGTCAGATGAGAGTTTTATGTATGGACCACGGCATCTCAGCCCGGAAGTGTTAAGTGATGACAACACCTGCCGTGAAAGCTTTCATTCTAAGATCGATTAAATATATAACACAAAAAACGGGGCCCGCATCTCGTGGTCGTGCGGTAGCGTTCTCGCTTCCCACGCCCGGGTTCCCGGGTTCGATTCCCGGCGGGGTCAGGGATTTTCTCTGCCTCGTGATGGCTGGGTGTTGTGTGCTGTCCTTAGGTTAGTTAGGTTTAATTAGTTCTAAGTTCTAGGGGACTGATGACCATAGATGTTAAGTCCCATAGTGCTCAGAGCCATTTGAACCAGCCAAAAAACGGGCTTTGTTATAAACTTACCACTCCTTTTGAAACTAAACCTCAGCTTTCATACAATACGATGAATCCGGTTTATCCGTGAAATACAGGGCGATTCCCTCATGAAGTTACAAACCTTCATGGATGGTGGAGAAGGCTAAATGTACCAACTTGAGGCAAGGGACGCCGGACCGGAAACGACCGAATCGGAAGATATAACCAAAAATCCTTCTGATATCTCTGACAGGGTAATAAATGCACCGGTATTGTTGATACTAACATTGTAGGGTAGCCTACTTTCAGATGTGGAAGTATGGATCAAAAAAGAAAAAAAAAGTCCAGTAAATATAGGATCTAAAATGCATACCTGAAGAGCTGTGAGCACTTGTTCATCTTAGATACTGTGAAACACTTCTCGTCTACTGCAAGCTAATTTTTTATTTTTGGAAAAGATAGATGGACAAAAAGAGAAAAAAATGTACACTAAATATGAGCTGTAAAATGCATAAGTTAAGAGCTATGGGCACTTGTTTAGCGGAAGATATATGTTTTACAGCATCGAAGGTGATGAAGTGCCCATAACTCTTAAGGACATTTTATTCTTGATTTTGCCCACACTGTAACCTCTGAAAGTTGCCTAACGTACAGTCAGCAGCAACAATATCAGTACATATATTTCGTCTCATAGACACCAGAACGAATTTCGCTTATAACTTCGGACTCGGTCGTTTCCGAACCAAGGTCTCTTACCTCAAATTCATAGATCTTGGTAAATGAAAAACCGCAACAGCTTTTAAATTATTCTTTACTGAAGCGACAGGAGTTGCAGCTTATAGCTACATTCTCAGGTATACGAGTAGGAAAATGGAGAAAAATTGTCTATACGCCAACTTTAAAAAGGATGCAGTAGATAATGGATGAGACTATTCACAATCAATTCATATAAAATCCAGACCATATTTTAATGGACAACCCGACATTCTGAATCAAATCAAAACAAAAACTCCATCGCAAGAAAGGAGTCAGGCAACAAAATCAGCAGAATGGTGGAGTCTACTACCGCAGATAGCAAGGGATCCTACAATAAAAAAACATCAAAACAACTGATAGGATATAAAATTCAAAGTTTGAAAATGTGAAATTAAAATAATGTAATTAAGAAAACGGGAATTTAATTAGATACGCTCACCATTGGGAGAGTATCATAATGCCTGATAAACTCGTGTGGCAGACGCATATGGTGGTATGCAGCCAAAAAAACAGGTCATATAAAAACCACGATACAGTAGGGAACCTACAAAAATAATGTAGCAAAACAGCCAGTTAAGACACTTTGGGGAGAAAACACATTGTTGTGGTCTTCAGTCCAGAGACTGGTTTGAAGCAGCTCTCCATGCCACTCTATCCTGTGCAAGCCTCTTCATCTCTGAGTAACTACTGAAACTACATCCCTCTGAATCTGTCTAGTGTATTCATCTCTTGGTCCCCCTCTACGATTTTTACCCTCCACGATTCCCTCCAATACTAAGCCGGTGGTCTCTTGATGCCTCAGAATGTGTCCTACCAACCGATCCCTTCTTCTAGTAAAGTTGTGGCACAAATTCCTCATCTCCAATTCTATTGAGTACCTCCTCAGTAGTTACGTGACCTACCCGTCTAATCTTCAGCAATCTTCCTTAGCACCTTCTATTCTCTTCTTGTCCACGTTTCACTTTCATACATAGCTACACTCCATATAAATGCTTTTAGAAAGGACTTCCTGACAAATCTATCCTCGGATATTAACAAATTTCTCTTCTTCAGAAATGATTTCCTTGCCATAGCCAGTGTGCATTTTATATCCTCTCTACTTCGACCTTCCTCAGATATTTTGCTTCCCAGATAGCAAAACCCATCTACTACTTTAAGTGTCTCATTTCCTAATCTAATTCCCTCAGCATCACCTGATTTAATTCATCTGTATTCCATCAGCCTTGTTTTATTTTTGTTGATGTCCAATATACATCCTCCTTTCAAGAAACTGTCAGTTCCATTCAGCTGATCTTCCAGGTCCTTTGCTGTCTCTGACAGAATGACAATGTCGTCGGTGAACCTCAAAGTTTTTATTTTTTCTTCATGGATTTTAATTCCTACTCCAAATTTTTCTTTTGTTTCCTTTACTGCTTGCTCAATATACAGATTGAGTAACATTGGGTATAGGCTACAACCCTGTCTCACTCCCTTCTCAATCACTGCTTCCCTTTTGTGTCCCTGGACTTTTTTAACTGCCATTTGCTTTCTGTACAAATTGTTAACAGCCTTTCTCTCCCTGTATTTTACCCCTGCTACCTTCAGAATTTGAAAGAGACTATTCCAGTCAACATTATCAAAAGGTTTCTCTAAGTCTACAAATGCTAGAAATGTAGGTTTGCCTTTCCTCAGCCTATCTTCTAAGATAAGTCGTAGGGTCAGTATTGCCTCTCGTGTTCCAACATTTCTACGGAATCCAATCTGATCTTCCCCGAGGCCGGCTTTTACCAGTTTTTCCATTCGTCTGCAAAGAATTTGTGTTAGTATTTTGCAACCGTTACTTAATAAATGGATAGTTCGATAATTTTCACATCTGTCAATACCTACTTTCTTTGGAACTGGAACTATTATATTCTTAATGAAAAACAACCCACAGCTGCACTAAATTATGCTTGTTTTAAACCTTGACCATGGTTTCTGCTATCATAATACAGCTTTCTTCAGAAGTCATATACACTAATAAATGAAAAATGTCTTAGTGTGTATGACTTCTGAAGGTTTAAAATAAACATAATTTAGTGCAACTGTGGGCTGTGTTTCATTCGAGACAATTTCGTAACGGTTGCTTTTGCCGCTTCCACGATGAAAATAATATTATATTCTTTTTGAAGTCTGAGGGTATTTCGCCTGTCTTATACAACTTGCTCACCAAATGGAAGAGTTTTGTCATTGCTGGTTCACTCAAGGCTATCAGTAGTTCTAAGCGAATGTTGTCTACTCCTGGGGCTTGTTTCGACCTAGGTCTTTCAGTGCTCTGTCAAATTCTTCACTCAGTATCATACAGAGAAATAAACCAACCAAAAGACGCTGAAAAATGGAAGAAGGCCAGTTTAAGGAACTTAAACACATCGTGAAACTCAGTAGCCACATCGGCACAACAAACACAGGCGAGAGACTAAGCGTGAAGGAAAGGAATCGACCCTGGAGGTAAGCGCACACATACTAGGCAATAAGGTCTCTGTTCAAAACAAATAGTTTCTGATCGAAAAACTTGTTAATTTGTCCATTCAAACAGGGACTCATGTTATGTCACTGGACATTCAGAGTGTCAGCATTCCTTTAGATCAAGAATCGAACTTCACTGCGTACAAATTACGAATCCACGTTAATGGCCAACAGACAAAATCAATGACGCCCTCACACTACACGTAACTGTTTTGAAATATAACTGTTTTAAATTCGGTGACGACGTTTACATTCAAAATGAAGGACTGGCATACTGTCTGGACAATTTTTTAATACCTGACCTTAAATTTGATGTAATGACAAATTTTTCAACCCTTGTCAGCAAAATCGTATTGTGGAGTAGATACATGGACGATATTCTTGTTTTATACGATGGTACAGGAGAAGATATCTGCAATTTCGTAGATGATTTAAACGGTTTACATCACACTTCCATTTCACTATGCAACATAGCGAAGCAGATCACTTCCTTATTTGGCTATTTTAATCACGCTAAACCATTCTAAGCTGGAACTGAATATACATAGGAAAGCAAATACTACACATCTTGTTATTCATAGCATCTCTAGTCATCTCTTTACAGAATAGCCCCATTCAGGTCATTGTTTTACAGGGCGTATTACATCCCCTTGTCTAAGGAAACCTTTAAAGGAGGGTATGGGCTCGTGCAATACACAGCGTACAGTAATGGCTATGACACTAATTCTGAGAATACTTTTAACAAAGGAATTTTAAAAATGTTAAATCCACCCGTCTTTCGTGGCTCCAGGTGAGATGATATAACCATGGCGAATGTGGACCGTGAGATTAAGTATGAAGTTAGATGTCATAGGTTTCCCTACTCAGGTCAGATCTCGGAGGAGATACACTCCAAGCTTCGTCCGTCTATTTAATTCCCAGTAACATACATAGCTGATACAGACACAAAGAATGTACAACCAGCAAAAAAATACTGTGCCATTGGTATCTACAGCATCCACTGTGACAGCTGTAACACGTCATACACCGAATACACTGACAAACAGGAAGATTTCGAGAACATCTAAATTTAAGCAGTTCGAAATCAGCTTTGAATACACATACACTCCTGGAAATTGAAATAAGAACACCATGAATTCATTGTCCCAGGAAGGGGAAACTTTATTGACACATTCCTGGGGTCAGATACATCACATGATCACACTGACAGAACCACAGGCACATAGACACAGGCAACAGAGCATGCACAATGTCGGCACTAGTACAGTGTATATCCACCTTTCGCAGCAATGCAGGCTGCTATTCTCCCATGGAGACGATCGTAGAGATGCTGGATGTAGTCCTGTGGAACGGCTTGCCATGCCATTTCCACCTGGCGCCTCAGTTGGACCAGCGTTCGTGCTGGACGTGCAGACCGCGTGAGACGACGCTTCATCCAGTCCCAAACATGCTCAATGGGGGACAGATCCGGAGATCTTGCTGACCAGGGTAGTTGACTTACACCTTCTAGAGCACGTTGGGTGGCACGGGATACATGCGGACGTGCATTGTCCTGTTGGAACAGCAAGTTCCCTTGCCGGTCTAGGAATGGTAGAACGATGGGTTCGATGACGGTTTGGATGTACCGTGCACTATTCAGTGTCCCCTCGACGATCACCAGTGGTGTACGGCCAGTGTAGGAGATCGCTCCCCACACCATGATGCCGGGTGTTGGTCCTGTGTGCCTCGGTCGTATGCAGTCCTGATTGTGGCGCTCACCTGCACAGCGCCAAACACGCATACGACCATCATTGGCACCAAGGCAGAAGCGACTCTCATCGCTGAAGACGACACGTCTCCATTCGTCCCTCCATTCACGCCTGTCGCGACACCACTGGAGGCGGGCTGCGCGATGTTGGGGCGTGAGCGGAAGACGGCCTAACGGTGTGCGGGACCGTAGCCCAGCTTCATGGAGACGGTTGCGAATGGTCCTCGCCGATACCCCAGGAGCAACAGTGTCCCTAATTTGCTGGGAAGTGGCGGTGCGGTCCCCTACGGCACTGCGTAGGATCCTACGGTCTTGGCGTGCATCCGTGCGTCGCTGCGCTCCGGTCCCAGGTCGACGGGCACGTGCACCTTCCGCCGACCACTGGCGACAACATCGATGTACTGTGGAGACCTCACGCCCCACGTGTTGAGCAATTCGGCGGTACGTCCACCCGGCCTCCCGCATGCCCACTATACGCCCTCGCTCAAAGTCCGTCAACTGCACATACGGTTCACGTCCACGCTGTCGCGGCATGCTACCAGTGTTAAAGACTGCGATGGAGCTCCGTATGCCACGGCAAACTGGCTGACACTGACGGCGGCGGTGCACAAATGCTGCGCAGCTAGCGCCATTCGACGGCCAACACCGCGGTTCCTGGTGTGTCCGCTGTCCCGTGCGTGTGATCATTGCTTGTACAGCCCTCTCGCAGTGTCCGGAGCAAGTATGGTGGGTCTGACACACCGGTGTCAATGTGTTCTTTTTTCCATTTCCAGGAGTGTAGTATTACGCAGTAGATGACTGAATGTGTCTAGCTCGATTGTGTACACTGTTGCTATACAGGCTCCACCTTTACGACTAACTTCAAAGTTGTTAACTGTAAATCGTCATTAAAGAGCAACAGTAAAACTGGTACAATCGTCAAGATAGTACTGCGCAAAAAATAAAAATTCTGTCTTCTGTTACTGCAGGCTCACAGAAGTTCCAGTCATAACATTTCGGCTGTCTGCCGTACGTTAATCAACCTATTGTCGAACACAGTGACACAACTGTTCTGTGGTATATTCTGCCAGTCGCAGTCTCTATGACCACACAGCTGAGAGCCGGGGTACTGGTTCAGACTCCCACTAGGAACTCGGCGTCGGAGTCGGCAGGTGCAGAGGGCAGACGAGCAGGGCTTACTGCAGGTGGCAGACACAGCCCGGTATCGAACCCGAGGCTGCAGCTGGAGAAGCCCAGTCGTCTCGTTGTCCAGCGTCGTGATGGTGCTGCTAGCTTCCAGCTGTAGCGGCTACACCATTTAGGATAAGGAAAGTTAGTTTTGTGCGATATTCAGAACACGAGTTACAGCCAGGTGCGGGCCGGATTGCGGTAAGTTATGCATACCAGCAGGCGAGAAGGCCAATAGAGGCCACGGGGGTGTAGAACTGTCGGAGAGGGCGCACACAGCAGTTTCCATGGCGCAAGTCACAGGCAGAAGAGAACCACTGGCCAACCTAAGTGTTATGCATACGTGATGCGAAGTGACGCGCTTGGCAATACAGAGGCGCACAGCCGATTATGAATAGGTGCCGTTTTCTAACGAGATTCATTCAAGTGTGGCAGCTCTCCTGGACAGCGGAGCATGTCACACCACCGGTCTACATGCAGCAACAGATGGGGCGACAGTCCACGGCAGGTTGTTGATTCGACCCTTTGAGGCCGACACGGGGTCTGCAGCCAGCCAGTGGCGGGCCCCTCTTCGGCTCGCTACCGCAGTCAGTCGTCTCGGCTCCCGACACACTCCGGAGACTTCTGAGGCGAGGACCGCAGATTCGGACGCTGGATCGCGGGCAGTCATTGTCACCGCGTTCTCGGCTATGCCAGTGAGAAAGAAGCAGCAGCGGGGCCGGCCTAATAATTGTGATTTAAGACCGATATACTTCCGAAAACAGAATGAGGTCGCTAAATTACGATGATATGATGATGCCCAAGTAGATGATGAATTTCACCAGTCTTCCAGATGGTCCTGTGTTGCCGCGGTACAGTCTTTGATCGCAAAATTATCAGTCTTCAACAAAAATAAGGAAAAATAGCATGGAAGGACCACAGAGAGTTGCGTTAACAGCCACCCGTAGGTGGCCGCAAGTGTGGCTACATGGAGGTTACAATAACAGACACGCCGGTGGATTGTGCAGCGAGGGCAGATAAAACCAGCAGTAAACGGCGCAGCATGGCCGTAACCGTGTGGAAAGTGGGGTGGTGTCACCATACCAGCACAAGTTACGACAAGGTGATTAGGCGCCAGGTTTTAGTAATACAAATGGTCACTAAAGGCACAGAAATGAGTCTGGATATTAAGACGCGGATCACTTGTCACAGCTGTGTAGAGGGTGGGTGCCAGGAGGTGCCATATTAAAACTCGTCCGAGCTTTCCAAATGATTTATTTTTTTTAGCTACAGTGCGCCATTTACCTCGGTCTGTATTACAGGGCCCCGCATTGTTAACGTCACCGCCCCAGCGACCCAGTGCAATGCGCTGTGTCGAGCCGGCCCTGTACGCCAGCTGCAGAGTTCCGATCACGTCAGGATGGCTGCGCCGTCGTCGTTGTCTCCGTGCTGCTCCGCTGGGAGCCGTAGGCCGGCCCCGCTGCTGCTTCTTTCTCACTGGCATAGCCGAGAACGCGGTGACAATGACTGCCCGCGATCCAGCGTCCGAATCTGCGGTCCTCGCCTCAGAAGTCTCCGGAGTGTGTCGGGAGCCGAGACGACTGACTGCGGTAGCGAGCCGAAGAGGGGCCCGCCACTGGCTGGCTGCAGACCCCGTGTCGGCCTCAAAGGGTCGAATCAACAACCTGCCGTGGACTGTCGCCCCATCTGTTGCTGCATGTAGACCGGTGGTGTGACATGCTCCGCTGTCCAGGAGAGCTGCCACACTTGAATGAATCTCGTTAGAAAACGGCACCTATTCATAATCGGCTGTGCGCCTCTGTATTGCCAAGCGCGTCACTTCGCATCACGTATGCATAACACTTAGGTTGGCCAGTGGTTCTCTTCTGCCTGTGACTTGCGCCATGGAAACTGCTGTGTGCGCCCTCTCCGACAGTTCTACACCCCCGTGGCCTCTATTGGCCTTCTCGCCTGCTGGTATGCATAACTTACCGCAATCCGGCCCGCACCTGGCTGTAACTCGTGTTCTGAATATCGCACAAAACTAACTTTCCTTATCCTAAATGGTGTAGCCGCTACAGCTGGAAGCTAGCAGCACCATCACGACGCTGGACAACGAGACGACTGGGCTTCTCCAGCTGCAGCCTCGGGTTCGATACCGGGCTGTGTCTGCCACCTGCAGTAAGCCCTGCTCGTCTGCCCTCTGCACCTGCCGACTCCGACGCCGAGTTCCTAGTGGGAGTCTGAACCAGTACCCCGGCTCTCAGCTGTGTGGTCATAGAGACTGCGACTGGCAGAATATACCACAGAACAGTTGTGTCACTGTGTTCGACAATAGGTTGATTAACGTACGGCAGACAGCCGAAATGTTATGACTGGAACTTCTGTGAGCCTGCAGTAACAGAAGACAGAATTTTTATTTTTTGCGCAGTACTATCTTGACGATTGTACCAGTTTTACTGTTGCTCTTTAATGACGATTTACAGTTAACAACTTTGAAGTTAGTCGTAAAGGTGGAGCCTGTATAGCAACAGTGTACACAATCGAGCTAGACACATTCAGTCATCTACTGCGTAATACTACACTCCTGGAAATGGAAAAAAGAACACATTGACACCGGTGTGTCAGACCCACCATACTTGCTCCGGACACTGCGAGAGGGCTGTACAAGCAATGATCACACGCACGGGACAGCGGACACACCAGGAACCGCGGTGTTGGCCGTCGAATGGCGCTAGCTGCGCAGCATTTGTGCACCGCCGCCGTCAGTGTCAGCCAGTTTGCCGTGGCATACGGAGCTCCATCGCAGTCTTTAACACTGGTAGCATGCCGCGACAGCGTGGACGTGAACCGTATGTGCAGTTGACGGACTTTGAGCGAGGGCGTATAGTGGGCATGCGGGAGGCCGGGTGGACGTACCGCCGAATTGCTCAACACGTGGGGCGTGAGGTCTCCACAGTACATCGATGTTGTCGCCAGTGGTCGGCGGAAGGTGCACGTGCCCGTCGACCTGGGACCGGACCGCAGTGACGCACGGATGCACGCCAAGACCGTAGGATCCTACGCAGTGCCGTAGGGGACCGCACCGCCACTTCCCAGCAAATTAGGGACACTGTTGCTCCTGGGGTATCAGCGAGGACCATTCGCAACCGTCTCCATGAAGCTGGGCTACGGTCCCGCACACCGTTAGGCCGTCTTCCGCTCACGCCCCAACATCGTGCAGCCCGCCTCCAGTGGTGTCGCGACAGGCGTGAATGGAGGGACGAATGGAGACGTGTCGTCTTCAGCGATGAGAGTCGCTTCTGCCTTGGTGCCAATGATGGTCGTATGCGTGTTTGGCGCCGTGCAGGTGAGCGCCACAATCAGGACTGCATACGACCGAGGCACACAGGGCCAACACCCGGCATCATGGTGTGTTGAGCGATCTCCTACACTGGCCGTACACCACTGGTGATCGTCGAGGGGACACTGAACAGTGCACGGTACATCCAAACCGTCATCGAACCCATCGTTCTACCATTCCTAGACCGGCAAGGGAACTTGCTGTTCCAACAGGACAATGCACGTCCACATGTATCCCGTGCCACCCAACGTGCTCTAGAAGGTGTAAGTCAACTACCCTGGCCAGCAAGATCTCCGGATCTGTCCCCCATTGAGCATGTTTGGGACTGGATGAAGCGTCGTCTCACGCGGTCTGCACGTCCAGCACGAACGCTGGTCCAACTGAGGCGCCAGGTGGAAATGGCATGGCAAGCCGTTCCACAGGACTACATCCAGCATCTCTACGATCGTCTCCATGGGAGAATAGCAGCCTGCATTGCTGCGAAAGGTGGATATACACTGTACTAGTGCCGACATTGTGCATGCTTGGTTGCCTGTGTCTATGTGCCTGTGGTTCTGTCAGTGTGATCATGTGATGTATCTGACCCCAGGAATGTGTCAATAAAGTTTCCCCTTCCTGGGACAATGAATTCACGGTGTTCTTATTTCAATTTCCAGGAGTGTAGAATGAATTTAAGTAACTTATTTGCAATCTTCTTAAGCGTATATGATTAGCACTGGCTCCTTTTGATCAGTATCTTGAGGAGACCAGAGAAAACTTTCTTCTCAGTTTTCGATTTAGAAATGTAAATCCGAATAGAAGTCGTCGGGAAAAAAGTTACGAAATGATACACGATGCACACCCGAAAAGAGAGACTATTTTTACAACGACCCAGTCAGTCAACTAGATTTTTCTTGAGTGTAATAATTGCCTACAGACAATAAAGACTTCTGCGGTTTACTCGGGTAGGTCTTTACACGTATGATCGATGATTTCAACCCCGAACGGGAGTACAAAGATATTGTGAAGGCCCATGCATGAGATTTCAACGTTGAACAGGTGTAGAAAGATATCGTGAAGGCCCATGCACCAGTTTACTTGGCCCGAATCTGCCATCACGTAGATGCTAGGATCATAGAAGGTACGTCTAGCAGCGTTAGATTTCTGAGACTTGAAATCACTTATCATAAACAAACCTCTCACGTGGATAGTGTAAAGTATAGCCACGGCTAGTATTGCTATCATTGAAAAAGCTTCTGTAAATTCCCATAACAGATATGGTATTAATCAGCTTCAGAGTTCGGTCCTGCAATATAGTCACTAATTCGCGAAGAAGGTGTGGCTGTCAGCCTGTAGGCCTGTTGGGAAAGCGTTTTGACGAAAAATTTCAGCAGACTCTGTTCTTAGCGCACATTGAGCATACAAAAGGTTCAAATGGCTCTAAGCACTATGGGACTTAACATCTGAGGTCATCAGTTCCCTAGGCTGTCGTCAGGTTATTTTAGTATGTTGGGGGACAAAGGAACATTCAAATTCCCTTTAACGCTTTTTCGTACAAAATGTTTTCAAGTTACCTACTCTTTTTATTTTTCTTACTTTACCAGCGAGCCAATTTTTAGATTTTGGTGAGCATTGATAATAGTTACTTGAAAGATTTAATTTTCTCACGCTCATCCAGATTTTGTAAAGTGGCCAGTCCCTCCCGGTTATGTACTCCTTGTTTACAGTTAGACCTTAACTGCTGTCTGTGAAGCTTGACACTCGTTAAAATTGTTGTTGTTGTGGTCTTCTGTCCTGAGATTGGTTTCATGCAGCTCTATGCTACTCTATCCTGTGCAAGCTGCTTCATCTCTCCGTACCTACTGCAGCCTACATCCTTCTGAATCTGCCTAGTGTATTCATCTTTCGCTCTCTCCTCTACTATTTTTACCCTCCACGCTGCCCTCCAATTCTAAATTGGTGATACCTTGATGCCTCAGAACATGTCCTACCATCCGATCCCTTCTTCTAGTCAATCTAATCTTCAGCATTCTTCTGTAGCACCACATTTCGAAAGCTTCTATACTCTTCTTGTTCAAACTATTTATCGTCCATGTTTCACTTCCATACATGGCTACACTCCATATAAATAATTTCAGAAAATACTTCCTGGCACTTAAATCTATACTCGATGTTAAGAAATTTCTCTTCTTCAGAAACGGTTTCCCTGCAATTGCCAGTCTACATTTTATATCCTCTCTACTTCGACCATCATCAGTTATTTTGCTCCCCAAACAGCAAAACTCGTTTACTACTTTAAGTGCCTCATTTCCTAATCTAATTCCCTCAGCATCACCAGACTTAATTCGACTACATTCCATTATCCTCGTTTTGCTGTTGTTGACGTTCATCTTATACCCTCCTTTCAAGACACTGTCCATTCCGTTCAACTGCTCTTCCAAGTCCTTTGCTGTCTATGACATAATTACAATGTCATCGGCGAACCTTAAAGTTTTTATTTCTTCTCCATGGATTTTAATACCTACTCTGAATTTTCCTTTTGTTTCCTTTACTGCTTGCTCAATATACAGATTGAATAACATCGGGGAAAGGCTACAACCCTGTCTCACTCCCTTCCCAACCACTGCTTCCCTTTCAAGCCCCTCGACTCTTATAACTGCCATTTGGTTTCTGTACAAATTGTAAATAGCCTTTCGCTCCCTGTATTTTACCCATGCCACCTTTAGAATTTGAAAGAGAGTATTCCAGTCAACATTGTCAAAAGCTTTCTCTAAGTCTACAAATGCTAGAAACGTAGGTTTGCCTTTCCCTAATCTTTCTTCTAATATAAGTCGTAAGGTCAGTTCCAATATTTCTCCGGAATCCAAGCTGATCTTCCCCGAGGTCGGCTTCTACCAGTTTTTCCATTCGTCTGTAAAGAATTCGCGTTAGCGTTTTGCAGCAGTGACTTATTAAACTGATAGTTCGGTAATTTTCACATCTGTCAACACCTGCTTTCTTTGGGATTGATGTACAATTTATTTTGTCTGTTTAGATCTGCGTTGGGAACCATGCGTCGGCTTCTATGCTTTATATGTCGTGATGGTTCTTTGGTATAAATTCTTTTGCAGTGATTGTGTTTTCAGTGGACACTGGCCCTTAGGGCGAGACGTTTCTTCTAGATACGTCCCAGAAAGAACCCAAGTGATGAATTACAAAATATTTTCGACGATATGGTTCTAAGGAGATGTTACGTTTAATTACGGCACTTGTCCTGTCCAAAAGATGTGAATAAGTGACGTACTAAGCTCCAAGCAACAACACGCTTTCAGTGTAAGTATAATGTGTACAAATTGCTGAAAATTGTTACATCTCATACAAAGCAAATTATCAGTTAAGAAATTCAGCAGATATCTTTGCTGCGCTATTTATAGAAACTTGACGTATCACAGCGGATGTCACGCAACTGAGAATTTCAGTATCGGTAGACAGGACCAGCCATTACGCGAGTTACCGTTCGCTGTCATCGATGCCGTATTCCGGTTACAGCTTACCACAGCTGTCTTGTTACTGTTCAGAAATACGGCCCATATTAGATTCATTAGGTTACGATTACAGCGGCCCTAATTGCGGTATTGCCCGAATGTCCACCGTATGTAAAACGAGAGTAATGAAATTACGCGACACACAGTGCCAAGTGTATTAAAGATTATTGGGCCGTAAAACTCGTAGCGTTCACAGTTTTTTTTCCCGTCGCAGTGCTACCACTACGGTAATTTTCCATTTAGAGTTAATTACCAATTAAACTGGTAGCCTTTGATTTTAAAATTCTGCGATTACAGCATTTAAAGTTCAATAAATCAACTACTGCAGAGACTCAGAGGACGCAGTTGTTACACTGTATAGCGCTGACGTGCAGCAAAAGATATACAACTGTTTCTAAGCGGCAAATACTGCAATGAGCTGAGGGTTTACAATGGGCTGACACTTAGCGAATTTTTATAATATTATCCGTAAAACTGAGTTGCGGACACGAATGTTGGAAACTCTGGAAGTGTAATCAATACCGACCTCAATCAGTCATTCATACTTCATCTGTGCGGTGTCGCACCAGTTCTCCAGTTTGCAATCTACACTCCTGGAAATTGAAATAAGAACACCGTGAATTCATTGTCCCAGGAAGGGGAAACTTTATTGACACATTCCTGGGGTCAGATACATCACATGATCACACTGACAGAACCACAGGCACACTGACACAGGCAACAGAGCATCACAATGTCGGCACTAGTACAGTGTATATCCACCTTTCGCAGCAATGCAGGCTGCTATTCTCCCATGGAGACGATCGTAGAGATGCTGGATGTAGTCCTGTGGAACGGCTTGCCATGCCATTTCCACCTGGCGCCTCAGTTGGACCAGCGTTCGTGCTGGACGTGCAGACCGCGTGAGACGACGCTTCATCCAGTCCCAAACATGCTCAATGGGGGACAGATCCGGAGATCTTGCTGGCCAGGGTAGTTGACTTACACCTTCTAGAGCACGTTGGGTGGCACGGGATACATGCGGACGTGCATTGTCCTGTTGGAACAGCAAGTTCCCTTGCCGGTCTAGGAATGGTAGAACGATGGGTTCGATGACGGTTTGGATGTACCGTGCACTATTCAGTGTCCCCTCGACGATCACCAGTGGTGTACGGCCAGTGTAGGAGATCGCTCCCCACACCATGATGCCGGGTGTTGGCCCTGTGTGCCTCGGTCGTATGCAGTCCTGATTGTGGCGCTCACCTGCACGGCGCCAAACACGCATACGACCATCATTGGCACCAAGGCAGAAGCGACTCTCATCGCTGAAGACGACACGTCTCCATTCGTCCCTCCATTCACGCCTGTCGCGACACCACTGGAGGCGGGCTGCACGATGTTGGGGCGTGAGCGGAAGACGGCCTAACGGTGTGCGGGACCGTAGCCCAGCTTCATGGAGACGGTTGCGAATGGTCCTCGCTGATACCCCAGGAGCAACAGTGTCCCTAATTTGCTGGGAAGTGGCGGTGCGGTCCCCTACGGCACTGCGTAGGATCCTACGGTCTTGGCGTGCATCCGTGCGTCGCTGCGGTCCGGTCCCAGGTCGACGGGCACGTGCACCTTCCGCCGACCACTGGCGACAACATCGATGTACTGTGGAGACCTCACGCCCCACGTGTTGAGCAATTCGGCGGTACGTCCACCCGGCCTCCCGCATGCCCACTATACGCCCTCGCTCAAAGTCCGTCAACTGCACATACGGTTCACGTCCACGCTGTCGCGGCATGCTACCAGTGTTAAAGACTGCGATGGAGCTCCGTATGCCACGGCAAACTGGCTGACACTGACGGCGGCGGTGCACAAATGCTGCGCAGCTAGCGCCATTCGACGGCCAACACCGCGGTTCCTGGTGTGTCCGCTGTCCCGTGCGTGTGATCATTGCTTGTACAGCCCTCTCGCAGTGTCCGGAGCAAGTATGGTGGGTCTGACACACCGGTGTCAATGTGTTCTTTTTTCCATTTCCAGGAGTGTATTTAACGTCGAACTTGGATCAAGCGTTTGTCAAGACGATTCTGTGGGTTCCCAGGGACTGCGTATGCGAGATGATGTACCAGTGAATATTACGTTGTGTTAAATCAAAGTAGATGCACAAATCGTAACAGGTGTAGGACTGTATGAAGGTCTTCCTGTGAGATGACACGCAGACGTTCTAAGGTCTTTGAATCGATAGCTAAATCGTCGGAAGCACTGATTTAGACATAACAAGATGTTACAGACTTTGAGAGCCGAGTAGCAGCTGATATTCATTTGTCAGTAAGCAGAGCTATGTGAAAGTGTTATGCACCAACAGTACTTACGTACACCGTGCAGTGATATGAGTAACTGAGAGTATTATATGTTTGACAAAGTTTAATTACTACCTGATTATTTTTACTGTGCCTAATGTCGTTAAACTTTTAACGTAATTAATGCTACAATGACAGTATAGACAGATTCAGATTATGTGTTTGTTAGAATGTGAAATTACGCGAGGCAATGATTTTTGTTTGCCTTGCTTATAGTGCTTGATAATGTCTTCACAAAACACATAGTTTTTGGCTCAAATGGCTCTGAGCACTATGGGACTTAACTTCTGAGGTCATCTGTCCTCTAGAACTTAGAACTACTTAAACGTAACTAGCTTAAGGACATCACACACATCCACGCCCTAGGCAGGATTCGAACCTGCGACCAGAGCGGTCGCGCGGTTCCAGACTGTAGCGCCTAGAACCGCTCGGCCACTACGGCCGGCACACATACTTTTTGTAAATTAAATAAATGACATCTGGACAACTGGTTTGTCATATTCGTACTGATATTTCAACAGATATTGTTGCTTTAAACACCACATTTAAATGGCTATAGATCCACAGTCAGGTGTGACGGGATTTTTATATATACACTACTGGACATTAAAATTGCTACACCAAGAAGAAATGCAGATGATAAACGGGTATTCATTGGACGAATATATTATACTAGAACTGATTTCTGATTACATTTTCACGCAGTTTCGGTGCGTAGATCCTGAGAAATTAGTTTCCAGATCAACCACCTCTGGCCATAATAACGGCCTTGAAGATCAACCACCTGTGGCCATAATAACGGCCTTGATACGCCTGGGCATTGAGTCAAACAGAGCTAAGATGGCTTGTACAGGTACAGCCGCTCATGCAGCTTCAACACGATACCACAGTTCATCAAGAGTAGTGACTGGCGTATTGTGACGAACCAGTTGCTCGGCCGCCATTGACCAGGCGTTTTCAATTGGTGAGAGATCTGGAGAATCGAGAAAGGACTGTAAAGGACCTGCAACATGCGGTCGTGTATTATCCTGCTGAAATGTAGGGTTTCGCAGGGATCGAATGAAGGGTAGAGCCACGGGTCGTAACACATCTGAAATGTAACGTCCACTGTTAAAAGTGCCGTCAATGTGAACAAGAGGTTACCGAGACGTGTAAGCAATGTCACCCCATACCATCACGCCGGGTGATACATCAGTATGGCGATGACGAATACAAAAATGGTTCAAATGGCTCTGAGCACTATGGGACTTAACATCTTAGGTCATCTGTCCCCCAGAACTTAGAATTACTTAAAATTAACTAACCTAAGGACATCACACACACCCATGCCCGAGGCAGGAACCGAACCTGCGACCGTAGCAGTCGCGCGGCTCCGGACTGAGCGCCTACAACCGCGAGACCACCGCGGCCAGCGATGACGAATACACGCTGCCAATGTGCGTTCACCGAGATGTCGCCAAACACGGATGCGACCATCATGATGCTGTAAGCAGAACCTGGATTCATCCGAAGAAATGACGTTTTGTTTCGTGCACCCAGGTTCGTCGTTGAGTACACCATCGCAGACGCTCCTGTCTGTGATGCAGTGTCAATGGTAACCGCAGCCATGGTCTCCGAGCTGATAGTCCGTGCTGCTGCAAACGCCGTCGAACTGTTCGTGCAGATGGTTGTTGTCTTGTAAACGTCCCCATCTGTTGACTCAGGGATCGACACGTGGCTTCACGATCCGTTACAGCCATGCGGATAAGATGCCTGTCATCTCGACTGCTAGTGATACGAGGCCGTTGTGATCCAGCACGGCGTTCCGTATTACCCTCCTGAACCCACAGATTCCATATTCTGTTAACAGTCATTGGATCCCGATCAACGCGAGCAACAATGTCGCGATACAATAAACCGCAATCGCGATAGGCTACAATCCGACCTTTATCAAAGTCGGAAACGTGATGGTACGCATTTCTCGTCCTTACACTAGGTATCACAACAACGTTTCACCAGGCAACGCGGGTCAACTGCTGTTTGTGTCTGAGAAATCGGTTGGAAACTTCCCTCGTGTCAGCACGTTGTAGGTGTCGCCACCGGCGCCAACCTTGTGTGAATGTTCTTAAAAGCTAATCATTTGCATATCACAACATCTTCTTCCTGTTGGTTAAATTTCTCGTCTGTAGCACATCTTCGTGGTGTAGCAGTTTTAATGGCTAGTAGTGTACTTCTCTACTGACGAGATAATATACTCCGCTTCCTTTCATACTGGTGGGTTTGCCTATCGTGAGATCTGGTGGTCAGTTCTACATTGTGTGAGAGTGTTCGGACACTTTTGCCAGGGTAGATGCCTCCGTATGGCTCCCAATCTCACTTTCCTCTCATCACACATATGCGAGATGTACTTTGGCGGGAGCGTAATTGTCCCACAGTCTTTCCTCGACTACCGAATTCTCTAAATTTCCTCGAAAGATTTAACAGGGATCGAAGTCAACCTTCTTTCACAGACCATCACTCAAATTTACGGAAGGCCTGTGCTACCGTTTCCTATGGTATATATCGACCTGTTAACGATCCCAGCAGTGTGCTGCCAAATCGTTTGTTTTCTGCTATTGTGCCTATTTGACAAGAATTCCTAATACTGCAGCAGTGCTAGTATCAATCTGCCTAGCGTGATATTTGATAGTAAGGCGTACCCAGGAACAGATACAGAATCAGGTCACAATTTAGTAGTGATGAAGAGTAGACTGAAGTTCAAGAGAATCGTCCGGAAGAGTCTGTGTGGAAGGAAATTGGTACTGAAGTACTGAGGGATGATGTGTCGCGTTTGAAGTTCGCGATGGATGTGGGTATTGCAATAAGAAATACGACAGCAAGCAGTTCAGTTGAAGAGGAGTAGACATCCCTGACAACGGCAATAACAAATGGTTCAAATGGCTCTGAGCACTATGGGACTCAACAACTTAGGTCATAAGTCCCCTAGAACGTAGAACTACTTAAACCTAACTAACCTAAGCACATCACACACACCCATGCCCGAGGCAGGATTCGAACCTGCGACCGTAGCAGTCCCGCGGTTCCAGACTGCAGCGCCAGAACCGTACGGCCACCGCGGCCGGCCGGCAATAACACGTGTTTGACTGTCAAACATAGGCACAAGCAAGGTAACTCCGAAGAAGCCTTGAGTAACAGAAGATATACTTCAATTAATCGACGAAAGAAGGAAGTGCAAGTGTTTTAAGGGAATTACAGGACTACAGCAGTATAAATTCCTTAGGAATGAAATAAACAGCCAAGGTGAAGTGGTCGAAGGAAAAACGTGAAAAAGTCGAAAAACGAGTGACGTCGGAAGGTCTCACACAGCATATAGAAAATCAAAACAACCTTCTGTGGAATTAAAATCAAGGGAGGACACATGAAGGGCCTTCTTCTTATTCTTATTCTTCACTTCAAGCAGCAGGCTTATAGCCTGTCCCGTCTACACAAAAGCTACATGTTCCTTGGTCTTTCTATATCTCTCTTTCCTGCAGCTTTCTAGTCTATTACACGTCTGACTATTCTTTATGTCCCCATCCTTTCCTTACGATTCTTTCATTTTGTTATCGCGTTTTCTATTCTTTCATTCAAGCAGAATATATTTAATTCCATCCTTATTTCAGAATTCTTTATTTGGTCTCTCAGAGTACACCCATTTACTTTCCTTGAAAATGTCATTTCAGCTGACTGTGTCCTTTGGCTCTTCTTATTGTCCAGGTCTCCCTTCCATATGTGAGCATAGATGTTGCCGTTACTTTATAGAGTTTTGTCTTCGAGTCTTTCTTGGTTTTACTGGCTAGTGTTTTGTGTGTAGTGCCTTATAACATTTGAAACGTTATGTAACTTATTGCAGATGTCATATTCATGTCATATTCACAGCTTACATCACATTTCAACACTGAAAGTGAGTGAGATACTTGTTTATCTGATTTTCCATTAAGCATGATCTTAGAACGTAATGCGTATTTTCCTTTAAAAGTCATAACTTTGGTTTTATTTCCTGACAGTGTCGAGTTATAGAGTTTACCTATTGAGTCCAAACTATATATAGCAAACTGGAAATCACCCTCCATCTTTCATAAAATTATTTGATCATACGCGAAGAGTGCAGTATTTAAGTGTATGTTTCTAGGAAATAATTTTATTGCTGGGATAACTTCTTGTTTCCATTGTCTGCACTCTTGTCGTACTCCTCTGTTAATTGCTATTTGTTCTGATCTCTCTTTGCCTGTATCAATTAAAATTTCGTTATTTAAATAGAAACTTATTACTACATATGCTAAATGTTTCAGATAACGTTGACTTTCTATTGTATTTCACAGTATGTACCTGTTGATTCTGTTGAAAGATTTTTCATAGTCTACAAATGCAATATGAGTTTCCACATTATGCTCTCGTCCCTTTCCAGTTTTTTCTTCCAATAAGAGGGCGTCGACTATTCTTTTAAGTATATTATTAAATGTTGGTATATGTAATTTATAGTCTGTGGTCAAGAGATCTCTACCTCTGTAGTTTTCACAAGCATTTACATTACTTCTACCTCTCTCCAAGAGTCAGGTCATCGCCAGTTTCCAACATTCATTTAATAAATGCAATAGCCTCAGTTCTAGTATTAAACATCCTCATTTGATACGTTCTGCGTTAATATTATCAGGTACTGCTGCTTTTCTGTTCTTCATCTGATTCAATGCTTCTTGTATCTCCACCAGTGTATTGTTGTCTCCTTGGTATATTTCATCATCTGGTTCTTTGTCTTGCTCTATTTCCGTTTTTTCAATTTTATCATTGTTTTCTTCCATTAATCCCCGATAGCGTTTTATCTAAGCTTCTTTATCTATTACATGTAATCATGCAGTCTTTCTTCTGTTTGTTGTCTCAGGAGTTTATAAGCCTTTACTTGTCTACCATGTAGATCATTTTCAATGTTTGCTATTATCGTATACCAAGATTCTTGATGAGTTTGTCTCACTATTTTCTTAGCATAGTTACGTTTTCTTCGTACTGTGCTTACGTTTCTTCTGTATTTCTCTGTAGATTGGTAACGTTAGGTTTTTGTTTCTCTTCGTATTTTGATACTCTTTCTCCTCCTACATTTCTTTTACTGCCCTATTGATTCTGTCGCCTCTTGGATCACACATGCTTTCTTGTTTCCCATTCTGTATTTAGATGGTTTCCAGCAGATTTATTTTGTAAATAATGCATGAGTTGCTGTTTGAAATAGACCTCTTATACTGTCGTTCTGCAGAAATCTCTCGCTGCGAGTTTACTCTTCATAATAGTATGTTCTTTCCATCTAGTAATAAGGTTTATCTTGCAAGTCATCAGACTCTCTCTCTATCTCTGTGTACCGTTACATCTTGTACCAGTCCTCAGAGCTTTCTATTCATTATGACGTAGTCAACAGCAGACTTTCAGTTTTTCGTCAAGGCGGACCCACAGCCCCATGCTGTTGTCAGACTAGTGCTGGGAAAGAAGGCATTCCAGGCCAAGAGTACTTGTAACAAACTTTAGGCCTTAATCTGAGGAAAAAATTCCTGCGAATGTGCGTTTGGAGCACAGAACTGTGGAATGCATCCAGTAAATAATCGAGAACGTAGGTACCAGATGCTACTCTAAGGTGAAGAGGTTGAGACAGGAAAGGAATTTGTGGGGGGCCTCATCAGACTAGTTAGAAGACTGAAGACTAAAAAAAGTTATTTTCATTTAAAGATACACTTTTAGTAATATCGCTAAACATGTAAGCAATATGACCTGAAGCAAACAGTCACCGCTACTCTTGTAACGAGATACAAATGGGCTTCGTCTCTTTGTGAGAACTGTCATTCATTACAAAACTTCTTTTGATCTTGATAGAGGCTGGAGGTCCATAATGGTGCAGAATGTTAGGTGTTGGATTTTGTGCACCTCGAATCAATGACATCGAAAAGGACACTAAAATAAGAAAGTCGCCCACATATCTGGGAGGAAAATTCCTTGATGTAACATTCGCATTTAATATTGGCAACTGCACTTCACGATTGTGCATCACATCGCTCAAGGCACTCATTTTTATTTATTACTCAAGACAATTCCCAGATGTGGCTCAGGTGGAGTGAGCCATAGTTGTAAATGAATATTTAAGGATGTGACGGAATTCTCTTCGGTTAATTATTATTTAATTTATGTTATGTATGTTAGACAATGTATGTAAATTAGTATATACGTACGGGTTGTCCACGTATATTTTCTGTTTATGTGTGCTGTCCTCAGACAGATTAATATCTGTGTACTGTCAGAGGAACGGACAATTCATCTACATCTACATCACACTCCGCAAGCCACCTATTGGTGTGTGGCGGAGGGTACTTTCGGTACCACTGTCTGATCCCTCCAACCCTGTTCCACTCGCGAAAAGTGCGTGGGAAGAATGATTGTCGGTAAGCCTCTGTATTGGCTCTAATTTCTCGAATTTTACCATGGCAATCAATATGCGAGATGTATGTGGGGGGAAGTAATTTGTTGTCTGACTCCTTCTGAAAAGCGCTGTCCCGAAATTTCAGTAATAACTCTCTACGTGATGCACAATGTCTCTCTTGTAACGTCTGCTAGTGGAGTTTGTTTAGCATATCCGTAACGCTCTCTCGCCAGCTAAACAATCCCGTGACGAGATGCGCTGCTCTTCGTTGGATCTTCTCTCTCCCCTCAATCAGCCCCAACTGATAGGGATCCCAGATAGATGAACAATACTCAAGAACCTGGCGAACAAGCGCCTTATAAGCTACTTCTTTCGTGGATGAGTTACATTTCCTTAAGATTCGTCCGATGAATCTGAGTCATTCCACTTAAGGCCGCTCTGAATAGTTACACCTAGATATTTTACGGCAGACGCCGTCTCGGGCTGTTTGTCATCAGTAGTGGAACTGTACAGCAGTGGATTTATTTTCCTATGCATGCGCAATATGTTACATTTATTTACGTTCATGGTCAACTGGCAGAGTCTTCACCATTCATCAATTCTCTGCAGGTCGTTCTGCAAATTCTTACTATCTTCTGGCGTTGCTATTTTTGTATAAACAAGTGCAGCATCTGTGAATAGCCTTAAAGAGCATCCTACGCTTTCTACTAGATCATTTATATATATTATGAACAGCAACAGTCCTATCACACTTCCCTGTGGTACTCCGGATATTACCTTCACATCTGTCTATTTAGTTCCGTTAAGAGCGACGTGGCTACTTCTATCTGCAAGAACGTCTTGAATCCAGTCGCAGGTCTGCTCCGATACTCCGTAAGCTCGTATTTTTTCCATTAAACGGAAATACGGGACGGTGTCAAATGGCTCACTCAGATCAAGGAACACGGCATCCGCCTGAGTACCGTTGTACACTGGGCTGTGGATCTCATGGGCGAACAGAGTGAGCTGAGTTTCGCAGGATCTCTGTTTGCGGAATCCATGTTGATTTTTATAGAGGAGCTGTTAATTTTCCAAGAACGTCATAATTCTTAAGCGTAAAACATGTTCCATAATTCTACAACAGATTGACGTCAACGATATAGGTCTTTAATTGTGTGGATCTGTCTTGCGGCCTTTCTTAAAAACGGGAACGACCTGCGCTTTTTTCCAATCGTTATGTATCTTTCGTTGCTCAAGCGATCTACGATAAATTAGTGCTAGAAGAGGAGCAACTTCTTTCGCATAATATGTATAGAATCTCATAGGTATCTCATCTGGTCCTGAAGCCTTTCCACTACTAAGTGATTGTAGCTGCTTTTCTATTCCACGATCGGTTATCTCAATATATGCCATTTCGACGTTCGCACGACGATTGAAAGGAGGGACAGTGTTACAATCTTCCGCGATGAAACAAGTTCGGAAGACCGAATCCAGTATTTCGGCCTTCTCTCTGCTATCTTCGTTTCGGTGCCGGTGTCATCGCTGAGAGAATGGACAGATGATTTTGATTCACTTACTGATTTTACATACGACCAAAATCTCATAGGGTTTTTCTCTGGTCGGTTGACAACGTATTACATTCGATGGGAAAAAGAGGAAGGGAAGAAAGGAGGGTTAGCTTCAGGTGTTCTAGACATCAAATGTATGACAATGAAGATTTGAATTTTCAAAGAGTAATAGTTAAAGAAATGTATATAAAGGCTGAGGAAAATCGTGTGATTCCAAGTGATTAAAGTTGTGGTGATTTAAAGAGCGAATTATGAACGTAGAGGATGATATGTGTAAACAAAAAATGGCTGGAAAGTACTGCTTTGTACTCACTTACGGTGAGGAACAGTTGATTGTTAAAGAACGCTTTTGTGAGAGCATAGCACATCATTACATTGTCTGTCTTTTGTGTTCAACTCGCAAAAAATTAAGCAATGTGTCATGTCATTAGCAAATTTAATAGATATTGGAATGCATTATTGGTATATTGTGGCCCTATGTGTAAAAAATAAAATAATAAAAACTGTGGAATACATAGTATAGTGAATATTGATCTTTTTCTAATGTAACGAACTGCATGTAATTATTAATTTAAGTACTCTGTACTTCCACACTATTCAAAATAAAAGGGCAAAACAGATTTTATTTTCTTAGTTATTAACTTGTTGAAATAGTAAACCAAGAGCATTTGCCATTTTATTGTCTGTGTATTTTTAGAAAAAATATTCGTTTTTCAGAAGTCAGTTTTTTCTCCTAATAATATAGACATGTTGCAGCTTATAAAATTAATACGTTGTAGAGTATTGTGGTTCACTGTATAATTAAGCACTGTATTACTATTGATACAAGACTGTTTCATAGCTTAATAATTTGACATGGAAACAAAAACAGCTTTTGCCAAGTGTTCCCAAATGCAACTATTGAAGCTTTCATTAGGATTCTGTGTTTTGCCATATACAAATTTTTCCAGGATTTTAGAATCTGAACCATCCCTGTATACCAAAATTAGTTCTACCACGGCAGTTTCTGGCATGGGGTGTGCGTGTGTATGTTTTTGTTCATTTGCTTCATACCTATTATACATTCACCATGAACTGTTTCCTTTTAGGTAGAGGCCATACTGTGGGTGCTCATCAGTGGATATTATGGGATACAGAGTTACCCAAATTGCTTTCATCATCTCACTGACATTTTCGCTGTTTCTCCTGATGGCTATACCATAATATTCTGTGAGGTTTTCTGTTTCCGATTTTGTTCACCAGTTGCTTTAGTATCAGAGAATTTTGGTCCTATGATGTTCTTGCAGAGTTTTGTAAGTCTTTCCCCCGTTCTCTTCAGCATAGGTAGTATATATCCCAGTTTTTAAATTTTAGTTTCTCCATAAGTCGTAGCAGCTTGCAACCACCATCAAATCTAATAACTGAACTACTAAAAACTGACTGCCCCATGTTTTCCATACCACCTCTGAAATCCTCAAAGTTTTTGTCACAATTGTTTTGGTTTACCTTGCTGGCACAGCCTTGGCAGTGTTTGGTCAGACATTCATTGTCCAGCACCTTTCATGTATGTACAGAGGTAACTGCGACGACTTCATTCAGCGATGTAGGGTCTCTCCTCTTCCACGAACTGTCCAATGTACCAATATCAGTAAACTGGCAAATATTTACAGTTTCTTTCGCTGCCCTCTGTATAGCTGCTTCGCTGACTTCTTTGGGGCATTATGCGAACGTTTGTAATACCTCCGAAATTTAACAGCTGTCAGTGGAGATTAATCATAGCACAGAATTACTGAGCTGCTTTTATTCTCTTCCGAATACACCTCATGTCATACGCGAGATGAATAGTCAGTTCCTTATATTTTGTGCGTATTACGGATATGCCATTGTACATTTGGTAATTTACACACTGGACATTCCGCTACAATTTTCCTGGTTGGCCTCTTCACTTACTTATGTACCACTACACGTAAGGGATTTTTCACTATTATAGTATTCAGATTTATCAACAATCGAAATGAATTCTGAAAACTTACACTCATCAGTTACAATGTAACCGTTAACCGCACTTCGGTGCGGCGTGATAATTTCTTCATTTTTACGATTTCCAATAATACGCTTGAGTTAATTACCGTAAAATTTCGTCTGAAGCTAAATTCCTTCGATTTTAGCATTTTACGACAACAAGCTTACAACATGAACACTCGCGAAAAATATAAGTAAATTCAAGTAATCTACTTGTATCGACAGAAAGATCGATTGCAATAGGTCTTTGCTGAAAGCACAGTCGATATGTTCTTCACAGATATTACACAAACGAGTTGCTATGGAAACAGCGGCTCCAAAATAACAACGAGACACTGTAGGCAAGGTTTTGTGAGACAGCTAGTCGTTCACGGTTCGCATCTGCTTTAGAAAGGTATTTAAACATAAAAATGGTAAGGTTCTGTACATAAACTATATATTTTAAGGGTAGGGAAGAATCACTGGATTTTATCAAATACACAAAATCCGTTTCTGATCTCTCGTGACGTCCAGGTCCCCTTAATGGGCTGGAGCTTGAACAGCCCGCTCTGCACCTAGGAGTGAAAAAAAAAGACAGTCACAGCAATTTCCGATCGATGCTTTCTGGAGGCAGCTCATGATCGTTAAATGTAGGATCTGGGAATACCTTCTCTCTCATTCCAGGACCTTGTCCCAGGTACATATTTATGCAGCGGTGGGTACTCGCGGCCCTGCGTTTCTCTGATCTAATTTGCGAAGCCTCCTCCGGCCGCCACACCGCCCGCAACGCGAGTCGCGCCACTACGTGGCGTGCAGACCACGGGTGATCTATTCGTATTCGGTTGTCACACGTTCACGTGATGCTACGGCTGCGTACCTCCACGCGAGTAGTTACATCACCTCCGAGGTCCTCGGCGGGGAGTTCGGCTCCGGCATCCGGACGGACCGCCACCCACGTGGTCAGAGCACGCCGCGGACATCGACGCCTGCCGCTGCTGCAACCCCACCTACGTTGCAGCCTCGCGCCGTCACCGGGCTGCCAGGCGCTGCCGTGCGGCCACCGATCCGGAAGACTCAGCTTCCACCGTTCATCGCCTCCAACGACGATCGGAACTTCGTCCTCGTGGACACCGATTACGTAAGCGTCACAGAAGGTCATTCCCGTTGTATTGGTCAACAGTCACTGAAGGACATTTCAGTTCTTTTGCACGCGTGGACTTCGTCCTCAAACTGTATTAAATTGAGTTCATGTTCCATAAACAGTGTTACTTCAAGCGTGCCAATCTGTCACTGCCATAGTCCACTATTCGACTGGACAGTTCAGCATTAAAACACTGCGAATTCGACGGTTCCGAAGAAGGCTTTCGTGACTTTTACCTTGGCTGACAGGCAAATTGTGGAACTGGTTAACCCCTCTTATTGATACCCCGTTGAGGGCCTCACTGTCTCACTAGCAAGTACCCTCGCAAGGAAGTACGACAGTATAATACGAACGTCTTAAACTGCCATTTCCACTCCTTGGAGCCGAGAGTCAAACGTGAAGGGAAAAATTTAAAAAACTAAGAAATAAGAAAGACAGCAATTATGAGGTACTGAAACTCGGTACGTTTAAAGATAAAACATTGTGGACCAATTAACAGACTAATTAACAGCATGCAATATTACAATTGTAGTTAGTAGAGACTGTCATATTTTGTAATCTTAATAGGTGTTCAAAGTTGTGTATTGGCATGAATTTTACACGTGCATATTTGAATACGGTTTTGCCATCGAAATTAAGTCGCTGGAGAACATTGGTAAGAAAGTAAGATACCCCGATAACGTTATAAGCTCTCGGAAAGTGCCTGTGGTGTCACGAAACAAAAAATAACACACACTAATTTAAATGTTAAAAAAGTGAAAAAGTAACTGACCAGCTAGGCTTTTCGAGTTAATCATGAATGATACCAACGGAATTCATAAAATATTCATAACATATTCTCCTGATACATTAAATGCGTGCGCCGTACTTATACAAAATGAAAACTAAGGTGATGCGAAATCTGTGATTTTCACCTAGGAAGAATTTATTGGCCTTGAAAAATGTTGAAGGCAGTGACCGAAGATGGTGATGGAAGTTCCAAACACTTGAGTCACAATTGAATAAGGGAGAGTATAGGTTCTCCGAAGCGATTTATCTCTGAAAAGATACAGCCGATTTAGCTCCATCTGCAACGAACTTGACTCCGACGGAGCGTTAAATCCTGACCCCTCGGCCATTTCCTTTCGAAGGCAGGACGTACACACGGTGTTTCTTTTCAGAAGAGCTCTGTCTATCGCGTCTGATTAAAGGGTGCTGCGTCTTTCGCACAGCCATATGAGGCTTCCCGGATTTCCTAAAACGCTTACGCAAAGTAACATGATATTCAATTTGGTAAACCCAGTTTGCCGTAAGACGTCTAGCGAGCGTTTGCCTTCTATACTGATGGGATTTCTCTGAACACCCATCTCGTTCCAGACATGAAAAGAATTTTCAGATAAAGCTTTGACGACGGACGATGAGGGCGCAACCACCTTTTATTTCGTGTCTAACGACGTGCAGACGAGATAAAGAAAGAACGAGGAATAAAAAGACCGACAGACTAACTCAAAGAGAGAGGATGAATTTAATGACAGCTTACATTATGGCAGTATAAATATAGTTGACATAGCATTGTTTAATATTTCGGGCACTGAATAAAATAACCTCATTACAGGAGGTCAAGAGCTTTTTTTTAACATTGTAGTGGCACTCATTACGGCAGACTGCGAAAATTTATTGGAAACAAAATCAGCATGATAATTCGACAGACGAAAGACTGTTTCCTGATATCAAAGTGTTTTCCCATTGTATTTCTTAATTTGTCTGATATTATTGTGTCATTAATGAGGCAGTACAAAATTAACACTCAGTCGTGTTCATTAGTTGTAATTATGAAAGGTATGACCGTTCGGGTAATGAATACAAGATTAAAAACTTGTTCCGTTCACATGTTTACACAGTCAGATGATTAATAGTTTCTCATTAATATTGCCCGTTTTACCAAAAAATAATTATGGCTGCATTCGGTTTCAAAGTTAATTGAGACGGCTCCAATCACTTGTTTCCAGACATTATGCCCTAATTCCCTGGCGAAATTCTGACTAAAATATGACATTGTTCGGAAATTAGTATATCGTATATAAGATGCAGCTGAAGTTTCTTTATTGAGCTCTTTTCCCACTTACCATTTAAAATTACTTAAAATTAACCTCTTCACATCAGTACTGTCATACGCACTGTCTGTGTGTGTCACAGAAATGGATTACGTCTAGGGAATTAAAAGCTGTAGTGCTTCCCGTTTACTGTAACAGCCGCTTCTGTATGCATGCATAGTATGAATTTTTTTTGTATAAAGAGACCACTACCGTATTACTACACAAGAGCACTTTCTGGATTGTATAGGGCTCATGCACGAACTGTTATCGACGTGCTTTAATTTCACAAACAAAGAGTGTGTTTTGCGTTTCCATGTATACGAACAACAAAGCGAAAGAACTAAATAGCAGTTGTTTTGTTTGAAAGTTCTCTTACCTCTTAAGCTCTCACAGGTGAAGGTATAGCAAGTTAAAACTCCGGTATTAATGCCCTGAAAATATTTCTCTTCGCATGAATTATGAAACAGAGAGCAAATGTTCATAGAGCAACGGAAGAACAAAGGGAATTTTAACATATGACAAATGAAAATAAATTATAATCAAGACCTTCATCTCTTATACTACGTACATGTATTGATATGTATGTATGTATTGACAAGTTTGTATCCATTGACAGGTTGAGTCTTAGGGCCGCCGGTAAAGCCTGTCCGGATGGCAGAGATTGTTAAGGTAACCATGCCAGAGTAATGGCGCGTCTGGGATCGAGTGCCCGTCTGCCATAAATTTTCACCCTGTAACGCCACTTCCTCGGACGAGAATTAAAAATCAAAAATTAGCTCCCAATACCCCAAAGATTTCCCCCAAGTCCCAAATTCTCAGAAAAGTGAATAAGCGAACGAAGTTCCATTTATCACTATTATTAGGACAATAATAAGTAATTAAATCAGGAATCTAAGACTTGACAATTTTGTAATCTACGAAAGAAAGATTAAATTACAGTAAAATTAAAATCAAAATCATAATAAATCGCAAAATTAGCATAAATTAACGTTCGCAAAGTAGAACCAACGATCCCAAAGAATACTCCGTGTGAGTACTCTTTGGGAAACGTGAGTAATGACTATGTATAATTCAATGCATTGCCACTACGTTACGAGAGTTAGCCGGAGCAAGTCATATATTTGAATGCTCGTACATGTAGGCGCGCTTAGATTGTTTTGAGAGTGAATAATTGCCATCTATTATGACGCAGTAATACGATCTTCTCACTTCAAATATCACGGCATTAGGATTCGAACGGAGGACTTTTACCCACTAGAATAAAGCAAACTTTTAACTAGATAATTGAACTAAACATTACATAGACAGTTATTTAGGCAACGAACACTGATAGACAATTTTCATTCATAATAGCCAGTGGTTTATGGAACTTTAGTGATAGGTCCGAAGCATATAATTTAAATCCCCCAACACCTGAGAAAGTTTTCTTCTCAAGGCTTTGTTAGGAAGTGACCGATATTGTGCAATAAAACACCCTCTCGTGCCAAGTCGTGCATTTGTGATTTAAAATTCTATCAAATTATTGACATGAAACTCCCGAGTAATAATTACGCGCAGCGATAATATTTGACTGTAGCGCTCGGCGCTTGTTTGGAATCTTTGACTCAAATAACAAGCCCACTGTTACGTTTTCTTAGATACTTGAAATTACGACCAGCTTGTAGGGAATTTGTTGTGGATGTGACTGTATTGGTTTTATCATTAATATTTCATCATTAATCAGTTAAACATCGATTACGGACGATTAATTACGATTATTGGTGAAGTAAATATCTCACGCATTTCGACATTTCGGTTGAGCACTGTTATTTTGTGTAACGTCGTCTTCGTAACTTGATAACGATCTTAACACTCTACCGACTGTCACCGAGTTTTAGCCGAGGCCTAGTACAAATCAAACCAAATCATCAAGAAGATGAGGCGTTGTACAAAATGTCGCACTAAACGTGGGGCCCGAACAAGACAACGGACAAGAAAAGAAGTTACAAAACGCCGCCCTAAACCAGGGGCTTTAACAAGAAGACATATTCAATCGTCCGGTTATAAAAAACCTGACTTCCTAAACGGATTATACTACAACGCAAGATGGGCGTAGGCCCTTAGTTTGCGTCTCGTTCTTCACCGACGCAGGACGCAGCCCGCACCAGCCTACAGCGACGCGCCGACTACGAGAGCGACGACGTGCGACGCCGTGAAGATCGGTGGGCGCTGAGGCTGCCTAAAGCTAACTGCGCGTCCGTCGTCTCGACTCAACCCAGCAACAAACAGTAAAGTACTGTACAACTCAGGTTAGTTAGTAGTAGATGAACTCTTGTTCTGTGTTTGGTGTAACTTTGGAATCTTTGTACCATTGAGTATTTGTACGATCTGGTGGGCACCTACATAGACAACTGAATAAGTATTACTAGATACATAGGTTTTGTAAACTGGTAGCTGTCGAGTATTAATCAAGATGTCTAGAAGAACTAAGAAAAGTAGATTAGAACCTGACAAGGAGGAGCTCGATATTAGAAAGACCCAGTGGAAGACATAAATCAAAACGTGCAAAACACTCCTTCTGTTGACCCTGAAAATGGATCAATAGAACGAATAGATGAACTGAACATGCCCACAACATCCGATGACGAAATCGAGAAAGTTCCGGACGTTGTGGAAGTTCAGGTAACAGTAACAAACGAACCAAGAGAAATTTCAGGGGTGGCAGATGCTTCTCCCGCGCAACACTTCGATATGAACATATTTTTCAATTTTATGTCGAAGGTAGAGGAAGATCTAAAACTGAGAGAATTAGAAAGGGAGGAAAATTTCAAACTAAGAGAATTTATAAAACAGAGAGAATTAGAAAGTGAGAAATATCTAAAACGGAGAGACTTAGAAATGGAGGAAAATGTGAAACGGCGAGAATTAGAGAGAGCAGAAGATCTAAAACGGAGAGAATTAGAAAGCGAGGAGAATAGAAAGTTCAGGCAAGAAATGTTAGATTTGCACAAGAATTGGGATCTCAAATATAACCGAAAGATGGAAAGGGTACAGAATGAGGTCAATAACATTTCTAGTGCTGTACAAACGCTATAAGAGAATTTAACAGTAGTAAAGTACACAAAATTCAGTAGTACGTCACGTTGCGGACCTATCAGAAAAGATGAACCAATTAGAACTAACTACTAAGCAGAATGTTGATTCGTTCTTAGTTAAAAAGTCTAACCAGTGGGAGAAGGAGATGTCCAACTGACGAGCAATCTGAAGAGATTAAAAAACGGGTAGATGATCGATAGAACGTAGATTGACTTCTATCGGTAATTCTAATCTAAATGTCACAAATGTTGAAGGTTTAGAACAGCTTAAAGAGGAGTTTCGTCTTATTAAAAATGGAGTACTCAACGAAATTCCAATAGAAATGGAGAGTACCGGTCGTTTTGGGGCCGTTCTGAATGGAAGTGTAAAGAAGCGGAGCCAAAGCGGTCGGGAACTAGCCAGTAAATGTCAAAACTGTAACATTTGCCCAGAGAAAAGATTACGTTACGAATCCAAAGCAGCGGTAATCGATAGTGAGGAACGATCTTCACCAGAATCAGAATCGTTTACTCAACGAACGGTATTGTCTTCGATTAAAATCGAAAATAGTATCATTAAAAGCAGACAATTCCCGCCATTCTCATTTGAAAAGAACAATGTTCATCCTAAGAACTTTATCAATAGTTTTAAGAGAATATTCCCCAAGGTGTGGGCGGAATAAGATAAGATTCAGTTCATAGTCTCTAAACTGGTCGGAGAGGCATCACTCTGGGTCAGTGAGATTAGTCAAACTTGTCAAACCTGTCATGAGTTTGAAAAACTGTTTTTAGCTAAGTATTGGTCCACCAGTAAACAGGAACGTTTGCGTAAAGAAGTATACAATCCCGAGTTTTACAATCCAAAAAGAGGAACACTAAGTTCATGCTTTGAGAAATATATGAATAAAACTCGGTATTGGACGGAGCCGATATCACATCGCGAGGTTATTCGTATTTTGAAGACCAGACTCCCAATTAATATCCGTGAGATGTTAGTACATGCTCCTGATGATGACTTTGAACAATTTCTATCTACAGTAGACTCAAATGACATTATACAGGAGGATTTCCGTTACTTAAATAACAGAGAAATACACTATAAGAATAGTAATGGTAATAATTACGCTAATGGTAAACATTCTCAGTGTAATAGCAATAATTGGTGGAAAACTGATAATAGAGATCTACAGTATAGACCTAATTTTAACAACCAAAATTTCAATAATCAGCATCTTAGTAACCAAAACAATACTAATATGTATAATGAGGGATCAGTTCTACCGGAAGTGAACAGTCCATGTTTTAATGAATCTAATTTACAGAATCGGAAAAGAAAATTTAATGGGAGTAGACCGTATATAAATCAAGAACCGAATAGTAATAGAAACCAGAATCAGTCATTCCGATGGGTGCCAACACATTCTCGTGGGGTTAACCGAATGAACTTAGATAATGCACCAAATTCTACGTGTCAGAACGCTTCTGCGGCCATTCCTTTAGGAAATGGTGCGGCAGAGGTCCGAAGTCCTAGGTATAATTCCCAAAACCATAACGTGCATGTTGTAGAGATCGTTGAAGAACCGCGGGGAGAATCTGTGAATTAAACAAACTAGGGCCAGCCAGTCCTGGACTTCCGGGGGTGGCTGGTACGAGCAGTGGAGGTCACGACAATAATTGTGTAGGTCTGGTAAGATACAATGCAGGGGTAGATATCAGAGACGAATTGATGAGTGAGGCAACGACGCAACGTTTGGAACCGAGGGAGCATGTCCAAGCTGTGGTTGGTAAGATAAATGAAGTACCTGTAAATGTGCTGATAGACACGGGGGCTATGACAAATGTGATGTCATTTAATTTATTCAATTGTATTAATAGAGTAAAGAAAGTACCTACTTCTCCAGTTATGGGATGTACTGTTTCCGGTGCTTTTGGCGCTTCTGTTAAACCCATTAAAGCTCAAGTGATGGCGGAACTATGTACTCAGGAGGAAAGACTAATAAGCACCTACCTGATTATTAAGAGTTTGTCCGTACCATGCGTTGGGGGGGGGGGGGGTGATTATTTGGCCGACAACCGGTCAGTCATCGATATAAAAAAGGGGGTATGTATTTTGCACGGAATTATTGAACTGTCTCTATTGAAAGAAATGAGGATTCCTGATAAATATTATCAGAATCTGTCAGTAGTATGTAATTATAGTAATGTAATATCGTATGACACCGAGAACATGTCAGTAGCTGATCCCAATCCAGATCTTGAACAGGTTATACGAGATACAATAAATGAATCGGAAAGTTTGTCTAGCGTACAACGACAGGAACTATCAGAGCTGTTACATGATTATGCTCCGGATTTTGATAGTCACCCTGGTGTTATTAAAGGATTTAAATATAGAATGCGTGCGAGACCTCATGACACTTATTGTAAGACAACATATTCTATATCCTGGTCTAAATGTAAAGCTGTTAAGTTAGAAATTCAACGGATGTTGGAATGGGGTATCATTGAACCATTCAACTCGGAATACAGTAGTCCACTCTTAGCAGTAATAAAACCTAATGGAGACGTAAGATTGGTACTTGACGCCAGGAATTTTAATAAAATCTTAATACCTGTCCAAACCAGGCCAGAAAGTCTAGATGAATTGTTACAGCGTTTCTATTGTGTAAAGTATCTATCCTCAGTAGACCCTTGTAGTTCCTATTGGCAGGTCCCCATAGATGAAGAATCTAGAAAGTATACAGCTTTTATATTTATGGGTAAGAGTTGTCACTTTAAAGTTATGCCCTTTGGTTTGAATATCAGTGGCGGAGTTTTTATTTCCGCACTTCATACTGTGTTGAGCCCGGACTTGGTGAATGAAGTGAGATTGTACACTCCTGGAAATTGAAATAAGAACACCGTGAATTCATTGTCCCAGGAAGGGGAAACTTTATTGACACATTCCTGGGGTCAGATACATCACATGATCACACTGACAGAACCACAGGCACATAGACACAGGCAACAGAGCATGCACAATGTCGGCACTAGTACAGTGTATATCCACCTTTCGCAGCAATGCAGGCTGCTATTCTCCCATGGAGACGATCGTAGAGATGCTGGCTGTAGTCCTGTGGAACGGCTTGCCATGCCATTTCCACCTGGCGCCTCAGTTGGACCAGCGTTCGTGCTGGACGTGCAGACCGCGTGAGACGACGCTTCATCCAGTCCCAAACATACTCAATGGGGGACAGATCCGGAGATCTTGCTGGCCAGGGTAGTTGACTTACACCTTCTAGAGCACGTTGGGTGGCACGGGATACATGCGGACGTGCATTGTCCTGTTGGAACAGCAAGTTCCCTTGCCGGTCTAGGAATGGTAGAACGATGGGTTCGATGACGGTTTGGATGTACCGTGCACTATTCAGTGTCCCCTCGACGATCACCAGTGGTGTACGGCCAGTGTAGGAGATCGCTCCCCACACCGTGATGCCGGGTGTTGGCCCTGTGTGCCTCGGTCGTATGCAGTCCTGATTGTGGCGCTCACCTGCACGGCGCCAAACACGCATACGACCATCATTGGCACCAAGGCAGAAGCGACTCTCATCGCTGAAGACGACACGTCTCCATTCGTCCCTCCATTCACGCCTGTCGCGACACCACTGGAGGCGGGCTGCACGATGTTGGGGCGTGAGCGGAAGACGGCCTAACGCTGTGCGGGACCGTAGCCCAGCTTCATGGAGACGGTTGCGAATGGTCCTCGCTGATACCCCAGGAGCAACAGTGTCCCCAATTTGCTGGGAGGTGGCGGTGCGGTCCCCTACAGCACTGCATAGGATCCTACGGTCTTGGCGTGCATCCGTGCGTCGCTGCGGTCCGGTCCCAAGTCGACGGGCACGTGCACCTTCCGCCGACCACTGGCGACAACATCGATGTACTGTGGAGACCTCACGCCCCACGTGTTGAGCAATTCGGCGGTACGTCCACCCGGCCTCCCGCATGCCCACTATACGCCCTCGCTCAAAGTCCGTCAACTGCACATACGGTTCACGTCCACGCTGTCGCGGCATGCTACCGGTGTTAAAGACTGCGATGGAGCTCCGTATGCCACGGCAAACTGGCTGACACTGACGGCGGCGTTGCACAAATGCTGCGCAGCTAGCGCCATTCGACGGCCAACACCGCGGTTCCTGGTGTGTCCGCTGTGCCGTGCGTGTGATCATTGCTTGTACAGCCCTCTCGCAGTGTCCGGAGCAAGTATGGTGGGTCTGACACACCGGTGTCAATGTGTTCTTTTTTCCGTTTCCAGGAGTGTATGTTGATGATCTCCTAGTGGCTATGGATACGTGGGAGCGTCACGTGAAGTTGTTGCGACGAGTATTTTGTAGGTTTCAAAGTTATGGAGTAACGGTGAACCTTTCCAAATCTGAGTTTGGGAAAGACAGAGTCAAATTTCTTCGCCATATTATCTCTCCTTTGGGCATTACACCAAATCCTAAGAAATTAAAAGCACTAAGTGAGTGCTCATACCCTGGTAATCGTAACCAATTGAAATCATTTCTTGGGTTAGTAATTTTTTTAGAAAATTTCTGCCAGATCAGGTTCTGAACCAGGACTGTTTGTTAAATTTGTTACGGAAAAATACTTCGTGGCATTGGACGCCTGAGTGTTGCGAAGCATTCGAAAAAATAAGGCACACGTTATTAAATGTCCAAATATTGCATTCTCCTCAGATGGATAAGCAATTTTATATAGCCACTGACGCTTCCGACACGGGTCTGGGGGCAACATTGTTTCAAATGGATATTCCTGAAGACATTAATACCATTAAAATTATAAGCTTCGCAAGTCTCACGCTCACCAGTTGTGAAAGAATGTATACTACTACAGAGCTGGAAGTTTTAGCCTTAGTGTGGTCGTTGAAAAAGTTTAGGTATTTTATATATGGTAAATCAATCGTTGCATGTTGTGACCACCAAGCAGCAACTTTTTTAATGACTTGTAGGTTATTGAACGCACGACTAACTCGATGGGCTTTGTTATTGCAGGAATATTTATTAGAGATAAGGCACATTCGTGGCAGAGACAATGTAATAGCAGACGCCCTGTCTAGACTACCGCGTGGCGTTGCAGGAGCGGTTGCAGTAGCGAATAAAACCGGTAACTTTCGTGTTATGATGATTCAACCTACTTTGTATGAAAAAGATGTAAAATTCATGTGTAAGAATATTGTTGATATACAAGAACAAGATTCTAAATGGAAATTAATCAGACGATCACTTTATGATGATAAGGAGAGTCTTAAAAATGACAAATTTTGCCTTTATAATAATGTTTTATTTTATAAATACAGGGATTTATTTCGTCAATGGAAATTTTGTATTCCTTATAGTTGTGTGATAAAGTTTCTTTGGCACACACATTTATCATAGGGTCATGCTAGAGATTTATTTCGTCAATGGAAATTTTGTATTCCTTATAGTTGTGTGATAAAGTTTCCTTGGCACACACATTTATCATGGGGTCATGCTAGTGCTGATAAATGTGTTAGGGTAATAGCGGCTTATGCCTATTATCCTAAGCTGAAACGTATTGCGCAGAAAGTATTGAGAACTTGTATGATTTGCCAGAAAGCAAAGCCAATCAATTATTCTACTAAAACCGAGCTTCGACCCATAGTAGTGAATAATGTTCTTGACCTAGTGTCATGTGATGTAATGGGTCCTTTACCAATTTCCAAAGGAAACTTTAAATACGTGCTAGCATTTTATGATCTATTTGCTAAGTTAGTGAAGGTATGCCCACTAAGATCTCTGAGAGTGAAACCCATGGTGAGAATCTTGAAAGAAAAGTACGTTGTCCAAATTGGAAAGCCGAAAGCCTTACTAACCGACAGTGCCTCCTATTTTTCGTGTAGGGCTTGGAAGGAGTGTCTACGCGGAGAAGGCATTGGCCACATCCAGACTGCCAGGTTTAACCCAAAGAGTAGTCCTGTTGAACGAATGTTTCGTGAGTAAAATAGTTTTACGAAGACGTATATTTGTCAACAACACTATCGGTGGACTGAGTATTTGCAGAAATTTGAAGACGTGTATAATCATTTACCACACTCATCCGCGGGGTTTCCTCCTTATGATGTTTTCTTTGGGTGTTGTCTGTCTAACCAATGGAATGAAGATTTACCTAAGTTTAATGAAATCATACCAATAGATAAAACTAAAATTCATGATCAAGTACGTGTTGCTATGCAGCACCACGCTCATTTGAGAAAGGTATATTATGATAAGCACCTAAACAAAGCTGTTAAATACGGAGTAGGGAATAACATTATTCTAAGATCTCATCCAAAGCCATCGGCTGTAAAACGACTGAATAAAAAGTGGTAACTAAAATACGAGGGTCCTTTCAGGATAACAAGAATACCTCATTCTGGGAATTATATTCTGTCGAATATAAAAGGTGTGACCAAAGGAATGTTCATCCATCAAGACTTAAAACGCTTTTGGTCATAGATAAAACTTAAAATACATACCTATGTATATTTACCACGTTATTTAGGAATTGAATTACCAGAATAATATATAAGTACTTCATCCATGTACTTGTGGGTGAAGAATAGGAAGAGACCCAAACTTTGTTGTTTGATAATTTTATAAATTATGTCAGAAAAGACGTTTATATTAGTTAGTAATTCTGCTTTCACATGTCTGTTTGCTTCCAATGATGACAGAAATAACATTAAAAATGTTTCGTGTTTATTGAAATGAAACTTATTTATACAGTTAATATATATATAGTTGTAAGTATTGTTTTAGTTAAAATGATAATTATGTTCAGTTAAATCAAGAAAGAATTATCAAGTGCACAAGATATGTGTTTATTATTAGATGTTTCTATTTGTTGCACAAGTTTCAGTGTGTACAATAATCTCATAGAGCTATTTGACCAATCACTTGCTTTATGAACTTAAAGACAGTTCCATAGGTAAGAAAGAGACACTCATACGTATTTACCTTATATATGACTCATGTAAATACTAGTAAACGGAGATTGTATGTAACCTTTATTGTGATTATTTAGTGGTACAACGATTTCCGTGTTACGATTGGCCACTGAAGAGTCGTAAGATTAGGTGTGTTTTCATTATGGAAAACTAATTAAACTGAGTTGCTACAATCACAGGGGAAAAGAATTAAATGGTGCTAGGCGTCGCCACGAAGAAAAAACAAGATTATAAATTTAAATGTTTTGTAATAAATACGATATAATAAGATTAATTCTGATAACAGTTCTAAATTACTTCATGCTTGAAATACTTAAGTGTGAGATTTTTAGACAGGTGAGTTCTTTAGGCCTTTGTGGTACTAGTAATGAAATATTTAAGTTATTAGTTTAGAATTGGTGAAATTTTTAGAGGGCAGTATTGTTAGGCCCATATTTTAAAATTTTCTACAAATATTATTCTGTTATGACATATAATGTATTGGGCCATGAGGAGGCAACTAATACCACTGTTTGTCTGATAATCAAAGCACCCTCTTGTGTATGCAAAAGGGAATGCGCTGATAATCGTCCGGGGGGGGGGGGGGGGGGGGGGGCGGGGGGCGGATATAATGCCACATCCTCGGACGAGAGAAAATATCAAAAATTAGCTCCCAATACTCCAAAGATTTCCCCCCAAGTCCCAAATTCTCAGAAAAGTGAATAAGCGAACGAAGTACCATTCATCACTATTATTAGGACAATAACAAGTAATTAAATGAGGAATGTAAGACTTGAAAATTTAGCAATCTACGAAAGAAAGATTAAATTTCAGTAAAATTAAAAGTAAAATGCGAATGGAAACTGATGAACAGCAAGATAATAAACACACAGTACCAGAAAATGAAGAGGTTGTAGTCAGTATTAATTTGCAAGAAACAACAGGTGAAGTAGCTGACTGCAAAGATGAGAATCTATCTGTTAGTAAGCAAATTCAGGGAGAGGTTGCAAAACTGCCGTCTCCATTTGTTTCCCTCGATCAGGAAGTAAGTGAAATTAATAAAGAACAAGGAAGTGTTGGAGGAAATGAAATCACGGTCAACAACGCAGGGCAGGCGCCTTCAACAGAAATTGTGAAGCGACTGCTGCTCCTCCTGATGAGCCGCGAAGTAAAATAAAAATGCAACCAAGTGTGAATTTAGCTCGTAACCAAGGAAAGAGAAAATCCGGAAAGGGCGACCAAAGCCCAAAGAATGTTCGGTACGGAACGGTCCTACGCGAATCACTGGAGGAAACATCAGAAAGTTTACAAGGAAATTACTCTGTTAGCGGTACAGGAAAAAACCTTATAAGTAGAAAAAAACGGGACAGTAACTAATAAACTGATTGAAGTGTTATTCCATGTTCAGCCTTCTGAGAAAACTGTTAATAGTTTCCTTGAACCCTGAACCACAGGAAACTAAATTAGTTCATCAAAACAAATACATAGTGACAGCGCAATGTTGTAATCTTATTCTGTCACCACTATAATCGCCGGCCGAAGTGGCCGTGCGGTTAAAGGCGCTGCAGTCTGGAACCGCAAGACCGCTACGGTCGCAGGTTCGAATCCTGCCTCGGGCATGGATGTTTGTGATGTCCTTAGGTTAGTTAGGTTTAACTAGTTCTAAGTTCTAGGGGACTAATGACCTTAGAAGTTGAGTCCCATAGTGCTCAGAGCCATTTTTGAACCACTATAATCATAAATAAAATTACATCCAGTTTGAAATTATCGGCACTTAAGGAATTTTTGTACGAACCCGCGACTGATATTGCCATGTTACAAGAAGTTCTAATATCGGATTTAGTAATTCCAGGTTACGTCAGTTACATAATTGTGTCTCACGAAACAAGTGTTAGAACAGCTGTTTTGGTGAGGGAAGGGATTCCAGTAAGTGAGGTGGAACATAACTAAATACACTACTGGCCATTAAAATGGCTACACCAAGAAGAAATGCAGGTGATAAACGGGTATTCATTGGGCAAATATATTATACTACAACTGACATGTGATTGCATTTTCACGCAATTTGGGTGCATAGATCCTGAGAAATCAGTTCCCAGAGCAACTACCTCTGGCCGTTATAACGGCCTTGATACGCCTGGGCATTGAGTCAAACCGAGCATGGATGCAGTGTACAGGTACAGCTGCCCATGCAGCTTCAATACGATACCACAGTCCATCAAGAGTAGTAACTGGCGTATTGTGACGAGCCAGTTGCTCGGCCACCATTGACCAGACGTTTTCAATTGGTGAGAGATCTGGAGAATTTGCTGGCCCGGGCAGCAGTCGAAAAATTTCTGTATCCACAAAGGCCCATACAGGATCTGCAACATGCGGTCGTGCATTATCCTGCTGAAATGTAGGGTTTCGCAGGGATGGAATGAAGGGTAGAGCCATGGGTCGTAACACATCTGAAATGTAACGTCCACTGTTCAAAGTGCCGTCAATGCGAACAACAGGTGACCGAGACGTGTAACCAATGGCACCCCATACCATCACGCCTGGTACACGCCAGTATGGCGATGACGAATACACGCTGCCAATGTACGTTCACCTCGACGTCGCCAAACACGAATGCGACGATCACGATGCTGTAAACATAACCTGGATTCATCCGAAAAAATAACGTTTTGCCATTCGTGCACCTAGGTTCGTTAGTGAGTACACCATCGCAGGCGCTCCTGTCTGTGATGCAGTGTCAAGGGTAACCGCAGCCGTGGTCTCCAAGCTGATAGTCCATGCTGCTGAAAACGTCGTCGAACTGTTCGTGCAGATGGTTGTTGTCTTGCAAACGTCCCCATCTGTTCACTCAGGGACCGAGACGTGGCTGCACGATGCGTTACAGCCATGCGGATAAGATGCCTGTCGTCTGGACTGCTTGTGATACGAGGCCGTTGGGATCCAGCACGGCGTTCCGTATTACCCTCCTGAACCCACAGATTCCATATTCTGCTAACAGTCATTGGATCTCGACCAACGCGAGCAGCAATGTCGCGATACGATAAACCGCAATCGCGATAGGCTACAATCCGACCTTTATCAAAGTCGGAAACGTGATGGTACGCATTCCTCCTCCTTGCACGAGGCAACACAACAACGTTTCACAAGGCAATGCCGGTCAACTGCTATTTGTGTATGAGGAATTGGTTGGAAACTTTTCTCATGTCAGCACGTTGTAAGTGTCACCACCGGCGCCAACCTTGTGTGAATGCTCTGAAAAGCTAATCATTTGCATATCACAGCATGTTCTTCCTGTCGGTTACATTTCGGCTCTGTAGCACCTGATCTTCGCGGTGTAGTAAATTTTAGTTGCCAGTAGTGTATCTATGATGTGATTATCATCAACTTGTATGCTCCTTCAGGATGTTCTCACCTAGCTGACAGGGCACGTTTCTTGAAAGGTGAACTGATATACTTGTTAACGAAAAATCCAAGACAGTTATTACTTGGAGGTGATTTTAATTGTGTTTTAAATCGAAAAGATCAGGTACCTAATTTTAGTTTCTCAAGTGAACTAAAACAACTAAATACTGGGTTAGAACTAAAGGATATATGGGAAATCAAATACCCGTCTATAGTTGAGTTCACTTATGTCACAGCCACATCTCGTAGCAGGATTGACAGATTACTAAAAAAAACTGAAATTTCCGTGACAAAAGTAGAAACTATTCCTACGTACTTATCAGACCATTCATGTGTCTTAGTTTGCATAAATCTAGAAGACAGTCAGTTCGCCGAGTCAAGAATCAGTGGAATTTCATTTCCTTATCAGTAAACTATGATTTAGAGGACCTGATTAAACAAGCGTGCGCAGTACGGTTTCGTACTCGTAGTAGATATGCCACTGCTATGGACTGGTGGGTTAAAATGACAAAGCCAAAGTTGAGAATGGTTCTTATTCAATACAGTGCACAGAGCGCAAGAGAAATGAAATGTACTATAGAAAATTCCTATTCTGTTTTGAGAGATCTATATGATCAGGTCTCAGTAGGTTCCTCATTTCGGAAAGCAGACATCAAAAAGGTAAAAGCCAAATTACATAATATCAAGAGAAAAAATGGAAGATTTGAAAATAAAATGAGTTCAAAAAATGGTTCAAATGGCTCTGAGCACTATGGGACTCAACTGCTGTGGTCATAAGTCCCCTAGAACTGAGAACTACTTAAACCTAACTAACCTAAGGACATCACACACATCCATGCCCGAGGCAGGATTCGAACCTGCGACCGTAGCGGTCGTGCGGTTCCAGACTGTAGCGCCTTTAACCGCTCGGCCACTCCGGCCGGCTAATAAAATGAGTCATTCCGGCTTTGCGGCTATCGATATTTGTTCAGAGATGCTAACCTTTGGGCACTTGTGAGCTGGTCGCGAGGTGTCGCGGCAGGAAGCGGATAGAGAGGCGATCGCGAGTGAGTTTAGTTGTGAGGTGGAGAGAAGACGGTGCGATTGCCCAAGGAGGGGAGTTACCCCGGTCGGTGAAGAGGTGTTTTGAAAAGGTGTTGTACAGGCAACAGTTGTAACGGTTGTGCCTTCAGATGGTCTGTGCAGCCAAGCAATTGGTGGCCATTAACCGCAGACGTTTCATTGGAAGATTGTACTGGCGAACTACTTCCCTGAGGCTGTTGGACGATTATTTCGCTGAACTGATAAAGTGACATTCTGTTTCTTCCACTGGCCATGCACTTTCTGCCTTCCGTATTGCAAGTGTACCTCACCTGAGACAAACAATTATCAAGTGCTTAGTTACGAAAATCTGTTAGTAATCAATGTTGCAGTCGGACGCTACGCAGTTTGTTGCACCATTTTGATCGAACTGTTGTTGCTTTGTGTCTTTGCCATTCTGCCTTACCATCCAAGCCGTGGGGCATGTTGTGCATAATGTTCTAAGACTGAGTGCTTAGTTTGTTCCTGACAATATTGTGCAAAGAATGGTTCAAATGGCTCTGACCACTATGGGACTTAACTTCTGAGGTCATCAGTCCCCTAGAACTTAGAACTAGTTAAACCGAACTAACCTAAGGACATCACACACATCCATGCCCGAGGCAGAGTTCGAACTTGCGACCGTAGCGGTCGCGCGGTACCAGACTGTAGCGCCTAGAACCGTTCGGCCACTTTGGCCGGCCAATATTTTGCATTTTGAACTGTATGATGTACCAAAGAACGCTAACTCCATGAGACAATAGTGTGGAGGTTTGAATATCGGCATTTGGGAAGTGATGTCGGACGCACCTACGGTACTTCGCGCCCTCGATCGGGCCGGTAAATCAGGTCCGAGCGGCACAACCAGGTGTGACCCGTGTTGCTGCTCCGCGGGACTTTCATGCCCACACTTGGCTGATGCCGTGAGCTGGGAACTATTTCTAAGAGAAGTGCCTAATGCATATTATTGCCTGCCTAGTTGAGAGTCCATATGTAAGGCTACTGTTTCTTTTGAATGAATATATTTGGGCAAGTTCTCAAAACTGTAAGTGAACTTACGATAGAGATTTGGGCGGGCAGTGTTTTCTATTTTCTATAAAAAGATATTACTTTTCTCATTTGAAAATTTGTTATATATTCGTTAGAACTAAAGTCAACTGATAGCCTTCATGTATAAATGTTCTCTAGCTGGGAGTTTATTATTATAAATTTTATTTCTTCACTAGTCAATAGAAAATACAGTTATTCACAGTTCATGTGTAAGGTTACTCTTTCTTTTAAATGAATATATTTGGGCAAGGTTTTAAAACTGTAAGAGAACTTACTGTAACCCTTTAGGTGTTCAGTTTATTCTATTTTTTTTTTAATATTAAATGGTATTGTCTTTCTCATCTGAAAGGTTGCTATACTTGGTTTGCTATCTAAAGCTAACTCACAGGTTTCATGTACAAATGTTCTCACTTCAAGTATGACAATTGTTATATGTTGATTGACTTTAATAAATATTACGAACAATGAAAGGTGAATGCTCCCCCCCCCCCCCCCCCGGGGGTCCCGTCCTTCCGTTTAGTCCTTTGGGCCTCTTATGATACGCCGAGGCAATACCGGTTTCAAAATCTAAGGCAGATTCGGTCTCAGAAGAGGAAACTACTTCCCAGTATCATTTAGTGAAGCATACGAAAAACAGAAGAAGGAATTTTATTGATGAAATTCGAACATAAAATGGTACAATTCTCAGAACCCAGCAGGATATCACGGACGAGATTTATCGCTATTATTGCGAGCTATATTCTGCACATCAAAGTAGTGATGCTTCCTTGGAAGAATTCCTTGACATCCTAGCCTCACACCTGACAGGAGATCACAACGAAAATTTTCTCGAGGTGGTCAGTAAAGAAGACGAATATGAGACTCTGTGCGCCTCACCACCAAAAAATCCCCAGGACCGGATGGTCTGCCAGCAGAGTTTTACATCCGTTACTGGCCAACAGTGGGCGCGAAAGTCACGCACATTGTCAATGAGGTTATTCAGCGTAAAATGATTCCGGCTGAGTTTAAGGAGAGTAAAATTGTTCTTAAGCCAAAAATTAATGGAAGCAAACATTTAAATAATTTTCGTCCAATTTCTCTGCTGAATTCTGGTTATAAAATAATAGGTAGAATAGTAAACAAGAGAATGTCATACCTTACAGATAAAATTACTAGTAAACATTAGAACTGAGCGCAAGACAGAACCATTTTTCAAAATCTAGCAGAATTCAGAGATATCATTGCATTAACTTCGGTAACAAACATAAAGTGTGCTTTATTTTTCTTTTAGATTTTTATAAAGCCTTTGACGTAGTAAATCATGGATTTCTTTTATAGATGTTGAAGAAAATAGGTTTCAAATATAGGGTCTGACAGCTGATACAGAACATAGCAACTGGAATAAATGCAAAAATAGCGGTGAGTTGTCAACAATCCAGGCCATTTCACTGGAACCTTTCCTCCGACATGTCCATGCTAGATTAAAAGAATTAACATTATCAGAAAATAACAGTTATAAGAGCCTATGCTGACGATATAGGAGTCATTATAAGGAATAATCAAGAGGTAACCACAGTGATTGATGCGTACTGTAGAGCATCTGGAGCCAATGCAAACGACAAACAAGTAAGATGTTAAATATCAGTGGTTTTGATGATATCAACGTCGAGTGGGAAAAAACTAGTCCTACGACATAAAACATTTGGGATCACCCTGACAGCGTGCCCCACGAAAATGACGGCTTTAAATTAGAAAGTTGCCTCAGATAAAGTGCAATGGACATCATAGAGAATTTAACTCGATATATGAACCAACTTCAAAGAACAAAGTGTATCAACTCATGCATCTTTGCTAAAGCTTATTATACTGACCAGCTGTTTCTGTGACCGAGAATGATAGCGAGGGGAATAATGTCCAAAATCACAAACGTTTTGTGGTGGGGTGAAGTGTTCAGAGTACGTGATAAAGTAATCACTTTAGAGCCTAAAAATGTTGGACTAGTATTAACTGATATAACGGATAAAGCCTCTGCACTTTTTATCAAAAAGCAACTTAATTTAATAAGAGACTCGCGAGAGAGCATAACCAGTCAACTTTTCGAGATCATTAAACCTCTAAGACTTCTTCCCCCGATTGACGCGCAGAATATCAACAGTGGTTTACAGTATGTGAGGGTTTTCTATGTTGAGTTCAGTTATGTAAGTGCCGAAACCAGACAGTCACGACACTTAACATCAAGACCCATAATGCGCGAACGAAAGAAAAGCGAAGGAAAGAACAAAATAGAACGACAGTTTCCAAACATTGATTGGACTGAGATCTGGAAAACCATTTTCTAATGTGCTCACGTCTAATATTATAACGTCATGGTACAAGACAGTCAACAACATAGCTAGCACCAGTGAAAGACCGTACGCAATCGGACTCTGTGAAACAAATTTATGTCAACAATGCCATCTAGTTGACACATAGGTACACTTGTAGCGGTCACATGAATAGTTGGAAGTGGATCCAAGAGCAAATAGCTCTGGTTACAAGGACATCCCTTGACAGTATATCGCTGTCATTGATAAGCAGGCCTGAAGCACACTATTTCCTAGAGGCAAAAAATAACGCTGTGTACTGGTTGCTGGGAAATTCATTAACAAACGTCATTAACAAACTAGGATGCCACAGCACCATAGAGTTCAAGGTACACATGCTGTGTGAATACCTTAAAATTAGAAGGTATTCGAATCACAAGAAAAAGTTGGTAATACGTTAAAAATATATTTCAAAGAATGAGCATTGGTTAATATAAAAAAAAGGAGACTTCGTTGAGAGTGATATATAGCAGTTACCTTAAGGATATTATTTAAATTTTTACTGTAAATTTTTGGTGTGTGCTTTTTCTACTTCAGAAAGTAATTTTTGAAATGTTATAAGCTAATGTACAGAGCTTATGTGACAGTAAGATTGTATGTCAAATAGTGTCAAAACACAAAACATTAAAGCTACAGCATTGGTTAATAATATAAATATGAAAATTGACAGTTTTTATATATTTATCGATTGGTTAAAACCATACGATTGTATCTGATATAATGTAATATTCAATGGCTGGTAAATTGCCCTGTTCATTTCTGCACTGTGATGTGTAAGTCAGTTTTCCAGTGACGATCTGTTATATATGTCTGTTAACTTCAGGTAAGTAACATTCCATTAATGTCCAGAACGTGTAGTTGGAAGGTTAGTCAACTTTATAACATCTCTTTTCCGCCATTCTCAAGTATTTAAGAGATTGTCTCATATGATTATTAAATTGTTTTTGTGTGCACTGGGCATAAATCTTCCATATTCTGTATAAGTTTTGGCGACTTCCATGCAATTGTGTGAAATGCTCATAGCTAGTCTGACTGAGCTCAGAAGGTTAAAGATCAGTTTCTTACCTTAACCTGTCCCTCACAGAGACGATTACATTGTGTACATTAATATATTAAAAATTATCCCCAAAACCTCCCGATATCCTTGATAAAGTGCTATTTATGCTTCTGTAAAGATTGCAGCACATGTAATTCAGAGTTCATTTTTTATTTATTCATGTGTGAAAAAGTTTGAATGTTTTAAAAAAAAACTTTTCTTGATGTTCAAACTAATTCTTTCTGCTAAGTTAGTCAGTAAGACAATCTTCTGTACTATTTCTTTAACATCAGCATAATTCGAATGATCAAACTGTTTTTGTTTCAATCATTTCATGTATAACATGTGTGCATGATTAGTACATGTACAGTCGTGGACAAAACGAGCGAGACCCCTCGCCTTTTCGTTATGCTGATCCGCACAGCTTCAAAGTCTGCTACACAGCATACAAGGCAAGGCGACGAAGTGCTACCAACATTCTGTGCACAGGCGTGAAATTGAAAAACTATCCGAACTTTGTCAGACTGTTTTCAATCACGTGTAAGACTATATTAATGCTTATTAGTGTGTTAAAGAACACGTAAATATGAGATCTAAATGAAAGAAGAAATGCTAATTAGCATGAACTGCACTAATAAAAATGAATTTCTTACAGCACCAAGGCAAGGCGACGAAGTGCTACCAACATTCTGTGCACAGGCGTGAAATTGAAAAACTATCCGAACTTTGTCAGACTGTTTTCAATCACGTGTAAGACTATATTAATGCTTATTAGTGTGTTAAAGAACACGTAAATATGAGATCTAAATGAAAGAAGAAATGCTAATTAGCATGAACTGCACTAATAAAAATGAATTTCTTACAGCACCAAGGGACCGTATACCGCAGGAAGTGCGGTACATTTCCGCTTATTAGGTCTACCTGTACTCTAGGTAAACGGATTTTAAGGATTGGGTAGACAGACAGACAGTCAAAAGTGAGACTAGTAGTGTTCCATTTTTACCGATTTAGGTGACGAAATCCTAACAACGAAAATAGTTACAACACTTATTGATGATGAGGGCCGCATAAATAATTCCCCCGACTCTTAATTCGTAATGTTCTAGTTGCAGTCGATACATCAGTATATTAATCGTAGCTAAGCTTTCAGTCCAAACCACGTTTACAGGAATGCAAATAAAATCCATTTGCCTACACACTTGGTAATTCAGATCCCAGTATTAATGTCACCGCGTTTTAGAGGTGCGAACATTCCCATTGCAAGTTAGCTTAAGAAGTACTTCGGCTAATGAACGTTTTCTGGCTGTGGCGAGTCTAATGGAGAATTCGAAACATTGTAGAATACGTTTGGCGGGTATGTCGCCGTTTATCTCCTGGGGTGGTGCAGAATTATCCTACTAAATTTACTCGTTAATAACAGTATTTTGTTATTTAGGTGAACATCCCGAATGATTGTCACATAAGCTGTGACATGAAGGTAGAAAATTCACGTTTTTGAGTCCAGAAAGCTCTATGCAACAGAAACTGCAGATCATTTTGCCATTTTCATTGCGAAATTGCCGGCTTATTCATGTGTGGGGTTATAATAGAGGGCTGTTTGCCTGGGTTGTCTGCTAGCGTAGTGAAAGGTGTTTGGTACTGCAAGGGAGGTCTGGTTTGTTTTCGGTTCTAATATCGATGGAGGCAGATAGACTATCATTAAAGCAATTGTAAGAAATTCTCGCGTCCCCAATACGTTTTACTGCTACCTTTATTGTGTACCGGCGCCCTGTGAATGTAAATATGAAAATCTTGTAGAATTTCATACTTGCTACTGCCTACTTTTTTCACTTCTGTCAATAAATAAATTGACTTAAGTGTGAACGATTTTCAACTGAATTTCGTTATGAATCTTCACGCATTGCTAAATTAGCACATTTTCATGGTATGTCAGCAACGGTAATTCAGTATGAACGTTGGCACAGAGCATTTTGCGGCCGAATGCGCATGATATTTTGCTAATTCGTAGCTATCTGGGGTACTTTGTCTTACTAAAACAGCTATGTTATCTCGATAAGCTGAAATTCATTTTTATTAGTACAGGTCATACAAATTAGCGTATCATCTTTCATTTATATCTTACATTTACGTGTTGTGTGTAACACACCAATCACCATTAATATAGTCTTACACATGATTGCTAACAGTCTGACAAAGTTCGGATAGTTTTTCAATTTCACGCCTGTGCAATGTATGTTGGTAGCACTTGGTCGCCTTGCCTGTTATGCTGTGTAGCAGACTTTAAAGCTGTGCGGATCAGCGTAACGAAAAGGCGAGGGGTCTCTCTCGTTTTGTCCACGACTGTACTTAGTATGTATTTGGAATGTGTAACATTGTTCCTTAAATAAATGTTAAAAAAAAAAGATGGCAGAAATAGTTAAGGCAACCATTCCAAAGTAATGGAGCGTCTGGGGTCGTGTGCCCGTATGGCACAAATTTTCACCCTTCGTCATTGATTTATTTCAGTGTTTGTAGGCGGCTGAAGACCTGTTTCTCGCAGTATTGTTCCAATACGACCCATCAGTGTAAAAGGATCCCTCTTTTCAGGAGAGGTACGTGACATGTAGAGGTAGCAGCACACAGTATGTTCTAATATACTTCGTAAAGAAACTTATACATGTGAAAGAAGTATTTCCAAGCATTCATTGCTGCATCAAGTGTCTCGTAGTTCACTGCGATTTAAGCTTACCGTGTTAGGCTGAAAATGGAAACGTGTAGTGGAAATTATTGTACCTGCTGAAGACAATTTGTAGGGTTATTAATTCTACCGAAGGCACTTCATTTTAAATTTGGGTATGTTGTACTCGAACACTGTACGAGCATGAACAGAGGTTAAATGAGCACATCTGGAAACGGTTAACAGAGCTCGTAGGAGTGATAAATAATTTAGGGAAGAAAATAATTCATGAGAGGTTTTAAAACAACTTTACTTGTTATTCAGGAATTAGCCACCAAAAATCATGAACTACACACACAAATGTAATCTAACGGATCACCTGCATGTCCAGTATCACACTTTCATAAACAGCAGAAAAATAACCTATTTAGATCACGATAAATTAATGTGAAAGACCACCGTTATTATTGCATGACTCAATGAAAAATAAATATTGTTCTCCGCGTATTTAAACAAGTACGCAAGCCAAACAAAGACTCAAGCTTGCTCACATGGGTGCATAGCTGGAAAACCATCTCTCGCGGGTGCACCAGTAAAATCAGGCGGTTTATACTAGAAGCAGTGTGACTGCATGCTTGCCCATCTGGAACTCTCGAACTCGAAACTCGGGACTACACAACCTTACTGGCTGACTAGACTTCTTGTGCGAAGTACAGCTTAAAGACATGCTTTTCGACGTTCAACCAAAGATAAGACATAGACTGAAGGACAAAAACATGGACTCTCGAGACATTTAGTCACACGAGTGGTTTGTATTGGGATACAGAAAATCGATGTTCTTTACAACAAACGGCATTTATGTTTTACTTAAAAACGGAACTATTAAGTACTTTCAAATGATCGTTTCTCACTAGTGCTTCCTCACAGAGGAACCCTTCAATTACTTTCAAAATTGAATTAGAAATATTGCTGAAATAAATCTTGAGAAACTCAAAGACATGCAATAAGACCCTACACAAAAACTTTTAAATTTAGTCAACGAGAAACGGTGGAAAGGTAATATGCGTGATCAGAGAAAATAATTAATTATACTGGGACTAGTCAATTCAAATGCTTAACAAATTTGGGGAGATCTATCATCATCACTGAAGATTTTTGTCCACCTCATTTAAAGGGGGCAGAAACATCTGCCAGTCAAACTACATTTGGATAAAGTTCGTATTTTTCAAAACACTAAAAATAGGAAATTTTTTCTTCGATGTGGATTGATGTGTTCAGTGCTCGGTACTCGGGAGACATTTTGCGTCAGTCTAAACTCATTTCCTTAAATCACTTTAAAGTATTATTGCATGTGTCGTCCTTGGCATCGAATAACGAAAATAAGACGTTATAAAGATTTCTCCGGCAGTCTACAATCAGGTATGACGCCAATGCTACTGGAAAAGGATAAGTTACTCAACTTCAGTGGAGTGGGAAGGGAAGTATGGGAGGTTAGGATTAACGTCCTGTCGACCAAGTTGTCATGGAGGGTGGGTTGGGAAGGATAGTGAAGGGAACCGGACGTGTCTTTTCTAAACGTATCACCGCAGCATCCTCTTAAAATTATTTAGGGAAACCACTGGAACCCAAATGTGCGTGGTCTGGTGCGAATTTAAAAGCAATCCTCCCGAATACGATTTCAGCACCTTACGAAATGGAGCTGAAGAGGGAAATTGTTCGCACTGTTGCTCTATTACAAAAATGTATTCACATCAAATAAAGAATAAAAAGAGATAAGGGGAAAGCCACATGTTGGCGATGGGTTAGTGAATCTGCTGCAGCATCTCATTCGAGACTATTGTGGTACATTACACGGCAACGGGTTAAAAGTAAAGGTGGTGCTAGCAGGTGAGATATTGAAACTTAGTGTCAATCTGAATGAAAAGTAACAAAGCGTCTAGGGAAAGACTGTTTTCCTTACTTCATTTCGAACTTTTTAATGATAAATCGTGCAGCATATTGCACACCTCACGTTTAACACCTGCGGATTCGAAATAACGCTGCTTTGAGCTGGAGAGGTCTTGGGTGAACAAGTCGAGGCATGGGCTACACGAAAATTTTACTCGAAAATTAGTGTTTTTTTTATTATGGTGTGATTTTTCTCAATATACAAACGTGTGTAATTCGGTTTAGTCTGTTAGGATACGTGTCTGCCTGTAGTTCTGCACAAATTAATCACTTTGTGAGCTCTTTAATTAATAAAATTTTGGGTAACTCATCACACATATAATCATTTTACAACTGTGAGAAACACACAACGACAAATGCTTTTATTACTTGTCGCTGCTAACAAAATTACCTTTATCCCTCAGGACAAGATATTGCTAAAAAAAAAAAAAAAAAACCGAAGCTAGAGTTTTTGACTCGCTAGTGATATTTGTGTGTCTCACGGTTACGAAAGCTAGACTGTAAAGACAATGATTTAAATCACATCGCTGTGCAATATATATAAAACCCTAACTTAATCAAGGGAGCATGTTTATTTGTACCAACAATGTAGGAAGCAACTTGCTCTGTCAACAATGGAAGTATATGCTTGTGGCAGCTAGGGTCAGTACCACTTCTGTTAGAGCTGTTGACCTACCGTTGTCTTGGCCTGACACGCTCTCGGTTTAATACTTGAGTCTGTCTCTCTTTCTCTCTCTCTCTCTCTCTCTCTCTCTCTCTGTCTCTCTCTCTCTCTCCGTAGCGTTTATAGCATAATTGCTTAGAAAAGTTGCGTTGGTCTTTAACAGTTGTTTCTAGTGGCACATGAATATGAAACTGTGTTATGAAAAGTCGTACTAAAATCGTACGCCTGTTCTTAATCAGTGCTCAAATGAGTGCTCAAAACCCGAACGGTAAATACTACATATAGCTTTGCTGTGGCACCCTCTGGACGTGGCCTACGTTTTCTAGAGGGAAAAGAGGGTGTTATAACATGGTGATATGTGCTCGCACTCGGACACCATGTAATCGTTGGAGATGGTGAATCTGCAGAATCAAAGAATGGTAAGTATGTCGGCATTTGTATAGCTGCACCTTGTGTTAATTAGAAGCGAGCTGGAAAAAGCTATAACAACCGTGATTCTTTTCAGTTAACAATATGGAGATGAATAATAGTTATAGTCAGTTAATGGCATGACGTAATCAACAGTCAGTGAAAATGGAGTAGTTTGCATGATGGAAAACAATTAGGAAGTACAAAGAACTGAAAACATTTTAATAAATTCCGAGTTTTCTGCACAATACAGTGACTCAGAAATCCGAAATGACAATGTAATTATCCGTTGCGCATTACATAGCTCACACCACGTTCCTGGAACACAGTGTTGGCGTGAAGGGGGTGGGGGTGGCACGTTTGACACAAGCGTCGTTGAGAGCGTTCTCCGGGTAGAGGCAGTAAGTGAAGCAGGACGGTCAGTGCAGGTCTGCAGGGCAAACGTGTCGGCTGTTTGGTTTGCCAAGTTGGTCTGGTTGAGCATCTTCCGGACACGAGGGTCGTAAACGGGAAACGGGAGCGGACATGTTACTCCTTTGGCTGATCAGATCTGCAGGCGAGCAGTGGATGGTCGTCATCCACACGTCTACTGGTGGCTCCAAGTGTTGTATTCGTCATCCCACAATGGTTTTGTATGCGCGGTTAGATACTTTTAGTTCGTTGCTGCGGTGGCGAGACCACGCGGCATTCGTAAAGACTGACCTTCCTACCGCCTGTGAGCGTGATAATATTGAATGGTTCGCTTCCTTGCGCTTGTTTGTGTCCCGCTGTTTCCACAATGGACTCATTTCAGTCTCCTGTTGTTGTTTATCCCTGTTCCTGTGTATGGCCAGGCGATTTAAGGAGCTTGTCGCTCATATCAAAACGTAATACCTTCCATTTGGTAATTGTCATAGAGTTATCGTTTGGATGCGTGTTTTAAATTATTTCTTCTATGTTCAGTGTCATTAATTGCGACGACTAAAACATTTTTCCTTGCCTAGTGCCTTCTGTACTACACCATTAAGTCGTTTTCTTTAGTTATTTGGAGCCTGCGAGATTATGCACCACATCGGGGCAAACCTTGTTGCGTGTATTTTGGTGGATTATACTTCCAAGCCAATCTTGTGTTTACGTAGGTGAGGTTCATCACCCAACCGTTCGCGTCTTTCTTCCACATATGTTTTCCGCCCCGTGTGACGAATAAGCATTTACCGCTTCCGCCTCGTGACGTGATTTAAAGCTGAATATCGGTTGCCTGGTGAATTTTTTTGCTATCAGGTATACGTGTGGTTCATTGCCTTGGCCAATTACCTTATTACCTTTTAACGATTTTTCACAAACGTTTGTCTACACTGGTAGCGTGTTACCTGATGACTTACGTTTTACTAGTTTTCTCCGTTCATCAGGCTCTCATTGTATGTTTGTGCCTTGGCTGTGTTCCCACTGGTTGCTTAGGAAAGGAGCGGCGTATTGAACAGCGTATCAGTCCTGCCATAACGAGGGAAACTCCTCAAGGAAACCTCCCCTCAGATTTAGTGGTAAGAGGGCACAGTGGACAGCCCGTAGAAAAGTGAACACAGATTAAGCATGAAAAAAGGAAGAAAGTGTACTGGACTGTGAAAAAAAGCAAAGTAGAAACAGTGAATGGTCCGAGAAGAAGAAAAGTAATATAGAGCAGCCGGGAAGAGAAGTGGCGTGAGGGTTAAGTGGTTGCGGTGTTGTACTACCAAGTGGGATGCCGGCACGGTAGCTCAGCGTGTTTTGTCAGAGAGATGGCTGCACTCTGTAATGGATCAACAACGAACTTCAACGGATTTGATGTGACGTCCGCTACGGCAAAATAAAAAAAAAAGAGTGCGCGAGCTGAGTTCAAATCCCCCTCGTGCCAATTTTCGTTGCTCGCTTTATTCAAATTTGTATCTGTGTCGTGGTCTATTGTCCATCTCCAACAGCGAAGTACAAGGTAGTTATCTATAATGACACTTGATTCTGGACAACTATTCTATTAACAGCCCTTTGCTGTAACATAGTTCACATCCGTCTGTTTGTTGTTTTCATATTTTCATTTCTGTGAGTCGTCTTTGCGCTATCTCGCCTGCTGTCACTATTCATCACATTTATTTGAGACGCTAACATATTCTTACTACATGACTCATATTCTATAACCAATGTATAGTATGACAACAGAAAGATGACTACAGAAAGAGTACAAACATTTCAGTGACGGAACGGACAGTTCATAATATTGTGAAAAAAAAAGCACGAGGGAGTTTTCAACACGGCTCGCCCGTTGGGGAGTCCGACATTATCACCATTTATCCACGACGCCGTTGCTGTTTCAGGCTCCTCTTAATTGCACTTGTTGTTCTTGGACCGTTCACTGTTTATATTTCGCTTCGTTTCACTCTTCAGTACACCTCCTTCCTGTTTTCTTGCATGATCTGTGTTCAGCTTTGACGGGGTACCCGCTGGGCCATCTTACCACTGAGGTAACCTTACCATCTGAGGGGGTATGCTGGGCTGTTTCCCTAGTAATTTAGCCCGCATCTCGTGGTCGTGCGGTAGCGTTCTCGCTTCCCACGCCCGGGTTCCCGGGTTCGATTCCCGGCGGGGTCAGGGATTTTCTCTGCCCCGTGATGGCTGGGTGTTGTGTGATGTCCTTAGGTTAGTTAGGTTTAAGTAGTTCTAAGTTCTAGGGGACTGATGACCATAGATATTAAGTCCCATAGTGCTCAGAGCCATTTGAACCAACCCTAGTAATTTCGGGTCCGTTTGTCCGGACCACATTTAAGACGTGTAATGGTTTCGTATCGAGTTGCGTTAATTGTTTTTTTTCGTTTCCTTTTAATGAACTCCTCCTTATGTAAACCTCAATTATTTGTTGTATTTTAGTCAAACACATTCAAGAAACTTTTGCGGAATACCTATTTGAAGACCGTTTTCCCAGAACCTCTGAAGATATTGTTACGTACTTCAATTGTTGTAATATAATCTCGCTTCCATTATTAAAATACGCTTAAATATTTCAACAATAATAACCTGTGGCACACAAGATCCATGTTTTTTGGGAAAGAGAATAACATTTCTTGTAAATTTAAATTTTCGTACTTCATGTTCTCATGAATGACTTTTGGTCAGTTTCTCAACTGAATCAACACTATAATATTTCTTTTTTGAGCACTGAAATATTTGATAAATTGTTGATCGATTATCAGTAATTGTTTTTAAGTAATTTTATTTAATTTAATATTTTTGTCTTAATATGGTCCTGTCCTGATGGCCTAATTAATAAAGTTATTTTTCTGGCGAGTTTAATAAAAGTCTTGATACGAATGATGCTCAACCCTTATTTGGATCAGTCCTTCCACTCCCAAACAGCCTTGCTACAACTTCCAGCTACCTCCTCTTATAGCAGAAGACTACTGACGGAACTAGGGTTCTAAGTGATTCCAGAAATGCGCAGGACGTTCTCATTTTGAAAAATGACCGTCGAACACACGTAAGTAATCGTTGTTGTTGTTGTGGTTTTCAGTCCTGAGACTGGTTTGATGCAGCTCTCCATACAACTCTATCCTGTGCAAGCTTCTATATCTCCCAGTACCTACTGCAACCTACATCCTTCTGAATCTGCTTGGTGTATTCATCCCTTGGTCTCCCTCTACGATTTTTACCCTCCACGCTGCCCTCCAATACTAAATTGGTAATCCCTTGATGCCTCAGAACATGTCCTACCAACCGATCCCTTCTTCTAGTCAAGTTGTGCCACACACTTCTCTTCTCCCCAATCCTATTCAACACCTCCTCATTAGTTATGTGATCTACCCATCTAATCTTCAGCATTCTTCTGTAGCACCACATTTCAAAAGCTTCTATTCTCTTCTTGTCCAAACTAGTTATCGCCCACGTTTCACATCCATACATGGCTACACTCCATACAAATACTTTCAGAAACGACTTCCTGACACTTAAATCTATACTCGATGTTAACAAATTTCTCTTCTTCAGAAACGCTTTCTTTCCCATTGTCAGTGCACATTTTATATCCTCTCTACTTCGACCATCATCAGTTATTTTCTCCCCAAATAGAAAACTCCTTTACTACTTTAAGTGTCTCATTTCCTAATGTAATACCCTCAGCATCACCCGACTTAATTCGACTACATTCCATTATCCTCGTTTTGCTTTTGTTGATGTTCATCTTATATCCTCCTTTCAAGACACTATCTATCCCATGCAACTGTTCTTCCAAGTCCTTTGCTGTCTCTGACAGTATTACAATGTCATCGGCGAACCTCAAAGTTTTTATTTCTTCTGCATGGATTTTAATACCAAATCCGAATTTTTCTTTTGTTTCCTTCATTCCTTCACTGCTTGCTCAATATACAAATTGAATAACATTGGGGAGAGGCTACAACTCTGTCTCACTCCCTTCTCAACCACTGCTTCCCTTTCATGCCCCTCGACTCTTATAACTGCCATTTGGTTTCTATACAAATTGTAAATAGCCTTTCGCTCCCTATATTTTACCCCTCCACCTTCAGAAATTGAAAGAGAGTATTGCAGTCAACATTGTCAAAAGCTTTCTCTAAGTCTACAAATGCTAGAAACGTAGGTTTGCCTTTCCTTAATCTAGCTTCTAAGATACGTCGTAGGGTCAGTGATTATAGGTGTTTAAAAACACTGTCACTAGTTCGTTACGGAATTTTCAAACGTATTTTTGCTTGCGCATTAGCATATTTCTGGAAATGGGAAAGCTCGTCCATAGGAATGAACATGGATTATGCATACAACGATCTAGCGGACATCTGAACACGTCACCATCACCGTCTTACTTTGGTAATAACAAGAGTCCATGTGATGTTAAAAGTGAGCTGATCGCCATTGTTAGGATACTCTGCAATAAATTTTTATCTGCTGTTCTCCTGACGCTCTGTCAGAAATGCGTTGGCAAAAGAGGTTTAACAACAACTGGAATCCTGTTAGAAGCGACCCGAAGCGGTGATACGGGCTAGCTCAGTTATTCATATAATCGTCGCAGGCGTCTTGAGGTAGTTTATGTCGCAAACACAGCAGCGCGTTTCGTCACAGATTCGTTCTCAATACGCAGGCTGATTCAACTGGCCCTACCGATTTAGTTTCATGCAGCCCGCAATGTTATATCTGTCCTTCAAAAGCTATGCGCGAGGTTTTCATATTCTCTCGCTGGCTGTCGCAAACCGTTAGTCCGACAGAGAAAATGAACAGGACCTTTTTTTAGGAAATCTAATATAGTTATACTCGGACACATTTTCATTAGAGACAGTAGTTTTCGAGTTATTCAAGAAAAACGTAAAAAAAACGCAACACTTCCACACACAGCCCCAACGGTAGGATTTCTAGTATGTTGTTCACGGCACTCCCTCCTACCACTGTACAAAAATTTGCGCCTACACGAATTATATCCCACGTTCGACCTTTTTCGTTCTTCAAATGGTTCAAATGGCTCTGAGCACTATGGGACTCAACTTCTGAGGTCATCAGTTCCCTAGAAATTAGAACTACTTAAACTTAAGTAACCTAAGGACATCACACACATCCATGCCCGAGGCAGGATTCGAACCCGCGACCGTAGCGGTGGCGCGGTTCCAGACTGTAGCGCCTAGAACCGCTCGGCGACCCCGGCCGGCTTTTCGCTCTTCATTGACTGGCCCATTTACACCAGCGGCTTATTAGATCACATACAAATTTTAGAACTCACGTATGTGTAAAGTTTAGCTGATAATATTATGAATTTTAACGTAATAAAATGAACAATTACATCGTTGTTTTCCTCACGTCTTCTGACTACGAAACTATTGTGCTTGTAAGGGTTAAGTTTGGAACGAATTGTCACTATCATTAGGTTTAGAGTAGAATTTACGTAAGGTTTTATTTCATTACCCGTATCGGCAGGTTAAATTAAAAATGTTAACGTAACAGTCGACTATGGTACTGACACAATAGACCAATCAATGGAGACCAAAAAAGGTCAATATCTGAAATAGTTCAGGTAGTAGGAAATTTCTGCACAGTGGTAGGAGGGAGTGCCGCGAACGAAATACCACAAATCCTGACTGGTTAGGGATGAATGTGGGAGTGGGACATCTGAAAGATACTTTCGTACATTTTTCTTGAATACCTCTAAAAGCGTGTCGTCCAGCGAAAATTTAGTACAAAATTTAACTACACCAAATTTTCTACAAAAAAAAAGTCTTGTTCACTTTTTCACTGTGGGACTAACAGTTTGCGCTTAGCGAGCGAGAGAATATGAAAATCTCGCACGCGGTTTTTGAGGCTAAATATAACAATGCGGATTGTATAAATCGACATCCGTAGGGGCATCTGAACAAAGAAACGTTTATAAACTGACATGGCACATCGGGCATACATCAAGGATCAATAATTACATAGAGCCGCCAGTCTCATGGTCACCACGATCGTCCGATCTGTCCTCAGTTGTATTTTTCCGGGACATATGCGCGCGGTCTCGCGTTTGTGTGTGTGTGTGTGTGTGTGTGTGTGTGTGTGTGTGTGTGTGTGTGTGTGGTGTGTATGTGTATGTGTATGTGTGTATGTGTATGTGTGTTTGTGTGGAGGGAGTGGGGGGGGGGGGGGCGGAGGCTATCTGAAGGGCTTTGTGTATGAAACACCCTAGCATCGCCGGAGAACCTAGTGGGCTGGATTGTCGTGGTAGCAAGATGTCTTCGAGATACAACAGACAGTTTGAGAGGGTGCGCCATTCAGTGCAGCGTCGGTGTCACACGTGTCTCGATGCATCTGGACAAAACTTTCAGCATCCCCTGTTGTAGGCTTCCACTTGTAGCATGTGATTAAATAATTGCAATACCCATTAGTAGCCTCGGGTAGCCATTGTGACTCTCGGTTCTTGAGTGATTACTGATCCTTGTTATATGTCCGATGTGCCACGTCAGTTTGTGAATGTTTTTGAATCACCATTTATATACATATTTATTTTAAAAAATTGCCACGCATTCTTACAGGAGGCAGTAGGGTCAGATTAGTCAGAACTAGAAGAAAGTTTCTACAATGATATGTCCAGGATCCATTTCCTGTTGAGACATGGACCACTGTGTCCTCTCATTCCCGTCTGCCTGCTACCAACAAGTAGGCACAATAGGCAATGTGGTAACCACTGAATCACGCAGTGGGTCGATTCGGACTGCATAAGGTGGGCCACACGCTGTTGTAACGTCTGCACATTGTCGATGAGCTGGGCGAACGCCAATGCCTTTAAATGTTCTCGTAGCCAAAAATAGAACGGATCCAGGTTCGTTGAACGACGATGTAGTGCTACCGGACCTCCTACACCAATCCATCGCCCATGAAAATTTACGTTGAGGTACTGTCTCACGAACAGTAGAACATGGGTGTTGCGCCTTCTTGCATAAACCGCAGGAAGTTTCAAGCCTGTTGATCTGTTTGGTAAAGTATATAGCGCAATCAGTCTCTCGGCGACAATTCCTGCTCTTATACTGACGATGAATTGACCCTGTCTCCTTACCTCCACGATTACTCTACGATTTGCATCCACCTGCATATGCGTATAGAGGTAATTTACTACGCTATTTCTTGAGACGGCCCACGCCACCGAATACAACGAAATATTCATCAGAAGTAAAGCAGCCAACAGCTAAACAAATATTGGATTCCGGAAATCTAGTTAAAGGAATTTACCCTCTAGTTCTGACCAGTAACACCTTTTATATATAGAATGTGGCTGAAAGAAATGTGCAATTACACGAACAGTAATGACAGTTCTACTCAAAGGCAACATTTACACTGAAGTCGCTGCGATTGTTATTGACCCACTGGACATTACAAAAAGCGGGACTGGTCCTTAGCAGCGCGTTTGGTCACCACGAAAGACAATGCACGCACCAAATGACCCCATATGGGTCGCAAGACTGGTTAAGGGCTCTTGAGGTATAACGTTCTACTGGCGCATCACCGTGGATAACAACTTCTGGATGGTCCTTGGTCGCAGGTTCGAATCCTGCCTCGGGCATGGATGTGTATGATGTCCTTAGGTTAGTTAGGTTTAAGTAGTTCTAAGTTCTAGGGGACTGATGACCTCAGAAGTTAAGTCCCATAGTACTCAGAGCCATTTGACAAGAGCACGCGTCCCCACTACTCATTGAGCCAGTCCTTGTAGTCTTGGCACCATAAAAAACGATGTCGCTGATGTGCGGGTGTCAATGGTCCACAACGTATTGGTCGCCGAGCAAAGAGGTAGACGCCGTGCCACTGCGGAGCTTAATATAGGGTGCCTTGCAGTCTTCTGTGGCTACTATTGCATTTCCTGTTTTACATATGTTCCTTTTCGCCTTTTGTACAACGCAGCGACCATCTTCTGTTGTAATTGACCAAACTCGACCACCTCCTCTCTTTCGGAGAGCAGTGGCTCTGGTACGGAACGCACTACATTCGCGTGGAAGGTATCATCAACATATGTCCAGTAATATATTATTTTTCATGTGATTGTGTTTACTTCTTTAAGGAGCTTACTTTTGAGATGATGGAGAAACAAAAGCATCAAGTTTCTGGATCTTAAAAACACCAACCACCAACAAAAACGCACGTTCAGGATACACATAACACACGTATACACAGATATAACACTGGACAACTCACCGTACCATCCCAGCACACAGAAACATGCTGCCTTGAGATACATGCTACACAGTGTACACTCTCTTGATTTAGAAGAAAATAGCCTCCGGAATGAGCTAGGTATGATAAAAGTATTGCGATAAGCAATGGCTACTAGCCAAAACAGCTGATAATTTAAACAGACAAATACACAAAAGTAAAACAACAAAATTCCACACTGTGAAAGAAGAGGAAATATTTGCAAGTATCTCATTGTTGGGTTCCATATCCCAAAAAAACCGGTAAACCTTGCAAAAACAAAACAAAAAATGTAACAGTTGAATTCTCAACTAATAATAAATTAGGAGACTTACTCTTCCATAACATAAAATCAAATACACAAAATTTTACAGCAGTGGAGTGTACGAAGTAACATTCCCCAGTTGCCTTGCCTACTATGTAGGGAAAATAGGCAGAAACTTCAAAACACGTTTTCAAGAACACACAAATCCTTTAGACTCAACTGCTTCGAAAAATTAGTTATTGCACTACGTACGTTGGAAGCAAACCACATCATCAACAGCCGGCCGAAGTGGCCGTGCGGTTAAAGGCGCTGCAGTCTGGAACCGCAAGACCGCTACGGTCGCAGGTTCGAATCCTGCCTCGGGCATGGATGTTTGTGATGTCCTTAGGTTAGTTAGGTTTAACTAGTTCTAAGTTCTAGGGGACTAATGACCTCAGCAGTTGAGTCCCATAGTGCTCAGAGCCATTTGAACCATTTTTTGAACATCATCAACAGTCTAGAGAACAATCTGGTAGTACTGCATAACGAAGCCCTAAATCTTTTAGAACAACTGGAGATATACCTCCATAAAATCAAAAAACCAGAATCTGTGTTATATGAACAGACAGATTTCGTGGGGCACAGTTATTACAGTAATTATAAAAACCTACTGCAAAGTTATTTCCTGCATGTGTCAATTATTTGATGATTAGATCTCTGGCACTACACGAATAAATTCTTCTTTTATCACAACATCTATGAAGTGTTTATAGAAATGTGTATGCAAAAGGGCGCCTCGTGAGTGAAATGATATGCATGAATCGGATGGAGAAATCACCGTATGATGGTGTTAAAAACTTATTGTACTTTTCTTGGACTGTGTGGTAAGTTTACACTGTTGATTTTTTCAATGATTCGTACATGTTTCCCGCATTTCACTTACGAAATTTATTACTTAATATCAAACCCTTTCGTGATAGGAATTTCCATTTGACCACATTCAACAGTAAAAATAAATCTTGTATTAAGAGAACTTACACATAAGGATGGACTCTCAGGGTCCGAAAGGCATCGTGTTTCGAATAAAACGAGAAAATTTGTGACTGAAGTCGTTTTTTAATTTGTATTTCCAGTACACAAAACTATATCTCTCAAAGTTTAGCTCAGTGCATCTTCGCATCGTTCCTAGCCTTCATTCGTTCGCGTCGTCACGGAATCCTCCACCAGACCACCGAAACAGCGGCACTCGTGTAACCGTGTGGCGTCCACGATCCGCAAATGAAGCTGACAGGCGTCTGACGGAGAGGGCCGCCGGATTCAGTTTGTTACTTTATGAGCGATATCCGAAGAGCGGCGTTAATCGTCCTCAGGGAGAATTTGACGCGACGGACGGCCGTCCACCTTCATTAGAATACATCGACCCATCCATCAGACGCATAATCGCCGGCACTAATTCACACGTACTCGTGGCTTAAATTAATGCACACGGACGCCGGCTTTCTAGTTTATCAACGCGTCCGTTCGCAATAGACCGGAGGACATACATCACCGGGCGTGGTGATACGCGAATGTGGACGTAAACGCTCCCAAGGTTCCGGATCCCTTCGCCAGATACATTGCAGCACCGCGCTAATATATTCTCTCTACCGCTCTTCCTGTGATATTTTTACAGGCGGCGTAGCTCTTTAAATGGTCTCTCTTAACTTATCCGTGGCTGTTCCGGCGATTCTGACTCAATTTTGCGTTTTGTTCTCGTTATAAAGCACTCCATTGTTACGTATCCCGGGTAGTATGTGTAAAAATACAGTGGTGAGGGAAGTTAATAAAATCTAACCTTCATTGGCAATATCTGACTGTACCTGACCTTTTCTTATAACAGTGCTGTAACGGGCTGTTCGAAAACGATAACGTGTGTTGCTGACATAGGCATATAATCTAGGATCTTAGCTCAACATTACCAAACACAGCACAACTGAGAGCTAGACACAAGCTTGCATCTGGTTCAAGTCTTAGTCATACGAAGACTCTTACTACGCAATTTCAGAGACGCAAAATTCACCTTCTCGCACCAGATCCAGATATTAATGCAACACACTGCAGGAAATTACTTACTAGCCCATTGGGTTGCAACTTAAACTGGAGCCAACACATGAATACACTAATCAAGAGGTTTAGGTCTTCTTACACTCAGAAGTACCGCTCATTGAGACAGACAAGCATTGGCTAATCTTGCACATTATCATTCCTTACTTTCTCACGAAATTATCTTCTGAGGCAGCATATCTAATGGAAACAAAGCAGTTGTCTGTATAATTAAACCCGGCTGGTAAGCACTCTAGAAAATCTGAAAAGGGAAATACTAAGGCTCAGTACAGATGCTGTGGGTGTCCGTGAAGTCCAATGGAAAGAAGACAAGGATTCCTGGGCAGATTAGTATAGGGTACTATCAACAGCAGCAGAAAATTCTATAACGGGAGTAGGAATTGTTATTAATAGGAAAGTCGGGCAGAAAGTGAGTTACTGTTAACGGTTCAATGATAGCGTTGTACTCCTCAGAAGCGAGTGGAAGCCAACACCAACCGTGTGGTTAAAGGCGCTGCAGTCTGGAACCGCAAGACCGCTACGGTCGCAGGTTCGAATCCTGCCTCGGGCATGGATGCTAGTGATGTCCTTAGGTTAGTTAGGTTTAACTAGATCTAAGTTCTAGGGGACTAATGACCTCAGCAGTTGAGTCCCATAGTGCTCAGAACCATTTGAACCATTTTTGAACGGAGAAAGTCTATGAGGATAGTGAATGGTTAATTCAGTACGTAAAGAGAGATGAAAATCTAATAGTCATGGGAGACTGGATGGTTCAAATAGCTCTGAGCACTATGGGACTTAACATCTGAGGTCATCAGTCCCCTAGACTTAGAACTACTTAAACCTACTAACCTAAGCACGTCACACATCCATGCCCGAGGCAGGATTCGAACCTGCGACCGTAGCAGCATCACGGTTCCGCACTGAAGCGCCTAGAACCGCCGGCTGGAGGACTGGAATGCGGCTGTAGGGGAAGAAGTAGAAGAAATGGTTGCTGGAGAACATGGGCTGGGTAGTAATTATGACGGAGGGGCAGAACTAACCCATTTCTGCAAACCAATTCTGCAAGTAAATGTGAATGTTCAAGAATCAGAAGAGGAGGATGCATACTTGGAAAAGGCCGCGAAACACGGGAAGATTTCAGTTGTATTACTTCATGGCCAGACAGAGACTCCGAAATCAGGTACTAGTTCTAAACCAAACCCAGGAGCAGAGAGAGACTCAGATAACAATTTAGTAATGATGAACAGGTAGGATAAAGTAAAGAGACTACTCAGGAAGAATCAGTGCGCACAAAAGTGGGATACGGAAATAATAAAGAATGAAGAGAGAATTTCTATGTGGGTATAGTCTGTGATAGTGAATAGTTCAATAGGCAGTTCAGTTGAAGAGGAATGAATATCTGTGAAGAAGACAATCACAGAAGTTGGAGAGAAGAACATAGGTACAATGATGGTAATTACGATGAAACCATGAGTATCAGAAGAAATAGTTCAGCTGATCGACGAAAGAAGGAAATACAAAAACGTTCATGGAAATACAGGAATACAGAAATTCAAGTACTGGACTGAGATAAATAGGAAGTGCGAGGAAGGTAAGGTGATGAGGCTGAATGAAAAATGTGAAGAAATCGAAAAAGAAATAACTGTCGGAGGACTGACTCATCATACAGAAAAACAAATACTCGCACAACTTTCGGTTAAATTTAAAGCAAGTGCGATAACATTAAGCGTGCAATGAGAATTATATAGTTAAATGCAGAAGAGAGAGCGGATAGGAGCAAAGAGTACATTGAAGTCCTCTATGGGGGAAACACTTATCTGATGACATGATAAACGGAGAAACAGGAGTCGACATACAAGAGATAGAGGATCCAGTATTAGAATCAGAATTTAAGAGAGCTTTGGCAGACTTAAAATCAAATAAGGCAGAAGGAACAGATAATATTCTACTATAATTTCTAAAATCATTGGAGAAAGTGGCAACAAAACGATTACGTACAGTGATGTGTAGATTCTATGAGACGGGCGATAAGCTATCAGATTTTGGGAAAAACATCACCCACACAATGCCAAAGATTTCATTAAGCAACAACTGCGAGAATCATCGCACACTCATCTTAATAGCTCATGCATCCATGCTGGTGACAAGAGTAATGTATACAATCCTCGAATAAAAAAATGTGAGTGTGTTAGGTGACGATCAGATTGGCTTTGGGAAAGGTAAACGCACCAGGAGGGCAGCTCTGAAATTTGGAGCTGATAATGGAGGCAAAACTGAAGACAAATCAGGACATGTTCACAGGATTTGTCGCTCTGGAAAAAGTGTTCGACGCTGTAAACTGGTGCAGGATTTCGAGATTCTGAGAAAAGTAGAGTTAAGCTATGGGGAACAGGAGTATTATACACTATGTGCAAGAACCAAGAAAGAACAGTGAGAGCGGAAAACCAAGAAAGAAGTGCACGGATTAGAAAGCTAGTGAGACAGGGCTGTACTCTTTCGTCCCTACTGCACTATCTATACATCGAGGAAGCAGTGACGGAAATAAAAGAAACTTTTAAGAGTGAGATCAAGATTAGAGGTGAAAGGATATCAGTGATAAGATTCGCTGATGATATTGCTGACCTCAGTGGAACTGAAGAAGAATGATGGGATCTGTTGAATGGAATGAACATACTAATGAGTAGAGAATGACGAAAGTAATGAAAAGTAGCAGAAACGAAAGCAGTGAGAAATCTAACATCAGTATTAGCGACCATGAAATAGGTGAAGTTAAGGAATTCTGCTACCTAGACAGCAAAATAGCCCATGGCAGATGGAGCAAGGAGGACATAAAAAGCAGAATAGCACTGGAAAAAAGGCTTTCCTGAGCAAGGAGGACGTAAAAAGCAGACTATAATTGGAAAAAAGGGCATTTCCGGCCAAGACAAGCCTACTAGTATCAAACACAGATATTAAAGAGAAATTTCCGGGAATATACGATTCGAGTACGGCACTATATGGCAGTTACACATGATCTAAGGGGAAAACGGAACAGAAGAGAATCGATGCATTTAAGTTGTGGTGCTACAGAACGAATGTTGAAAATTAGGTTTCTTTTACTTCTGTCACTGCTTTTTCGATGTATATTGCAGTAGGGGCTAAGACTTCATCATTCCTATCTCACACACTTTTTAATCTCTGCACTTCTTTTTTGGTTTTCGTCTCTTACAGTTCTTTCTTGGTTCTAGTATATATTATATAATACCCATGTTTCCCCACAGGTAAGGAATGAGAAGGTTCTCCGCAGAATCGGCGAGGAGAGGAATGTATGGGAGACACCGCCAAGAAAAAGGGACAGGATTACATGTCACTTGTTAAGTCATCAGGGAATAGCTTCCATGGTACTAGAGCGAGCTGCATGGGGTAAATTCTGTTTGAGGACTTAGGCTGAGAGAGAGAGAGAGAGAGAGAGAGAGAGAGAGAGATACATCATAACCTACTCATGAAAAGGTATATTTTTATATGATCTTATGTTAAAGGTTTAACACAGTAAAAAAAAGTGGTAGATTTGGCACCTGTATACATACTGACATACTGCACCTTGAAGTAACGTAACTCGTGGTGTGAAAAGTATCCAGACTATATTCATCAAGTGTTTGAGAACGGGAACACTTCGTGACTTACAAAAAACTTTACACATAATTTCACACCTGTTCCAAACTTTTCCTCTGTTAGAATCTTAACGTAAACCTTTTAATACATTAACTCATTTGTAAAGTAATCATACGTTTGAAGCTCTAATGTATATGAGTGTTCAGTTCTTTAAAGAATAGAATTTGGGGAGGGGGGGGGGTTATTGGCTCAGCTGAAGTGACTAATAAGAATAGTGTGTACGTAACTGCTTATCTCGCAGAATTATTTTTAAGGGCCATGCTGTACTTATGCACATTGACACGTATGTTGACTCGTTCATGTTTTCGTTGCTAAGAATAACAATCAATTTCAGGTGGACTGTCATAATACAAGCCAACAGATAATTTACATGCACGTTTTGCTTCCATGTGTAGCATTGATAATGGAATTATGTGCAATAAATTTCTTTTACTTTCTTATGTGAATACAATATTGTTAAGCCCTTAGATTATCGATTTTGGTCAGCAATGACCACGCACATTTTGCTTCCATGTGTAACATTGATAATGGAATTATGTGCAATAAATTTCTTTTACTTTCTTATGTGATTACAAAATTGTTAAGCCCTTAGATTATCGATTTTGGTCAGCAATGACCGTCTTCAGATCTTATTACCTGCTACAGTCTACTGTTTCATCCATTTGACTTATCTCTCTATTTATTGTATCATTTTTATGGTATTCTGTTAGTTACAAAAGCTTGTTATGTATGTCATTATATTCTTACCTGATGTCGCCAAAAGGGCGTCTGAGAGTAACATATAGTCCCTTAACCATTTACGTTTTAAAAATTTAAATTTAACGTTAGTCGTGATAATTGAGTGCATTTTATCACTGCATTAAAATATACTCCTATTAAGACCACTGTATTGTACTTGTTGTATTCTTCTTTTTATTGTATTTCGTACAGTTATATATATGACGAATTTGTGTAGAGTTACAGTAGCGACATCTAACGGACTTAAGACACAAATATTTTGTGGCTACTCCAGTGCATTTTGTTGTGAGCAGTCGCGCTATTAACGGGATGATTTCGCCGACGTTGTGGACTAATATATACCATATTTTAAATATGAGCAACCATGCTATGCAGATTTTGTGTGTATCTTCTGATGATGCCACTACGACTTCACTATATTAGCACATCTTTTAAAACAGGTGTGACTCGTTATATTTTAAGTGCATGTTTTCTACCTGTATGTGAGTAAAATTTTCCGTTATGATCCATTATATTTTTTTAAGATGTAGACAGTCCAGTAGTTATATTTGTTTTGTCCCATATTTTTCTGCAGAAATGAAGATTGTCATCGCTGACTGAAACCAGTAGTTTAAGGGCCTAATAATTTTGTGATCATAGACGGAGATAGAAGAAATTTCATTCTATACTTACCGGGTCACTGCTCCATTCTTGACCATGTCGCAGCTTGTGGAATTATGTACTCTGGTGTTTAGGCAGTCAGCAAGTTCCCATGCAATACAAACCAAGAAATTGGGAATCATACAAATTCAAAAGATAATTAAATACCTATCTTATTAGCCACATGTTCTTCAAATTGGATGATTAAATTAGTTCGAGGATTGCATTTAGGAGTAGAATGGGAAGTATTTAATGTAGCTCAGGAGGCAGCTGCTTTTTCATAATTGTGGAACACCTTTTAACCTTCTAATTTACCTGCGTTAACACATATAACATTCAGTAACACAGTGAGAGCTTATTGTTAACACTGTCTGGTTTAAATTAATGCTTATATTGACTCGTTCGGAGTCCAAGAAGGTTCTGCTTTGTTTTAGGATCTACAGAATGATTTGAATTAATCAATGAAATGTTGACTATGTAATTAGCTACTTCGTCATTTATATGAATCTCGGTTATTTGTTGACAAGTGACTGTAACAATTTGTTTACCTGACGATGTCATCTGTAGCCGGGCGTTGTGGCCGAGCGGTTCTAGGCGCTTCAATCCGGAACCGCGCTGCTGCTACGGTCGCAGGTTCGAATCCTGCCTCGGGCATGGATGTGTGTGATGTCCCCTCTAGTACCAAGGAAGTCATTCCCTCATGTCTTAGCAGATGTCCTATCATTCTGTCCCTTCTCCTTATCAGTGTTTTCCACATATTCCTTTCCTCTCTGATTCTGCGCGGAGCCTTCTCATTCCTCACCTTATTAGTCCACCTAATATTCAACATTTGTCTGTAGCACCACATCTCAAATGCTTCGACTCTCTTCTGTTCCGGTTTTCTCACAGTCCATGTTTCACTGACATTCAGTGCTGTACCCCAGATGTACATTCTCAGAAATATCTTCGTGAAATTAAGGCTGATATTTGATAATGCCCTTTTTGGCATTGCTAGTCTGCTTTTGATGTCCTCCTTGCTCCGTCCGTCATTGATTATTTTACTGCCTACGTAAGAGAATTCCTTAACTTCATCTACTTCGTGACCATCAATCCTGACGTTAAGTTTCTCGCTGTTCTCATTTCTACTATTCCTCATTCCTTCGTCTTTCCTCGATTTACTCTCAATCCATACTGTATACTCAATCTGTTCAGCAGATCATGTAATTCTTCTTCACTTTCACTCAGGATAGCAATGTCATCAACGAATCGTATCATTGATATGCTTTTATCTTGAATTTTAATTCCATTCCTGAAACTTACTTTTATTTCCAACATGGCTTCCTCGATGTACAGATTGAACAGTAGGGCGAGAGGATACATCCTTGTCTTACGCCCTTTTTAATACGAACACTTCGTTCTTGTTCGTCCACTCTTATTATTCCCTCTTGGCTATTGTACATATTGTATATGACCCGTTTTTCCCTATCGCAATCTCCTACGTTTCTCCGAATTTCGAACATCTTGCACCATTTTACATTGTCGAACGCTTTTTCCAGGTCGACAAATCTTATGAACGTGTCTTAATTTTTCTTTAGTCTTGCTTCCATTATTAACCGCAACGTCAGAATGGCTTCTCTCGTGCCTTTACCTTTCCTAAAGCCAAACTGATCGTCGTCTAGCGCATCCTCAATTTTCTTTCCCATTCTTCAGTATATTATTCTTGCCAGCAACTTGTATACATGAACTTTTAAGCTGATTGTAAAGTAATTCTGGCACTTGTCAGCTCTTGTCGTCTTCGGAATTGTGTGGATAATGCTTTTCCGAGAGTCAGATGGTATGTCGCCGGGGTCATACATTCTACACACCAACGTGAATAGTTTTTTTGTTGCCACTTCCTCCAACGATTTTAGATTTTCTGATGGAATGTTGTCTATCCGTACCGCTTTATTTGATCTTAAGTCCTCCAAAACTCTCTTAAATTCTAATTCTAGTACTGGATCCCCTATCTCTTCTAAATCGACTCCCGTTTCTTCTTTTATCACATCAGACAAATCTTCCCACTCATAGAGGCTTTCAATATATTCTTCCCACCTATCCGCTTTCGCCTCTGCATTTAACAGTGGAATTCCCGTTGCACTCTTAATATTACCACCCTTGCTTTTAATGTCATTGAAGGTTGTTTTGACTTTCCTGTATGCTGAGTCTATCCTTCCGACAATCATTTTTTTTTCGATGGCTTCACATTTTTCCTGCAGCCATTTCGTCTAAGCTACCCTGCACGTTCTATTTCTTTCATTCCTCAGCGACTTGTATTTCCCTATTCTTGAGTTTACCGGAACTTTTTTGTACTTCCTACTTTCATGAATCAGTTGAATTATTTCTTTTGCTGCCCATGGTTTCTTCGCCGTTTGTACCTATGTTTTCCTTCCCAACTTCTGTGATGGCCTTTTTAAAGATGTCCATTCCTCTTCAGCTGTACTGCCTACTGAGCTATTCCTTATTGCTGTATATATAGCCTTAAACAACTTCAACCTTATCTCGTCATTCCTTAGTACTTCCATATCCCACTACTTTGCTTATTGATTCCTCGTGATTAATGTCTTAGACTTCAGCCTACTCTTCGTCACTACTATATTGTGATCTGAAATAATGTCTGCTCCTGGGTACGCCTTACAGTACAGTATATAATTTCGGAATCTCTGTCTGACCATTATGTAATCTATCTGAAATCTTCCCACATCACCCGGCCTTTTCCAAGTATACCTCGTCCTCTTATGATTGTTGAACAGAGTATTCGCTATTACTAGCTGAAACTTGTTACAGAACTCAGTTAGTCTTTCTCCTCTCTCATTCCTTTTTCAAAGCCCATATTCTCCTGTAACCTTTTCTTCTACTCCTTCCTCTACACCAGCATTCCAGTCCCCCATGGCTATTAGATTTACATCTCCCTTTACGCACTGTATTAACCTTTCAGTATCCACATATACTTTCTCTATCTCTTTATCTTCAGCTTGCGACGTTGGCATGTATACCTGAACTATCGTTGTCGATGTTGGTCTGTTGTCGATTCTGATAAGAACGACCCTGACACTGAAATGCTCACAGAAACACACTCTCTGCCCTACCTTCCTGTTCATAACGAATCCTATCCCCGAACACCATTTTCCGCTGCTGTTGATATTACCTTATACTCATCTGCCCAGACATCCTTTTCTTTCCACTTCACTTCACTGAACTCTACTATATCTAGATTGAGCCTATGCATTTCCCTTTCCAGATTTTCTAGTTTTCCTACCAGGTTCAGGCTTCTGACATTCCACACCCCGACTCGCGGAACGTTATCCTTCCGTTGATTATTCACTCTTTTTCTCATGGTAACCTCCACCTTGGCAGTTCCCTCTCGGAGATCCGAATGGGGGACTATTCCGGAATCTTTTGCCAATGGAGAGATCATCATGACACTTCTTCAGTTACGTGTCCTGTGGATACACATTACTTGTCTTTAATGCAGTGGTTTCCATTGCCTTCTGCATCCTCACGCCGTTGATCATTGCTGATTCTTCCGCCTGTAGGGGCTGTTTTCCACCCCAAGGAAAAGTGAGTGCCCTGAACCTCTGTCCGCTCCTCCGCCCTCTTTGACAAGGCCGTTGGCAGAATAAGGGTGACTTCTTATGCCGGAAATCTTCGGACGCCATTGCTGATTATTAATCAAAATTTAAGTACTGGCGGGATTCGAAACCGGGACCGAAGACGTTTTCATACTGCATCAAAGACGCTACCCTTAGACCATTGGTAAATAAATACTTAAGTAGCAGAATGACTTTTATTAGACGCGACAAAGTTTTTGTTTTCTTGTATGCCTACTTTTGCTTCGACGTAAACGCTTTCCTCCTCCTCCTTCCAAACTCTCTCTCTCTCTCTTTCTTTTAATTTACTACTAAGCGATGTAATTCACGATCTTTTGATGTGACACAGCACCCTTTTCTCACAACATAAGGAAAGCACTTACGAACATTTCAGACAGAAAGACCATACTTTTACGTAATTCAGCATAACCCAAGAGAGGAAGAATAATAAGAGGTTAACACTCATTGTTATCGAGGTCACTGGAAACGAAGCAAATACCTGAATTAAAGAAAGTCAGCCGATGCTGGGAGATTTAGAATGGGAAATGAGACAATGAAAGTGATAGATGAGTTTTGATATTTGGGCAGAAAAAGTCTGATGATGGCCAAACCAGAGAGACTATAAATTACAGACTGGATGCTGCAACAAAAATATTCTGAAAACGATTAATTAACTAACATCTAATACAAATTTAAGGGTTAGTGAGTTCTTCCTGAAGGTATTTGTCTTTATTTGGCCGAAGTGTAACCTTTTACGGAAGTGACAAGTAGGAGATAATGATTTCAGACAAGAAGAGAATTGAACCGAAAAGTTGTACAAAAGACTGCTGAAGATTAGATGGATACATTGGTAAATAATGAGGAGGAACCTAATCGAATTGAGGAAAGAAGAAGTTTTTGGAGCAACTTAACTAAAAGAAGTGGTCGGTTTACAGCCCACATGCTTAGCAGTCAAGGAATAAATACAGGGTAGTCCAGAGGGGCGGGGTAGAGGACGATTTAGGCATTAATATGGTAAGCGGGTTTAAAAAAATGGTTCAAATGGATCGGAACACCATGGGACTGCTGCTGAGGTCATCAGTCCCCTAGGAACTACTTAAACGTAACTAACCTAAGGACATCACACACATCCATAACCGAGGCAGGATTCGAACCTGCGACTGTAGCAGTCGCGGTTCCAGACTGTAGCGCCTTGAACCCCTCAGCCACTACGGCCGGCTAAGCAGGTTCAAAAAGGTGTGTGTCGCAATAGTTGTTTGGAGATGAAGAGGATTGCTTAGGGTAGAATAGCGAGCAGAGCAGCATTAAATCAATCTCCCAACTGAAGAAGAGAGCAGTGAAGAAAATCGGCCCTATCATTTCAAAGGAATTTTCACAACAATCACCTGAAAGCGTTCAGTAGGTAAATCACGGAAAACGTAATTCAGAGTGACCAGACAGAGATTCAAACAGCCCTCCTGCAGAATACAAGTCAAGTGCTTTGCATCTGCGTTATCTCTCTTTGCGAAGTGTTATCGAACAACGGATTTGGGGTTTCACCATAGAAAAAAGACCAATACAAAAACTCTCATTCGTGTTTCATTTCTCTCGTGGTGAGTGCTAAGGACTATAATAAATCAAGAAATATAGAGAAAAATACAATGTGAATTAGGAGATAAGAATTCAAAGAAGAAAACATGGCGATGGACGAATGTAGTCACCCGTAATTCAGATGTATTATATCGATGAACTTGCGTAGTGAAGTATAGCTAACATGGGAGTCAACGGGCAACGGAAAAACGAAGAAAGGACAGCTCTGAATAACGAAGAGGTGGACGAACAGCTCCAAAAGAAGACAGGAGCGGTAGAGGAACCCAAATGTGAACTTCCACAGTCTTCCACAGGGGAGATGGATGAAAACTACCCGATCCTAGTACATTTACGACCACCCAAACCAATAAGAGATCCATTGTGTTCTTGGATAAAGCAATCTGTGATCACATTCATGAGCATATTGGAAGAAAATGGTTCAAATGGCTCTGAATACTGTGGGACTTAACATCTGAGGTCATCAGTCCCCTAGAACTTAGAACTACTTTAACTTAACTAACCTAAGGACATCACACACATCCATACCCGAGGCAGGATTCGAACCTGCAACCGTAGCGGTCACGCGGTTCCAGACTGAAGCGCGTAGAACCGCTTGGCCACACCGGACGGCGGAAGAAAATGTTAAATAACTTTTCCAGCAGTATATTTTGCAGGCAAAGAGGAGTATGTGGGAAACAAAAGCAGTTGCAGTGCAACACAGTTAAAATATTTGGGAGACGTATTCGTGAGACCACACAAGCACAGACAATACATAATCCAGTCGATTCTGTTAAATTTATATACTGACACCCTTAGTCATGATTCACGAGAAACCCTTGCATCAAGGTGACACTGTGCGTAATGAAGTATGTCAGGACAATTTATAAACAAGTGACACACGTTATAAATTAGTACGAGACTGTTTTATACACTTGCAGGTTGCTGGGTTCTTCTCTACAGTAATTTTCGATGATGTTAGGCTTGAGTTAATCATTGGTAGTTTATGGATTCTAGCCACTCCGAAGGTCAGGCAAATTGGGAGTTCAAAGTCGCCCGAAGCATCGCTGCACTACTATGGAGAACTTTTCAGAAGGGTAGAAAATCCATTGGCATGTAAACAACGTCGCTCATTTCTTAAAATCTAAAGCCAGACTTGTTATCTAGCCTTAAGTGCACTACGATCTTACACCAGCATGGCGCCTGACATCACTGGAGACTCTATAGCAGCCTCTGCGTCATCTCTCGTATGACTGGTTCGACAGATTGCTCGGCATATTTGGAGACCCACTAGATGTATTCCCATCACACTAAGGCACCACATAGGTCGCAAAATGCTGCACGTCAGAAAGTGGTTTAATGATATGAGAAAGGCACTATAGAGTAATTAATAATTATAGTGTGGCCTTTTTACTATAGGTTACTATTAAATGAACGTTTGTGCTCACAGGAATGACCGCACGCAACTGTGATCAATTTAACATCAGTTAAGAAACGCTTATCATCTTTAGCCGAAAATGCCAGTTTACATTCCTCTATGGCCAAAACCAGTCATGGCGAATTTAAGGGTGCCAAACAAATGTACTCCGCAAGTCTCTCAGTTTTCAGCAACATGGTTCGTTGGCTGGGTCGACAAGTTAAGAGAAATATTTCAGTTATCTGTAAATACTTACTGCTGAAGTCGTGTGAACTTAGGCAAATGTGTATGAACACTAAAGATGGTCTCTGTCACTGTCTGATGACATCAATGAATAATATTCAAGAAATATTACATACCAACTGTAAAAAACTGGAAACCTTTCACTTTCAGGAATCTGTATGAGCAATAAAGAAATAATGAACGTTTGTGTCAACATAAATTTTCACATGCATGAAATTTGCGAAAATTACATTTCTTGTTGAATTAAAGTATGTGGAAATATCTAAGAAAATGAAATAGTATCTGTCAATGTGTACGGTATTCTGTACTCTGAGCAAGAGTTGACAGTTGCAGAGGGACAGAAGCACACGGAGGAAGAAGTTTCCGTTGCTTCCATCAAATGTCTCGAAAATTCATAAGTGCTAGAAACATGTAAAACCCTTAATGTTGCAGGTCGTTAATACAGAAACATACTACTTCCACAGCATAAAAAACGTTTCAAGGCTGCATGTAGTGGTTCTATTCCTTCTCATCATTACATTCCAGCTTGCGTTATTTCCAATCTAAAGAGGAGGTAGACGATCACTTGTTTAATGACACACAAGTTAAACTGCAGTAGGCTGCTAATAAGTCAACTGGTGCACACACAATAAAAACCCCATTCAACAATGCCCACTTTACAAGCTACAATGGAACATTTATTATCTTTTGCCGAAACGAAGAATTTTTCAGACTTACGAATAACAGTGTGTTTGGTAAAGCTATGCAAAATGTGTAACAGATGAAAGACATATAACCGGCTGCATCTTGGGAATGAAGGAAGGGAGCTGTTGCACTGATTACAACCTAACTTGCAAAGGCACGTTACTTTTCAAGAAAATTTGTTTGTTATTACCTTAAACAGACTTAGTGCAATGTTTGAAAAGCCCGTAGTAGTAGTAATGACAATCTTGAATATTTCAAAGATCCCCCTTACAGAGTTTCATTATGGATATTTGCTAGAGAATTTTTCAGCAAAGCATGTAAAGCACTAATACATAGACACAGATAGCTTATTTTATCATATTTAAACTGTAAATATTTATAAGGGCTTTAGGATTGGCGTGATACTTTAAGTTTTTCTGTAAATAACAGATACAGCATTTCAGTTGTAAATAAAAAGCAAGCTGGATTATGGAAAATGTGTGGAAAGGTGAAACTATTACTGAATTTGTCCATCTACAAGCTAAAATGTATGCAGTTCAGATTGAATCAGGATGTTAATGCAGAAAAAAGATGTTGTCAAAAAGTTTCCTATTAAAGAATTAGCCATCGATGATTACCAGAAATATGTGCTGAGCTCTCATGTTAAAACAGTTCTGTATTAAGTATTCATACTTGTCGTGATAGGGTATTATGCCAGATAATATCAGATTTTTAAAAACTGAATTGATACAAATTCATTCCAGACTATCACAATTTTTTTAACACACTTCATAAATAGTTCACCCCTATTTATACTAATGTATGGCACTATGTGAACTACTGAACTGTCTGCAGCAACGACTCTTTTTCAACAACAGACTGAAAAATGGAGGTCGTGGTATTTCCGTTCTGTAGGAGCTCCTCTTCTTCAAAAATGGAGATGACTTAATATTGTGGTTATGTTTAGTATCTACAGGAAGAAGACGTAGTACGTTCTCTGAAAACTTTTAAAAATGAGAGTGTTTGTTGTAACATCATTAATATTTACATTTTATAGCTGGGGACGATTGTATCAAAAATTTCTCGATGACACTAACACAGAGGAACAAGGCATTTTTCTGCTACTGGCTGCCTTGCATTGTTATATAAATGCGTGAGCGCTGTGCCAGGCTAGTTAAAGCATTCGCAATCAAGCGTCCTCCAAGCGTGTCATAACGCTGTGTGCCAGAGGCCTCCGCATAGTCAACTAAGAGTTGTGTAACAAATGAAATGATTTCATCAACTATCAAGTAGCAGTAACTACAATTTAGAGTGAAATGAGTGGCTGCTTGGTCCAAGAGAGCGCATGCTTACATGGTAAGTAAATTTCATCAACATCATCTTGGACATCTGTCGGGAACACAAGCCTCTCCATCGTGTTCTGTCTTTCCACCATTCCCCCTCTTCCACCTTCGTCCAGTTCTCTCCTCTTCTCGTCACACATTCCTTCACTCCCTTCACCCATCTATCTCTTGGTCTTCCTCTGGGCCTCTTCCCCTCCAGTTGCAGATCAAACATCCTCTTTGGAATTCTTCCCTCACCCATTCTCTTCATGTGTCCATACCACTGCAGTCTTGATTTTTCTATCCTGTCCTGTACTGGTTCCTCCTTTAGTCTTTCCCTCACATACACATTTCGCAATCTGTCTCGTCTTGTTACACTCAACCTGCTCCTCTGGAACTTCATTTCACTAGCCTGTATTCTACTTTTGTCGCTTTTGTGCATTACCCATGTCTCACTTCCGTATGCCAATATGGGGACAAAGTAGGTTCGGTATATAATTCCCTTGGATTTCTGTGGCACCTCCTTGCTCCAAATAAGCCCCCTAATGCATTTGTAGAACTGCCCTGCTTTTCTGCACCTTTCATTTATTTCCATTGCGTTTCCCCCCTTACTTTCAATCATGCTTCCCAGGTACTTGAAGTTCTCCACCACTTGTAGTTTTTCCCCTAAACAAGTTATATCCACATTTGGCCTATTCTTCTTCCTTGTTGTGACAATTATTTCACTTTTCTTTGCAGAGAAATGCATTCCATATTGTGCTGCCGTTGCCTCCCATGCATCTAACTGCTCTTGCACCTCCTTCTCGCAATTTCACCATAACATCAGGTCATCGGCAAAAAGCACTGCTTTCATTTTATAATCTCCAATTGCATGTGATACTTGCTGTAGGATTTCATCCATAACAATAATAAACAATAAAGGCGAAAGTGCACTTCCCTGTCGCAGCCCATTTTCCAGCTTGAACCATGCAGTACGTTCCCTCCCCACTTTCACACAACTCTCACTTCCCTCATACATTTTTCTGACTTTTCTTGTTATCTCTTCATCTATCCCTTTTGCGTTCAGCACATCCCAGAGCTTGTCCCTACAGATACTGTCATACGCCTTCTCAATATCTAAAAAGGCCATGATTAAGTCCTTCCCATACTCATAGTGCCTTTCCTGCAGTTGCCTTACCGCAAATATGAGGTCCGTTGTTGATCTTCCCGGTCTGAAACCGTACTGCTCCTCTTGCAGTCTACTTTCAATACTGCTTCTTATTCTCTTCTCCAGGATCTTTTCATAGATTTTTCCACAGTGGCATAGCAGGGTGATTCCTCTGTAGTTCTCACATCTCCTTTTATCCCCTTTCTTGAAGATCGGGACTGTAATTCCTTTCTTCCAATCCTCAGGAATTCTGTTCTCCTTCCACACCACCCTCAGCACTCTGTATAGCCACTGGGTTCCTACTTCTCCTGCTGCTCGTATCATATCCACTGTTACTTCGTAAGTAAATTTAATCTCTGATAATATTTTATGCTTACTATTTCACAACTTTCGATGTCCTAAGATACAGAATCTGCAAGTTTATGTAGTTCATAGAAATCAAGAGTTCACATGTCGCTAGTGTCATTAAACTGGTGTTACCTTGTACAAAAGCACGTACTTCTAAAAATAAAATCTTACATACTTATTATCAGAAGTGATAGTTTATATCTAAAGTATCTGTTCACAAAGATATTGACATTACTGTAATATTTCCACACGTAAAACAGCTATCTTATCAAGAACTCACCTACTTACAGTTCTGTTTGTATTTTCTTCAGATTTTCGTATATCAAGGAAAAATATCGCAAAAATCGACTGAATGAGTTCCAATAAAGATGTATATGACAGGTTACAAACCCGGACATCAGTACCTGCGAAAAGATGTTAACAGTACATTAGTCCTATGTTGAAGACAGTACATGTTCCTAGCCATTGCATATAGGTGACGTACATGTTGAAGTAGGAGCTTTTTGTCTCTACTAATGCATACTTCTAGAAGAAAATACTATATTTTCAAATTAGTAAATAAATGTCACAGTGAATTGCTCAGTCACCTTCCTAAAGTGGCAGACTCAATGACTACGCTCCAATGGCCAGTTAGAAGTGTTTTGTATTAAAGGCTTATCGAAGAACTGAATCTGATGTATAACACACACAAAACAATCTTAAAAACACAAATTTTGCACACTTACGCAGTGTGGCTAGTTCATGAATCTCTGTCAGCACCTGAATACAGAATATTGTCAGTTGTCAGTACTTGATCTCACGCGATCAGTATGTGTTGACAAGACTGAGAATGTTTTAGGGCCATCAGTACTGCTCGTCAGTATTTCTGGTACTGACAATACATCAGTACACTCCCTCATACAGTCAATATATTGATGGTCTGAACGTATTACAGAAGGTGGGATGGTGCCTTTACAGAAGTACTATCTCTGAAAGTAATCTAGAAAATGTGTGTTCTATCAAAACCAAGCCATTTTATGAAAGTATTATTTCCTTATCTTCGAAGGCTTAAATACAGAGCAAACAAGAATTTTAAATAAAACAGAGCTGAAGGCTTAATCTTAAAATACTTCACATAAGGTTCGGCTGAAGGCCATATAGTGAACACACAAGAGACAAAATTAATACACGGCTGAAGGCCTGGCACAGTATGGTCATGTTACAAAATGATATCCTCCTTATAAGCGAGGAGGACTAGGGAACGGACGTCTACGAAGTAAAAAAGGAATAGGACGACTATTCGAGCCATAACTCCATGGTGGAAGTGAATTTGATGTCGCGGTAGGCTGCTCACTGAGCAATGTTGCCAGCTCCTCATTTTTATACATGTATTTTCAAATTGCACCAAAGATGCTTTTGCTTGATATACTTTTATCCTGAATCTGGGTAATGAATACCGTGCCAGCCTTTAGGTGTGGCACTTTTGCTTCACCTGTATACCTGTCATATCCTACTGGAGCTCGTGTAACAGACAGAATATTCCATCTCCTTCACGCATTGCCAAGACTAGATCACAGAACAGCTTTCATAGTGAGGAATGAGCTACATGCAAGTTATCACATGCAGACGTTACAAAATGTGGGTGTCAATGTTTCTGCAAAGCCAGACAAGTCCACACTTGACAAAACTGCTGACAAAAACATCATTCAACTTACTGTGTCCCAACCTGCCACATTTAGCTTTCATCCGTCAGGTGCAGATGCGCGTGCGCGCTCGCGCGCGCTTGTGTGTGTTCGTGTGTGTGTGTGTGTGTGTGTGTGTGTGTGTGTCTTCAATTATGTATTTTTGATAAATTAATACGAATGAAGATGACCACGGCGTTTACGAAAAGACCAAGTAACATCAGTATGACTTCATTGTAAAGTTGTTTTTGTAGCGCCATTTAGTCAGAAGATGAGGTATTACCTCGAAACATGTCGCTAAATAAATAATATAATAGTTGACAAAGTTTGTGACTGACAGCGGTCCAAAAATAGTCAAAATGGATTCAAATTCTAATACAGATTGTTCGGATGCCAATTTACGCAATTCAGATTGTAACAACAACGACACTGTACTATTGTACATATAAATAATTTTTTTCTTCTGATTTTTCGATACATTTGTGTAATTGATGTTCTGATTTCATTTCGTTTTTGTTTCAGGCCATTGTGTTAAAAAAACTGTAAACGAGTTTCAATGTGAAGATTAATGTTTATGTTAAATGTCAAGTAATATTGTGATAGAATTGAAATGTAACAAATTTTGGAACTGTTGTAAGATGTTTAAAATTGTAACTGTGCGTCTGGTCCATACGTAGGGCAATGTGTTAGGATATGTAGAATGCAAAACCTCGGGTGAATACACGGTCTGCAAGGGAGCGGTAAAAGGTGGATGGCAGGCGAGCGCGGGAAAATGCGCACGGGCGCTGCACGGCACAACGGGCTCAGCAGTAGTAGTTGGAGTTTGGCATTGGTCTGAGCAACACCTTATGGAGCGAGGAGGCTCTCCTGGAAGACATAGCTTCACTGAGCCTCGGGTATGCCGTTCCAACGCCCACGCAGCATGGCAAAATTCCATAGGCACTAAATGGAAAAGTATTGCGACGCTAAGAAGAATTAAAGTGCCGATACATCAAGAGCCATAGCTGTGGTTGTATGTGTGCTGTGTGCCTCGCCACCGCGCCGCCCGCCAACCGCCGCATCGATACTAGCAGGTTGAAACTTTTAGTACTGTATTCGTATGGATCAGAGAGAGAACTGTGCAATAATAACCTAAATTTTACCAGAACTTTCCCAACATTTAATTATCCTCACAACTAACCTAGACAGGGTCCTTTCCAAATGTTGTGCAATCCGAGTGTCCCAAAATGAAAATTAAAATTTGTGTTAATAATAATTATTTGAAGAACTAGCTATGTTATAATGGTGTTTAAAGAAATGTTTTGTTAATGAACCAGTAAATGAATAACGAAGGGCTAACGAAGTTGAAATATAACTTTAATATTGATATAGTAATGAAGTTTATTATTTCTAGACAGATATAAAGGTATTTAAATGAGCAGTAAATAAGATGAAAAGAGTAGTAAGTTATATACTGGAAATCTTGAACGCATAATAAATTCAGTAATCATTTTTTTAATACAGTGATCACAACAGTTTCGGGGTCCCCCCCTCCCTTTTATTCATTTGAATTCTGAAGTGTTCTAAATTGGTTTGACCAGCAAAAGTTAAAGTCAATATAAAAGTCAAAATTTATCAGTGTTTTATCTTTATCAAAATTGACATTTTGTGTGTGGCACGAAAGTGATATTTGTAGGGTAACCTAATCCCGATTTTAATCAGATTAATAGACAGTATAAAGTTTTGTAGTATACATTATAGTGTAGTGTTATGTATTCATGGTTTTTCCATATCAATACAGAACGTAAAACTATCAGTTCAATAGATTTTCTGGTTCTAAAATTCTACTACACTATACAGTGTTACTACTTGGTTGTTTTGCATGAATGCATACCAACTTGTACAGGGAAGAAACTCAGTTAATGCCTAATTAGGCTGGCGACCGTATTATTAACAAATTGGTAGCATCTTCAGAGCTGTTTTTGGTCCATCTTGACGTGTAATTGCATTTCAACTTACTTGACGGGTCATTGTTATTACAGAGTGGGTGTAAGTCTGATTTGCCACCATTCAGGCACACGCGGTCGATGTCTATACGAAAATCCTTTCTGATAAGGTGAACCCCGCTCACTTACTATAGTACAGGCTTTAACGAGCACTGTGTCACGCGGAAGTTACAAGATCAAACTCACTTTGCTGCTTAGCTGCTTTATTTCAATGGATGCCAAAAGACTAGAGCTGACACCAGCACTACCTTGTATTTGTTTTTCAGTTTCCGCCACCGCCACCTTGAATTGTGACAATATTGTCCCTGCCTCTAAGCAACCACCAAACATTGGTAGAAACAGCCTTACTGAGTCCTGAAGCCAGGGCCTCTAGACTAAACGCAGCGCTGAGATATAGCCCAGAAGTCCTGTATCTATACAGCTCTAGAGGTAAGTTAACTTTGAGCTTTACTGGGGTACACACTTCTCAAAAGGAGAAAACATACCAAAAAGCTCCAATTTTCCATTCTTTGTCGGGTATATCATCGTCTTTGCCCAACAGAAGTTAGTCGCGGTGTGATATATATATATATATATATATATATGTGTGTGTGTGTGTGTGTGTGTGTGTGTGTGACCTATTAACGAGTGTGTTGTTGAATGGAATGTGAATGTGAGGTTCTATCATTTTATTTTATTTTATTTTTGTTTCACTGCAAAGATAAGCGAAATCACGGATCGTTCTTAGATTGTACTGACACAAAAATGTAGAGTGGGGTCCTGTATAATCATTGAAGTTACTCAGATGAATCCGTGCTCAAAAACAATTAATCATTATACGCTATATGCACACACTAAAAATATTTCACCATTTTCAGTACGTAAGGACCTATGCGTGAATTAAATTACTGCGGGGCAAGTCTGTGTCCTGTTACACATAACATAAATCATGTGAATAAATCGTACTTTGAAAATATCAGTTTCCTATATATCATAAATGAAACAAATAATATCGCCGATCTCCAGCGTTGCCTGCGTAAAGAACGGGATAATAATTACGATAATCTGCAATTGGCGCTTAATGGAGGCCAATTGTCGCCGTCCAGCGATGTTCAACTTAGTGTCGGCGTGGCGTCTGAAATTATTTTGAAAATGATGGGAGAAGGAAACGGGATATGTGGTGCAGGTTTCAGTTAAAATTAACAACAAATTTCGCCTCACTGTTCTAACGGATACGCTCGTCGTACGTCCAACATTGATTTATGCGGCTATTTAAAGCAGTATTATTTGTCTGTCAGCACTGACAACTGTACGCAAACACCGCTGCTCTCGTTGTTAAGTGTAGGCATTCGGCCAATGCGTTGCCCATGGCGAGAGATAACGCCTGAAATGTGGTATTCTCCGGACGCTCTTGACACAGCGGATCTCGGAATATTGAATTCTCTAATGATTTCCGAAATGCAATGTCCAAAGCGTCTAGCTCCAGTTACCATTACGGGAAGAAAGTCTGCTGATTCCCGTTACGCGGTCATAATCACGCCGGATACCTTTTCATATGAATCACCCGAGTACAAATGATAGGTCTGCCAATGCTCTGCCGTTTTATACCTTGTGTAAGCGATACTGCCGCCTAGTATATATGTGGATACCTCTATCCCATGACTTCCGTCACCTCAGCGTAGTTTCACACCATTCATAGATCTCACTTCACGTAACTCTCAGGGATACTAAATACATCGATTTGCAGTTCCATACAAAATTATTGCGTCGAATTGTTCTGTTCGCAGAAGATGAATTTGAACAGAATGTGAATAAACGTTTTCTCGTTTTCTCCAGATACATCGAAGAGCCAAAGAAACTGGTACACATGCCTAGTATCGTGTAGGGCTCCCACGAGCACTCAGAGGTGCCGCAACACGACGCGGCATGGGTCGACAAATGTCTGAAGTAGTCCTGGAGGGAACTGACACCATGAATCCTGCAGGGGTGTCCATAAATCCGCAAGAGTACGAAGGGATGGAGATGTCTTCTGAACAGCGCGTTTCAAGGCATCCCAGATGTATCCAATAATGTTCATGTCCGAGGAGTTTGGAGGCCAGCGGAAGTTTTCCTGGAGCCACTCTGTAGCAATTCTGGACGTGTGGGGTGTCGCATTGTCCTGCTGGAATAGCCCAAGTCAGTCGGGATGCAGAATGGACATTGTAACGCCGGAAATGCATATCTTCCTATTTCCATCTCTTGTACTATAATTTTTTTCCTTGTTTTGTTACCTCAAGATATGACATTTCTGTCTCTTTATATATTGTAATTGTTTTACTGTTTGTATATATATATTTATTCATTTATGTTGGTTTGTTTTGTGAATATTATTTGTATTTATACGCTGGGTCTGGCCTAGGGAAAACTATGCTATCGAACGACTACATCAATAGGTCGTGTGGAGAACCAAAGTGTTTACGATCTTTGGTAGTGTTAACTCTGTCGCGTGGAGCGCGGGCAGAGAGAGTCTGGCTGGGGTGGTGCAGTGGAGCAGGTGTGTTGTGTGAAGCTCCCGCGAGTTGTTGCGCTTTCGGGGTTTGGCAGCATGTACTTGCGCTCGACTTGCGATGAGAGTTTCTGACATGGTGTCGCGGACGGGAAGCATTAGCTGGCGCACATCAAGAGCCCGTTTCGTCTGGTGACCGTGTCGAGAAGAAGGCGCGCCAACATCCAGCTTCTGCAACGGCGACGGCCGACAATGAGTGACTGTCGCCACCTCCTCGATCGACAGCTTCAAACCTTCAATCAGCCAACAGGGAAGACTGGAACCACGTATAGTTTTAGAACTGTATGGCAGACCTCAGCTTTTCAAACTTCTAAAATTGTAGCATCACAAAATTACAGCAACTTAGCATGAACCTTTGTTGCTCATTGTCCCAACTGCATTGCCAAGCAGGGTCCCTTCCTTTTCCGGAATGAACCTGAGTGTCGTTGAAATTCAAACGCCAGCATCATTCGATTTCACTGCTTTAATTTCAAAGTTCAGTTAAGGTATTCATAGCTGGCTACAACATTTAGATTACGCAAGCACAAATTAAGAGTGCGAGTTTTGTTACCGTATTTTAGCTTACCTGCGAATGCAGCTTAGGTTGGTACGTACTAAATTTTACTATTAGTAATTGTTCAGAATCATTTAAATCAAGTTCAAAGTTAAATCTCTTATTTCTAAATTGCGTAGATTCAAGTAGCTTTTGAAATGATTGTTGAGGTAGCCCAAGACTACCCGTGTTTTACTGAATTTCGATGTGCTTCAGAAACAAAGCTCACTATTAATTTCAGTCACTAAATTAACTTTCGGGTTTCCGGTTTTATTAATTCTTTTGCTAAATTAAGTCAGAGTGTAGCGAAATTTATTACTTCCGACAAACTTTCAGTTTTCACACTACACGTGTCAACCTTCAGTTCCCACGCTTCTAGTGCTAATTATATGTGTAATAACCTTTTTTTCAGTTACTATAGAAATTGTCCATAGGACTGGCGACCGTAATTTCCCCCAAATCTCAAATATCTAATTCCCGCTAGTTAATTGTTAACGTAACGGCCGCACATTTACTTTCTTTATTAACTTTACCCCTTTTCAAAATTAATTTCCACCAGTTTCATTTGCATTTTTGCTTTCATTTGGATGTAACCCTTTCCTCCCTCTTTACCGACAAATTGACTTCGGTGACGATTGCTTTTCCCAAATTTCCATTAGGTACACGCGGTTTAATTTTTCACTGTCATTAAGGTCGATAAGTGAGGGGGAGGTTACAACATGAAAGGATGCAGGTGATCAAACATGATGCTTACGTACATGTCACTGTCAGAGTCGTATCTGGATGTATCACGGGTCTTATATCACTCCAACGGCATTTGCCCCACACCATTACAGAGCCTCCACCAGCTTCGTCCCCTGCTGACATGCAGGGTCCATGGATTAATGAGGTTGTCTCCATACCCGTACACGTCCAATTTGAAACAAGACTTGTCCGACTAGGTAACATTTTTCTAGTCATCAACAACCCAATGTCGGTGTTTACGGGCCCAGGCGAGCGTAAAGCTGTGTGTCGTTCAGTCATCAAGGGGATAAGAGTGGGCCTTCGGCTCCGAAAGCCGTTATCTACGATGTTCCGTTGAGTGGTTCGTATGCTGACACTTGTTGATGGCCCAGCATTGAAATCTGCAGCAATTTACCGAAGGGTTGCACTTCTGTCACAATGAACGATTCTCTTCAGTCGTCGTTGGTCCCGTTTTTACGGGATCTTTCTCCAGCTCCAGCGATGTCGGAGGAGATTCGATGTTTTCCCGGATTCCTGATATTCACTGTACACTGGTGAAATGGTCGTGCGGGAAAATCCCCACTTCATCGCTACCTAGGAGACGCTGTGTCCCATCGATTGTGCGCCGACTATAACACCACGTTCAAACTCACTTAAATCTTGATAACCTGCCATTGTAGCAGCATTAACCGATCTAACAACCGCGCCATATTCTCCCTGTTTACATATCTATGTATTTGAATACGCATGCACATACTAGTTAGTTTGGCACTTTAGTGTATATCTCTGTATGGGTAATCAGTTTTAGCCGGAAGTGATGTTCAGTTTGCGGGCGATCCTGTTACGTCAGGCCGGGCGCACAGGGCTTCAGCTAGGGCGATGGTGGACGTCTCGGCGGCCTGCAAGCGGGTGTGGCCGACCGGCGGTCGGGCTAGTTTGCACCTTTCACACTCAAACTTGACGCACATGACATGACGTTAGTTCCACCGTTACGTGTACAAAGACAAGAATTATATTGTTCGTGATTGCACATAGCAATGAAAACTGTTATAAGTACAGAGGAGAACAATTTGTGAAATTAAAGAGGAGATTTTTTGATAGTGAGCAGATGTCCTTTGTGATTAACTTATTTGCGAAGTTACAGCACGGAGAAATTCAGTCAATGATTACTAACTTATATAATACCCGTGGTATAAGGAGAACAAGCCATCAGATTAAAACGCCCATTAGTGATCACCAGTAGATCTGCGCAAAACTATCGCATTTTCATAGTTTTAAGTAATGACAGTAATTTAAATAAGTGTAGTCGTTGAGATAAGGGTAGTTGTAGAAATCTATGTAAGCCACTTCATTGGCTGCCAGAGCCGATACGCATTTTTTTTCATTTCTGAACAGCATGACTTATGTGTTGGTGCTCCTATAAAATCAAACTGACAGAAAGATGATCAACTGTGCGATATATCTGACAGCCAGAGTGATATTTAAATACTAAATTACCATATCTGAATTATGTTTGGTATCTAAATCATTTTCGACATTAGCTAGATACATATTAAGAGTCACGTTTGATACAGAAGAGCAATTACAAGACTGCACTGCTCTTACGCTTTGATTTGAAAGTATAGAGGTTAATGTATGTTTACACCCTGAGAGCAATCACTTAAACTTTGCAGCCTTCCAAGTGTCTAACTGGCCAGGCATCTGTTAAGTTGATTCCGCCCTCAGAGTGTGGTTGATTTTGCTAGCCTTCCTCGGAGGTTATAACTTTTGTTGGAATCTTAAATAAAGCTTGAATGCTGAAGTAATTTAATGAAATGGTGGCCATGTCATTATTGTAGTCAGTTATTGATGGGTGATTGATATATCAATATGGGGTTAATCTTTTATAAGAAATTGCACAATTTATTGATAATAAATTGGACAAACAACACAAATTAAGCGAGTTGGCAGAAAAATCATAAAAAGTTGGCCTCACAAATAGAAACTACTAATAATTGGTACTCCATTGGGTGATGTTTGGTTGGCAAAGACTAAGGTTTGTTGGTTTAATCTGTTTACTCTGGCTCAAAATATAAGTAATGGAATCTGAAATTATCTAAGACAGAATAGACTTTTATGGATTTATTCCACACAGAAGTTATATTATGTTGGTGCAGCTCTCAACAAGTGGTGAGACTGTCATTCAGTTTGCCCTAACAAGCTGGAACAGCAGTACTATACCCCTTTCTTGATGCGTAGCACTGTCTCAGGTGGTGGTCATGGCATAAATGTCTGCAGAGCAGCTATGTGCCGCGCCTGTCATTTGTTATTGGAGGCACAAAATATGCAAAGTTAGGGGCTGGCGATCCGTTACAAGGATCGTAATTACTCTCTGATGGATCCCTGAAATCTGAGCATATTCCAGCGTGTGACACTCCCATTCACCAGTCATACCACAAACCAATCTGACTCATTCATATAGCAGTGCATATAAGGAGGTCAAATGTCAAGGTAGCAGACCTGATGTAAATAATACTGTTCTCAGCACCGTGAGGTGTGCAAGAGGACTAGGTATGAACAGGCAATACGTATCAGACTTCATAATAGGCTCCGTAGTCAAGAAAAATGCCAGTGCGAAATCACGCTCAGGATAAGTATCCCAAGAGCAACCTTCTCATAACCAAAGTCAAGACCAGAATGTCTTCTCCAGACCAGAAAATGTCTTAATCAGAAGGCCACATTTCTCCACTCCTCCCTTTCCATCAAACCTTGGTAAACTCCGAAAAAACAGCCACACAATCTCCCCAACAAGGGTTTCGTGCCAATCACAAGACTACATGAGCGCCATGTCTTCCCTCTCGTTCATATGCTCTACCCTCTGGCCAATCCTAAACAAAGGTAATAATATTCTTTTCCATGCTGGAGAAGAAGCTAATCCCTCACTTGTAAATTCATGTGCAGGGAAGGGAAGACGTTACACTCCCTAATTGTTATTCCCATGGCCACTTTAGGCAGCATGTTTCGACTTTCCATTCTGACCAATAGTGATCAACACATTTATCACAGAGATCATTATCTTGGCGGGCTGAACGTTACAGCATGTCTGATCAGGGGCCTCGGCTAAACAAAGAGAAGTGATTTTATTTCTCGACATAGACCATTTCAGAGCCACCATAAATGTTCCATTCTAAAATTCTTCTGGAGGCCTGAGGCTTCCCAAAAAACTGTCAGATTGATGACACCACCTGACGGCACCACTGATAGTGTCCTATCCAAGGTGAACATGGAAGCTCTCTGTCCCTGCTGTGGCCAGAAACGCCAATCAGGTGGATCCAGGTAGGCAGTTTTTCGCCTCTTCAGCCGAAAGCATTGTTTGCACACCAGTGCGAGAAACTCTTGGGACCAGCGTTCTGCCGGCCGCGGTGGTCTAGCGGCTCTAGGCGCTCAGTCCGGAACCGCGCGACTGCTACGGTCGCAGGTTCGAATCCTGCCTAGGGCATGGATGTGTGTGATGTCCTTAGGTTAGTTAGGTTTAAGTAGTTCTGTTCTAGGGGACTGATGACCACAGATGTTAAGTCCCATAGTGCTCAGAGCCATTTGAACCAACCAGCGTTCTGTCCCTGATAAGTGCTTTGAGATGTTCCTCTCCCTAGTAGCTGCATATGTCTTCCAAGCCCCAAATGTCCACTGCAGTGTGTACTGTTAGATAACCAGACTGCCTGGATGTTCTCGACTCTAGAAAATACTATTCGAAGGAGAGCTACCACTAAGATACCACATGCATTAACAGTGTACATTCTCCCATCAGAGCCTACCCATGTCGTTACCTTCCTGTCGTCTCACAAAAATGATGTGTACGGTGCAATAACAACATTAAAGAGTAGACTTGGATATGAAAATAAGTGAGAGAGTGACTTGTTCTCTATCACAATCATTATATATTTGCGTTGTCACCATATGTTTTCTTTGTTCATTCCCTCTGGTTGCCTGCCTGGAAGCATGTTTTTCATCTGCGGGAGTGGCTATATGTATTTGGACTTGAGTACGTTCCTTTGGATGTAGGGACAGCTTAGCCAGTTTTGTATGATCCGTCACTATTGTTTAAGTGGCACTGGTAGTTTTTGTCTGTGTGCTGCTTTCTGGTCCATGGCAGGGATCTACATCTACATCTACATGGATACTCTGCAAATCGCATTTAAGTGCCTGGCAGAGGGTTCATCGAACCACCTTCACAATTCCCTATTATTCCAATCTCGTATATCGCGTGGAAAGAATGAACACAGAGTGAACACCTATATCTTTCCGTGCGAGCTCTGATTTCCCTTATTTTATCGTGGTGATCGTTCCTCCATATGTAGGTCGGTGTCAACAAAATATTTTTGCATTCGGAGGAGAAAGATGGTGATTGGAATTTCCTGAGAAGATTCCGTTGCAACGAAGAACGCCTTTCTTTTACTGATTTGCAGCCCAAATCCTGTATCATTTCTGTGACACTCTCTCCCATATTTCGCGATAATACAAAACGTGCTGCCTTTCTTTGAACTTTTTCGATGTACTCCTTCAGTCCTATCTGGTAAGGATCCCACACCGCGCAGCAGTATTCTAAAAGAGGACGGACAAGCGAAGTGTAGGCAGTCTCCTTAGTAGATCTGTTACATTTTCTAAGTGTCCTGCCAATAAAACGCAGCCTTTGGTTAGCCTTCCCCATAACATTTTCTATGTGTTCTTTCCAATTTAAGTCGTTCGTAATTGTAGTAACTAGGTATTTAGTTGAATTTACGGCTTTTAGATTAGACTGATTTATCGAGTGAATGAGTAGCGAGCAGCCTCACTGTTCTGGGAGTTGTCAAAGAAGTAAACCTTGTTTTAGTCCTTAGCGTTGTAATTTTGTAAATATGTGTCACCTTAGCTAAATCCTTAATTTATTTCTTAATAGGTTTCAGCTATTACAGAATAAATCTGAAAACCTTGCGTAGGCAGGAATTTCGCGGTTTTTGGAGTTTATAGCATTGTTTTTTTGTGCTTCATAACTTTGGGAGTGTGGGGCACGAGGTCATGTGCACCTATGAGCTTTACTACTAGATTTCTAAATCGGTCGTGTAACTGATTACGAGCAGTGCATATGGATTTAACATTTAGCAGTCATATTAAAAGAAAAGGTCACTGTGTTTTGTAAAGTTTGAGGAAGTTTTACCTTGTGCATGGTTGGCAGGCGTTATCAGGGATTTGTTCATGAGATTGTGTTTTAGTATTCTATGCCAGCAAATGAACAACTTTTCTTGCTTTAATAGACTCTCACACTTTATTGTCTCATTCTTCTTGGAAATTTTCCTTATATTTTATCGATTCTTCTTTATAGAGGGAAGGCATGTCGTTACTAGAGATTTTCGGTGATTCCAACATTTTGGAAGAATTTTCATTGTGCTTAGTTGCAATCTCACGCAAATTTTTATAAATTTGGGAATAAATATCTATTAAAGTTTTCCAACATTGAGGCTAGCCTCTCTTAACCTAATTTAAATATCGGTTCCTTTAATAAATTATGGAACAGTTTCTTTCTCTCTGATGAATAGTTACCCTGAACACGTGTGTGTATAATCCACAGTACTCCCGATTTCAAACGGTCGTGCATGCATGCATTCATGCATACAGTCAGTTTTACCGGCAATTTTTAGTACACTCACTCAATGACAGATTAAGAATATTCTATTAAACACATGTTTGTTTTTCTATTTTCCTTTTTATTAGTTCTGAAATAAATGTTTAGTAAACGAGACTGATGATGTTCATTGACTCACTCGCTGTTTATACAATTCCCTATCAACACACTACCAATCCAACTTAGCTCATATGTGCTGATTTTTAATATATTTAATAATATATAACCCTCCATATATATATATATATATATATATATATATAATGTTAAAAATATTATTGTACCAGAAGGCTGCTAAATATATATGCCAGGACGCTGCTAATTTGCTATTTTTTTGAATATATATAGGGTGGTCCATTGATAGTGTCCGGGCCAAATATCCCACGAAATAAGCATCAAACGAAAAAACTACAAAGAACGAAACTCATCTAGCTTGAAGGGGCTATGGCGCTATAGTTGGCCCGCTAGATGGCACTGCCGTAGGTCAAACGGATATCAGCTGCGTTTTTTAAAATAGGAACCCCCATTTTTATTACATATTCGTGTATTACGTAAAGAAATATGAATGTTTTAGTTGGACCACTTTTTTCGCTTACTGATAGATGGCGCTGTAATTGTCACAAACGTACAACTACGTGGTATCACGTAACATTCCTCCAGTGGGGGCGGTATTTGCTTCTTGATACATTACCCGTGTTAAAATGGACCGTTTACCAATTGCGGAAAAGGTCGACATCGTGTTGATGTATGGCTATTGTGATCAAAATGCCCAATGGGCGTGTGCTGTGTATGCTGCTCGGTATCCTGGACGACATCATCCAAGTGTCCGGACCGTTCACCGGATAGTTACGTTATTTAAGGCAACACGAAGTATTCAGCTACATGAGAAACGTCAACCACGACCTGCAACAAACAATGATGCCTAAGTAGGTGTTTTAGCTGCTGTCGCGGCTAATCCGCACATCAGTAGCAGGCAAACTGCGCGAGAAGCGGGAATATCAAAAACGTCGGTGTTGAGAATGCTACATCAACATCGATTGCACCCGTACCATATTTCTATGCACCAGGAATTGTATGACGACGACTTTGAACGTCTTGTACAGTTCTACCACTAGACACAAGAGAAATTACGGGACGATGACAGATTTTTTGCACGCGTTCTATTTAGCGGCGAAGCGTCATTCACCAACAGCGGTAACGTAAAACGGTATAATATGAACTATTGGCCAGCGGAAAATCCGCGAAGGCTGCGACAAGTGGAACATCAGCGACCTTGGCGGGTTAATGTATGGTGCGGCATTATGGGAGGAATGATAATTGGCTCCCATTTTATCGATGGCAATCTAAATGGTGCAATGTATGCTGATTTCCTACGTAATGTTCTATCGATGTTACTACAAGATGTTTCACTGCATGACAGAATGGCGATGTACTTCCAACATGATGGATGTCCGGCACATAGCTCGCGTGCGGTTGAAGCGGTATTGAATAGTACATTTCATAACAGGTGGATTGGTCGTCCAAGCACGTTCACCAGATCTGACGTCCCCGGATTTCTTTCTGTAGGGAAAGTTCAAAGATATTTGCTATCGTGATCCATCGACAACGCCTGACAACATGCGTCAGCGCATTGTCAATGCATGTGCGAACATTAAGGAAGGCGAACTACTCGCTGTTGAGAAGAATGTCGTTACACGTATTGCCAAATGCACTGACGTTGACGGACATCATTCTGAGCATTTACTACATGAATGTGATATTTAAAGGTAATCATGCAGTAACAGCATGCGTTCTCAGAAATGCTAAGTTCACAAAGGTATATGTATCACATTGGAACAACCGAAATAAAATGGTCAAACGTATGTACGGTCTGTATTTTAATTTAAAAAACCTAGCTGTTACCAACTGTTCGTCTAACATTGTGAGCCATATGTTTGTGACTATTACAGCGCCATCTATCACAAAGCAAAATAAGTGGTCCAACTAAAACATTCATATTTCTACATGTACTACGCGAATACGTAATAAAAATGGGGATGCCTATTTATAAAAACGCAGTTGATATCCGTTTGACCTATGGCAGCGCCATCTGGCGGGCCAACCATAGCGCCAGCTGGTTTCCGCCTTCAAGGTAGACGAGTTTCGTTCTTTGTAGTTTTTTTCGTTTGACGCTTATTTCGTGAGTTATTTGGCCCGGTCACGATCAATGGACCACCGTGTATATATATATGTACAATAATATATTTAAAATGGGTTTACAAGGTATCTACCACGCAGCAGGTCCTGTGAAATACAAAAAAAAATACAAGGTTGCCCACACAACACCCATGTTGGTGCAAATGAGATTTATCCACTAGTAATGTCTGTTTGTTTGTGAATAAATTAAACACCTAATACCCAAAGTTATATTTTTAAATGTCCTATAAATATTACATATCAAACCTTAATGTAGAGATGTAGAGAAACACAGGACTGTGAATTCCACATAACATGAAACTCCAGTAACCTTTGACAACAGAAATCGTACATATTTTACGCGTCATAAATGTACTCAGGAGAAACAATGCGTGGGCGTAAGAAGTGGAAAGATGGTGCAGGGACAAGTGAGGGACGGGAATGCCACCCTTCCCCTTCCCTTAACATAAAACCCCGAGTTACCTCTTTTTTATTATTTTGACAGAAACTTAAAACCCCAAGTATACTCGAGCAAATTACGAACAGACCGCTGAAGAAATAAAAACCCCTTTACACCCGTTTCCGTACTGCCAGATAAGTATTTAGCCGCTAGAAAGCATCTGGTGCTACATTTCTAGCTTGCCTGTCGTGTATTGGTTGAAGTGGTCGCCACTAGATATCGTCTTTGCTGTGGGCAGCTTTGGATACTGGCCAACAAAACGTGACCTTTCAGACCTCTCGCCTGTACTGTTGTTGAGGCAATGGTTTCATTAAAAAAAAAAAAAAAAAAAAAAAGGAGGGAAAAGGCTGGCTACAGCGTTCCTGAGTTTGACATTGAATTTACCGGCTCAGAATGTGAAGAAAAATGTGGTGTTACTTTGTTATTCGTTATACTGGAAATGAAGATAGTTAGTCAGGTGAGTGACAAGTGATCACCAGCGGTACGGAATAAATAAACCCTCTGTGCTCCATCCAACTCCTCCAAGGTTTATGTCCGCAGGAATCGTTGTGAAATACATGGTTAGTCTTCATAGCTACACAGAAACTTCAAAATTAGTTTAAGTTTCAGGATATTTTAGTCAATCGATCTTCAAAATTTTTTAACTCTTTATTTTGAGCTTCGAAACCTGTCTTTATACGTCTGTATTTAGTATCATTCATAATAGGGTCTCCTTCATTAATAAAAATATTATTCTTAGGAAGACAATTTGAAAAAAAAAAGTTTTGTCAAGGCGTTAATAGGAGGTTGGGAAACTGCAGTTGTCTACGGAAGAGGTTAGTCGCTCACATGAACTTGCTACAAAATTTGATGTGAAGCAACATGAAGACTGAATCGTACTATCTCATGTAGACAGATTTAAAATTTCAACTAATCAAAAGGCAAAATCTTTGTATACTCTTAAGCTATTTTTACATCTCTACCCTAAAGTCAGTTGTCTTAAAATAATACAGAAGCCTGTATTGATGATTTTAATCATGCTTCAACTGTGAATGGGTGGAGAGCAAACCTAAATATGTGGTGAAGTCAAGAGGACTCTTTGTGACGCATTTTATAGTGGTTTAAGTAAATGTCTCTCATACCTTCTCGTTATTATTTGTCAAAAATTTAGCATAACATTTGCGCAACTTGATAGCATATGCACATCTGATAAGTTCATGCAAATCTGTTTGACCGTTTTGAGCGGCCCAAAGAGTCATCAAATTATAGATGTAGGGCTCTCAAATCCCAGTAACACAGCAAGACAGGAAACAGTTCGTGATATGATACATTTTGGGAGGGACTGTCACCGCAGTAACAAAGTGAGAGACGTTTTTTGTTTAAAAGTTGGCTCTAACTTCGTTCTGCGAGAATTAACATCGCAGATCAATAGACTGGATTTTGAAACGTTTCTATAATGCACGGTAGAATAATGTTGCAGTGCAGTGTGCGGTGAAAGCCCAGCGTTTGTGGCGAACCGCTTACCCTTTGGATGACACTGTACATCCAGCGAGTTTACACGCCGCCAATCACATAACGTCAGTTGTACGGCGAAATTGTTATTACCTGCTCGTCTGCGGTCTTCCGCATAGCAATTAACGTTAACAATCTGTTGGCCATTGTAATGAAATACGGCGCAGATCAAATTTGCTCGCTATTACTGCGCCCCCAGAAATGTTTACAGGCATTTCAACAGCTTATCGAGTTTGTCGAACACGTGACCCAATATGTGCCGCTTTCTGGCGGGATTAGAGCACATATTCCGGAAGAGAGTCGATGTTCCAACCAAAAATAAGCCAACAGTTTGGTGTGACCTGAGAACGTGTAACCCCCATTCAGTTAACAGAAAATTAATTCAAGCCCTTTATAGAAATTTACGCTCTTCTGCCATCGTCATCATTATAACAAAAATCTGTCCAGTGAATCAGTATGCACTTTGCTATTTGTGATTTCGTACTGATGAGATCTACTGATTGTTTACTTCAATTGGCATTAACTCGAGCCCTCGTTAATAATGTAGTCCGTTGGATATACTTGTAGCTGTTAATTGCGCAGGATACTGGCCCACAGCTTCATATGTATGTTTGAGGTAATAATTTGGCTATATAAATGAAAAGTTAAAGTTTGGAATGTTTCCTGGTGTATTGCTGTTTTGCACGGAACGGCAGCCGGAAATCGATGCAATGAACTGAGATAGCTACCTTAGTGAGTCAGTGTTACTATCTTCACCTCAGGGAAGAGAATGCAGCCACCCGTGTAAGTACTACTGTAAAAGGAGCTAAACTAATTGCTGTCTTTCTTAATGCCTCCATTATTTTATTATTAACGTTACTGTTATTATTGTTGCGAATTATTACTTTTTGACAATAATGCAACTTCTTATTAGAGTTTTATTACGCAATTATTAATTAATACCGTTTTTAATTCCTCCCTTATTTAATCATCATTATTATTGTTAATTTTACTATTATTAATGCCAATTATCATTTTATTAACAATGCGATTGTCACGTAATTTTTTTGTTGATGTGTTGTTCTTTTTCAGATAATAGAGTCAGTATCAACACCCCGATCCGGTCAGGCTAAAATGTCAATCAACATATAAATAAATACCTCTCCCCACTTCACCTGAAGCTGCGTCTTTTCCTATACCGTTTAGTGCCGTCATTCCCATGGGGTAAGACAAGTCAAAACTACGATGTGTCTTATGATTCAAGTATCGCGACATCTTTAGTTACCATATGTTGACGGCTAATAAATCACATGACATTGGGACTCCTTCATATATTAAATGTTCTGATAGCATGCAAACCATGTTTATAATGTTCTGAATGAACAGATTTGAAAGTAGCGTCAAGGTTTAAAAAGATACAAAAAATTAAATGCAACAATTAATCTAACATACTCTTATCAAGATGTGCATCAAACGATTCCTTTTGGTTTGAGGATTGCAAAACTTACCTTCATTAATTCTAGAGCTCATTAACTTAACTATGTAACATTAATTTTACGGCTGTTTCTAATTTAGCAGAGTATTACCGATGCCTAGACGAGGTTTACTTTCTATCTAACAGTATCTGTAGCCTCAGAGAACTTCAAGCATATCTCTTCATTCATTAGTGGCAACAGCCCTGCCTCAGTGGATACACCGGTTCCCGTGCGATCACCGAAGTTAAGCGCTGTCCGGCGTGGTCGGCACTTGGATGGGTGACCATCCAGGCAGCGATGCACTGTTGCCATTTTCTGGGTGCACTCGGCCTCGTGATGCCAATTGAGGAGCTACTCGACCGAACAGTAGCGGCTTCGGTCAAGAATGCCATCATAACGAGCGGGAGAGCGGTGTGCTGACCCCACGCCCCTCCTATCCGCATCCTCCTCTGAGGATGACCCGGCGGTCGGATGGTCCCGGTAGACCACACGTGGCCTGACGACGGAGTGAGTGCTTCATTCATTAGTACTTCCGCATCCCACTTCTTTGCGCATTGATTTTTGCCGAGTAATCTCTTAAACTTCAGCTACTCTTCATCACTACTAAGTTGTGATCTGAATCTATATCAGCTCCCGTGTATGCCTTACATCCAGTATCTGATTTCCGAATCCCTGTACGACCGTGGTGTAGTCTATATGGAATCTTCCCCTATCTCCCGACCTTTTCCAGGTATACATTCTCCTGTTATGATTCATGAAGAAAGTATTAGTTAATACTAGCTGTAGTTTATTGCAGAACTGAGTTAGCCTTTCTTCTCTCTGCGTCCTACTACGAAGACCATGTTCTCCCGTAATCCTTTCTTCCGATCCTTCCCCTACAACCGCATTCCAATCCTTCATGCCTATTAGATTTTCGTCTCCCTCTAAATACCGAATTACCCGTTCAATATCCGCATACACTTTTTCTATCGCTTCATCATCCGCTTGCAACTTCGACATGAACTGTTGTTGTCGATATTGGTTTGCTGTCGATTCTGATGAGAACAACGTTTTACTGAACTGTTGACAGTAACTCATTCTCTGCCCTGCATTCCTATTCATAATGAATTCTACTCCCGTCGTACCATTTTACGTTGTTGTTGATATCACCCTACACTAGTCTCACCAGAAATCTTTGTTTTTTTCCATTTCATTTCACTGAGATGGATTGAGCCTTTGCATTTCCATTTTCAGATTTTCTTGCTTCCCTACCACTTTCAAAGTTCTGACATTGCATGACCGAGTGGTAGAACGTTATACTTTAGTTGGTTATTCAGTCTTTTTCTCAAGGTCACTTCCCCTCAGCAATCCCCTTCCGGTGATGCGAATGGGGGAGTAGCATGGAATTTTCTGCCAATGGAGAGTTCATCATGACACCTTTTCAATTGCAGGCCATTTGTCCTGTGGGTACACATTTGTATCTTTAATGTAGTGGTTTCCATTACTTTCTGCTGCCTCATACCTTTCATTATTTCTGATTCTTCCACCTTTCTGGGGCAATTTCCCACCCTAAGGGCAACAGTGTGCCGTGAACCTATGTGTGCTCTTCCGCCGACTTTGACAAGGCCATTAGCAGCAGGAGGGTGACTTCTTATGCCGGAAGCCTTCGGTCGTTATTCCTGATAAACTGTATTCAAAATTTAAGCAGTGCCAAGGTTCGAACCGGGGACACAGAAAAATATAGGACTCTGGAAAACGAGGGAAAGGTGGGACTGCCAAAAATATGACCGAGAAGCCGTGTCTCTCGCCGGTCGAAAAACAGGTAGCTGTGGGGATTCATAGAGGGCAGTCAGATAGCCATTGTGAAAGACAAGGAGCGGATGTGTGTGGATTTTGGCGAGAAATTGTAATGTTGTTGAGTCAACGGGTATGTCTAGAGAGTAATTTGGATGCTGAAAGTACCAGATATTGGATATTGCACAAATAAGATCCGTGTAGGGCACAGCCGAAGGGTGATCGAAGACTTCTGAGATTGATACGGTACGGAACTGCTTCAGTGTGCAAACTGAAATGGTAAGAAAACATGTAATTGTAAGCTAGGTTAGTGAGGAGTTTAGGCCACGGTGGAATTTGTTAGCGCCATTGCGCACCGGAATGGTGAACATTCTGTGTTGCTCTGTTTTGTTTTGCATGTGCACACGCACATAATGAGTTCACTTAGAACTGTGCTTTCAGTCTGCAAAAGTGACAAATCAGTTCTTTTATAAAACCGAGGTCCTGCAGAGGTCCATCCTGTTACTATCTACCATAGCTTTAATTAACGCTGATCCAACATATCCACTCCGATCTTGATCCATGCTTGTTCTGTAAAACTTTGTGCTTGTACATCAGTACGTTCAGTCAATTTCCATATATTCTTTAACTGAACATTCCTAACGCCTGCATCCCACTTAGAATCCATTCCCTTAACGTAGAGTGTCCGTACGATGTTGATCATTTTTAGCCATCAATTTTCCCTCTGGTACGAATTCAAACGTGACAATAGTGCTTACCAATTCACACTAACTTTGTAGTTAAATTTAATATCAAATTTTTAAGATATTGACAATTAAAGTGTAAGTGTCCTATGCATCCTTTTTAAATTGCCTTGTCCACAGTCCCTGTGCAGTCATACCAGTATAAATTTGAAAGGTGCAAGTGTCATTTAAAGATGAAGTAGTAGTCTGCATAAGGCTATACCAAGTTAGTGTTGACGTGCATAGGTTTGGATAGAGAATACTCTGTCTATGTTCAGCGTTTAGATAAATAAGTTTCAGTGCAGTTCAAGAAGTGAGCACCTATCACACAATCGGTAAAAGAACAAACAATCCATAAAATTCTGTTTACTTTCTATCTGTATATTACGTGCGTCCCTTCTTCCAGTGTTGCCCAGGTAATGCAAAAGGTTGATCACCCCTGGCTAAGATGATTCATACTTTAGTTTTAATCCGGTATGGCCATTACACTTATCGTTGTTGACTACTTAACATCAGTAAAAGATTGAATTTCTGTTGGGCGACGCTTCTAGGGTGTTCCAGTGGAACAGGAGCTATCGCCGTAACTAGTTTACAAGACATTACCGATTGTGAACCCAAGACAATTCCAAAGATTTATATTAGGAATAGTCAGATTAAACAACAAGCATCTTTCACTGTAAGTGGATGTCGTCTAGGCAAATTTATAGGTTTTTATCGATGCTTTAGTTACTAAATTCTTAATAAAACATTCTCTTTTATGTGGAACTAGTCATGAGAAGAGGGGTATTTCGACCTCCGCTTCTACTTAAATCCATCAACTACTTCTAAGAGTTTTCTAAAAAAGTGTCAAAATTTAAATGAGCGGCGTTCTCTCATTAGGTTTTTAAGGATAAGCTGATGGAAGTCATCCCTCACAAAACCTATTACGTCACTGCGAATGTGATGAGGTTCCGGCTGGGGATAACTTATACAAAAAGGAACCAAACACGAAAACTTTAAGCACACGGAAAGGGCTTAAAAATGTTATGTAAGTAAAAGGCTCGGTACGATACGAGACAGATAAATTCAGATAATTTTGTGTAGCAGCCGAAAGAGCCAACATTTATTAAGCTGAATTTAGGTTATGACGAACAAAGCAATCCATCTGAAGTAAATAGATTAGTCACAATCAATTTCTGATTTATGAAGAGCGCGGCACGTTGAAGAGAGTTATATCACATTATTGCTAGATTGAACATTCAGAATTAGTATTTCATTCAGCAGCGGAATGTGGGCTATTACGAAACCTCCTCGCAGATAAAATCTGTTTTCTAGACGGGGACTCGGAATTACAGTTGGCATTCACGGGTATCGCTCTTCCAGGTGGATCTAACTAACCAGGCACGACTGACGAGCTGTCGTCACAGTTTCACATTTCTCGGTATCTCTCTCTCTCTCTCTTTCTCTCTCACTCTCTCTTCTACGTTCTTCTGGTTTTCGTTGCAACAATTCTGGAATCAGAGGTGTAATGGCGAGTAGGTATCATGCCTTCATAGAAGAGGGTCTCTAATAATGTTGCTCGAAAAAGAAAAAGTTCCGACGCCTAGTCATAGTCCGGAACATAGTTCAAATTTATCATGACGTTTCGATGCTCGACATTTGTTATACGAACTGAAATTATTCCTTGTCTCTAGGTAGAATATTTATACAATGCGTGTAACGCATGCGACAAACGCATGCGACTAACGTAGACTTGGAAAATCAGTAATGCAACTGATGTCTGTTTCCCCAAAGCCAATAAAAAACGTAAGTTATTACTTTGACAAAAAAAAAAAAAAAAAAGTGAAGAGTTTTGTGAAATTATTTGTCCAAAAGAAGAAAGAAATAAAACAGATTAGAGAAACATTTGACACCCCTTTAAATGATTTTCCAAATCGTTTAGAGCAGCTGAAATGCTCAAATGTTAGTAACATAGAGAGATCACAGTCCAATATCCTATAGCACTCTTAAAAATTCTAAGATTCTGTATTAAAAACTGAACTTTAAATAATCAGCAACTCATTTGCTATAAAAGGGTTCTGTCTCAGCCCCTGTCGTGTATTCCTTTTATCACGAGTTCGTAATTTACATTCAACTAATCCAGCAGATTACTCTTCTGCTGTTTGTATCACTACGGGATATTGTGCAATAGTTATGTTTTGATATTTTAATATTTTTATTACTTGTCATTGTATCATGCCCAGTGGAACTCCATTCCACAAAGATATTTTTCTAATACCATTATTTACCAAATGCACTTCTTCACGTGATGATGATGTTTTCCAGTTTTCCGGCAACCTGTCTCCTCACTCGTCCACGCAAAGGTATTTGAACGCACCGACCTACAACGTTAGCATGGCTAGAGTCGGTGTCCCTGTATGTACTAGTCGTATTTCTTAACTGTATTCTGTGTTAATTAGACAGAAGCGTCACTCGAGTACGCACGAGAGGGCGTTATTACATCACAAATATACACACATCGTTACGTATTTTAGTACTCGCATATTCATCAATTAATGCAATGATTTACCAGGTGTATGTCACGTTATGACAATATGATCATGAAAATTAAGATTTTATATATATCTTTGGGCCTTCTTCAGTCCAGAGACTGGTTTGATGCAGCTCTCCATGCTGCTCTATCCCGTGCAAACTTCTTCATCTCCAAGTAACTACATCCTTCTGAATCTGCTTACTGTATTCCTCTCTTAGTCTCCCTCTACAACTTTTAACTTCCACGCTGCCCTCCAATACTAAACTGGTGATCCCTTGATGCCTCAGAACATGTCCTACCAACCGAGTCCTTCTTCTACTCAAGTTGTGCGACAACTTACTCTTCTCTCTAATTCTGTTCAGTACCTCGTCATTAGTTACGTGATCCACCCATCTAATCTTCAGCATTCTTCTGTAGCACCACATTTCGAAACTTTTTTTTCTCTTCTTGTTTAGACTATTTATCATCCATGCTTTCATGTTTCATTTTCACAGATAGCTACAGTCCATAGAAATACTTACAGAAAATACTTCCTGACATTTAAATCTATACTCGACGTTAGCAAATTTCTCTTCTTCAGAAACGCTTTCCTTGTCATTGCAAATCTAAATTTTATATCCTCTCTACTTCGACCATCGTAAGTTATTTTGCTTCCCAAATAGCAAAACTCATTTACTACTTTAATTGTCTCACTTCCTAACCTAATTCCCTCAGCATCACCTGATTTAATTCGACAACATTCCATTATCCCCGTTTTGCTTTTATTGATGTTTATCTTTTATTCTCCTTTCAAGACACTCTCAGTTCCGTTCAGCTGCTCTTCCAGGTCCTTTGCCGTCTCTAACAGAATTACAATGTCATCAGCAAATCACAAAGTTATAATTTTTTTCTCCGTGGATTTTAATTCCTACTCCAAATTACTCTTTTGTTTCCTTTACTGCTTGCTCAATATACAGATTGAATAACATCGGGATAAGCTACATCCCTGTCTCCCTCCCTTCCCAACCACTGCTTCCCTTTCATACCCCTCGACTCTTTCTTTCTATACAAATTGTAAATAGCCTTTCGCTCCCTGTACTGAAAGAGAGTATTCCAGTCAACATTGTCGAAAGCTTTCTCTAAGTCTGCAAGTGCTATAAACGTTGGTTTGCCTTTCATAACCTATCTTCTAAGTTAAGTCGTAGAGTCAGTATTGACTAACGTGTTCCAACATTTCTACGGAATCCCAAGGCCGGGTTTAACATAGTTTTTCCATTCGTCTGCAAAGGATTCGTGTTCGTATTTTGCAACCGTGACTTATTAAACTGATAGTTCGGTAATTTTCACGCTTGTCGACACCTGCTTTCTTTGGGATTGGAAATATTATATTCTTCTTGAAGTCTGAGGGTATTTCGCCTGTCTCATGCATCTTGTTTCCAGATGGTAGAGTTTTGTTAGGGCTGGCTCTCCCAAGGCTATCGGTAGCACTAATGGAATGTTGTCTACCACAAGGGTCTTGCTTCGACTTAGGTCTTTCAGTGCTCTCTCAACTTCTTCAAGAAGTATCATGTCTCCCATTTCATCTGCATCTACGTCCTCTTCCATTTCCATAATATTGCCTTCAAGTACAACGCCCTTGGTTCAAATGGCTCTGAGCACTATGGGACTCAACTGCTGTGGTCATCAGTCCCCTAGAACTTAGAACTACTTAAACCTGAGTAACCTAAGGACATCACACACACCCATGCCCGAGACAGGATTCGAACCTGCGACCGTAGCAGCAGCGCGGCTCCGGACTGGAGCGCCTAGAACCGCACGACCACCGCGGCCGGCACAACGCCCTTGTATAGACTTTCTAAATACGCCTTCCACCTTTCTGCTTTCCCTTCTTCACTTAGAACTCGTTTCCATCTGAGCTCTTCATACTCATACAAGTGGTTCTCTTTTTTCCAAAGGTCTCTTTAATTTTCCACGCTCTCTGGTCTCCAAAGTAGACCACGAAGGCTCAATAATATTTATACCTGGTGCCTGGTCGCCAGGGAGAAGTGACAATTCATCTTCGTTGTCACAAAACCAGTTCCCGGCGATCCGAGCTGTGCGAAAAGGCACCCTGTCGCCTTGGAACACAGCATCTCCATTCGGAATCAAACATTTTGCCATGGGATGGACCTGTTCAGCTGAAATCGTCACATAACCCTTTTTCAGAAATCCAGACTCGCAGTACAGCCAATGGGACCATGGAATACCACGATATAGCTCCATGAACCTTCACCGAACCCCTGCCATATTTCACTCGTGAGGCGTAATCGCGGCCAGAAGTTGGAAACAGAGCGCAACAAAACTCATTCGACCAAACGACTTACTTCCATAGTTTCATAGTTCAGGCTTTATTACGGCTTTCGGCATCATACTTACCTGCTATGGGACTTTGCGCAACTTGTGAGTGGTTTTGGAGTTCCAGCTCGCTCTTGAATCACTTGCTTCTGGAGCTACCTTCGTGTTGTTTGGGATGATTGGCAGGGTTCGGTAGTGTGACATTCAGTTCTGCAGTGACTTTTGCAGCTGCCGTCCTCTTGTTTTTCGTCACTATACTCTTTCCTGACCGTTCACCGTGACCACTCAACACACATACACACACCTTCACGCTGAGTTAGCGTATGATGTTTTTCCACTTTCCCTGTATGCGGTACGAGCCGTGCTGCGGCTCGCGTTGGTGCTGTTTGTAGGTTTCCGCCCTCTACTGGAGGCCAGACCGTATCCTTTAGTTGGCATGGTTGCGGTTGTTTGTCTTCTTCTCGTCTTGACTGATACCACTAGTTTCGCAAGCGTTGCTTGTCCGCTAGTGGCAGCAGCGGCGGTTATCGATATGTAGTAACTGTTGCCCTATCTTTGGGGCGACGTCGTTCTTTTCCCGTGTCGTGTGAGTGTGCCAGTTCGGTTGGAGACTCAGGAGGAGCCAGGTCCGCGCAGACCGTGAACACGCCGGGACGGCACGCGGCGAGAATTGACTGCCAGATGGAAGGGCTGTGGTCACGAGGGTGCACGACCTCGTCGTAAACAAGATCCTGCACGCTTTAAGATGAGTGCATTCCAATTCAAGTAGAGAAACCTCCACCATTGTGACATCTCGCAATTCTCCAGTGACTTGGGTTCGTGTTGCTGCTCGTAGTGTCGCCGAGGCGAGGAGCAGCGAGTGGAGTGCTTGGGGAAAGCGGATCTGATTAGGTTTCCTCGACTCCTTTTTACTATTTACTGCGTTCAGCTTGTTACAATTTATTAAGTTCAACAAGTGGTATTTTTCTTGACTGGTGGCCGCTAACGCCCCAGTAACGGCAGAGTAGTTTTCCACTCCTTGCTGCTGCTGTCCGGTAAGGCGTGTAGTTTTCACAGCTTGTGATTCTTCTACTGTGGTGGTAGTGATTCCTTCCTCGTTCCGGACGCTCTAAGCGCAGTATTCTGGGGGCGTAGTGCAGTCCGCCGGTTCCGGCTTTGGCGTATTGTTGCATTCTTGCATTTGGGTTATTGGACGTCAGGTAGCTCCAGCAAGATTATCATTAGTCATTCGTTAGACTGCCACCAGTCTGAGTTATCAACTTGTGAAGTGAACGCAACTCTTGGCTGCCTATCTCATCGCTCGCGAGATTGTTGGTTGCCGGACCTTCTCAGAGGTCGATTCCTGGAGCACTGTCTGTGACTTGTCCTTGTGTTTTATTATTGTATTATTTATTACCGTACCTTGTAATGCCTACATTAAAGGTTATGTATGTCTAGTTAATAGTTCCGTTCGCCTTCTGGTATAAATCTAGCAGTGTAAGGGTTGTGTTACAAAGTTACCATCATCGTAGTTCACCCGTTTGGTGGTCAGTTGCTTGTTTCTTTTAATTAACCTTTGCTTGTATTTGCAGCTTTAGAGCAGGCTTCTGAATTTTTTTACATAATTGCCGTTCCTGGCGCGTAAGGCCTTCAGCCGTGATTGGGTCATTTGCTTTGACAAAATAATTCGATATTTGTATTGTAGCAGGTAACCTTAAAACCTTATTTACTTGTATTTCTGGTGTCTGATACCTTCAGTTGTGTTTGTGGCCACTTACTTTTAATATTTCAGTACCTGTGATTTGTAACTGCAGCGAGTTCTTAAACTTTCTTAATTTATTGCCATTCATGGCGTGTACAGCCTTCAGCCGTGATCAAAGTGGCTTGCTTTTTTTTTTAACATTATCTGTATCTGTATTTTATGGTGGTTTGCTAAATTGTACCGCACTGGAAACACTATTATTTACACAGTTGTTTATTCCTTCATTAATAACGTGTGTTATTTTATATTTATTGTTGAGTGTGGAGTTACTGTTTTAAAAATAAATGTGTGTAACTGTAAAAGGCAACCAATAGCAACTGATTACGGCCCCGTCCACAATCGTAACCGAATCCTGCTTTCCCTTGATTGCCACCAGGTTTCACGGTATAGGTCTTCGATACGGTGCCCTCGAACCACCAAATACTTCTGCTACCGTCGTTACGAAAGTGCCCACCGTACGGGCACCAATAATATGGCCACGTTCGAATTCACTTGGCTCCGACGTAACGCACTCACGACTACACGGAACACTGTTGTGACCACCACCGACATTTGGAGCGTATTGAGGACACTGCGCGTGTCCCGTTCGTTGTCAAATACAACAGTGCAACCTGCAGAGTTGACTAGCATCTGGATTTATGTTCAAGTATGCTTTTCTCGCACCGTTTCCGAATTTTTGTCCAAGCGCTGTAGGTTTTCAATTGCAGTAGCGCACCATATAAAATTATTCAGAGTGTGTTCTCTTTCCATGAGGGTTTGTTATCCACTACAGCTGGAAATGGTACGTTGACAGTTCTGACAAAATGGCTGACCATATACGGGGAGCGTATTCAGCGATCTATGCGTGAACGACCAATTGCCAATTAGGGCCTCCCGAACGCCCATACGCCAACGTCATGAAATACAGACTCGACAAAAAATGAATGCTTTTTTGTCCTCGCTCGCACTGAATTGCGGCATTGATCAATGTTCCTGCGTATCCACTTAAACGTGATGGATGACATTTCCCTCAGTAAAGATAAAAAGTGGCCGAATGTGTGTAATTTTATTTTTCATTTCATGTAATGCTTATCTTTCGAATTACTCTCTTGATACACCACAGTAAACATAGAGTACACGGTATTTGCAATACAGCTCACAACAAAACGAAAATCATTCAGAATGAGAACGATGTACAGCTACAGAAAATTGTTGAATGGATTTAGATATTGAACAACTAAACAAAAGAAACAGGAAGACAACAAAAAACATTTCGTCAACAAAACCGCGTAATAATCTACATAAGACGCAGCTTGTGGACGGTCTAAGAAAGGTGGTGTCTTCTACCGTCTTGTTGGTTTTCATCTTCTCAAGACCTACTTTATGCTACAATTGTGCTGCTGCACATGAAAATCGTCAGTCCAAAAATTAAGCTAAGTAACAACTGCACATACAATCTAAATGTTCGAGTTTTTCAGGGATCGTCTAAATATTTATCGTAGCATTACAAAATGTGTGCGATTTTAAGGCTATACCGCGTATTCAGGTTGCATCCAGAAAAGTTCTTTTCTTGTAGCATTTGAGTCTCTCTCTTCTTAGAAATATCTGAAACCGTCGACAGCCTGCGTCACTTGATTGGTTGGTTGATTGATTTGTGGGAGGGGACTAAACAGCGAGGTCATCGGTCCCATCGGATTAGGGAAGTAAGTCGGCTGTGCCCTTTCAGTGGAACCACCATGTCATTCGCCTTAAGGGAGGTAGGACGTCAAACGGTCCGACTTGGAGCAGGAGAGGCACCACAGGACATTTTCATTTCCACTGTCTATACTTTTACCAATAAATTCATAAAACTTTGTCACCATGACCAGGAAGGATTGAGGATTCATACTCATAGCAGTGGAAGCTCAAAAACGTAACAAAACACATTTTTTTACATGTGAAATTTCATCGTTTTTCACTTACTACTGGCTGCATTTGTTGCTATTGGTACACTTTTCTTTCTAAGTAGAGAGATTCTTCGATGACTTTTGCACAGCATACAAACCATAGTTACAGGTGTATGAAACTCTAGAAGTTATTTAATTTATGAAAAAATGAATGAACTGTTACATTTTAAATTTCATGTTTAGAAAAAACTCAAGTTTTATAGTTAACTATCTCAATTTTTTCCACAGTTTTTTAAAAGATTCGGAAAATTCTAGAGTTTCATACACCTGTAACTACTGTTTGTAAGCTATGAAAAATTCATCGAAGAATCTTTCTTACTTAGAAAGAAAAGTGTACCTATACCAACAAATGCAGCCAGTTGTAAGTGAAAAAATGATGAAATTTCACATGTAAAAAAAGGTATTTTGCTACGTTTTTGAACTTCCATTGCCATGAGTGTCATTCCTCAATCCTTCCTGGTCATGGTGACAAACTTTTATGAATTTATTTGTAAAAGTATAGACAGTACAAATTAAAATTCCTGTGGTGACTCTCCTGCTCCAAGTCGGTCCGTTTGACGTCCTACCCCCCTTAACCGATTTAGAGAAACCACGGAAAAACTAAAACAGGATGGCTGGACGCGGGTTTGAACCCTGGTCCTGCCGAATACGAGTCCAGTGTGCTAACCACTGCGCCATCCCGATCCGTTCTGCAGCAGAGTGGCGTTCATTGCGAACGGCCAGGCTGTAACGACAACAATTTTGCTTTCCGATTCACTTGTTCTGTTCCATCAGAACATCACAGAACTCTCACTTCTCCTAGACAGCAGGAAATGATAATGTGTTACATCTCTGGCATACCCCCTCTGCCAAGTCACAAAAAAGGAGGAAAAATTTGCGAAAATGCTTGGAACGTTTGTCGCAAAGATAGGGTAAATCACCCAGGAAGTAGAATGTGATCAGCAGAAGAAGAAACATTAGACATACCGAGGTTCTAAATGAATGAGATGCTGAAATCACATGAACCACAGAAATCTAGATCAGTGAGCCTAGATTAGTAACAGAGACCATCGATGGAAAGACTTATTTGTAAAACTTGCTTATCTTTGTGGATTTTACTGTGCTGTCTCCTAATATGACAAAAAAGAAGTCGTACCAACAACAATTTTATTTAGAATTAACACTCAATATTTTAAAAAGCTCTATTTCAGTCAGTTTAATGATATGTAATACTTAAATGAATCAGGAATATGTAGATCTTACAGTAAGAGACCAGTGTAGGTCAGAATAGATAACGGATTTTATATTTTCGATGCCATTGATTTTATGTCGCCTTGTATGCTGTTGTAGGTACTTTATGATACCTAATGAGAGTCTATGGACCGAAACTGGTTCTATAACAAAGTAATTTATGTCAGAAGCTCTTGTCGGTGAATAACACCTCTCGTTTTACTACTCTTACTCTCATTTTGATTTCATACCGTCTTTGTCTTACATCAGTCTGTCTACTTTGCTTAAATGTGCAGTGAAGCAATAAGTTTCCTATGATTTACGTGTTTGGTCAAAAACTTTTTGTTAACAGATTACCGGTTTCGATTTATAATGACCATCATCAGATCTGTTTTATAAAAACAAAGTTCTAATGTGCTGCAGCCATAGTGGCATCGCCAAATGTTAAATGCAAATGCAGTACATTAGGACTTTGTCTGTGTAAAACAGATATGATGATCGTCATTATAGACCGAAACGGGTAATCTGTTAACAAAAAGTTTGTGACCGTAGGTGTAAATTAAAGGAAACATGTTGTATAAACGGGTCACTGTTTTATTCGCTACAATGTCGCAGCGTGTGAAACTGTAGCGAAGCTTTTCTTTAACTTTCTAAAATTAATATTTAAACACGAAGAGTTAGTCCCCATCGCACACCACGTTGGTGAATACATTAGTAAGTGTTTCAATATTACATGATGCCCCATGATGACGCCCCTTGTGCGGAGTACCTTCGAAAATCAAATAAGGAATGTGTACAACATGAAATCTAAAGTGGTGTTTGAGGAAGGTACAGACCACGAAATGCGCTGACTTGGACTGTGTTATTCAGCGATAAACTGGGAATCGTTTGCTGTGAAGCAACGAAACGTTGCGTTCAGACGAACCCTTAGGCGATACGTTATCACACACCGGGCATTCTGCTCCGTCTGCGTCCATACCCTGCAAACAGCTGTGAAGTCTGTGTTGGAGAATACTAGCCTACCCATTTCACAAAGTGTTCGGATTTCTCCCCATTTGATTTTCGTATGGAGTGCGGGTGGAGTAACTTTAAATGTCTGTGTGTGTGCGCGGTAGTTAGTCTAATCTTGTCTTTGCAGTCCCTTAGTGACTGACGAGTAAAATGCAGAAGTACTTCAGTGACATCAATGTGACAACCTGCGAAAATCCTAAGTAACCAATTTTTGCAGCGCAGTCCTCTGCCAGACCTCGAGGATGAGAGTCAGTGAGGTTCTGGAAATTTACCGTCAGTGACGTGGAGCCATGCCGACTCCAGACAACACCACCTAGACTACAGGCCTGCTCGCACACTTGTGACGTCACATACTGATGGCCAGGTCTTTATCGGAACGCTCCTTTAAGCACTCTGCAGCTATGGCATACGAATTGTATGAGTTTTAGAGCTGAGACCGCATAGGGATTTTCGTGCTTCCCTCTTCTACATGGCCTTGTAATGAAAGTATGGAAATTTATATCATTGCTTGAAGTAACTGAACAAAACTGCCCTATGTTATTTCAGGATGTAAAATTACGTATTTTGACGATTTGCCTTAAATACGCGTTTCTAGGCTTGAATACAAACTGTAATTTTAAATTCTGTCTTTTTACCTCAGGAGCTACGTTCTCTTGCAATAAAAAATCGGCAATATGCAACAACAAGCAGACTTTTTGGTTCCAAATAAAGCAGCCGGAGCTCCTACAGAATTTAAGAATTTCTTTCCCCTGTTATTTTCGTAAATTTTCCTCTCCACTTAAAAGTTTGCTGACCTCATACGAAACTCAGATCATTCGACGAAATGGAGCACCTCCTGACATAATGTTTAATAAATCAAAAAACCCAAAAAAATATTTTATTTCCCTGTTTCTCCAGAAATTTAGAAACTTAAACATGAAAAGATTGTTTCTCCTATATCCTTGACTGAAATTCGTGTCACAGAGTGCTGTTAATTTAATCACAATGCACTTACCTCGAAATTCTGCTTTATATACTGCTTAATCTATCGAACACTGAATTCATTAAAACAATTTTCTAAGTTGGTTTACTCAAATTGAAATTATTTCCGAATAGCTGTATATGCAAAACTGAAGAAAATCATTCTGTAGCTCTTACAAATAAAAGTACTGGAAACTCAATAATCTGGTAGGAATGATAAGGAATACTAAATATTTTCGAGCCACACTAATTAATATAACTATTCTGTGTGACAATAATTGCAAATATGAGAGACATTTCACAGCCAGCTTCGTATTAACCTCGCAGCAATGGTCCAGAATTAAGAAACAAATTATACTGGTACATGATACATAACTGCTTTTAAAAACAATTGGCAAATGTGGTGCAATGGAAACGAATAACATGCTATAAATTTTTTATCATTTACTTACCCTTGAATGATGCGTAGACAGAAATTCCTTTCTGGGAATAGCTGCATTCTAGCGATTTCTCAACTCCACACATTTGGGAAATCGAAACATGTGCACTTTCATGCCTTTTTGGGATTTATAATTTCCCTGGCAAAAGGGAACGCAACACTTGTATCCCATACTTGGAAGAACTGTAGGCGAATACTATACGAAATCTATATCAGTTTCACGTGGCACACACTTTCAACTCAACATACACGTCAACAGGACTGCCGACTAAAGATAAGATGGCCAACAGTTTGTGACGTCGCGTGCCAATATGGCGGCTGTGCGTAGGCCTTGTATCTAGAAGGCTTTGCTCCAGACCCGTGGCCAGATGCGCTAGGTTTCTCGGTAACGGATCCATGGGGAGAACCGCCCTGTAGAGGTGGTCTCATAGATTCTCGATTGGCTTCTAATCCGGGACGTTTGGTGGCCAGGGGAATACGTATGACTCATCATGGCGCTCTTCGAACCAAGCACGTACGCTGCGAAATGTGTTACACGTTGATACCTGAGATGGTAAATGCCATCGTGCCGAGGAAAACCAAACTGCTTGCACGGCTGGACATGGTCTCCATGGATAGATGCGTACTTGTGTTTATCCTCTGTGGCCTCCAGAATGATCATATCATCCAGTGGATGACACGAAAACATTCTCTAGACCATAACGCTCCCTCTTTGTTTGCTTTCTGACGTTTAACCCCGTACAGAGCAACTGCCTCCTGTCCGATGGAGTATGAAATGGGATTGATTTGAAGAGGTCACCTGTCGCCACTCAGTGTACGTACTGTCGTGCCAGTTCCAGCCTTTGTCGCCGAGTAACGGCATTCAACATGGGTGCCTCAACCAGACGCCAGCTGCGGAGGTCCACACACAGCAACGTTCGCTGAACGGTCGATGAGGAGACACTGCTAGTACCCCTGCTTCACCTGGGCGGTCAGCTTCTCAGCAGCTGTACGTCCATTCGGTCGTACGCATCTCAACAGTCATCGTTTACACCTGTCATCTTTGGCTTGTGTTGTACCTCAGTTGTCTTCCTGTCTGCTTTGGATAGCGCTATTTTCCCACGCTTGATATACTTTAAGCATGACCGCACGTACGCTGTTTACAAACTTAGCCGTTTCTGAAAGTGCTTCCGCCCTTTGCCCGGAAACCAGTGCTCATGTCCTTGTCCGTTTCCGTATTATTTCTACGTCTGCACCGTTCTCCGTGTCCCTCCCCCCCTCCCCTTTACACGTTATGTACCCTCCGCTATTTGTGCTGCCTTCTGTGACCGGTTATTCCAGGTTGGCGTCGAACATAGGGCGTGGTCACGTTAACGTGACTGACCCGTGTACATTCTACGGTCGCTTGCGCAGTGTTTATGTGGATCTTACATAAATGTAGATTTGCCACATTGTATTGCTTGTTGCAACTCGTAGGAGGGGTTTCGTGGGATAGTTGTCGCTTACCTTCAAGTGTCTGCCACTACAGGTTTAACCGAATTCCATGATACTCTCCTGTTGTAACGTCGCGAGTCAAACCGCAATAGCATTTTATTGCAGTAAGCTACCTTGCAGTACGGGCTCGTAGCTTTGGAGTCGGTGGCGGTGACAGCCGCTCGTATCTCGGCGTGATTCACTCGCACCTGTCGCTAGCAGGACCGTGGGAAGCGCTACTTCTGTCAGTTCCAGCGACAGAATATTCAAACCCTTAAGAATCTAAATAAACTATACTAAATCTAATTCAATTTCGAAAAAACTTTATATTTAGCCTTTTGTTATAAAAAAAAGCTGGATGCAGAATCTCAGGTTTCTGGCTAGGATACTTTAAAAGTTAGAGAAAACTATCAAAAATACCAAAAACTGACACTAGTAAGATTAAGGTTTGTTCGGATGCTTAACAGTTTGTCCTTTGCTGTCAGTTGGAATCATTACTGAAGTTTAAAAATTCTTAGGTAAGTATGTCTGAATTTTTATACTTAAATAACGTTCACTGTTTTTCGTATTCGTAACAGAGAATTCAAAAAGAATTAATATTCATTTAATAACTATTTGTTTTGGTGTATAAATAAATGACAGTGTGTCTACGGGACATACGTAAAGATTCAATATTATCTCCTGTTAAACATTATGTCAGTTGGTCATGGGAAAGTGTGCAACAAGCTGTTGCAACGAAAGCTGTAATTCCTCTTACTTGCTGATGACTTATGTCCAAGTCTGCGTGTTTTTGTAAGATGGTAGCCAGAATAGTTATTTGTAAAGTAATGTTTTTCTAAAGTTATCTCAATATTAGTTACGCAATTAAGGACTCTTTGGAAGTGCAGGTGTCCTGCACGTTTCTGTATGGCCTGTTCTGTTCATTGAAATAGGGCCCTGTTGCACTTACTGGCCACAGGCTGGACTCCAGTCGTAAATGACTGACGCGCGCAATAACATCGCCAGGTCCATGGAAATGTGTAACTCGTGTGGTGCACAGCCCAGGTTTTGAAAACGCCGTACGGTATGTCTCTATTCTCAGGAATCTGAGGTTGATGAACCGCCTCATGTCGTACTGAGCGGGAGACGCAATGATTTGTTGGTGCCTAAAACAGTAGTGACAATGGGAATCAGGCGCTTTATTTCCAGGATAACGGAGAGTGGGTTTGCTCCACTGCTCTGAGCTGCAACATTTTTAGAGAGCGGAAGTCTGTGCCAAATTTTTGATATTTGGTTTGAACTTGAAAAATTTGGGGTTCGCTAGGGGATAAATAAACTTTCCGGAGCAGAGGGGGCGTTGTTGGTTCTACAGCATTCAACTGGAAGTCAGTCTAACAACCTTACGGACTGGCCAATGCGGCTGCTCTGCGTAGAGTCCTGAGGAGTATCATTCTCGTCTTGGTCGCTCAGTAGTGACACCAGTTGACAGGACAGTACATAAACTATTGCTAAGGCTACGGAAGTAAGGACTGTCATGGTAAAGAGACTGAAGAATTGATCAAAGACCTTAACTAAACGTTTTCATCATATGACACAAAGTACATCGATCATGAGGTAAGAACTGATTGTAGGAGACTAGATTATGTTTGGCGAACGTCTTTGGTAGTTTCTCATGCAAACAGAAAGTGCAAAACGAAGTTACCAATACAAATATAGAAAACTACCTTTGAGCCTTCTGTGGGCACTTCTCTGAAGGAGCTTTGACTGCAGCTGTGATTTCAATTTCAGCCTCTGCTGGTACACAGGCGCATTCTAGCTTCTTGTACCACAGCAGCAGGGTACATCCACGCTGCCACCGTGATTGCGGATTGATGTTATTGAATCAGTGTTAGGCACGTGGTTCTAAAAGTGAGGGAGTGTTTTTGCAAATTACTACGCTGAACGTGATGACCTATTCACCACTCAAGTAGCTGGGTTCCTGCATGTGTTTCGCTTTAACCAACAATAATTGATATAATCGTCATCTCCGATTCAGAATCAAATGTTTATTTCATTTCGGTGCAATGCGAGTTCGGCACACAGACTTTGTTCTTCAAATTTTTCTTTTGTTTGAGTTTAGAGAAGTTTCTATTTTGTTCATGAATAACGTTTTGATTTTCCTTCTGCATTTTGTAGTAATAATTAATGTTCATCAAGGTGGACCTATCTTTAAGTTCTGTAGTTCGATTTACCTCTTTACTTCCTCTCAATATTATTCATTTTTGGCAAGGACCACATCTACAACTCATTTGTCACTGCATTAATTACCAAATCGTTTCCATTATGCACAGTTCGTCGAATCACACCTGAGCCATAGAGGAATGATGTGCATATCAGGAGTGTTCACTAGATTTAGAGCATAGGCACAACTTTCATCGAGTTGTTGCAGAGTGGTGCCTTGAATTTCCGTGCTTGACTCACATAGGTTACTTTCATTTAATTGGCCGTTGTCTATGACCTTTTCAATAGATAATCTTTTAACTGTGTCAAATAATTGGCGGAAGCCGCCTGGGTTCATTCCTGTAGGCAAAATTCTGACTGCGTAAGATACGTTCCACCCTGCCTTATTTTGTGGACACTGTCGGGATGCTTGCTCTTGGGTATTCTCCGAGTGCATCAGTTAAATTCATGTATTGTTAGATCGCATTTCTTTCATTTTGATCTTTATCCATGGTGAAAAACGTGATTGCATCAGTGTTAATTTTGATGGTGGGGATATCATTAGCACTGCCCATGCATGATAATATGGAATTCGATTACAGGTTTTGTAATCAGTAAATGAAAATTAGAAAATTGTAAGAGATTAATTACGGTTCTGTTCAAAAGACAAGGGAGAATTTTTGAGTTCTTTATTTAGGAATTTCGTAATGGGGGAGATGTAATGTAAGTGACTCTGGCGTATTTAATTAATTCTTACGTTTTCTTCTCAGCATTTTATTTCTTGTTTGATTTTCGCTGTGTCTCGTCTACTTGCTTGTTCTGTTCAGCATTGTTCCAGTGTCGTGAATAAAACTTTGGATTGCTTTCTTTATGTGTTAGTTGGGGAGAGACAGAATTCAGGATGTCCCTCAAGGTTGAGCAACTGTGGCGAGAATGTTGTTCTTTCGTCGTTTCTCTCTGTCGAATGCCACAAGGAGGCAGGTAGCATTAGAAAGAGCTGTACAATGGAATATTTGGACAGGAAATATGGAGGTGGATCATTATAGGGAGGAAAGGAAAGAAGTTGGAAAGCAAATGTTGTTCCCATTGAACAGGAGATTTTGAATGCTAGGCACACTGAGACAGGTATGACAGATAGTTCAAACAAATTTCGGGCTTGCAGCCGGTCGTCGTTCAATACTTCGCACGATATTTCAACTGGGCACCTGCCAGTCACCTTCAGGTGAGCCGCCGCAGACTGCGACGGCTCACGTGAAGATGACTGGCAGGTGCCCAGTTGAGGTATCGTGCGAAGTATTGAACGACGACCGGCTGCAAGCCCTAAATTTGTTTGAACAGTCAATTCGCCGGGAAAATTTTAAAATTCACAGGTATGACAGATAGTATGGAGGGAGTCTGCTTGAGTGAAATGGAATGTTAACACAGATGAGGATTAGATAGTACCACATCCAGTGGACGCGACCATAACAGTTCACAGCCAGAAGAAAGCAGAGATTATAGAAATTCATTGTACTTCTCCATGAAATGCTCAACTGAATTCGCCTATCGTATTCTCACCTGTACCTTCTGAACCGCGGGATTCTCAGAGTGGAATCGTTGAATTTTTGGAGAAAATAGGTCAACAAGCGAAAAAGGACTGAGAGGAAGCAAACAAGTGGGATCATATAGCCAGGGAGGAAATGAAATAAAAATTTGACTAACCTAAAGAGGATGCAAAGAAGCCAAGCCACGAGATGATGGAAACACATGAAGATCTGGTTAAATTACAAACTCAGGTTAATGAGATTGGTATGAAATTAGAGGAAACAACAGCAAGGAGCGTTGAACACTTACAACAGGATTATGGCGGCTTCAAGACGAGTGGAGCGGAAGTTTTAGGCTGGAGTGGTGACGCCAACTGTGTGAATAATTGCAAGTCACTCAGCATAGTAAGTGTACTTGGGATCAGACAATATGTCCAGGAGCTAAGAATTGTTTAATCAGGATCATCAGCAGTACTCCAAATTGAGGTAGGACAATTTTCGGGCACCAATGGGCAGATGTCATCTGAGTTGGAACAGTTTGACTACAAGCATTAAGTATCTGTACACAAGATACAGACTTTTAAGGACAGTGGGAGCACCCTACATCCATAGTCTTTGTTGGGGCAATATGACCATTGTTTCTCACCTTCATTGTCGTTGATGCACTGTCTTGTCTGCAGCCCGCTTGAAGGAAATATGGCGGTATAGATGCATCTAACTGCACTGCAGTGTACATCATGTAAAGAATTCGCAGATGCTTACCTGGGGACCTACTGATTGAATACTGCACCGGCAAGAGTAAAACCCGAAATAATCATGGGTAGTGATCTGGAGTTTGGAGCGCAGTAAAAAATCGGTTCCTGGATGCTCCGTGTAGTTCCTCAGAAAGCCTTTAGTTTTGTTATCAAAAGCTACCTGCAAACTATCAGCAGATTATCGCCAGACGTTTTGGAGATGATATTGACGATTTTCAGGGCCTGTTACAACGATTGGAGTTTGTGTAAAGAGGTGACTAGAGTTGGCACTGACAGTAAAAACCAGAATGAAATTTTATGGGACTTCTGCGACACTATACGAAGTGCCATAACAATAATTTCTTAATGAATGGTGGCAGTCATTTCCGGTCATACCAGCCAAACCAAGGACGATTGAACAGCTACGAAAGCAACTGTAGCCCGAGGTTTAGACATGGTACGAATGACTGCAAGTAACTCCGTCAATAGGAGGAGACAGTTTAGATTTGGTCCCCAGAATCTCGATAGACGCCAGTTGCTGGCTCATTATCATGACAGTGAGAAGTAGCTAGCATGGGGGAATCAGGTGCTTTCATTCCAGGGAAACAATTTGGTCCCACTGGTGTGAACGGCAACATTTTTCGAGAGTGGAAGTCTGAACCAAACTGTTAAAATTTTGTTTCAATTTTCAAAATTCAGGAATAGGCTGTTGGAAAATGAACTTTCAGGAGGAGAAGGGGCAAGGTCTGTTGCATAGAATCCCACTGAGAACAGACTATTTTTGGCGGTTTCTCAGCGTAGAGCTCTTTGGAGCATCGTTGTAGTCCTGGGCGCTCTTCTGGAGACACTTCTTTGAGGCTTCTAAGGGCACCTCTACTGAGGGACTTTGACTGAAGCTGTGACTTCAGTTTCTGCCTTTGCAACTAATTAAGACACAGTCTGGTCTCTTCTACGCAGCAGCAGATAAGTTCACGGTATAAATGCGATCGCCATTTTATGGTGTCTTGTCAGTGTTAGGTGTATATTTCTGAAGTTGAGGGGGTCTTGTAGTGAATTACGTTATGCACGATGACTCGCTTATGACTCAGGTAGTTGGTTTGCTGCTTGTATTCTGCTTTACTTCTCAATTAATTACTCACTCATCTTGTCCGACTCGGAATCGTATGTTTAATTCATTCTGTTGGTACACGAATTTAGTAACCAATGCCGTCCCCTTCTTCACTTCCCATTCCTGTGGACCTTACCACTCAGTGTTGTCTTACGTTGACTGGACGTATTGTACGGACTTACTTGTCCAAATTTCTGTTATCATTTGGTTTGGAGAAGTTCGTTGGTGAATAATGTTTTGGTTTTCCTCTTGCAATTTATAATAATAAACGTTGGTCAGGGTGGACCCAACTTTGATTGGATGAACCAGCTATTGTTGTTCATTTTGGCAAGGATCACATTCACAGCAAATTTATCAGGGCCATTAATTTCCTAGCCGTTTCCATTGGCACAATGTATCACTGTACATCTGAGTCGGAAGGGGCGATCGGCATGTCGAAAGGGTTCTCTCGGTTCAAATCACAGGCATTCTTCTTCACCCAGGAGTTCGGTAGTCGCCAGCAAAGTCAGTATGAAAACTCGGAGGAGGCTGCCGAGAAGTTACACCAGGTAACCAGTAGTGTCACTCTGAACTAGGCAGCAGTTTCCTGAAAGAACAACTTACGCATATAACATCGCATCACCCTCTGAATAGCGCAGTCACAATTTCCGTTTACTTGAAACTTCTTTCTATTGGCATTATCTCTACTTACGGTGTTATCACATGCATCAGTGTGAGAACTCGTAAGAAATGTTTGGGAATGGTAACTGAGGCGGGACGTGGGTATCTGCTCGGTATTCACCTGGTGGGATGTGGAAAACCGCCTAAAAACCACATCCAGGCTGTCCAGCACACTGGCCCTAGTCGTTAATCCGCCGGCGAGTTCGGTCTGGAGCCGGCGAGCCTCCTCGAATCCCAGAAGCGGCGTGCTAAGGCTCGTCACTCCAGGAGGGTCGTTTGCGTTTGTGTGAACGTTGTAGGGAAATCAGACACGGTACGAACACAAGAAAAATCTTCTAAATACAATGGAAAGACAGTCAGAGTTGCAAATTTCCTTTTACTTACTTGATGACTAGTTTCGTGTCGGGACCCATTTTCAGATGATCCCACAGGACAGAAAACCGAAATTAGACTCATGTACAATACAGTTGTTACTAAATTATCAAGCACACGTAAAAAATGCGGAACGCATTGTTCCGATGTAAACACATACAAGCCAAAACAATAATGACCACAGCCCAAGGGGACGTTGGATGCCACCTGTTGCTGTTGCAGGCATGCGACCCGGTAACAAACGTATGTAGGTGGAGCAGACACGGACAGGGGATCATCCTAGCTCAGATATGAGCTACAAATGGGGAAATCCATTGAGGTAAGCGACTTCGACAAAAGGCAGATTATTTCACAGCCTGTGAACGAGTATATCGAAAGCGGCGAACCTGATCTAAGTTCAAGTGTTACTGTCGTGAGTATCTATGGAAAGAGGTAGATGGGCAGTGAAACTACCGCTATGCGCTGAATGCTTGGGCGTCCACGACTCTCCACAGAACGGGGGGTTCAGAGGCTTGTCTGGTCTGTAAAGTAGGATAGGCGGTGATCTGTTGCAAAAAATGGTTCAGATGGCTCTGAGCACTATGGGACTTAACTTCTGAGGTCATCACTCCTATAGAACTTAGAACTACTTTAACCTAACTAACCTAAGGACACCACACACACCCATGCCCGTGGCAGGATTCGAACCTGCGACAGTAGCGCTCGTGCGGTTCCAGACTGTAGCGCCTAGAACCGCTTTGCCACTGTGGCCGGCGGATCTGTTGCATCCCTGCCGAAAAAGCACATTGCTGGTTCACACGCAAGTGTTTCGGCGCGCACCGTTTATAGTACATTGTTGAACATAGAGCTCCGCAGCAAACCATCGTTACTTGTTCACCTGTTGACCCAACTGTGCCGTCACTTACTTCTGCAATGCGAACAGAAGCATCGAGATTCGACCGTAGATCAATGGAAACATGTCGGCTCTTCGGTTGAATCTTATTTTTGCTGCACTAGGTCGCATGTCGTCTCCACAAGCGCCGTCATTGAGGTGAACGGTGGCCCGGAACTGCAGCATTCCACGAACGAAGTCTGGTGGGGATTACGATATAGGAGGCGTCCTCCTGCGCTTGTATGGGACCTGTGGTAGTAATAGAAGACACATTGATGCTGCGAACCACCTGCATCCGTTCGTGCTTCCTGTTTTCCCTGACGCCGATGTCATCTTTTAGCATTATAATCGGCCGTGTCTCGCAGCCATAACCGTGTTGCAGTGGTTGGAGGAGCATTATAGTGAAGTCACGTTGGTGTCTAGACTACCAAATTCGCCTGATGTAGATGCTATGGAACCCATCTGGGTCGCTATCGGGGCCATCACCGAGTATGTAAAGCTGCCCGTTAGTTACTTGATTTGCGAGACCGATGCTTAGGCATTTACTACCACCTACCTCCAATAACCTACCAACAAACTGTCAGATCCCTGATACGCAGAATCAGTTAAGTATTTCGTTCCAAGGACGGACAAACAGGGTATTAGGCAGATGGTGATAAAGTTTTGGATCATCAGTGTATGTACCAGATTGACAAAACGGTATTTCCCAAAACTTAACAACCACGTCAAGATAACAGACGTACACGTATAACAAAGTGCTAATGGACAGTAACAGACCATACAGATAACTGGCAATGTACTACTCCCGCTGCCCTAAGGAAACCTTTGGATGGGGATCAGATTGCCAGTTACCTGTATGCTCTGTAACTATGCACTTTGCTATACTTATACGTTTCCTATCTTAACATGGTTCTTAAGTTTTCGGAAATAGCATTTTGACGATGTAGTGCAATTGTCTTGAATCGATAAATTCTGTATTTTTGACATACGCTTAATAATATGGTAACAGCTGTATTGCACAGGACTGTACTTTTGGTTTTCTGTCCTGTAGGATGATTTGAAAACGAGTTGTACCCGAAACTATTGATCAAGTAAATAAAAGTGAAATTTGTAACTTTGGCTCTTTTTCTGTTGTGTTGGTTAACACAACTGCTGCCTTGCAATTACTCTAGCGTGCTGAAAGTTCGAATATTCACGTGTTCACTCAGATGTACTTAGGAAAACAGAAAACATCACGCCCAGTCAATTAAAGTTTCCAAGTACAGAAAGCACAAAAAAATCGCTCTCAGTCGGAGATACGCAAACGTCGCCACTATCGCATGCGTATCGGTCTCAGGGTTCCTACGCGACGCTAAAGGCGCCTACACTCCTACAAATTTAGGGTAGTGAGAAGAAGCACTATACCTAGTAGGGTTTAGGGGATGAATTCCTGTCTTGCGAATACACAACTCCAAGTACCATAAATTACCACAACATTATCCGCTTACATATATAAAGGAATTTGGCAACATTCTTCCAAGAGTGGTGATTGTCGCTCTTTCATAGGCCTATGCGTTCACCTGACTTTTCACCCACTGAAAACTTCTGAGATGTGATTTGCTAGCACTTCACTGCTGTTGGACACTGCGCATACAGAATCTGATAAAAACTTTCTTAAAAGACAAATTTCACTCTCACACCGTGCTTTCATAGTCATCGATTTTTATCGTTTTAATTTTTTAGGACTAAACATGATTGGCATACTTTGTTGAAAGTTTAACATTTTTGATTGAAGAATCTGAGAGCTGGTGTCTTTAATATAAAAAAGAATTCACGGTGCACTACAACTGACAGGGAGCCTCCTGTTGTTGAGATGTGAACACGCTACTTCGAAAATCCGTGGATGTATTTTGGTACAACTGGTAGAAGAATTCCATAAAATTATTAGTAACAGTCGTAGATGCCCTGTACCCAAAGAACAAGCGCGGAAACATCTTCATTTTTCTTGTTTCCAATCTTACCTGTGTTCATTTTCGTGGAGGTCCTCTTTGCGGATATCAGCTATCGTATTTTGTAATTCTGCTATACACTACACAGTACAACTCACAGAAACTAATTATTTGTATGAAGATGGTATCAGTTCTTTCGGACATGTTCTTTGGTGATCTTGCAGATCTCGAAGAATGAAATTACAATGAAGTCCAGACCATTACCTGCTTACAGGCTTTGATAAATATCAACGAGGACAGTTGAAAATGTGTGCCCCGACCGGGACTCGAAACCGGGATTTTCTGCTTACACGGCAAACGCTCTATTCGACTGGGCCATCAGAGACACAGAGGATAGTGAGACTCTAGGGACTTATCTCTGGCACACTCCCCGTGAGGCCCACATTTCCAACTTACAGTTCACACGCTACATTTGTAGTGCCCCTGACCACAATACTCATTACTCGCGGCAGTGAATCTACCGATTCCTGTGAGAGTTCGGGCAATGTGAGTGCACCCGCACTGAAGAAGATCATTGGCTGGTAAGCCTTATCTATATGAAGATCGTATCATGACCGAAAGAACAGATGCCATCTTCACGTAGATAAGGCTTACCGGCCAAGGATCTTCTTCAGTGCGGATGCACTCACATTACTCAAACTCTTAGGTGAATCTGTGGATTCACTGCCGCGTGTAGTGAGCATAGTGCGCAGGGACACTACGAATGTAGTGTGTGGACAGTAAGTTGGAAATGTGGGTATCATGGGGAGCGTGCCAGAGGTAAGTCCCTTGTATCGCACTATCCTCTGTGTCCTCGATGGCTCAGTCGGATCAGCCCACTTTCGGTACGTGAGCCGCGAGGACGTCTTGTTTACGTCCCATCCGCAGAGTCGCGGGCGCGCCTGGTTTACTTCCTCGCCGCAGCTAGAACTCGCGTACGTTGACATTGATCGCTGTGGGTCATTCGTACAGAAAAGCTACCTTCAAGATCAGCTTCCAGGCCGACCACGCAAGAACACGAGCCTTTGAAATCGAGCGATTCATCAGTGACGAAGTACAAATACCACCCCAGCAGCCGGCCGGTGTGGCCGAGCGGTTCTAGGCACTTCAGTCGGGAACCGCGCGACCGCTACGGTCGCAGGTTCGAATCCTGCCTCGGGCATGGATGTGTGTGATGTCCTTAGGTTAGTTAGGTTTAAGTAGTTCTAAGTTCTAGGAGACTGATGACCACAGATGTTAAGTCCCATAGTGCTCAGAGCCGTTTGAACCATTTTTGACGAGTTATGTCACGTTGTTGTGAGCAGATGTGCGAACAACCTCAGTTTCAAACATTCTGATGGTCACATCGGGGCGGTTACTGTTGATGATTATGATGATGATGTTTGGTTTGTGGGGGCGGTTATCAGCACCCGTACAAACTTGCTCAGTCCAGTCTCTCCACTTTCATGAATGATGATGAAATTATGAGGATAACACAAACACTCAGTCATCTCGAGGCAGGTGAAAATCCCTGACCCCGCCGGGAATCGAACCTGGGACCCCGTGTTCGGGAAGCGAGAACGCGATTGCTAGACCACGAGCTGCGGACGGTGACCGTTGACCATGCAGGACTAGGATTACCCACCCTAAGAGTACACGAATTCCCGTTCGAAGTGTTGCCGGACGTAGCTACCGCAGCTTTCGCCCGTATGGGACAGTAATTAGCCACGTGGCCGAAAAATGGAACACCTTCAAGACCTACCAGGTCCTGAACGGTGTCTGACAAGTCTAAATCAAATTGAAGAAACACCCGCCGTCCTACTTAGTCATAGGTGGATGTCGAACAATCGTAATGTACGATGGACAGCCTCGTACTTGTTCCGGTTGAGTCCAGGAGGGTCATGTACGCTCGGCGTGTATTCAACGTCGCGTTACACAAATTCTATTAGATGACGCGGCACCTCCTCCTACACTTGCGGCCCTCCCCCTCAATTACGCAGGAGTGACACGATCGACCGTCATGGCAGACGAAAGACCACTTGGAAGACAGGAAGCGTTAGAATATACACCTGTCACAAGTCCTGGATTGACCAACATCATTACGGAGTGCACAGAGATTGCAGAAAGCCGCCCATCGACACCACAAGAAGATTCGGAAGAAAGAATGGAACTCGACGTTAACCTCTGCTTTTCTCCCTGAGGGGGAGGTGATGCGGGAACCACAAACTCTTTCGGACACAGAAACGCACGTCCGCAAACAAGACGTCACCGAGGAAACACAAAAAGCTACGTCACACACCCGCAGACGATTGCTTCTAGCGGGCGTCTACTTCAGTTGACGATCGGACAGCCGACGAGACGACAAAAATGGACGACACAGGATCGCCCTCACCTGTCACTTTTTCTGATTTCGACAAACCCGTTTCCGCTCTCTCTGGCAAACAGATCACAAGCACAGCGCCCGCCATTGGTACACAACCAGAAACAACTGTGATTGACCCTTAGTCACTCAGCTCGCAAGTGTCCTAACGCAGCCACTGTTAACTTACGGATCTTAGGCGGACGACATTGAAGACGATTCTACGCCCGCTATGGTGGATGAGGAGAGGGGTCTCTCCTCCCACGCCTCGACCCCTCCCGAGTAGCAACATACGAAGGGCTTATTTCAATAGTGGTACAAGTACATTTTTGTTCATTGTGAGATACAGAGTCCTAAAGTTAAATGAGCGCTGAAAAATTTGCAGTTCAGATACCAGAAACATTCAAGCATATGGCTTCTTGCTAGAGATGAACTTTTCTTTCTCTTTGTTTGTATCATTAACTTCAGAAGCATTATAGACAGAAAAGTGGAGGTAATGGACTTGTACCACTATTAAAATAAGCCCTTCATATGACGCCGCGGACGCGGTCTACAGATTACAGGTCCCAACTTTTACGGCGGCCCCCATTGCAGGAGACAATCTATAGACCTATCGCTCAGCGACTATCAACATTAACACCATTCGGACACGTACAAAGTTGTCGTTGCTCCAAGACATGCTCAATGCAGCAGACGTTGACACTGTCTTTCTCCAAGGAGTCTTCGTCGCCGATTTCCCGGGTATGTATGATTATACGGCTGCTGTGTCCCACGCCTTGCCAACTAAAAAAATGGTTCAAATGGCTCTGAGCACTATGAGACTTAACTTCTTTGGTCATCAGTCCCCTAGAACTTAGAACTACTTAAACCTAACTAACCTAAGGAGATCACGCACATCCATGCCCAAGGCAGGATTCGAACCTGCGACCGTAGCGGTCGCGCGGTTCCCGACCGTAGCTTCTAGAACCGCTCGGCCACTCCTGCCGGCCATTGCCAACTAACATTGGAGTCGCAGTTCTCCTCAGCGAGAGCCTCGAGGCGGACGAAGTACATCTCCCCGACGCTAGAGGAATGGTCGTAACGGTGCTAGGCGTCCAGTTTATCAATGTGTACACCCATCCCGGAACGAATCACAGTCGCAACCGATCGCTCTTATTCATAGAAGGAGTCGCACAGCTTTTTCAGGGCAGGCACGATGATTTGGTATTAGGGGGCTATTTCAACAGCCCCAAAGCACCTAAAGATCAGCTACCACGCCATTCACCGTGCCCCGAACTTGGGACACTTACCGACGATGTCCAGTTGGTAGATACATGGGAACATGTCCGAGTAAATAGACCGGGATACACCCATTTCACGCGCCGTCGAAGACACGTGGAGTTCGTGTGTCAGCCGCCTCCCGACGTATCCTACATCGCTTAGTAGGTGGTTAAGTTCTGCCAAGCAGGCCCAACGGAGAACCTTTATTATGTATGGTCGTGAGACCGCTGCTTGGAGGCGATAGACAGTCGATCTTTATTTCACCGTCCTTCTTGAGTGCGCTTCCTTGCCACCCACACTGGAACGATAGATGACAGTACAGCGTGCGAAGGCACAGATCGTAGCCCATACGCGCCGACACATCGAAGGGACGATCGTCAGAGCGCGAACACTTGACAGACTCGCAACAGAACGAACCACAATGTACCACGTCATTTGAGAACGTTCACTGCGAAGACGGGCGCTGATACTGGCCTTCACCACTGTGGACGGTCGTCACCACACCACACAACGCGATATTGGTGCAGCCTTCTTCGATCATTAGGTACGACTTTATTCTGCTCACTGTTCCGAGCGGGGCTCCTTGTGGCGTTTTATAGAACTTTCCAGTATTTACTGGCTCCCAAGTTGATAGACATCTGTCGGGAGTTTATGTCCCCCGCGGTGCCACTCCCCGCGGCCTTCGCAGAAGGAATAATTACACCGGTTCACAAACCTAAAGGTGCGGCTCGAATACATGGTTGCCGTCCGCTAACAGTCGTGAACTGCAACATGAAGATATTCACCTGAATATTACCAAACCGTATACGACCGACCCTGCCTCACGTCATATCACCAGATCAGGCTTCCCTATGTGTTATCATTAACATCCACACAGCACTGAGTCGATACCGTGAGATACTAGCCTTCTAGCGAGGGCACGTCGCGTCCCGGGAGTGCTGGCATCATTAGATTTTAGCCAAGCTTCCGATCGAGTGGATCACACGTACCTAATGTCCGCTTTCCAACACATGTAGTACCCACGGAAATTCTCAGACGTCGTGATGCTACTTCCAAGGTGCTCGTTAACGGGCGTCTCACGCAGTCCCTCCAGATTTTCAGATCGGTGCGTCAAGGCTGCCGCTTGTCGACATAACTCTAAGCTCTGGCACTGGAACCACCCCTCTGTGGCCTCCGTCAACGCCTCGCCGGACTCACCTTACGTGACGTCACATTTCGCTGTACAGCATATGCAGACGTCCTGGTTCTCGTGCTCCGCAATCGCGAGGATGTAACCAGCGCACTAGAAAGGATTACCACATTCGGTGTGGCTTCCGGCACTGTCTCAACTAGTGATGCGTAGTTCGCGAACGAACGGTTCCAGAGGAACAGTTCACCAAAATGAACGAAAGGACCGAGGAACGAGTTCCAAGGAACTGTCTTTCATAGTACACTTCGGTCGCGGTGGTCCACTTATAGTTCCTGGGAACGAAGAACGATCGGTTCATAGTTCACTTCGGTCGTGGCGGTCTACTTATAGTTCCCGGGAACGAGGAACGATCGGTTCATAGTTCACTTCGGTCACTGCGGTCTACTTATAGTTCCTGGGAACGAGGAACGATCGGTTCATAGTTCACTAGTTCACTTCGGTCGCGACGGTCACTCCGGCAGTTCTCGTTCCAGCCTCGGTAGCGTACCGGTCTCAGTCTAGGTCTCCCTCGGCCGCACTCGTCGTTCTTCGCATGACCACCTGTCGCAGTTCCACTGCCGACTGCTCCTAGTTAGTTCAGTATCCAGTTGCTCGTTTCGTTCACTGCGCTCGCACATTTTACACGTGTTCCAAACTGTTCTTGCACTTGGTTCTGGCTATTCAGAGTCCACGACCGGTAATTAAAAAGTATTTTACAGTTACGTAAAATACATAAAAATTACGTTTTATGTAATAGGTACGTCTTTTCAGGTAACAAAAGGGTATATCAGCTCACTTCAGTTCCCGCACAGTATGGCAGTTTGATGCGCAGACCATATGACACCAGCGATTTTCAAAAGAAAACTATTAGTGTTGGTTTGGTAGACGACTCATTACTGGCCCGTTATGTAATGCAAGTAATTCCCTTGCGAATGTGAATTATTTTACGTAAACCAACAGAAAACAAAGACGTTGCACTTGCTACGATCTTCCCTCGAAAACTAAAGGCGACTGTGTTCTGGGCTGGCCGTGCTGGGTCGTAAACACGTTTTTCCGTGAATCCTTACTTCCGTTCGTGTAGAGCCTGCCTGCCTATCTGTTAGTCTTTACCTGATCATGTGGCCATCGAGTAAGATCTTTGTCTGCTTGTAGACGAGCGGCTATTTTCCGTCTTTCTTTGATCCAAGGTAAAACGGCATGTTCATTGCTATGGAAGGCAGACCGATTTACAACCGAATGAAGCCTGCGCTCCATAATCGAGTGTCAGTTGTCAAATTTTGTAAAGAAAATATGATAACTTCTGCAATATTGTTTCAGTGGTACAGTCTGGCACACGAAAAATCGGCCCCGACCACTAGACTGCCCATTGTTCCACAACAATCGTTATCTATTGTTTCGCAGTTGTTGCTTAGTTGTTATTTCTTCACTGCCTAATTATTACATGTTTATCTGTTTGTTCTATCTACTCGGAACGGGTAACAAATCGTGCGTAATTGGCGAGCAGTCTGTACTCGGGGCCGGTTTTCCGTGCGTCACCCTATATTATTTCCCTGTGATCAACCACACAAGGCTACAGTTGGCTAAACGAGAGGTTCTGCAGAATCGCAGAAATTACTTCTGAAAGTGTGTGAGAGTTCTGTAATGAATAAAAACTTTATACTCCAGGGAGGAGGCAAGTACCCCCTCCTGGTGCCCTCCATCCTTCAGTAAAAATGAACGGTTCCCAAAAAAGAACGATCACCAGTGAACTAGTTCCCAAGGATGAACGAGTTTGCCCATCTCTAGTTTCAACGTCAACAAATCGGTCGCCATGGCCATAGGAGACGGGTTGATCCCAGCGTGTGTCAACCCCCTACAGCTTAGTGGCACTGTCAAATGTCTCGGCATAGAGTTTCACGACGCCGTACGGCGCACTGCGGCCCTCAACTACCGCCGCTTATTACAACAAATTCGGTTCCAGATCTCCAACCTTCGTCTGCGGACCCTCGACATTCTTCAGAGGACGCACTTTGTCAGTGTTTACCTCGCATCGCGCCTTCCACACATAGCGCGTGTCCTTCCAATACTGTTACTGATGGCACGACGTCGATTAGCGGCTTTCGGAGCCTACGTCAGCACAGGCATGCTCTTCAAAGTCAGTTATGAGTCGCTGATCCTTCCCCCAGAAAGGCGAGGTCTTGGCCTAGTCCATGTCCATGACAGAGCGGTGGCCCTGTTTGTCAGCTCGCACATAAAGCTGTGGCGCCACCACTCGGAAAGTATGACAGGATTGCTGCTGGAATTCTTAGCTCCGTCCTCCCTTATGCCCCCACTGACGAGGCAAGACATACCCCCACCCTCCTACAAATTCGGGCACTTTCACATCGAACACAGTTATATCAGTATCGCAGTACCACCGACGAAACACACATCGGTGCTGGATATATATCGCGTCCTACAGCAGAGGTGCCCACCAAACATTGTGGAGGCCAAAAAGCCTCAGGTGGTTAATTGGAAGGTGGTGTGGCGGACGATACACGCGGTTACACTCGATACAGACTTTAGATCAACATGGTACATCATAGTCAACGGTAAACAGATTACCCGATCAAGCCTCCACAAGATAAATATGGCGGACTCGCCTCTATGTGTAGACTGCGGAATACTGGACACGGACGAGCACCGTCTCACGTGTGGGGCGTCGGAAGACGTATGGTGCTTGGTGTGACAAATTTTGTCGTATCTTGTACGAGGCTCCGGAACACAACACCTCGGCTTCTACATTTCCAAATGAACAGTATTTCCCGCGCATCAAAACCAACGCAGTCACGTGGCTCCGTGGGGATGCGGTACAATACTTGTTTCACGATGGACCTAAAGATCTATTGACTTTTGGAACTACCTGCAAGAACGTCATTGCAAGATTGTACAGAACCCAAAATATGTGCAATATTTTTCCAGTTACTTAGGAAGTGCCCTACATGACGATTATTGGTGGAATATCATACGACATACGTGGAGACGTATCTACATGGTGAAGCATAAGGAGACTAGCTACACACCCTTCTGCATCATGTACAAAGCACATATTTTATTTACCCATACATATTACCTCGGTTTAGGAGATATTTGCTTTGTTTACTCAGAGCATGAAGCAGTGTTAGGTACATTTATTTAAGAAAAATAGTCAGATAGAGTATCTGCCATGTATGCAGGAGAACCCAGGCTCGAATCCTGGTCGGGTCACACATTTTCAACTGTCCCCATTGATATTTATCAACGCCTGTAAGCAGCTAATGGTCGGGATTTCATTGTAATTTCACAAATTATTTACGTTCCTATCACTTTCGCAATAACATCTTCAGCATATGGAATGATTCAGAATGAGATGATTGTAAGTAGTGGCGCAACTTTTGCTCTGCCCCACTCTGCATTGTTGCCAAATTTATTCACGATGGCGGCCATAGATGTGGCAAAATTGATGTGATTTCATATTGGGAAGTTCAAATTTTGGCAGGAAAATAAGTCAATTGGGCTACCTCCATTAACCTAACCCCCACCCCTCCTCCCCTGTCACCCCTCCCCTCGCCACCCACATCTGGAAACTGGTGGAGAAGGACATAGTTAGGGCTGGGCTGTTGGATAGGGTGAATATAAGCATATAAGTCTTTATTTTGTATGCATTGCTTCCCTCTTCCCCCCCCCCCCCCCACCCATCTGGAAACTGGCGGGAAAAGGACACAGTCAGTGCTGGCCTGTTCAATAGGATGGATTTTTTGTATTCATTTTGTATGCATTGCTCCCATCCCCTCCCATCCCCAAACTGAAAATTCGTGGGAAGAGGACTCAGTCTGTGCTGGGATACCAGATAGGATGGACGTAAGTAAGCGTTGATTAGGTAAACAATTTGAGTTGTCATGTACAGTAGCTCAATCCAGTGAGTTCACCATGAGTCCATCTGACCTAGTTTACCACACCGCCACCAGAGGGCGCTTTTGTGCCTCCCTGCTCCCCTCCTGTGATGTAATTCAAGATGACTGGGAAAAAATGGTGGGAAAAGGACTCAGTCTGTGTCTAGCTGCTGTACATGGAAGTAGTTGTTTACTGTGTTCAATCGACAAGATGCCTGTCCAGGAGAAACAGTGAATTAGCACCCAAGGACTATGTTGATAGCTATGACATTTGGTGAAGACGAATACACTTCATCAAATAATTAAGATGGGACTAAGTTACACCTCTCAGCTCATGCCGATAAATGCGTCTGCTGTAACTGTAGATCATTCGCTAAAAGTCCAGACATTCAGTCTGCCAAAGAGCAAGAGGCAAGACGAGCACCGCAGTGTTTCCATGCCCTGCTGGAACAGAGGTAACATGAAGGGTTACGGCATTGCCACGGAGCGCGCCAGCTTAAGGTACAGTAATGCTAAGCACTTCCTGTCACATTGGAAATACCCTTGGCCTTTCTCCTTCCCATCCCCAGCACATCTATACCCTTTGTCACTGAACACAAACTGCTTGAGGAGTTATTACATCTGGTGCTGCGGAAAGTTGTCACATACATATCTTGAAAATATCACAGGAACTAAATGTACCACTGTACAAAGAGAAAGAGAGAGCTTTGTAGGTGACACAGGAATATTTTAATAATTACACGTTTAATTCCAAGGAACACCACCACCGCCACACCTGAACAAGGGCTCCAGAAGAAACAGATCACGACACAGTTGTGAAACCGTTCCTGTGATACTTCTTCGAGACGAGCTGCTTCAGGAGTTAACAAATCCTACTCAATAAGTCTGTTAACTCAACTTTCAAAAAAAGATGGCAGCACAATAGTTTGCCTCAGTTTTGCGACGTATACCGCCACAGTCGAACGTTGACTCTAAAAAGATCGCTGAACACTTTTGAAACCGTCCCTGAGACGCTTCGCGCGCTTTTGTGGGAAATACCCTTGTTTTTGAGCACAAGTTGCTTTAGGAGTTACTAAATCCAATTGGAAATGTCTCTAAATGAATGTTAAAATATCGCTGCACACTAGTTTGGCTCAACTTCGCGATGTATGCCGCCACACTTGAAAACTGACTCTAAAAAGATCACTGCACATTTGTAATACGTCTCTGAGACACTTCACGCGCTTTTGTGAAAAACAGATCCCGAAACTGATACCAGCTGCAATATCTAATTTTATACACCAAACCGATGATATTTGGAAGGCGAAATAAATATCTCTGTAGCTCTAAACAGAATGCGCACCATTTTTCGAGTTTTAGCTGCTTAGAAGGCGCTGCCAGAGAGAGAAATATTTGTAAGGCCTACAGTTCCTGTGGTGTTAATCACTTTTCTGAAACGGTGAGTGGGCTTAGCTTATATTTGCTGCTCCTCACTTATCGAAGCACTCACTGGAGTCTAAGCACAGACAGGAAAAACAAAGCAATTTGAAGCACAGTTCTACAGACAAGAATGGCTGGAATTTTCGGTGTCCTACAGCTACTGGTCTGAAGATGGTCTAAAGCCACAATGGCACATGAGGGAGAGCATCCCACCAGAAGAGCATGATTTCCTTGTACGTGTTTCTGAACACTTGAACAAAAAACGCATCACGTTACTCTGAGATGTCGTGGACCTTTCAGTAGGCACCTTACCTCCGTCTTGTTCGAATTAGTCTGTACATACCCCACACAAAGGATGTCTTATTAACAGAGCATTCTGATTGACTGTTACTGAATTTCCCTGCCGAACTTCTGCAGCTGCTGGTGTGGGAGAACTGTCTGAGACTTTCAACGGAAAATTATTTTGTACAGACTGAAAAAAAAGATACAGCAATCGTATTGCACTGATAGTTAAAAGCCGCAAAAGTGTTCTAGAGATCATGAAATACGCAAATTACCACCAAAGACAATTCCTCAATTACACTACTCTGTTACTGTCAAGGATAGCTTGAAGTTTTCAGCGTGTAACTTATCTCCAACAGGACATATCGCCACATACCATATCAATGTATTAGTAAACACAATTCGTGTCTTGCACATACAAACTCATCACTTCCACATCCTGCATGTAGCTATTGGCCACCTGTCACTCGAACATATACCACAAAGGCAGACAGCATTAGCACATGCACTGTACATAGTCCTCACAGCACTAGATATTTCCCGCAAAGTTGGTCGCTCATCCACCATGACCAGCCGTCCCAACTCAAATGTCCTCACACGCCTGACATGCGAACAGAATACCTTCAGCAGGTCACAGTCACTCTCCGAACAGACTACGCCGGTTCACTTCGGCAAAAAGGTGTTACTGTTTCCGGTCCTGACCTGCTTTGTTGCTTGCTTTCTCATCTTGCTCTGTTCCTTCACGAGAGGGAGAATATTGCGATCTACTTCTGGTCAGGTGTAGATTAAAGCCGAGCGGTTCTAGGCACTTCAGTCCGGAACCGCGTGACTGCTACGGTCGCAGGTTCGAATCCTGCCTTGGGCATGGATGTGTGTGATGTCCTTAGGTTTAAGTAGTTCTAAGTTCTAGGGGACTGATGACCTCCGATATTAAGTCCCATAGTGCTCAGAGCCATTTCAACCATTTTTTGTAGATTAAATCGCTAAAAGTGCTGCTGGGAGGTTTGGCCTAAGACAATGTAAGGAAATTTTTCAGACTCAAACTTTATCCGAAGAATGCAAGAATGCTCTGTGGTCTCCATCCGCATAGGAAAATATCGTTAATAGCGCACTATGATCAAAGTGCTAGAAATATGTAGGTTGCTGTGTGGTATATTATGTTTGAGAATTAACAATGAATGGACGTACTGTACTGTCATCTATCTACATTCACAGTCAAGTATAGAGTCCTAGCAAAGTAATGGAGGTGCGGTTTACCGATGATGCACGAACTGGGAGACATGCTGCAGTGTCACTGGTTGGTGTTGAAATTACGGTAAAATTGCTAAAATCGATTGCACTATCAACTATGATAGTTATTATTACAGTAGATCGACGGTGCCTTTTCCATCCCATTCATCTACTAGTACACTGTTGGTTACTACATAACGACTGACTCACATCACTTGTTTGAGATGGAGAAAGAGTCTTGTTGGAGGGGAAACATCTTCTGGGGATGGCTAACACCAAAACAGTGATCGCTTACATGACTGCAATCCAAATGGAACACCAAGCCATCACCTATCCTGTCACTGTGAAAGATGATTTTAAATGTAGAGGCAATCAGTCGCCTTCAGACAGCTGTTTGGAAACGCTCCACAACGCCGCCAAACTCTTCCAGTTTTCATACGTTGTGACTGTGTTTTATTTAAAATCATCCAGTGAGTATGTCGTGGAAGCAGCAGCATAATTTACACCTTATGATGTCCTGATTTCAGGCAGAGCCAATGGATTGGAGCTTGTTTATGTCAGTTCAGAGCCTGACAGAGACCTCTAAGTCGTGGCAGAGAAACCAAATGTATGGTGGTGTACAAATCTGTGTCATACGTTGCTGGGATGTGTTACAGCAGAAAAAAATGTTTTATACAACAACATAGGGCATATGGACCATCTGACTGATAGTATAGTCGGTGGGATATGATCCTCCTCCTATAGTACAAGCGACGACACTTTACACTGGTCTGTGCAGGCGACTGAGTGGATCAGTACCTGTGTATTTACTGGGGGTCAGCTCATATGCTCAATGCCGGCATCCAGATGGTATTTGTTTTCGATGTATATATCGGAAGACAGAAACACGGTAAAACCTTATTAAGTTCTCTTTCGGATGAAGTTAGTGGAGCTTTTATAGTTGGTAATTTTCTATTCCCTGTTGGATGGTGAATGATAGAGAGAATGTTTGGGTCACAGACGTGTATGGACCCTGAGGGACTTAGGTCTGCTTCAGACTGTAGTACCCATAAGTAGTTTGGAGATGTACTGCAATGCAGTAGCAAAATCCTCGCCCTTCTCTCAAATCCCAAACTGTCTTTTTATAATGCGACCTTATGTTGCAGGAGAAAGCTTCGTTTGGCGCTGGCCTTATACATCGTACACCATTGGTAGAGCTACGACAACATGTTCCCGTTTCCACTGAGTGGTCAAAGAAAAAAAGCATGGGCCTGTCGCATTAACTCAGCTCGTCCTGTGTCTACACGGGTTGCAGAAGGCGGTAGATAGAGCGCTCTCTGGCTTCTGCTCGGTTATGGCTTATACTGGAACGAGTACATGTACAAAGCTGCAGGGATGGCGGAGCACAGACCCAGGAACTGTTAGAGGATGCACAGGGACTGTCCAAAAGCACCTTGGAATTTTATTGTAGCAGATAGGTTCGAAAAAAGGCGACTCATTTCGAGATATGAGAGTGCCATGAATAAGATTCACTAGTGGCTGTAAACATTGAAAGACATCTCTGCAGTAATCACTGCAGGTATGTTGTTGAGTGGGAAGACTTGATTCCTAATCGCTGACAGCATTTCTACCATAAAGGATAACAGTATATATCTGAAAAGCTGGTGTGCATTTCTTATGGCCTCAGTTTAACGTTGGATTTTTAAAGTGACTTGTCGCATAGCGCAACATCTACTGTATGTGATTTTTTTCAATCAACTATCGCCTATAACCCAGTGGATATATCGTAGAACCTATGACGTGGCATCTAGATAGAATGAGTTGCAAATACGGTGAAATATCTTGTTATGGCAAATAACAAAACTCCTTTACTACTTCAAGTGTCTCATTTCCTAACCTGATTCCCACAACATCACCCGACTTAATTCGACTACATTCCATTATCCTCGTTTTGCTTTCGTTGATGTTTAGAAATCTAGGAGACCTTTGACGTACTTTTTCCCACGATGGTCTAGCAGACCTACTCAGTGTTGCTCGTTTATCGTGTCATGCCATGGAACCATGCGACTTGCGTAGTTACTACTGATATTGTTTTTCTTTCGGAAGGTAACCTGCTCCAAGACTCTTTTCAAATCATTATTTTTGTGGTAGGTTGAATTCACTTCGCGCTGCCTGGTGCAAAACCACCAACCTCCGAATATTGTTTTCATTGCCGTCCCATTTCTGGGGTGATGCAACAGTTTCACTGAACCAGCTGAAATATTTTTGAACAGTCCAGCAATTGGTGGGATATTAGTTTCACATTTGCCTTTGGTCAGCATTCAATAATAGTCGCACGCTACTTGCACAAAACTTACACACTCTTAACTGTAGTAAAATATGCCATTCTTTTTCTTCTGCTATGTGTATAGCGTTACCATTTTGAAAACTCCATACGTGGATAATAAATTAGAAAAGTACTGTTGCTTTGAATTCAGCCATCGTTTATTAACTACTGAAAATGATGGAACAGGCTTCAAAGCCTTCAAGAACCAAGGATGAATTTCTGCCGGTAATTTCTGTAATGACACAGTATCACTGTTAATACATTCTACCGAAAAATACGCAACACGGCTGCGTCAACAAGTCGTGTAAACAAAATAATTGCACGATCTCTTAGATGTCTTACCTCTTTCCTCCTGCAAAAACATTATATGTGGATAAGGTGGCTGTGACTGACCAACGCAGAAACTGCGCTTGGATTACCAACGCTTTTATGTTCTTCGTCAAATCACGCATGCACAACGAGTTACGGGGCTCAGCCGTCCTCTACTACAGTAATGATAGTGCGTTAACGATCGCCGATAAACAGCAGGCACTATTGATAAAGTGGTACGTCTAACTTATGGATCTCGCTGCGAAGAATTTTCCACGCCATTGTACGGATGAAGGGTCGTTCCGGAAAGCAGTAGGTCGCTTTTGTGCCGAACATATCGTGCGCACCTGTTCGGTTTTATGGCAGCCGGAAGATAAAGGACGAAACGACGCAGGCGGCGCCGGGGGTGGACCGTAGCGACGGTGGCGGCGGTGGAGGCGGTAAGGCGGCGGAGGCGGCGAGTCAATTTGCCGCCACGCTGGGCGCACCAACTCATGCCCGCCTACCTCGCAGATCCCGGCACGACGTAGAAAGAAACGCTCAGGATTAGAGGAGGGTCTGCCTACGTACTGCGGAGAGCGATATTCTGTGAGTACCACAATTGGGATAAGAGTTAATGCGTTGGAAATTACGAGGATTGTGTACCAAGTATGCTGACGCAATAGATCCATATTTAAGATTCATAAGCAAACACTCGCTCGACGAAACATCTGACCCTAAGAAATGGAAAGTTACACGCGTCGCATCACTACACAAGAAAGGAAATAGAAGTAATCTGCTGATCACACTGATTAGCCAAAACTTTATGACTACTTGTAACCTCCCTCTTACTAATCGGCCCATCCTGCTTGCGATATAAAATATGATCGTGAATCGTGTGTATGCCTAATGGATTTTTTCTAATTGTATAAGGCTATCTTTCCCGAAGAAGTGATACCGATAAGTAGGAGGAAAGTGTACAGCCGACCCTTCTGATGGAAAGTCTACTAAAAATAAAAGTAATTAAACCGAACAGGGCTACAATTTGGAAAATGAAAGTTATTTTGTGCATTCACTCACGAACAACACTGGGCAGAAAAGGGTACCACTGATCATGAGTCCAAGAGCTACACTAATGAACGAAAAGGAAGTAATTAACGGTCACCAGCCCACTAGGGCAATTTACATCCAAAATCCTATACAGGATGATGGGAAAGAAAAACATGTATTATTAAACACTGACACTAATTTTAAGTGAGTATGTAATGATAAAGAAAACTGAGCAGTCACTCTTACGTTATATTTGGCATTAAATTTTGAAAAAGGCAATCGAGTAATGATCTGAAAATATGCATTTAAACTGTACGTTAGTACTGAACTTCGTTACGTGAACAATGACTTTCAGTGACCTAAGCTTAACATCATCAAAGAAATTTAGAAAAAAAGCAAGCACTTTTTACTTTGCCGTTGCTTATTTTGCAAATTGGATTTCATATTATTGTCTGAACAACTGAGCCTTTTTTACTGACTTGAACTGAGTTAAATACTAGAATACGTACCAAACCAAACAGTCATGTGCTCCAGGCTATATATAAAACAAATAAAACTTCCGCCCTCTTAATTTGTACATTTCTTTAGACTTGGATTTTTTCCAGTGATTGATTCTAAAACTTGAAAAATGAAATTGCTTTACTTTAGTCATATACTGAAGCCTCTGTTGTACAACAGTTAATTGAAAGTAGACTGAGGATTAAATTCTTAAAAGAGAAATTATTCATTAATAAACTGACTGTAACTATTCGATTTATGTCTTATGACACTCAGTTAGCATATTAGGAAAACAAGGAAAAAAGATCCTGGTTGGTAACAATATCTGAGGGCAATGAGGACACAATCGCCCTGAATTTAAGTGATTATTATTTAAATAAATCTTATCAATCAAATTACATTCAGTTGTGCTACTGGGTTAGCCGTTAATACTTCCTACCAATGAACAGTCTTACTTCAGTGCTGTGAATACGACGAAACTCAGAGCCGACGACGAAACTGTGTTGCTGGAACTGCTGCTGTTGTTGAAGACGGTAGCATATTGTGGAGTCACGGCTAATTATAGGAACGGGCAATCATAATTAATACAGCATCTTCCACCCGTCCCCTGTGGGTTAGTGATCACAAGGTCGTTGTAGCTAGGCTCAATACCGTTTCTTGCAAATCCACCAGAAACAAACGCAGAATAATTTTATTTAAAAAAGCGGATAAAGTGTCACTAGAAGCCTTCCTAAGAGACAATACCGTTTCTTCCAAATCCACCAGAAACAAACGCAAAATAATTTTATTTAAAAAAGAGGAAAGTGTCACTAGAAGCCTTCCTAAGAGACAATCTCCATTCCTTCCGAACTGACTATGCAAATGTAGACGAGATGTGGCTCAAATTCAAAGATATAGTAGCAACAGCAATTGAGAGGTTTATACCTCATAAATTGGTAAGAGATGGAACGGATCCCCCATGGTACACAAAACAGGTCCGAACGCTGTTGCAGAGGCAACGGAAAAAGCATGCGAAGTTCAGAAGAACGCGAAATCCCGAAGATTGGCTAAAATTTACAGACGCGCGAAATTTGGCACGGACTTCAATGCGAGATGTCTTAAATAGGTTCCACAACGAAACATTGTCTCGAAATTTGGTAGAAAATCCGAAGATATTATGGTCGTATGTAAAGTACACAAGCGGCAAGCCGCAGTCAATACCTTCGCTGCGCAGTGCCGATGGTACTGTTACTGACGACTGTGCCGCTAAAGCAGAGTTATTGAACGCAGTTTTCCGAAATTCCTTCACCAGGGAAGACGAATGGAATAATCCAGAATTTGAAACACGAACAGCTGATAGCATGAGTTTCTTAGAAGTAGATACCTTAGGGGTTGCGAAGCAACTCAAATCGCTTGATACGGGCAAGTCTTCAGGTCCAGATAGTATACCGATTAGGTTCCTTTCAGATTACGCTGATACAATAGCTCCCTACTTAGCAATCATATACAACCGCTCGCTCACCGATAGGTTTGTACATACAGATTGGAAAATTGCGCGGGTCGCACCAGTGTTTAAGAAGGGTAGTAGGAGTAATCCATCGAACTAGAAACCTACATCATTGACGTCGGTTTGCAGTAGGGTTTTGGAGCATATACTGTATTCAAACATTATGAATCATCTCGAAGGGAACGATCTATTGATACATAATCAGCATGGTTTCAGAAAACATCGCTCTTGTGCAACGCAGATAGCTCTTTTTTCGCACGAAGTAATGGCCGTTATCGACAGGGGATCTCAAGTTGATTCCGTATTTCTAGATTTCCGGAAAGCTTTTGACACCGTTCCTCACAAGCGACTTCTAATCAAGCTGCGGGCCTATGGAGTATCGTCTCAGTTGTGCGACTGGATTCGTGATTTCCTGTCGGGAAGGTCGCAATTCGTAGTAATAGACGGAAAATCATCGAGTAAAACTGAAGTGATATCAGGTGTTCCCCAGGGAAGCGTCCTGGGACCTCTGCTGTTCCTGATCTATACAAATGACCTGGGTGACAGTCTGAGCAGTTCTCTTAGGTTGTTCGCAGATGATGCTGTAATTTACCGTCTAGTAAGGTCATCCGAAGACCAGTATCAGTTGCAAAGCGATTTAGAAAAGATTGATGTATAGTGTGGCAGGTGGCAGTTGACGCTAAATGACGAAAAGTGTGAGGTGATCCACATGAGTTCCTAAAGAAATCCGTTGGAATTCGATTACTCGATAAATAGTACAATTCTCAAGGCTGTCAATTCAACTAAGTACCTGGGTGTTAAAATTACGAACAACTTCAGATGGAAAGACCACACATATAATATTGTGGGGAAGGCGAGCCAAAGTTTGCGTTTCATTGGCAGGACACTTAGAAGATGCAACAAGTCCACTAAAGAGACTGCTTACACTACACTCGTTCGTCCTCTGTTAGAATATTGCTGCATGGTGTGGGATCTTTACCAGGTGGGATTGACGGAGGACATCGAAAGGGTGCAAAAATGGGCAGCTCGTTTTGTATTATCACGTAATAGGAGAGAGAGTGTGGCAGATACGATAAGCGAGTTGGGATGGAAGTCATTAAAGCAAAGACGTTTTTCGTCGCGGCGAGATCTATTTACGCAATTTCAGTCACCAACTTTCTCTTCCGAATGCGAAAATATTTTGTTGAGCCCAACCTACATAGGCAGGAATGATCCTCAGAATAAAATAAGAGAAATCAGAGCTTGAACAGAAAGGTTTAGGCGTTTGTATTTCCCGCGCGCTGTCCGGGAGTGGAATGGTAGAGAGATAGTACGATTGTGGTTCGATGAACCCTCTGCCAAGCACTTAAATGTGAATTGCAGAGTAATCATGTAGACGTAGATGTAGATGTAGATGTACTCCTGCTCTATACATCTGGCCGGCGCGCATACATGATGCCGCCGAAGTAGTACTCTCTACTGCGAGAGCATTAACACCACACTTCCGCACACTACAAGCGCTGGAACCCGTCTTCCCTTTCTACGCGCGCTCTGCGCAACAACTCCCTGCCCAAAGATTTTACAACGCACAAGCACTGCTATTAACGTTGCTAGTCGATGCAAATAACCATTCCTTTGGCTTTTTCCCAGAGCTTATAAGTTTCACAGTAAAAAACAGATAAATACAATGAAACGTCAACAGATTTCTACCTCAATGTACACATACAGTGAAGCAATGTCCTTACATATTAAAAGAAAGCATTTAGATTACAAATATTTACATACGATTAAAAAAAAAGTTATATATCGGTAGCAGATGCCATGTATCATGCATTTTCGATGTTACACACTGCCCATCGCGACTTTGGATGCCCCCTGGTCCCGTTGTGGGCACGTGACGAGGTAACAAAAGTATGTAAGTGGGGCAGAGATGGAGGAGGAGGAGGAGGAGGTTAGTGTTTAACGAGGTAATTAGAGACGGAGCGCAAGCTCGGGTGAGGGAAGGATGTGGAAGGAAATCGGCCGCACCGTTTCAAAGGAACCATCCCGGCATTTGCCTGAAGCGATTTAGGGAAATCACGGAAAACCTAAATCAGAATGGCCGGAGACGGGATTGAGTAGGGCAGACACGGACGGGTGATCACCCTAGCGAAGATGTGGTCTGCAAATAGGGATATCCACAAGCAACTTTGACAAAGGGCAGGTTATCGTTACGCAGAGCATATGAACGAGTATCTCGAAATCGGCGAAGCTGGTCGAATGTTCACGTACTGCTGTCGTGAGCATCTACGGAAAGAGGTAGGAGAACAGTGAATCTACCATAAGGCGCTAAATGATTGGACGTCCATGACACTTCTCAAAATGTGGGGTTCGGAGGCTTATCTGCTATGTAAAGTAGAGCAGACAGTGATCTGTGGCATCTCTTCCGAAAGAGCACGATGCTGGTGGAAGCTCAAGTGTTTCGGAGCACATCGTTCATCGTCGATTGGTGAACATGGAGCTGTGCAGCTCACCACCCCTAGTCCTAACGTGTTGACTCAACGACAACGTCAATCAGGACTGCAGTGGGCAGCACGGGACCATCGGGATTCGACTGTCGATCAAGGGAAACGTATTATGCTATGGGAGACATTCCCCTGTGCTTGCAGGGGACCTGTAGTAGTAACAGAAGACACGGCGACACGTGCGAATCACCTGTATCGGTTCATGTTTGATGTCTTCGACGGCAATATGATCTTCCAGCAGTGTAATTCTCCGTGGCTCGGAGCCATAACCGAACTACAGGCGTTTGAGGAGCATTATGGTGAACTGACGTTGATGTCTCGGCAACCAAATTCAATTGATGTAAATCCATTGCAGCCTATCTGGATCGCTATCTGGGGCCATCATCACTTACGAAAATCAGCGGCCAATTATTTACGGAAATTACGTGAACTGTGCGTAGACACCTAATGCCACATATCTCCACAAACCTACTAACAAACTATCGGATCCCTAATACGCACCGGCCAATGTGGCCGAGCGGCTCTAGGCGCTTCAGTCTGGCACCTCGCGACCACTCCGGTTGCTGGTTCGAATCTTGCCTCGGGCATGGATGTGTGTTATTTCCTTAGGTTAGTTAGGTTTAAGTAGTTCTAAGTTCTAGGGGACTGATGACAAAAAGTGTTAAGTCCCATAGTGCTCAGAGCCATTTGAACCTAATACGCAGAATCAGTTATGTATTTCGTTCCAAAGACGGAGAAACAAGCTATTAGCCACGTGGTCACAATGTTCTTTGTCATCAGCTTGCAGACTCATGTCACTGATGTCGACTGAGTAGGATTTGGAAACGTGTACTATCTTCGAACGTTATGAATTACCTCGAAGAAAAGAATCTATTGACACAGAGCATAGATTGAAAAAAGTATTGTCGTTGTGAAACGCGATTAGCTCTTATTCACACGAAATACTGAGTTCTATCGACAGGGGATTACGAATTGATTCCATATTTCCAAATATGCAAAAGCTTTTGACACTGTTCGTCACGAGTCGCTTCTCATCAAACTGCGAGCCTTTATAATACCGTCGCAGTTGTGCGACTGAATTTGTGATTTTCTGTCACAAAGGCTACAGTTCATAGTAACTGACCTGATGTCAATGAATAAAACAGAATTGATTACTGGTTTTACCCAAGGAAGTTTCATAGTCAGTTTACTGTTCCTAAACTATCTAAAAGAATTAAGAGAGAATCTGCACTACACCTATCCGCCCACTTGTGGAGTATTTCTGCGCAGTGTGCGATCCACATCACATAGGGTTCGCCGAAGACACAGAAAAAGTTTAATTATGGGCAGCTCGTTTTGTGTTATAGCGAAATAGGGGAGAGAGTGTCACCGATGTGATATACGAGTAAGGGTGGTAGTCATTAAGACAGAGGCGTTTCTCGTTGCGGTGAGATTTTTTCACGATAACTTTCTTTACCTAATCCGAATATATTTTGTGGAATACGACCTATAGAGAGAGGAATATCCATCGTAATAACATAAGAGAAGTCAGAGTTCGCAAAGTAAGATTTACGCGTTCATTTTTCCCAAGTGCTATGCAAGAGTGGAATGACCGAGAAATGGTCTGAAAGTGGATCGATGAATCGTCTGCCACGCACTTATCTGTGAATTGCAAAATGATTATGTAGATGTAGACGTAGGAAGAGTAGGGCAAAGTTGGCGTTCATGACTATCGCGGATTACGGAGACAGGGAAAGTGCACACAAACGGATTTGTTAGTGATTTTAAAACAGAATCAAGATTAGGGTTTAACGTTCTGTCGACGACGGGGCCATAACAATCGTAGCGCAAACTCTCATCTGAGGAAGATAGCGAATAGAGTGGACCGCGTTCGTTTCAAGAAAACCGTGTCGGGGCAGCGCAGTGTAGCCGCTGGTCTCAGGCTTCTTGTAACGGTCCACGCGACTTCCACAGTCGGAGGTTCGAGTCCTCCCTCGGGCATGGGTGTGTGTTTCGTCCTTAGCGTAAGTTAGTTTAAGTTAGATTAAGCAGTGTGTAAGCTTAGCGACCGATGACCTCTGCAGTTTGGCCCCATAAGATCTTACCACAAGTTTCCAATTTTCCAAATCGTGTCGACATTTGGCTCAAACGGTTTATCTAAACTAAGGCAAATGTAAACCGAATCAAAGTCGCTGTCGCCCCCCAGAACGATTCCGTTGTGCTAACCACTGTACGACCTCGTTTGGTAAGAATTTTCTAGAGTCAGGCCAGCTGCGTCTTGCTGAAGATACTGCACACAGCCTTCTTAGGAAAGCTCCAAGCCGCCTACGTCTCAGTCGCGCCTTAGTTAAGGTTAAGCTCCAAAGAGGGCACAGCCATCAAGAACTATGGTTCAAATGGCTCTGAGCACTACGGGACTTAAAATCTTTGGTCATCAGTCCCCTAGAACTTAGAACTACTTAAACCTAACTAACCTAAGGACATCACGAGGCAGAGAAAATCCCTGACCCCGCCGGGAATCGAACCCGGGAACCCGTGCGTGGGAAGCGAGAACGCATCAAGAACTATGACACACATCTGCCTTATCCCACACAAATAGATCCCGAGTGGACATACATCCGCCAAATGCGAACAGGCTCCCCTCAGCAAGTAGTGCTTCAGGACTGTCGCCGAACAATGGCCAGACAGCGTCAGGACAGTGGCTCAGCAAGTGTCTCGTGACTCATCTACAGTCGCCACTTGAAACGTAAACGCTGGTAGTCTGTCGGATAAACAATTCGCATACCTCGTTGGTCCACGGACGCCGCATGGCGTAATGTTGTGGAAGCTGCACAGTGCGTCAAGGAGACAGCTGCTCGTCATTTTCGGGTGCTTACTGTTGTGCTGCTGCAGTGGCTCGGTAATGTATGCGCTGACTCGCTAGAAAAGCGTACGTGCGAAGAGGTGGGGCTATAGCGTCATCGTAGATGAATGACAGAGCACAGAGACATCCAAGGACCCCTGTTGGAGAAACGGGCCACTAGCTTCGACCGCGCGATACGGGGAAAAGGCGGACGCGGATCACGTCCCGGCGCGCGGGCAGAATGGTTCAAATTGCTCTGAGCACTATGGGACTTAACATCTGAGGTCATCAGTCCCCTAGAACTTAGAACTACTTAAATTTAAATAACCTAAGGACATTACACACATCCACGCCCGAGGCAGGATTCGAACCTGCGACCGTAGCAGTCGCGTGGTTCTGGACGGAAGCGCCTAGAACCGCTCGGCCACCACGGCCGGACGCGCGGTCAGAGTGCTCGCACCCAATTTAAGTGTGCGGACTCCCAATTTCCCCTCTGAGTAGACTCGCCTTCGTTCGTCCACGATGCCTTAGTACTGCCAATGCTGGGTCCCAGCCTTGCTGAGTTGAAATGTGTATCTGTTAATCCGGTCGTTATTTATACCTGTTTGGCTGCTTCGTTAATGATTAAGTCCAAATACGTGGAAGCTGACGTAGGGGTCTCCGTAGTTCTTGCTATGTCCCGTGTCAAGACAGTGCTCAGCAACAGCAGAATTTTCTGGCAGACCTAATCTGGTGTGACGTCAATGTTCATAGCATCTGTCTTTAACACTGCGACACTGGCACGGGATTTTATACATCCCTGGCCTCCTTATATGTAGGTTGCCTTCAACAGAACCAAACATCGTTTGTCCTCGCGCCGGAAGGCGGAAGACCAATTTTATTTGATGTTGACTTGAACAGCCTGCCGATCTTAAAGGACACGCCACGAACATAGGATAGAAAAGCTATCCTCTTGCAGTTCTCCGTTTGATCTGCCTGTTCTTGAGACATAGGGCGTGGATGTTGAAACGCATTACGAATATGTTTATCAGAGTCCCCGTTTTGTACAAAGACAGAGCGAGGACGGCTAAGCTCTGCTGATAAGTTTCCTGCATGAACGAGAGATTGTAATATGTCACTGCGTTGAGATGAGCGATGGCAGCTCGTAGCTCGGAAATAAAGTTCAGTATGTTTTCGTTAACGAAACACACGATGGACTAAGGAAGCGCCTTTTTTTTTTAATTCTCTTTCCACGAAGACAAGCTGTAGAAAATCTCGCCGTATGCAGTCAGCCGTTATCTTGCTGAAATATATGCTCTGAATGGCTTGGTACGGTGGGCGAGAAAACAAGACATATAATGTCGACAACGTAGCGCTGTTCTAGAATAGTGCCGCGGATGACAACCAAACGTGCCCTGGATGAAACCAAATGGCACCTTAGAATATCACTCCTGGTTGGTGGGCCGTAATCCCACTCTTGAACGCCTCTTTTATTTCCGCCATTGTTTCTGGACGTATAGGTCGAACAGCAGGGTCGACGGGCTACGTCCCTGTCTTACACCCTTTTTAGTCCGACGATTTAGTTCTTCGTCTTCCACTCATACTATTCCCTCTTGGTTAACGTACATATTGTATATTACCCGCCTATACGTCTAGTTTACCCCACGTATTCTCAGAATTTCTAACATCTTGCTCCATTTGACACTCTCGAACGCTTCCTGCAGATCGACAAACCGAATAAACGTGTCTTGATTTTCCTTTAGTCATGCTTCCGTTAACAGCGGCAACGTCAGAACTGCCTCTCTGGTGACCTTACCTTTCCTAAAGCCAAAGTGATCGTCGTCTAACATACCAACAATTTTCTTTTTCATTACTCTGTATTTTATTGTCAGAAACATGGATGTGTGAGCTGATTAACTGATTGCGCGATAATTCTCGCACTTGTCGGCTGTCGCAGTCTTGGGAAATGTGTGGATGATGTTTCTCCGAAAGTGTGATGATACCGGGTGGTTATAATTACACTTTCCCTATTTAACATGTTATAACACGGAAACTAATTAACCGAACGAGTACCAAAATTGCTAGCGTTAATGTCCAGAGTATGGGGTGTGTGACTTCCATACGTCACAGCGCCACCGTCCAGTTCCATCTACGGCCACCATGTGCCGTGACCAGTCATCACGATTCACGGTGTCACACACCCGACCACTTGCAATCCACTTGTTGACCTGTCAACACGAGTTTGGCCAAAAGGAGCAGGGCGTTATTGGGGAAGCTCATTATCAAAATAGCAGTAATGCTGCAGCTGCACTTCGAGAAAGGATTAGGGAAGGGTCCTCTTTCTCCACCTGCTGAGCGGAGCATGATGAAGAAGTTCGAATTAATTGGAGAACTGGACATCGCTCCGGGAAGAGGCCGACGACCGGTTGCACCACAGGTGGTTGATGAAATCGCTGTTGCTATGGCAGACAACATATAACACCATAGCTTAGACACTACATACCGTTGATTCATTTAGCTTTCTATTTTGTTCAACGTCCCATCGTTGAACTTCTGTAATTAGTGTACGATTAATTCGATACTATAATGAAGAATAATCTCTGTAATATGCACAATAAGAGCAAATGATCTTTTGTCTTCCTCATATAATCTATTTGGTTATCTTTAAGATTAAATAATTTTATTTAAATAATTTTGTGTAGAACTACCAATATATGCAAATATTTTTTATTTGAAATGTTTGTTTGCTGTTATGCAAACTGCTGACCTTCACTTAGGGTTCTTAGTTATTTTGTATGTAAAAGGTGTTGTGGTTCCCCTCGGGAACGGAACTGTGTAGCGCGCGCAAATTGTGGTTAGCCTAGCTACAAAAGGTGGAAGAAAGAGTCAGTCGGGGACGAGCTACCAAACTATCATATAAAAGTTGTCCATTGTGCTGCTTCCGAGAGAGGCTTTTCCTGACGCTTTCCATTGCCTCGGATGGATGGATAAAGAGCTGGAACTATTCTGAAATTGGTGTCTATCTACGCCACCAAGAAATGACAGAGTCCAGCAATTCTACCTGCAAATCCACCTACCAATATGCAATCGCCACCACATTGATCAATCACTGTAATGGAACACTATAGTAATGTGCTGTGAAGGATCAGCTCAGGATGTTATAGTGTACCCAAATATAAGGTAAAATATGACTGAACTCTTGTACCTACCGTGATTTATCCTCAGTCACATATCCACTTAGTGTCCCCCCCCCCCCCCGCCCCCCACTCTAAAGTGTTAACCGAGTGTCCTTTATTGAAGGCATATTAAAATTGGTATGGCTATAAGTGTGCTAAAATTAATATTGTTTGTTGAAAGGCTCTTACAAATATCCCAAATTTGTGTTTCAGTGTAGTAAAAGTTGAAAACTGCAATTGTGGAAAGTAATATGTTCATGCTCGTTAAGGGCTTGTTTCTTCAGTGTATTGAAAGTGTGTTTAGTTTGCCCTGTTACAGTGCTCAAGATTAATGCCCTCCTCCATTGAAAGTAGTTAAAATGCTCAAAGTTACTTAATTAGAGAAAGTTCAGTTACTCTTGCTATTCAAGTCAAATTCTTTACAATATTGGGTCCCCCTTGTGTACTGAAAGTGCATATTAATAGTGTAATAGGATCCACAGTTTATCCTTTACGCTCATGATAAATAACAATTAATAGAAAGACCACTATCTATGACACCAGTAACTTTTTTATTCAAAATTCAGTGAGAAATTGTCAGTGAAATACATCTAGCTTTCGTTCTAAATACAAAAGTATTTAGCTGAGAGAGACTTAACCTATGACCAGTTCATAATTTTGCAGTGAACTACATTTACAATTTTTTGTCAGATAGGAAAATGTTGAAAAAGTAATACTGAACCTATGTCCAATTTATGATTCTACAGCGAATATTAATAGTAATATTATAAAGACCATTCAGTTTGAATAAGTCCTCAAAGTAAAAGTGTGTATTGTTATCTATTATATTTATGCAAACAGGTTGTTCTGCTCTGTCAGACCCAACCTTACCGTGAACATACGCAGGTGTCAGAGTTCATTGCACTCGCGAGTGGCAAAAGTATAGGCTGTGTTTGCCCATTGAAGTTACATATTTTCAGTTCTTGAATAAGAATGTTACTCATTCTCATGCCTAATTAGGCTGGCGACCGTTTTATTATCATTTGGACGCTGTGTATAGGTAAAATATTGTTTGTTACTGTTTAAATATTTACGTAATTTTGACTTTCACTTTGCCGGCCGTGGTGGCCAAGCGGTTAAAGGCGCTAGAGTCTGGAACCGCGTGACCGCTAAGGTCGCAGGTTCGAATCCTGCCTCGGGCATGGATGTGTGTGATGTCCTTAGGTTAGTTAGGTTTAAGTAGTTCTAAGTTCTAGGGGACTGATGACCTTAGAAGTTAAGTCCCATAGTGCTCAGAGCCATTTGAACCATTTTTGACTTTCACTTCCGATAAGCCACCTCCGTTGGGTACAACACGGTCAACACAAATAAAATCCTTTCAGAGGGTAACACTGCTCAGCTTCTTTATACTATACTTGCTTGAACAAAAATAATTTCACTATACGAACTGCCTCCAGTTTTGAGTTCATGGTATAACAGTAGCAGACGGTAGTGTTACAAACGCTGGCGCAGTTCCCTATCGTCAGGCAGTACACGTGCTGTGTCACGACAGTTGAACATCCTGTGCTCCACTGGATGGAAGGTGCTTCGAACCATTCTCAAATGGTATCCGTACAAGATCCATATGGTACAACAGCTTGCAGCATAGGACGCACAGCGACGTTTTGACTTCGCTCTGAACTATCTCCCAAGGATTGAAGTTGACGAGGGCTGGCCCTGGACCATCCTACAGACGAAGTTCATTTTTCTCTGGTGGGTGAGGTGAACACACAGAACTGCCGATTGTGGGGTTCTTCACCTCCAGTCACTGTGCGTGAAGTTTCTCTGTCTGGTGAATGTGCCACAATATGGTGTGGCTTCAAGGCTACTTTCACGATTGGCCCATTCTTTTCTGAACAGGGCGGCTCTCAAGAACCAAAGACGTGCACTGTAACTGGCCAGCGTTACTGCAATGTGCTTCGCCGGCGTGCCAAACCCGCCCTGCAGTAGAGAAACGCATTGAACTCGACAGTTTTCATGCCAGATGGAGTCCCACCGCACATCGTTCGTGAAGTTCATCTGCTTCTCCGAAACACATTTTGAAACGATCGAATTAACAGCCGATAGTTTCCGAATGCTTGGCAGGCACGATCAGCTGATCTCACTCCCTGTGATTTCTGGTTGTGGTGCTACTTGAAGGACAGGGATTAAAAGGGGAACATTCACACATGTGCTGATCTGAAGCGCAGCATATAAAAAGAGATAGCCAGCAGACCTACGGACATGCTTCGTTCTGCTGATCAGAATGCAGTCCTGTGCTTTCAGACTCTTCTGGACACTGATAAGCGCCATACTGAGCCCCTTTTGTAGCAGTAACGGTACCGGTGTGTAATGGTATGATGTACCGTTGTAGCAAATTGAAAGTGTTTCGGTTGAATTGATTCTGCATTATGACTCTTCACCATATCCTTGACATTAATACTGTAAGAAGGATGTTTAGGTTTTTATGTTGGTAACGCCACGTAGCGCTCCGTATGAAAATCACCGACTGTGTTGTGTGCAGTGTGTGGCTGATTTGCGTTGTTGGAATATTCGCTATTGTAGTGTTGGACAGTTGGATGTGAACAGCGCGTAGCGTTGCGCAGTTGGAGGTGAGCCGCCAGCAGTGGTGGATGTGGGGAGAGAGATGGCAGAATTTTATGAGCGGACGATCTGGACGTGTGTCCGAGATATATAATGAGCTTAGAACACTATTAAGGTAAAACATTGTTTGTTCTCTATCAAAATCTTTCATTTGCTAACTATGCCTATCAGTAGTTAGTGCCTTCAGTAGTTAGAATCTTTTATTCAGCTGGCAGTATTGGCGCTCGCTGTATTGCAGTAGTCTGAGTAACGAAGATTATTGTGAGGTAAGTGATTCATGAAAGGTATAGGTTATTGTTAGTCAGGGCCATTCTTTTGTAGGGATTTTTGAAAGTCAGATTGCGTTGCGCTAAAATATTGTGTGTCAGTTTAGTGTTGATCAGAATAAGTAAAGCGAGTAATGTCTGAGTACGTTCAGTTTTGCTCAACTGTTTGAAAATCATATAACGTAGAGGTTTATGAGCACAGTAATTCATTAATTTTTCTAAGGTGACGTTTCAGTACTACAAAGTTTGGTCCTCGTACGGTAAATAGTTTCCCCACTGTAATGCGTTAAATATGGAAAGTTTAATTACAACCTCCTGGTGTACCCATAGTCTCGTTATCCTACACACCTCCGTCAATAGTCGGTTTGTTGCCACTTCCCCTAATGATTTTAGAAATTCCGACGGAATGTTATCCATCGCTTCCGCCTTATATGATTTTTGTCAGTCTTCCAAAACTCTTCTGAATTCTGATTCCGATACTGGACCCCCTATGCCTTCCGTGTCGACTAATGTTACTTCTTCTTGAGTTTACTCGCAGGAAATAAACTTTTTTTCTTTTACGTTATGAGAATCATTCTTGTCCGCTTATGGTAGATATAGTGGATAGACTTTAAAGTGGGCTTCACGAAAACAAAAGAGTACTGCATACTTCGATTCATCCGACTCTACGAAGAGTAAGCCAAAATTCGAATGTGGACGTTGCGGAATGACTGTTTGGTTAGAAACGGGCGTGTGTCAACCACGATATTCGAGGAAAGCCGCCTGCAGTAAGGAAAGCCGATCCCGCGCGATGGGAGCGGCGTATGGCGGAGGGTGCTCGCCATGCATGCAGCCTGCCGAAAGACCAATATGGAGGCTGGCCGGGGCGCCGCGGCGCGCCTCGCGTGAATGGCGGATATTGACGCGCCGGCGACGCTGACGGCGTCCCGACGCCGCCGCCGCCGCCGCCGCCGCCGCCGCCGCTGCCGACGCCCGGGCGGCGATAAATTCCAGGGCGCGCGGCGCGCCCCTCACCTCTGACAGGCGGCACCTTTGTGGAGGGAGGGAGGGGGGAAGGGGCAGGGCCTCCAGTCAGCTGCACGGGCCACGGCTGCGAATGGAGGCGCCCGATACCGCCGGCTGTAAATACGTCACCCGGCGTGGCGCCAGATTTATTAGCGCGCCTCTCATTGACGGGCGGACGGCAGAAAAAGAGGAAGGGTGACTGATAACAGGAAACGCCACGCCGGCTCGTAGCGCAGCTCCCCGCAGTCCTTCGTGCTCTTAAAACTGGAGCATGAATCAGGAGGGTAAGAGTATGCACTTAGTGGTTTGGACTTGATAAAAGGTAAAAGATGAGAGATACGTCTCTCAGACTTCACACAAACTATTTCATTGAACTATCAATCAGTAAATTTAGAGTTCAAGATTTTTATCACAATGAAATTTTCACTCTGCAGCGGAGTGCGAGCTGATATGAAACTTACTGGCAGATTAAAACTGTGTGCCAGACAGAGACTCGAACTCAGGACTTTTCTCTTTCGCGGGCAAGTGGTCTACCGTCTGAGGAATACACGCCCGTTTCTAACCAATCAGTCATTCCGCAACGCCCACATTCGAATTTTGGCTTACTCTTCATAGAGTCGAGTGAATCGAGGTATGCCGTACTCTTGTTTTCGTGAAGCCCACTTTAAAGTCTATATACTATATCTAACATAAGCGGACTAGGACGATTCTCATTACGTAAGAGAAAAAAGTTTATTTCCTGCAAGCAAACTTAAGAAGAAGAAACAGGAGTCGACACGGAATGCATAGGGTGTCCAGTACAGCAATAAGAATTCAGAAGAGCTTTGGAAGACTTAAAATAATCAGCTTTAGTTCTGCCAGTATCTCCTTTCCTACCTTCCAAACTTCACAGAAGATCTCCTGCGAAACTTGCAGGACCACCATCCTGGAAGACGTTTCACGATTTTTATCTCTCACAACTTAAAAAAAAAGAAAAAGAAAACAGAAAATATAACAGTTACATACTCTTACCTTGCTAGAAGGGTAAGTGTACGTGGGTAGAGTGGACAAGATGTACGCACTAGATTTGGCTTAGCAATGATCGCGCACAAAAGGCTCACAGCTTTTGAAGTAGTAGGGTATTCTGCCTTACGGCAGGTCTTGCCATGGGTTAAGCTTCTTCCACTTTTGTCTGTCCATATGTAGGCGCCTCGGTGGTCCCGGTCGCTTACGGTGTACTGGATGGCCGAGCGGTGACCTCTCCAGTTGTCAGGATGCTAGGAAATGGCTGTAGAAGCGTCAGAAACGCCAAAGAAACATTATTAACTCATAACATCCTTATTCCTGCCGAGTACAATGTGGCTTGGTGATATCAGCAACCTTCCCCGAGTCCTCGCTGACTCGTAACGATGACACCAGATCCGGGCCGCACAGTCTTGCTAGCGCAGCGCCGCGTGCTGTGACCTAGCTGTGGAATGTCCTTACTTCGGCCGCGCGTGGCTGGCGGCGCCCGGCTGCGGACAGCAAGCCGCTGCGTGTAGAGGCTCCGGGTTGGGAATTCCCGGCGCTGTCGGCACCAGAAGCGTTCTCGTAGTGCGGAGTGTACTCTGTCCCACCCCGTCTTCTTACCTGCTCCTCCTGGTGGCTCGTCTGCGGTGGACGGGCGGAACGGGCTGCAGTTCCCCAGCGCCGTCGGCTCACCCGGTTGTGACGGCGGATGCACAGGCCCCACTTATACTGCTGATTCATCTGTCGTACTCGCCCCTTAGGTGTTCCTGCGACGGATTTACGTGTTGTTGTGGCAGACTTACGCGAAATTGTGAAATGCAGTACAGCTGACGCTATACCTCTGTCTTGCACTCTACGAAAGTGTCCGTCTAACACAAACCCGCGTGCTAAGCAATTCTCTCTCGCCTGCTGTGTGTAACCAGGCCATTTCCCCCACGTGGCGACACATTCCGATATACGTGCAATCCTCCTACCTCTGGCTCTCGGCATAGGCAACGAAATTTTGAAAATATTTCACGTTTCCAACTCTTTACTATTCCGCGACACTACATACAGCCAGTCTTTTCATTTCTGAATATTTGCCTCCTTTGACATTGTCCAGGATTTGATATGTTCTCTTTCCTCTTACCCTTTTTCCCTCCACCATTCCTTCTATTCCTTCCTTCAATAAACAGTCCCTCCTCAAACAATATCCAATCCAATTCCGTTTTCTCTTTCTGATGACTTTCAGCATGTTTCTTTCTTCTCCAACTCTTCTTAATACTTCTTCATTCCTTACTCGGTCTTCCCATTTCGCTTTTTCCATCCTTCTCCATATCCGTATCTCTAGTGCCACCAATATTCTTTCATCTTCCTTCCTCAACGTCCAGGTCTCCGCACCACATAGTGCAACGCTCCAGGTGTAACATTTGGCAACTCTTTTCCTCAGATCTTTGTTTAGTGGTGCATAAAGTAATTTCTATTTCCTCTTGAATCCTTCTTTTGCCATTGTGATTCTTTTCCTAATTTCTGTTGAGCAACACATATCATCTATTATTATACTTCGCAAGCCATGATGATGAGGTCCCATACTCCGAGGAGCGTACGGGACGATGCGGGAGACTAGCACCGCTGTACGAGGCAAGGTCCTAGCGGAGGTAGTTTGCCATTGCCTTCCTCCGACAGTAATGGGGATGAATGATGATGATACAACAATACCCAGTCATCTCGAGGCAGGAAAAATCCCTGACCCCGCCGGGAATCGAACCCGGTACCCCGTGCGCGGGAAGCGAGAACGCTACCACAAGACTACGAGGTGCAGGGAAGATTTCTAATTTAATTGAGTTTCTATTTTTCCTCGGTTCACATTTTATTTTACGATTTGCTGTGCACCCTGTAAAACTGAGCTAATGCTAAGAGTTTCATTTTCTGTTGTCCTTGGCGCTACATGTGTTTTTGACAGTCTTTAATCTGCTCCAGGACTTAGGTCTACATATCCGCTTCACTTTTGATTCACATCTTTCGCTGCTACCAATGAAGGAGCAAAAAGTTCTTCTTCTATTACATCACGATTAAATGGCCGTATTCGCGTAGCTGAAAAAGCTTTTTCAGCCAGTTTAACTCTTGCAGTAGCTGCGCAAACCTCCCTGAAAACCGCTGCTAAATCGATAGCCTAGGCTTCAGTACTTCTCTTGGGTGTTGGTCAATCAATTTTTCCGCTTTAGCAGCATAAGCAGCTTTCACTGGTCCAAAAAAGCTTTTCTCTAAAGAAAACAAACACACTTCTTACACCACGATTGCGGTGTAGACGCTTTTATTGTTCCAGGACGACCGGGTTCAACAATCTCATGCTGCCGTCATCTGATTTAAGAGGGAAAATTGAAGATAATAATGGGGATGGGATGGAGGGATATTACAGTTCATATTACAGATTTCATAAAATACACTCCTGGAAATGGAAAAAAGAACACATTGACACCGGTGTGTCAGACCCACCATACTTGCTCCGGACACTGCGAGAGGGCTGTACAAGCAATGATCACACGCACGGCACAGCGGACACACCAGAAACCGCGGTGTTGGCCGTCGAATGGCGCTAGCTGCGCAGCATTTGTGCACCGCCGCCGTCAGTGTCAGCCAGTTTGCCGTGGCATACGGAGCTCCATCGCAGTCTTTAACACTGGTAGCATGCCGCGACAGCGTGGACGTGAACCGTATGTGCAGTTGACGGACTTTGAGCGAGGGCGTATAGTGGGCATGCGGGAGGCCGGGTGGACGTACCACCGAATTGCTCAACACGTGGGGCGTGAGGTCTCCACAGTACATCGATATTGTCGCCAGTGGTCGGCGGAAGGTGCACGTGCCCGTCGACCTGGGACCGGGCTGCAGCGACGCACGGATGCACGCCAAGACCGTAGGATCCTACGCAGTGCCGTAGGGGACCGCACCGCCACTTCCCAGCAAATTAGGGACACTGTTGCTCCTGGGGTGTCGGCGAGGACCTTTCGCAACCGTCTCCATGAAGCTGGGCTACGGTCCCGCACACCGTTAGGCCGTCTTCCGCTCACGCCCCAACATCGTGCAGCCCGTCTCCAGTGGTGTCGCGACAGGCGTGAATGGAGGGACGAATGGAGACGTGTAGTCTTCAGCGATGAGAGTCGCTTCTGCCTTGGTGCCAATGATGGTCGTATGCGTGTTTGGCGCCGTGCAGGTGAGCGCCACAATCAGGACTGCATACGACCGAGGCACACTGGGCCAACACCCGGCATCATGGTGTGGGGAGCGATCTCCTACACTGGCCGTACACCACTGGTGATCGTCGAGGGGACACTGAATAGTGCACGGTACATCCAAACCGTCATCGAACCCATCGTTCTACCATTCCTAGACCGGCAAGGGAACTTGCTGTTCCAACAGGACAATGCACGTCCGCATGTATCCCGTGCCACCCAACGTGCTCTAGAAGGTGTAAGTCAACTACCCTGGCCAGCAAGATCTCCGGATCTGTCCCCCATTGAGCATGTTTGGGACTGGATGAAGCGTCGTCTCACGCGGTCTGCACGTCCAGAACGAACGCTGGTCCAACTGAGACGCCAGGTGGAAATGGCATGGCAAGCCGTTCCACAGGACTACATCCAGCATCTCTAGGATCGTCTCCATGGGAGAATAGCAGCCTGCATTGCTGCGAAAGGTGGATATACACTGTACTAGTGCCGACATTGTGCATGCTCTGTTGCCTGTGTCTATGTGCCTGTGGTTCTGTCAGTGTGATCATGTGATGTATCTGACCCCAGGAATGTGTCAATAAAGTTTCCCCTTCCTGGGACAATGAATTCACGGTGTTCTTATTTCAATTTCCAGGAGTGTATATCAAGTTCCACGTACATTATAGGACTTGTTATAAATTTGACATGTTGCTTTACATGAAGTCAAAGCATAAAGTTTGCTCCCCACGTTCGCATATCTTGATCATAATCCAGTTGATAAACTGGACACATATAATAAAATGCACACAGTTGGTAAAATGTATACAGATCAAGAAACCCTCGTATCGTTCATGCGTGTCGGAAGCGGCCATGATTCTCACAAGCTTGTTGCACTACACTACACTACGCTGCTGGCGGTGTGTTGACATTGAGGTCGCAGACCGGTTGCGAAGCTACCTTTTTCGCCATTGGGTGGCGTGTGCTCATTTGCAACACAACCGATCGCCCCACAACACAGTATGTGTTTTATGTAACGGTTGAATAACGTGCCTAGCATGAGATGGGAGAGCTAAAAGTGTTACGAAATTATCGCGACAGAATAAGATATTAAGATAGTAAATTGTTACTTTTACATTATTAAAAAACAGCTATTCACTTCTAAACCTGTTTTATTTCGTTTACAAGAAAAACAAATTAAGCAAAATTGAACAAAATCTTGAGGAAGATAAGAGTAGGCGGTGAACATGTGCTGCGTTCTCTTGGCCTCCTTGTTAGTACTTTACTAAATAACCGTTAGACGCTAGCTCCTCACAGACAGAGAATCTCAGGATTCATGATCTTGTCACTAACGAAGTGCATTTTTACGTGACAAACACTTACGATATGATCGAAAAATTACATCAAGAAGTAAAAACCAAAGGGAATTTTACCTTTGAATTGATTGAAAATGAAGGCAACAGACTAACGGTAAACCGTCGTACTTCAACACAGTTTTAGCAATACTAAAATGTCACAATGGAGATTCTCGCAATCGTTGCCAACAATGCGAAATAGTGCTGCGTAGTGTTACCCGTGCTCTGTGTACTCCCGTCCACCGTTCCTACACTTATTGTTCGTGTTGATCTCTTACAGCAACTGTGGCTGATCGGTTCTAGGCGCTTCAGTCCGGAACTCTGCCGCTGTTACGGTCACAGGCTCGAATCCTGCCTCGGGCATAGATGTGTGTGATGTCCTTAGGTTAGTTAGGTTTAAGTAGTTCTAAGTCTAGGAGACTGGTGACCTCCCATAGAGCTTAATGCCATTTTCTTACAACAGCTTGTCTTACAGGTGAGAAGGGAACTTCATGGGCTCGAACGCTCAGATCTGCACGTAAGCCTTCGTAGAATATTAATTACATATCCCAAAACCAATGGTAATGGCCATTCACTTGCGAAAGTGCTTTTCTTGATGCGTTTGAATGACCCCTTGTTCAACATCTAAATGAGGAAATTTGGTAGGGTGAAGAAACAGAATGTCGATGTAATACGACCAAAAGCATACATTTTTCAATGACGTGGCTTACTATATTTCCCTCTGCATAAAATAAATACGTTATCTGAACAACGAAGTTTTCTACTTACCTGATAGCGTTGCAAAGCTATGCGGCATTCCGATTGTACGTTTGTGGTCAAAGCAAAGTAGAACAATGACAAAGCCACTTTTTCACATTCAACATCACTTCTGGCGTCAAACACTCCAAAACCAAACGCCAAACAAATTACATCTTCAATCAACGATATTTGTAAGTGAACTTCAAAACCTGTCTTTTACTAAACATATTGTGACATAGACTTGTATTTCGGCGCAAAACTTCGATTGTACCTATACCACTGAATGAAGGCTGTGATAAAACCACCATTCGTAGCTCAGGAAATATGCTGCTTTATTGCCTGGGCGTCGGGTGATTAGACGGATGGCGGCGAACCATTACTGAAACACTCCTTTATTAGTCTTGATACCAACGGCCTTGCCGCAGTGGTAACACCGGGTCCCGTCAGATGACCGAAGTTAAGCGCTGTCGGGCTGGGCTAGCACTTGGATGGGTGACCATCTGGTCTGACGAGCGCTGTTGGCAAGTGGCGTGCATTCAGCGCTTGTGAGGCAAGCGAGGAGCTACTTGACTGAGAAGCAGCGACTCCGGTCTCGTAAAATGACATACGGCCAGGATAGCGGAGAGCTGATCCCCATCAGGTCGGATTGAGGGAGGACATAGAAGCAATGCAGAGGCGGGCTGCTAGATTTGTTACTGGTAGGTTTGATCATCACGCGAGTGTTACGGAAATGCTTCAGGAACTCGGGTGGGAGTCTCTAGAGGAAAGGAGGCGTTATTTTCGTGAATCGCTACTGAGGAAATTTAGAAACCAGCATTTGAGGCTGACTGCAGTACAATTTTACTGCCGCCAACTTACATTTCGCGGTAAGACCACATTGATAAGAGAGATTAGCTCTCGTACAGAGGCATATAGGCAATTATTTTTCCCTAGTTATCTTTTGGGAGTGGAACAGGGAGAGAAGATGCTAGTTGTGGTACGAGGTACCCTCCGCCACGCACCGTATGGTGGATTGCGGAGTATGTATGTAGATTTGGATGCCCCTCCATATCCACATACAATGATGCCTGTGGGCTGAGGATGACACGGCGGCCGACCGGTACCGTTGGGCCTTCATGGTCTGTTCGGGTGGAGTTTAGTTTAGTTTTTAGTTTATTAGTCTTGATTAAGATACGGGATTACAGTGAATGGGAGGGTAGAGGCACTTACCTGCCGACACGGTAGGCAGTTTGACTTAGGAGTAAAGGGCACTGGCATCAGCGAAGCTGCTGGAGGTTGACTATACAGCATGTCGCCTCGTGGTTACGGCGTACCGCACCGGGAAGGACAGTGTTTAAAACTTGGTAGCCAGCACAGCCAAAGTTACAGCCGTAAGCACACATGGGCAGTGAGGTCCACAGGAACCAGTGAAGAGCAACAGAGATACCGGACAGCCTCCAGTCCCACTGAGTGAGATGACGCAATGGTTAGCACATTGGACTGGCATTCGGGAGAATGACGGTTCAAATCCGCGTCTGGCCATCCAGATTTAGATCTTCCGTGATTTCCCTAAATCGCTGCAGGCAAATTCTGGGAAGGTTCCTTTCATACCCAATTTCCTTCCCCATCCTTGAAAGAATCTGAGCTTATGCTCCGTCTCTAAGGACTCTGTCAACGCAACGTTAAACTCTACTTTTCCTTCCTTCCTCCAGTCGAGGCTCAAACACGCGAGCGACCAAGGAGGGGGCCGCCAGCAGAAAACAGTCACACTGCAGTGCGAAGGCGTCAGCTTGTCTGGATGTGGATCCAGATCAAGCAGACACCTACAGGTACTTGAGAGGAAATCTTTGAAACGTGACTGTATTCTTAATCTTGCACTGCAATTGTCTTCGCCTTGAAGTTAACAGCTGATGAAGGCGGGCGGTGTTTGGCATCACGTACACACCCCATTATGATCACGTACAGACAATGTTGGCGAGGATCTGGGGGTTAGGGGTGATATTTATGAACCTGCTGTCCCAATACTTTGCCAACAGAAGCACCGCCACCGCTGAAGGGACGACGGGCTGTAGCGGCCCAGTCTCGCCATTCGGTGGCGATGACGACATTTGTTCTGATTTTCTTGCTGTATTAGCTCCTACAGGAATCTAGCCAGAGCCGTGATACTGCCCTTCAAAGACGATCGATAGCTCTTTCTGCTTCGTCAGATTTTTGAATAAGTCCTCTTTCATTCTGAATACTCCTTGTGAAACGGTGTGGGAATTTCAGGCTGACACTCGCTTCCCTTTGTAAGATGTCATTTTGCTGAGTGTCGCAGGAACAGCTCATCGCACCAGGAGGAGTCGAACATCAACAATACATTCCTTTGGTTAACATTACCTACAGGACGGTAGCTGGAGACACAGTAACAAATTGCCAGCCAAGTGTTGGGGGACACTATCCTAACGCTACTTTCGCGAGGTTAGGAGGAAACTCCGTTTCGTGCATCTAGCCAGTCACTCGGCCAAAAATAGCGGGAACACCTTTAACGGACACGCGTATCACTGCTGAATACCTGCGGTGAGAACCAAGGAAAGTCGATAATACTTCTAGTGCGGATAATCCTCTCTGACCTACACCTGTATCTTCAGAATTGTTGATCTATTCATTCAAACTTTGTAAAGTTACTCCGTGGGTGGGACGTTAGGAAAAGTTTGCTGTCTTTCTCGTAAAATAAAGAATGACATTCCAAAACGCACCTTTGCCAAGAGCTTAAGTACTGCTCAACCAGACAACAGGAGAAACACAGTCGGTGGGATTTGACAGGCGAAACAGAAAAGCCTCATAACTGCATTGAAATGAAGTGGGCTAGTACACACCCATTTCACTGTGTGGCTGATTAACCACAAACGTCACGCACGCTCAGCGGATGAAATGTTACTCACGCACAGTGAAAACGCTCAATGGCCACTTTGGAGGGCAATAGCATGTGAAGAAATGGTGTCAATATCTCGCGCGACCAAGCATCCGGACACTTGTGACCGTGGACATTTGCGGTTTTACCTGTTCCGAAAGCTTGGGTACCCTTGTCTCTTCCTCCTCCAATACTGACCGAGCCCTGGAATCCCCTGGACTGTGTTTTTTAAGCCTCACAAAAGTACCCCTAAACAGCTTAATGATGAAACTAGCTGGTCGCAGATCGGTTTACTAGCATCTAATCGATAACCAGTGGGATTTGGCTTAACGGACCCAACATGAAACATCACTCAAATGACCTTCCTGTCACCAGAAATTACAGTTACAGCAAACTTTTTTCAAGAGAAATTTGCTGTTTAGTGACCACATTTCCTTTCTCTGTTCCGAACGTTGTCCTTCGACACATTTTTAATGAATTTTTGACCGCAATCTTAGTGAGTGAATTAACATGCAGTATTTCTTTCTTCTTTTCAACCATTCCGATACTCGTCTGTTCCTTCCTGATTACGTTTTGGACTGCCAATCATAGTACTTAAAATAGTCACAAATGCAGTGCCCAAAATAATTAGTGAACATTAGCATTCTTTTTACATCGTTCTTTCACTATTCCTTCCATGGCGAAGAGCTGTTTCTACCGCAGGCTGTAAGTGTCGAAAAAAGCTACCGCACAAAGGGAGGATGGTGCCAAACTGTATTTACGACTGGCAGAACTAATTACGGTTGACATGGTCGATGGTATTGCTTTCGTTTCCCAAAAATTTTAAATATATCGATTTCCGGATACTAAAAAGGCGTTCTATTTATTTTGTTTATTTAGTGTATGGCTAATACAGACGCATCATAAAATTAAATTACGTATACATATGTACATATTGACACACAAGAAACTTAAGTTTGTCTTTACAACTGAATATCAGTCCTTCAATCCGGCGCACTGCATCTGGAGTTCCTAGCAAGAAGTCCTCTTCAGCATCGTGATAGGCTCGAATCCTGCATTCACTGACAGTGTGGTGAACAGTTTGGTATGGAGCCCCGCAGTCACAGGCTGGATTAGGCAGCTTCTACCACTCAAAGAGAGCATCCCTGCATCGGTCATGGCCGGTACGGATTCTGTTGAGAAGAGTCCAGGCCATGCGTGGTAGGTCGAATCCACTTGGAAGTTTAGCACCTGAGAAGATGTTATACAGGTTCACATATGTCACGGCTTCCCACCGGCCTTTCCATTCTTCAAGAGGTTTGAAATCCTTAGCAACCATGTCAGCAGCATCGCACGGAGTTGGATGGCGTGATTTCAGTGGCAGTTAAAAGTGGCAGGTCGCTATGCACGGGTAGGTTAGGATTCCTGGAGATCTCGTGGAATTTTCTCATAAGGGCAGTACATCTGCGTAGATCAGGAGGCATTATACCGATTAACAGTGGAAGCCAATAATCTGGAGTAGATCTGATTGCGCCAGATATGCGCATTCTCGTATTCAGCTGGTTATCAACAAGCCTTGTATGATGACTGTTCGTCCAAACAGGTGCACAACACTCAGCACTTGAGTACACCAAGCCCAGAGCTGAAGATCGCAGGGTGGTTGCTGAAGATCCCCAGGTAGTTCTGCATAGCTTATGGAGGCTGTTGTTTCGAGTCCTCAACTTTTAAGTTAAGATGTTGTTTGAAGCATAGTGTACGGTCCAGGATGACACCAAGATATTTTGGGTTCCACTTATGACGAAGAATTCTGCCTCTGAAACTTACTTCGCCAACCGATTATTTAAATGGAAGCAACACACTTCTGTTTTACTCACACTGGGTTGGAGTCTCCAGAGTTCCAGAGAGAGAGAGAGTTGTTCTATAGTTCGCTACAATGGAACGTTAGTTAGAAAGACAATGATCAGGCAGAACCACCTACCTACTAGTCAGTATGTCCACCTTTGGCAGCGGCGACGCATCCTGGCATGGAAGCAATGAGGCTTTGGTGGGCCGCTGGAGGGAGTTGGCACCATATCTGCACACACGTCATCTCATTCTCGTAAATTCCGGGGAGGGGGGCGACGAGCTCTGACGCCACGTTCAGTGTCATCGCAGGTGTGATTTGGCGACTTGGGGGCCAGCACATCAATTGGAACTCGCCACTTTGTACCTCGGACCACTCCATCACACTCCTAGCCTTGTGACATTGTGCATTTTCTTGTTGAAAAATGCCACTGCCGTCTGAAACTTTATCGTCATGAAGGGGTGTACGTGGTCTGCAACCATTGTACTATACTCCTTGGCCGTCATGGTGCCTTACTCGAGCTCCGCTGGATAAAAGGATGTCCACGTGAATGTTGGCCAGAGCACAATGGAGCCGCTGCCAGTTTGTCTCCGCATGATGACGGAGGTATCGGGATTCATCGGATCACGCAATGCTCTGCCACTGCGCCAACGTCCGGTGGCAATGGTAACCTTCGCATTTCAGTCGTAGATGCATATGTTGTAGTGTTAATACTGGCACACGCATGTGTCGTCAGCTGCGGAGGCACATAGTTAGTAGTGTTCTGTGCACTTTGTGTTCAGACACAATTGCACTCTGCCCAGCATTAAAACCTGTTAGTCCTGCCTATGTTCGCTGCCTGTCTCGTTTCACCAGTCTGGCCAGCCTACAACGTCCAACATCTGTAGTGAGAGATGGCTGCCCAACCCTACGGCATCCGGATGTGGTTTCACCTTGGTTTCGCCACCTGTTGAAGACACCACAGCACTCCTCGAACACCAGACAAGGTCGTGCAATTTTAGAAATGCTAGTGCCGAGCCTTCGGGCCTTCAAAACCTGCCCTCGTCCAAACTCAGGTAGATCGTGCGCCTTCCCCATTGTACATACGAACTTTTTTTTTTTTTTTTTACATTTAACCACATTCGAAACCCACCGCCTTGATAACTATGGTGGGTTGTTAGCTTACTGATTTCAGTATGTCTGCAGCAAGTCATGGTCTCTTAGCCGTTGCAGATACTCACAAATGGTTAGTTTGCGAGTAGCTGCACCGTTTCCGTCCCTAGCCACGAGGAGGCGGACCAGGTCTGTGCTATCACATGCTGCATGCGTGGTTTGCTGTTTCATTTACAAAGTATTAGCATGTTAATAATATTTAGTATAAAATATAAAACTGAATAAAATATAAAGAAAAATGAACATAGTGATTTAAAAGAAGCAAGTATAAAATATAAAACTAGATAAAATATAAAGAAAATATGAACATAGTGATTTAAAAGAAGCAATATTACTTTACACAAATAGAATAAAGGAAAGTATTTACATTTACTGTGAGTTGCTTGTAAGAGTTGCTTTGAACTTGTAGCTTAGAGGCTTGGTTAAAAACAAGTACACATTTCTAATACAGACTACATTGTCTACTTCAACAAGGGGCAGAGGCACTACAGTATTACGATTTGTCTACATTGTTCTACATACACCCTTGTCTCATATGATACTGTTTTAGAACATTTAAAGTAATACTTAATAATGTACTCAATTAATCAAGGCCTGTCACACTCTCTTACGACTGATAAAACTAATAACATGTTAACATATAAATTTTGAGATTGGTTATTGCAGCTAGTTTCAAACAATTACTAATATTTACACAAATTTACTGATAGTCATGCAATTGATCTTCTAAAGGGTCCTGGCCCCATCTAGTCAAAACTGCATTAAAGAGATATAAAACATTTTTATAGATATAATACATAAAGGAGGGAATGTGGCTCTAGGTAGTACAAGTATATATAAGATATAAACATAAAGGTTCTAAGCAAAGTATATATAAGATATAAACATAAAGGTTCTAAGCAGTACAATTATATACAACACCCATAACAGCTGGCACAGGCCCTTCAAAAGTAGCTACTTTGGAAATTATAGTTCCTGTTTTGGGCATCACAAATTTAAACAAATTTACTGATATTTATACAATCTGCCTTCTGTAGGGTCCTGCCACCATCTAGTTAAAATTGCATTTAAAAGATGTAAAACATTAATGATACAAAACATAAAAGGCTCTCTGCAGTACAATTGTGTTTAATGCACATCACAGCAGGCACAGGCCCTTCAAGTGCAGCTACTTTATGATATAGTATAATTACCAAGGGTGTAGTGGGTAGTAACGACTTTAGACATTTCCAGATCTCTGTTTTTTGTCTGATTCAGTCCTTTCTAGTGTGGAGTTTTCATATAGCTAAAAAACCTTCATAATTACTGCCAGGCTAGATGCTTCAATTCAGTCTCATTCTAGGTCCACTGTGTATCACTTTCAGAATTAGTATCAGTACTTGTTTCTGTAGTGTAATTTAGGCCTTGTGTACTATGATGTCTCTGTCTCCAACCATTGGGATTCTGCCTTCTAAAAAGGTCATACATTTCTGTAGAGACCTTGTCTGTTATGTCATTGAGTGTGTTCCATGTGTCTTGGTTACGTATTTGTTGTTTTATATGTGTGTCATCTAGCACTTGCCGTACATGCGTAAGGGTGTTACACGTAAGTGCGACATGTTCAGGGGTCCCCAGGTCCCCACAGACACACATGTCACTCTCGGCTGATCCAACACGTGTTAAATGTACTGTGTATGGCCCATGACCCGTTAAAAAGTGGACCATCCCACGGCTTGGGTCCACATGTGTTAGTCTCAGCCTCTCCTCAATATCTGGAAAAAAAGGAATAGACGCGACGACCCTTATCTGATGAGTCCCATTCCCTTTGCCATGTTGCATTACGCCATTTTTTAAGTCCCAGTCTGTCCCTGATCTCTTCCCCAGTTATCTCCCGCACCTTATCTCCTCTTCGTTTTTGAAGGCAATAGGAGGCAGCCCTATATTTTATTGTGATGTCAATGGGGTAGATTCCCATGACCACACACAGAGCTTCCGCAGATGTCGTGCTGAAAGCGCCAGTCATTCTCAATAGCGTACTTCTCTGTCCTCTTCTAATTAGAGTTTTATTGGTTTGCAGCAATAATCGGTGTGCCCAGGTACTTGCTGCAAAACATGCTATGGCCACAAAGATTGCTATGTGATATGTCCATAGTAGCTTTAGTGGCAATCTGTACTGCGTCGAATTCAACCTGGCGAGCTTGTGCATGATTTTACTGGCTTTATCTATTGTTACTTTCATGTGTTCGCTGAAATTTTGCTTCTCATCTAAGTGTAGGCCGAGGTAGAGCGTAACTTGTTTTCTCTGTATGTTAACATCGTTTAGTTTCAGAACCGGATTTCTCTGCAGTACTCCTTTGAGTAATATGTAAACTGTTTTGTTTGCAGCAATATGAAGTTTATTTTTCTTACACCAACCGTCGATTTTCATGAGGAGTTGCATGCCGTTTTGTTCCAGTGCAGCTCGTGAGTTCGCTGACGTCAGAAGTAGAAGATCGTCAGCATAAGCCACTACCCCTCTTACACGGTGATCTTGGGCCATAATATCCAAGAGGGGCTCAAAGACGATGTCCCAAAAAATCGGGCCGCATATCGAGCCTTGTGGGCAGCCTTTACTAATACGTTTCACTACCTTTCTTGTGCCTCCTCTCCACTCCACTACTCTGTTGCGACAATAGTCTAGTAGACTGTTATATAAAGATGTAGGTAACTGGATCTCTCCGAGGCGAGCAAACAGTGATGGCCACCATAGATTGTCAAAGGCTCCAGCCACATCAATAAGTATAGCCATCACGTACTTGTCAGGAGTGCTGTTCGTAATTTGTAGTGCTTGATTGATAGCATCGTCTATGCACTTCTCCTCTCTGAAGCCATACTGGAAGGGTGTAAGGCCAGTAAGACGTCTTTGTGACTGTAGCCTATCACACAATAGCCTTTCCTGCACCTTTGCCAGTGTGTTTAATAAACATATAGGACGGTATGTTTTAGGATCCGTCGGATCCTTGTCCTCGGACTTTTTTATAATGACCGCCTCAGCTGTTTTCCACAAATGTGGGATTCTACCTGTGCTTAAGGCGTCATTGAACAATTTTGTGAGAAGTGGCGTAATTTGGATGACTGCCTGTTTTATTGTTTCTGGAAAGATTTTATCTGGGCCAGGTGCTTTACCACTCTTAAGTTTTTTGATTGCTATTGCGACTTCTTCTTGTGAAAATGGCAAGGTAATTCTGTCATTTATGTAAGTTTCCTTCATTTTACGTCTGAGATCTGACACTGATCATCTTGTGTGTGATCGTCATCTGGCAGCAGTCTGCTTAAAAGATACTCAGCCGAGCTCCGCCATCCCTCCGTCATGGTGCCATCAGATTGTTTTAGTGTCGAGAGTACAGTCGGTGTCCTTAGGCGTTCTGACTGAAGTTTATACGGCTGCCCCCATATGTCTTTTTGTAATTCTGTTTTAACAAAGTTTGTCCAATGATTGTTCCTTGTCTTGTGTAATTCCTCTTTATACTTATGTCTTGCATTTCTATAGAGTTGAAGCCTTATTTGTCTCTCCGGCGCCGTTTTCGCGGTCTGGTAGTGTTTACGTTTTACTCTAGATTCCCTACGCAGTCTGGTTAGTTCCGCTGACCATGGCAGCTGCTTTCCGCCCTTATCATGTACCGTGGGGATAGTTGCACGCTGCGCCTTCTGTAGGACACTAGTTAGAACGTGTGTCCTGTAGTCTACGCTGCCATTGATGGTTGACAAAGTTGCTGCCGTGACCATATCCCTGAGTTTTGGCCAATTTGCCTTACTCATCAATAAACGCTGATGTCGAGTGTCCCTATTTTGTATGGACATAGGACGGTTTATTCCAATGATAATGGGATTATGGTCACTACATGTGGCTCGATCCATAACCTCCCAGGTATTAATGAGTGGTATAGACTTGGTGTTCGCTAGTGAGATGTCAATATTGGTTTCACCTCCGGCATGTCCACGAAAAGTTGGTGGTTGTCCTGCTTTATTTAAGACGAATAGGTTGCATTCATTAATCACATCTATCACTGTTTGTCCCCTCTCATCCGTTCTGCTCGAATGCCACAACGTCAACTTTGCATTTATATCTGCCACAATTAAAAGTTTTTTGTCTTTTGAGAATTGAGCTATGTCCCTTATTTTATCAACAAAAGGTTGGATGTCGTAGGAAAATTGAGCGTAAATTGAGGATATTATCCATATATCTCGTCCTACGGCTATTTCGGCGGTGGCCACATGCTCAGAACATAACTGAGCGATCTTTGTGACTGCAATATTTTTATTTACTACTATTATGGCCGACTTCGTGCCAGACGTGCCAGCAACTGTTATGTAGTTAGAGGGTAGCTCTGGGATCTTGCCGCCACGCAGGAGAGGTTCCTGAACACAGAGGACGTCTGCTTTTACTTCACCCAAGAACCTGCCTAGTTCCATACTAACTGTGGAACTCCTCATACAATTCAGTTGGATCACCTTCAAGGCGGATTTTCCAGAGAAGGAAAACTCACAAGCTGTTTAGGGTCGAAGGAGACTCGTCCATGTATTCTAGCCAGATCCATGGAGATTATGTACAGGTAGTGGGAAACTCGTCTGTGGACACATACAGGTCTGCTGGCGTGAAATTTGTTGTTTATTACAATGCACCACATTGGGTCTGAGCTTCGCCTAACACTAGTTGTTCGCTGTAGAAACCCTAACCCGTTACTTAATGTTTTATGTTTGAGCCAACTTCTATTGTACGACTCTGCATCAATAAGTTTATAAATTCTGACATGTGCTTTTCGGGGAGTTATTTTGGTGTGGTTACTGTAGCTTCCTTCTTGGTTATTGTACGTTGTTAACGATTTCATATTATGTGCGCTCAATCTGCCTTTCATATAGCTGTCTATATGTCGGACACTCAGGGCCCCCCCCTTATTACATACCCTGTTTCTATACATACATGGTATACATCCCACTGTAGTCTCCTCTTGGCACTCAAATTGTTTATGGCCTGTTTTCGCACATTTGCCACATACTGTGGGTTTTTCACAGTACTTCGGCGAGTGCCCAAGACCCCAGCATTTGGAGCATTTTTGAACAGCTACGTAATCTTCGATGTGAAGTGACTCAAACTGTATGTAGACTCTTTCTTTTTGTAAGAGAAGTATTCTAACCCTTGGTGTTACTTCAAGAACATTATTGACAGCTCGTCTTCCCCTTACACCCTTTTTAAATTTAATTTTAACCTCATTTTGGAACTCCTCCTTGTTTATATGCTCACTGAGATTTATTTCATACAACTCCTCTAGGAACTCTTCATCTGTAAGGGATGTTCCTACTCTGTAAACTGCAAGGAGAGGTCTGAATTTCCTAGGTTCCTCACATCTAATGTTTTGTAGGTGTGCCGTTTTTTCTATTAGCTTTTGTTTGTCCTGTTGTGTTTAGGTTTCTATTATTACTGTATTTGCTGTGGATCGTATTGCCTTAATTTTGAGTTTGTCTTGCTTGGGGTTTACACTCTGGGTGATTACCTCACGTATGGACCTGGCATCCTGATTTGTTTCGGATTTAAAAAAGAGAGTACTTGACTGTTTGAATTTTGCCTGCTGTATATGCTCCTGTACCCTGTTCAATGGTCTTGTGCTTGTGGCAGTTACAGCCGAAAAGGACAATGCGAAGGATTTACTTTCATTTTTAAGTTTCTGATTTTCTAGCTTGAGCTCCATAATTTCCGCTTCCAGTTTTTGTATTCGCTCTAACGAATCGGGAGGTGCAGCCGCCGCGAGTTCTTTACGAAGTTCTGCGTTTTCGGATCGGAGCTCCTCATTTTAACCATGCAGCTTGACTTGCCCTAGCGCTAAAGCCCAGATCTTATCCCTTACTTGCGATGTGACTGTGGATGACACTTTTTTCTGCTTTAGTTCTTGCTGAAAGTCAGCTAGAATCTCGTCAACCGCCTGTATCATCCGCGATTCCATTTCAGATCTTTGCGGAATTGATTCAATGGGATATGTCCGCCTTATGGCGCCTGTGTTTCTGGCCACAGGCGTTCCATCACTACTTCGCCTGCTGTTAGACGCAATGGTGATATTTGTACCAGGTGTGCAATCACCACGAGCCTTAGCGGAAGCCAGCTCTGCCCAACTGGTTCTCTCCAGTGTCCGAGTATTTCAGACACGCAGGAGTTTTGAAAATTATGTGAATACCTCCCAAAGTGCTAAGCAAGATACGACAGAAATAGCATACTGTACAAGTTAAACAATTAATAGTTATAAATTAGCTTATTAGTAGTCTTACATCTATCCAAAAGAAAAGTGTATTGGTCCACCAAGTGGCTCTCGTAGTTTGTCTTATTTACGTAGGTTGGAGAAGGCAATGTGCTAACTACAGCGCAGCACGACAACAATCGTGTAACTACATACGGACAGCACGCTCACTGATAGTACATGCACCGTGTGTGTGTCTACACTGGACTCGCATTCGGGAGGACGACGGTTCAATCCCGTCTCCGGCCATCCTGATTTAGGTTTTCCGGGATTTCCCTACATTGCTTCAGGCAAATGCCGGGATGGTTTCTTTGAAAGGGCACGGCCGATATCCTTCCCCATCCTTCCCTCACCCTAGCTTGCGCTCCGTCTCTAGTGACCTCGTTGTCGATGGGACGTTAACCTCTAATCTCCTCCTCCGTGTGTGTGTCTGACTAGCAGTCATTCCTCGCCAGGTGACGCTGCTATCGCTTGGACGGGTTTATATCGATAGTGGGTCTGAGGTCAAAATGTTCTGGCTGAGCTATGTACGTTGGTACTAGAAGCAACTGCTGTATCTAAAATCCGTCTATGTAGAGGGGCACCAACAGTAATCAAATACGTATTTTCAGTTGCTAACGTGAGTTCAAGAAACCAAGATGTCGAAGGAGGAGACCCCTACCTACTGGCTGTGTCGGGCAAGACTCAGAAATGGTTCAAATGGCTCTGAGCATTATGGGACGTTAGTTCTGAGGTCATCAGTCTCCTAGAACTTAGAACTACTGAAACCTACCTAACCTAAGGACGTCACACACACCCATGCCCGAGGCAGGATTCGAACCTGCGACCGTAGCGGTCACCCGGTTCCAGACTGTAGCGCCTAGAACCGCTAGGCCACCACGACCGGCGGGGAAGTGGCAACAAACCGACGATTGACAGGGGTGTGTGTGCAGGATATACGAGACTAGCGATATACCAGACGGCTGTAATTGAACTTTCCATATTTAACGCGTTGCCGGTTTACGTTACCACTGTTGGTGAATGTCGCTTCGTCGCTAAATAGAACGCGTGCAAAAAATCTGTCATTGTCCCAGTAATTTCTCTTGTGCCCAGTGGCAGAACAATACACGACGTTCAAAGCCATGGCCATGCAATTCCTGGTCCATAGAAATATGGTACGGGTGCAATCGATTCTCAGCACCTACGTTTTTGAGATTCCCGATTCTCGCCCAATTTGACTGCTACTGATTTGCGGATTAGCCGTGACAGAAGCTGAAACACATGCTTGGGCGTCATCATTTGTTGCAGGTCTTGTTTGACGTTTCACATGTAGCTGAACGCTTCCTGTTTCCTTAAATAACGCAACTATCCGGCGAACGTTCCGGACACTTGGATGATGTCGTCCAGGATACCGAGCAGCATACATAGCACAAGCACGTTTGACATTTTGATCACAATAGCCATCCATCAACACAATATCGACCTTTTCCGCAATTGGTAAACGGTCCATTTTAACACGGGTAATGTATCACGAAGTAAATAACGTCCGAACTGGCGGAATGTTACGTGATACCAAGTACTTATACGTTTGTGATTATTACGGCGCCATCTATCACAAAGCGAGAAAACTGGTCCAACTAAAACATTCATATTTCTTTACGTACTACACGAATATGTAATAAAAAATGGGGGTTCCTATTTAAAAAAACGCAGTTGATATCAGTTCGACCTATGACAGCGCCATCTAGTGGGCCAACCATAGCGCCATCTGGTTTCCCCCTTCAAATTAGAAGAGCTTCGTTTTTTGTAGTTTTTTCGATTGATGTTTATTTCTTGAGATATTTGGCCCGTTCACTAGCAATGGACCACCCTGTATACCACCGACAACAGTCGTGGTAGTGCAGTGGTCGGGGTGATGAGTAATAGAAACAATCACGTAACGTTCGAATGCAGTATTAGTTGTGTGCAACTTGATGCACTCGCGCTATTAAGTATCTACGTGTAACGTTACAAATTGACATGAGATGGAACGACCACATAAGATTAGTTGTCGGGAAGGAGCATGGTTAGCTTCGTTTTATTGAGAGAATCCTAGGAGTTAGAATCGGGCCATGTACCTCTTAAAGTCGTATAGTAACTTCTGTTGTCAAAATCTTGATGATTCGACATGACTCAATTTAAACACACTGAAGGTAGCTACTGACTGGTTGAAATATAGATCTACACTAGAAGTAGAGACCTGATCTGCGACTGATTGATTAATTCCTTTTCCTCTTTTGTACTCTACCCCTCCCTTTGTTGTTGTTGCTACTGTCCACGAAGGTGAAATCTTTTCAGAAGATCCGAGAGGAGTAAGATTTACAATAAATTTTTTTGCTTATCTTTTCTCGGCTGGCTCCAATTCTTCATGTCAATGGGTGTACTCTAGAATAAAGGTCTAGGTCGGGGCTAGTTGTGAACTTAACTTTGTTTGTGCAGCAATCCTATCATTACGTTCTGTGAGATATGGTGAGAAGGAAAGAGGGTGTGACAGCTGCTGGGTACACACAGCCAACGAGAGAGAAGCGAACAGATAATGCCTTTAGTCAAATCTATTGACATACATACATATTCTAAAGGCTAATTCTTTGTCAATGCAATGAGTCTCCTCTTTCATAGGCTGTTTGTTTTTAGTTACCTTTTATTGTCTGATCTTATCCTTTCTCAGTGTCTTTGAAATACACTTCATCCTAGGCTGTCTTATTCCTGTCCTTCCCACTTCTTCTTCTTGATCTTCTTCTTCTTCGACAATACAGCCCTTGGTGGGCCTTGGTATCCTCAACAATCTTCCTCCATATCTCTCTGTGCTAAGCCCTTTTATTCCATTCAAGGATCCTGAAGCTGAAATTCTCACATTACAGGTTCTCGTGGTTCAATTGGCCTAAATAATTTTGAAGGATGTCTTTGCAGAATTTTTTTTTCACCATAGTTTACTGAGTAAAATTTTTCTGTATCACACTGTCCTTTGATTTTTCACATTAACAACACCGAAATTACACTGTTCGTCTAAAATACAAAAATACGTCCGATCACATCACGGGCATGCTTACTGCTACTTCACTCTTCGGGAATAACAATATTCGAAAGAGTTTCCAGTTATTGTTGGCAAATGAATTTCTATCAGTTTAGATTATTATTTTAAAAATGAATCCAGAAATAAACATAACAAACAGAACTAGATTGGGTAATTAATAACAGAAATTTTAAGTGTGCAAAGTATTTCGTAATTTTAAATGTTTCTAAAAAAAGAAAAAAAAAACAAATTTAACTGTACATGCAGAGCTAGTACTTATTAATGGTAACAACGAGAATAAAGTAATTCATTTTCATAAATTTTAACTTGAAATACAATATATTGCGTATAAAATTATATTAAAATTTTCAGAAAAGCAGCTCAGATAAAACTGACCTGCAAAATTCCACTCAGGGAACTGGCCAATCCGCTAGAGGCAATATCCCGTTTTTGCATGTAGTCAGTGGCTGTGACTTTAGTTGTATTCTTTACAATCATGGAAAAGTGAAATGCATCACTACAGTGAAAAATAATCCTAATTGCAACAGGACATAGAAATAATTAAAGATCCAAACGCGGACAAGGAGATCACAGTGTGATGTGGTAAAGAATTCTTCGTCTACTTGTATAGTGGTGTAAGGGGAAAGTTTCCGAACCATCCCAGAATCCTACATGAAGTCGGCTTTCAGGAAAACTGTCAACATTGCTTCTCTGCCACCAACTGAGGATGATGCTTGACAACAGTTTTCCGAGTGTACCACCTGGTTGAACAGTGGAAGTGCAGAAATAAGAATCTCGAGGCATAATGGGATTGAACGAGGTCCAAGAATCTTACGGTTCCAACCACTATGCTTCAGCCGCCACCACCCGATGTTACTCTGGCTTATATCGCATGCAAATGCCAAACAGAGTGCCGTGGCTACTCTTGAAGCTGCCGAAGAATAGGCCTCCACTGCTGGAAACACTGGATCAAATGCCACATAGTCTGCGAGAATTTCAGCAACCTGCTACAGAAGAAGCTAAGCCACATTTCACATTGTTTCTATTATAACTGGTACGTGGTCCCTTATTGTACAACACTTACCCCCCATATCTTAGACACCATAAAGAAGAAGCGGGATGGATCATGGTTGGTAGCCACCATTTATAATTAAGACAGTTTATTGACATGCAGCATAACTATTATGCATTTACATGTGTTGTTTGAACACCTGTTAATAGTAAGAGCGATGAATATCACCTAACCGTTTGAATGAACATCGTAGCATACTGAGGGATGAGGAGTTGGGTGTAGGTGGTGGCGCCCGAAATCACGCTAACTTTAATACGCGCTACATGGCATAAGGTTGGTATGACGAAATAAGTCACACAGACCCATTCTGCGGTAAGTTTTGTCATGTTTATTTTCGTGGAAAATGAGCTTTGCCGAAAATAGCGTCATTTCCGAATTATAAGTGAAAAACCCAAAAAGTCCTTTTTTGTGTTTTTTCCATTTTTGACCAATTTCCCGAGCGGAATTTTGGTGAGCCTTTAAAACTTCGGAATGAGAACACTCTAAAACATGTGGAACCCTTGTTAAAAAACATCTGCAAAACTTGACATGTCTAATATCGACCTTCTGGGTCTGTGCATTACACAGCTTTGTTTTTGGTAACGAGTCTTAATTATCATTTATGACGTTGTGAACTTCATGTTGTGATTGCGAATTACTGGTGATGTGATGATGATAGTTTCCGGTGTTTATAACTATTAGAATGTGAAGCAAGTCGTCACTCATTCCTAGCTTGTAGTCATTAATAATTTTAAATATTACGTCCATCATTGCTTTGAAGAGGTCAGTGTTGTGGCTAAAGTGTTTCGGCATCGAAAATAGTTCGCTCAGGTTCATTTACATGTGCTGGAAGTCAATTCGTACCCTTGTCCTTTTTTGGAGGTTCCTAGGCCCCTATTGCAGTGATAAGTATCGTAGTATTTAAAACTGCTGTCTTATGAGCTGATGATTAAAGCTTTGTGAACTAGCACTTAAGAGTTAAAAAAGTCTGTAACAAGGACCACCTAGATTCCGAGCTCAGACATCTAAGAAACGTATTCCGAAAGAACGGCTATAGCGATCGAATTGTCAATTTAACCATTTCTAAGAAACAAAAATGCAGAGATACTCAGGTATGAGAGAATGATCAGTACACTGCAATCTGTCTTTTCATTGCAGCTACTACATATAAGACAGAATCCTCCTCAGACGCTGTATTCAAACCACTTGTCGACCATCGAAGAAAGTTAGAGATGCTGCATCCAGTAGAAGGCAGATCTGGTCTACTGTTCCTGGAATTTATGAAACACCTTGTGAACATGGCCGTAGTTGTACTGGTCAGTCAATACTAACAATTTCACAATGCCGAAAAGGGTAAAGACACCACATTAAATACAGTGAGTTAGATAAATCTACAGTTGGCGAACACAGTCTCTCGAACCAGCATAAGATTCTGTTTCGTAAAACGGAAATATTATCCGATGCAACTACCTACCGATATTCTATCAACAGATACATCGTTGATATGAGAATGTGTCACCGCTTCAACAGAACAGTGGGTTCACCTTAGGGGTGCGTGAAAACTGGGGGCTTAATGCAGAAAGAGAGCAGAGAAACCAATAGACTCGCCCACCATCTAGCGAAATCGCAATCGTTACAAATCTTCTTCAGCCACAGACATCGAGTTGATGCATATGGAATTTCCGTATCGTCGTAACAAAAAATGGTTCAAATGGCTCTGAGCACTATGGGACTTAACATCTGAGGTCATCAGTCCCCTAGAACTTAGAATTACTTAAACCTAACTAACCTAAGGACAGCACACAACACCCAGTCATCACGGGGCAGAGAAAATCCCTGACCCCGCCGGCAATCGTACCTGGGAACCCGGGCGCGGGAAGCGAGAACGCTACCGCACGACCACGAGCTGCAGACTATCGTCGTAACATCTGCCTGACACAATATGGGTAACTAAAGTACCTAACGGTCTTCTTAAGAGTATTTGTAAAAGCCGAGCTTGATAAATACATATGACGCGGAATATATTCCGTGAAGCACTTTTACTGCTACGTCGTCACGAAAAATTGTAAATTTGTGGTAAGTTTTTATGGGACCAAACAGCGGAGGTCATCGGTCCCTAAGCTTACGCAGTACTTAAACTAACTTACGCTAAGGACAACACACACACCCATGCCCGAGGGAGGACTCGAACCTCCGACCGGCGGGAGCCGCGCGGGCAGTGACAAGACTCCCCAGATCGCGCGACTATCCCGCACGGCCGTCGTCACGAAATACTACGATGTTATATCACTCTCAATCTTGTTTGTATTGCTGTAACATTGTATTATCTCTTCTATTATTATCCATCGTTATTTCAACTGTAAATTACTCAGAGAAATCTCACAGGTTCTTCTTAGTCATGTATCAATCCATGGAAAAACGTCACTGTATACTGGCCACAACTTTGTGAACCACCTGATATCCTGGTACACTGCTCTGAAAATATGTAGGAGATGAAGACAGTACAGAGATTTGTAACATATTTTTGATGATAACGAATTTTAACGGAAAATTTCAATGATAGCATTAATAATTATACTTAGATTAGATTAGATTAGATTAGATTAATACTAGTTCCATGGATGATGAATACGATATTTTGTAATGATGTGGAACGAGTCAAATTTTCCAATACATGACATAATTAAGTTAATTTAACAACATACTTAAGTTAATATAACAACTTTTTTATTTTTTGTGTTTTTTTAATTTTTTAATTTTTTTATAATTTGTTTTTCTTAATTTATATCTAAAAATTCCTCTATGGAGTAGAAGGAGTTGTCATTCAGAAATTCTTTTAATTTCTTCTTAAATACTTGTTGGTTATCTGCCAGACTGTTGATAATATTTGGTAAGTGACCAAAGACTTTAGTGGCAGTATAATTCACCCCTTACTGTGCCAAAGTTAAATTTAATCTTGAATAGTGAAGATCATCCTTTCTCCTAGTATTGTAGTTATGCACATTGCTATTACTTTTGAATTGGGTTTGGTTGTTAATAACAAATTTCATAAGAGGGTATATATACAGAGAAGCTACTGCGAATATCCCTAGATCCTTAAATAAATGTCTGCAGGATGATCTTGGGTGGACTCCAGCTATTATTCTGATTACACGCTTTTGTGCAATAAATACTTTATTCCTCAGTGATGAGTTACCCCAAAATATGATACCATATGAAAGCAATGAGTGAAAATAGGCGTAGTAAGCTAATTTACTAAGATGTTTATCACCAAAATTTACAATGACCCATATTGCATAAGTAGCTGAACTCAAACGTTTCAGCAGATCATCAATGTGTTTCTTCCAATTTAATCTCTCATCAATGGACACACCTAAAAATTTGGAATATTCTACCTTAGCTATATGCTTCTGATTAAGGTCTATATTTATTAATGGCGTCATACCATTCACTGTACGGAACTGTATGTACTGTGTCTTATCAAATTTCAGTGAGAGTCCGTTTCCAAGGAACCACTTAGTAATTTTCGGAAAGACAGTATTGACAATTTCATCAGTTAATTCTTGTTTGTCAGGTGTGATTACTATACTTGTATCATCAGCAAAGAGAACTAACTTTGCCTCTTCATGAATATAGAATGGCAAGTCATTAATATATATTAAGAACAACAAAGGACCCAAGACTGACCCTTGTGGAACCCCATTCTTGATAGTTCCCCAGTTTGAGGAATGTGCTGATCTTTGCATATTATGAGAACTGCTTATTTCAACTTTCTGCACTCATCCAGTTAGGTACGAATTGAACCATTTGTGCACTGTCCCACTCATGCCACAATATTTGAGCTTGTCTAGCAGAATTTCATGATTTACACAATCAAAAGCCTTGACTAATGGAAAGACTTGACTAATAATGGAAGATACCTCGAATTCTCCTGTTTCTAAGTACCTTTGTCATGGTTTCTTATGATGTAGGATACGATAGCTTTATATATGAATCTCTCCAGCTCAGAAGACGAGGATGAATGGTTGTGGCCTGAATTTCATTCACGGGCTGGGTCTCAAACTGACATTTCAGTACATATTTTTGATCTAAAAGTAGTCACACACCATATTCTGGCAGACTGAAATGCGATGGTTTGATTCTTGTATTAGTTTCGAATTTCGGCGTTCAAATTACCATCTGTCGTAATGCAGATGACTTACCAGTAATTTTGTTGGAAGGGTTTACTTACGTGTTTCCTTTACTGTATGCCAAAATTTCAACTGGAAACAAATCCACGACTAATCCGTTTCCCTAACATTTACCTGTTTCTGTTTTATACCTGTAAAAGATAGTGTAGACTCTAATGACGCTTCAAACTCACTTCGGTAAGAGAAGTTGTAACACTTACATCGATTAAAAGTAGGTTTATATTATGTAACTGTGTATCTGTATTTGTTGTTGTTGTTGTGGTCTTCAGTCCTGAGACTGGTTTGATGCAGCTCTCCATGCTACTCTATCCTGTACAAGCCTCTTCATCTCCCATTACCTACCGCAACCTACATCCTTCTGAATCTGCTTAGTGTATTCATCTCTTGGTTTCTCTCTACGATTTTTACCCTCCACACTGTCCTCCAAAACAAAATTGGCGATCCCTTGAGGCCTCAGAATTTGTCCTACCAAACCGATCCCTTCTTCTAGTCAAGTTGTGCCACAAACTTCTCTTCTCCCCAATCCTATTCAATACTTCCTCATTAGTTATGTGATCTACCCATCTAGTCTTCAGCATTCTTCTGTAGCACAACATTTCAAAAGCTTCTATTCCCTTCTTGTCCAAACTATTTATCGTCCATGTTTCACTTCCATACATGGCTGCACTCCACACAAATACTTCCAGAAATGTCTTCCTGACACTTAAATCTATACTCGATGTTAACAAATTTCTCTTCTTCAGAAACGCTTTCCTTGCCATTGCCAGTCTACATTTTATATCTTCTCTACTTCGACCATCATCAGTTATTTTGCTCCCCAAATAGCAAAATTCCCTTACTACTTTAAGTGTCTCATTTCCTAATCTAATTCCCTCAGCATCACCCGACTTAATTCGACTACATTCCATTATCCTCGTTTTGCTTTTGTTGATGTTCATCTTATATCCTCCTTTCAAGACACTATCCATTCCGTTTAACTGCTCTTCTCTGACAGAATCTGTATTTATGGAGTGCGTATTTTTTGTTATTTAAAGTCCTTGATTTGTGACAGTGTAATGTTGTTGCTTAATTTGAGGTGTAAGCGGTGCTGATATTCAAGATAGTACAAGCTGGTTAAAAGCTGTGAGCTGTCTGGGGAAGTTAACCTTGCATTACTGCGCAACTGTTTCACCAGGTATCCAGTCTAGCTTACCAAATTCCCAACCAGACTAACATTAATTATAATCTTTTAATAGTCATATGACAACTGGTGATATATATATATATATATATATATATATATATATATATATATATATATACATATATATATATATATATATAAGAAAATTTAAATAAAAAGAAATAAATCAGTTTATATTTGGACATTTATTTTAACATTTAAAATTTCAGCATATTAAACTTGATTCATAACTGGTGCCTTGTTTAGGATTGTGAAAATGTGAGTTTCTAATCTTACGGAACACATCAAATATGGAGCCAAGATTGGGAGACTGCATATAACACTGCATTCACAAAATAACACATGAAGAACGTTGAAACATATGCAAGAGGAAATTAACCACAACCAACCGATTCAATTTTCACCCAAAGAAGTTACGTTCGTAGCACAATCCTGTCCATCATGTAATTACCACACACTGATATACTAAATTCATACTAAGTCTCTGTGAAATCTTCCCAAAAAGAATAGCAGAGGGCTACTTTGATGATTACACCACATGCTACACGTGGTCAACTTGGTTTACACAAAGCGTGTAACTCCACAATAATTTTGATAGTTAAAATAAATTAGATCGAAAAGCAATTTACAAAAGAAAAACCTAGAACTGGTTACTATCGCCTTACTATTAACCTGATGGGTCAAACAATCGTATAAGCACGTGGTACTGGTCTCACAAAGTACACCCCACATGGGTTGAACATAGAGAAAAGTTGCTATATTGAAAAATATTGTCAAGACGAGACTTTATAATCTCATGCACATTCGCATTGAAGGTTGATGATGCTAGTTAGAGTTGCTGATCAACACGTGGTTCCACTTTACTCACAAAGTAGTGACAGAGCAACTACCGGAATATATTCTGAACTTCACACTCGAATTACATTGCGTTTGAATTTAAGATAACATTAGATATTTTAGAGCTAAACCTGAAATAGAGGTGATTAAATTTTCAGTTAGGCTGAACTTAAGAAATCCATTGTCCTACGGACTTAGCAGACACGCGCTTAGCCGGAGATCTTACCACTTCAGACGCTCGCTGCGGACTGACTGACGTGGTCCCTTCCTGAGGGTGGCTCACAAATTCAAACGGAAGTGGCCAGAGAGGCAGCTTCCTATACCAACATGACAAGGGACGGACAGGACCATACTAAGAATAGAAACCTCTCTGCTTTTAGAAAGCGTAGCTACCTGTTCCGACGTTGGTCGTACTGTTCTCTAGCAGACAGGCTTGTCTGCTACCCTCAAGCATGCAACTAGAAATACATTTGCTCATTCATCCTCTCACGCAGAAGGGAAGGGGTATGACAGTATCTCATCATATACAGTATATAAAAGAAAGCGGATGTAGGTTCCGTATGAGACTGTGTGACATGAATTACATATAAACTGTGTTTTAAAGTGTAGTAGTGTGACAGATCATTCTTGTTTATGTAACACATTTCACTGCTCAGTCTCCTCCCAGATAGTCAGAAACACCACAATAAATTTAGAAGAAGAATTTATGCCGTAAATGACAACAGATTTAAGAAATTAACATGAAAGGAATGCAACAGAAACCTTTCAACAGGAAAATTAGAGTTTTGTAACGTGTATGTAAAAAAAAGTAAAATGATTTGTTAAAATGATTAATTATTATAATATGTGGATGTTTATAAAAATAAAATGTTTATTGAAAGCCGGTTCATGCTTAGGGCACTTGTACACTCCCGGAAATGGAAAAAAGAACACATTGACACCGGTGTGTCAGACCCACCATACTTGCTCCGGACACTGCGAGAGGGCTGTACAAGCAATGATCACACGCACGGCACAGCGGACACACCAGGAACCGCGGTGTTGGCCGTCGAATGGCGCTAGCTGCGCAGCATTTGTGCACCGCCGCCGTCAGTGTCAGCCAGTTTGCCGTGGCATACGGAGCTCCATCGCAGTCTTTAACACTGATAGCATGCCGCGACAGCGTGGACGTGAACCGTATGTGCAGTTGACGGACTTTGAGCGAGGGCGTATAGTGGGCATGCGGGAGGCCGGGTGGACGTACCGCCGAATTGCTCAACACGTGGGGCGTGAGGTCTCCACAGTACATCGATGTTGTCGCCAGTGGTCGGCGGAAGGTGCACGTGCCCGTCGACCTGGGACCGGACCGCAGCGACGCACGGATGCACGCCAAGACCGTAGGATCCTACGCAGTGCCGTAGGGGACCGCACCGCCACTTCCCAGCCAATTAGGGACACTGTTGCTCCTGGGGTATCGGCGAGGACCATTCGCAACCGTCTCCATGAAGCTGGGCTACGGTCCCGCACACCGTTAGGCCGTCTTCCGCTCACGCCCCAACATCGTGCAGCCCGCCTCCAGTGGTGTCGCGACAGGCGTGAATGGAGGGACGAATGGAGACGTGTCGTCTTCAGCGATGAGCGTCGCTTCTGCCTTGGTGCCAATGATGGTCGTATGCGTGTTTGGCGCCGTGCAGGTGAGCGCCACAATCAGGACTGCATACGACCGAGGCACACAGGGCCAACACCCGGCATCATGGTGTGGGGAGCGATCTCCTACACTGGCCGTACACCACTGGTGATCGTCGAGGGGACACTGAATAGTGCACGGTACATCCAAACCGTCATCGAACCCATTGTTCTACCATTCCTAGACCGGCAAGGGAACTTGCTGTTCCCACAGGACAATGCACGTCCGCATGTATCCCGTGCCACCCAACGTGCTCTAGAAGGTGTAAGTCAACTACCCTGGCCAGCAAGATCTCCGGATCTGTCCCCCATTGAGCATGTTTGGGACTGGATGAAGCGTCGTCTCACGCGGTCTGCACCTCCAGCACGAACGCTGGTCCAACTGAGGCGCCAGGTGGAAATGGCATGGCAAGCCGTTCCACAGGACTACATCCTGCATCTCTACGATCGTCTCCATGGGAGAATAGCAGCCTGCATTGCTGCGAAAGGTGGATATACACTGTACTAGTGCCGACATTGTGCATGCTCTGTTGCCTGTGTCTATGTGCCAGTGGTTCTGTCAGTATGATCATGTGATGTATCTGACCCCAGGAATGTGTCAATAAAGTTTCCCCTTCCTGGGACAATGAATTCACGGTGTTCTTATTTCAATTTCCAGGAGTGTATTTGTAGTATATAAAAGATGCGGTGAAGTCCCTCCGTGACGGAAGTGGCATGGTGGGATGTAAAAGGTGGTTTTGGTGGTCGTACTGAGCGGCTCCTTTGTGTGAACGGCACGCAGTATGTGGCCAGCTGTAGCATATGTAAGTAGGCTGTTTAGGTTTTTTTATTGGTAACGCCACGTAGCGCTCTGTATGAACATCACTGGCTGTGCTGTGTGCAGTCTGTGGCTAGTTTTCATTGTTGTCTGCCATTGTAGTGTTGGGCAGCTGGATGTTAACAGCGCGTAGCGTGGTGCAGTTGGAGGTGAGCCGCCAGCAGTGGTGGATGTGGGGAGGGAAATGGCGGAGTTTTGAAATTTGTAAGACTGGATGTCATGAACTGCTATATATATTATGACTTTTGATGACTATTAAGGCAAATACATTGTTTGTTCTCTATTAAAATCTTTCATTTGCTAACTATGCCTATCAGTAGTTAGTGCCATCCGTAGTTTGAACCTTTTATTTAGCTGGCAGTAGTGGCGCTCACTGTATTGCAGTAGTTCGAGTAACCAAGATTTTTGTGAGGTAAGTGATTTGGGAAAGGTATAGGTTAATGTTAGTCAGGGCCATTCTTTTGTAGGGATTTTTGAAAGTCAGATTGCGTTGCGCTAAAAATATTGTGTGTCAGTTTAAGCACAGTCATGTATAATTGTTCAAAGGGGACGTTTCACATGGTACACTTCGACGGTGCTAAGACAGGCAGTTGGAAGTTGCTTGACAAAGGATTCGCCTCGGATGTGGATCTGGCCATTATTTGGTATTCTCGGCAAAAAGGAATGGCTCTAATATGGTGGAAATCCGACTCCAAGAAGAGAGTTTATAAAGCTTTCTAACATCAAGAGCCGTGAGTACAGTTACCCGCCATGTCCCTTGCCACCAATCTTCGCCACCGCTTCTCTAACTTCACACATTCAGTAATATATATGGGCATGGACCGCTTAATTTGTGTGGTTTGAATAATAATCACAAAAATAAATTTGTGTCCAGAACCATATTTTCTATCCTGATCACGAACCTACGCAGGGTCCTCACCTAAGTGCTACTAAAACCGAGTATCCTGGTTTATGTTAAAAATTCTTGCATTCAAGTGTTCAAAAGTGATTTTTTTCTGACGTAAAAGGATTACTTAAAGTTAAAAACACAAAAGTAAAGTTAGATGGGATTTTACTAAAGTATCCTTAGTTTATTACAGATTTTACTAAAGTAGCCTTAGTTTATTATAAAGTATAGTTTTATAGGAATACAGTACAAAATTGTGTAAATATTATTGTCTAAAATACATGGTTCACAGGTGATAAAAGGCAAATAAGTTAACATCATTTCAAAAATATTGTGGTTTTGATTTCTATCGTAAATGGTTCCGTTTTTGAATTTAATTAGACTCAGTATTAAATATCATTGTCTTGTAAAGTAAATTATGTACCACTCCAAGTGAAGTAAATAATTAACTTCGTTTGAATGAGTCTTTTCTACTGGAGTAATGCTAGAGCTTGACTAGTGAAACTATACTAGTTTATGGGTCCCCATCATGTTCTCCACTTATTAGAAAGAAAACTGAACAATTACTGCTGCTAAGGAAAGCTGATATATGTAGAGGAGTTTAAACGGTGTATTTATTTTTAATTATTTTATTTATTATTTATTATTTTATTTATTATTATATTTATCTTTATTTGTTTTGTTTTTTTCATACCAACTGAGATAGAAGCTCTCATGTCCAAATTTAGTTCTGCTCTTCTTGCAGTAACATTTTAGTATTTGATTACATAATGATCTTGAGTGTAGCTGTCATTAATATGAGCTTTGTGCAAATTTGCTTTCTATAATTACTGGTGTGTGCATTATTGGTAACTGCTGCTGCACACAGTTCAGAGTGCACCGTGCCGGTTTCTATTCTGTGTGATACTGAAAAGGAAATATTAACGAACATAACTTCAATAACCAATATACAGTTTTCTTACACATATGTTTACAAATTAATGTGTGCCTAATTGGGCTGGATGTCGTTTATTTATATATGTTTTTCATTCACTTATGATTTTACCCATTGCATTAACCCTCAAGGTTAAAGGCCGTTTGGTATTTTACTGTTAATTTCATCGTATTCAAAATATCTTTGTCCATTGTTTTCGAAATCCTCTCAGAGGATCACATTAGTTTGTTTCAAGGCTGGTTACTGTTATATGTGGCTTCTCCCGTGACATGACTAAAGGTTCAGTTGATAGGGAAAGTGACATACATGTTAGTGTTATAAAGTGACTTACCTCTTTTTCCCTGTACGCGTCCGTTGCTTGATTTGGAGAAATAAGTATGCAGTAATTTACCTTGGTCTTGATGATCGCCAGGAATACCAAAGAGAATTAAAAAAAAAACTTGATGGAAACTTTAATCGGTGTAAAACTGAAGCAAGTCAGCCCTCCCCGTGCTCCATTAGCACAGAAGTGAAGTCAGCGGAGAGGGGCGTGCATTTAATGATATATTAGGCAATCACGAGTGTTCAGAGTTTTTTTACTGTAATATACGTTCTAATACCAATCGATAAATAATATGGCTGCTAAAACTGTGCGGTTTGCTGCTGTACGACTCTTCAGAATTTTTCTTCTACAACACGTAGATTTATAATGCAATGCAGTGGATAATATGACCGTTAAAACTGCCCTGTTTATCTGCAGCCGTCACTATGAAACAACGTTGTACAATGAGCTACAACGAAAGCAGAAAAAAAAGTAAGCTGATGTCCATTTTCCTTCCTTTCGCAACAGAGCACACAACGACTGTGATTGCGCCCCAGCTATCCGTGAATCTGCGGTGGCATCTGCTGCTGGCTCGTCCGCTTTGTCCTCAGAGAAGCCTCGAAGCTGACCATTAGGCTAATGGCTCAGCATCCGCTGCCTGCCTGCCACCAGCAAACGGCGCTGCGCGGAGTTGCTGCCCAGCTTTGCGGAAACATTCGACTCTTCAGTGGCCACCCGAGAGATTTATCTGCAAGATTGTATTGGAGGTACTGTTAGACACTGTAGAGACCCGTGTTACGCCAGCCATACATATTTTTCAGTAAGAGCTCCTCACGCTAGAGGAGAGATATTCATAAACTGTCTATAAGAAAAAAATTAAGCAACGTAACTACGTGATTTTTTAATTTTTTAATTTTTATTTTTTTACAGGTACATGTGTGCAGAACGGAAGTTCATCAAAATCACCTTCCACAGTACTACAGCACGCCGATGGAGGAGCCAAAAAAAGACAATTGACGCAGTGCAGTGCGGCAATTCGCTTTCGACACTATCGGAGATATTAGCTGTGTCATGCCAGTGAAAAGGCTAAAAATATCTTTGAGGATTCTCGTGTGGTAGCCTATATCGATCATTCACTACCTGTCACAGAAAAGTATAGCACCCAAAAGGAAAGGAGGAAACTCGATGAAACTTCATGGGTTGAGTGGGTATGTGATGTTGTTTCAATGCTTACAAAATCGAGTCAGATTTACAAAGAACTTGACAGTATGGGTCTACTTATAATTATGACATTGCACTTCCTCTGACCTAGGGACATGAACTGATTCGGTTGAGGACGGTGTTATGAAGACGGTGTATCCACTCCAGGGGCAAGATGATCCACAACTGTTTAACTAGTGTCTGATACCGTAGATTCTGGCACTGGGGTGAAGATGACGTCCGTGCTGGTGCCACAAATCCTCTATTGGAGACAGATGTGGGATCCTTGCCACGAGATTACCTCAACATCACGCAGATAGCTCATAGAGACATGTTGAATGGTTACCTTCCCCCTTCTTATCTTTTTTCTCTCCCAATACATGTTAGAGGGTGCAGTTTGCGTGTGTGCCAAGGCATATCATATACATGCTGCTTACCCGCTTGATTCAACACTCAGAAGGATTCATTGAAAGGGGACCGGCCCAAAGTTAGTGTCTGGTTGATTAGGTGATTATCATATTAAGATTTCGCAACGGATAACGCGAGGGAGGGCTCGAGCAACCAAGTGGGCAAGTAAATAATTACTGCGTTCTAACATGATCTATATTCTCTATCCCTGTTAATTATCGTTGCCGCCATTTTATCATGACTTCAATTTAGTACTAACATTGTTCTCTACACGGGACGGGGGTGTTACGATCAGTCACCGAGTCCATGAAATTAAGTTCATATGATGTTTCTTATCATTTACCCAGAAGCTTTACAAATGTTATAACCATTTCTTTTACTCGCTACTTAAGCGATCTCACAATTGCAGTTAACAAAGCAAAGACAAGGAAATATCTTATTCAGCACTGAAGGTGCCCATATTATCAGAAAGTTATTCGACGCTCTCTCGCACTGAAGGTGCTTATACTATCAGAGATCTGGTCTCGTTTTTCAATATTGTGCACTGGGAAAGGGGAGGGATCTACTTTGCTGCCTCTACAGTTCGTCTGCTTGGACAGTGATTGAAATTCGCCCACCACGTTGTTACTTGGACCGAATCGTTATGAATAAATTAATGAACCGCGCCTCGGTTTCTCAATGGCCACTCTCTCCATTACTTCTCAGCATCGTTACCTTATTCAAAACTATAGCCAAGATTCATGGCGACAAAACGGGGGAACAAAGCAGACACAAAAATCTCTCGTATACCAAAAAAAGCATCCTATAAAATCTGGCACACGCAACTTAACAATTTACAGCACATGGAAGCATCCTCAACTTAACAATTTTCGAGAACGAACTAGTAGATTCCTAGTCGTGCAATTCTACACCACATGGGTGGTCGACACCAACAGCTAATTTTTCTTTTTTTTTTTGTGCTCACCTCACCGTTCATTCTTGTTTCCAGTCTATACAATTATTCACACGCACTACCTATTATTTACCAGTTAGTTAAGACGCGGAGTCTCTTTTATCCCCGGTTAGTTCCGTGATGAAATAAAATCTTGATTCTTGATTTCATCATTACGGTCGTTTTTCACACCATACATAACGAGGATGATATTTTGCTGTCTGCTATTCCGTTGCTATGACGTTGCTACGTCCAGTTATTTACAACGGTCCGACGTAACTCCAGAGACAACTTATGTTGGAGTAATTTTTTTTTAAGTACGCCGTTATACTGGTTTAAACTAATCACTCTTCACTCTGCATTATTCATGTACTCTCTTAGTTACTTAAAATGTTTGAAGAGTTACGCGACACGTAAGATTTATCTTTTGATTCAGATTTTATTGTTCTTTCGGTCATTAATTGTTTGTCCCTATAACACACGCACACCGATATGTCATTCTAGATTAACTTCTGTTCAGTTCAGCAATCGTGACGCTGACGACAACTTTTGACTAATCGGCGTACTTGTCTTTCTTCGTGTCTACGTTTTATTGTGTCCTACTCAAGACTACGAACTGTTTTTCTGTCGTTGATCCAATGCTCTCAAAGTTTGTAACTGTTCATCAGCACGAAGGCTAAGTCCGAAAAACCAATAGCACACAATTGAAGTCTAACACTCGTCTTACTATACCGTCTCGTTGAGAACGGTAAAGATTAACTTTCATCAGTCTAATGACTGAGCAATACTTCAGTCTCTATCTCACGAATTATCAAATTTCCAAAACTGAAACAATCCAATAGCATTTGCGTCCAGACAACTATAGCAAAAGTACTCTAGAGCGACTCAAGAGCAACTAACTAACTGAACATTTCCATATCCGAGTTGCATTGTAGTCTCACTGAATTTCCTTTTAGATGCGGCTACACTCTCATCCGTGGTAAATGTTATCTTTAACTGAATTACTTTCTTGGATTTAACCTTCGTTCATATGATTTTGAATTTATTCTATAGATGTTTGATAAAGAATCTATGGTAATTTTTTCCTTTTATCCTCCGTTTTTGTATGCTATTCTCAGTATTTGAATAATATAAGTGTTAATCAAAATATTACCAGTGAAGATTTTATCGTCAATAGTTGCCGTCACTGTCAAGATGACTCACTTCCCTACTTTAAGTTTCCACAAAGGTTGTTAATTGGGGTTGTCTGTCCTCGGGGCGTTACATAGTCTAGGTTGCTGCTTGCACTTGGGATTAGTCATGAATCAAAAGATTCTTGGGCAAAATTTATGAATTTGGCAGAAAATTACGTCACACGCTTCAAGCCTTAAGTTACGCCCACAAAACACAAGCATTTCCTACCAGGTTCTACACGGAATCATCGTATAAATTTCTCATCAGCAGTTACGACCACGTGGCGGCGTGCGGCCCCATCTTACTTTAGCAAGACCAGTAAGAAGTTCAAAATTGCAAAACGCTACTGCGAAAAGTGGAAATATATGATTTTTGGTACTTTTGCTGCTCTCGTGTGCTGAAGGCACTAACTGATTGCATTACTACGAATGGATAACGTGAGCCCCCATGCCCATCTTTGGAAAAGAAACCCTAACTAAAAGTTTTAATTTTTACAGGCAAAATTTCTCCAAAAAAAAATGAATGGTTGTAACGACATGCTAACTACTTCCAATCTGAAAAAGAGCGGATTAGTAACAATATAATAAATTATAATTGATCCCGCAAAGCGGGATGGTTCCTTTGAAAGGGCACGGCCGACTTCCTTCCCCGTCTTTCCCTAATCCGATGAGACCGATGACCTCGCTGTCTGGTCTCCTCCCCCCAAACAATCCAATCCAATCCAATCCATCCCACAAAGAATTTGGCGGCAAAGACGGAGATCGCCTCCGATTCCGTCCGCTCCAAATGGCTCTGAGCACTATGGGACTTACCTGCTGAGGTCATCAGTCCCCTAGAACTTAGAACTACTTAAACCTAACTAACTTAAGGACATCACACACATCCATGCCCGAGGCAGGATTCGAACCTGGGACCGTAGCGGTCGCGCGGTTCCAGACTGTCCCGACCGCTCAGTTCAACAGCTTCACCTGGAGTGACCCTGTCATGGCGGGCCTCACCCGCCGTTCTCATCCGCGCTGGAGGGGAGGTGAATCCGTTACCAACCCTGAACTACCCCAGGGAAACAGGTGCATCATCGCTGCCCTCACCCCAAATTTATGTTGGCACTACCCAACATACAGAGTGCCACATCTCTGGCTTGCCACTACCAGCAGAACAACTCTTAATACAAACTCAATGTTAATTAACCCAAGGCAACCTTGAGGGGTTAAGGAAAGTAAGTGCATTTATTTAATTATGAATTAAATAAACAGGTAGCCCATTTCCTCACTCGAGTTATAACATTTCTTAAATTTGGAAAAATGATGAAAGTGTCTGAAACACGTATAATATTTAACATAATGGGACGGAACAAGCTAATTATAATGAGATGGAACAAGCTGCTTCCTCTCATCGTGCCATGTGTGGACGAGCATTGTCCTGTTGAATAATGGAACGGCGATACTGTTGCATGAGAGGTAACACATGAGGACGCTGGATGCCTATCACCTACCGTTGTGCTTTCAGAGTTACCCTAGTAATTACCAGCTGTGACCTCAAGTCATACAAATGGCTCCGCACACCATGGCGTCAGGATAAACACCGAAGTGCCTCTACAACCCATAGGATGAATGAGACATCCCCTGACCGCCGCCATAGTGGCCAACGATGGTTATCCGGTGTAGTGCCGAAGCATGACTCATCGCTATACACAACGGCACGACGTTTATCAGCTGACCGTGCTTCCTTGTCAAGGCGCTACGCCAAAGGCAGCCATCTGTGTTCTGGTGCTAGCGGCAGTTAATGCATTGGACGGTAATTCCCAGAATATTACATGGTGTCCAACAGTATGGCAGGCACACGTGTGAAGCGGCTACCAGATCCTTACTGCACAACGCGGCGGTCTTCCTTTGTGGTATTCAGACGTGGTCGACGGGATCCACGACAGTGAATAAGTCTGCCCTCTTGTTGCTAAGCAGGCGAACATCCGTTCACTTACACGTCCGAACGCCCCACAAATGTGAATATTGCGCAATCAGCCCATCCGTCCAAACTGCAACCCACGAGGAGAACTTTTTCAATCTGTGACTGAAAACTTGTCTCACTTCCGTGCGCTGTAGCTCTGTATCCTTCTGACAAATCACTTAACATCTGGCGCTCTTCGTGCCCTTTGTTTGACGCAGTGCACATGCCTTCACAACCGCAGAAATAGCTCTGCCGTCGACCAGTATGAATGCAGCCGTGGAGTTGTTCACTGAAGGGGTGCAAAAATTCCCTGGAAAAGGGACAAGTCTCGCAAGAAGTACCATTATAGGATCAAGAAGAGAGCCGCATGATTTCAATACTGTGTACATTTTGTGCAGGTTTTTCGCTGCGAAATCGCATCTGGAGAAAAATGATAAGGCAAACTTCACTGTTAAACAGTCTTGTGTTTGTGTTCTATAGGTGGCGATTTTGCTCGAATGTGGCCATTTGAAACTTCAAATTGCGCTAAGCTGCAAGTGCTTTGTTCCCTGTTCAGAGCCCCTGCTTCTGAATGAACAAGTCTTCAGTTAACAGCTTAAAATACGAGGCCAGTTCAGAAAGTAAGCTCCGATTGATTGCCAAATTGAAACCACAGTGAACATCAGAAATGTTTTACTTGTAACAATTAGCTACACCTTTCAGCTACTTCTCTACGTAGTCGCCGTTCTGACTTAGACTTTTGTCATAGCGTTGTACCAACTTTTCAATAGCCTCATCATAGAAGGCAGCCGCCAGTGCTTTCCGCCAATTCTCCACGCTGGCCTACACCTCGTTGTCTGTGTCAAAATGTTGTCTTCAAAGACAGCGGCTCATGTGACCAGAGATGAAACTCAGGGGGAGACAATTGCGGACTGTATTGTGGGTAATCTAACATTTCCATTTGAAAACGATGCAGGAGCATCTTCATTGCCCCTGCAGAATGCGGCTGAGAATTGTCTTGAAGAAGAAACAGCACGACAGTTATGTAATGTTAGCTGCATAGCTTCAGGCGAAATTTCTCACCAGGCCCTCGTACTTGGCGGCAGACACTATTTTCTAGACATCTTTACGCACTCACTGCGAGCTCAGAAATGAGAAGGGCGACGTGATGCTAACTGGGGTTATACTAGAGACACTACCCAACACATCTGTGCAAAGCTTTATCGGATTTTCATAGTCGTTTCCATTTCGCGACCGATCGGAGCTTACTTTCTGAACGCCCCTCGTATATTCTGTTACTTCAGCTGGTTACCCGCAATGACTACTTTATTGTACTGCAGCCAAAAAATACAAAACTGCACACATTTCAATAGTTGAATAGTCTCTCACGTTCGGGGATAAACTGATTCAGTGCTCACTACGATTGTTACAGCGAGATTTAGATACATATACCTTGGCATGGTAATTTGGCAGCATTGTCTACAATGCGATCAGTGAAAACATTTCTTCCACTATTAAGTAATCTTCCTCCGTGATTTGATGAGATTTCGTTGGCTAGATCAAACAGAATGCTTTTCAAATCCCTTGGCAATTTTAGCTACCTTTCTTCTGTTAGTTTCGGTATGCACTCTTTGTGCAAGACATACCCTACAGATTTACAGACTTCCATTACTGTTTTATGCAGTGCTGTATGTAACGATAATGCAGATCAATTAGAGTGCAGCCATTACCCCGATGTCTGGAAAAGATGAACATCTGACGCTACAGCTCTTGTTTTAATGTTAATTGATCAAACGACTGTACATTTTAAAACGTGGGACTTAGAGGAAGCAGGACAAGGTGTGGATGGGGCCCAATCAGTTACCGTTGGTTGCACAGTAAACACATGCACTTTATTTAAGGAAATAATTTTTTTAAAACAATCGTTTTAGGAAACGTGACTGTAACACAAGCTACACTGATGGCTGAAGGCCTTATTAAGAAAGAATTCAAATTATTTGTCGTCTGATGGCCACGAGCAATACTTCAGAACGATTAACGGCTGAAGGCCTGAATTACAAATGAGGAAGACAATAATACGTTAAAAATACCAAAATAAATTTTAAAACAATCATTAAAATGACTGTTAAACAAACTACACTGATGGCTGAAGGCCTTATTACGAAAGAATTAAAAATTATTTGTCGGCTGAAGGCCAAAAGCAGTACTTCAGAACAATTAGTGACTGAAGGCCTGAATTACAAGTGAGGAAGACGTTGAAAGTACCAAAATAATTTTTAAAACAATAATTTAAAAAAATTGACTGTAACGCAAGCTGCACTGATGCTGAAGGCCTTATTAAGAAGAATTCGAATTATTTGTCGGCTGAAGGCCACAAGCAATAGGAATAATTTAAACAAATATTATTTTTAAGGAATTGACACAATCAGACCAAATAAAAAGAAGGGAGTATCCACAGACAGTGCTCCAAGGATCGACCTGAGAACAGTCCCTACAGCCGCGTAAGCGGTGAGACAGGCAGCCAAGAGTTAAGCTCACCTAACAGGATGGCAACTCAAACTAGGGACAGTTTAAACGCCGATCAATCCTCTTAGCAAATCCACCTAATGTGTGATAGCCAGTACAACGATGGAATAATTCAAACGAGGGCGAAGTGAGAGACAGCACTGCCTCTTCAGAACCCGGTGTTTAAAACATCAAAAGGCAGAAGGAATAAATAGAACCAAGGTAGACAAAAGAAATCACAATCCACACCGCAATCAAGGAGGCTGTCGAACTACACGTCGCGCAGGACAGCATCGGCAAGACGAGAAAAAGTACACTGCCTCAAAAATACGCCAACCTCCAGGGCAGATAACTGGAGCGTTAGCGGCCACTAGGCAGTAAAATACCGCTGGTTGCACTTCGCCAAATAATAACACAAAATACAAAAACTAATAACAGGGAGTAGAAGACGGCTAATAGACTCCGCCAACTTGACGCGATCCACTTGTTGCTGTTCGTCTCACGGCGACCCTGTAAGCAGCAACACCTGAACAAACGGCGTGATCACCAAATAGTGGAGGTGTCACTACTGGATTAATGTGCACTCAGCTCCACGTGTTGGGTCCGGTGGATGACGAGGTTGTGGCCTTCGCAACTACAGTCCGTCGATCCAGCAATGCACGCATGCTGCCAGCAGTCCCGGCATGTCCACGCGCTGCTGGACTTCTCTGCCGCTCCGTCCCAACCGACTACTGACACACCCGACCCGGAAAACACTTCACGTCCTTCCAAAGATAGTACGGGTACTAGATATCGATAAACGCTGCTGCTGCCACTCGCAGACAGACAACGTTAGCAAACGTAGTGGCGCCAATAAACAGAAGAAAAAAACGAAACGCCCCTATTCCTATTACATGATGCCAACCTACCAACGGCAACAACGCGAGCCACACACGGCTCACACTCATTCGAAAATAAAGAATTTGCTTCCATCTTCTGTAAATCCACGAACAGTGTCACGAACGCTACTTTCAGCAGCTGTGAGCAAAATGTTGGGTGAGCCGATTAACGCCCTGTTGCGTTTCTTAAAGTCCTGATAAACGAAATAATCAAACACTGCCAGCTTTCTTCTGGTACATGCTATCAATCTACAGGGTTATTACAAATGATTGAAGCGATTTCACAGCTCTGCAATAACTTTATTATTTGAGATATTTTCACACTGCTTTGCACACACATACAAAAACTCAAAAAGTTTTTTTAGGCATTTACAGATGTTCGATATGTTCCCCTTTAGTGATTCGGCAGGCATCAAGCCGATAATCAAGTTCCTCCCACACTCGGCGCAGCATGTCCCCATCAATGAGTTCGAAAGCATCGTTGATGCGAGCTCGCAGTTCTGGCACGTTTCTTGGTAGAGGAGGTTTAAACACTGAATCTTTCACATAACCCCACAGAAAGAAATCGCATAGGGCTAAGTCGGGAGAGCGTGGAGGCCATGACACGAATTGCTGATCATGATCTTCACCACGACCGATCCATCGGTTTTCCAATCTCCTGATTAAGAAATGCCGAACATCATGATGGAAGTGCGGTGGAGCACCATCCTGTTGAAAGATGAAGTCGACACTGTCGGTCTCCAGTTGTGGCATGAGCCAATTTTCCAGCATGTCCAGCTACACGTGTCCTGTAACGTTTTTTTCGCAGAAGAAAAAGGGGCCGTAAACTTTAAACCGTGAGATTGCACAAAACACGTTAACTTTTGGTGAATTGCGAATTTGCTGCACGAATGCGTGAGGATTCTCTACCGCCCAGATCCGCACATTGTGTCTGTTCACTTCACCATTAAGAAAAAATGCTGCTTCATCACTGAAAAAAAGTTTCGCAATGAACGCATCCTCTTCCATGAGCTGTTGCAACCGCGCCGAAAATTCAAAGCGTTTGACTTTGTCATCGGGTGTCAGGGCTTGTAGCAATTGTAAACGGTAAGGCTTCTGCTTTAGCCTTTTCCGTAAGATTTTCCAAACCGTCGGCTGTGGTACGTTTAGCTCCCTGCTTGCTTTATTCGTCGACTTCCGCGGGCTACGCGTGAAACTTGCCCGCTCGCGTTCAACCGTTTCTTCGCTCACTGCAGGCCGACCCGTTGATTTCCCCTTACAGAGGCATCCAGAAGCTTTAAACTGCGCATACCATCGCCGAATGGAGTTAGCAGTTGGTGGATCTTTGTTGAACTTCGTCCTGAAGTGTCGCTGCACTGTTATGACTGACTGATGTGAGTGCATTTCAAGCACGACATACGCTTTCTCGGCTCCTGTCGCCATTTTGTCTCACTGCGCTCTCGAGCGCGCTGGCGGCAGAAACCTGAAGTGCGGCTTCAGCCGAACAAAACTTTATGAGTTTTTCTACGTATCTGTAGTGTGTCGTGACCACATGTCAATGAATGGAGCTACAGTGAATTTATGAAATCGCTTCAATCATCTGTAATAGCCCTGTAGTTCTGCTGCGCGATTGTCCCTGCCACGCCGTCGTGTGTGTACTGAAACGATTTCTGACGCTGCGATCTCGCTGCAAAACACGCGGCTGTTGCTCGCTTGTGTGCATCGAGCCTTATGTGCTCTAACAGGACCCGTAATAACACTAAACACAACAATAATGCACACTGGTGGCTGTTCTGTATGTCACAGAGAAGTGCAACTCTAATCACTTACGTACTCGCCGATGTTGTGTACGTGCACGAAGTTACACTGACATCCCACCATGTCTTCCACGGGCTTCACCTTTTCTGTCAGGGAGTGTAATTACAGCCGCCGACGTGGCGATCTATAGCGGAATTGTATGAAGTTCCAGTGACACAGTAGACTCTCATCATTGGTGGAAACAGACTTAAAACAGGTGATATGGGGAACTGGAGGCCTCTGAAGCTGAGTGGTCAGCGCGGCTGCTGTCATGTAGGAGACTCGCATTTGATTCCCGGTACTGCCAAGTATTTTTCCATCCCTTAAGAAATGGTACGTGCTACACCTAGCCTCTTGAGGCCAACTGAAAAGCTAGTCCAATCGACCACTAACAAGCGGTTCCGAGGTCAATAAATCCAACAACGACCGGGAAAGCGTGTGTGCTGATCTCATGCCCCTGCAAACTGCATCTGAAGACGCACTGGAAGAGGATAAAACGGCTGTCTGTCGGGCCCGGTTGGACCGCCTGGAGCCTCCAAGCGTAACTGTACCTGTGTACCTTACATTAAGGTAATTAGACTAGACAGTGAGACACTTCAACTAGTGGACAAATTTGGTATGTGGGCAGCAAAAAAACAAAAAAACAAAAAAAGATACAAACTGACCGTAGCGTAACAAGCGTTTGTGAGAGTGAAATTTGTTGACATCTTATATAAATTTAAATGTTGGGAAGTCTTTTCTGGACAACAGAATCATACAGAAACAGTTAAGACAAGAAGGAATAGCAACTTAGTGTGACATGAGTACATGAGAATGCTGAATATTAAACAGGTACCTCCTGTATCTAATGAAGATCTAATGAATCGACTTAGACAGAAAATAAATTTATAGCAAGAGTTGACTAAAACTAATGACAGTTCTACAAAGGTTTACAGGATTCACCTTGAGGCATCAGGGAATAGCTAATTTTGTAATGAACGGAAGTCAGAGGGAAAGGGAGTAATTTTTTTTTTTTAAGTTACCAGTCTTCTGACTGGTTTGATGCGCCCATCAAGAATTCTTTTCCTGTGCCAACCTCTTCATCGCAGAGTAACAGTTGCAACCTACGTCCTCCATGATTTTCTGGATGTATTACAATCTCCTTCTTACCCTACAATTTTTACCCTCTACCGCTCGCTGAAGAACCGTGGAAGGCATTCCCTGATGTGTTAAGAGATCTCCTATCAACCTGTCCCTTTCTATTGTAGTGTTTGCTATATATTCCTTTCCTCGCCAATCTGTGGATAACCTTCTCATCCCTTGCATTATCAATCCTCGTAATTTTGAACGTTCTTCTGTAGAATTCCAAAGGACGACTGAGGCTTCACTGCCGTAAGCAGCTCATACTGATACAGACCGAAGTAATTACCAGAGACGAAGAGACTAGCGCAAAGAGCTGCATCAAAGCAGTCTTCTGCCTGAAGACGACACCAGTTACTCGATGGACACAAACCTTCGCAGTTACTATGCCGCGTGCGTCTCAGTACTCTCTTATCAGTTGAAATGCTCCCGTATCTCGGCAACTTCTGCTTATTAGGCAGTAAGCAGAGGTGGATAACGCGTCTGAAAAACGTGAATATCAGTAGCCAAAGCGCTGGTGTTCGGAAACTGGAACACCACCTCGTATTTTAAATCCGCACGACGCTAGAAATTTGAAACAGAACACTGTGTGATGTGCATATACATCTAAGTGGATGCTCGGCAAATCGCACTTAAGTACCTGATAGGTCGTTCATTGAACCACCTTTACAAAGTACTCTATTATTCCACTCTCGAACAGCGCCCGGAGAAAACGAACGTTTGTATCTTTCCATGCGAGCTCGGATTTCCCTTATTTTTATTATAATGATCTTTTCTACCTAAAGGTCGGGGTCAATAAAATATTTTCGCATTCGCAGGAGAAAGTTGTCGATTAAAATTTCGTGAGAAGATCCCGCCGCAATGAAAAATGCATTTGTTTTAATGGTGCTCATCCGAAATTCTGTATCACGTCCGTGACATTCTCTCCCCTATTTCGCTATAATGTAAAACGTACTACTCTTCTTTGGACTGTCTCGATGTACTCCGTTAATCCTATCTGGTAAGGATCCCAGATGGCACAGCAGTTCTCCAAAAGAGGACGGACAAGCGTAGTGTAGGCAGTCTCTTTAGTAAATCTGTTACATTTTCAAAGTGTTCTGCCAATAAAACGCAGTCTTCGCTTCACCTTCCCCGCAACATTTTCTATGTGTTCTTTCCAATTGAAATAGCTCGTAATTGTAGTTCCTAGGTATTTAGTTGAATTTACGGCCTTTGAATTAGACTGACTTAACGTGTAAGCGAAGTTTGACGGATCCCTTTCAGCGCTCTCGTGGATAACCTCACACTTTTCATTATTTAGGGACAATCGCCAATTTTCAAACCATTTAGATACCTTTTTAAACCGTGTTGCCATTTTTTTGATCTTCTAATGAGTTTACTAGACGATCAACGGCAGCACCATCTGCAAACAACCCAATAGGGCTGCTCAGATTCTCTTAAAACCGTTTATATACACAAGGAACGGGAGAGGGCCTGTAACACAATCTTGGGGAACACCAGAAATCACTTGTGTTTTACTCGATGACTTGCCGTTAGTTACTACGAACTGTGACCTCTCTGACAGTAAATCACGAATCGAGTCACATAACTGAGGCGATACTTCATAAACACGCAATTTCACTATAAGCGGCTTGTGTGGTACAGTGTCAGAGGCCTTTTGGAACTCTAGAAATACGAAATGAGTTTGAAATACGTAGTCATTAGTACTCAAGACTTCATGAGAGTAAAGAGCTAGTTGTGTTTCACAGGAACCATGTTTTCGGAATCCGTGTTAACTGTATATCGAAAGACCGGCCGGCCGGGGTGGCCGAGCGGTTCTAGGCGCTGCAGTTCGGAACCGCGGGATCGCTACGGTCGCAGGTTCGAATCCTGCCTCGGGCATGGATGTGTGTGATGTCCTTACGTTAGTTAGGTTTAACTAGTTCTAAGTTCTCGGGGACTGATGACCTCCGAAGGTAAGTCCCATAGTGCTGAGAGCCATTCAACAGACCGTTCTCTTCGACATAATTCATAACGTTCGGACACAATACATGTTCCAAAATCCTGCTGCTTATCGACGTGATGAATAGGAATTGACCACTTAAATATTCATTTGTTGCGAGGCTTGACAACTTACTAACAGATCATCGAAAAAGCTACTAAGTTTTCAAATCAAGACCTTGTTCACATATTGTTTTGAAAAGTTACTCCACTTTCGTCCAACTGCTCGATGAATGACGTGAACCAATTTGAAACCATACCCATTATCTAGAGAAAGTCCAGGAACCACTGAAGTAATGTTGTAAACGCAGTTTTTCCATGTTATTTTGCGTCATTCACTAACAGTTTAAGAAAAGAACGAACTTGGCGATGAGAGACAGATAAGTATCTCCCACGTGCTAAGGGAAGTAAAGGTCACTTTGTAAATAGACCTATGTATGGTAGTGCAAATTGCTCATCGGAGGATTAATGAGAAACGTGTAACGAAATAAAAAACTCTGATTATTTAGTTGCTGAGCGAGTTAAAATGCATATGCATAACGTGAATTAACTCAATACGCTGACCGTCACGAGAAAATAAAATTTTCTGTCCACTAATTGTAGATCATTAGGAATTATTGGCCACAGTAGATTTACGTAATTATCGCGGAGGAATTTATTCCGCTCATTTTCTTTCCCACATTAATTACTGCAACCAGACTACGCCGGGAACAATCAGAGAATGTATGTTTATTTGCCGGTCATTTATTACTAAAATACGAGTGTATTATTTCAACACACATTTGAGTTACTGAGGGTGGAAATACTGCTTCGTCTGTATCTATCGAGTACAAATTACTGTAAACTGAGTGCTTCAGGGTACATTATTGTACCGCATATTAAGCTATACTCTGGTTTCATTCAGAGGTGGAGTGTGGTAAATATGAATACCCACATTTCAATAGATATTCGATATCCACGTAGATATTATTAGGCTTAATAAATATTGGGGCCTCTACGACAGCTACATATAAACCGTTCGGGAATGTTCGTAGATACCGCCCTGAATACTGAGTGCAACAAACGAAAATGCCTACTAAATGCCACGTTGATCTGAGCAAATCCTTGCGCAGAAAAACCAGGAAGTAGCTATTTCGCGCACGATGAAAAAGGTTAGGGAGGGAGCTGCGCAATCAAAATGAAAAATTTTTCTTTTTTACTCAACGAAATAATTTTTGTGCAACATTAAGAGATGTTAATAAAACTGATTTATTACTAGTTTCCGCAGATAAGACCATCAGTCGACATAAAATTGTTACAGCAGCTTACACGACATCAGTCCTACTGTAGCATCAATGGCAGAGATAAAATATTTAAAAACTCAGTCTGCATTACTTTCCTCGGTGACGAAATGCATCTGTATGTCTGAGTAATCTTAGTACAGAATGCATTTCTATGCTGCTAGGTCGAGTGCACTATATATAATGACCAAAGGTTCGTGGGTTACGTGGTCATTGTAATTATAGTGTTTTTGGGAACAGTATGTTTGGACTTGGGATTGAGGAGATCCCAATGGCGAAAATGGTTTGATCCTGTTTCACTATGTTAAAAAAGAACACCGAAATTGGTTGCATTTGCGATATGCAAATTAAGAGGCTTCAAGAATTTAATGTCAAAAAGTTCTGGAGTGAGGATAAAAAACAAGAGGATACTTGACATGTACATATATGTCTACATCAATACTCTGTTAGCCACCTTTCGGTGTGAACTCGAATCTCTCCAGTTTTATTTTAACGGTCTTTTCACGAGGTATACGCACGAAGGAACAATGTATTGGCTAACTCTCATAGGAAAGTACAGTCGTGCAATTCTAACAGGAAACGACAACAACTCTGTCGAGACATTTGGCAGTGTGACACTGGAGGTGGGTGGGCATCGACATGACACTTTCGCGGTTTCTAAAGCAATCTGTGACGATATGTTCATCTCTTCTTCGGGTCTTCTTTATTTTCGCTAGCAATCCTATGTGGTACGGTCGGCATTCTTAAGAGAAATATTCAACTATTAGTTGGGACATGGTTTCGTATTTACTTCTTTCGTGGATGGATTACTTTTCCTGATGGTTATTACGACGAATTTCAGTGTGGCATTCACCTTTCCTACGATTAATTTTATTTGGCTGTTGCACTTTCAGTCGCTCCGTAAGCGGCCTCCCACATATGTAATGGATGTGACTGACTCCAGTGACTGCTCGGGACAGCTGTGTAATCAATTAACGAGTCGTCCCAGCTATTTGCGTGCATCGCGTTACATTTTTGTATGTTGAACGACAAATGGCGATCATTATACCAAGCGTCGGCCCTCTGCATGTCTTGTCCCTCTGCATTATCTGTTACAATTTTCTAGTGTTGCGACTATCCCGTACACGACATCATATGAGAATTGTTTCATGCAGCTCCCGAGGTTTCCCGCTGGGCGTGTGTAAGCAATACACGGTAGTGAAAATGGGCTCTTCTATGCACACCTTAATATTATGAGCACTAGTTCAGTAGAAGAGATGTGTTTCACAATGTGGGAAGAGGAGAAGTGCTCATGGCTCTTAAGATATGCGTATTAGAGCCCAAGGTTACTCTACTTCCATGGTTAGAATCTGGACTTATCCGGTATTTGTAGAACATTATGAAAAGAAAAGGCTCTAATATTTTTCACTGGACTAATTTCTTGTGTTTTGAAACGCTGTTGGAGAGTATGTATCAGTGAACAGAAGATAATGTTACTTTCCTTAGAACGAACTCAAAGTAGCGGCTTAGTCATTCCTACTCTTCCCATTAGTAGTTATTACTAGTGCGAGTACCTGGCGTTTCCCGGGTATCTATTTAGTCCAGTCTTCTATTGGACCAACTCCTTCCTCCCCTCTCCCTGTTCAGCTCCTCTCCTTTGCCTTCTGCGTCCATCTTCTCCTCTCCTGTCACCTTGTCCATCTCCAACTCTTTCATTTCTTTCCTGTCCATTTCCTCCTTGCCCTCTGTTTCTTCATCTTCTACTCCCCCCTCTCTCTGCCTATTTCTTCCTCCTCCTGCCTCTGTACTTCTCTTCCTCTTTCCTTCCTTTTCCCATGTTTTCCTTTTTCTTCCCTTTGTCTACTTCCCCTCCTTTATCCCTGTCTATCTCCTCCTCCTCCCCCTATCTGTGCCTACTTTATCCTTCCACCTTCCCCCTCCTGTCCATCTCCCCATCCTCTCTTCTCTCTCCACGTTATCACACTTACCCCGACAAGAGGCTGCTGGTTAGTATCCCAAAAGTATTTGTTTTTTGACTGAAATCGTTCCAGGAGTTTCGGATGAGTTTATTACACGTGCCCTAGCTCGCATAAGCAAATGTCAAATACTGTATATTTCAAGCATGTTTAGCATATTTCACGCATATTTGTACACATATTTCACCTTATATGCAGCGAATCTTGCCCAGCAGTTTCATTTTCACGCAGATTAATGTCTGTGACTTCCTATCTCCTTGTTAAAGGTTCAGTTTCCTCCTTCCAGGAACAGCATCAATTTACAAAAATTTCTGGATTTAGTTGGCTGAATATCTTGATTCTTGTCTCACAAATGAAGTATATCTAACGTAGTATATTCTGTAGCAGGACTTCTGTTAACAGTGATGAGCCTATTACTTGAACCAAAGTAAGAGTTTTGCAATCAGACCCAAAACATATCTTGCATATTATTACGAATTAATCGTACCTGCGACAGTCTGAGTGGACGTTTAGAAGTTTTAAAACAGAATGCCTGTGTAGCACGTTTAATGTCTATGAAATTAAGGTGTTTCATTATTTTTAGCTGGAATGGGGGAGGTGATTTAAGGGCATCAACAGTTTTACTGATCCAAGTAGATTCTGCAGTCTTCGTCCTGTGCCTCTTACGCTGTATCAATTGGAAGTGTTGATCTACATCTACATCTGCATGGGCACTCTACAAATCACACCTAAGTGCCTAACAGAGGGTTCAAAAATGGCTCTGAGCACTATGCGACTTAACTTCTGAGGTCATCAGTCGCCTAGAACTTAGAACTAATTAAACCTAACTAACCTAAGGACGTCACACACATCCATACCCGAGGCAGGATTCGAACCTGCGACCATAGCGGTCGCTCGGCTCCAGACTGTAGCGCCTAGAACCGCACGGCCACTTCGGCCGCCTACAGAGGCTTCATCGAACCACCTTCACAATAATTCTCTATTATTCCAATCTTGCGCAGTATGCGGAAAAAAAGCGACCATCTATATCCTTCAATAGTAGTTCTAATTTTCCTTATTTTAATATGATGATCGTTTCTCCCTATGTAAGTCGGCGTCAACAAAATATTTTCGCATTCAGAGGAGAACGTTGGTGATAGAAATTTCGTGGGGAGATTTCGCAGCAACCAAAAAGCCTTTGTTTTAATGAAGTACTCTACAAATCCTATATCACTTCAGTGACACCCTCTGCCCCATTTCTCGAAAGTACAAAATGTGCTACTCTTCTTTGAACTTTCTTGAAGTAGTCGGTTAATCTTCTCTGGTAAAGATTCCAGACCGCACAGCGGTATTCTAAAAGAGGACGGACAAGCGTGGTCTAGGCAGTCTCTTTAGTAGATCTTACTAAGTGTTCTGCCAATAAAACGCAGTCTTTGGTTCGCCTTCCCCACATCATTTCCATGTGTTTTTTTTTCCATTTTAAGTTGTTCATAATTGTAGCTCCTAGGTGTTTGGTTGAATTTGTGGCCTTTAAATTTGACTGATATATCGTGTAACTTAAGTTGAACGGATCCCTTTAAGCACTCATGTAGATGACCTCACACTTTCCGTTATTTACGGTGTCAATCATTTAGGAAGTAGCGCTGTCCTCGGACTGGAAACAGATATGTGATCCTTTTGTACAGCTTCAAGATGTGCACTTAACTGTACAAGTACTGACCTGTAACTTTATTTTTGTTGTGTCCATGGCACCCATCACTAAGCAGAAAAAGTTCACCCAAGTTTATGACGCAATTTTGTATACATAGTTCAAAATCATGGCTGTGGCTTCATTAGGATCTTTCCTTCCTTCATGTTCGAGATAGTGGAAAACTGAAACTTAATCAGCTACCGGAATGTGTATCTCGAAAACATTATACCACAATCGCCTTGCCAAGTAAAGGAATGTGACTGCAAAGGCGGTACGGGCAAATCAGATACAGCCAAACGGCTCTTATTTTACTTTTAGAATACAGTTTAGTTTTATGCTTACAAAAGCTTCTGCGCTTTTCAAGTGCAATGACTTTTGCAGTACTAATTGACTTTTCTCAGAATCTGTTCCTCAGCTTTTAGTTTGTTTAGTGAAACATAAATAGTTGTTGTATCACACCTGCGATATCAAAAATATCTGTTACAAGCTTTATACACTGTCCATTAGCTTTTATAAGCAGGACTGACCTGGTACTTGTGTAACAATTCAAGATGCGTATCACTCATGGTCATATCTTCTGCTAGATAGTTTTTGTTTAGGTTATCACGGAGAGAGTAGTGGAATTACCTAGTATTAAAGAACTTATGTGACATTCAGATAACTGAACAATCGGCTCTGCTTTCTTGTTTGGTCTGTTTTTAAGAGAGTCTCTACCTATGCTTTACAATACTCTTTGGGATTCTCTACAGAATGGGTCTGGTCATTCCGTGAAAGCCAAGGAATACTACTTCACAAACTGGAGTATCCCTACCTTCTAGCCGGCCGGTGTGGCCGTGCGGTTCTAGGCGCTTCAGTCTGGAACCGCGTGACCGCTACGGTCGCAGGTTCGAATCCTTCCTCAGTCATGGATGTGTGTGATGTCCTTAGGTTAGTTAGGTTTAAGTAGTTCTAAGTTCTAGGGGACTGATGACCACAGATGTTAAGCCCCATAGTGCTCAGAGCCATTTGAACCATTTTGAACCTACCTTCTATTCTCATTTGCAAGTAAATGAAGCTGCATGAATAGGACGTCTTCCTTTCTCTGCAGTGTTGGGCCGCTTCCTCTGAATGTACTGGAAAGTAATCACTCCAGTAAGATGAAAATAAGAAACTTACGAACCCTGTCCTTGTCCAGATTTTATGGGAATAGCAAGGGACTAGTCTGCTCTTTGTAGGACAGCAGGATTTCAAATGGAAATTTCTTTTGATCTGTATGGCTTTCGCGGAAACAAATTCCACAGTGAAATAGACGTGGTGACAGAGAAGAGAAGGGCCATATTAGCTCTTAAAGCATGCTTTTGGACTAGTACGGCTTCTACATTAAGCATTTTATTTGCTGAGAAAGGTTAAATTTCATCTCAAAGCTAATCTGGTTTCCCTTACGCGCCTATTTTGTTCATTAGAAGGCAGTGCGGAACTTCATCGAACTCCCTCTGGAAGTCAAATAACACGCCATCAGCCTGGACGCCGGTATCCCTTGCCTTCTGAGCCTTGTGGACGAACAGAACGTTCTGTGTTTCATACGATCGTCGTTTATGGAATCGATGTTGATTCGGCCTTCACAAAGGTCTTAATTCGCGGGCACAAACTGCGTACGCTAAGCGTAAATAAGACAGCGGTTGTAGCGGTGCAGCATTGCACCTGGGTTGCCAGCAGTCCCGCGGCGCGGTGAGGAGATCTGGGGACTCCGCCGTCCGCTAAGTAGTGACTGCTGGAGACGCCGCGTGGCGGCGCTGGCGTCGCCGCAGGCCGCGGGCCGCACCGCACGCAGTAATCCATCACGCCCGGCCGCGCGATTAATCCGAGGCACGCCACGGCCTCACGGCAGCGAAGCAGATTGCAGTTTCAATGTTTAACGCCCGCCCCTACTTGCTGTCCCATCAGGGGCGCTCGTCATTCTTCTCTCGAGAAGCAACAAGGGGAGAACCCATCGCGCCGCGGTCCTGGGACCCAGGAGTACGAGCAGAAATAAATCTGAGCGGAACACAAGTGTATCGCGCTGGTATTTATCTACTACGGCAGGTAACGTAGGAGGGACGCTGGTGGTTTCAAGTCCCACCTACACCTTTGAGGAATGCAGACTGCTGCTCCATTTTTCTTACATTCGTGGACTTATTAATAAAGGAAATACACTTCCTCGATGAGTCCCCGATCATTGTATATTCTTTGTGAATAAAACCATCAAGACGCCTTAATATGTTTCTATATTTATTACATCTTTGTCGCTACTGCTATCATTAGATCGGTATTATGGTATCTACCTTCGTCTTCCATCTTCTGTTTTTTTATATATCCACCCCATGAAGCATGGACCTTGCCGTTGGTGGGGAGGCTTGTGTGCCCCAACGATACAGATCAGATAGCCGTACCGTAGGTGCAACCACAACGGAGGGGTATCTGTTGAGAGGCCAGACAAACGTATGGTTCCTGAAGAGGGGCAGCAGCCTTTTCAGTAGTTGCAGGGGCAACAGTCTGGATGATTGACTGATCTGGCCTTGTAACACTAACCAAAACGGCCTTGCTGTGCTGGTACTGCGAGCGGCTGAAAGCAAGGGGAAACTACAGCCGTAATTTTTCCCGAGGGCATGCAGCTTTACTCTATGATTAAATGATGATGGCGTCCTCTTGGGTAAAATATTCCGGAGGTAAAATAGTCCGGGCAGGGACTACTCAAGAGGACGTCGTTATCGGGAGAAAGAAAACTGGCGTTCCACGGATCGGAGAGTGGAATGGCAGATCCCTTAATCGGGCAGGTAAGTTAGAAAATTTAAAAAGGGAAATGGATAGGTTAAGGTTAGATATAGTGGGAATTAGTGAAGTTCGGTGGCAGGAGGTACAAGACTTTTGGTCAGGTCAATACAAGGTTATATATACAAAATCAAATAGGGGTAATGCAGGAGTAGGTTTAATAATGAATAAAAAAATAGGAGGGCAGGTAAGCTACTACAAACAGCATAGTGAACGCATTATTGTGGCCAAGATAGACATGAAACCCACGCCTACTACAGTAGTACAAGTTTATATGCCAACTAGCTCTGCAGATGATGAAGAAAGTTATGAAATCTATGATGAGATAAAAGAAATTACTCAGGTAGTGAAGGGAGACGAAAATTTAATAGTCATGGGTGACTGGAATTGGACAGTAGGACAAGGAGGAGAAGGAAACGTAGTAGGTGAATATGGCTTGGGGCTAAGAAATGAAAGGGGAAGCCGCCTGGTAGAATTTTGCACAGAGCATCATAGCTAACACTTGGTTCAAGAATCATGAAAGAAGGGTATATACATGGAAGAACCCTGGGGATACTAAAAGGTTTCAGATAGATTATATAATGGTAAGACAGAGATTTAGGAACCAGATTTTAAATTGTAAGACATTTCCAGGGGCAGATGTGGACGCTGACCACAATCTGTTGGTTATGAACTGTAAAATAAAACTGAAGAAAATGCAAAAAGATGGGAATTTAAGGAGATGGGACCTGGATAAACTGAAAGAACCAGAGGTTGTACAGAGTTTCAGGGAGAGCATAAGGGAAGAACTGACAGATATGGGGGAAAGAAATACAGTAGAAGAAGAATGGGTAGCTTTGAGGAATGAAATAGTGAAGGCAGCAGAGGATCAAGTAGGTAAAAAGACGAGGGCTAGTAGAAATCCTAGGGTAACAGAAGAGATACTGAATTTAATTGATGAAACGAGAAAATACAAAAATGCAGTAAGTGAAGCTGGCAAAAAGGAATACAAACGTCCCAAAAATGAGATCGACAGGAAGTGCAAAATGGATAAGCAGGGATGGCTAGAGGACAATGGACATGGAAGACGAGGTAGATGAAGATGAAATGGAAGATATGATACTGCGTGAAGAGTTTGACAGAGCACTGAAAGACCTAAGTCGAAACAAGGCCCCAGGAGTAGACAACATGCCATTAGAACTACTGACAGCCTTGGGAGAGCCAGTCCTGGCAAAACTCTACCATCTGGCGAGCAAGATGTATGATACAGGCGAAATTCCCTCGGCATTCAGAAGAATATAATCATTCCAATCCCAAAGAAAGCAGGTGTTGACAGATGTGAAAATTACCGAACTATCAGTTTAATAAGTTACAGCTGCAAAATGCTAACGCGAATTCTTTACAGACGAATGGAAAAACTGGTAGAAGCCGACCTCGGGGAAGATCAGTTTGGATTCCGTAGAAATGTTGGAACACGTGAGGTAATACTGACCTTACGACTTACCTTAGAAGAAAGATTAAGGAAAGGCAAAGCTACGTTTCTAGCATTTGTAGACTTAGAGAAAGCTTTTGACAATGTTGACTGGAATACTCTCTTTCAAATTCTGAAGGTGGCAGGGGTAAAATACAGGGAGCGAAAGGCTATTTACAATTTGTACAGAAACCAGATGGCAGTTATAAGAGTCGAGGGACATGAAAGGGAAGCAGTGGTTGGGAAGGGAGTGAGATAGGGTTGTAGCCTCTCCTCGATGCTATTCAATCTGTATATTGAGCAAGCAATAGAGGAAACAAAAGAAAAGTTCGGAGTAGGTATTAAAATCCATGGAGAAGAAATAAAAACTTTGAGGTTCGCCGATGACATTGTAATTCTGTCAGAGACTGCAAAGGACTTGGAAGAGCAGTTGAACGGAATGGACAGTGTCTTGAAAGGAGTGTATAAGATGAACATCAACAAAAGCAAAACTAGGATAATGGAATGTAGTCGAATTAAGTCGGGTGATGCTGAGGGAATTAGATTAGTAAATGAGTTTTGCTATTTGTGGAGCAAAATAACTGATGATGGTCGAAGTAAGAAGATATAAAATGTAGACTGGCAATGAGAAGGAAAGTATTTCTGAAGAAGAGAAATTTGTTAACATCGAGTATTGATTTAAGTATCAGGAAGTCGTTTCTGAAAGTATTTGTATCGAGTGTAGCCATGTATGGAAGTGAAACATGGACGATAAATCGTTTGAACAAGAAGAGAATAGAAGCTTTCGAAATGTGGCGCTACAGAAGAATGCTGAAGATTGGATGGGTAGATCACATAACTAATGAGGAAGTATTGAATAGGATTGGGGAGAAGAGATTTTTGTGGCACAACTTGACTAGAAGAAGGGATCGGTTGGTAGGACATGTGGTGAGGCATCAAGGGATCACCAATTTAGTATTGGATGGCAGCTTGGAGGGTAAAAATCGTAGATGGAGACCAAGAGATGAATACACTAAGAAGATTCAGAAGGATGTAGGCTGCAGTAGGAACTGGGAGATGGAGAAGCTTGCACAGGATAGAGTGGCATGGAGAGCTGCATCAAACCAGTCTCAGGACTGAAGACCACAACAACAACAACCATATATACATAAACAGAAGGCACCCACTACAGTTCTGACTGTAACTACAGGCTAATATCAGGCACTCTTGTAAGGATTTTAATTGGTTTCGATTAATAGATACAGTGATTTATGAGGAAGGTTGGTGTATACAATTCACCAACCTTTCCATAAGATTGGCCAAACTGTAATGATTTAATCTCGCAGCAGAGTCAGAAGGATTCCGATGCATCTAATAGTGAGTGGCACTGCGTGACACAGCCTATAAAATTATATTATTTATGTAGCGGCCTCGTGGTGACATGAGGTGAGGTGAAACTGTTGTACGGCTGGACTGTAGCGGGCCCAGGTTTCAGCACACGCGGTGATAGTTCACCGCTACGGGTGAGTCCAGGTACAAGGACGAGCAACATCGGCGGAAATGGGAAAATCACAAACTTTGAAATTAGGACGGTTGTCGCTGGCATGGGATTTGTGCAGGAGATGCACAAAAATGGCTGAGTGTCACAGAATCTTCAAGATGGCTGTCACAGCTCTCTGAGAATATAAAATAATTCACAGTCAAATGTTAATTCAAATCTGAACACATTTTCGATCTCAAAAAAAAGAAGCGTATTCAGTGACACATGTTTACATTATCTTTAAAACGACAGAAATTAATATTTCACAGTGAATACATATTCACACCGTGAGCCTCTGAATTTACAACTTCTAAACGCTTCATGCGATTTCAACAAACGATAACTTGTACGATAGCATTCCACTACAGCTATCATCCCTGAAAGCCACGTATCTGTACCTACGCTATTTCTTTGTTTATTACGTTTCTATATCATTTTACTACGCAAATATTTGTCAGAACATCGTATCCCCGATAATGACACAGAATCTGAATGCGGCATGAATATCCCATATATTGACATACGTGTGTAGTTAGTTAATTAGCAGTTTACTATTTTCACAGTAGCTTCATTTAACTGTTGAGTGCAAGTGATATTAAAGGCTGTGCTAATTTAATTGCATGTGACACCTGCCAAAAGACATTTCCGACAGCAGGTTTAAATGATTGTTTACACAATATTTAAGGACAATCTGTTGCCATTTACTGTGAGAAAATTTGCGCAAGAGTACTGGCTTATTTACTGTGAATGGTCTGAGTCTGAATGAATGTTTATAACATTTCTTTATTTAAATGTTGTTGTAATATATTAGTTAATTTCGAAAGCGGTCAAGCTAATTCAGTGGTGTTAGCAGAGTTCTAGAAAGGTATAGTTTTGGTGGGAAACGCCTTCAGCCAACGGAAAAGGAGAAAGTAGCTAAACACCACGGGAGTCAAGTGGAGGGGGCAGTATTTCGAGTGAAAAGCTCGAGAGAGAGATTCTGGGAATTTCTGCGTGAGTCCTGGACGTAGGTAGATCTGCCAGTTCTTACGTGTGGTTTCAATCGGAAAGGTCTGAAGGTGCTCCAGAGTAGGACTGTAACGTTTTCCGGCGGTATTACGGAACTGAGGATCGACAGAGTATGAGTTACTATTCTTTATATTGCGTGTGATAATTTGTAAATCATCATGTTGATCCTTGAACTATTACGAACTGGTGAATATTTCGTGTACTGTGATAAAAAAGTGGACTTCATTTTCTTGTATGTTTGATTAAATTTATTTTGGATATTCTGCTTCCGGTCTCGTAAATCTCTCAGCGTACATTTTCTGCATTTTATAAACGTATTTTCTCTCTGTATTTTAAATGAATATCGTAGGACCACTTACCCTTTATTTGAGATCCTCTTTCTTGAGTAAACATTATTCGACATAATTGTCTGACGTCTACATCAGTTAAAAACGTCTAGAATAGAACCCTCATTATTATATTATTTATTCAACTTTCATTTTGTATTTCTGTGTATTTTATTAACTCCCAATTCTAGCCAATAGATAGGCTATTTGACTGCAGGATCACAGCTACAGATTATTATTTGTTGCGAGGCAGCTGCGGTGCATGAGAGCAGACGTGCGAAACTCGAGCCTATGAGTACATCAAGCTATTCTATTCAAAGAGAGCCGAGCTCAGCCCAAGTACCTAACGTAAAGTAATCAAAGATAAAGATGCAAGTGGTCTGCTCATTTGGGATGCTGTTTAGAGGAGAAACTCAGCAGCAGAAAACCTTTAGCTGTTGTTGCAAGACACAACCAGACTGCGCTGAAACAAACCATTTCCCTCGTTATACCGACAACAGATAATGTGGATGACACTTAACATATTCAGATATTATTTGTTTGGAAACTTTTAGAATTATAGATAAGAGAGGTAAACCAATAAACACTGCCGAGAAAGGGGTATAGGCATTTTATGATGGATATAGAAATATTTAGAAGTGTTAGTTACATTTCGTTTACAACAATGTATACGCAATGTATGTAAAGTGCACCAACCAAAACATACCAGTAGTAGTTCATGAACATTGGTGGCTTCACGAGCTTCTTAAAGAAGAAACAAGCATGGTCATGACCTTCTTGGTCTCGGAAAAACGAAGGCTGGAATGGGCTTCTGAAATTCCCAGCTAGAAGTTTTCGAAGGACGTATACAGATGGTTCGAGAACACAAAAAAAGATGAAAATATCACATTGTCGATTTCTGCTCCCGTCAGATTACCAATCACAATTTGCTCTCGTAATTAACTGGACATTCTTTGTAGCGCGACCGCTACGGTCGCAGGTTCGAATCCTGCCTCGGGCATGGATGTGTGTGATGTCCTTAGGTTAGTTAGGTTTAAGTAGTTCTAAGTTCTAGGGGACTGATGACCTAAGAAGTTAGGTCCCATAGTGCTCAGAGACATTTGAACCATTTTTGAACATTCTTTGTACAAAAGGCGATGAGCTCCTTAGTTTCAAAGTGTTGTAGGCAGTCGTTTGAGAACAACTGCATACAGAAAAAAATATGTGAATCGAAAATATGTGCTTTCTAATTTTTTGTACAAAGGTAAAACGTTTTCCGAAAAACTGTTTCAGCAAGACATGCAGCTCTGATTCATTTAAATAAAGAAAGTTTTTTCAGCAGAGCAGCAGATGACTAAACCGTCAGCCACCTTCTTCGGTTGAATCAAAATTAGATGCCAACGCAGTTCTTTCTGCAGCGCGGCTAAAAAAATGTTCCACAAACAGTCTGCAACAATGAATTGTGGCAATGTATCTAAACAAGTAATCAATGCATAGAGATGTTTACAAGAGGAATGCTCTCAGGGGTACAAATCTCCATCAGGCATGTTATTCTTCTTTTCTACTTTGTCTCTTTGTCGCCTTCGGACATGATCCACTCAGCCAGCCTCTGATAAATGATGCGCAACAAATTAAAAGATTCACACACACATAGATCCATGATTCAAATAGAATATCTACAATGATTGTAATGAAATCCCTTAAATCATTATGTGCTCCCATCATTGCTCCGATATGTCACTCAAAACGCCACTTAAATATAAAACTGACTACATTCGTGCCTCGTAAGAATTATGATGGTGTGTGGTTCGTAAACTATGATGATAACTATTATATTCAGTTACCTAACATTGTTCTCAGAATTTTATGCATAACTTAGCGCAGTGACCCTTAAAAAATTTACTTCTACTGCAGAGAAGTCTTCCTGCCATAGATACTAAGTGGCATATGCAGGCAGGGTATGTCGCTAGTTACGATTAAGGGAAGATAAAAACGAGACTCTTTTGGTGCATCTTATCAGACTACAAAACATGAAAAATTAAAAAGCAATACAATTTTAAAAAGTTCACTCACCCAAACTTAGACCTCTTAAAACAAAGTTCAGTGTCAGTACCGATAAAACCTATGCCTAATCAGGACATCAACTGTAAACTTGGCTCAAAAAATCTTTCAAAGAACCATTAGCTGCGAGATGGCGCTGATGTTTGGTATGTTGCCTTCAGTTTGTTTTTCTGGTCGGACATGAAAATTATTGATAGTGTTCAAACTACAAACATTCAGAGTCAAACTATAAAAAACAGTTTAAATGAGTATAGTTGCATATTGGTGAATAATTAGTCGTATTGATAGTGGCAACTTGCAAATATGGAATCCTCTTAAATGAGACATGTATTCGTCTATTCTTCTTTAGAATCATATCTATACAACCACAACATTAACTTTAGTATTAAATACATTTTGGATTAACATGACCTTGCGATTACAAAAGTTGTATTTGCTCCTATGGTTGTGTGTGTGTCATACATAAAAACTGTAGCCTACAAAATTGAAACAAAAAAAAGCAAAGTACGAAAATGCGGAGATTTCTAAAACAGATTAGAAATAATAAAACAATCAGTGTACGAAATGAAAGTTTTTGTAAGTTGCAGAAGAACCAGTAACCAACTTTCTGAGAGAGCAACCAGTAGGAACACCACCATTCCGGCAGACGCAAGGTGGTGTGTGGCACAGTGAACAGCATGGGAGCACACCACGGTCAAGGTACGACTCACCAACAACTCCCGAAATCCGTCAAAAAAACGAATTAGGGTGCAGTCCATACTACGTGCGCAAAATAGTTGGTGGAGCTCTGATTTTGTGGGTTCTCCAGTACGTATAAGGCATGTCCTGTTGTGACGTGTGAGACTCATCCCCGTTTTCACTTTTCCGACCTAAGTGACACTTCTACATTTTCAAGTGCGTTGTCAATATGCTACCGCTCTCATCGTAGGAGTGTTTCCAAAACTTTGTCATGAACGTCCTCCCAATTAATCATATATAGAATTATTCGCAATTTTTGCGGATTATTTTAGACACTCCTGAGTCACTGCATTTGTCACGTTTTTTTTTCCAGTTTTGTGGCATAGCCTATTTGCCGAGCTACTTCTGGTCTGGAAGCCTATAATGACTTTAGATTTGCTGAAGCCGTGGTCAATGCTTTCATAATGTACGCCAGTAAATTTTAACGACGTGTGTCTTTTATTATGTGGATGAATCACTGGTTTTGTACTTTTTCTGTATTTAATTTTCTTGTACATCTTGATAATGTAACTGTTACTGTATCCATTTGCACGACAATGCTGCAGAATTACTATAAATTATTTCGCAGTCTATTTCTCATCCAGAGATAACTGCAAGACACTTTGTATCATAGGCGTGATGAACACATATTTATACATTCGGGAAATATGTGATATAGCGTTTATGATCACATTGGTGTTGAATGGTTTTTAGAGTATATTTTGTGCCTTCCACTAACATTATAATCCATTCATCATAAGAATAAACCTGATGTAAACATTGCACTATGTATTGTTCCGCGTTTGCTGGAACCTCATTGGATTTCCGTTTCACGTGGAACTGCAGCCAAGCTGTCTTGAGTATTGTCGAGTATGATAATAAGGGTACGTTTTGTGCCGTGCGTTACGAGCACATCGACTTAGCGATAATACAGGACAACAGCTTTACCGGCGCAGTGAACTTGGACAGCATTGGCCAGTCACCTGGTACAGCTAGCCTGCCGTGATGTGGGCAGCTGCAGTTAAGACGTACCGTAAAAGAGGCGAGCAGAGGAGCGATACAGCTTCGAATGTCATTGAATTTTTAAGCAGAATGAAATAATACGCTGCAATCTACCACAATACGCTCCTTCGACGACTAGACGAAAGCCGCAATACGTTATCGTTTTCAGCTGACGTGCTGTTTTAATTAAAAATAAGAATGATGAAAATTCCTGACTTAACCACAGGGTAATTTTTCTGCATAAGCTTTGTTCAAGAGAGAATTGAGGGATTTTACCGTACAGTTAAATATTGAAGCCACTGAAGGTATTGCTTACAGTCAGTCGTCTGGTAATATCTTAGCTGCTTCCTCATCAGAATCCTAGAAGTACCTTTCAGTTCTGGAAGTATCACCTGCTACGTTGATAACGAGCCTACAAACAACAGAATCCACGAAGCCAACCAGGCGCAGCATTTTCTCTTCTTCTTTTATGGCGAGCCGTTCTATATCCCGCCAGCGTTCGGCAGCGACGTGTAAAAAAGCTGCATGCGTTAGTTGCAGTACGTCTGGCAGATTAACAGTCTTGCTACTTCTCGGGCCAAATCCCGCAGCTTTGCTTCAGATCAGTTATGTTGGGTTCATATTGTAATGGTACAGTAGCAAATGTAAAAATGCAGGATTTGCATGTTGTGTTCGATGCTGTGAAAATGGTTGTTTTTCATGTATCTACGATACTTTTCTACCTCTGTGGTATAAAACGATGGACATGTCCAAATAAAGAGGATTTGATTTTTCATTTTCCTTAAAAATTAAATTGTTGTGTTTTCTAAATTTAAACAACTTTTATGTTTAAGGGTTTGTATTTGAAATGGAAACAGGAATTTCGCGTCCAATATGTAATTAAAACAAGAACACGTGCATTATTCATAAAAATGATGATGAGTTTTATAATTACGAGGTGTAGCTATTTCAAATTGAACGAGAAGAAAAATATGCTGGGGAATGCACAAGAATTTCTGCATTTGATTAACATTCCATTGCGCTACCGACTGCGCTACACGGTCATTGTGAGTTCTTTGATCAACTGCATTACATACAACGCTGAGAAAACATCAAAGGCGATTATCTCCGTAAATTTATGAAAAACATTAAGAACAGCTATTTCTCGATACTTTTTAACCGTGTTCCATGCTGGTGTTTCACTACGGAACAGAGAGCAACCTCAACCATCTTGATACTGCGCATTAACAGCGCGACAATCAGAGCAAAACGATGCAGCGGCTGCGACTGTACGCGATTTTGGAAATGAAAACTACGTAGCTAAAGTGTGACCATGAGAAACGTTGATGGCTGTTAATACACTACTGGCCATAAAAATTGCTACACCACGAAGATGACGTGCTACAGACGTGAAATTTAACCGACAGGAAGAAGATGCTGTGACATGCAAATGATTAGCTTTTCAGAGCATTCACACAAGGTTGGCGCCAGTGACGACACCTACAACGTGCTGACACGAGGAAAGTTTCCAACCGATTTCTCACACACAAACTACAGTTGACCGGCGTTGCCTGGTGAAACGTTTTTGTGATGCCTCGTGTAAGGAGGAGAAATGCGTACCATCACGTTTCCGATTTTGATTAAGGTCGGATTGTAGCCTATCGCGATTGCGGTTTATTGTAACGCAACATTGCTGCTCGCGTTGGTCTAGATCCAATGACTGTTAGCGGAATATGGAATCAGTGGGTTCAGGAGGGTAATACGGAACGCCGTGCTGGATTCCAACGGCCTCGTATCACTAGCAGTCGAGATGACAGGCATCTTATCCACATGGCTGTAGCGGACCTTGCAGCCACGTCTCGATCCTTGAGTCAACAGATAGGGACGTTTTCAAGACAACAACCATCTGCACGAAGAGTTCGACGACGTTTGCAGCAACATGGACTATCAGCTCGGAGATCATGGCTGCGGTTACCCTGGACGTTGCATCACAGACAGGAGCGCCTGCGATGGTGTACTCAACGACGGACCTGGGTGCACGAATGGCAAAACGTTCGGATGAATCCAGGTTCTTTTTACAGCATTATGATGGTCGCATCCGTGTTTGGCGACATCGCGGTGAACGCACATTGGAAGCGCGTATTCGTCATCACCATACTGGCCTATCACCCGAAATGATGGTATGGGGTGCCATTGGCTACACGTCTCAGTCACCTCTTGTTCGCATTGACGGCACTTTGAACGGTGTACGTTACATTTCAGATGAGTTACGACCCGTGGCTCTACATTCATTCAGTCCCTGTGAAAACCTACATTTCAGCAGGATAATGCACGACTGCATGTTGCAGGTCCTTTACGGGTCTTTCTGGATACAGAAAATGTTCGACTGCTGCCCTGGCCAGCACATTCTCCAAATCTCTAACCAACTGAAAACGTTGGTCAATGGTGACCGAGCAACTGGCTTGTCACAATACGCCAATCACTACTCTTGATGAACAGTGGTATCGTGTTGAAGCTGCATGGGCAGCTGTACCTGTACATGCCATCCAAGCTCTGTTTGACTAAATGCCCAGGCGTATCAAGGCCGTTATTACGGCCAGAGGTGGTTGTTCTGGGTACTGATTTCTCAGGTTCTATGCACCCAAATTGAGTGAAAACGTGATCACATCTCAGTTCTAGTATAATATATTCGTCCAATGAATACCCATTTATCATCTACATTTCTTCTTCGTGTATCAATTTTAATGGCCGGTAGTGTACATTTGAATATCTTTAAGTTTAATTTAACGTAACTTAGTAATAAGATATCTAATACATAAGTAGGACCTACTTCCAAGAGCATAGCAACATTAGTGTATGTGTGCTACAGCTTCTGACCAATCACCGTGTTTGTGTTTGTTGACATCAGGTTCATTCTTATGATGAACAGATTACAGTAACTGCAAGGTCCAATACGGATTTCATATTTTACCTTGATAGACTGTGGAGTTATTATTGAGGTGAGTATCACCCATCTTCTAAGCGACTTCGTGTATTTCATAGGCGCTACCTATGTATAATACAATGATGTCATTAACACATCTTTCATAATACACGATTTTGTGTTCTATTTTTGGACTGCTTGAACTAATCTAGCCTCTAGGTCATTTGCGAAAATCTCTGCTATTGTTACACATTAACTTCTGCTCATTTATACCCATCTATCTAATAATACATATGGTCATTAAACCTAAAGGAGTCAAAAGAAATCACTAACTATAAAGTTAAATAAATTCCAACAGTTTTCTCTACTAATGTTCTGATAACCGATAATTGTTTTAATTATTTGAACAGTGTCGTTAGTATCTATGAGGGCTGTTCGAAAAGTAAGGTCCGATCACTTGCGGAATGGAAACCACAGTGAAAATCCGATGAAGTTTTCCATAGATGTGCTGCACAGTGTCTGTAGTACTACTGTAGATAGCGTCACTTCGCTCTTTTCAGTTCTGATCTCACAGTGAGCACGTGAGAAAGCAACGTCTCCTGCCAAGCATGAAAGCTGGTGACCGATTTCGCCTGATTTCAAGCAGCCCACACAGCATAACTGTCATGCCTATCCTTCTTCGTGACAATTCTCGGCCGCACACTGCAGGGACAATGAGGTCGCTCTTGCAGCGTTTTCAGTGGTAAGTGTTCGATAACCCACTGTACAACCTGCACTCGGCTCTCTCTGATTTTCAACTCTGCTCACACAAACTGGTCGCTATGAAGACAACATTTTGGCACAGACAAAGAGCAGCAGACCAGCGTAGAGAATTGGCAGAAATCACAGGCGGCTACCTTCTAAGACGATGGTATGGGAAAGCTTGGTTCTACGCTACGACAGACGTCTGACTCGGAATGGCGAATGTGTAGCGAAGTAGTTCGAAGGTGTAGCTAACTGTTGTAGATAAAAAATTTATTTATTTCACTGTGGCTTCTATTTCGTGGCGACCGGTTCGATCTTACTTTCTGAACAGCCCTCATACGTGCGTTCCGGGTGTGTAGCGCCCCTATCGTTGCCCAGAGTGTTTACCTCGAGGATACATATAGGGAATTTCCAAAAGGACTTGACTAATTTAAAAATTCTTATAAATTTACTGATGAAGATATAAAGCTGGGTTTAGTGATATTTTGTAGGGAAACAGATCAAGTTTTTTTTACCTTACGCTATAGATGTTTTATGTGGCTTCCGCTGGTTATGCTGTACACATCCCTTTGGAAGTCAATTTCTTCCCAAACTCCCTGTAGCATTCTCGCCGTAGCATTGCAGGTGTAGCTTTCTCAGTAACGGCGTAAGTTCTTGATCTATGTTCAAATTGAGAATCCTGCACAGGAGGTACAAACACCATATCCTTCATGAATTCCCATTAAAAAAGTCGAGTGGTTTCAGGTCTGGGGAACAAGAGGGCCATGCAATTGGCGCATCACAGCCAATCCAGTGCCTGGAAAGCGGTCACTGAGAAAGTCCGGGACGTCATCCAGGTAGTATGGTGTTGCACCATCTTGCATGAAGTAAACGTATCGTTCTTGGTCATCCGCATCGATCTGTGGTGTCAAAATTTGTTGTAACATATCCAGGTGCACTATTCGTTGATGGTTCTCTCACGGAAGGAAAGGGTCTAACACTTCGTTCTTGCTCAATGCACAAAAAACGTTCTGTTTAGTGCTATCAAGAACATGTTGCAATGTTTAATGTGGATTTTCACTGCCACAAGTTCTACAGTTATGTGCGTTAACCTTGCCACTTAAGTGAAAGGTAGACCGTCAGGAAAGATGATTGTGTCCAAGAAATGTTTATCCTCATGAAACCGATTTAACCTATCAGCACAGAAGTCGTTACGAGCAATTTCACAATTTTATCAGTGTTTTTCTATTGCTTGTACGATCGTCAATCTGAGCTGTTTCAAATGCAAACGGATTCTCAACACACGCCAAACAGTCGCATGTGGGATGTGGAGTTCGCGAGATGCACATCGAGTCGACTTCGTAGGGCTGTTCACAAAACGTTGTCTCACTCGCTTGACGACGTCGTCAGAAATGGTTGGACGACCCGATGATTTCCCGTGCCTTACCGAGCACCCTGTTTCTCCAAAACATTTATTTCACTCATAAATTGTAGCCTGCTAGGAGGATCTTTAGCGTACCTGGTAAGGAAATTACACTGAACTGTTGTCGCCGACTTCGATTCCTCAAACCAAAACACATAGCTAGCACGATGGGGCCAGTGAAGGCAGCCATCTTGAAAGGGTCTTGTAGCCACCTTTCATTAGTCCGGTAGCCCTCTTTCACTGGTATTTCTCCTTCTTTTCCTTGTTTCTCTTTTTTCATAACTCCCATAGTGGTGTGATTGAATGAATGTGGTTGAGTGGCGTAGTCTGGTGCAGAAAGTCTGCGATAGTCATACAGATTCAGCAGCAATTGTACAGAATAAGAAACTCTCGTAGTGGTCAAGTAGGCAAAGAGGTTTGAGCTACTTGTAAGAAATCTACCTGCGTTGGGTTGGTGGCGACAACGGCATCTTTGGGTTTTCTGGGCCACGAGGAGCACGGAAGAGGCTGGAGAAGAAAAATGGAGGCAATCTGCCGCCGGTACGGGAAGCGTCCACATCTGTGCTCCAGTCGAAGAAGGGTGAATTAGACTGACCGCGTGGAGCGTTGTTACTTGGCGAGAGAAGAGCTGTTAGCTTTTGGTCTCGCTTTTCAACTCTGCAAGATTGCTTTGCCTTGTGGCAGCAAGGAATGCAAAACTTTGGCATGTTTTTCATATAGTAAATTTCTATAGCAGACTTGAATTCGCCGGAAGAGCGCCACATAAAGGTGTCGATAAGAAGTGAGCACTCGCTTCTGTATGAATGTCTGTTTACCTTCAGCTGTGCCTCTATAAGTTTTCATTTTTCTAAATATTAAATGCTTTGCCTTCTCGTAAATTTTCTTGCTTCATGTATCTTTCGTCCGTGGGGAGCCAATCACGTGGTTGAACATTAGAGTTTGTTGGGCTACCGTCATCACTAACTGTCCGATCTCATGTTTGTTTTAAGGAATGTTAACTGTTCATGATTGCGTGATATGATATTGTTGCATCTTGGCCACGATACCTAGAAATTGTGCCTCCACAAACCACGTGGGCACGCGGATGTACCGCGAAATGTGTACCGTTTCACGAGTTATTGCGATCTGGTATCAGGCAACAGCAGTTGTATGAACGATACACACCAATGATTTTAGGTGTAGATTATTACGGTGAATGTATCAATGCTTTTATTTAATGTTTTAGGAATTAATGTTATCAGGAATTGTGTACATGCCTCACATCCATATCTTAGGAATAAATAATTTTATCCACAATTTTCTCTTGTATTCCGAGGTTACGTTTTTGCACCTAAGCCACTCACCTCGTAGCTTTCCCGTTAGCACATCCAACGCGTTTCCTTATGCACAAGTCCAGTGATTAGTTTCACCTTTTATTTTAATACAAATGCTTTAGATTAAATCTTATTTTCAGGTGTGTTGCTGGGAGCTGATCTCATACACAGTGTTCATGAATTTTCTATTTTATTTTAAATGTTTGATTCTCGTGAACAGTGCATGGGCAATACTATTAATTACATCGCATCCCCTATGAGCGATATCGCAACGTATGCATTTTTATGAGTTTTTGGTCTGTGATCAAATTAATTAATTTCCGACTCGGCCATACCTTGGATTAGTTGTATGGTTAGAGTCAGTTACAGCTCTAATCTTAACGTAATACCCCGTAGAAACAGGTTAGTTACAATCTTTAACGCAACTACTGCTACCGCTCCTTTCGATGCGATTCGGCACTAGTGAACTACACGAGACAAAACTTGATGTATTTCCCTACAAATTGATACTACAGTCACTCCTGTAGGTGCTATGAATTAATTCATATGAATTTTCAAATTTGTAGAATACTTTTTGAAACACCCTGTATTTGTCACTCGGCTCTTTGTTTAGAGGGGATCTTAAGAGAGAGCAGCCGCCGTGTTCTGGCATCAGTCTGGAGAGGAAGCTGGTGGACAGCCGGTGTTGGCGAGAGACGCACAGTGGTCAGCGCAGGCTGCCGGCGGAACAGCAGAGGGCCCTGGCGGAGTGTTGCGGGCAAGCAGCGCGCCCAGGCGGCAGTGGTGATGCTTTTTATCAGCCTGTTGCTGTCGGAAGGCTTCGCAGAAGCAACCCGTCGTGGAACTGGGTTTCGTCTGAGCAGTGTGTGCCGAGTCACGGAATTGCTTGCAGTATTAAGTCCGAGTGAGCTGCTCTGCTCGCTAGTACCCTTACTGGTGAGCCGTTTTATTGAAACGTTACTGGTCTTGAAGTTATTCTTCATTTCTCACCATTACCGATTACTGTTTAGGCTCCTCTGTTTGCATTGTACTGTGTTTTCCTACACCGCGTCGGCGTGGTTGTTATTTGATTTGGCTTGGTTGAGCACGCGTTCGTAGTCCCCTCTGGCGCGTCACGTTCTACGGAACATCCAGTTCGCTAATTAAGTGATGGTAATTGTAATTTTGGAACTTCTGCTCCTCAACTGAGTGGGTTCTGGAAGATAAAGAGATCACCCTCTGCAGCTGACTCGTGTAACCTTACTATTGTGAATTTTGTTTAAAGTTTGTAAAGTTTTTACTTCCCTTTAAAGATGGCTTACTGTTTTCAAAATGTGAAGATTTGTTTAAAGATATAATTCCTTTTTGAATATTTGCTTGAGCAGTTGAGAGGTATTTTTAAGTCATCTTTAAAGGCACCTCAGGATAAATGTTTTCTATTCTCATCCACCCTTTAAAGGCGGTTTAGAGTAATTTTTTCCCTGATACGAAAATCTGCTTAAAATTTGGAAAATTTTTTTTATCACTTTAACAGTGGCTCAGCTTGAATTGTGCTCCTGTGACCATATGATTTAAACTAAAGTTCAACGTTTTCTTGTGCTCTTTTTAGTGATTGTGTGAAGGTAAAATATAAGTCTTACTCGATTGGTTCTCAGTACCTTGCAGATTAGTAGAGTGTGATGTATTAATTATTTTTTGTGTGTGTAGGTTAACTAAACCTTTTTGGATAACACTGCTGAAGTTATACCACATGTAGTCTTGTTCCTGCGTCAATTAAGAGGACCAAAACAAGATCACCATGTCGTACATTGTTCTTCACATGGTGAGAGCTTTACTTCTGTCTAAATCCTATATGAAGTTATGAATTTTGTGTGAACGTTCAGTTAGAATTTTCTAAATTTTCTCAGTTTCACTGAACTGAACCATTTTTGGTATTCTTATATCTGAAATCAAACTTCCGCTCTGATCGAAGTCTGTTCAAACTTTCGTCCTGAGTCTCTGTTTTACCTCTTATATTTCTAATCCTGCCAGTAAAGCTAGTTTGCTTCATTGTTTCAATTTACATTTTAGTTTAATGGAAATCTGTCTAAACATGTGTTCTAAGCCTCTCTTTTGTTAGTCGGAGTGCTGAGTTTGTTTGTAGAATCATTATTTGCTTAATTGTTCTACGCATGCTACCCGTCGATAGTGCATCAAGTTTCTCACCAAAAGAAGGAAAAAAAAGGTTATTTTTGATGTACCCTCGACTTGCGTTTAGTCCTTCAACTCCAGCAGCCTGCATCCAATTTCCCTTCAATAACAGTTTATAAGAAATTTCATAATGTCAAACGAAAACAGCGTTGCCCCTTCTACGATGTGAATTTTGGTTACAAATGCCATGAAGTCATAATGTTGTGTCGTGCCTACTCATCGAATATGGGGTGCCTAGGAAACATGCTTTGTCGGATCGCTAGGCAACAATTCAAGAAAATCGTGTCGATGAAGTTTATTACAAAAGGAAATGATTACAATACTTAACTGCCGGCCGCTGTGACCGAGCGTTCTAGGCGCTTCATTCCGATACGGCGCTGCTGCTACGGTCACAGGTTCGAATCCTGCCTCGGGCATGGATGTGTGTGATGTCAAAAAATGGCTCAAATGGCTCTGAGAACTATGGGACTTAACATCTGTGGTCATCAGTCCCCTAGAACTTAGAACTACATAAACCTAACTAACCGAAGGAAATCACACACATCCATGTCCGAGGCAGGATTCTAACCTGCGACTGTAGCGATCACGCGGTTCCAGACTGAAGCGCCTAGAACCGCACGGCCACACCGGCCAGCTGTGTGATGTCCTCAGTTAGGCTTAAGGGGAGCCGGAGGTGGTAAAATCCAGAAAATAATGATTTTTTTTTTTTTGCTACCGAAAATTAATTGGAACATTCCTCTTTAATGTAAACTTTGAATTATTGTTCTACTCGCCCTGGAAGTGGAGTTATTACCATTTTCCCCCACGCCTGCAGAGGAAATGGGCGGGCGCTGAATGCTTCTAACACCCTCTCGTGACTTCCTGGCGAACTGCTTGGGATTTTCTCGGCCTGTTACGCATAGAGCACCTTATGTTACGCATACAGCGTGTGTGCAAGGGTTGCTACATGGTTTTCTGTGACAAATAAAGCGCTAAGAGCGCGGAACATCGTCTCTTTCCTGTTTACCGTTTCGAATTAGTTCAGTGATGCGCCTGTTGACGGTAGTATTATACTTCTTGTGTAAAGCGTTGTTCTGGTTACGATGCCACGTTTTAGTAACCGTGTATATAAGAAGAGGAAGAACGTAGGTAAAAGAAAATAAACACTAATACCAAGTTGCGATACTACAATTACTGAAACAATGCATTATTCTGCTAAGCAACACATGGCCGGCCATAGCCCTGTGACATCATCTAGCAAGAAGCTGACTGGTGGAAGTGACAGACTTCGTGAATATGTTAGTTACAGCGATGATATTTTTCATGACTTAGCACAGCCAGAATTGTTACACAAATGTCTACACGGAAAGACGCAGAATCCTAATGAGAGCGTAAACAATTTAATTTGGAAAGTGATATCTAAAAGGGTGTTTGTAAGTATAAAAACACTGCACTTTGGCATTTATGATGCAATAACAACCTACAACCAAGGGAACGGTGTGAAGTGTGAAGTTCTGAAGGCATTAGGATTTACAGCTGGGGTGAACACTGTACGAGCACTTTGAAATATTGACAGAGAAGGGATAAGAGGAGCAGAAAGAAGAGAAAGGCATATGAAGTATGATGGAACAACACGCCAGAAAAGAAGACAGAAGAGGAAGCTTTTGGAGGATGAAGAAGAAGACCCTGATAATCCGTCCTATAGTGCAGGAATGTATTGAGAAACTTTGATAGCCATTTCCCGTAAATTAGAATTTTTCGAATATAAGGAACATTTTCTCAAAATCCACTCAAGCTAGAGAGATGAAATTTTTATACAGCACTCCTAGTGGTCAAACGTACATTGTAACTCAGCCATTTGGCAATATGTTCAGTAGTTTTATTTCAGTTTAATTATAAAGCAATTATTTGTAAAAAAATTTGGGTCATTAATAAAAAAATAATTGGAAGGAAACTAGAAAAGATACTCCAAAATTCCTCTGTCATAACTGCAATACTAAACCACTCAATATGTAAAAAAAATTCAAAATTTTGTATTTGGTAGTTTAATCATAAATGTTCCTCGAAATTAGTGATTTTAACATGGGCAGCATAGGCACCTCCGACTCCCCTTAAGTAGTTCTAAGTCCAGGGGACTGATGGCGTCAGATGTTAAGTCCTATAGAGCTTAGAGCCATTTGAACCAATACTTAACTTTGTGAGATACAGACGTATAGCAAACAATGTGCGACAGGTAATCATAAGCAAGCTCTTCACTATATACAATTAGTAATACAATTTAAATGATACACTTCCTAAGTCGCTACTATAGGGCTTCTAGAAAATGGTTCAAATGGCTCTGAGCACTACGGGACTTAACATCTATGGTCATCAGTCCCCTAGAACCTAGAACTACTTAAATCTAACTAACCTAAGGACATCACACAACACCCAGTCATCACGAGGCAGAGAAAATCCCTAACCCCGCCGGGAATCGAACCCGGGAACCCGGGCGCGGGAAGCGAGAACGCTACCGCACGGCCACGAGCTGCGGACTAGGGCTTCTAGAACAGCTAGTCTACAACTGGACCGCGGCCAGGCGGCAAGGCGCTAATGTCCTGATGCCGCTGCTGCCTCGTTGTGGTAGAGAGGGGTCGGTCAGCGTACGATTGGCTGACGTCGTCTTACAGCCGTCTCTCTGTTGTACCATTGTTGGCCGGCGTGCCGGCACTTGACGTTACACCGGAACACGTAACACTTCCTAACATCACGAGGGGCGTTTGAAATGTCCACGCAAAATAAAAACTACTTACGTGTTTGGAGTAAACCTTTTATATTTTTCGACATAGTCTCCTTTTAGACTTATACACCATGTCTGCAAAATAGCTATTAGTTGCTGCAATCACCTCTTCGTTTGAATAAAATGTTTGTCCTGCCAGCCATTTCTTCAAATTGGGGAACAAATGGTAGTCTGATGGAGCCAAGTCTGGAGAATAGGGGGGATGTGAAACGAGTTGCACTCCTATTTCTGATCTTTTTGCTACCACGACTGCTGAGGTGTGTGCTGGTGCATTGTCATAATGGAAAAGGACATTTCTGCAGTCCAATCGCCGGCGTTTTTCCTGCAGATCGGTTTTCAAACGGTCCAGTAACGATGAATAATATGCACCTGTAATAGTTTTACCCTTTTCCAGATAGTCAATGAGGATTATCCCTTGCGAATCCCAAAAGACAGTCGCCATAACCTTTCCGACCGAAGGAATAGTCTTCGCCATTTTTGGTGCGGATTCTACCTTGGTAACCCATTGTTTAGGTTGTTGTTTGGTCTCAGGAGTATAGTAATGTGTACATGTTTCATCCAAAGTGACGAAACGACACTTAAAGTCCTGCAGATTCTTCCTGAACAGCTGAAAAACATCCTTGCAACACTTCTGACGATTCCGTTTTTGGTCAAGCGTGAGCAATCGCGGAACCCATCTTGCAGACAGCATTCTCATTTCCAAATGTTCATGCAAAATATTATGTACCCGGTCACTCGAGATGCCCACAGCACTAGCAATCTCACGCACCTTAACTCTTCTATCATCCATCACCATATCGTGGAGTTTATGAATGATTTATGGAGTCGTAACCTCCACAGGGCTTCCAGAACGTTCAGCATCACTTGTGCCCATATGGCAACTCCGAAAATTTTGAAACCACTTATAAACTGTTCTAATCGAAAGTTCAGAGTCACCGTTATGTTTATCAAGCTTCTCTTTAATTTTCTGAGGCGTTTTGCCTATCATAAAGTAATGTTTAATCACCACACGAAATTCTTTTTCGTCGATTTTTTGACAGTCACTCGACTTCCTTGATTCACACGAATGCCAAACACAAAGAAATAGACAAATATGGCTGAAACGTGGTGTGCGTTCTTTCCAAAGATGCTACTAACTAAAGATGACCTCGATACGTGCCGGTGGTATCATCTCTCGAACTTTGCACAGACTTTTCAAACGCCCCTCGTAAAGTGCCAGCAATATGCCACTTTGATTTTCTTATAGCGCTCCCTATTTACTTTAAACTTTGTAAAATAAATGACTTTTATCTTAAGTCTAATTGTGTAGCCATCCTTATGCAGCTTAAGCTGCGAACATAATGGCACTAACGACGCGTTCTTGATTTTCAATCTCTTCTTAATTCTGTAATTCCCAAACATGTAGTTTCAGTCTGAAATGAATCAACTGTGGTCGTTATCACTTATATAACAGGAATGTACCTGAAAAATTCCTGTACCTTTTGGATGTCGTATTCGTCATACGTGACTACGATCGTGTCCTTTTTGTGTGCAGTGGGGATATTTCCATTTCCTGGTCAACCTTCTTGTTCAGTTTATTGATGATGCACACAGCCCTCCAGTTCTGCCCCGCTAACTGCTGTTGTTTGGCTGAGACCTTGCTGAGTGTAGCACATCTGGTTGTCTGTTCCCTTTTAATAAGTTTTTCCTAGCTACACACACATTTAACTTCCGCAGCTGTGCTGTTAATCAATTCTGAATTCATTTCGTGTACGATATTGTACTTTAATTCTCTCTGCAGCATAGTCGACTCAGTATGCATCAAATTTATGTTAGTAAGCTTCACTAGTCTTTTGAAAAACTGATGTAACTCGCTCTGTACGTTGTAAAATTCAGATTTTCCTCTCATACCTTTTCTTGATATCATTCTGTTCTTCAGCCAATAGTTCGTCATTTTTTTGGGAAGATAATAACAGCTGTACAGATGACGTCAAATTACCCAATAGCAACTGTAGTGTAAACCCTTTGTAACTGCATAGGATTCCTGATCTCGGATTTCACCCAAATCACCTCACTTCTCTGAATCACGTCTGTTACAAAACCAGAATTGTTTTTAATTTTAACTGTATCATAACTGAGAGCAACCTTACAATCTAAACCTCTGTTGTTCGATTTTATGTTCAAAATACTTTGCATCATGTTCCTTTTAATCTTCAAAATCGTAACCAACTCAGGCTCAGTCTTACCTAACCTTAAATAATTAATAATAGAAAGGAATTTCCTGAACGAGGTCATGATAATTGTGAATGAAACTGTCTAAATCGCTTAATATATCTTTATTTATAACGTCCTTCCAGCTACGGATATCATCAGACGTGTAAGATTTTAGGAGTATCGGGACTAGAGGCGTTTATTATACACTCCTGGAAATTGAAATAAGAACACCGTGAATTCATTGTCCCAGGAAGGGGAAACTTTATTGACACATTCCTGGGGTCAGATACATCACATGATCACACTGACAGAACCACAGGCACATAGACACAGGCAACAGAGCATGCACAATGTCGGCACTAGTACAGTGTATAGCCACCTTTCGCAGCAATGCAGGCTGCTATTTTCCCATGGAGACGATCGTAGAGATGCTGGATGTAGTCCTGTGGAACGGCTTGCCATGCCATTTCCACCTGGCGCCTCAGTTGGACCAGCGTTCGTGCTGGACGTGCAGACCGCGTGAGACGCCGCTTCATCCAGTCCCAAACATGCTCAATGGGGGACAGATCCGGAGATCTTGCTGGCCAGGGTAGTTGACTTACACCTTCTAGAGCACGTTGGGTGGCACGGGATACATGCGGACGTGCATTGTCCTGTTGGAACAGCAAGTTCTCTTGCCGGTCTAGGAATGGTAGAACGATGGGTTCGATGACGGTTTGGATGTACCGTGCACTATTCAGTGTCCCCTCGATGATCACCAGTGGTGTACGGCCAGTGTAGAAGATCGCTCCCCATACCATGATGCCGGGTGTTGGCCCTGTGTGCCTCGGTCGTATGCAGTCCTGATTGTGGCGCTCACCTGCACGGCGCCAAACACGCATACGACCATCATTGGCACCAAGGCAGAAGCGACTCTCATCGCTGAAGACGACACGTCTCCATTCGTCCCTCCATTCACGCCTGTCGCGACACCACTGGAGGCGGGCTGCACGATGTTGGGGCGTGAGCGGAAGACGGCCTAACGGTGTGCGGGACCGTAGCCCAGCTTCATGGAGACAGTTGCGAATGGTCCTCGCCGATACCCCAGGAGCAACAGTGTCCCTAATTTGCTGGGAAGTGGCGGTGCGGTCCCCTACGGCACTGCGTAGGATCCTACGGTCTTGGCGTGCATCCGTGCGTCGCTGCGGTCCGGTCCCAGGTCAACGGGCACGTGCACCTTCCGCCGACCACTGGCGACAACATCGATGTACTGTGGAGACCTCACGCCCCACGTGTTGAGCAATTCGGCGGTACGTCCACCCGGCCTCCCGCATGCCCACTATACGCCCTCGCTCAAAGTCCGTCAACTGCACATACGGTTCACGTCCACGCTGTCGCGGCATGCTACCAGTGTTAAAGACTGCGATGGAGCTCCGTATGCCACGGCAAACTGGCTGACAGTGACGGCGGCGGTGCACAAATGCTGCGCAGCTAGCGCCATTCGACGGCCAACACCGCGGTTCCTGGTGTGTCCGCTGTGCCGTGCGTGTGATCATTGCTTGTACAGCCCTCTCGCAGTGTCCGGAGCAAATATGGTGGGTCTGACACACCGGTGTCAATGTGTTCTTTTTTCCATTTGCAGGAGTGTGCATCATACGGGATGGCCAGACTGTCATAATTGCTTAACCCTTTATTGACAACATAATGTTTTCTTTCATGTCCTGAAGCTACGAGCTGCTACAGGTGTAAGTTCCCACATGCATATGTACCAACCCAACCTGCCCTTTAAGGCAGAAACAGTTCAATACATTGCAACTTTCTGACAGCACACGCTTTGAGCCCCTTGCTGAATGCACTAGTGTACCCAAACCACCTCATTTAACCAACAGGGAATGTGAGAAACGAGTAACGTGTGAGGCTGCTGTAGCGTTTCGGAAGACAGGGCGCAGCGTAGACGCCCCCTCGGACTTAAGCCTGCAGACACAGCGGACGCCTTCTGACGCCTGCTTGTGGCCTTGTTCACATGGACCGACCACCAGCCATACGAACGTGAACCGCTCAAATGGCTCTAACAAGGGAACCTCCCCATCGCACCCCCTCAGATTTAGTGATAAGTTGGCACGGTGGACAGGCCTTGAAAAACTGAACACAGATCACTCGAGAAAACAGGATGAAGTTGTGTGGAACTATGAAAAAAATAAGTAAAATATACAAACTGAGTAGTCCATGTGCAAGATACGCAACATCAAGGAAAGTATGAGTTCAGGAGCGCCGTGGTCCCGTGGTTAGCGTAAGCAGCTGCGGAACGAGGGGTCATTGGTTCAAGTCTTCCCTCGAGTGATAAGTATAATATTTTATTTTCAGACAAATATTTTGCGAAGCTGCACAGGTACACAGAGCAGTATTGTTTACGTGATCGTGTGTCAATTTCAAAGTCCAGGCACTCACACATAATCAACTTCGCTCTCCTAAATTCCAGGATGTTCTGATTTGCTTTGACATATGCAGGATTTGACGGTATACACACGGAAAAATTTGAAAACGTTAGAAACATATGTTTTGACGGAGCACAGGGAAAACTGTGCGACTGTGAAACTGTTGCATTCATTTGTCGCAGTTTATGTGACAAACTCTTATGTTTTCGTCACTTTTTTGGGAGTGATTATCATATCCACAAGAAAACCTAAATCGGGCAAGGTACAAGAATCTTTTTACCCATTCGCTAAGTGTGCAAGTTAGGTGGGTCGACAACATATTCCTGTCATGTGACGCACATGCCGTCACCAGTGTCGTATAGAATATGTAGGATTTGACGGTATACACACGGAAAAATTTGAAAACGTTAAAAACATATGTTTTGACAGAGCACAGGGAAAACTGTGCGACTGTGAAACTGTTGCATTCATGTGACAAACTCTTATGTTTTCGTCACTTTTTTGGGGGTGATTATCACATCCACAAGAAAACCTAAATCGGGCAAGGTACAAGAATCTTTTTACCCATTCGCTAAGTGTGCAAGTTAGGTGGGTCGACAACATATTCCTGTCATGTGACGCACATGCCGTCACCAGTGTCGTATAGAATATATCAGATGTGTTTTCCTGTGGAGGAATCGGTTGATCTATGACCTTGCGATCGAATGTTTTCGGTTCCCATTGGAGAGGCACGTCCTTTCGTCTACTAATCGCACGGTTTTGCGGTGCGGTCGCAAAACACAGACACTAAACTTATTACAGTGAACAGAGACGTCAATAAACGAACGGACAGATCGTAACTTTGCGAAAATAAAGAAAGTAAACTTTTCACTCGAGGGAAGACTTGAACCAACAGCAGCTGCTCACGCTAACCACGAGACCACGGGTTTCCTAAGCTCACATTATCCTTGATGTTGCCTATGTTGCGCATGGACTACTCAGTTTGTATATTTTGCTTATTTTTTTCATAGTTCCACACAACTTCTTCCTGTTTTGTCGATTGATCTGTGTTCAGTTTTTCATGGCCTATCCACTGGGCCAACTTATAACTAAATTTGAGGGTGGGTGCGATGGGGAGGTTCCCTTGTAATCACTATGGGATTTAACATCTGAGGTCATCAGTCCCCTAGACTTAAAACTACTTAAACCTAACTAACCTAAGGACATCACACACATCCACGCTTGTGGTAGGATTCGAACCTGCGACCGTAGTAGCAGCGCGGTTCTGGAATGAAGCGCCTCGAACCGCCTACTTTCACACTTCCTATACTGTTTAGTTTTGTCCGAACCTTCCAGAATGGCAGTCAACATTTACTCCCCCCAAGGCGACCTCTTCACTATCCCGAGCAACGAGTTTATACTAAAGTTCAATATATTTCAGTTTCTAATTTAGTAAACCTCCCTTCCGACGCTACCCCTCCCGTCTCCCCTTCTGACCAAACTCCTCGTCTTATCAAACTTGCAGAAAAATCAGGATCGAGGTCACACTTCCGTCGAAGACGCCCATGTCATACGCTGTGCCGCCGCTGCTGCAATACATGTATGATTTGTGCTTTCCGTCTTGTACTTCCGCCAGCGAACGAGAAACAGTTTATAATTATTTTTGACGTTATACATTTCCTCTTAGTTTAACTATGTGACTAATATTCGGTGAAATGTTTTATAAAGTTGATAGTTAAAGTATTTCCTTCAGTGAGGCCCAGTCTATGCCCATGTGGCCCTCAGGCAACTAGTCATGACATTTACGTGCTCATCAACATAAATAAAAATATAAATGTACGTTTCTTCAAAATCGTGTACCTCTGCACGTTCTTTGTAATTTTGACACAAGAATACATTCGGTTACGAACGTGTTTTTATATACCTACTAGAGTGCCAGTACCTACTTAATAATACGGGGGAACTTTGCCAGCAAAACCGCATGTTCGTTTGTCCAAAATCTTAAAGCACCGAAAGCTCTTCGTTGATTCCTTTGAAATTTTGACACAATGTTGCATTCGAATACGCACATTTTTTATACACCGAATAGGGGGGCATATGGTGGATAAGTATACATATAATAATTACAGGGGAAATCTATATAAAAATGTAAACGTTCGTTTGTTCAACATTCTAAATCTCCGAAACTTTCTCACCGATTGCTTCGAAATGTTTACACACCGTTGCACGTAAACACCCGTGTGAAGGAAAAACATTGGTACCGAAAATTTCGAAAACTACACTACTGGCCATCAAGAGTAGTGACTGGCTTATTGCCGGCCGGTGTGGCCGTGCGGTTCTAGGCGCTTCAGTCTGGAACCGCGTGACCGCTACGGTCGCAGGTTCGAATCCTGCCTCGGGCATGGATGTGTGTGATGTCCTTAGGTTAGTTAGGTTTAAGTAGTTCTAAGTTCTAGGGGACTGATGACCACCGATGTTAAGTCCCATAGTGCTCAGAGCCATTTGACTGGCTTATTGTGACGAGCCAGTTGCTCGGCCACCATTGACCAGACGTTTTCAATTGGTGAGATATCTTGAGAATGTGCTGGCCAGGGCAGCAGTCGAACATTTTCTGTATCCAGAAAGGCCCGTACAGGACCTGCAACATGCGGTCGTGCATTATCATGCTGAAATGTAGGGTTTCGCTGGGATCGAATGCAGGGTGGAGCTACGGGTCGTAACACATCTGAAATGTAACGTCCACTGTTCAAAGTGCCGTCACTGCGAACAAGAGGTAACCGAGACGTGTAACCAATGGCACCCCATACCATCACGCCGGGTGATACGCCAGTATGGCGATGACGAATACACGCTTCCAATGTGTGTTCACCGCGATGTCGCCAAACACGGATGCGACCATGATGATGCTGTAAACAGAACCTGGATTCATCCGATAAAATGGCGTTTTGCCATTCGTGCACTCAGGTTCGTCGTTGAGTACACCATCGCAGGCGCTCCTGTCTGTGATGGAGCGCCAAGGGTAAACGCAGCCATGGTCTCCGAGCTGATAGTCCATGCTGCTGCAAACGTCGTCGAACTGTTCGTGCAGATGGTTGTTGTCTTGCAAATGTCCCCATTTGTTGACTCAGGGATCGAGACGTGGCTGCACGATCCGTTACAGCCATGCGGATGAGATGCCTGTCATCTCGACTGCTAGTGATACGAGGCCGTTGGGATCCAGTACGGCTATCCGTATTACCCTCCTGAACCCACCGGTTCCATATTCTGCTGACAGTAATTGGATCTCTAGCAACGCGAGTAGCAGTGTCGCGGTACGGTAAACCGCAATCGCGATAGGCTACAATCCGACCTTTATCAAAGTCGGAAACGTGATGGTACGCATTTCTCCTCCTTACACGAGGCATCACAACAATGTTTCACCAGGCAACGCCGGTCAACTGCTGTTTGTGTATGAGTAATCAGTTGGAGACTCTCCTCATGTCAGCACGTTATAGGTGTCGCCACCGGCACCAACCTTGTGTGAATGCTCTGAAAAGCTATTCATTTGCATATCACAGCATCTTCTTCCTGTCGGTTAAATTTCGCGTCTGTAGCACATCATCTTCGTGGTGTAGCAATTTTAATGCCCAGTAGTGCACGTGTAAGTGCTGCGTATGTTTAATAATATCTTTTCCAGCTCCTTTCCCTTACTTAGTGAGGAGAGCTGATCCTAAATAGCACTGGTCGATCTCGAGCATAGCACGTACATTGTTCTACAGCCTCTTAGAAAAACAAAAATACTGAAGTGACAAAAATCATGTGATAGCGGCATGCACATATGTATGTAGATGACGTTAGTGCCAAGTACACAAGGTAGAAAAGGGCATCGGACTGGCGGAGCTGCCATTTGTACTCAGATGATTGATGCTAAACGTTTTCCGATGTGGTTATGCCACACGACGGGAGTCAACAGACTTTGAAAGCGGAGTGGTAGTTGTAGTTACACGCATGGGACATTCAATTTTGAAAATCGTTAGGCAGTTCAATATTCCGAGATCCACATTCTCAAGAGTGTGCCGAGAACACAAAATATCAGGTATCATCTCTCACCACAGATAAGGCAGTAGGCGACAGCCTTCACTGGACGACCGAGAGCAGCAGCGTGTGGGCGTAGTTGTTACTGCTAGCAGACAAGCAATACTGCGTCAAGTGACCGCAGAAATCGATATGGGACGTGCAGCAAGTGTATCTTTCACGACACTTGGGCGAAATTTGTCGTTAATGGGCTATGGCAGGCGACCGAAACGAGTGCCTTTGCTGACAGTATGACATCTCCTGCCCCTGCACTCGTGACTGTATCTGTTGGACCATAGACGACTGGAGAACAGTGGACTGGTTAGATGAGTCCCGATTTCAGTTAGTAAGAGCTGATGGTAGTGTTCGAGTGTGGCGCAGACCCCACGAAGCCGTGGACCTAAGTTGTCAACAACGCACTGTGCAAGCTCTGAAATGGTATGAGCTGTGTTTACATGGAGTGGGCTGGGTCCTCTGGTCCGGCTGTACTAATCATTGACTGGAAATTGTTATGTTCGGCTACTTGGAGACGATTTGCAGCCATTCATGGACTTCATATTCCCAAACAAGGATGGAATTCTTATGGATGACAAAACACCATGTTACACGGTCACAGCTGTTCGCAATTGGTTTGAAGAACATTCTGGACAGTTAGAGTGTATGATTTGCCCACCCAGATCGCCCGACATTAATCCCAATTACCATTTATGGGTGAGTTCGTACACATTTATGTGTGAGTTGGTACACAAAATCGTACTCCAGCAACACGTTCGTAATTATGGACGGTTATAAAGGCAGCGTGGCTCAATATATCCGCAGCGGACTTCCGATGACTTGTTGAGTCCTTGCCACGCCGATTTCCTGCCCTGCTCTGGGTAGTAGGACGTTCCACACGATGTTAAGAGGTATCCCACGGCTTTTTTCACCTTCGCCTACATGCCGGCTTGTCAGTAGGAGCTCCCAGGCTACACAGTTCTGCTCCCGTCGCGCCTCTGCGCTCCGTGCACACAACAGTTACCAGTGGCGTACGAACGACGAGGACTGAAGGCTGTACATCTGTTACAGCCATCTTCAGCCTTCGCGAGCACAGAAGAGATGAGTTTCTAGCTATTACTCCCCGTCCGCCATTAATGACTTCAGGCAGCTATACAGCGTGAGAGAGATGCTTGTGGATTTAATCCCCCTCCTAGATTAGGGAGAGTTGTTTCTTCTGCCATTTTCACCGTGCTAGTGTCCATCTCTTCCGCCGTAGCTGCCATTGAGGTTTAAACATCCCCTTAGGAGAACTAAGAATGACAGTGCTGGTAAACCTCTTACGTTATTTGATTTTCAAACAGCTGAGCAAAACTGAACGTACTCAGACATTTCTCGCTTTACTTGTTCTGATCAACAGTAAACTGACACATAATATTTTTTTTTCTTTAGCGCAACGCAATCTGACTTTCAATAATCCCTACAAAAGAATGACCCTGACTAACAATAACATAAACCTTTCATGAATCACTTAACTCACAAAAATCTTCGTTACGCGATAGGCATAGTTAGCAAAAGAAAGATTTTGATGGAGAACAAACAATGTATTTACCTTATAGTGTTCAAAAGTCATTATATATATATATATCAGTTCATGACATCCAGTCTTACAAATTTCCTTTTTCTGACGGACACACGTCCAGATCGTCCGCTCTCAAAACTCTGCCATCTCTCTCCCCACATCCACCACTGCTGGTGGCTCAACTCGAACTGCACAACGCTACGCACTGTTCATATCTGACTGCCCAACACTACAATAGCGAATATTCCAACAATGCCAACCATCCACAGACTGCACACATCACAGTTAGTGATTTTCATACAGCACACTACGTGGCGTTACCAACATAAAAACCTCAACAACTTACTTACAAGGTCTTCTTTTCTCAACTGGGCTTGGCGATGAAACAGATGATCGCGGATTTAGAGAGAGCTGGGACCCACCTACTTCGCTTGGAGCAAAGCGCATCACTTGAATTATTTGTATTTACTGTTTAAATGTTTATACCGGTTGGTTATGATTAAACTTTCGCTACTTGAACCAGTGTACAACGAAACCTATTTTCCGTAAGGGTACCCAGCTTTATAGATGTGATGTCCAGACTGGGCGCTGCAGGATTTGCATTGTAAATAGTGCTAGTGTCGTGGCTTGCCGTTAGGCGCCGGTACTGGTACGGCGACGTATGGTTGAGACACAAGCGTCAGTGTGCATTACAGTTGCAGAGAGTTAACACGGGCGTGGGCATGGCAGGTCTTTAATCGTAAGGCTGATTTATCAAAATAACAGCAATACGCCGCTGCTCTTCGCGATTATTGACGATTTGAAAGAAGATGGAGAGGTCCTCTTTCCGCACCGGCGTTGAAGAAGACTATGTATTCGGCAGTTCGAATTAACTGGCGGTTTGGGAGACACTCCTGGAAGAGGCTGATAGCCACTTGCGCAAGAAATTGTTGAAGTTGCTGTGTGACCTTCAAGAAGTGCACGAACAGTATTTTGACCGCTGGACGTTCCCTGGACCGCCGTAGTTTCGCGCAACATTAGAACAATCTCTAGTGCGGTTCCAGGTCGTCGTGAATGCAGATAGTTGTCGCATTGAGAAACGTGTGTAAGCTGGAACGTAAACATGGTAAGCAGTTAACAAATATTACCATCTCATGGGGAAATTTAAATGTGTTTTTTCCAATAGTTTATTTGTTATTTCTCTTTCGCGTGTCCTTACAAACGTTCCCACAAGGTTTGATTGTCCTATAATCACTCTTCTGTCATGTGAGCCCTCTCAAATAGCGAAATTTTTTATTGTAATCAACCCGTTCACGCCACCATCCATGCTGACGACAGTATCCAACTGATGGTTTTCTAATTATACCTTCAATAACTCTAAATCCACGATCAAAGATTATTAGAGATTTCAATTAATACTGTAAATCATCAGCGGACTGAATCAACCAATCGCGCGCAGCGGACGCGAAACAGTTAGGCTGGTTTTCATCACTCAGTCATCGATTTGTATTCCGGCATGCCACACGTGTGCACAGTTTACGATCCTTAAGTTCACGTAAAAGTCAAATACAATGTGACAATGATTGAACTATGTGAAATAAAACCGTCACAACATCTGAACGGTTTGCATTAGGACGTTCAAACTACACGGTTGGCCGAGGGGCGTGATGGCAATTAATATGCGCACGGCTTAGCGACGCAACCCACTTTCATTTCGATGGGTCTGCCAATAAGCAAAATTGGCGCATTTGGGGGCTGAGAATCCGCATTTCGCGATCGAGAAGTCTCTTCACCCTCAACGGGTAACTGTGTGGTGTACAATGTCTAGTCACGGTATAGTCGGTGCGATATTCCTTGACGGCATGGTGGTACGTGAACGTTTTGGAAGATGATTTAATCCCCATTATCCAAAGTGACCCTGATTTCGACAATATATGGCTCATGCAAGACGGAACTCGATCTTATCGAAGAAGGAGATGTTTGATGTCCTGGAGGAGCACTTTGGGGATCACATTCTGGTTGTGGAGCAAACAGAGGCCACTGACATGGACCTCCATTGGCCGCCATATTCTCCGGATCTGAACACAGGTGACTCATTTTTGTGGTGTATATTAAAAACAAGGTGTACAGCAATAACCCCAAAACCATTTATGAGCGGAAAACAGCCGTTCAGGCATCGAAAGCGTTGATGTCTCACGCTTCAGCGGGTCACGCAGAATGTTGCTATTCGTCTGCGCCACATCATGGCAGGCGTATCGAACATGTCATAACCTAAATCCGAATATCTCTAGCGACGCTTACATGTTGAATAACGTGGGTGTACGCCTTAGTTTGTAACAAATTTTCATTTTCTCGTGTAGTTCAATAATTGGTGTGGTGCTCAATAAGCGATAATTAGAATCGGCAAGATTTCATGCATACATTGCAGTCAGACTGGCTCTCAAAGGGCCTGTTATTATAAAATTAATTTTCCTGATTTTGACCCTGAGAACAGTAGAATGCGACTGCGTCCCTTTATTTTGAGACTTTCATTGTAGTAGTGCTGAGACATTCCCACTCTCTATTTCGTTATTCACTGTTCGTTGGGAGCATGTTAGGGTCTCTGGACGGTGGAGGACCAAGTCAGTGGGTGCATCGACAAAGCATTTGACGCGAGGTAAGCAAACCTCTTCTCTTGTCAGGCCAGGGAAGAAGAAAAAATTTCTGCACATCTTCACTGTGGATTGGTCAACGTAACCTCCGCATGCAACAATTCACAAAGAACAACTGCACTGTTAGATTGTCCCAAATAGTAATGTATCACATCAGAACTACTCCATACCTCATCCTGGTTAGTTGATTTAGTTTGGATGGGATAAGGAAGCGCTACAGCTTATTGCATTGATTAAATACACTCCTGGAAATGGAAAAAAGAACACATTGACACCGGTGTGTCAGACCCACCATACTTGCTCCAGACACTGCGAGAGGGCTGTACAAGCAATGATCACACGCACGGCACAGCGGACACACCAGGAACCGCGGTGTTGGCCGTCGAATGGCGCTAGCTGCGCAGCATTTGTGCACCGCCGCCGTCAGTGTCAGCCAGTTTGCCGTGGCATACGGAGCTCCATCGCAGTCTTTAACACTGGTAGCATGCCGCGACAGCGTGGACGTGAACCGTATGTGCAGTTGACGGACTTTGAGCGAGGGCGTATAGTGGGCATGCGGGAGGCCGGGTGGACGTACCGCCGAATTGCTCAACACGTGGGGCGTGAGGTCTCCACAGTACATCGATGTTGTCGCCAGTGGTCGGCGGAAGGTGCACGTGCCCGTCGACCTGGGACCGGACCGCAGCGACGCACGGATGCACGCCAAGACCGTAGGATCCTACGCAGTGCCGTAGGGGACCGCACCGCCACTTCCCAGCAAATTAGGGACACTGTTGCTCCTGGGGTATCGGCGAGGACCATTCGCAACCGTCTCCATGAAGCTGGGCTACGGTCCCGCACACCGTTAGGCCGTCTTCCGCTCACGCCCCAACATCGTGCAGCCCGCCTCCAGTGGTGTCGTGACAGGCGTGAATGGAGGGACGAATGGAGACGTGTCGTCTTCAGTGATGAGAGTCGCTTCTGCCTTGGTGCCAATGATGGTCGTATGCGTGTTTGGCGCCGTGCAGGTGAGCGCCACAATCAGGACTGCATACGACCGAGGCACACAGGGCCAACACCCGGCATCATGGTGTGGGGAGCGATCTCCTACACTGGCCGTACACCACTGGTGATCGTCGAGGGGACACTGAATAGTGCACGGTACATCCAAACCGTCATCGAACCCATCGTTCTACCATTCCTAGACCGGCAAGGGAACTTGCTGTTCCAACAGGACAATGCACGTCCGCATGTATCCCGTGCCACCCAACGTGCTCTAGAAGGTGTAAGTCAACTACCCTGGCCAGCAAGATCTCCGGATCTGTCCCCCATTGAGCATGTTTGGGACTGGATGAAGCGTCGTCTCACGCGGTCTGCACGTCCAGCACGAACGCTGGTCCAACTGAGGCGCCAGGTGGAAATGGCATGGCAAGCCGTTCCACAGGACTACACCCAGCATCTCTACGATCGTCTCCATGGGAGAACAGCAGCCTGCATTGCTGCGAAAGGTGGATATACACTGTACTAGTGCCGACATTGTGCATGCTCTGTTGCCTGTGTCTATGTGCCTGTGGTTCTGTCAGTGTGATCATGTGATGTATCTGACCCCAGGAATGTGTCAATAAAGTTTCCCCTTCCTGGGACAATGAATTCACGGTGTTCTTATTTCAATTTCCAGGAGTGTATTTTGCGAATGTGTAAACGACGAAAGAACCTGTGGAGGATTCTGCACTGGTGCTTTCACACTTTCATGTACAGGTTGTTTTACGTTTATCCTGCACTGTGCTGGAAACAGACCCTCGTAGGCAGGCTGAGACCACTGCATGGTTTCTACCGAATAAATTTAACATCTAATATTAATATTAATTTTATTTTATTTAAACAGAAGCACGTTAGATGACGTTTCTGACTGCACAAAGACAACCATAACGTCTGCACAGGTAGCCTGTATCCAACCAACCTTTAAACATCCTCGCCCCCTATGGAGTTGCGGGTAAATCTCCACCTACCTATTATCTTGAATGTGGCCTGCTTCATGCTGGAACATAAGGCTGGAAGAAAATCGTCACTGCACTCTTGCTTATAACAAGTGATCAGGTAGTGCAGTTGCTTGGTCCTGATCACGTGTCTGCTAAAACCGTATGTTTCTTAATTTAAATCTTCCCTTACTAATTCTCTGGCAAAAATAATGTTAATTTTCTGAGATAAGACGTGTTTTAACAAAAAAAGGAGTCGAAAATGTGAAACAAGAGGCATGTGACGAAAAAGTGCTGAACAAATCTCCAGTACTGGTTAATAAGACAAAAGAGGAAAAAAAACATGAGCCCTTGATTTGCATGCGATAAATTTACACTCGAGCTACTTTGAACTAAATGCTCACTTGTTCATCACATCTCACGCATCTTTTGCCCTAGGACAAAAACTTCTGCAACAAAGGAAAACCTGCGCCCGACCATCCTGACTAGGTTCCCATCATTTCCCTAAACCGCTTCAGGCAAATGCAGGGATGGTTCCTTTGAAAGAGCACGGCCGACTTCCTTCCCCATCCGTCTCCAATCCGATGGGACCGATGACCTCGCTGTTTGGTCCCCCTCTTCCCTTCGAATCAACCATCCAACAAAGGAAATCCCTGTAATTAAACTCAGGAAGTGTACCTTTCACTTCGATTCTGTGTTAGAAGAAATGTAATTGATAACAGTTATTACATTGTAAATAATACTCAGGTAGTACTATAAGGCGATCCCTTAAATGCGCGGTTCCATTCAACCCATACTCGCCTCGAAGGCCTCGGTTACCCACAACTGACAAAATAAAAATACCTCGAAGTTAATTAAAAAACTACAAATGTCTTAGGAGGGAGCATTCTTATTTCGTAAAAGCAAGAGAGATTCTGTTCTCATTATTCACTACCTGATAAGACGAAGGACTTAGTTCCAGAATAAATTTTCACTCTCCGGCAGAGTGTGCGCTGACGTGAAACTTCCTCGATGATTAAAACCGTGTACTGGACCGGGACCTTTGCATTTCGCAGGCATCTGCTCTACCAACTGAGGTAGCAGAACAAAACTCAGGGCCTGTCCTCACAGCTTTACTTCCGCCAGAATCTGACTCCTACCTTCCAAACCTCACAGAAGTTCTGAGAAACCTGCGGCACTAGCAGTGCTAGAGATCTCATTAGCCGTAGCCTGGGGAATTGTTTTCAGAATACTCTACCACAGTACCACCTGCCCATGGAAGGCAAAGGTCCCGGGTTTGTGGCCCGCTCTGGCATAGAATTTTTAACTTGCCGAGAAGTTTCAAAGGACTTGGTGTTCCCTGTCCACCACATGCTACGCAAAAATCTAGAATTCATCAAGAATTTCCTCTCCATCAATTTACGAGCACACATCACATTTCAACGCAGCAAGTTCCCGAACAGCTACGAAATACGCGACCGAGAAGCTACTCCAATAACAGCAAGTGAACTCTCAGAAGGCAGCTTGGAAAAAAAATCCACCCAACGTACTGTCACGCAATTTAACAAAACGTTAATGTACAGAAACACATAATAAGATAGTGCAAGGTACTGCAGTTATATATTAAACTAGCTGTTGCTCAGCCTAGGTAAATGGAAAAGAAATAAAAGAGAAAGACACTTATTAATATGTATGAGAACTGGATATATGCCCTAATCTGCTTCTCCCCCTGTCTGTCTCTCCATCTCCTCCTCTCTCTCTCTCTCTCTCTATCTTCTCCTGCCCCACTCTCCTCGCCCGCCTCTCTTTGTCCATGACCTCCTCCACTTTTCTATGACCATCTTCTTCTCATTCTCCCACTCCATCTCTTCCTTTTCCCCTTTCTGTCTGTCTCGTTCTTTTCGCTTTCCATGTCAGTTTTAATATATGTAAACAAAACATTATGGCCACTGCTCACGCTGACGTTGGATGCCGCGTGGTGGTTTTGCTGGCACGTGACGCAATAAGGAAAGTACGTAAGCGGAGCAGACTCGGACGGGGGATCATCCTAGTGAACATTTGAGCTGCAAACTGCGAAACCGATTGAGATAAGTGACGCTGACAAAGAGCAGATTATTATTACGTAGAGCCTGTAAACGAGTATTCCGAACGCGGTGACGCTCGTCGAGTGTTTACCTGCTACTGTCATGAACATCTATGGAAAGAGGTAGAGCGATAGTGAAACCACCACTAGGAGCTAAATGGTTGGAAGTCCACGACTCTTCGCTGAACGTAGGGTCTGCAGGCTTGTCTGCTCTGTAAACTAGGATCTGTGGCATCTCTGCCGAAAGAGCACAATGCTGGTGCACACACAAGTGTTTCGGAGCACACCATTCATCGTACATTGTTGAAAATGGATGTCCGTACCAAACGACCCACGTGTGTTCTCATGTTGTCCCAACGATAGCTACAATTGCGACAGCAGAGGGCACGGAACCATCGGGATTCGACTGTGGATCATTGTAAACGTGTCTGCTCTTCGGATGAATCATGTTTCTTGGCACACCAGGCCGATGTTCGTCTCCACAATCGTCGTCACCGAGGTGACGGCGGCTCCAAATGTGCACCGCACTATAGGAAGCACTTTGCTGCACTTGCATGGGATCTGTGGTTCTAATCGAAGATATCATTTCAGTTGTGGACCACCTCCAACCCTTCATGATTGCTGACGTCCCAGATGGTGATGTCACCGTCAGCAGTATAACCGTCCGCGTCTCGAAGCCAGAATCATGCTACAGTGGTTTGAAGAGCATAATAGTGAACTAACATTTAGGCCTTGTTCACCAAATTCGCCTGATGGGAATCCGATGGAACCCCTCTCGATCACTATCGTAATGTACAAAAATCAGCGGCCCGTTATTTATGAGAATCACAAGACTTATATGCAGACATCTGATGCAACATACCTGCACAAACCTAACAACAAATTGCAGAGTCGATGGTAAGCAGAGGCGGTGCTCTGTTGCGTTCCAGAGTTGGACCAACCAGCTATTAGGCAGTTGATCAAAATATTATACCTTGTCGGAATATATGAAGTAGATCAGCTGAATACACTAGTGGCCATTAAAATTCCTACACCACGAAGATGACGTGCTGCAGACGGAAATCTAACCGACAGGAAGAAGATGCTGTGATATGCAAATGATTAGCTTTTCAGAGCATTCACAGATGGTTGGCGCCGGCGGCGACACCTACAACGTGCGGACATGAGGAAAGTTTTCAACCGATTTCTCATACACAAACAGCAGTTGACCGGTGTTGCCTGGTGAAAAGTTGTTGTGATGCATCGTGTAAGGAGGAGAAATGCGTACCATCAGGTTTCCGACTCCGATAAAGGTCGGATTATAGCCCATCGCGATTGCGGTTTATCGTATCGTGACATTGCTGCTCGCGTTCGTCTAGATCCAATGACCGTTAGCAGAATATGGAATCAGTGCGTTCAGGAGGGCAATACGGAACGCCGTGCTGGATGCTCAAATGGTTCAAATGGCTGTGAGCACTATGGGACTCAACATCTGAGGTCAACAGTCCCCTAGAATTGAGAACTACTTAAACCTAACTAACCTAAGGACATCACACACATCCATGCTTGAGGCAGGATTCGAACCTGCGACCGTAGCGATCGCGCGGTTTCAGACTGATGCACCTAGAACCGCTCGGCCACACAGCCGTCTGGATGCCAACGGCCTCGTATCACTAGCTGTCGAAATGACAGGCATCTTATCCCTATGGCTGTAACGTATCGAACGCACATTGGAAGCGTGTATTCGTCATCGCCATACTGGCGTATCACGCGGCGTGATGGTATGGGGTGCCGTTGGTTACACGTTTCGGTCACCTCTTGTTCGCACTGACGGCACTTTGAACACTGAACGTTACATTTCAGATGTGTTACGACCCGTGGCTCTACCCTTCATTCGATCCCTGTGAAACCCTACATTTCAGCAGGAGAATGACCGACTGCATGTTGCAGGTCCTGTACGGGCCTTTCTGGATACAGAAAATGTTCGACTGCTACCCTGGCCAGCACATTCTCCAGATCTCTCACCAATTGAAACCGTTTGGTCAAAAGTGCCCGAGCAACTGGCTCGTCACAATACGCCAGTCACTACTCTTGATGAACTGTGGTATCGTGTTGAAGCTACATGGGCAGCTGTACCTGTACACACCATCCAAGCTCTGTTCGACTCAATGCCCAGGCGTATCAAGGCCGTTATTACGGCCAGAGGTGGTTGTTCTGGGTACTTATTTTCCAGAATCTATGCACCCAAATTGCTTGAAATTGTAATCACATGTCAGTTCTAGTATAATATATTCGTCCAATGAATACCCCTTTACCATCTGCACTTCTTCTTGGCGTAGCAATTTTAATGGCCAGTAGTGTATATAAACTATGTGATCAAAAGTATCCGGACACCCCCAAAAACATACGTTTTTCATATTATGTGCATTGTGCTGACACCTACTGCCAGGTAATCCATATCAGCGACCTCAGCAGTCATTAGACACCGTGAGAAAGCAGAATGGCGAGATCCGCGGAACTCACGGACTTCTAACATGGTCAGGTGATTGGGTGTCACTTGCGTCACACGTCTGTACGCGAGATTTCCACACTCCCAAACATCCCTAGATCCACTGTTTCCTATGTGATAGTGAGGTGGAAACGTGAATGGACGCGTACAGCACAAAACTGCAGGCCGACCTCGTCTATCGACTGACAGACACCACCGAAAGTTTAAGAGGGTCGTAATGTGCAATAGGCAGACATTTATTCAGATCAACCCACAGGAATTCCAAACAGCATCAGAATCTACTGCAAGTACTCCGTCAGTTAGGCGGGAGGTGCGGAAACTTGGATTTCATGGTCGAGCTGTTGATCATAAGCCAAACATCACGCCGGTACCTGCCAAATGACGCCTCATTTGGTGTAAGAAGCGCAAACATTGGACGACTGAACAGTGGAAAAACGTTGTGTGGAGTGACGAATCACGGTACACAATGTGGCGACCCGATGGCAGTGTGTGGGTATGGCGAATGCCCGGTGTACGTCATCTACCAGCGCGTGTAGTAAAATTTGGAGGCGGTGGTGTTTCGGTCTCCCATAAGTCCAACCCCTCGTCCAAGTCGTGGGAGATGGGCAACGGCACAAAGTAGGGGATTGCCTTTAGGGGCGATGTACAGCGGGGACTTCGTGTGCCCCAGGACCGCTACGGTAGCTGAGAAGGCCCTATGGGAACCCTGAAACGTGACGGCTAACGGGGCTCTGGTGAAGCTGCGATAGGCCTAGCAAGCCAGTAGTGGATAAATCAACTGCTTTTAAAAAGGGAACATGCCTCGGATCACGGAACGGGTTTAAAGGAAACCGACCAAGCAATGGAAAAGGATTACGAGATGGTTTACGGCTGGGCACCTTAAACGTAATGACTCTAACTGGGAAGTTAGAAGAAATTGTAGAAATGATGGAAAGGAGGAAATTGGACATCTTGGGACTTGCTGAGACTAGGTGGAGAGGAGTTGGTCAAAAACCACTAAGTAAAGGATGTAAACTGTACTGGATAGGGAATGAGAGGGGAAGAAATGGAGTGGCAATAGTGGTCAGAGAGGGTCTGCAGGAGGAGGTGGAAGGTATCAATGATCGAATGATAAAAGCCAGAGTACGGGTGAAAGGAAAAAGCATTGAAATCATCCAAGCATATGCCCCACAGGTGGGGTGTACAAAAAAGGAGAAGGAGGAATTTGAAGATGACATGCAAAAGCAGCTAAATGGGGGAAATCAGATTATAACAGGGGACCTCAATGCACGTGTTGGCACAGACAGGAAAGGATTCGAGGAGATAATGGGACCAGAGGGCTGGGGGAACCGAAATAGAGAAGGAAAATTGTTGCTGGAATTCTGCAAGAGGAATGGGCTGGCGATCGCAAATTCCTGGTACAAGAAGAGGAGTAGTCACAAAATAACTTGGTACAGTGGGGACTGGTCCCAAACTTCAGTAGTAGTCTATGTACTAGTGGATAGGCAGATGATGAGCAGCCTCACAGATAGTAAGGTCATACTATCTGAGGCCTTAGACAGTGACCATCGGCTGTTGGTAGCCACCCTGAGAGAGAAAAAAGATAGGAGGGCAACAGATATACAGGAGAAAAGGTTGAAGACATGGATGCTGAAAGAGGATGAACGGAGGACCCAGTACCAGACACTGATCAGGAAGAAGCTGCCAAAGGAAGATCAGAGAACAGTGGAAGAAGAATGGGGTGATTTTAAGAGGGCTCTAGTTGAGGCAGCTGAGACTGTGTGCGGAAGAACTAGCACAAAGAGGAGAAGTAGGGAAACCCCATGGTGGAACAACATATGTAAAGAGGCAGTACTTCGAAAGAACAAAGCCTTCAGAGAATGGTTCCAGACCCGAACAGAGGAAGCTAGGGTAAAATATAAGGAAAGCAAGAAAGCGGCACAGACCATAGTAAGGGCGGAGAAGAAGAAGTGGATGGAAAAATGGACAAGAATGTTAGAAGAGGACAGTGAAGGGAACAAAAAAGTACTTTACACCATGGTAAGAAATAAGAGGAACGACAGAAGCGAGTGCCTGAGGATCATGGATAATAATGGAAGAGTTGTGGAGGAAATGCATGAGCTCAAAAAGATTTGGAAGGAGTACTTTGAAGATCTGTTGAATGCCGCCAAACGGGTAACTAACAGCGATGGAGAGCCTAAGGCAGCAGACGATTATAATAGTGGGGAAATTGATGATCTAACTTGGAATGAAGTGGAAGAAGCCATAAAGAGGATGAAAGGGGGCAAGGCACCAGGTTGGGACGAAGTAACAGTGGATATGATACGAGCAGCAGGAGAAGTAGGAACCCAGTGGCTATACAGAGTGCTGAGGGTGGTGTGGAAGGAGAACAGAATTCCTGAGGATTGGAAGAAAGGAATTATAGTCCCGATCTTCAAGAAAGGGGATAAAAGGAGATGTGAGAACTACAGAGGAATCACCCTGCTATGCCACTGTGGAAAAATCTATGAAAAGATGCTGGAGAAGAGAATAAGAAGCAGTATTGAAAGTAGACTGCAAGAGGAGCAGTACGGTTTCAGACCGGGAAGATCAACAACGGACCTCATATTTGCGGTAAGGCAACTGCAGGAAAGGCACTATGAGTACGGGAAGGACTTAATCATGGCCTTTTTGGATATTGAGAAGGCGTATGACAGTATCTGTAGGGACAAGCTCTGGGATGTGCTGAACGCAAAAGGGATAGATGAAGAGATAACACGAAAAGTCAGAAAAATGTATGAGGGAAGTGAGAGTTGTGTGAAAGTGGGGAGGGAACGTACTGCATGGTTCAAGCTGGAAAATGGGCTGCGACAGGGAAGTGCACTTTCGCCTTTATTGTTTATTATTGTTATGGATGAAATCCTACAGCAAGTATCAGATGCAATTGGAGATCATAAAATGAAAGCAGTGCTTTTTGCCGATGATCTGATGTTATGGGGAAATTGCGTGAAGGAGGTGCAAGAGCAGTTAGATGCATGGGAGGCAACGGCAGCACAATATGGAATGCATTTCTCTGCAAAGAAAAGTGAAATAATCGTCACAACAAGGAAGAAGAATAGGCCAAATGTGGATATAACTTGTGGAGAGAACTTCAAGTGCCTGGGAAGCGTGATTGAAAGTAAGGGGGGAAACGCAATGGAAATAAATGAAAGGTGCAGAAAAGCAGGGCAGTTCTACAAATGCATTAGGGGGCTTATTTGGAGCAAGGAGGTGCCACAGAAATCCAAGGGAATTATATACCGAACCTACTTTGTCCCCATATTGACATACGGAAGTGGGACATGGGTAATGCACAAAAGCGACAAAAGTAGAATACAGGCTAGTGAAATGAAGTTCCAGAGGAGCAGGTTGGGTGTAACAAGACGAGACAGATTGCGAAATTTGTATGTGAGGGAAAGACTAAAGGAGGAACCAGTACAGGACAGGATAGAAAAATCAAGACTGCAGTGGTATGGAGACATGAAGAGAATGGATGAGGGAAGAATTCCAAAGAGGATGTTTGATCTGCAACTGGAGGGGAAGAGGCCCAGAGGAAGACCAGGAGATAGATGGGTGAAGGGAGTGAAGGAATGTGTGATGAGAAGAGGAGAGAACTGGACGAAGGTGGAAGAAGGGGAATGGTGGAAAGACAGAACACGATGGAGAGGCTTGTGTTCCCGACAGACCCAGCCAGTGGCTGGAAACTGTCCAAGATGATGATGATGGTGTTTCGGTATGGTCGTGTTTTTCATGTAGAGGATTGCACCCCTTGTTGTTTTGCGTGGTATGATCACAGATCAGGCCTGCTTTCGTGTTTTAAGCACCCTCTTGCTTCCCACTGTTCAAAAGCAATTCGCGGAAGGCGGTTGCATCTTTCAACACAATCGATCAGCTGTTCATAATGCGCGGCCTGTGGCGGAGTGGTTACAGGACAATAACGTCCCTGTAATGGACTGACTGCACAGAATCATGACCTGAATCCTATAGAACACCTTTGGGATGTTTTGGAACGCCGAGTTCGTGCCAGGCCTCACCGAGCGACATAGATAGCTCTCCTCAGTGCAACACACCGTGAACAATGGACTGCCATTCCCCAAAAAACCTTCCAGCACCTCATTGATCGTATGCCTGCGAGAGTGGAAGCTGTCATCAAGGTTATGGGTGGGCCAACTCCATGTTGAATTCCAGCATTACCCATGGAGGGCGCCACGAACTTGTACGTCATTTTCAGCTAGCTGTCCGGATACTTTTGATCACATAGTATGTATACTCAATAGCAAAACGAACTGGTACACCTTCCTAATATCGTTAAGGCTCCCGTGAGCAAGCAGAAGTGCCACAACGCGACGTGGCATAGACTCAACTAATGTCTGAAGTAGTGCTGGAGGGGACTAACACCATGAATCCTGCAGGGCTGTCCATAAATCCGTAGGAGTACGAGGGGGTGGAGATCTCTTCGAAACAGCACGTTGAAATGTATCCCAGATATGGTCGATAATTTTCATGTCTGGGGAGCCTGGTGGGCATCGGAAGTGTTTGAACTCAGAGGAGTGTTCCTGGAGTCACTCTGTAGCAGTCCTGGAAGTGCGGAGCGTCGCATTGTCCTGCTGGAATTGCCGAATGGACATGAAGGTATGCAGGTGATCGGACAGGATGCTTCGTGTACTTGTTGCGGCGGCGCGGTCCATTCCTGGGTTTTAAACCAGCACCTAACTGTCAACTCGTCGCAGCAAATCGCTGATAGGAAATCCGAGCAGAAACCTACCGTACTGCGACCTGTACTAGGCTGCATACAACGTACCTATTCTAAACATCGGGAAAAGGTCTTTAATTTTGATTGAAAGGTGGAAATACTGGCAAAACTTCGGTATATTGTGAGGTTTAAAATTACAAGTTCACAGCCAAGCCCGTGCTAATCGTAATGCAGCCATACCAAACTCCTTTCATTCACTTTAGCAAGGTCATGGTAACGTATTTCCCAAAATCTGAACAGCTATTATACACGTATTGTTCTTAAATGAAAATGCTCGCCATACAATTAAGTTTAACAGTGTCTAAAGCACCCCAGTTTTTAGTCACCAATCTGCTCAATATCCCACAAGGAATTATTGTCTTTTCTTATACACAAAATTGCTTAAAAAACCTTACTTTCTAAAACAAAATCACCGGAATAAATTTGAATTCAGTTTAAATCACTTTTGAGGCATGTAGCACAATTAAAACCGGCAAACTATAACTTCCTCTGAGCTCCTATTACACACAACCGTACCACTGAAAGGCTGGGCTCCGACTCTTACACTGCTTAAGCATTCTATATCTCCAAGAGAAAAGACGCGGGAAGAGTATTCTGTTCTGATTGGTCAGTTTTGTCTATGGCCAATACCAAAACATTATTCTTACGCGTTAGTCCCAGCTTTTCATGAGTAATCAATCAACAAATAACACACTTTCGAATTGTACTTTTTCCCGAAAGAAATATTTAACATTCTGACATTTTATTTAAACTTTACACTGTTAGCTACTTCATTTGCAGTCAAATTAGCTTTCCTTTTATCATAAACTTTCTTCACACATTATGATACAAAATTCCCCGTAGTATACATTCACACTGTCTTAAAAGTTTCTCACGCTACTTCGTACAGCGTTTGTTAGTACAACAATGACCTTCATATTTTCTTTAGACCGCATTCACGCATCATTCACACTACTAAAAACCATATACAAAACTATACAAACACAAATAAACAAAAAAGCCTTCAACAATTAAACAGAACAAGTCACAATAATATTCTCTTGGCCTGTTTCTTGAATGTCTCTGTCCGCTACTGTACTCTGGTGGATGAAAATTGGAACTACATACTCGACTGAACCCGCTTCAGACCATCTGTCACTGTGCATGCATGAGTCATTCTCCCAATGCACAGGCTCGAGAGAGAGGAGCGATATAAAGGCGCCACGCCTCAGTGTCACATTTCAGAGTCGTATCTAGATGTATCAGGGGTCCCATATCACTCGTACTGCGCACGTCCCACACCATTACGGAGCCTCCGCCAGCTCGATCAGTCTGCTGCTAACATACAGGGTCCAAGGGTTCATGAGGTTGTCTCCATAGCCGTACAAGTCCATCCGCTAGATACAATTTGAAATGAGACTCGTCCGACCAGGCAACATGTTTCCAGTCATCTACAGTCCATTATCGCTGTTGAAGGGGCCCAGACGAGACGTAAAGCTTTGTGTCGTGCAATCATCAAAGGTAGACGAGTGGGCCTTCGGCTCCGAATGCCCATATCGATGATGCTTCGTTAAATGGTTTGCACGCTGACACTTGATGATGGCCCGGCATTGAAATCTGCAGCAATTTGCGGATAGGTTGCACTTTTGTCACGCTGAACGATTATCTTTAGTCGCCGTTGGTCCGGTTCTTGCAGGATCTTTTTCCGGCAGCAGCGAATTCGGAGATTTGATGTTTTGTCGGATTCCTAGTATTCGCAGAACACTCGTGAAATGGTCTTACGGGTAAATCTCCACTTCACCGCTACCACGGTGATGGTGTGTCCCATTTCTCATGCGCCGACTAGAACACCGATTTCAAACTCACTTAAATCTTGAAAATCTGCCATTGTAGCAGCAGTAACAGATCTAACAACTGCGCCAGGCACTTGTTCTTTTATATAGGCGTTTGCCGACCGCAGCACAGTATTTTGCCTGTTTACATATCGCGTGTATATTTGAATACGCATGCCTATACCAGTTTCTTTAGCGCTTCAGTATATATATATATATATATATATATATATATATATATATATATATATATATGAACCCGCCAGGTTAGCCGAGAGCGCTAATGCGCGTACTTCCTGGACTCAACGTAATACTGACTCTCATAATTGTAGTAAGCAGAAAGATTGTTTGAAGTTACTCATTCCTAAGGGCTGTCATTTACTTAGCAGTTATTTTGATATTTCTATTATTCATACTACAGCCAAAGATTTCATCACAACGTAACTATCCAAAAGTTGGACAAACTATGTTTTGATAATCTAATAAATTAATGTTCACTTCACTTTTCAGTTCATTTTCTGATTATCTCGCTTCGTGCAAAGGGATAGGTTGGATACTACTTGGATAATGACTTAGGACCGTTATTTACCTGACAATATCCACGAAAAAAATTTTACTTGAGGAATAAAATTCCCACTACGCTGGTCGGCCTATTACACTTCTAGTTATAAAAAATCCAGATCTCACTTCACTTGATGATGCCGTTGGTTTGTGTAGCGGCTTCATTTGGCGGTAAAATAGGGCACAGGTTGATCGTCTTGCCATACCATAGCCAATAACAATGGCCCACAGAACTCTTGGTGTTATGTGAATTACTCTTGCTGAGTTTATATTGTGTCCAATAAATGCCATAGCTTGCCCATATGAAACATCCGCCAAAACAACCGTTTCAGTTTTCACTGCTCCGCCCTTCGGAAACAGACTTCTTATCTCCGCACTTTTGCGTAGCCACACCGGCTCATGCACACCACCAATGACACCAATCGTCTCCTCGCGATGACGAACTTTTCGGGCACGCTCGCACACCCAGCGATAATGCATTTACAGTTTATTACACTCATTCACAATAGCTTTTCCCAGAATAGGCCAGCGTATCTACTCACAAAATGTTAACATTCCATGTGTATTCTCTTTCTTAAATAACAAAAAAATGGTTCCAACGGCTCCAAGCACTGTGGGAGTTAATATCTGAGGTCATCAGTCCCCTAGACGTAGAACTACTTAAACCTAACTGACCGAAGGACATCATACACATTCATGCCCGAGGCAGGGTTCGAACCTGCGACCGTAGCAGCAGCGTGGCTCCAGACTGAAGCGCCTAGAACCGCTCGGCCTCAGCGGCTGGCTGTTAAATAACAAATAGCATTTGTAACTTGACAACATATTTCCAAGAATACACTACTGGTCATTAAAATTGCTACACCACGAAGATGACGTGCTACAGACGCGAAATTTAACCGACAGGAAGAAGATGCTGTGATATGCAAATGATTAGCTTTTCAGAGCGTTCACACAAGGTTGGCGCCGGTGGCGACACCTACAACGTGCTGACATGAGGAAAGTTTCCAACCGATTTCTCATACACAAACAGCAGTTGACCGGCGTTGCCTGGTGAAACGTAGGTGTGATGCCTCGTGTAAGGAGGAGAAATGAGTACCATCACGTTTCCGACTTTGTAAAGGTCGGATTGTAGCCTATCACGATTGCGGTTTGTCGTCTGGCGACATTGCTGCTCGCGGTGGTCGAGATCCAATGACTGTTAGCAGAACATGGAATCGGTGCGTTCAGGAAGGTAATACGGAATTCCGTGCTGAATCCCAACGGCCTCCCATCACTAGCAGCCGTGATGACGGGCATCTTATCCGCATGGCTGTAACGGATCGAGCAGCCACGTCTCGATCCCTGAGTCAACAGATGGGGACGTTTGCAAGACAACAATCATCTACACGAATAGTTCAACGACGTTTGCAGCAGCAGGGACTTTCAGCTCTGAGACCATGGCTGCGTTTACCCTTGGCGATGCATCACAGACAGGAGCGCCCTCGATGGTGTACTCAACGACGAACCTGGGTGTACGAATGACAAAACGTCATTTTTTCTCATGAATCCAGATTCTGTTTACAGCATCATGATGGTCGCATTTGTGTTTGGCGACATCGAGGTTAACGTACCTTGGAAGTGTGTATTCATCATCGCCATACTGGCGTATAACCCGGCGTGATGGTATGGGGTATCGTTGGTTACACGTCTCGGTCACCTCTTGTTCGCATTGACGGCATATTGAACTGTGGATGCTACATTTCAGATGTGTTACGACCCGTGGCTCTACCCTTCATTCGATCCCTGCGAAATGCCGGGCTGCATGCTGCAGGTCGTGTACGGGCCTTTCTGGATACAGAAAATGTTCGACTGCTGCCCTGGCCAGCACGTTCTCCAGATCGCTCACCAATTGAAAACATCTGGTCAATGGTGGCCGAGCAACTGACTCGTCACAATACGCCAGTCACTACTCTTGATGAACTGTGGTGTCGTGTTGAACCTGCATGGGCAGCTGTAACTGTACACGCCATCCAAGCTCTGCTTGACTCAATGCCCAGGCGTATCTAGGCCGTTATTACAGCCAGAGGTGGTTGTTCTGGGTACAGACTTCTCAGGATCTATGCACCCAAATTGTGTGAAAATGTAACCACATGTTAGTTCTAGTATAACATATTTGTCCAATGAATGCCCGTTTATCATCTGCATTTTTTCTTTGTGTAGCAATTTTAATGGCCAGTCGTGTAATATCCAGTGCAAGTAATAAAACAAACATCGTAAAACACGTAGAAAATGTATGATCATCCACAGAGTTGTGGTGTCATACACTGGGTTGCTCCAGTTGCCATCTTGGAACGGGAGATAGGTCGCTCGGACGCAAGACACTCAAGCGTACCGACCGATTCTGCGACTTCTCGCTGGAGTGCTGTGTATCCAGACGTTGCTCGCTGTCATTCACTTCTGACGCCTATGTAGGACGCGGCCCAAGAGACAAGTGAGACACACGTTTCGGGGCTATATGCCCGCACAGTCCTGTTTAAATTCACCTCCACGTTGACTCCAGAATAGCCCCGAAACCGTAGCCACGGAAATTAAACAAATAATTTCTCTGAACACACTGATATCTTAACAAACGTAAACTATATGCTAAAGGTATAGCATTTCTCGTCGAACTCGTCTATGCGAAATCTGCCACTTAGTATAATCATAGATGACCATCTTTTATAGAAATATGTGATAATCATGCAATGAAGTATAACAGCTGATTTTTATGATTTAGGCGTAGACCATGCGGTATCCATAAGACCGATTTTTTAACCTTCTCCATTGCGTGCAAATTCCCACTATGGCGGAATGATCTCAATTCATCCAAATCGGCAGCTATCGAGGACACTGACGTGGATCATTGTGGACTAATGCGTTTGAGCGATCTTCATCAAATTCCGAAGGTCTTCCTGAACGTGAGGAGTCATTAACGTCAAAACAGTCCTCCTTAAAACCAGAAAACCATATTTGGCCGTGCTCTGTGCAATGGCATTATACCCATACAGGGCGCGAATGTTTCTCGGCTACCTCTTCTGCTGTTACCTTTCTACTGAACTCAGACAGGAGAATAGGTCTGAAGTGTTCCGATTTCTTTATTTGGCACTCCGTTTTCTAACATACAGACCTGCATTCACTACCTCCTAATGACAAAATGACCATTTGTAAACTCAAATAGCAACCGTGAACCACAAATAAAAACTGACCATCGATAAATAAACCCGGACTAATTGGGGTACCAACACAAAAAATGTACGTTCGTTTATTCGGAAATTCCTTAAGAGCGAGCCTTTCCAGCAGGAACTGATGGATCAATTGTGACTCAGAAGACTAGTGCCTTCTTTGCATCGTAAGGAATAAGGCATTGGATGGTCGGATGATATATAGTTTTCATAGCACTGAAAAATGCCTAGGCATTGTTACTGTCTACTTGTTCCTGCATTTCAATTGATTCTTTAAATGAAGGAACTAGTAGACAGTTTTCCACTATTCATTGCTAAGAGTCATCGATAATCTGAATTACAGCTCTGGCTGCTAGGAATCGTTATTTCCTCGGGGCTGAGTTGGGATCGTTCTGTATGGCAATGCGAGCTAGCCACCTCAGGTCTACAAGAATTTGAAGGTCATTTTCATCAAACCAGTCTCCGAGTATAGACAACTGTCTCTACAGAAGCTGAGAGAACCAGTGACTTGAAAGTCGACAAATTTTGTACAGTAACCTTGGGGTATCCACTTAAAAGTTTTTCAGTCAAGATATGACAAACTGTTTTCGGTAGGTTGTCTTCGAGCCGACCAGTGCTAAATTTTTTTCTTGTTTGTTTACTCTAACTGCTTCGTTTTGGAGACGTTTAGCGACAGTGTGGACCGTATTGGCTCATGATCGGTCCAGCTGTCATCAACACTAGTCAAAGCTCTTGTGATAACTACATTGCGCTGGTTGCAGGCGCGCACGGTCCCATCATGTATCAACTGCCGGTGCCTCCATCTAACTGTTATTATTATGGTAACTTGTCTTTTGGCAGTACATAGCATCCATAACGATAAGGTCATGTTCCGAGCATTCAGACGCAGTAGATTTACGTTGGAATATCTCTTAACGACCCAGTCTTGCCCACTGGTACCGGAGCACAAAGTAATGTCTTTACTAACCTTGGCACTGAAATCCCCTAACAATATGACTCTGTCTGGCTGCGGTATATTCTTTAACTGTGTGTTGAGAATGGAATTCCTCCTTTTGATCGTCCTCGAAGCGTTGGAGCACAGGCGCCAACTACGGTAGTCCACTGATGGTTGATTAATGATCGTAACGTGGTGTCGCTTGAACCTTTCACTTATTCCAGAAGGACGTTATTCAAGGAGACCGGTGCGTTAATTTTTATGGCAAATCCAACTCTGTGTAGCAGAGGTTTCTGTCTACTCATTCCTTTTCAGAAAGACTAGTTGCCCCCATTTTCCCTCAGTTGCCTTTCGTCAGCCTGTATAATTTCACTCAAAGCAGCAATGTCAATGTTAAATCATCCGAACCCACGAACTGTTCTTACAGTTAATATTTCTGGTAGGTGGCAGCTGGTATCCGTCAGAGTGCTGATGCTTCAGGTTGCAAAACTAATTCGTTTACCGCCTTTTCTGGGCGACGTGTTTCCGATCTCTCTCAGTTCAAATGGAAAAGAAATAAAAGAGAAAGCACATGTATTGAAATTAAGTCTTAAATTATTTTTTATTATAAAGCACTGCCCAGCAGAATTTTCCCTGACAAAGACAATTCAAACATAACCTATTCATTTATTACCCACAGTATAAAAGCCCAACGCAGTCTGAATACTACACATTGACAACATGACTTCCAATAACTAACCCACAATTACAAGAAATCCTAACAATAATACAAACCCAAAAAGTATGAAATTAAAAAAATATGAAACGACCTCCAGCTCTGTTAACTGTCTAAACTCATTTCCATCACGAATTCCGAAAGCGGAAACCTCATTCTGCTTCACAAGTCACTTACCTCACAAAAAATCTTCATTACAAGAACTACAGCAATTACAGCAAGAGGCGACAACAGCCAGCTAAGTAAAAGGATTCTAATTACTATAGACTCTATCTATTAGGAGGCATATGGTTCGCAAAAGAAAGATTTTGGTGAGAAGCAAACAATGTATTTAGAAAATTTTACCCTATTCATGTTACATCCACTTCCAAAAATTATATAGTTGTCAATAATTCCACTATCCGATCATTATCAACCATACATCTACTATCATACATTTCTTCGCGTCTCATTTTACAATGCATGTCCTACCAACACTGAGTCTCCACTAAGAATGTGATGTCCATACACTTCCCTATCCACTTGCTAACTGGTAGTTCGTCCAATCACAGAATCTCTTGCCGAGGGCGCAGAGTGCTGTCAGTGATATTAACACAGTCTATAGCGATACCAACATAGGCTACTTACAGCAGGTATGGGAACTGCCTATAAGTCCTAATCTTCTACTATCCCCTGTCTCTCTTCATCTCCTTCTCCAGTTTTCTTGGTCCATTTCCTCCTCCTTCCACCTCAGCCTGTTTGTCATCTCCATACTCCATCACCATCTTCTGCCACCTTCCTCTACCTACTCCTCCGTCTATCACCTCCTACCTGCTTTCTCTGTCCGTATTCTCCTACCTTCTCTCCCTCCATGTCCTCTTGGTCCTCTCTCTATCCATCACGTCATCTGACCTTTCTAAATACACTTTCTCCTTTCCATTTTCTCCATCTCCTCTTGTGCTTTCTCGCTGTCCATCTACTCTTTTCCGCTTTTTAAGTCTATTTTCTCCCGCCCCTCTGCCCATTTCTCTTCCGTCTTTCTCTGAAACTGAGCCTTGTTTATTGTTATAGCAAATTAAGATGCTGCAGTAGTATTCACAAGCCGATAATCCCCAAATATAAGTTTCCTCTCTGCTAACAATGTATATATCATCAACATTTCTTTGTGCCTCTCTCCCACTTCAGCATGGGGTCGGCCTTGTTAATATAGATTTGGTGTTGTTAATGTCAGAGGGTGGCCAGATGCCCTTCTTGTTGCCACCCTGTACCCCCCCCCCCCCCCCCCCGGCATGGAATTAGTGTACCTCAGCTGCCTGCATCTAGTATAAGCCATGGAATAGTGCGAACATGTTCAGATGTCTGTGAGTGGTGTAAATGAAGGGAGATGTGGGGACCAGCCCACTATTCGCCAAATGGGATGTGAAAAACCTCCTGAAAATCACATGCAGGCTGGCTGGCACACCGACCCTATTTGGTGATATGTCAGGTGTAATCTACACATTGACAACATGACTTCCAATAACTAACCCACAATTACAAGAAATCCTAACAATAATACAAACCCAAAAAGTATGAAATTAAAAAAATATGAAACGACCTCCAGCTCTGTTAACTGTCTAAACTCATTTCCATCACGAATTCCGAAAGCGGAAACCTCATTCTGCTTCACAAGTCACTTACCTCACAAAAAATCTTCATTACAAGAACTACAGCAATTACAGCAAGAGGCGACAACAGCCAGCTAAGTAAAAGGATTCTAACTACTATAGACTCTATCTATTAGGAGGCATATGGTTCGCAAAAGAAAGATTTTGGTGAGAAGCAAACAATGTATTTAGAAAATTTTACCCTATTCATGTTACATCCACTTCCAAAAATTATATAGTTGTCAATAATTCCACTATCCGATCATTATCAACCATACATCTACTATCATACATTTCTTCGCGTCTCATTTTACAATGCATGTCCTACCAACACTGAGTCTCCACTAAGAATGTGATGTCCATACACTTCCCTATCCACTTGCTAACTGGTAGTTCGTCCAATCACAGAATCTCTTGCCGAGGGCGCAGAGTGCTGTCAGTGATATTAACACAGTCTATAGCGATACCAACATAGGCTACTTACAGCAGGTATGGGAACTGCCTATAAGTCCTAATCTTCTACTATCCCCTGTCTCTCTTCATCTCCTTCTCCAGTTTTCTTGGTCCATTTCCTCCTCCTTCCACCTCAGCCTGTTTGTCATCTCCATACTCCATCACCATCTTCTGCCACCTTCCTCTACCTACTCCTCCGTCTATCACCTCCTACCTGCTTTCTCTGTCCGTATTCTCCTACCTTCTCTCCCTCCATGTCCTCTTGGTCCTCTCTCTATCCATCACGTCATCTGACCTTTCTAAATACACTTTCTCCTTTCCATTTTCTCCATCTCCTCTTGTGCTTTCTCGCTGTCCATCTACTCTTTTCCGCTTTTTAAGTCTATTTTCTCCCGCCCCTCTGCCCATTTCTCTTCCGTCTTTCTCTGAGACTGAGCCTTGTTTATTGTTATAGCAAATTAAGATGCTGCAGTAGTATTCACAAGCCGATAATCCCCAAATATAAGTTTCCTCTCTGCTAACAATGTATATATCATCAACATTTCTTTGTGCCTCTCTCCCACTTCAGCATGGGGTCGGCCTTGTTACTATAGATTTGGTGTTGTTAATGTCAGAGGGTGGCCAGATGCCCTTCTTGTTGCCACCCTGTACCCCCCCCCCCCCCCCCCCGGCATGGAATTAGTGTACCTCAGCTGCCTGCATCTAGTATAAGCCATGGAATAGTGCGAACATGTTCAGATGTCTGTGAGTGGTGTAAATGAAGGGAGATGTGGGGACCAGCCCACTATTCGCCAAATGGGATGTGAAAAACCTCCTGAAAATCACATGCAGGCTGGCTGGCACACCGACCCTATTTGGTGATATGTCAGGTGTAATCTACACATTGACAACATGACTTCCAATAACTAACCCACAATTACAAGAAATCCTAACAATAATACAAACCCAAAAAGTATGAAATTAAAAAAATATGAAACGACCTCCAGCTCTGTTAACTGTCTAAACTCATTTCCATCACGAATTCCGAAAGCGGAAACCTCATTCTGCTTCACAAGTCACTTACCTCACAAAAAATCTTCATTACAAGAACTACAGCAATTACAGCAAGAGGCGACAACAGCCAGCTAAGTAAAAGGATTCTAACTACTATAGACTCTATCTATTAGGAGGCATATGGTTCGCAAAAGAAAGATTTTGGTGAGAAGCAAACAATGTATTTAGAAAATTTTACCCTATTCATGTTACATCCACTTCCAAAAATTATATAGTTGTCAATAATTCCACTATCCGATCATTATCAACCATACATCTACTATCATACATTTCTTCGCGTCTCATTTTACAATGCATGTCCTACCAACACTGAGTCTCCACTAAGAATGTGATGTCCATACACTTCCCTATCCACTTGCTAACTGGTAGTTCGTCCAATCACAGAATCTCTTGCCGAGGGCGCAGAGTGCTGTCAGTGATATTAACACAGTCTATAGCGATACCAACATAGGCTACTTACAGCAGGTATGGGAACTGCCTATAAGTCCTAATCTTCTACTATCCCCTGTCTCTCTTCATCTCCTTCTCCAGTTTTCTTGGTCCATTTCCTCCTCCTTCCACCTCAGCCTGTTTGTCATCTCCATACTCCATCACCATCTTCTGCCACCTTCCTCTACCTACTCCTCCGTCTATCACCTCCTACCTGCTTTCTCTGTCCGTATTCTCCTACCTTCTCTCCCTCCATGTCCTCTTGGTCCTCTCTCTATCCATCACGTCATCTGACCTTTCTAAATACACTTTCTCCTTTCCATTTTCTCCATCTCCTCTTGTGCTTTCTCGCTGTCCATCTACTCTTTTCCGCTTTTTAAGTCTATTTTCTCCCGCCCCTCTGCCCATTTCTCTTCCGTCTTTCTCTGAAACTGAGCCTTGTTTATTGTTATAGCAAATTAAGATGCTGCAGTAGTATTCACAAGCCGATAATCCCCAAATATAAGTTTCCTCTCTGCTAACAATGTATATATCATCAACATTTCTTTGTGCCTCTCTCCCACTTCAGCATGGGGTCGGCCTTGTTAATATAGATTTGGTGTTGTTAATGTCAGAGGGTGGCCAGATGCCCTTCTTGTTGCCACCCTGTACCCCCCCCCCCCCCCCCCCGGCATGGAATTAGTGTACCTCAGCTGCCTGCATCTAGTATAAGCCATGGAATAGTGCGAACATGTTCAGATGTCTGTGAGTGGTGTAAATGAAGGGAGATGTGGGGACCAGCCCACTATTCGCCAAATGGGATGTGAAAAACCTCCTGAAAATCACATGCAGGCTGGCTGGCACACCGACCCTCATTGGTGATATGTCAGGTGTAATCGACCCGGGGCTTAGCCAGTAATTAATATAATATGTTGTGTGTGTTTGCTATTCGATTATTATATGACGACTGTGACGTGTGGTGTGAAGTACTTGAAAGTGTGCGTTTGGTACTGTTCCTTTGTTATGACGCCAATAAATGTTCTTATGAGCAACTGGGGACCATTGGTTCTTTTCATTAATGATATAATTTGAAAACCTTTTTTCCAAATTTTCCGCTAACTACTGTTAATTAAAACACAGTTTATGTAAGAAGTACTGAGTTGTGGCGATTCCGTTATAACTTCACCTACTTCTCTCGCTATTTGCATTATTCTTCGGAGTAGATGCCTTTTCCCCACATATTAGGGACTTTACGTACACTGTCATATACAAAAGCCTAATTATGTGAAGAGGTAGGAGGTTTATACGTGGCTCCTGGTGACACAACAGTGTATTATAATTAAATTAGCAGTGATTAATTTCAATTAATAACAATGAGAAAATTTTAGTTACAACAATGCAGGCGGAAGTGGGATTACAACGTAACGATACGATCGTAGATTTGTTCGATAATGTTTCAGATATTGAAGACAAACTAAACAATACTGGAGGAACGGGATGTGTAAATAATGCAAAGGTAAAGCAAGAAATTTTTAATGACAGTAATGATAATTTGGAAATGAATGACATAGGATATAACACTGATGTGAACGTAACAGAGACGAAAACAAAACAGAAAATGGTACCGCGTAGTAATTTGCTAGTATTTAGTACGAATGCTATAATGCAAATAATTCAAACAATGAGTCAGCAAATAAGCGGTGAGATCAGCTCTGTGAAAAGCGAAATTATGAATTCAGTAAGTAGTGAGACTAGCTCGATGACGAAGACCGCAAGTAGTGAGAAAAGTTTTGGAAAAGAGGAACTAACTGCTGTGGGAGGTGAAATAGAAATTTCAAACAAAACCTTTGAAAAGAAATAAATGACTTATACACTAAATTTAGTAATGACAGGAAAGATATGGCAAGACTTTTACGGACGAAATGAAAAGAATCAAAGACAACATGAAACAACAATTGGAAGACTTAGTAGATGAAAAATGCGGACACATCGAAAATCAACTGAAACATCATATTGGTGTGAGAATGGACGAGGTGAATGAAATTGTCAACAAAACGGTAAATCGCGAAATAGTAACAGTCCATTCTGACTTTAAAAATTCGGTCGATTGTTTGGACGACCGAATTGTAAGTGTTAAGGTTAAAGTTCAGGCGTTGGGAACAGATGTTAATGATAAGTTTTCTGAAATAAAAGACAAAGATATGGGTGAGATAAATGAGCACACTAAAAATCTGGAAAACGCAAGAAATCTAACCGCAACGTACGTCGTAGGAGGGGCATGTCAGAGCCAAATAAGGATTGAGATTGATAGATAAATTTGATCTGGAAAGTGGTAGTAATCCTGTAGTATTCATGGACAAATGTAAGTCGTTAATTCCGAAAGAATTGTCAGAGGAAATTCGCGCCAGGATTGCCAGGACACGACTGGGTGGCGACGCAGATAGTGGGGCAGTAATGGCGGCACCAGAAGTCCAGCAATTCTGCGGATCGCGCTCAGTTAAAACTTAGCGCGATCCGCCGAGGCCTAGCGGCGGCCGAGCGAAACTCGTTCAAGGTCACACGCCAAGATGGTGGCGCACACAGCCGTACAGGAGGAGGAGGACAAGAGCAGAAAGCCTGTATACAAGAGTGTTGATAGTTTTTCAATTACTCCAAATGAGACTGGACAACAAGAACTACTTCAAGGACCTATTACTTGTGTTGGTTGCAAGATTTAATTTTCTTGTACCACTACAGAGGTTGTTAGTGGTAATTCATGGTTGACAAATTCTTACAATGATTTGTAGACGAATACTCGTCAACCAGTAAACGGGAGGAAGTAATTACGGAATTTATGTATGCTCCTCCGTACCGTGCCAGCAGTGACTCAAAATATGAAAAGTTATTGCGAGGATATGTGTAAAAAGATCGAGCATGTAAAAGGACACACAGCGGAAAAGAGAATGTTGGACATACTGCGCGGCAAATTGCCTCGTAGTGTCAGTGGCTACATAATTGGTGAATGTAGCAAAACAGCGTTTTTTAAAAAGGTCGGAGATCTGGATGTGTTATACCGTAACGACGAAAACGGCCATTACAGTCACCACAACAGCAGCTATAATCAGAACGGAAATAGCTATTACAACACAGGAGATGAAAGTAATCAAAATCAGAGTCAAAACGGAAACTAAATGGTGATTACAGTCTGAGATCGGCACTTGTAGATAGAGAAAAATACGGCGGAAGAGGTTTTGGCCCTGGTGGGGGAGATTATAGTTGTAACCACCACGGCAGTGAGAGAGTGGGAAACGCGTCCGCAACAGTAGCTTCTCTTACTGCTGCGGATCGCTTTGTGAGACCCCGCCGGCTTCAGACGCAGTATTGCTGCCTCAACAATGACGACGCAAAGGGAAGAAAACGAGTAATGAAGTGAAGCAACCAAGATGATTACAAGCTGGAAACAGCGAGAATGAAAAACGATGCAGAAATGTCGCGATTCGGACGCTGGTCGAAATCAGATGTATTAGCAAGCGCAATCACGAATGTTGTTGGAGTGGCTACTCGTGCTAGTACAGACAGTACCGCTGCAACGAGTTTGGCTCATCTTCCGGCAGCGAATAAGCACGTTGTCTCGGCAAATGAAGTCGAAATGATTGAGGATTAGGAATAGTTGACGCAGTTAAGTAATATGTACGATGGTTTGGAGGAATGGAAGAAAGAAAATAGAATATGTTATACGGAAAGTAATGAAGATGACTATTTTGTTTGTGTGAGGAAGTGATTTGAAAAAGGTGTTACGGAAAGTATATAATGTTGATGAGGTATGTGAATATGATACAGAACGAGGGGCACGTAAGGTTCATAATAATGATGTGTTTTTTTGATGCCATTCCCGAACTCGACGAAGTCAGCGGATTAGAAAAGACAGCCGGAACCTATGTTATGCGGCAAGAGCATGTTTGTTCTGATAACTGGGTGATATTAGCGAGCAAAACGGAAGATTAAAATGTGTACCAAGTTACGGCAGAAGTACTGTGTTCAGGTGAAGTAAGCAAGCTAGTGATGGTGCAACAGATACTACGAAAATAAAAAATGTTTTGTTTCAAACAGAAGAAGGTAGTACTAGGGTGCAGAAAAAACCATCGAATAAAATGGTTGAGCCTGGTGGTATTCTGTGGAATGATTTGGAAGTGGAATAGGATTTATTGTAGGAAGATAGAGGTGAAGAGTTGGGACGATGTGAACAGATAATGATCCGGGTACATGTACACGTTGTGAAAATTCAGATATTAATCGATGGTGGTAGTCAGAGTAGTGTGTGTTCCCCGTCATTTTATAAGCATATTACCAATGAACGTGAAGTAGTCGAGATGCCAGTTGAGGGGGTGAAGATAATAGTTGTATTAAACCAATAAAATCTCAGGTGTTGTTACAAATGGTTATCAAAAATGTGTTGTTTGAACACGATTTCTCAGTGGTTCCTCAGCTAAGTAATGAAATAATTGCAGGTATGGATTGGATGACTAAGCATAATGTAATTATTGACTGTGATAGGAATAAAGTGATTTGTTCAGTAGGAGACGATAAGATAAATGTGTATTTTGTTGAAGGAGGAGAAACTGGTGAAAGGAGTGAAGTTAATTTACGAATACTTACGTTACCAATGTGTGCAGGTGTATGTGAAGGAGTTGAGCGTTGAATAAATTGAGCGTTGAATAAATTGTACCCATCTGATGACGAAGAGAAAGACATAGTATAAAAGGTTTTGGGAATATAAGTAGAACAGAAAAGGGAATTGTAAAATATTTTAGCCAGCAGTGAAGAAGTATTTCCAGATAAGTCTTGTTTAGTACGTGACTCTGAATATTAAATCGAAACATGAACCATTTTTCGGACCAACCTATCAAATCCTGTTAGCTGGGAAGGAAGCAGTACAGAGAGAAATAAATCGTTTGGAGGAATGGGGAATAACTGAAAGATCTGGGAGCCAGTACAAAAAACCACTTGTTCTGGTCAATAAGAAAGACGGGGGAATGACAATTGTTATAGACGTGCGCGATTTAAATAAAATAGTGAAATGTCAGACTCATATACCAGAATGTATGGATGATATGCTTGAGAAGTTTTATGGTTTGAAATAAATGTCTTGATTTGGGGGCTGAGTATTGGCAAATTCCAGTACAACCAAAATCAAGGAAACTGACAGCATTTCTTTTTGCGGGAAAGTGCTATCAATATGTGTTAGGAAAAGAGTTAGCGAATAGAATAACAATTTATGTTCATGACTTACTAGTAGCGACATCATCATGGGAAGAGTATGGTGAGTTGCTGACAGAAACGTTTCAAGCATTGAGACGAGGTAGAATGACGTTAAAAATAGAGAAATGTGAATTTCTAACAAAGGAATTAGAATACTTAGGTCATATTGCAACGACTGTGGGAATAACGAAAGATCTGCGGAAATTAGAAAGGATTAGAGACTGCCAACCGCCAAAGACGAAAAAAACAGCTTAAGTCATTTTTTGGCTTATGTAATTTCTTTCGCAAATATGTAAATGCGCAAGCTTTCAATGATACAGATTTATGTAATTTATTGAAGAAAAATAGTGCATTTGTATGGACGGAAAAGTGTCAGTTAGCTTTCGACAAATTAAAACAGGAACCTATAAAGAGCCAAATTTTACGCCATTCTGATTAACATTTAGCGTTCCATATGGGAACAGATGCATGTGATTATGACATTGCCGGCCGCGGTTGCCGAGCGGTTCTAGGCGCTTCAGTCCGGAACCGCGCGACTGCTGCGGTGCAGGTTCGAATCCTGCCTCGCGCATGGATGTGTGTGATGTCCTTAGCTTAGTTAGGTTTAAATAGTTCTAAGTTCTAGAGGACTGATGACCTCAGATGTTAAGTCCCATAGTGCTCAGAGCCATTTTTTGATTGTGGCATTGCAGTTCACATTTTTCAGGAAACAGAGGTAGGAGGAAGTAAAGAATGTTGTTCTATATCGTTCAGGAGTAGAACTTCGACGAGACATGAGCAAAATAATACGGTATCATAAAATAGGCGTTGTCTGGTGTTTGGGGATTTAAGAGAGTTAAAAGTTTTTAAAGAGGAAGTAAGGTGATAGTGCATACAATCATAAGGCCTAAACATTTTTGAAGAATTGTCGCCTACTGCGTGGCAGACTGACGAGGTAGGCGATGTACATACAGATGTCTGATTACGAAATTTGTCATGTTAGAGGCGTAGACAACTGTGTAGCAGACGCTGTATCTGTGTTACCGTTGGATCCAAACTGATCGAGTAATAGGGAAAGTACAGGAAATACGTTCAAAGTAATGTATTTCAAAAATGTTGAAGGGAAGAGGACGGTGGAAGATATACGTAAGAACAAGCGCCGATATCAATCGGAAGACGAGTGCTTGAAATAAGTAAAAACTAAATTCGAGGCTAGAAACGAAGAAGCATGAAAGTTAAGGAAATATTACAAGGTGTATGATGGTCTGTTTTAGTTGCGAAATGATAAAAATAGGGAAAAATGGTGAATATGTTGGCCATCTAAATACGTACTATATGATCTAAAGACAACCTAGAAATTTTGGCAACCGACTTGTATGGGCCTTTACTAAAGACTACTGGAAATTTTGCATATATTTTGGTGGTGTTAGATACGTTTTCCAAATTTGTAAAGTTATACCCTTTACGAAAATCTACAGCTAAATCAGTATTTAGTAAATTGATTGGTTATTTTGAGCAAATCGGGACAACTGAAAGCAATATTATCTGACAGTGGATCACAATTTAGATCAAAGATATGGAATGAAGAAATGAAAGAAAAAGGTGTAGAAGTTATTCATGTATCGCCATACCATCTCCAAAGTAACACTTCAGAACGCTACATGTGTGAACTGGGTAGGTATTTTAGGACATATTGCCATAGTAATCATAGGGCGTGGGACAAGTATGTTTCAGATATTGAAGAAATAATAAACTCCGTTTCACATGAGAGTACAGGATTTACTCCAATTGAAATTATGTTAGGTAATAAACCAAAAAGTATAGTAAAAGGTTTGATTAATTTTCCACCACGACAAGATTTAGACATGTTACAGAAAAAAAAGTTGGTGAGAGAGAAAATGATAACACGTGCTGAGGCACGAATTAAAAGACACGATCAGAGAGTAAAGTCAGTAAAATTCAAGGGTGGGAACTTTTCCTCCTGAAAACTCATGAGAAATCCAGTGAAATAGATAATGATATATGAAAGTTAAAATTCATTTATAAAGGACCATTCAAGATCGAAAGCGTTCCTCACCCTAATGCTTTCTGTCTAGTTTATCCACTGGCAAATAAAAAATTTGGTGTGTGTAATATAGTAGACTTGTTGCATTACCAAAGCAGAAAAGACACAAGTTTCTAATGAGAAAACAAAATAAAAGCCTAAATGTTATTTGCACAGTCGTTATATAATAAATAATAGGTATTTCACTGAAATGATAATATTAACCTATGCCATATAAGACATCCATATTCTGAGTTAGATACAATTTCTATAATGAAAGAGTATGCACATAAGATTTAGTGTTATTGGTATTGAGAAGTTTTGGTGTATGTAATAATGATGTAAAAGCAAAGGATATAAAACTTGTCATATAAGTTGCAGGTAAAAATATGTGAAACAATTTAATTTCATGACGAAGGACCCATATTGTAAGAGGGGTGAAAGAGAAACAGAGTGCATATGGACGTGCTTGGCATGTAAGCACCACAAAGAAGACAGAGTGAAGTGTCAGGGCGGACTGTTGAATGCACAGAATGTCAGGGTACATTACCCAGACGTTCACTGTTGTGCACACAGGAAGCTCCATATTCGTTTTCAGTAAGTGCAGAATTGTGGATAGAAAATTTCATGTTATTTTACAGGAAACAAAATTTAAAATAATTGAAAATGGGCGCAGATGAATGTCAATCTGTGTGATATGGAACATTGATTTTAGTAATATTTTAAGTAATAGTTATTTTCTATGTGCTAGTGTTTGAAGGATTGAGTGACTGTTGATATGCCATGTGTACACATTACTTGCTGTGAATATTCCTAGTATTAGTTTTCAAGTGTAGAATGCAATGAGATATTCTTGCAATGTGACCCTGCGTGTGGAGCTGTTATTATAATTATTGTAACATATGTGTCATAGTACCCACTGTGTTGTTGGTTTGGACGTTTACTCATTTCTTCATCTGGTGAAGAAGAGCAAAGGAACGTGGAGTACATATAACACCACAACTCTGTGGATGATAACACATTTTCTAAGTGTTTTACAAAGTTTGTTGTATAAGTTGCGTTGAAGATTATTTTTGTAGATATGCTGTCAAGTTACAAATGCTATTTGTCATTTAAGAAAAAGAATACAATGGAATGTTAACATTTTGTAAGTTGACACGCTGGCCTAGTCAGGGAAAAGCTTTTGTGAAAGAGTGTAATAAATTGTAAATGCGTTATCGCTGGGCGTGCGAGCGCGCCAGTAAAGTAGACAGTTGGTGTCGTTGATTGTATGTATGAGACGGTGTGGCTATGCAAAAGTGAGGGGATAAAAAGTCTGTTTACGAACTGCAGAACAGTGAAAACTGAAATAGCTGTTTGGCGGATGTTTAATATGGGCAAGCTATGGCATTTATTGTGCACAATACAAATGCAGAAAGAGTAATTTACATAACACCAAGAGTTCTGTGGGCCATTGTTATTGGCTATGATATGGCAAGAAGATCAACCCGTGCCCTCTTTCACTGCCAAGTGAAGCCGCTCGACAAACAAACGGTATCATAAAGTGAAGTAAGATCTGGACTTTTTATAACTAGAAGTGTAATAGGCCGACCACCGTAGTTGCAAGTTTATTACTTAAATAACCTTGTTTTCGTCGATATTATCACGTAAATAATTTTCCTAAGTCATCATCCAAGTAACATCCATCCTATCCCTTTGTATGAACCGAGATAGAAAATGAACCGAAAGTGAAGTGAACACTAATTTATTAGATTATCAAAACATACTTTTTCCAACTTTTGGACAGTCACGTAATAATGAAATCTTTGGCTGTACTATGAATACTGCCAGAAATAGAATGATGCAAAAGCCAGTATTAATTAATTTGCTTAAAAACAGAGTAACTTTCATAATAATTGGCAGTAAAACTGTACTAACTTGGATATTGAATTTGACTGTCAAAGAACAGTTCTAATTTATAGCTTGTGGCATAATTTATAACTTTTAGTACAAAGAAATATCTGATTAACTGTCAGGTAAATGACAGTCCTTACGAACGAGTAAATTCAAAAAATCTTTCTGCTTACTACAATTACGAGAGTCAGTATTACGGTGAGTAATGTAAGAAGTAATGTAAGAAAAGGTTTCTGTCCACAGCCAGTAAAGAACCTTACTTTAATTGATCTTAGAAAATTAATATAATATGTCGTATGTGTTTGCTATTTGATATTATCTGACTACTTTGACATGTGTAGTGTGAAGTACTTCAAAGTGTGCATAGAGCACTGTTCCTTCGCTATGACGCCAATAACTATTCTTACGCAAGATTGCTTACGAGTATAAAGTTCAGTTTCAATTCAATTATTCTTGTTCTGTTAAGGGACTGGCAACCGTTGATTCTTCTCATTAATGACATACTTTGAAAACCTTTTTTCCAAATTTTCCACTAACTACTGTTAATTAAAAACGTGTTTACATAATAACTTTGTTTCTGATCGTCATTGTCAAAGTACTGAGCAGAGGCTATTCGGTTGTAACTTCATCTACTTCTCTCGGTTTTGCATTATTCTTCGGAGTAGATCCCTTTGCCTCACAGATTAGGGACTTAAGGTACACGGTTATATAGAAAAGCGTAATTAGCCGGAGAGATAGAATGGTTATAAGTGTTTCTATAAAACTGCGACCCTAAACTGTAGAATACTGTAGTTTCAGAGTGAGGCAACCAAATTAGGTCTACTTAGGAAAATAAGAGCGCTGTGCATGAAATTTTCGAAGGGAGATATCTTCATGGAAAATCGGATAGTTTATGTCATCAGCTACGAAGGTCATCAGACAAATTCTTCGAATATACTTGGATGAACAGAGAAACGTTCGCTTGTCTCACCAATAAATTAAAGACAAATGTTTCTTACATGACCAAGTACTTTTAACAGGCGATAAGTGCAAAAAAAGTGACCTACTACTGTAAATAAGGAAGAATGAGTGCAGTTGCCTAAGAGGTCTCTGTGCTGCTTCAGTGGCGTCTTTGACTACTAAATGTGAGTGCATTTCTGTAAGAGGTTGTAAGTAGGCTGTTTAGGTTTTTTTTATTGGTAACGCCACCTCTGTATGAAAATCACTGGCTGTGCTGTGTGCAGTCTGTGTCAAGTTTGCATTGTTGTCTGCCATTGTAGTGTTGGGCAGCTGGATGTGAACAGCACGTAGCGTTGGGCAGTTGGAGGTGAGCCGCCAGCAGTGGTGCATGCGGGGAGAGAGATGGCGGAGTTTTGTAATTTGTCATGAACTGCTATATATATTATGACTATCAAGGTAAATACATTGTTTGTTCTCTATTAATATCTTTCATTTGCTAACTATCCCTATCAGTAGTTAGTGCCTTCCGTAGTTTGAATCTTTTATTTAGCTGGCAGTAGTGGCGCTCGCTGTACTGCAGTAGTTCGAGTAATGAAGATTTTTGTGAGGTAAGTGATTTGTGAAACGTATAGGTTAATGTTAGTCAGGGCCATTCTTTTGCAGGGATTTTTGAAAGTCAGATTGCGTTGCGCTAAAAATATTGTATGTCAGTTTAAGCACGGTCATTTGTAAGTTTTCAAAGGGGACGTTTCATATGTCGACCCTTAGACGAGGATACCTCACTGGAATCTTCTGATTTTTTCTTGTAGTTTGTGTAATTAGTGTAGCTTTTGTTTATTGCTAGCGCGTAATTGTAGAGAGAATCTCCTTTGTAGTTGCAGTCTTTCATTGTTGTACAGTAAAACAGTTGTGGCATGCATGTAGATTTGCACCAAGTATTTCGCAGCTGCGCTTGCAATTAACTACATATTATTTTCAGTGCTTTGTTAATGTGTTCTCTTATTTTTGCTCTTCAAATTGTGCTTTTCTGTGTTATCGTGTGAAATATTGTGACAATAATGGCGTGTGAAAAACGTAACACTAGGCTCCAAAGTAAACTGAGAAATAATAGTGACGAAGAGCGTAGCTTATCAGCACCACTGTGTAATGAAGTAACAGAGATTCAAAGTAGTAATTTGGTAACTGTGCATAGGGAAATGGAGCGGGCTGCAAACAATGGCGTAGACAGTGAAACAGGTAGTGAACAGGGAAGCATTATCGATCGATCGCTCGGCAACAGCTCGCCTCAGGAATCCGAAATGACAGGACACAATTTTGCAAATACTGTAGATTCAGGTTTTGCGCCCTCACCGTTTTCTCAAATGAGTCAAGACACATTTTCCGCTTGTCAAAATGTGAGTGTTGCCGGTGCAAATTCACTGCCGAAAAGCACTGAGGAACATGTTTCAGACACTAGTGCATTGTTATTACAATTAATGCAACAAATGGGCCAAAAGCTTGAAAAGTTAGACACAATGGAACAACACCAGAGACAAACACAGCAACAGTTAGACACAATGGAACAAAATCAGAGACAAACACAGCAAAAGCTTCAAAAGTTAGACACAATGGAACAAAATCTTCAAAAGTTAGACACCACACTTGAACAAACACGTGAAGATATAACTACTGAGTTACATAAAATCGAATCGAAATGTCAAAAAGTCTGTAATGACGAAAAAACACAAATTTGTGAGCATTTTCAACCTATTTTTTCGTGGCATGAAAATGCATTACAGAATCACGAAGCAGCCATAAAAGAACCGCAAACTATTGTTCATGAAAATCATGAGACCTTGCAAGCTAAATTTGACTCAGTTGCATCTACCGATTCGGTTACGCAACTTGCAAAAACTCAGGAAAACTTGAAGGACACAGTAGATTCGATTTCAACACAAATGGACACTCTGAAACTTGGTTCAGAAAAACACACTGAAGAAATGTGTTCACTATCGGAGAAAGAAGCCGAACTTTCGGATCAGGTCACTAACTTATCTACAAAGGTAGATGATGATCTGAATGACACAAGACCTGTAGCCATCACTGACACAGAAGAATATGAACAAATTAAGAAATTCAAACAAAATCAGAATCAAATTAATACGCAATACAAAAGAGAAATCCGGGAAGTACAAGATCAGTTGGCACAAGTAATACAAAAACTTCATATTTCAGAGGACACTCGCGCTCCAACACGGGAAGAGGGACATAGAAGTAGGGAACAGCCACAAAATAATAACTCAGGGCACTTCGGAAATTATGAAAGAAATTGGCAAGGCACACCGAATTTTGAGATGGAACCACCGAAACAACGTAACAATGACCGATATGCGACTCGCCGACATGATGATTTTGACTATAAGCTGTTCATTACTACACGTAAATTCAAAACATTTAAGAATTCTGGCAATGACATTCATCCACAAGCTTGGATCCACCAATTCTCTCATTGTTTTCCTCCCAACTGGTCGTTAGAGCACAGATTAGAATTTATGTGTGGCTACTTAGAGAATGAACCAGCTGAAAGAATGCGATCGGTCATTCACGATTGTCACAGTGAAGGAGATTTTTATCATGCCTTCCTCTCAGCATATTGGTCTCAAGCTACACAAGACCGAGTAAAACATAGCATCATAATGATGAAACATTTCGAACAATCTGAATTTTCCAGTCTTGTGAAATATTTTGAAGGTATGTTTCACAAGAATCAGTACCTGTCAAACCCATACAGCCCCTCAGAACTCATCCGCATTTGCTTAATCAAACTCCCTGAACATTTGCGACGTATTATTTTAGCAGGACGTTGCAAAGACGACATTGAAGCTTTTCAGGGACTATTACAAGAATTAGAAATTGCACCGACAGTCGCGGGATGCGAAAACAGGAAAACAATCACTACAGGCCACATCCGTCACAATTCCGTGACGACAGAAACAATAACTGGATACGACAAGTCTATTCTTACAACGCAAATCGTGACCAAAACAGACACCACCCGTATGACAACCGTTGGCAGAGTAGTAATAATTACAGAGAAAGATCACGTTTCCGTAGTAATGAATATGACAGAGATTACCTTAGAAATGGATAATATGGGAACCAAAACAATTACGATAAAGGGAGACAGAATAACTTCAGACGCAAGAGTTCAGCGCGCAGTTACGATTCCGGGAGAAATTCTCCACCACGTGACCGACAAAAAAGAAACTATGTAAACTACCGACATAACGACAGACCTGAATTTTATCAGAACTGGCGGGATTCAAACAGAGCAGGGCACTTTCGACAACGTGAATTTGTAGAAGCTAGGTCTCCCAATCCCAATAACGACACGCACCAACAAAGGAACAGACAATGACTCGCACCGCAGGCAGCCACCTGCGCCGGCTGGCTCAGAGAAAAATAACACAGACGCTAACCTTGAGAAATTTTAGCGTTCCTGACTGACGTATACCGCATGATAATTCCGTTCAAGTTGAACCTCTGCGTACCAGGAAGAGTAAAGGTTTACACCACATTTCACATGTTAAACCGTTTATCGAAAGACAATCTGCTTTTTAACTTTGTCTTTGCCATAAAATTTTTCACTTTACATTGCTAGTATGCTTTGTCAGACTTAGAATCTGTTAACATGCAACTATGTTTGAAGTTAAATATCCAGTCTTGAACCAAGAAAACTTATTTAAACAGAAATTACGAATGCATTGTTATTGTGAACAGACGACACAGTGTTATTGTGTGTGTATATTCTTGCTTGTTAGTTGCACGATTACGTAATGTCTATGAGGCTCACATACTTAGAACATTTACCAGTACTGCTAATGAGATTTTAATGCAACATTTTGATTTACTTGAAATTTGGTGTATCATGAGGTAAGTACATTGGCTTCTGCAGAACTTAGCTTTCGGAGGACGATAACTATGACACTTCCACAGAATTATGTTACAGCAAGACGCACATTTAGCGCTACAGGACACGCATTTGAGTGATTAAGTTTGTACTTAAAACATTTATTTTTAAAGATATTTGAAGTACAATGATACAAAGGTTTTCAGTGATACATTTCATTTCATTGCTGTAATCTGTAACACCTGAGGGTATAATTACATTAATCCTCAGGGGGGTACATGCTTACTTTGTGTATCATGTGTTTGGCAAGCACAAGGAGCCCTAGCTAATATGGTATTTGCTTATACGACTTTACACATCGGTACCATATTTCTCTAACACAGAATTACACAGTTATTTGATCATTTAACTGAGAGATAAACATTTTTTTTTACTACATCAGTGACAGATATTTACGTAATTACACAGTTGGACAACTTCACACTTACGAAATTGTATTTTGTCTGTACTTTGAGAAATGCTCATATTTTTCGGAACCATTGCGATACTACGAGAGCTTTGAATGATGTATTTGGTATGAGATCATGATTTTTAAAGTACGTTTGAGGTAGATGACATTATTGAAATGAGCAGAGAATATTTTTTGGGGTTTGAAATTATTGCAGAAAGCTACGACGTTTTTGAGATTTGACTGAGGTGTTATGATGTTATTATTACGACGACGATGTGTATTATGTTGTTGAGGAATGTTTATTATGCTATGTATTTCTCATGATGAAATATTGAAGAAGTGTCGATGAATAGGTATATGTATAATGAGGTAAGGAATAATGAGTAGTGTTTAGGGACTCTGATTTGTGGAAAAGGTTGTTGGAAACCAAGAATCGTACTTTAAGAGTTATGAAATGTGTGTAAATGCGTGAATGTATCACAATGCTGGCGAAAATTTTTTCGACTCTGTTATATTTACAGGATTTTGTTTCTACACATTTGTAACGCAAATTCTTAACCTGTGAATTTTTTTATATGAGACTGTCACTGTAGCGGAAACTGGTGTCGTAAATATTTCGGTAAGAAAGTTAAGTGACCACCTGCACGTAATGCGTCGTGAGCGGTCAGGTGTGCCAGCCGTCTTGAGAAAAAGCCATTAGGTGGTAGAAAGAAAAAGGGGAGGCCATTATCCTCGGTATCGACATTCCTTTGTAGAAAGCGTCGTAAATACGACACCCTCAAACTTGAAAACATGATTACACTGTAGAGTTCTTAATTTATGATATTTACTGAAATGAAATGATGAGAAACATTTTATGTCTATTGTCTTGTTAGTTGAAAGATAGTTTACTGCATTATGAAATGCAATATGGTTAGTGAATGACATTTGACGCCTTGCTTTGCCTTTTTTTTTTTTTAATATCTAGTTTCTAGCTGCGCTGCAGCATTGGTTAAAATAGAATTTTATACATGTAGTAATATAAATATTTTCTGTCTACAGATCGAATAAATATTAATTTTTTTCAAAAATTGAGGGAGCACAAAATGACATTTACCTTCACAGGAACTGCATTCATAATTTTCTTTTCAAGTACTTGGTAACTTTTTGGTAGAATAACTTCTTGTGGTGCACCACTTTAATTACTTAGACATTAATATGTGATTATACATTTCCCTTATCTGCATTGTTATCTTTAGTGTACTATTTTTTCTGCTTGAGCTATGTCATGTTTAGGTATTTCATTTTCTGCTGCTGCTTGCCAGGCATAGTGCAACTGAATTTTAATTTGTGTTACTCTGTTAAGCCAGTTTACTACTGATTTATTTTTCTTGTTTGCTGCTCATTGCCTTATATTAGTTGTAATTTATGCTGCTTGCTTTGCCTATTTAAATTTTTTGTCATTGCTGTTTGTGTTAATTGTTTTGTGCTGCTGCATTGCCTCGTCCCTTAGTTTAGCATCTGAGCTCAGTAGAGGGGGTAGAGTATATAAGAAACTGACTATGGAGAATAGGGGAAGAATGCATTGAGAAGTGATATGAAAAAGATTTGGGCCAAAATGAGTATTGTACAATGAGTAATAATTATTTTGAAAGAAATATGAATAGAATACAGGAAGGAGGTATGGGTAGGACTTTTTGGGAATAATGATGAATGAAGGGAGATCTCCAAGAAGTAAAGAAAGTTTTGTTTGCAGAATACTGCAGTAAAACAAACCCTGTCCTTTCCTTGTGTTATCCCACTATGTTTTTGTGTACCCTTGCGTATTTGTCTTTTTCCTGTCTTTATGTGTTTAGCTAATAAGATTTATGTTGTAGAATTTTCTGATAATATGTTATTTACTTTGTAAAGATGTTTAGACATTATTTATTCTGTTTTGTTTTAATGCTCGTGTGTGAAATTAATGTTTCAAAACTACTCTCATTATTTTATGTATTTACTTATTTCATAATTCCTGTAACACTGATGTATATGTTTACTTCGATTCTTTTGTAAAGCCCATATTACCACAAATGTTATCTGTACTATTATGTTCTTTAATGATGTATTTTGTACCTTTGTAATTGTATTTTCATGTTGTAAATTTACAATTGTATAGACACCAGTTCTTCAAATTAAGTTACATTTCACTGCACACATTTCTGTTGGTCATAGTATATGGACAATATGTGAGAAGTAGGGGCTGATAGTGTTTGCACGTGTGTTAATGATTCAGCAAGGGACTGGATAACAGCATTGCTGGTTCTAAGGACATGTCAAACAAATTTTTTGTGCGTGGACAAGTGGTGGTTTATGGACTTGCTATATTCACCGCAAGACTCTTCGATGGTGATTGTGCACCTGCACAGTCGCAACAGATGGCTGCTGGCCGTCTCTACAAGGACTACAGTAGGTCTGCATCTTTGATGGCCCACCAATACCATTATTTCTACAAGGACTGTAGTGGGTCTGCACCTCTGGTGGCCCACCAATACCGTAATTTCTACCAGGACTATAGTGGGTCTGCTCTGTGATGACCTACCAATACTCTTCAAAACTTTGATTGACTCTGCTGTAGGTTTGCTCTGTTGTGGCCCATTACCTGTCTGCATGTCAAGAGTCAGCACTGTCTTTCCGTTGGAAGGACAACACTACTTCTTCAAGACTGCATGGAAATCCACTACTTCTGTGTGCAATTTCTTTTACTAATGAGACTTTGTGAAAAAAAACTGTAACTACTATTATGATGAATGATAAGGACTCTCTTTATGGACTGTGAGAAAATTTTAGCTTTTGACCAACATTGTATCAATAAGTGTGTGCATTTGATTTCTTTGTTATTGTAATTATAAAAATTTTTTTCAAATCGGTATTGGCCACTGCCCAAACCAATTTGTAAAATTTTTTGTGGGGATTATGGGGGCTATGTAAGTAGGCTGTTTAGGTTTTTTTATTGGTAACGCCACCTCTGTATGAAAATCACTGGCTGTGCTGTGTGCAGTCTGTGTCTAGTTTGCATTGTTGTCTGCCATTGTGGTGTTGGGCAGCTGGATGTGAACAGCACGTAGCGTTGGCCAGTTGGAGGTGAGCCGCCAGCAGTGGTGGATGTGGGGAGAGAGATGGCGGAGTTTTGTAATTTGTCATGAACTGCTATATATATTATGACTATCAAGGTAAATACATTGTTTGTTCTCTATTAATATCTTTCATTTGCTAACTATCCCTATCAGTAGTTAGTGCCTTCCGTAGTTTGAATCTTTTATTTAGCTGGCAGTAGTGGCGCTCGCTGTACTGCAGTAGTTCGAGTAATGAAGATTTTTGTGAGGTAAGTGATTTGTGAAACGTATAGGTTAATGTTGTCAGGGCCATTCTTTTGCAGGGATTTTTGAAAGTCAGATTGCGTTGTCAGTTTAAGCACAGTCTTGTATAATTGTCAAAAGGGGACGTTTCAAGGTCTCGGCGTTGTAACCCGTAGCCTCTTCGGCTGCTAATCGGGATCGTTGTTCGGTCCTGAGTTGAGTCCTGGCTATTTCTTATATTTTAAATTACTTGATTCCATCCTGTCATCAAGTCTGTGTTCTGCGTTTTATCTATACCTTTTACACTGCATGTCAACGTACATTGTTAGGGCCTTGCCCAAGTACTTGATCTTTAGGTGTACACACACCTATTTGTGTGGTCATACTGTCCGTAGCTGATTTCAAGCAGATTACAACTACAAGATAATGTGTGTTTTTCACAACAGACACATTTCGACTTTGTGAAGTAAAGCATCACCAGTGGTCTGTGTAGTGTAAAACGTAAATAAAACGTACATAATTGAGGAAGGTAACGAAGCGTCAGACTACAAGTATCAGCGTGCAATGAAGAAAAAAACCGAAGACGCCTTAGAAGACGGCGTCTCCTTATGTAGGCGAAAAAGCCAGCAAAAATTAGAGTAAGTACAGATCAACAAATTGTTAACGAACTGTTTTTCAATCTTAAAAACAAATCACATCGTAAATATCTTTAACAGCACACCGCTGATGATGCTTTATGTCAATAAACGAAACGCATCTTGTGAGAAAAATACAGGTTTTCTTGCAGTCGTAATGACGGAAAAAATACCCTCGTGATAAAACAAAATAAACAACAATGAAATGTTACTGATATTTGATTGTTGGGACTGTAATTCATCAGAAATCTAAGTTAAGGGAAACATTCCCGTTAATCTAAATAGTCTGCATAAGTAAAGCATACGAAATTTCTGTAAAAGAAGTCAAATGTTTCGTGAAATGATTCATCGAGAAGCGAGATATAAAACCTATTAGAGAAACATTTGATACAACTTATTTTCTGTATATGATTTATAGCATCATTCAGAGGTACATGAAATGTTTCTTTGACCGATTTTATTTCCTTTAGTCAAATAATAATCTCACAAAATATTTGACCCATTTATTTCACTCTTTTATTTAAAGTTTTATTTAGAAAGCCATGATCTTATTGACACCTCATTTGCCTTCTTAGCGTCTCGAAATTTCTAAATTTAGAACTTGATCCGAAAGAAGCCTTTTTAACAGTTAACAATCACACCAGCATATCTATGTATGCGGAAGATAGCTAGGCGTTGAACAGATGATTATTTTGATACTTCGTCTACATAGCTAGTAGCAGCTGTTTCTGAAATATTTAGGTTTTTCACAAATCAGTAATTAAGTTTTTCTTAATTACCTGATTACTTTCAGCATGTAAATATTTCCTTGCAAAACTAGACCTCGCACTAGTCATTTTGATACCTCATTTGCCCAGATCTAACTGTTTGTTTGGCTATGAAAACTCGGACAAAAACTGACTGCCTGCTTTGGAAGAACGCAACTGTGTGTAAACCACCCTAGTCTTGCAAAATGGAGCAACAGCTGATCTCGTTAGCCTAGTGAAAGATCTGACAATTGCGATCTTCCACGATCGTGTTAACTTCAGAGGATTTTCAGATGCACAGCCTGCAAGGTTACCTGGTTTGCATTCTTGTGACTTTTGGCTCTGGGAATATCTAAAAGAGCGCATTCAGCAGAGTCACATTCGGTATCTACTTGATCTGGAGGTAAGTATGCATGAACTCGCTGCTAGAGTCCATCGGAATTACTGCGAGCAACTGTTGATGACGTCGTTCTACGGATGCCACGTCTCTTCGTCGTCTTCACTAATTGTATTGAACAAATTGTGGCGGTTAGTAATAAAATCGTCTCTTGTTTGACCATTTCCACCCACGTACCGTTCTTAAACCATTACATATCTAAACATTTCCATACGCCTTTCTTGCATTCACAGTGCTTGGTTTCCAACTGGGGGCCAAAATTGTAACTATTTTTTCTTCCAGCGTAAATCGGTTCCGCATTAACTCACACTACAATGTTTCGCTGGCATACGATAATTACAGCCCACACTGGACCTCTCTGAGTAGCTCCACATTAACTACCCGATAGCTCTCATTAGGAGACATATACGCTTTTCACAAACCAATAGAATCTAGGTAAGATATTTACTGACAACGCAGAAGGAACGCGAAGAGAGCATTTGAACTCTACGCACAAAGTTATCCCGACAGACTGTGTCCGACAAGAATGACAATTCATCATCGAATGTGCAAAAAGTGTGTTGCGAATGAAATAGATGTCCCGGCATCTGTCGCTCGTAATCCACGTGTTAGGTTCAGATAAATTGTAGGTGCCACTGCAATATGTCAGAGCAGCGTTGTTCGAATTTTGTGTGTGAGCAACATCCATCTCTATTACGCAGACTATACAGCGAGATAGCAGAAGACGCACAGAATTCTATCGCTTGATTCTGCTGCGACATCAAGATAACAGGTTCACTCTTCAAAGAATTCTCTTTACCAATGGCGCTACTTTTGTAGGTCATTGCAAAGTTGAATGTTAAGACACGCATTATTTTACCGGGCCGCTGGGTATCTACATTGGCTGTGTCGTGTTGAGTATCAGAGTCAGTGAAGTGTAAGGTTAGGTGCAGAATTTTGGAGACTACGTGAGTGGTGCTCGCTTCATTGAAAAATCCTTAACGTGTAAAAGATACTCACAGTTTCTTATTGAAGTTCTACCGACTATCTTACAGCAAGCACTAACCGATGTTTGTAGGTGTACCTGCACAGTTAAGTGAACTGCGACGTAGTCGCCTGTGGACAGGAAAAAGCTCCTCCACCTCTTTCCACATTTCTGGATGGGACATGAAGGTGTTTTCATCTGGCCTGTACTTTTGGCTTATTTGACGCCACTGAACTTTTTCTGTGAGAGAAACTGAAAAATGTAGTCTATAGACAAGTTCCGACTACTAAAGTGGCATTAAAATATCACATAGTTGCATCAAGTGTATTGATGTCGAAGGAATGTCTTCAGTCTGTTCAGAAGTCCTTATACCAGTGAATGGAGCCGTATTTTGCAGTGGACGGTGGGCGTTTCGAACACTAGATAACAAGATATCTATATGGTGCGAAAACTCGCAAAAGATCCTTAATAATGAAAAGTGTGAAGTCATCCACATGAGTACTGAAGGGAATATATTAAATTTCGGTTGCACGGTAAATGATGCAAACTAAATGCCGTAAATTAAATTAAATACTTAGGGATTACAATTACTAATTATAAAATTGCTAAGGCTTTCGTGGTCACCTGTTGACAAGTTGCCTATAGACTTCTGCCTCGGGTTCTTTGGTCGAATCCATGAAAGCTGCGCCCAGTGAAATGTGCACCGAACCAGAAATCTGTGAAATCTGCTCCCAACACTTGCTCCCTTTGTGTGACGGCTTACCTATGCGCCCGGACAGTCGTAATTTCTTTGTTCTCTTTCGGCTGCGAATTTTCAAATTGCGTCATCAATATCGATATCCTAAGGTAGGCCATTTTCTATTGCCTAGCTGCTAAATTAGACACTCGTGCCTTACTCATAGGGGACTCAAGATAATTCTTAATTAATTTAACTTTTGAAAAAAAAAGAAGAATTCTCTTACATAAAGCTATTGAAACACTAGGTAAGGAAATCTTAGCGCCAAAATAAATTTGAAAACAATTTCAGAAAAAATCTTCTTAGACTTGAAATTTGTGCAAGATTTCATATGAATTGTCAACTGATTTTTGTTAAATTGTGGGAAGTTTTAATAAATGACTATGATCTGAAACAGCATCTGATATATGTTCCTTGGTTTTGCAACGTGTATCGATTTCATCTGTACTCTTAACATTGACCTTCGCCGTTAGCAGTGTTCTATGTAGTATGGCTTGAAAATGCGAGCCTGGAAACCTGTAGGTAGCGTCCCTCAGCTCTTCTACCTGCCGGGCAGGTGGATTAGTGGAGCCTTCCTTGACCCTTTCTGGGCGCAAATTTCACTGGGCGCAAATTTCAGTGCGCGCAGTTTTCAGTACACCCTTCGGCCGGCGGGCTGACGTTTCGCCAGCACTAGTGGGTGGCATTGTCAAAACTTCGATCTCGATTCCTGGTGGTGGACTGGAGTCGAGCTCGCGACCGCAGATTCTATGTACCCTGCTCTCCAGCGTCCAAGGACTTTTCCGTGGTAATTTCCGGTGCGGTTCTCCTCTTCCTAGCTGTAATTGACGTTCGCTGTAGCACAGGTTGGTTGGTTGGTTGGTTTGGGGGAAGAGACCAAACAGCGAGGTCATCGGTCTCATCGGATTAGGGAAGGACGGAGAAGGAAGTCGGCCGTGCCCTTTCAAAGGAACCATTCCGGCATTTGCCTGGAGTGATTTAGGGAAATCACGGAAAACCTAAATCAGGATGGCCGGACGCGGGATTGAACCGTCGTCCTCCCGAATGCGAGTCCAGTGTGCTAGCCACTGCGCCACCTCGCTCGGTGTAGCACAGGAATCCAGGATCCGTTCACCTTGAGGATCTCTTCTTTCTTGTTGAAACTATTCTCAGGTTTGTGTACTTCTGTATCTATCCTGAACAAACGGGTGTGATAGCTCTTCTCAACAGCCAGAGCTTCATTGTCGACGAATTTTACTATGTTCAAAAATTTGGGTGAATTCTTAAGGGACCAAACTGCTGACGTCATCGATCCCTAGACTTACACACACCCACACCCGAGGGAGGGCTCAAACCTCCGGCGGGACGGACCGCGCAATCCGCCTCGAACCGCGCGACCGCTCCGTGCCGCTAATTTTACTATGTAGTCGGCCTCACGAAGCGCGTACTCTGCCACAGTCCTTTTTTCCATCTGCCCCAACCCGCAATGGGGCTGACGTTCGGTGGTCCTAGTGTTGCTTAATCGTCTAGTCATGCCAACACAGAATTTTCCACATGTACGAGGTGTACGGTGTATTCCCGACGTTGCAAGTGGGTCCCTTTTTGCCTTTGCCGATCTGAAACATTATTTGATCTTCTTTATCGGTTTATAAACAGTCTTTACGCCATGTTTGTGCAGTATGTGACCGATTCTGCCCGCCACCCTGGGAATGTATGACAGAAAGCCTGAACACGCCATTCCTTATCTCGATGTGTCGTTTTGCTGATTGATTCTGTGACACTTCTTATGTAACTAGTGGGGTACCCATTGGTCTCCAGAACGCGTGTGTATCGGTTTTCGATACTCACTGAGTCCCTGGTTTTCACCATCCCTCGTGACCAGCACATCTAGAAACGGTAGCTGTTGGTCCTTGTCCATATCAATGGTAGATTTTATGTTAGCATGGAGAATGTTCAGGTCTCTTAGGAAGCCACAGAGCTGTTCCTCAACATGGCTCTGCACCACGAAGGTATCGTCAACGTATCTGTACATACCTTAGAATTACAAGGTGTCAAGTCCAGACCTTGTGCCTCTAAATGTTCCATGAAGAAGTTGACCACCATAGGTCTAAGTGAACTACCCATGGCTAGCCTTCCAGCTGTTAGTAAAATTTGCCATTCCACATGAGAGATAACTCAAGGAGATACATGCGTGAAATAGTTTGGTGGTGTCTTGCGGGAAGTGGAACCGATGTACTTCAGAGAATCAGTGAACGACACATTTGTAAGCGAAGAAATAAGATAAAACCTGACCAGGATGTTGTTTGGTGCAAGTTTTAGTTTCTTCGACTTCTCAATCAAATAGCCTGAGTCCTTTGTGTATATGTCAGTCATTTCTGCGTGCGCTGCTGCATGGAGGCTAAGTGTTTGGCCAATTTGTACGTTGGTGAGACAGGAGCGCTAACAATCCGTCTTTATGGAACATTGTTCTTATGGATGCACACAGACGAGGTGGTAGGACTTTTGTGTTGCGCAGATTCTTCTACATATCAGCCGATGTTGAGGATGCCTTTCTTAACCGATTCATGTTCTGTGAGACCCGCTACGTTGTATCTGCGCAGGCAGACCAATAAGGAAAATGCAGCCGTCGTAATGAAGACCGAAGGTTATGAGCAGAAGATCTGTGGCCTGTTAGATCCGGTGACGTGCCGAAAACTAGGGGAAGAATGCGAAACAGAAGCCAACAGCCATACTGTCAATTAAGAATATCTTATATTGGAACTATCACACAGATAATGTTCTGAGGAATACAAACCAAAAGCAGCGATTAATGGGCAGAAGACTTAGAAAATGCAACAGGTATACTAAAGAGACTACTTACACAACACTTGTTCACCATATTCTAACCCGCCCGCGGTAGCTAAGTGATGCCGGCACGGTAGCTCAGCGTGTTCGGTCAGAGGGCTGCGTGCTCTCTGTAATAAAAAAACTGAGACAAGGAACCAACGATCAATTTGAACGGATGTCTTGTGACGTCCGGCCCGACCAAACGCTACGAACTATATCGAACAAAATGAGTAAAAAAAAAAAAAGGTCATCGCGACAGAGTGTCAATCCTACGGGCCCATGTTCGATTCCCGACTGGGTCGGAGATTTTTTCCGCTCAGGGACTGGGTGTTGTGCTGTTCTAATCATCATTTCATCCCCATCGACACGCAAGTCGCCGAAGTGGCGTCAAGTCGAAAGACTTGCACCCAGCGAACGGTCTACCCGACGGGTATTACCCACTTCTAGAATACTGCTGTTGTTATGGGATCCACATTAAACAGGATTAACGGAGGAGATCAAAAAAGCTCAAAGAAGGGCAGCTTGTTTAGTATTATCGCGAAAGAGAGTACCACGAATTGGGGTGGCTATCATTAAAACGAAGGAGTTATTTTACTGGAACAGGACCTTCTCAAGAAATTTCAATCAGCAACATTCTCCTCAGAGAGTGAAAATATTTTGTTGGCACCAACCTGTAAAGGGAGAAGCGATGGTCATCATAAAATAAGATAAATCAGGGCTCACACGAAAAGATTTAAGAGTTCGCTTATTCCTCGCGCTGTCCGAGAGTGGCACGGTGGAGAAGTAACTTGAAGGTGATTCGACGAACCCTCTGCCAGACACTTAATTGTGAATTGCAGAGCAGTCATCTAGGTGAAGTTGTAGATGTAGAGGTTGTGTTCCGAAGCGACAGGGAAACTGTTCATACAGGTCGTATCGACCAGCGCCGGGTTTATGAACTGAGAATTGTCGCATCAGTCCTACCTGCCCGCACTGACAAGATCCCAATAATATTGAGCGTTTGTGGCCTACTCTGGGGAGACGTGTGCATGATAGCTACTCACTTCCATCATCGTTACCTTAAAGTGCACTTATTTTGCAGGAAGCTTGGTTTATGAGTCCCTTGAAAACACGCAGGTGCTATGTTTATCCATTACAGAGACCACTATAAGATGCCGATATGCTCCCTTGACCGTATTAGGCAAGGTAAAGTGTCGTGTTATTGTTGTTTCCACATTTGTGTCCATGCCCCGTGTTATGAGGTGGCGAAACTATAACAATAAATGTGGGTACTTTGATTGCTTTGGCAGATAGCTCATTGGAATTACAGCACATGATATATTAGTTCATTTTATTACGTGAATGATAAAAAATATTTACTTAACTTGACACAGTCCTTTACCACAACAGTGCTTGACAGTTCACAAATGTCACTAACTGTTAAATTCCGAGCGAGGTGGCGCAGTGCTTAGCACACTGGACTCGCATTCGGGAGGACAACGGTTCAAACCCACGTCTGGCCATCCTGATTTAGGTTCTCCGTGATTTCCCTAAATCGCTTCAGGCAAATTCCGTGATGACTCCATTGACAGGGCACAGCTGACTTCCGTCCCATCCTTCCCTAATCGGATGGGACCGATGACCCAGCCAACCAACCAACTATTAAAGCATCACTTGATGTACTAATTAACAAACTGTTCTCTTGAAGTACAAAGTTCAACTTTCACAAAAGCGCATTTCCATCTGAGACTTGAATAACCCTTTAGTCCTACTGCATGGAGCTGACTGCTTCTGCTGAGGTCACGAAATGGGCAGAGTGCTTCCATAACCGACTCTATATTGACCTTCGTGTCAGGGCGCTGCTGTGCTGAGAGGGTGTGTCTTCTTCATGCTTTCCCATTCGTTGTTGCTGATTGCAGCGAGACATAGCTCATGTCTGTGGCGTCGATGGGCTTTGTAGGCTTTGTCGTGGCGCTGCAGTCCATGGATGATACCACATCCTGTTCATGTTGTTATCCAGAGCACCTGAAAGAAGTTCACAGTTAAAGTGTTAAATTGAGAATAGTTGTAAAATATGGTTCGTAACAGCCCTTTTAAGTAGTGGGAGTTACACTACTGGCCATTAAAATTGCTACACCAAGAAGAAATACAGATGACAATCGGGTATTCATTGGACAAATATATTATACTAGAACTGACATGTTATTACATTTTCACGCAATTTGGGTGCATAGATCCTCAGAAATCAGTACCCAGAACAACTACCTGTAGCCGTAATAACGGCCTTGTTACTCCTGGGCATTGAGTCAAACAGAGCTTGGATGGCGTGTACAGGTACAATTGTCCATGCAGCTTCAACACGATACCACAGTTCATCGAGAGTAGTGACTGGTGTATTGTGACGAGCCAGTTGCTCGGCCACGATTGACAAGACGTTTTCAATTGGAGAATGTGCTGGCCAGGGCAGCAGTCGAACATTTTCTGTATCCAGAAAGGCCCGCACAGGATCTGCAACATGCGATAGTGCATTATGCTGCTGAAACGTAGGGTTTCGCAGGGATCGAATGAAGGGTAGAGCCACTGGTCGTAACACATCTGAAATGTAACGTCCACTGTTCAAAGTGCCGTCAGCGCGAACAAGAGGTAACCGAAACGTGTAACGAATAGCACCCAATACCATCACGCCAGGTGATACGCCAGTATGGCGATGACGAATACATGCTTCCAATGTGTGTTCACCGCGATGTCGCCAAACACGGATGTGACCATCATGATGCTGTAACCAGAACCTGGATTCATCCGAAAAAAATGACGTTTTGCCATTCGTGCATCCAGGTTCGTCGTTGAGTACACCATCGCAGGCGCTCCTGTCTGTGATGCAGCGTCAATGGTAACCGCAGCCATGGTCTCCGAGCTGATAGTCCATGCTGCTGCAAACGTCATCGAACTGTTCGTGCAGATGGTTGTTGTCTTGCCAACGTCCCCATCTGTTGACTCATGGATCGAGACGTGGCTGCACGATCCGTTACAGCCATGTGGATAAGATGCTTGTCATCTCGACTGCTAGTGATACGAGGCCGTTGGGATCCAGCACGGCGTTCCTTATTACCCTCCTGAACCCACCGATTCCGTATTCTGCTTACAGTCACTGGATCTCGACCAACGCGAGCAGCAATGTCGCGATACGATAAACCGCAATCGCGATAGGCTACAATCCGACCTTTATCAATGTCGGAAACGTGATGTTACGCATTTCTCCTCCTTAGACGAGGCATCACAAGAACGTTTCACCAGGCAACGCTGGTCAACTGCTGTTTGTGTATGAGAAATCGGTTGAAAACTTTCCTCATGTCAGCACGTTGCAGGTGTCGCCACCGGCGCCAACCTTGTGTGAATGCTCTGAAAAACTAATCATTTGCGTATCACAGCATCTTCTTCCTGTCGGTTAAATTTCACGTTTGTAGCACGTCATCTTCGTGGTGTAGCAATTTTAATGGGCAGTAGTGTACATTGCGTACAAGCTGTGGGGGAGAAGGGATGGCACCAAATTGTAGAGGTCGAGAGTGGGAAGTATGCGTGGAAAGAGAGAGAGAGTAAAGAATATGGCTGTGGGTAACAATGTGGACTAAGTAGGGAGTAGCTTTTGCCTGCCGCAGAGCGCCGGCGGTCCTTTGTGCGCCCAGGAGCTGCGCGGATCGGGCAGAGTCGCGGGCAGTGGTCTCCGACTGGTCGACCCCTCCTCCACGGCGGCCCACTACTGTACATCCGCTGCTGGCCCGCTGCCAGGCACCAGGGGTGGCGACGGCGCTGCGGCACGCCGGGTGCGGCCGGCGCGATATCCGGGCCCTAATCGCGTCTCCACGCCCAGAGGCAAAATCTGCGCGCCGGCCGTTACACTGAGCTAAGGCGGCGGCGGTGGCCGCTTCTTGCGGCTGCCAGGGAAGCCGAAATTAGTAGAGGCACAGGCGCGCCCTGTGTAGGCCCGGCGGGCGTCTCTCGGTGTTCCTGCGGCTCCGTGCATGTAGCCGTTTAGGGAAGGTATAGATAAGGGTTGGAACGTCCGTGACACAGTACTCGTTAAAGCCTGTGCTATGGTAAGTGAGTTGGATTCACCTTATGAGAGAGGATTTTCGTATAGATATCGACCGCGTGTACTTGAATTGTGGCAAATCAGACTTACGTCCACTCTGTAATAACAATGATCCGTCAAGTAAGGCCGAAATGCAATTACACATCAGGATGGGTCAAAAGCAACCCAGAAGATGCTACCAATGTGATAATAATACGGTCTCCAGCGTAATTAGGCATTAACTGAGTTTATTCCCTGTACAAATTGGTATATATTCATGCAAAACAACAAGTTGTAACACTGCATAATATAGTAGAATTTTAGAACCACAAAATCTATTGAACTGATAGTTTCACGTTCTGTACTGATATTTACCCTAGAAATTGTACTTCCATGCCACACACAAAATGTCAATTTTGATAAAGATAAAACACTGATAAAATCTGACTTTTATATTGACTTTAACTTTTGCTGGTCAAACCAATTTAGAACACTTCAGAATTCAAGTGAATTAGGGGGTGACGCCGAAACTGTTATGATCGCTGTATTTAAAAAAAAATGATTACTGAATTTATTATTCGTTCGACATTTCCAGTATGTAAGTTACTACTCTTTTCATCTTATTTACTGCTCATTTTAATGCCTTTAAACCTGTCTCGAAATAATAAACTTCTTTACTATATCAATATTAAAGTCATCTTTCGACTTCGTTAGACCTTCGCAATTCATTTACTGGTTCATTAACAAAACATTTCTTAAACCACCATTCTAATATAGCTAGTTCTGCAAACAATTATTATTAACACAATTTTTAATTTTCATTTCGGGACACTCCGATTGCACAACATTTGGAAAGGACCCTGTCTAGGTTAGTTGTGACGATAATTAAATGATGGAAAAGTTCTGGTAAAATTTAGGTTATTATTGCGCCAAACAAACACAGTTCACTCTCTGATCCACACGAATACAGTACTAAAAGTTTCAACCTGCTAGTATCGATGCGGCGGATGGCGGACCGCGAGATGGCGAGGCTCAAAGCACACATACAACCACAGCTATGGCTCTTGACGTATCGGCACTTTAATTCTTCTTAGCGTGGCAATACTTTTCCATTTAGTGCCTATGGAATTTTGCCATGCTGTGAGCGCGTTGGAACGGCATACCCGAGGCTCAGTGAAGCTATCTCTTTCAGGAGAGCCTCCTCGCTCCAGAAGATGTTGCTCAAACCAGTGCCAAACTCCAACTGCTACTGAGCCCGTTGTGCCGTGCAGTGCCCACGCGCATTTTCCCGCTCTTGCCTGCCATCCACCTTTTACCGCTCCCTGACAGACCGGGTATTCACCCGAGGTTTTGCATTCTACATATCCTAACACATTGCCTACGTATGAAATCAGAACATCAATTATACAAGTTTATCGTAACATCAGATGAAAAGTATTACTTATATGTACAATAATACAGAGTCGTTGTTGTTACAGGGTCGTTTAAAAGCTGTTTACTTACAGGCTGACAACTATTGAACTATATGAAAAAAAGGAAGATTACTTAGAAACTACGGCGTGCACACACTTTATTTAACCCACCAACGCCACTACAGATATTCACATTAAGGTTCCATATGCCTGCCATCATTGACGATGATGTGCAGACGAATAGCGAAATCTTGTATGACCGACTGAAGTATCGGAGCATCGATGCTGTCTATGACCTCCTGAAAGGCTGTTTCCAGTCCAGCAATGTTTTTGGGATTATTGCTGTATACCTTGTCTTTAATAAAGCCCAACAAAGAGGAGTCGCATCTGTTCGGATGCGGGGAACATGAAGGCCATTGGAGGCCCATGCCAGTGGCCTCTGGCTACCCCAGAGCGGTCACCAAAGTGCCCCTCCAGGACATCAAACACTCTCCTGATTGGATGGGGCCGAGCTCCATCTTGTATTAACTACATCATGTCGAAATCAGGGTCCCTTTGGATAATGGAGATGAAATCATCTTCCAAAACTTCCACTTACCCTTCGGTAATCACTATGCCATTAAGATATATCACGCCAATTATTCCCTGACTGACATTGCACACAACACAGTCACCCATTGAGAGTGAAGAGACTTTGAAAGACTATCGTTAATAAAGTAAAAGATCCGGGCAGGGGACGCCAAATGAAAAGCTTCTACCTATGTTTCTAATCTAAACTGTAGTATTAAATTGGAAAGGAACTGCTAATCAGAACTCAAGGAGAAGTTGTGATCTAAATGATATTAGATTTGTTCATTCTTAACATTACAAGACAACAAAAGTGACGGAAGAAACATTACAGAAACATTTTTTTTATTTAACAAACGCTTTCACTAACATGGGGTCTATGAGTGATCACCTTGAGATCGACACACGACACTAACCAGAACACTAATGGCTTCATCTGACTTCATACAGGCCGGCTGGGGTGGCCGAGCGGTTCTAGGCGCTACAGTTTGGAACCGCGCGACCGCTACGGTGGCAGGTTCGAATCCTGCCTCGGGCATGGATGTGTGAGATGTCATTAGGTTAGTTATGTTTAAGTAGTTCTAAGTTCTAGGGGTAGGGGACTGATGACCTTAGAAGTTAAGTCCCATAGTGCTCAGAGCCATTTGAACCATTTGACGTCATACACGTGAATCCGTGTTATGGCACAGAACTACGCCACCACCAAGCATCTATACTCTACCATTCAAAAAAGAAAAATATCGTTCGAAAGAACAGGGTGCTGAGAAACATATATTAGAGCCGTACGCTGCAGCAGTGAATACTTTACCCTCCTGCTGGTCAAGGCGGCACACCATGGTACTTTCAGCGACTGAAGTCGTGGACGCCGGTAAATTGTTATTAGTGATGCGTTCCCGAAAAATGTAAGTATGCGGTCTTGCGTTCGGTTAATTTGGAATGCAGGTACTTTCCTATGAGCCTATGGAACCCCGGTAGATTCCAGTGTGCAGTGGACCTTTTTGCTGGTCTGCCAAACCAATTTGACTCTGTGCCATGACTATGCTTGGCGGAATATGTTAAATGTTTAGACGGCCGACTCAACACAAATAAGTGCATCCATACTTCACTTGTTGTAAGCCTGATGACATAAGCAGTACCTCTGACGGGTCACAAGGTGACTGGCACAAGCTGGAAGTGGCTCACTAGCAAAGGACACAAGTCTCACCATTGAGGTAGAGACCTGCAGTTCGTTACTAGCGAAGCACCAGTAAAAGAGTGTTCTTCCTTTCTGCTCGCTTCCTCCTCAACTCGGTACCAAAAGCACATTTACATTTTATACTTCCCCCCCACTTTAGCACAAGTCAATCACAAGCTGGAGCCCGGCATTCTTAGCTGGGAGAGCGGCCTTTGCTCTGGAAACATCGATTTGACTAATAGGAGACTTGAAAGTTAATTGCGAGAAAAAGGAAAAAAGATTCAGCTTCACAGCCTCTTTCCCACGCGTTTCTCGTGTCTTTTGCTAACAAAATGCTCAGGTTAGAAGCACAGCCCTCCACAAACAGCTTGTTATCTCCTCTGTTGCATCCATTTGAAAGGTTCCCAAGAACGGCCATAAACTCGCTAAAAGCCTTGTGCTTTCACAAAAAAGGTTTTTATCAGAGTCTGGACGTCTGGGCGCCAGTCGCCCCGTCCCACGGAAATTCGCAGAACGTTCACAGTTCTTTTGTCGTCTTTCTCCCTAACAAGAGCCCATCCTCTGCTTTATTGCCGGTCTACAATGCACTGGTCAGTGCAGTGGTGACTTCTCGGCTCTCTTCTGTATACCTTGACGCGCCTGCTTCCTGTCTCGCGCCAACTGAGTGTTTCTTCACAGTGAGACTGCGGAACCCGGCCATTCGGAAACGTCTCCACACGTTCCGCAGAAAAAAACGGCCTTTGCTGGGTCCACCATCGCCGCAGCTTTTGCTGCAGTCGTTGAAGTCAGCTCCCTGTTCCTTTGAACGCAGGTAAAGCTTACCGTCATTCCTTCCCTAGAGCACGCAAACAAGACCGTTAACTACTGCCCACCAATTCATCATAATGTATGAAGTCAAATCGCAGTAAAGATGCATATTATGTAAGAACATGAAGTGGCATAACACCGAGTCAGAAGTGAGAGTGCCCTGTAATCTCTCAACTTCTGAATTGCGAAATGCGGATTCCCAGTCCCCAAAATCCTCCAATTTTGCTTATTGACGAACTCATTCAAATGAAAGTGGGCTTCGCCGCTAAACCAAACTATACAGCGCATGCTAATTCCCATCATGCCGCGCGCACAATCGTGCAGTTTGAATGTCCTAACGCAAACCGTTCAGAAGTTATGACGATATTATTTCATGTCGATCAATAACTGCCACACTGTATGATTCGGCAACCACTTTTCAAGAAATGTGCCAACGTTAAGTTCCACGGGAATATGAAGAAACGTGATTCGTAAGCTATGCGGGGCGCTCAATAAGTAATGCAACACTTTATTTTTCTGGAAGCAGATTGGTTTTACACACCATATTATTCCCCATTCTTCTGGCTACAAAAACATATTTTTCAACATAATCTCCGTCCAATGCTACGGCCTTACGTGACATTGCTGTTTTGTTTTCGGTTCGAAGTGAAGAACGCATGTTTCATCGCCTCTGATGATGTTCGACAAAAAATTATCACTACCAGCTTCGTAACGCGCAAGCAACTGCGCACAGTTGGTCCATCATTGTTCTCTATGGTCTTCCATTAGGTGATGAAGAACCCAGCGGGCACACACCTTTGAGTACGGTACCTCCATTGCTGGACGAATGTGTCGGCACTACCAAGAAAGACGTCCAGTTGTGCAGCAACGTGTTTGACTGTGATCCGTGGATCACCTCGAATGAGAGTGTCCGCATGTTACAGCATTGCAAGAGCCACAGCGGTGTGCGGCCTGCCAACACGTGGGAGATCGGACAGGTTGGTGCGACCCTGTTGCGATGATAACAGAGACTTCGCCAAACAACGCGCAGAGCTTTGGTTCACCGCCAGGTCTCCGTAGATCTTCTGTAAGCGTCTATCCGCGATGCTCTGGTTTACCTCCAAAAGAAACTCAGTGGCAGCGCTCTGCTTAGAAAGCACTTCCGTCAGTACGCCAATTTGAAGGGTATATACAGCGCCGCCATGTATAGGAACTTCATGAAACTACAGGCTGACGCGGGAATATTCCACAGAGTCCTACAACAAACTGCGCACTTCTTGTTGAATGCCGCCCCTCGTAAATGTACACCTCCTCTTGATGTTAATTTAATGTCACCCAACATTAAAAATTTGTAATCTCCGCTACATATATCACATATATTCTGTAAATAAATCTCCAATTAAGCTCCGGCAATCGGAGTCCATTTCACTAGATATCCAAATGATTATCATGTAAAACCATCGGACTACACTACTGGCCATTAAAATTGCTACACCACGAAGCTGACGTGCTACAGACACGAAATTTAACCGACAGGAAGAAGATGCTGTGATATGCAAATGATTATCTTTTCAGAGCATTCACACAAGGTTGGCGCCGGTGGCGACACCTACAACGTGCTGACATGAGAAAAGTTTCCAACCGATTTCTCATACACAAACAACAGTTGACCGGCGTTGACTGGTGAAACGTTGTTCTGATGCCTCGTGTAAGGAGGAGAAATGCGTACCATCGCGTTTCCGACATTGATAAAGGACGGATTGCAGCCAATCACGACAGCGGTTTATCGTATCGCGACATTGCTGCTCGCGTTGGTCGAGATCCAATGAATGTTAGCAGAATGTGGAATCGTTGGATTCAGGAGGGTAATACGGAACGCCGTGCTGGATCCCAACGGCCTCGTATCACTAGCAATCGAGATGACAGGCATATTACCCGCATGGCTGTAACGGATCGTGCAGCCACGTCTCGATCCCTGAGTCAACAGATGGGGACGTTTGCAAGACAACAACCATCTGCACGAACAGTTCGACGACGTTCGCAGCAGCATAGACTATCAGCTCGGAGACCATGGCTGCGGTTACCCTTGACGCTGCAGCACAGACAGGAGCGCCTGCGATGGTGTACTCAACGACGAACCTGGGTGCACGAATGGTAAAATGTCTTTTTTTCGGATGACTCCAGGTTCTGTTTACAGCATCATGATGGTCGCATCCGTGTTTGGCGACATCGTGGTGAACGCACATTGGAAGTGTGTATTCGTCTTCGCCATACTGGCGTATCACCCGGCAAGATGGTATGGGGTGCCATTGGTTACCTCTTGTTCGCATTGACGGCACTTTGAACAGTGGACGTTACATTTCAGATGTGTTACGACCCGTGGCTCTGCCCTTCATTCGATCCCTGCGAAACCCTACATTTCAGCAGGATAATGCACGACCGCATGTTGCAGGTCCAGTACGGACCTTTCTTTATACAGAAAATGTTCGAATGCTGCCCTGGCCAGCACATTCTGCACATCTCTCACCAATTGAAAACGTGTGGTCAATGGTGGCCGAGCAACTCGCTCGTCACAATACGCCAGTCACTACTCTTGATGAACTGTGGTATCGTGTTCAAGCTGCATGGGCAGCTGCACCTGTGCACTCCATCCATGCTCCGTTTGACTCAATGCCCAGGCGTATCAAGGCCGTTATTACGCCCAGAGGTGATTGCTCTGGGTACTGATTTCTCAGTATCTATGTACCCAAATTGCGTGAAAATGTAATAACATGTCAGTTCTGGCATAATATATTTGTCCAATGAATACCCGTTTATCATCTGCATTTCTTCTTGGTGTAGCAATTTTAATGACGTCCGTCCTGTGCTCTGCATGCTGTAGTTATAGGGAGCTACATTTTATAAATGTTTTGTAACAACGAAAGGCATTCAGTTATATTATTATTTCACTTTGCAGCGTAGGATTTGAGTGGAGTCGGGTTTGGATAGGGCATTATGCGGAAGTTGACTTATTTTACGAAAGCGTTTACTAATCATCATCGTTAGTGTTCTGCCAAAAGGCAGGTTCTCCCATGGTAGTCCCCAGGCTGTCCGGTCTTCTGCCATCTTCTTCAGTTCCACATGATTTCCTCTTCCCTTTATGACGTCTGTCATCTTGTGCCTCCTTCTTCCGATCAGTCTTCCACAAACCAGTCACTCCAAAGGATCTGCTAGCAAGCACTCCCTTCTCAGTGAATGGCCCAACCAGTTCTCTTCCCTTTCTCTTACAACCTTCAGCAGACATCTTCTCTCACCAACCCTTTCCAATACACTTTCGTTACTCACTCTTTCCATCCAGCTTGTGCTCTCCATTCTCCTCCATGTCCACATCACAAATGCTTCTAAGCATTTTTCATCCCCATATAGTGCCATACAGGCGACAAAATATTTGGAAAGCCTTCTCCTTAGACCATAACGTAATTTGCCATTTACTAACGAGGCAAATATTTCTTCACAAACAAAGCGACATGAAAAGAATGTTGAACAATGATAAGATATCGATGGTAAATCACACAGAGCTAATCCTTGTATAAATTGGGCATTAGAAAACGATAGACTGAATAAAAGAAATCGCTTTAAGAAACAACTCAGTTTGATTCAGACTCTGTGACTCATTTGTGTGTCTTTTCCTTCTGTCTGTCTGCAGCTCAGAGCGTCCTCTATAAGGTGAGTGGCAGTCTATCTTCTCCTTATATTGTTGAAATTTCATTCTGGGGTTTCCATTGTTCAACAACGATTTTAGAAACTTATAACTACGTGCAATCTTGACAAAGCTCTCACCGTGAATAAAAAATTGTGCAAAACTTACTCTTTTGTACAACAGTGAGACACATCCATAGCATGCAGTGAAACACAATGGAAGACACACTATTCTTTGTCGTGGCAAGCCCAAGCAAGATAGCGACTGTAACGGGCGTGCGGTGCTCTGTTCTAAATCAGATCACTTGTCAAACTGCCAGAGAATCACTGCAGCCCACTAAAGCGCACTCCTAGTTCTCTGCCACACATTAACAACGGAACCACTTTTTCCATGTCTGGCTTGGGTTGCTGCCTTCTCTGGCCACCGGGGAAACACGCCAACTTCGCAGGCAGGCCACGACCATGTAATCGCAAAGTGTGTAGTGAAGGCTAAAATCAATGAAAACAACCTCGAACACGTTTTCAGATTTTTTATATGTTGGCAACTTTATTTCGACCCTTTCCTCAGACCATCTTCAGGCTTTTGACGGCCATTATGGCTGCCAGTGACGGCAGACAGAGCGATAGCCGTAAAAGTACGTCCGTAACTGCAGTGACTTCTTTCCAATATTTTAGGAATTAATTTATAAGTGCATTCCACCGATCTAAAACTCTGATTGTAACTTACCGTGAGCACAGACGTTCGGCTCTTGCAAGTTCTGGGTTGCTGTATTTTTCCTGAAGAGAATAAGTTGACAATTTTTTGTTTGTCAGATGTTAAAGGCTATTGTGTATCGTATATACCGCGGTGAGGAACAGTAAACACCCCTTTGCATATAGTGCACCTTACTCCAGCAGTTGTTGAACACTACTGTAAAAAAGAGAACTGTTTTTGCGAGCCATGCGTGAATTTACAACTTCGCTTTTCCGCACTCGGGGGGGATTGCGAAGCAAAACAAGTAGATTACTTCACGAAACAGGACGAGACAGACAGATACAAGTTAACCGCATCGTGTCACCGAGCGGATTAATTTAAACCCAAAACAATCCCTCCTCGTCGAAGGTCTTGTTTTTCACATCGCTGCCAACCTCAGTGCTCTAGCGATGTTCGCAATTTTTCTTATTCTAATTGCGTTGTATTACAACACCCTTAATTCAATTTAATTTTCTTTTCCATAAATAAGCACCACATTTCAAGACGAAGACCTTTACAATTTGCTTTGAAGAATGCGTGTCACATCTGTGTAAAATTTATTCGATAGCCGTTGTCTTGCACGAGACACGCGCAACCGTAGTTTGCTGGCGCCATTGTCAGCATTTTCCCTCTCATGTCCCCACTCCAAGATAAAGCAGGTAACATCCTCACCGCGTCCCAGGCGTAACAGAGTAATTGACCAAGTTTTCACGGGAGCTGTAATGGCGCTTTTACGACTGACCTAAAATATTCTTCTGCTATTTTTCTTTCTCTTTCATTTGGAGTTGGCAACGAATGCTATTGCACATAGTCACATAGAGATTATGTGTCGAGAAGTTGATGGGTACTTCCTGTGACATACGGCAGTAGGTTGTGATTGGTGGAATGTGAAAATTTCCGGAATACGGCACGTGCGGTATGTACAAGGCGTATTGCGGGACTTTTTTCGTCAATTATTACGATGCGGGATTTTAAGTATCGTTGCGGGACGGTCCTGCTGAATTATGGGCAGGATCGGCCTTTATGAAACCCATTAACGTTCATTCTACTCATCTTGCCCATTTTTCTCAGGTACAAACGAATCCCCATTCTAAATGAACTGAGAGGCCTTCCCCGACTCTGTACCTAAGAACCCTGCTCATCGGCAGTCGGTATAATTTTCCGGACTCTCTGCCATCTTTCCCTGAACTCTTCAGGGGATATCTCGTTGGGCAACAATTCTTTAGTAGACCATAAGTTAACCAATGGTGAATTAGTAGTAAATGCAAACGTAACTTCCGCCAGCGTATTCTCATGTGCCTCATACATGTAAGGGATATGTTGCTTTGTTGTCGTAACGTATGGTTATTGCACTCCTTTCTCATCGCTAGCATCTCGAACGTTCGGAGCAGAGCGCGACTTTTCTCACAGGGAGCATTGTCTTGGCGTATAATGACAACAATGACTGCAGCGCTAGTGGTCACGCGCCGTCTTGTAGTACGTAATCAGAGTAGGTGTTGGGCTCCCCCACGGAGCTGTCGCGAGTGGGGCGTCGTGGATAGGTAGCATGAATAACCTGGTAGGGAGATAATTAGTAGTTGAAAGCGCCGACTGTGTATTTTGGCGGGTGTTCGGTTTTCATTTGACTGCCCCATAAATATGCTGAAACAGTTTCACTGTGCCATCACATGAATGTGATCACCTGTCAAAAGCGTGAATAACAGCCTTTTACAGCGCAGCCGGCAGCGAGATGTGATGGAAGAGAGTATATGAGGTTCTGGAAAGGTACTGACAGGGATGTCGAGCCACGCCTAGTACAGTGCCGCTAGGTTTTTCGGGTGAGGGTCCATGACACGAATAGCTCAATCGAGGAGATCCCAAAGATTGTCGGTTGGGTTTAAACTGGGGAGTTTGGTGGCCAAGGGAGTACAGTAAACTGGCCCTGGTATCTTCAAATCACGAACGTGCAGTGCGAGTTGTGTGGAATGTTGCATTGTCCTGCTGGTAGATACCATCGCACCGATGAAAAGCAAACAACTTGTAGGCCTGCACTTAATCCCCCGCAACACAAGCATAGTTGTGTTGGTCTGTTGTACCTTCGCCGGCCTCTGTGGACGAGCGGTTCTAGGCGCTTCAGCCCTGAACCGCGCTACCGCTACGGTCGCAGATTCGCATCCTGCCTCGGGCATGGTTGTGTGTGATGTCCTTAGGTTAGTTAGGTTTAAGTAGTTCTAAGTCTAGGGGGACTGATGACCTCAGATGTTAAGTCTCATAGTGCTTACAGCCATTTTTGTTGTACCTTCCGGAATGACGAAATCACCTAGTGAATGCCACGAAAGCATTCCCCAGACCATAGATTTCCCTCTACCGACCTGGACCCTTACGACGATTGTTGTGTAGAGACTCGACGAACTATATCGCTACCTAGAGGCTGGAATCATGTCGCTGACCGCGGCAGTACCGAGTGATGTGAACACTTCCGTTGCAATAGTTGGGTATTGTTAACATTTTTCGTAACATGTGTTAATGAGCAATGAGGTATCGTGCGTCCACTGTCATTTAAGTTCCACATACCTCACCCGTCCGGTGGAACAACACTGGTGATCCTCGACTATCGCATCGCGCCATGTTTTCGCTTTCTGATACCGTGTCGGTTAATAGTGCTACAAAAATGCAGCCATTACCGGCCACTGCTGCTACACGCTTCGGCCAAGCCAACAACGGCACCTCGGCATCATCGTATTTTCTGCCACGTTATGGTACTGAATATTCGTGTGCTTCGTAACATTCACTGATTAATCCTGAAGCAACAGCACGTTAGACCAGTGATCTCACAGGGAACAATGCAGACGTGCCCAACGAGCAACGGCGCCCCGTGGACACTCCCTCTCGCGTATTCAGTACGCCCACGGCTTTTCAGACTTGATCGCCTTCGTCTGCTTCGACGTCCAGGAACCGTCGAACTGTACAAATGAGTGAGTACTTTACCTCACAGAGTGATTCGCACACGGTGTACAGCACCGATTCTACCTGGAAACAAAGGCTTCCGACAAACAATCGGGTTACTGTTCTCGGCTCCCACGCCGCTCCTACGACATAAGAGGCGCTTCCAGTGACTAATGTGAACAGTCACGCCCACCTTCACAAACAGGACATCACGTCAACACCCAGTATAATGTGCACGGAGCCCACGTCGCATCTATGACCTCGTCGACACTTGTCGTGTAGAACACTGTGCTACATACTGACTGTTGTTTCGAATGCTCATCCCACGCATCTGCGTCTCGTGGATTCACAATTCTATCGCCCAGCACGCACCACAGCATGCAGTCTCGTGAAATATACTTCTATGATGTCGTTACCGCGCCGACCGCACCACATGAGATCCCGTCCTCTCCATCGTGCCGTTATACGAACTTTCCGCAGATGACCTCACGAGTGCCGGCATCTACGCAATCCGCCCCTCAGCGCATCATACAAGAGCACGGACATTCAGCTAATGCTGTTGCTGCCGGGTCTGCTGCGACATGAGCCAATTCGCAGCTCTCACTCGCTCTCTGCTCTGTTCCACAGCCACACCCAGTGGGACTAACTACAGCCTATTGTCCAATTTTAAACTCCCATTGTTCCATTCTGATGTACCTGCCATGCCGTTCGCCCTGTCTGAATGTATTATGGCCGCACACGCCATCATCGACGATAACGCTAAGCTCGTCACTGTACTCAAGTCACCTCGACAACCAAGCAGACCCGATCAGTGATTTATTTCTTTCCGTTCCTGCCTCCAACACGTACCACACTACTAAACCACAGCTATATATTTTATTTATTTAAACGCCAAGTTCCGTAGGACCAAACTGAGGAGCAAATATCCATGGTCATGGAACATGTCAATACATGATATTACAACATAAAAGTAGTAACAGATATAATAAAATGTTTATGAACCCCAATAAAAGTCAAGGCATAGGTTTAAGTGAACGTAATCAACAATTTGACAGAGGAATTAGCTTAATTTTTCAAGGAGCACCTCGACAGAGTAGAAGGGGTGACACATGAGGAAACTCTTCAGTTTCCATATCTAAGCGCGTGGATTGCTGCTAAGATTTTTGAATTCTTGTGGTAGCTTATTGAAAGTTGATGCAGCAGTATACTGCACACCTTTCTGCCGAAGAGTTAAGGAAGTCCCAACCCAAATACGACTGGATTTCTGCCTAGTTTACTCAGTGAAAGCTGCAAATTCTTGGCAATAAGCCGATATTGTTAACAAGGAACGGCAGTAAAGAACATATATATTGAGAGGCTAGTGTCAAAATACCCAGAGTAGTCAACAGACTTTCGTGAACTTACATCACTTAGTGCCCGAACGGCCCGTTTACAAACCAAAGATATCCTTTTAGAATGGGAAGAGGTACCCCAAAATATAACACCATATGACATAAGCCAATGAAAATTAGCAAAGTAGGCTAATATTCGTGTCGAACAATTAAGAGGTCCATGATTAAGGAATTTGTTGCTAGTGCACTCGAGCAGATGTAATTTCGATGGATTGCTCATGCGCTGCCTGCGATATTTAAGCTATATGAGGATCTCAGACCAAAGAGCAGTGTTGACTGCAGTAGGAACTGTGTGTTAGTAGCAGTAGGAGTAAGTTGTTGCTAGCGATCAGTCGTGTATATGAAGTTGGCTGGGACGGTCGTGGGGAGCCATGCCGGTGCCTGAGCGATATAATATAAAGTAAAAGCAGCCTCACGCATATGTAGTATTGTTAAACAAGTCCCATGTAAATGTTTTAAAAAACTCTTAATAATCTTTTTTTTATAAAAATTAACTTTTGACAATCATTCATCTCAATTTAAAGAATTTACTAATTTCTCCAACCCATCGTCATCCCGATCATTGTAAAGAAAAATCAGTTGTTTCCTTTTATACATGACAAGCCTATCGGCCAGCATTGCACTGGGCTGTGCCAGAAAAATTTATTATAAGAGCAGATATATATGCGTTATCCGGCGACTTCATTGAGGTAAGAATTTTCAATTTATTCAGTACGATCTTTCAGGGCCATGACGCAGCACTGCTGACGTCCAAAATTTACCACTTTAAATTCACAGTCAATTATTGAAAGGTTATAAGTGAGTCACATTTTTATTATTCCTAGGTTATGGAATAATAAACTGTTGGAAGGTTACGCTGAATGTGAATGAAATAAATAATTATATTGTTTTTACTGTTGGGAGGTTACGGAATTTTTCTGTTGGGAGGTTACACTAAATGTGAATATTATTTATGTTATTATTTTTGTGGGGAGGTTACACAATCACTTACTTCAGATACCGTTCGAAAAGTAAAAATGGCAGCATTAGGACTTTGAACAAGATTCTGAACGGGAGCTTTCTAAGACAGTTTACTATCTATCTGAACATCTAGAAATCTGAACTGTTCCGTTCCACTAATATGCCCATTCTGTCAAATTAAAACGTCGGGTTTTGTTCAATTGTGTGTTCGAAACCGTAAAAACTGAGCATTCCTGTTATTTAAGGTTAGTTTAATTTCTACAAGCCATGAACTGCTCTATTTCAAACAGAGCCAGTGATGCACACAACATCCTTCACTACTATTGAGACGCCCGCTAAACCTGCAGGGCAGAACAGGTGATCAGAATTGTGGAAAGGGTGAAATAAGGTGTCGGTCAGGTTCACTCAAAATTTCAATTTATTATAATTTAATTACACCTTTAAACCACAACGGCACATAGCCGAAAGTTTAGAACTATGAGTTTCAAAAAGGCAATTATTTCACTGCTGAGGGCCTCCAAACAGGAAATCTTAAAAGTCAACAAAATAAAAATGCAGTTAAAATAGCAAGTAAAATAATTAAAATATATATGGTATCACAGCTAGGCTGGAAAGCCTCAAGGCAAAAGTATATAAAACAAACATGTGCAAGGTGCAATACAAGCGGCAGAGGGCCACAGTTAAATTTTAAAATTTTAAAATATATTACCATAATCTATTAAGGAAAAAGGCCGCAATGTTTTTGCTTAAAGGATAATTTCAAGAATAAGGTTCTAAGTGGCTTAAGGCCCACAATTGATTTCCAAAAATTCAAAACATACATAAAGTCCAGTAAAAACTAGAATTTTTAAATCATTGGCTATGATAGATTAAAAACAGACAAACACCGGTGAGAAGGACAATAAAGTAAACGTTACTCAGAAGCCTCTAGGGAGGTCGGTCTGCCCTCGTTCACTTAAGTGAGACAGGTGGCGAGCCCAGCTACACTTAATCCGTCGGAACCCAACCAGGGGACAGCCACGGACCGACCGACAAAACGACTTGCTTGTCACCAATCGGTACATGAAAACTCAAACACAAAAGGTTACGAACGTGATTATCCACAATGAAATATGTATTAGCTTTCAAAACTACACACCATGTTAGACAGCGACAACAGGTGAGGAAAGGACACTGCTGAAATTACGTTAGTGGCCAGGGCAGGTAACCGGAACACTAACGGCCACAAGGCAGAAAATATCACTGGTACACTTGAAATTGAAATACGGTAATATAGTTAAATTCGACCAAAAAGAACACTGCCTGAATTTACGTCAGTGGCCAGGGCAGGTAACCAACACACTAACGGCCACAAGGCAGAAAATTCTTCTGGTTCACTTGAATTGTAGTCAACAAATATAGTTAATTGCACCACACGGCGGCTAAATTTCAGCAATAAAAACGCTTGGTGATGCTCACAGGAAAACCTCCCCAACAGCAAACCACCGAAACGAGCCACCGCAACATGCATGGACGTGGCTTGGGCAGTTGATACCACTACTCAACGTCCTGGGTCGGTGAACCACGGAGTTCGTAGCGATCAGACAGCTCCACACATGCTCCGACACTGCGCAGGGACTACCAGCGGACCCAGCCGACTGCACCGCGCGGAGATGACTTCCCTGGTCCGCAGCAACTGACTGACTGCCCTCAGAATGCCGACAACATCTAAAATAGTCGCCAGTGGAACTAACGGCAACTACACACACAACCTGACAAACACTTGCACGAAGACCTGAACGATACGCAACAGCAACTCAGCACGCACGAAGACAAATCGGGAGTCGATGCACACACCCACAGCTGATTCATGAACGATTTGAGAGCCAAAATGCGTCGTCCGGTAGGATGACCGACCGACGATCCACCAAGACCGTGGCCCTGCTCAAGTGATGCGTGGCGGCAATGGTCGGGCGAGCCATGTCGACGCAGACCTCACTGCTCCAACCCGAGTGCGCTAGTGCCGCATTGCATCTCCCCGACTGGCAGGTCCGGACTGCGCTCCAGATGCGTTCCAACTGACTGGCAGACCCGATCTCGCCGACCCGAACTCGCTTACGACGGACAACGACCGGGAAGAAATAGCAGTCGAGCAAAGATACTACGACAGGGGATATATCGATACGCGCTGCTAGCGCCGGTCGCGGCCAGACAGAGCAACAACACAGTGACAGTAGTAATTTAAATTAACGTAGTGAGGTGGAAGTAAAATACGCGATGGAGGGAACACGAGCCACGAACGGCTCAACTATGTTAGTGTCAGTATTTTAGAATTACCTGTAATACTAGAGGGCATATCGTTTGCATAAATAAGGAACAGGAGTGGCCCGAGGACTGGTCGCTGGGGCGCCCCCCCCCCCCCCCCCTTTTTGACTGTGCTCCCCTCATTCTCCCCATCAAAGCCATTCTCAACACCGTGAAAAATGAGCTTTGCTGTCTGAGGTAAACCAGTTTTGAGCTACTCCTCACATTCCAGTACTTGAACCATCAGCACACGAACAAATTACAAACTTAGCCGTTTCGGAAATGTTTCCATCCTTGGCCCGAAAGTTAATGATCATATACTTTTCGAAATCAGACCAATCGCTCCGTTTCAGCATTAAGTCAAGGACGGCAATGTATCTCGCGTTCCTCGCACTGACTGTCCACTGGTAATGCTACCAACTGCCGTCTGTGAGTGCTTACTGCATGTTGACGTCAAACATAGGTGGGGATCATATTAATGTGACTGGACCGTGTATTGCTGTTTGTCATTACCACTCATCTGGGATTATGTCGCGAAAGTGCTTATTTCTTTTACGTAATTTATATTTTTCAGCTTGCGTTGTAATAGTAACTATGGCAGGTTTTCCCACTTTTCGCAAATGACATGTTCGTTATTTTATGAATCTGGTGTGCGAATTTTAGCTTGTTTTTATGGTTCCGTATCTCATATTGGTAAAAACGGAACTCTTATATGATCACTTTGTTGTCCGTCAATACGTCTGTCTGTTCGATTGTTAAAAGCCCTTTTTCTAAGGAACAGGTGGATGTATCAAGTCGAAATGCTGAGGTCTATGGTCGCTTGGAGGAGTGAAACATTGAAGCTTCCAAGCCAATGCCGGAGTGGCCGAGCGGCTCTAGAAGCTACAGTCTGGAACCGCACGACCGCTACGGTCGCAGGTTCGAATCCTGCCTCGGGCATGGATGTGTGTGATGTCCTTAGGTTAGTTAGGTTTAAGTAGTTCTAAGTTCTAGGGGACTGATGACCTCAGAAGTGAAGTCCCATAGTGCTCAGAGCCATTTGAACCATTTTGCAAGCCAATGCATTCAAAAGATGCGGCCGCTCATGTCATATATTTTGATACCCGCAAACTCACAATCAGTATATATAGGTACTTCCCGTTTGCTCAGAATCATGAAATTTTCCAAAAAGGAAGGTTTCACAGTACAACGAAACGAACAAAATCCTGAATATACACTGCTGGCCACCGTAAATGCAACACCCTGAAGGAAGCATCTGAATCAAGTGAAATTTACACCATGGGTTTGCAGCGATGAGATATGCAACTGATTACAATTTCAGCGCAGACGCACATCACGCGCGCCTGTGGCGCCACCTCATAGCGCCATTTAAGGCTTGGCGATTTCGACGTGTGTACGTTCGGTACGTGTGTTTACCCTGTGGTTGTTTCACAAGACAATCAGTTATGCCTCGTAGACAACAACGAACATCGTTTGATCAAGTATCCGAGTTCGACAGAGGAAGGATAGTGGCTTACCGAGATTGTGGATTATCATACAGAGAATTCGCTAGTCGTGTTGGACGAAACCAAACAACTGTAATGCGGATATGTGACCGTTGGATGCAGGAGGGTACGACGGACCGACGTGGTCGATCGCATTCACCTCGGTGCACCACTGCACGTGCTGATAGGCAAATTGTGCGCATGGCAGTGACGGATCGCTCAGTGACATCCCGAACCATAGCACAGCACATCGCGTCTGTAACGCATCATCCAGTGTCTGCGCGTACCATTCGACGCCGTTTACAGCAGAGTGGTCTGTCCGCAAGACGTCCATTGCTTCGTCTACCATTGACGCAGAACCACAGACGTCTCTGTCGCCAATGGTGTGATGACAGACGGGTGTGAACGGCAGAATGGAATGACGTTGTCTTAACTGACGAGGCACGCTTCTGTCTGCAGCACCACGATGGTCTGATTCGAGTGTGGAGACACCGTGGAGAGAGGATGCTGGACAGCTGCATTATGCACCGCCACACTGGTCTTGCACCGGGTATTATGGTATGGGGCGGTATTGGATATTACTCTCGCACGCCTCTAGTACGCATTGCCGGTACTTTAAATAGTCGGCGCTACATATCCGAGGTGCTGGAGCCAGTTGTCCTTCCTTACCTTCAGGGCTCGGCCACAGCCATATTTCAACAGGATAATGCTCGACCACATGTGGCACGCATTGTCCAAAGGTTCTCCGTCAATAACCAGATTGAATTGCTTCCCTGGCCGGCTCGCTCTCCGGATCTTTCGCCGATAGAAAACATGTGGTCCATGGTTGCTCAACGAGTGACCCAGATTACATCCCCAGCTGCCACACCAGATGATCTTTGGCAACGTGTGGAAGCTGCTTGGGCTGCTGTACCCCAGGAACACATCCAACGTCTCTTTGACTCAATGCCCAGACGTGTGGCAGCGGTGATCTCCAACAATGGCGGCTACTCTGGCTACTGATTCTGGCAGGAACCACATGTCACAGACGTCTGTAAACGAAATCATTTGAAACGTGGTCAACATGTTATTTACAAAATAAATTTTGTTGTGCTACCTCTTGTCTTTCTTGGTGTTGCATTTACGGTGGCCAGCAGTGTATAAATTTGTAGTTATATCACATGAATTTTTTTTTGCCATTTCTTATCTGAGTGTCCGTTCATTCGTCTGTTAAGACCCTTTTTTCTCAGGAACAGGTGTCCGCCCCAGGGAGCTGAATGGTCAGCGTGACAGACTGTCAATCCTAAGGGCCCGGGTTCGATTCCCGGCTGCGGAGATTTTCTCCGCTCAGGGACTGGGTGTTGTGTTGTCCTAATCATCATCATTTCATCCCCATCGCCGCGCAGGTCGCCGAAGTGGCGTCAAATCGAAAGACCTGCACCGAGCGAACGGTCTACCAGACGGGAGGCCCTAGCCACACGACATTTCATTTCATTTCAGGAACAGGTAGACGTTTCAATTTGAAATTTATGTCACATGCTAAAACCTGTGGTCATTTGGCAGCAGACTAAACTTTAGCTTCTAAGTCAGTGCAGTCTAAGGGTACGGCCAATGATGGTGCTTATTTTGATACTCCCAAACTCACTCATGAAAACCTGTAGGAGACTTCCCGTTGACTTAGCACCATGAAATTTGGCAAGAAGCGAGGTTGCACAGTAACAATTAAGGGAAAAAATCTCAAAATTGTTAATTTGTAAATATATCAAACCAAAAAAAATATTTCTTTTGTCATTTGTTTCCCGACGTCAAACTTTAAAACAAGCAGTTCTCCAGTCAGGGTGACTGGGTCGTAGTGGTAAAGTGACAAATCAGCCAAGGAATGTCTTTATTTCTCTTATACGGCATTACGGAATTTGTCCGTCATCAGATATCCACGAGCGACTATTGCACTTTGATATGGTGTATCAAGTTGTATGTGAAGTAAACATTCGCAGATGCTTGAACTTATGTCACATTTATATTGTTGAAATTAAAACATTCTTGAAAATCTAGGAATGTTGGAAAATATCACTTTCTTGTGTCAATGTCGATTACAGGCAAAAATGGTGGAGATTCCCGATTCCTGGAGTGGATGAACTGTCTATAGACGTAACTAAGTCAGTACTGAACCCTTCATGCGCGCTGCTACGGTCGCAGGTTCGAATCCTGCCTCGGGCATGTGATGTCCTTAGGTTAGTTCGGTTTACTTAGTTCTAAGTCTAGCGGACTGATGACCTCAGATGTTAAGTGCCACAGTGCTTAGAGCCATTTGTACCATTTTGAACCTTAATGCGCAAGTCATAAGCGCAGGTGCCCAATTTTTCCTTTAATGCGTTCGAACTTTAGAGAATTCATCGTCTACCGTGTTACAGTGACTGGACTTTATAGGGAGTGTACACCGTCACGAACCTTGCCTACCAAAATATTCTTCTGTTGAAACAAACAAGTATCCTGATGAAAGTTAGACGTTTACTAGTCTCTGTAAGTCCATCTTATTAGAGATGCTTCCGGGACTCGGCTGTTCAATACAGAGTGTCAAAATAAACACCTTTCAGTCGTCTAGTTTCCAACTTTATTTTATGAAGCAACCAGTTTCAGCCTTTTACTACGCCATCTTCAGGCCCCTGACCGACGTGTGGGAAGATTCTACCTCGGTTGTGATCAAAACAGGGGCAGCAATACTGGTATTAGCAGATGTTTGCTATAGCGACAACTTCACCCATTATCTGCTGACTTTTTAGCTAACAGTCGGCAGATGATGGTTGAAGTCATCGCTACAGCAAAAATCTACTAATACCAGTATCGCTGCCCCTGTTTTGATCACAACCGAGGTAGAATCTCCCTACACGTCGGTCAGGGGCCTGAAGATGGCGTAGTAAAAGGCTGAAACTGGTTGCTTAATAAAATATGGTAGGAGACTAGACGACTGAAAGGTGTTTGACATTCTTCAGTAATCTTGGTGGCTAGGTATGAAGTTTGCTGCATGAAATTCCCGTGTACATACGGTATTCATTATTTGCTTTGGCGCTACAGACGGCAGGAATTAGAGAGGAGTAATCTGCTGGTACTTGAGTGGGAGTGCACTTGTAGGAGGAACCATCTTGCCATTCGTCTACATTGGTAAGAGGAAGCTTCTTGAAGCCGCAGTTACGTAGCTGTATTTCCAACTGCGGGTCTCTCGGCTTGAAAGTTCACCCACGTTACCTCGCTCTGTAGCAGAATACTACGGCGGAAAATTCTCGCTAGTGTTTGTTCCACATCAGCCGGCTGTATGAATGCCGCAGCATGCAGCGGAGCCTCGTTATAAATTTTCCTCGGAACTGGGAAACAGAGACGTGCGATAAACTCGGCGATTCCGGCCACTTGTTTCCACGCGGCAATATCGCGCACAGCACGGTGCGTACTGGAACGCCCAGATATCCGCCTTCCGCACCGGAATCTCTTGTCTGCCTCGACGTGCGACTCTCTTGACTTTATTGCTACTTCCCAGCTCTGCCCTCCTCTCCTTTCCACCACGCTGCAAGACCTGTAACATGGCGGGATGATGTTATATAACCTGCTCGCTACAGGCGGCCACTACCATCGCTTGGCGTGTCCCTTCCCTCCGGCGTGTCCTTAGGCTACGAATAAAAGGGAAAGCTCGCTGGCTTGTAGCCTCATTCCAGTGCAAACCAGCTCAAGCCAAACAAGTTACCTGGTAAGGTACAAGTGTTTACTTTTGCTTGATATTTCACTCCGCTTAGTTTTCAAAATACACTACTGGCCAATAAAATTGCTACACCAAGAAGAAATGCAGATGATAAACGGGTATTCATTGGATAAATATATTATACCAGAACAGACATGTGATTACATTTTCACGCAATTTGGGTGCGTAGATCCTGAGAAATCAGTACCCAGAACAACCACCTCTGCCGGCCGGAGTGGCCCAGCTGTTCTAGGTGCTTCAGTCTGGAACAGCGCGACCGCTACGGTCGCAGGTTCGAATCCTGCCTCGGGCATGGATGTGTGTGATGTCCTTAGGTTGGTTAGGTTTAAGTGCTTCTAAGTTCTAGGGGACTGATGACCTCAGATGTTATGTCCCATAGTGCTCAGAAGCATTTGAACCAACCACCTCTGCCCGTAATAACAGCCTTGATACGCCTGGGAATTGAGTCAAACACAGCTTGGATGGCGTGTACAGGTACAGATGCCCATGCAGCTTCAACAAGATACCGCAGTTCATCGAGAGTAGTGACTGGCGTATTGTGACGAGCCACTTGCTCGGCCACCATTGACCAGACGTTTTCAATTGGTGAGAGAACTGGAGACTGTGCTGGCAAGGACAGTAGTCGAACATTTTCTGTATCCTGAAAGACCCGTACAGAACCTGGATTCATCCAAAAAATTACGTTTTCCCATTCGTGCACCCAGGTTCGTAGGTAAGTCACCATCGCAGGCGCTCCTGTCTGTGATGCAGCGTCAAGGGTAACCGCAGCCATGGTCTCCGAGCTGATAGTCCATGCTGCTGCAAACGTCGTCGAACTGTTCGTGCAGATGGTAGTTGTCTTGCAAACGTCCCCATCTGTTGTCTCAGGAACCGAGACGTGGCTGCACGATCCGTTACAGCCATGCCGATAAGATGCCTGTTATCTAAACTGCTAGTGACACGAGGCCGTTGGGATCCAGCACGGCGTTCCGTATTACCCTCCTGAACCCACCGATTCCATAATCTGCTAACAGTCATTGGATCTCGACCAACACGAGCAGCAGTGTCGCGATACGATAAACGGCAATCGCGATAGGCTACAATCCGACGTTTGTCAATGTCGGAAACGTGATGGTACGCATTTCTCCTCCTTACACGAGGCATCACAACAACGTTTCACCAGGCAACGCCGGTCAACTGCTGTTTGTGTATGAGAAATCGGTTGGAAACTTTCCTCATGTCAGCACGTTGTAGGTGTCGCCACCGGCGTCAACCTTGTGTGAACGCTCTGAAATGCTAATAATATGCATATCACAGCATATTCTTCCCGTCGGTTAAATTTCGTGTCTGTAGCACGTCACCTTCGTGGTGTAGCAATTTTAATGGCCACTAGTGTATCTATCAAACGGTAGTAGTTGAACACTCAGCACTGTCTCCCTTTTCCTTCGGTTTCACACACACACACACACACACACACACACACACACACAAGGTTCTCGGCCCAGCCAACACGTCGCAGTTGCAGATGCCAGATATTTTATTTAAATAGAGTTTGATACAACTTCCAAAAGGCTCCGTTTGGAACTGCAAGACATACTGTTCAGCAGTTGGCTGGAGGCAGCCGTTCTGGAAAAATAGAGTTTGGTACAACTTCCAAAGGGCTCCGTCTGGAACTGCAAGACATACTGTGCCGCAGTTGGCTGGAGGCAGCCGTTCTGGAATTCTCGGGAACAGAGAAAATCGAGTTTCGCACAGTAATGAAGTTTCTTGTAAAACTTTTTACGCCAACCGAAATTAATTCGAGACTCATAAATTTAACCTCCAGTGTCCACTGTGATGAACTGGTCTGCCGAATTCAAGAAACGCAGTGAAATTCTCCAAGAACGTCCGGAGAGGGAAACCACAGCAGAAATCGTCGATAATGTGCTCATAATGATCCTGGATGATCGGCGTACAAAGGTGCTTCGAGTATGCTACGACTGCATAGATTCGAAACCAACGTGTTTGCTACATCTTGAAGAGAAGTATTGCACATTCGAAGGTATTGTGCATGATGGAGGGCTCACTCTCTACCGACAGATCACGACCGAATTCGCACTACAATTTCCGAACAGTGTTGGGCGCGATTTCATATAAACAAAACTGATTTTCACTGTGGGTATGAGGCAATGGATGGAACAATGGTTCACAGCTACACATAAGCATCGAAGCAACAATCCAAATATTGGACAAAATGTCGATTGTTCAGTCATCAGTGGGAGATATCATAGTATTTCTGTTTTCTACGCGGCGTCAAATCGAAAGAACTGCACCAGACGAACGGTCTACCCGGCGGGAGGCCTTAGCCACACGACATTTCATTTCATTTTTTTCTACGCGAAATGGCTTTAACTGATAGTCTTCAAAAAGTTGAAAGATTGACTGGGGAATATTATTCTACTCTTGAAGAGGATTTGGAATGAAATAATTAGGATAAGAGACCTGAATTTCAGAACAAAATAATTATTTAATAATAATTTATGAAGACAACACGCTTGCCCACGAAATCGTCTCGCAGTTGGAAACCTGAGGGGTTTCAATTAACAAGTGGTGGAACATCTGCCCGATTGTCCAGATTTTTAGGCTTCCATCTCATTCCGAAACTCTTTCTTGTTTACCTCTGTCCAAAAAGCGTTTGCAGTTCTAGCAGTTTGCAGTAGAGGAACACTAGTAACACGATAACACCTTTCAGGGTGGAGCACATTAATATTAAAGGAAATTATACTGAAACACAGTGTATGTTCGAAAACGAAATTTTCATTTTCACTATCAGGCCTGGAATTTTATGGCCCACCTTGGAGCGACACAGTTCTTACTACAGTTATATTGGCGTACATAAGATTTTCCAAACTTATGGATCACAAATTCGCTAATTTTCCACAAATCAAACTCTTTTCCACCTAGCCATCGACAGCGACACTTGCAAGGGAACTCCCACATTATATGCTCACCTCTCTGTCTGATCCTGTACCCAGACACTATGCCATGTCACCTGAACTCACTTTCACTATCCTATCACTTCTCAAATATATTAACTATTTTTGTTGTGGTCTTCAGTTCAAAGACTGGTTCGATGCAGCTCTCCATTCTACTCTATTCAGCGCAAGCCTCTTCAAATCCGAATAACTGCTGCAACCTACATCCTTTCGAATCTACTTATTATATTCATCTCTTTCTCTCCCACTACGAGTTTTACCCTCACGCTTCCTTCCGATATTAGGTTGCTAATTCCTTGGTGTCACAGAATGTGTCATGTCAACATATCCCTTCTTTTGGTGAAATTGTGCCACAAATTTCTTGTCTCCCCAATTCTGTTCAGTAACTTCACATTAGTTACATAATCTACCTATATAATCTTCAGGATTCTTCTGCAGCACCACATTTCGAAAGCTTCTATTCCATTCTTGCTTAAATGTCTATCATCCACGTTTCACTTCCGTACAGGGCTACACTTCAGGCAAATACTTTCAGAAAAGACTTTTTAATGCTTAATCTACAGGGTGGTCCAAAAGAGCGGAAACACCATCACAAAATTAAAATGGAGTAGCAAACAAGGAAACAGAGTCCCTACACACGAGGAACGGGAAGGGGTAAACTTTATAGGCTATGCCACCAACATGGCGGCCATCTTGAAAGCCACCATCTTGGATTCAACTCCAAAATTTCAAATGGGAATGTGGTCATGTTACATATCAAACAGATAGAGAATTTTACCAGAAAAACAATGCCGTTGTTATTTTAAACATAGCTTTATTCATTCTCGGGTTATAGCCAATTATTTGCGGCAGCAGTGGGACGCTCGGCAGCGTGAGTATTACGTACCGAGAAGTCATAAAATGGAGTCTGAAACGGTGCAAAGTGACTATCCCATGCCTGATATGTTACATGTGTTTAACTGTTAGGTGTCATTTGCTCATGCTAACGTTCTAATAATTGTTTCCTTATTTACAAGCTACAAAATGTCCTTACCACATGAAGAACGCATTGGAATCATTTTGATATCAGGAGAAAGAAGCACACGGGTCATTGCTGAGGATTTCAACAGTCGTCACCCAACCAGACAGCCCATCACTCACAGCGCAGTTGCCAAGCTTTTCGCCAAATTCCGAGCAACAGGTTCTGTGGCAGATAAACCTAAGGCTGGGAGACCAAAATCCGCCACCGATGAAGCAACAACAGTGATCGTGTTGGCATCATTTAGCAAGAGTCCGCAACGGAGTACTCGTCGCCTGTTACAAGAATGTGGGGTTAGCCGTACCTCCGTACTGCGAATTTTATCGCAGCACAAATGGCACCCGTACAAAATTCAGCTGCTCCAACAGAGGAACGAGGATGACCCAGACCGTCGGCTACAGTTCGCAGAATGGGTGACACAGCAGTTGCAGATAAACCCACGTTTCCCCATCAGGTGCTGTTCAGCGATGAAGCCAATTTCTTTATCAATGGTGAAGTGAACAAGCAGAATCACAGATACTAGTCCGACACAAATCCGCACTGGATTGATGCTTCCAAAACGGTCGACTCACAAAAAGTGATGGTCTGGTGTTGTGTGTGGGGTACCAAAGTCGTTGGACCTTTTTTTATTGATAGTACGTTAACAGCCTACGGTTGTCTGAGGTTATTGGATGAAGAAGTGTTTCCCTCGTTGTTAACGGAGGACGGGACGTTTCCGGAATTCTTCCAGCATGATGGAGCCCCACCAAATTATGGGCACAATGTGCGAGCATACCTGGATGTGCAGTTCCCTCAAAAGTGCTTTGGTCGTAGGGGTGCTGTGGAGTGGCCACCACGTTCACCAGATTTCACTCCTTTGCATTCTTACCTTTGGGGTCATATCAAAGCACTGGTTTATTCTGTGAAAATACGGGATTTGCATCATCTAAAGCTGCGCATTGTTGATGCGTGTGGTCCAATTCAGCCAGATGTGTTGGTCAAAGTTCATCAGGACTGGGTTCGGAGGATAGCATTAACAATCCAACATAATGGACAACATATCGAACCATTCCTATGACTGTTGGTGGTCTCTCGGAACTGTGTAACATCGGCGTAATGTCTCTTCAGCACATAACACACATGCTGCCGAGCGTCCCATCGCTGCCACATGTAACTGGCTATAACCCGAGAATGAATAAAGCTATGTTTAAAATAACAACGGCATTGTTTTTCTGGTGAAATTCCCTATCTGTTTGATATGTCACATGACCACATTCCCATTTGAAATTTTGGAGTTGAATCCAAGATGGCGGCTTTCAAGATGGCCGCCATGTTGGTGGCATAGCCTATTAAGTTTCCCCTTTCTCGTTCCTCGTGTGTAGGGACTCTGTTTCCTTGTTTGCTACTCCATTTGAATTTTATGTGGGTGTTTCCGGACTTTTGGACCACCCTGTATATCGATATTAACAAGTTTCTCTTTTTCGGAAACCCTTTTCTTGCCATTGCCGGTCTAGTTTTTATATCCTCTCTACTTCGGCCATCATCAGTTAATTTGCTGCCCAAATAGAAAAACTCATCCACTACTTTGAGTGTCCCATTTCCTAATCTGATTTCCTCAGCCACACCTGATTTAATTGAACTACATTCTATTATCATTGTCTTGCTTTTGTTGATTTTAATCTTATCTCCTCCTTTCAAGACACTGTCCATTCCATTTAAATACCCTTCCAAGTCTCTAACAGAACTACGATGTCGCCGGCAAACCTCAAAATTTTTATTTATTCTCCCTGAATTTTAATTTCTATTCCAAATTTGTTTCTGGTTTCTTTTACTGCTTGCTCAATACACACATTGAATAACATCGGGGATAGGTTACAAGCTTCTCAAACACTGCTTCTCTTTCGTGCATCTCGACTCTTATATCTGCTATCTGGTCTCTATACAAGCTGTAAATAGCCTTGCGCTCCCTGCTGCCTTCATAATTTTTAAGAGTGTGTTCAAGTAAACACTGTCAAAAGCTTTCCCTAAGTCTACAAATACTATAAACGTAGATTTGGCTTTCCTTAACTTATAAATCGTAGCGTCAGTACTGGCTCGCGTGTTCCTACATTTTTTCGGACTCCTAACTGAACTTCTCAAATGTCAATATCTATCAGCTTTTCCATTCTTTTGTAAAGAATTCGTCTTAGTATCTCGCAATCATGACCTACTAAACCGATAGTACTGTCGTATTCACACAAGTCAGCAACTGCTTTCTTTGAAATTGGAATTACTATATTCTTCTTGAAGTCTGAGAGTATCTCACCAGTCTCACACATCTTGCACACCACACGGAATAGTTTCGTCATGGCTGGCCCTCCCAAGATTATCAGTAGTTCTACTCCTAGGGCCTCGATTCAACTTAAGTTTTTCAGTGCTCTGCAAGTTCTTATCTCAGTAAATCTCCTATCACAGTTTCATCTACGTCCTCTTCCACTTCTATCATGCTGCCTTCAAGTTAATCTCCCTTTTAGAGACCCTCTAAATACTTTTTCCACCTTTCAGCTTTCCCTTCTTTGCTTAGGGCTGGTATCACATCTGAGCTCTCGATACTCATACAGCTGCTTCTCTTTTCTCCAGAGGCCTCTTTAATTTTCCTTTAGGGGTTATCTATCTTTCCCATAGTTAAACATGTTTCTAAATTCTTCCTTTCCTGCATACCCATTTTTCATTGCCTGTCAATCTTATTATTTATACGATTGAATTCCCATTAGTCTGCTTCATTTGCTGCATTTTCATCTTTTCTCAATTAATGCAATCTCCTATGCTGTCCAAGGATTTCTAAGAGGCCTTGTCTTTTTATCTATCTGGTCCTTCACTGCCTTCACAATGCCATGTCTTAAAGCTACTCATTTACCTACAGCTGTATTCCTTTCCCTTGTTCTAGTCAACCGTTGCCAAAAGGTCTCTTTGGAACTCTCTACAACTTCTGGTTCTTTCAACTTCGGTTGCAGCTCCTTAATTTCCTAACTCTTTTCAAGTTCATTGGTTTTAATCTGCAGTTCATAACCAATAAATTATGGTCAAATTCGTATGGGTCCCTGGACATGTCTTACCATTTGAAATCTGCTTCTGAAATATCTGCCGTACCATTACGAAACTTCCCGGTGTCTCCAGGTCTCTTCCTCGTAGATAGCCTTATTTCTTGACTCTTTAACCAAGTGCCCGCAATGATTAACTTATATGGTCTGTACAAAATTCTACCCTGCGGCTTTCTCTTTGATTTTTTTCCACCATTTCACATTCACCTACTAATTTTCTCCTCTCTTCCTGTTACTACTACTGAATTCCAATGCCCCCCCACAATTAAGTTTTCGTCACCTTAACTATCTGAACGATTTCTTTAATCCCATCCCACATTTATTCAGTCTCATCGTCATATGTGCAGCTAATTAGCATATAAACTTGTATTGTTGTGGTAGCTTTCAGCTTCGTGTCTGTCTTGCTTACGATAATGCCTTCACTACGCTTTTGGTAGCAGCTTACCCGCATTCTTGATTTCTTATTCATTAGTAAACCCACTTCTGCATAACCCCTATCTGACTTTGTGTTTATAACCCGTATTCACCTGACTAGGAGTCCTGTTTCTCCTTCCACCGAACTTCACTTATTCCCACTATAACTATCTTCAACCTATTGTAAGATGCATGTGCTGCCTGCGATATGTAAGCTAAAACAGAATCTGAGACCAAAGAGCAGTGTTGTATGCAGTAGGAACTGTGTAGCAGTAAGTTTACCTGGTGTATCGTGTTGGCTGGGCCGGTCGTGGTGCAGCGATGGCGGAGCCTGAGCGTTATAGTATACGGTAAAAGCAGCTTCGCGCGTATCTAGTAATGTTATGTGAACTCCCATGTAAATCTTCTAAAAATGTCCTAATATTAATCTTTGTCATATAAAGTATTTTCTAAGAAGCATTCATTTCAATTTAAAGAATTTACTAATTTCTCCAATCCATGATCATTCCGAATGTTGCAAAAGAAAAATCAGGTGCTTCCTTTCATAAATGACAAATGCATAGGCCAGCAATGCACAGAGCTGTGCCGGAAAAAGCTATTGCAAGTGCAGATAGTTGCCGACTTTATAGAGGTAAGAATTTTTGCTTTTTATTCAGAATGATCTTACAGGGCCATGACGCAGCACTGCTGTCGTCCAAAATTCACCAGGTTACTGATTTTTTTTTTAGTACGAGGGTTAGGAATTTTTCTGTTTTGAGCTTACATTAAATGAGAAAAGAATTTTGTGGGTACGTTAAATGGGAAACGAATTTCTGTAGGGAGGTTATAAATGCGAACCAATTTCGTTCTGAGGTTACACTAAAAAAAAGTTTAGAACCATATATTATTATTATTATTATTTATACCATTTTGTTGGGAGGTTACAGTATCCGTTTCCCTTTTCAAGTTTTCTAATTTATCTGCCCGATTTAAGGATGTAACATTCCATACCCCGCTCCGTAGAACGCCAGTTTCGTTTCTCCTGATAACGTTCTCCTGAATAGTCGTTCCCCAGAGATCCTTTTGTGGGACTATTTCATATCCGGAATATGTTATCCTAGAGAATATTATCATCATTTAACACACAGTAGGCATGCAGCCCTCTGCAAAAATTATGGCTGTAGTTTGTCGTTGCTTTCAGCCCTTCGCAGTACCAGTACAGAAGGGCCATTTTGGCTGATGTTACAAGGATAGATCAGTCTGTCGTCCATACTATTGCCTCTGCAACGGCTGAAAAGTTTGCTGGCGCTCTTCAGTAATCAGGCATTTGTCTGGTCTCTCAACAGATACACGTCCGTCATGATTGAACCTATGGTGGAGCTATCTGTATCGCAAAGCCACGCACGCCTCCCCACCAGCAGCAAGGTCCATGGTTCATGGGGGCAGGAGGGAAACGTGAACTATAACGACAAAAAAAGTATTTCTTCATTGCAACTGAAATATTCGATATGAGAATGCCTAACTACACACAGTAAAGTGGAAGTGGCAACGGAAATTCTGCAATAGCTATGGAAGGTGAGTGTTTATAGAAGTTTTTCAACGACAAAAAGCTGCAAGTATTCACTGGAAATACAACGCAAAACATCGTAAATTCATATTCACAATTACTCTCTTATTAAATTTTAAATGTTATTCAATTCTCTTCACGTTAGCACAAACTATAGATTTAATTCTGAAACTTGAGTTTACCTATACCTGCGTCAGCTGTAGCAAAAACCTTTAGTGGCTGCAGCTCTCTTCGTGTTGGGTAGTCCAAAGTATGTACTCGAGAACTGTCATCAGTAACACGAAATGGTTTTAACGTTTAAAAAAATCTAAGACTAGCGTCATTCACTCTGTATACCTCTTCTCCTGGTCGTTGAAATCCAGCTAAAATTTGACACGTGATGTAGTGTCCCAAATTCATTTGCGCCCCTGATTACTGCTGCAGCCAACTAAGTTCTCTATTGGCCATTAAAATTGCTACACAAAGAAGATGACGTGCTACAGAGGCGAAATTTAACCGACAGGAAGACGATGCTGTGATATGCAAATGATTAGCTTCTCAGAGCATTCACACAAGGTTGGCGCCGGTGGCGACACATACAACGTGCTGACATGATGAAAGTTTCCAACCGATTTATCATTCACAAACAGCAGTTGACCGGCGTTGCCTGGTGAAACGTTGTTGTGATGCCCCGTGTAAGGAGGAGAAATGCGTACCATCACGTTCCCGACTTTGATAAAGGTCGGATTGTAGCCTATCGCGATTGCGGTTTATCGTGTCGCGACATTGCTGCTCGCGTTGGTCGAGATCCAATGGGTGTTAGCAGAATATGGAATCAGTCGGTTCAGGAGGGTAATACGGAACGCCGTGCTAGATCCCAACGGCCTCGTATCACTAGCAGTCGAGATGACAGGCATCTTATCCGCGTGGCTATAACGGATCGTGCAGCCACGTCTCGATCCCTGAGTCAACAGATGGGGACGTTTGCAACACAACAACCATCTGCACGAACAGTTCGACGACGTTTGCAGCAGCATGAACTATCAGCTCGGAGACCATGGCTGCGGTTACCCTTGACGCTGCATGACAGGCAAGAGCGCCTGCGAGGGTGTACTCAATGACGAACCTGGGTGCACGAATGGCAAAATGTTATTTTTTCGGATGAATCCAGGTTCTGTTTACAGAATCATAATGGTCGCATCCGTGTTTGGCGACATAGCGGTGAACGCACATTGGAAGAGAGTATTCGTCATCGCCATACTGGCGTATCACACGGCGTGACGGTATGGGGTGCCATTGACTACACTTCTCGGTCACCTCGTGTTCGCATTGACGGCACTTTGAACAGTGGACGCTACATTTCAGATGTTTTACGACCCGTGGCTCCACCCTTCATTCGGTCCCTGCGAAACCCTACATTTCATCAGGATAATGCAAGACCGCTTGTTGCAGTTCCTGTTCGGGCCTTGTGGATACAGAACATGTTAGACTGCTGCCCTGGCCAGCACATTCTCCAGATCTCTCACCAATTGAAAATTTCTGGTCAATGGTCACCGAGGAACTGGCTCGTCACAATACACCAGTGGTATCGAGTTGAAGCTGCATGTGCAGCTGTACCTGTACACGCAATCCAAGCTCTGTTTGACTCAATGCCCAGGCGTATCAAGGCCGTTATTACGACCAGAGGACGTTGTTCTGGATACTGATTTCTTAGGATCTACGCACCCAAATTGCATGAAAATGTAATCACATGTCAGTTCTAGTATAATATATTTGTCCAATGAATACCTGTTTATCATCTGCATTTCTTCTTGGTGTAACAATTGCAATGGCCAGTAGTGTATACGTAGTTCGCACCGTACTTTTCTGCGAAGTCCCGTAGGTACTGTAAAGAGAAATTTATTTATTTGTGACGACGAAGCTCCACATTTTATTGTCTGCTATGATTACGTCGACATTAACAAAACTTTATGTCGGCCGCAAGCTTGCGTTAGTTTTTACGCTGCAGTTAAATATCAGTTGAAGAAAACATTATGAGCACCTCCTAACAATGTACGCTATCCTCAAATGCGATTCCAATAATTCTATTGTTTCCCCTCTATTTTCCAATCCTCACGTGCATTCGCGCCCTTTACCAGCACATTCCCCCAACTCTGCGCCTACGTACCCTCCACCTACTGTTTTCAACCATCTCCCCGTCCCAGATCATGAACTCCACCCAGACATTTACCCATTCCATCCGATATAAGTCCAACCCACCCCACCTCAACAGGGCTTCCCCTCTCTCTCCCTTCCCCATATTTCTCTACCCCCATTTCCTTCGCCACCTGCCATTCTTTCCCCACCCCTCCCCTTTTCCTAACAACTTCTATCGTCACCAACTCCCCACTCAACTCACCCATTCTTCTGTCCCAACAGGCACTCGTACCCCATCGCTGTTATGCACCAGTCCTCATCTTTATACCACCACATTCCTACTTTCCTTGCTGGACAACATTTGCCCTTCACCAACATATTCCCTATCCCAGTCCTGCCGGTTCTTGGAGACAGAAAATTACTTCTTTTAAATATCAGTGTTTCGACAGCAGGTTTTTCTTTTAAACGTTCGCTTATTGTGTTTCGCTTTACCTTTTACTATTAATTGTTTTAACTAACAGTGCAAGAGGTCACATCTCTCATGTATCTAAAAACTGCCATTTTACTTTCCCCATTAAAAAGTTTTAAATTCTGTATAAATATCACCTCCATTTGTTTCATTTTCATCTACTTAAAAATTTTCAGTGTCATTTGGTTGAAGAGGGGGTTGCCTGTATCGCTGACAGCCCTGCTCAATTGGAGAATGGGAAGATGAAATATCAATAAAAAAAGAAAAACGCATTCTGAGACACCAAAGAAACATCATTTTAGTTTTGGAGAGAAGGCTGGGGACAGCAAGCAAGTTCACCTGGATGCAGGTTGCAATAGTTCAGAGAGGAAAATTTTTGCAAAGGATAGGGTAGCGTGAATAGCTGCATCAGACCAGTCTTCCGATTGAAGATCACAAGAACAACAACATCAAATATTATCTCAAAATAATTTCAACGAATCATTTATTTTTATAGTTTTACAGACTATAGAGAGGAAGTCTGTACAGAGTTTTTTTTCCTGAGTGACCATATACTGCATGAGAGGAAAGCATTTATTTACTGTAGTTTATACATATATGGAGTTTTGGCTCATCAGCGGCAGATGTACGAGTTAACTGATGGCAACATATCGGGAAAAAGTTAATCACTGTCGTCACACCTGCTGTTCCTCCTACCAGATTTTCTCTCTCATACTGATAAACGAAACTGCAAAAATATTTTGCAGTTAATGTAAAAGTGAGCTAATTAATGTAGAACAGAACTTGGATAGGGACAGAGAAAATATATATACCGAATATTATCGCGCTCCCTTGATGGACAGAAATTGATCTTTTAATGTGGGTTACACAAGCAGCAACGAAAATTGTTAAATAACACAGAATACTGCCGTATGCAGTACATTCATGGGATGAAAATGAGTTTGTAACACGTTGCTGTTTTTCGCCACAGTAAATTTAAGGTCAATGGAAAGAAAATATCAAGTTCCGCTTGTCTACTTGAATTGTACTAACACACTCACTACCTCAACTGGCACTGTCACAAAGGCAATTTATTCAGCCCCCTCTGTTGCCGAAATTTACGGGGCCGTATGAATGGATGAGCTATTTTGAGTGACAGACGTGAGATGTGTAATTCGCATTTTTTAAGTGACACTGGTGCTCTTTTGTTGTGTAATGCATGTCGTTAATAACAGTCCTGTTAACCAAATATTTGTAGCTTTCGAAAGTCCATTTCCTTCCAATAGTGTAATCATATGTCAGATTCATCTGCAAGGGTTTCAGGGGTGGTAAACGAATCCTCATATGTTGTTGTTGTGGTCTTCAGTCCTGAGACTGGTTTGATGCAGCTCTCCATGCTACTCTATCCTGTGCAAGCTTCTTCATCTCCCAGTACCTACTGCAACCTACATCCTTCTGAATCTGCTTAGTGTATTCATCTCTTGGTCTCCCCCTACGAAATGTCTTACAATCTAAAACCTGGTTCCTAGATCTCTGTCTTACCATTACATAATCTATCTGATACCTTTTAGTATCTCCAGGGTTCTTCCATGTATACAACCTTCTATCATGATTCTTAAACCAAGTGTTAGCTATGATTAAGCTGTGCTCTGTGCAAAATTCTACCAGGTGGCTTCCTCTTTCATTTCTTAGCCCCAATCCATATTCACCTACTACGTTTCCTTCTCTCCCTTTTCCTACACTCGAATTCCAGTCACCAATCACTATTAAATTTTCGTCTCCCATCACTATCTGAATAATTTCTTTTATTTCATCATACATTTCTTTAATTTCTTCATCATCTGCAGAGCTAGTTGGCATATAAACTTGTACTACTGTAGTAGGCATGGGCTTCGTGTCTATCTTGGCCACAATAATGCGTTCACTATGCTGTTTGTAGTAGCTTACCCGCATTCCTGTTTTCCTATTCATTATTAAACCTACTCCTGCATTACCCCTATTTGACTTTGTGTTTATAACCCTGTAGTCACCTGACCAGAAGTCTTGTTCCTCCTGCCACCGAACTTCACTAATTCCGACTATATCTAACTTTAACCTATCCATTTCCGTTTTAAATTTTCTAACCTACCGGCCCGATTAAGGGATCTGACATTCCACGCTCCGATCCGTAGAACGCCAGTTTTCTTTCTCCTGATAACGACATCCTCTTGAGTAGTCCCCGCCCGGAGATCCGAATGGGGGACTATTTTACCTCCGGAATATTTTACCCAAGAGGACGCCATCATCATTTAATCATACAGTAAAAGCTGCACGCCCTCGGGAAAAATTACGGCTGTAGTTTCCCCTTGCTTTCAGCCGTTCGCAGTACCAGCACAGCAAGGCCGTTTTGGTAATTGTTACAAGGCCAGATCAGTCAATCATCCAGACTGTTGCCCTTGCAACTACTGAAAAGGCTGCTGCCCCTCTTCAGGAACCACACGTTTGTCTGGCCTCTCAACAGATACCCCTCCGTTGTGGTTGTACCTACGGTACAGCTATCTGTATCGCTGAGGCACGCAAGCCTCCCCACCAACGGCAAGGTCCATGGTTCATGGGGGAGGGAATCCTCATAGGTACGTGCAAATGTTTCTCGTTTGTGAAACCAGAATAGAAAAGTATCGATCCATTTGAGGTACGGTGCTGTAGAAGAAAGTTGAAAACTAGGTGGACTGATAATATCATATATGAGATTTGCTGCAGAATTGCTGAGGAAAGGAATAAGTGGGAAGCCCTGAGAAGAAGAGCGAACATGACAGTAAGCCATGAGTTGAGGCATCAATGAACAACTTCCTTGATAGTAGACCGAGATGGAAACGGCAAAATCATTCTATAAGAGAATACAGAGATACAAATATATCCAACAAAACGCTGAGGATATTGAGCGTAAATGCTACTGTTCGGTGAAGTGTCAGTCACGACCAAGCTTACTGCACAGACAACAAAAACACTAATACAATGCAAGTGATTCAGGAAGTCACTCCAAAATTTCTTCAATTAAATCAATTCATAATTGATTAGTCCCTATGTAATGTAATATGATTGTAATATTCCGGCTGCGAGTACCAGCGATGATGCGCTACCGATATTTGAGACGACAACTATCTTTGCTGTGACGACAACGCTCTTTGCTGTGAAAAAAAAGCATCGATGTTTTCTGTTAATTGTTGGAAATAAATAATGCTGATTGGACATTGAGCTTTTTTTAGGTCAGATAAGTTTGCATATAGAAGCAATTGGAAGTGCAGAGGTCAACATGTAATCGCAGTTATCAAGAAAAAAAAAATTAATTTGTGAAAAAAAGGTAAATATCGATTACGAACTTTCATTTGATGTTCCATTCCCAGACCTACATAAAAACAATTAGCGTGTTTAGCAATACAGTGCATAGTGATTTCTTCGCGAATTAACAATACTTGACGAATCTGCTACTATCACGGTCAGAACGACGCGCAATAACTCGACGTCAGCTTGTATGTTCAAGACGTTCCCTAAGCAACCAGTTTCTTAGTCAGATCTCAAACTCAGAGACGGTGGCTAGAGGGGGGGGGGGGGCTATGGGGGCTATAGACCCCTTATGGACTATCATATTACACTGGATAAAAAGACTTCAGAAATCAGAGAATAGATTACTTCAACAGATTCAATAATTTTTTTATAAGTATGTAGTAATATAGGCTGCAATGTATTTCAAACACATTTCAAATACACTTCAAACACGTTTCAATCACATTTTAACAAAAGAATAAGAGCGGTAAACAGATTACTATCTAACCTAATAAATACCATTTAACTTCAAAGTGGCATCTTATTATTCATTAATATACTTTGGACGCATATTAATGTACGTGTACCACTTACGATAATCAAGAAAGCTAAATATGCCGGGTATGCCTACCAAAACTTAAATTCTTGGCCCCAGACAAGAAACTTCGAAATCAGCGGACATCTGGGTCGAATCGTATTTCTTTCCTGGGCACACACATTATGTAGAAAATTTTTGACCCTGAAATCCAAAACATTTACCAAAAACTAGTTTAAGTAACACCAAATTTTACCTGTTTGTCGGTGGAGGACCCCAACTCTCCTTTTGATAAGCGATATTCCATTCTCCCCAGCCCCTCTCCCCCCCGGCATTAGCCCCCCTCCCCCCCTTGACAGACTTCTAGAATCAACCTTCTCATTCTGATAGTGTTTCCAGAAAATCTTACGGCAGCTGTGAGTACTTTGGTGGCAAAGAGAGATGGAGTCCTCATCACGAGTTGTAGCAGTTTTCTTTGACTCTGTCTGGCGTGTTCTGAGAATCGGAGAAGCGGAAACCACCGCCAACTCATCCTTTACCTAACCCATTCTCTCCTTACAGCATTCACAAAGAAAACATATTAATCTATAGTCAAATTTAGCCCGCCAGATTAGCCGTCTAGCGCACTGCTTTCGGGGCAGAAAGGCATGCCGGTTCCTGGCACGAATCCGCCCGGCGGAGATCCGGTGTGCCGGCCAGTCTGTGGATGATTTTTAAGGGCTTTTCCGACTGCCTCGGCGAATGTAGGCTGGTTCCCCTTATTCCGTCTCAGTTACACTATGTGAGCGATTGCTACGCGAACACCATCTCAACGTACTCGTACACCATAATTACTCTACCACAAGCATTGGGGTACACTCGCCTGGTGTGAGACGTTCCCCGGGGGTGGGGGAGTCCACTAGGGGCCGAACCGTACAATAACCCTCGGTTCGGTGTGGGACGGCGGTAGGGTGAGTGGACTTCTGTGGCCTGTGGTGGGGTTGTGTACCACTGAGGGGACGAAGCCTCTCCGTCGTTTCTAGATCCCTAGTTCAGTACAGCGATAGTCAAATTTTCGACAGATTTTTATCCTAGACAGGTAAAAAAATTTAGAATGTATGCATCTAGGAAAAGGAATCAAAAGAGAGTTTGAATCCGGAAGATGTGTGAAAATAGTGTTCCTGTTTCTGCTTATTAAAATGTAAAATTACTTTTAATTTGGATAACAAATCTATTAATTTTTACCTCACAACCTCTGTGTTCTTTTTTCTTTCGGAAGCGGAGACGGTCACGTGCCTCCTGCTCCCATAACCCAGTTTGTGCTGCACTATAGACGTAATTCCATGCAACCACTCTATGTATTTGTTATCTTCCATCTTAAACTTCACCTCCTTAGCACTCATCTTCAGCAAAACTAATGTCGTTTGAGACATGCACAGCCTTTATACAGGGTGTTACAAAAAGGTACGGGCAAACTTTCAGGAAACATTCCTCACACACAAAGAAAGAAAATATGTTATGTGGACATGTGTCCGGAAACGCTTACTTTCCATGTTAGAGCTCATTTTATTACTTCTCTTCAAATCACATTAATCATGGAATGGAACCACACAGCAACAGAACGTACCAGCGTGACTTCAAACACTTTGTTACAGGAAATGTTCAAAATGTCCTCCGTTAGCGAGGATACATGCATCCACCCTCCGTCGCATGGAATCCCTGATTCGCTGATGCTGCCCTGGAGAATGGTGTATTGTATCACAGCCGTCCACAATACGAGCACGAAGAGTCTCTACATTTGGTACTGGGGTGCGTAGACGAGAGCTTTCAAATGTCCCCATAAATGAAAGTCAAGAGGTTTGAGGTCAGGAGAGTGTGGAGGCCCTGGAATTGGTCCGCCTCTACCAATCCATCGGTCACCGAATCTGTTGTTGAGAAGCGTACGAACACTTCGACTGAAATGTGCAGGAGCTCCATCGTGCATGAACCACATGTTGTGTCGTACTTGCAAAGGCACATGTTCTAGCAGCACAGGTAGAGTATCCCGTATGAAATCATGGTGGTGAATCGAGGAAGTACAGTACATACTGACGAAACTAAAATGAGCTCTAACATGGAAATTAAGCGTTTCCGGACACATGTCCACATAACATCTTTTCTTTATTTGTGTTTGGGGAATGTTTCCTGAAAGTTTGGCCTTACTTTTTGTAACACCCTGTATACATATACATACATAATGCAATATGGGATAGGGTTTTTGTAAATAACAACAACAAAGACGTATGGTGACTATTTTTTTCTATCGTTTACTCAGTTCACACAAATACAATAAAGTTCTCGAGGTAAAATATAATTCTTGAGGTACAATGTAGTTTTTGCGGTAGAATATAGTATTCTTGAGGTACAAATTGACACTGGTATTCCAGTGCTTAAATATTTTTAACTTACTCGGTACAATAGTAACACTAGTAGGATTCAAACTTCGCTTAAAAGACGCTGGGAAACGTTGTACGGTTGAAGGTCGAGGCGGTCGGAAGCGGCAGCAGACCGTAAACACGCCTCGCGCGACCCGCAGGCCGAGTTGCCGTGCTGTATTCAGCACGCACGGCCTACGCTACGTAGGTAACTCCTCATTCGCTCTCTTTTAAGGAAAGTTTGAATCATAATAGCAACATGCGTTACATCACTATACGCGTCTTTTCCAGAGCGTTCGAATGATGGTAAAAAAGTATAGTGTTCCATTTAAAATACATGTACTTGCCTCATTATGTCGGTCAATATAAACGTTGTGATTATTGTTCATGTACCAACGTATGTGCCCCATAGTCCGCTATGATTCACCGAAAACTGCATGCCGATACGTGCAATCGCCCCCGGAATAAAGGGGGTGTTACGTCTTAAGCGACTCACCCTGTATATACACTCAAAACTATTCTGACTTGGACGCTTCAGGCTACACATACATTGCGTAAGAACAAATAAATCAATATATAAATATCTTTTTTCTGTTTATGCTTTTTTAATATTTTTTGTTTATGTTTCTTTTTAAATTATGCTTTCTTTCACACACAGGATGTCCTATTTATCTTGACCACCCTAACTAACTGTCCAGATGCAAATTACAAAATGTTTCAATCAAATGTTCCTTAGCTGTCAGGGGGACATCAATCAGCATGATTGCCTTCGTTATAGCTTTGCTTTTTACAAAGATATGAACAGCGGTATGACTTTTTTAAATTCCACCCTGTATTCTTTATTCGGTAATTCATTTCCTCTCCTAAAGACCTATTCAAAAATGTATCACAGTGTACCATTCACTGAAAGACAACGTTATTAATTACATAACACAACATTGACTTTGATGCTCCCAGCGCTTAGTGCAGGTACTAGGGGTAAAGGAACACATCCACGTGCTGACGTTGACAGAGGACAAACGTAAACATAAGTAGAATGCACACCCGTCATTCCGTCAACCATCGTCATTTGAAGAGTTGTGTGAGTAGAATGTACACCAACGAAGAGAAGTTAGAAATATTACTCATCTATGGGGAATGAAAGTTAGCAGAACAGTAATTGCAATGCTGTTTTCTTATGTATGGGTACATTTAGTACATTACGTTAGTCCTTTTAAATACTGATGTGTAGAGTAAGCATACGATAAAGGCTGTCCTTCCTACAAACTGCGTCGACATAACGTTTCTTTTATTGTTGTTGAAGGTAGGAGAAATGCTACGCAGGCAGCGGAACTGTACAGAGAGCGATATCCTGACAAGAACCCACCTTCCTGACGCATGTTTTCTCGTCTTGTTGTGACGCTTCAGGAAACGGGAAGTTTCAACCCACGACAACGTAATCGTCGTAGCTCTTGCACAGACGACTTCCGAAGTTACTGTTCTCGCTTCCGCTGCTATGAATCCACATGTGAGCAAACGACAGCTTGAACACTAGTCCTAAATCCAGTGTACATCGTATTCCTACACGTCACCGGTTCCATCCTCATCATGTACACCTACATCAAGAATTGCATGGGGAATTGTATACAGGTCTGTCAGTGGGCTCAGTGGGCACAGCAGCAAATCCTCGCCAACCCGAACTTCTCCTCCAGTGTTCTATTTACCGATGGCTGTTCCTTCTCAAACGAAGGACAGGTAAATACAAGGAACATGCATTATTGGTCCAGCGACAACCCACGAAGGGTTAGACAGGTGGAACATCAGCGAATGGAGAGTTAACGTCCGGTGTGGGATGCTTGGTACTGCAATTATTGCCCCTTCTTTCATCAATAGTAGTCTAAACCGCACAGCGTATGCCAAATTCCTCAGACAAATTCTCCCTCCTCTTCTGGATCATGTGCCGCTAAGAAGCAGAATGCTTATGTGGTATCAACACGATGGATGTCCAGCACACAATGCCTTGCGTGCATGTCGTGTTCAGAACTGAAGGTATCCTTCCAGATGGATTGGTCGAGGAGGAACAGTTACTTGGCTTGCTAGGTCATCTGATTTAAATCTCCTGGACTTTTTTCTTTGGGGGTGCATTAAAGACGTTGTCTACAGTAATATTCTAACAACTCCAGAGGACATGCAGGAACATATCGTGCTTTCTTGTAATTCTCTTCAACAGGCAACAATGGAAGCTGTAAATCATTATTTCATCCAACGAGTGCACCAATGTATCGGTGACCAGGGTCACCACTTTGAGCACGTTTGAATGTTCTACTCCTGGGCAATGGTACAGGAGAGTCAAAGTCAATTTTGTGTTATGTTTTTACTTGGTTTTCATTTGTTTTCTGACAACTCCAGCCAGTGGAGGTGTTCGTGATCCCGGGCTCAAAGTCCGTGCCGTGTTATGTCATTCATAACGTTGTGTTTCAGTGTATGGTACACTGTGATACAGTTTTGAATAGGTCTGTAGGAGGGGAAATGAATTACCAAATAAGAAATACAGTGTGCCATTTAAATAAGTCATACCACTGTTCATTGTTCATATCCTTGTATAAAACAAAGCTACAACGAAGGTAATCATCCTTATAGATGTCCCCCTGATGACTAAAGAATATTTGCTTGAGACGTTTTGTAATTTGCATCTGGACAGTTATTTAGGGTGGTCAAGATAAATGGTATAGATGGGATTTTCTTTTTTTATCCTTTCTTTCTCACACATTCTCTCTATGTATGAACATACACGTCTACATAGTACACAAAATTATTTACCTCACACACACACACACACACACACACACACACACACACACACACACACACACGCACACACAAACCCAAAATCACTTCCACTATGATAAAAGGGTCATATACTACTACTCTGCAGACTTTCTCTCTCTCTCTCTCTCTCTCTCTCTCTCTCTCTCTCTCTCTCTCTCTATAACTCTCTCACATTCAATCAAAGTCCCCCACCCCTTCTCTCGCTACAAGTGAGTAGTATGAGTACAGGAGAGTTTCATTCCCGTCATCACAAACGACCGTTTTATCGTCATGAGGCGACAGACCGATTTTAGACTGCAGCACAGTGTACACCTCGGATCCTCTCGCTCGAATACTGGTCTGCCATACCACGTGCTGTTGCTGTGGTGCAGCACCGGAAGCATCACTGCACCGGCACCACAAATAGTCTTTGACAAAGAGGGCTTTCCATGCCGTTTGATACACATCCTTAGCCCACGCTGGCCATTGTGGCAGAGCGGTTCTAGGCGCTTCAGTCCAGAATCGTGCAACTGCCATGGTCGCAGGTTCGAATCCTGCCTCGGGCATGGATGTGTGTCATGTCCTTAGGTTAGTTAGGTTTAAGTAGTTCTATGTTCTAGATGACTAATGACTTCAGATGTTAAGTCCAATAGTGCTCAGAGCCATTTGAACCATTTGAACCTTAGCCCACCACTGAATGGCACCTATTTGAACCTTAGCCCACCACTGAATGGCACCTTTCAATATGTGATACCCATAAATATTTGAGCGTAGACCTACAAACTCTGCAATCGGCAATCCATTCGCCTCATTCTTCATAAGACCGATACCATAAGATACACTGGTAGCAGTTACTTCTGTAAAATATCTGGGAGTATGCGTACGCAACAATTTGAAGTGGAATGATCATATAAAATTAATTGTTGGTAAGGTGAGTGCCAGGTTGAGATTCATTGGGAGAGTCCTTAGAAAATGTAGTCCATCAACAAAGGAGGTGGCTTACAAAACACTCGTTCGACCTATACTTGAGTATTGCTCATCAGTGTCGGATCCGTACCAGGTCGGGTTGACAGAGGAGATAGAGAAGATCCAAAGAAGAGCGACGCGTTTCGTCACAGGGTTATTTGGCAGGCATGATAGCGTTACGGAGATGTTTAGCAAACTCAAGTGACAGACTCTGCAAGAGAGGCGCTCTGCATCGCTCTTGCTGTCCATGTTTCGAGAGGGTGCGTTTCTGGATGAGGTATCGAATATATTGCTTCCCTCTACTTATACCTCCCGAGGAGATCAAGAATGTAAAATTAGAGAGATTCGAGCGCGCACGGAGGCTTTCCGGCAGTCGTTCTTCCCGCGAACCATATGCGTCTGGAACAGGAAATGGAGGTAATGACAGTGGCACGTAAAGTGCCCTCCGCCACACACCGTTGGGTGGCTTGCGGAGTATAAATGTAGATTTAGATGTAGATGATCGGCTGTTTATGAGGATGTGTCGAATTCATTACCATGGTACCTCATTACTTGATATGGATCGCAGTTCTTCACCCAATAGATGAAGCTATCTGTATCCATATAAAGTAATTTCGGATTTGTGAAATGAGGTTTTGCTAACTCAAAATCGAAGCGGTACATGTGGAGATTGTGCAGGTCTAGAATGCACATTTCCACGTAAATAGGTTTCGTAAACCCTACTGCAGTCTTCGCCATCTCCACACTTAATATGATGACCCACTTAAAATATGGTCTGGCAATGCATTTTCTTACGCCATAACGCTATTCCCATTTGATTCTAATCAAAATTTCACGTCGTTCCCTCAAATTCTCCATTGTTGTACCGAAAATTGAGTTATTCATTAATTTATAAAAATCTTTCTCAAAGTGACACTGCACAGAAGCTTTATCTCGTATTCAATTCAATATACTCCTTCAACCAGGGGTACTGTTTGAAGGAGATAGCCTGGGGGATTCTAACCAGCTCCATACCCAAGCTGAGGCACTGCTGGAGATTACTATAATTAATAATGTCTCTCCACTTACCCCCAGCATTATCATCAGTTTTGACACAGAGCCTCCTTGTGGAACTAGTTTCTCTCGACACAGTGGCAAATAGAGTGCGCATCATGGAAACTAATAGGGTATGTGAGTTCTGCCTCCACCACGTACCCTACATCAGAATCACCTGCCATGCCCCCCATGATTTCTCCACCCTTGCATTCATCTTTGGACACCCATCAAATCTCACCAATCAGCAGTGATTGCTGCATGGCGTGCCCGTATAAGTTATTTACATCCATGTACACAATGTAACTCGAATCATGGGGTGCATTGAATCTGTCACCCATCCACAGGTTATTTGCCTTTGCATTGGTAAAGTCCCCCCACAGATCCATAGCTCAAAGAAAAGAAGCATGTCAACATTGGTCAATAATTGAATGCTGCACTTCCTTTTCTTGAGCTTTGCATCCCAAGACAACCCAGGTGCCATGTGATAAATGGAAAGATCCAGAGAACATCCGTAAGCAAGCGCACATCTGTGTCCATGTATGGCTGTGCATACTCTCCTAAAGTTGAAATACTGAATTCCCGCCAGACATTCACAGCATGCTCATACTTTGCATCCATTATGGAATTACCTATAAGGTTGCTGGAGAATGTAGTTACGTCGGGTAGCCTGGTTTCGTTGAGTTTCGTCATACTATCCACACACTCAAATGGAAAAATCCCCTTCTTAATTACAAGTTGAAACTTTTCCCCATCGGGAAATGCAGCTCGAGTGATATGCATATACCTCTGAGGTGGAGTTTCAACGAGTTTTGGGAGTGGCACATGCATAAAACGTAGCGTATCAATGAAGTGGAGAGTAATTCTTGGTATCATTCGTTTGGACAATGAGATGTATTTCTCTACGCTCTCAGGTAGGACACTGACCTGATTTTTCTCCCAACCGAAATCAGCCAAGTGCTCAACTAGAAAGTGAGCAACATACCCACTTAAATTGTGGAAGAAAACGGGTATATGTCTTGGTAGCTGGCACTTCAAATTGCACACGTTGTGATTTGTGCCACGGAACTTCCCCATAAGATGACAGTGGTCCCAATGAGGAGTTTTCGCTTTTCTGTCTAATGGCAGCCTGCAAACATGACAATCAACTGTGTTATGATACAAATCTTCATTCTCCTGCCATTTGGTCATGGGAACGTTGGCACAGTAAAGCTTATCAACCACCGATGAAAGTTTTTCGAGCTCAGTGAGCAGCCAAACTGCAGGATTATCCACGACATAAGATTTGTAGCGGTTAAGATTGGAATCATAGGACGATACAGTTTGGTACACTGCCACATATTGGTACATGTTTTTCTGTAAAGGTAGTATGTGAGGCTGTAGGGTCACCTTCACAGGAGGTCACAAGAGCGAGGAGGCACTCAAAGTCGGCGTACACTACAAAAGGGCATCACTCCTGGTGGTGAGAATTCTTTAACTTTATGAATTTGTTTACCTCACTAGGTGTAATAACACGTACTGGGTCGTTGGAAGCACAGTCTACTAGATGCGCCACTAATAACTTTTCTGAGGAGAAATAATTCGGGCACTTTAAGCAAATATGTTTTACTTGACAATCTGTTGATAGTTGGGAGGAAAGGACTCGGGACTTGCCTTTGACCAAACATAGTGATAATTATCCCCTTCATAGAAGAGCAGCATGTTTAGATGCGGCTCACGCTCACTGGCAGATTTTGAGAATTGGAGGGGCCGATAACAGTATGCTTGGCTTGCTCATCTGACTTGCTTTTCTTCTCCAGGCCATAAACACGAACTGATATGCCGGTATTCTTCGCCTCAAATTTTGGTATGTCCTGGATCTTGATGGGGAACTCTATGGCATCGAATTTATAACACAATCGAATACGAGGTGTGGCTAGAAAACACCGGACTAGTACTGGTGAAACAATAAAACGAATGCAGTAAGGCTGTAAGTCGCGTGACCTGTCACGTGACTCTCGCTCCGCCTACTGCTCGAGTTTCATCTGCCTCCTGCACTCAGTCTGCCCGTGGCGTCTGTTTTAAGTAGTCGACGTTTTGTCTGTGCGGAAAATGTTGAGTGTACAGAAAGAACAGCGTGTTAACATCAAATTTTGTTTCAAACTAGGAAAATCTGCAAGTGAAACGTTTGTAATGTTACAACAAGTGTACGGCGATGATTGTTTATCGCGAACACAAGTGTTTGAGTGGTTTAATCGATTTAAAGATGGCCGCGAAGACACCAGTGATGACACTCGCACTGGCAGACCATTGTCAGCAAAAACTGATGCAAACATTGAAAAAATCGGTAAACTTGTTCGACAAGATCGCCGTTTAACAATCAGAGCAGTGTCTGAGTTAACAGGAGTTGACCAGGAAAGTGTTAGGCAGATTCTTCATGAAAGTTTCAACATGAACGAAGTATGTTCAAAAATGGTTCCAAAGTGTCTCACAATTGAACAGAAGGAACGCCGAAGAATGATTTGTTCTGACATTCTGGAAAACATTGAAAGTGATCCCACCTTCTTACAAAATGTTATTAGTTGCGATGAATCGTGGTTTTTTACTTACGATCCCGAAACTAAACGCCAATCGATGCATTGGAAAACTCCTGGTTCTCCACGACAAAAAAAAAGCACGAATGTCAAAATCGAAATTCAAGGCAATGATGATTGTTTTTTTTGACATCAGAGGGATTGTGCACATTGATTGGGTACCAGAGGGACAAACAGTGAATCAGCATTACTACATTAGCGTCCTGGCTACCCTACGTGAGCGAGTACGGAGAAAACGGAACGATTTGTGGAGAAAAAAGTCATGGATCCTTCACCAAGACAATGCCCCAGCTCACAGTGCGTTGTCTGTGAAGACGTTTTTGGCAAAACACAACATTCCCATCTTAGATCATCCACCCTCCTCACCTGATTTGGCCCCCTGTGACTTTTCTCTTTTCCCTAAAGTCAAGTCAGCTTTGAAAGGAACTAGATTTGAGACTGTTGAAGCAGTAAAAGAAAAAGCGACGGAAGTAATGTATGGACTTACCGAAAATGATCTGCAGCATTGCTATGAATAGTGGAAAATTCGTATGGAGCGGTGTAGAGACCGAGGAGGAGAGTACATTGAAGGAGATAACATGAAATTGTAAATAATTGTAAATAAATGTTTTTTCCAGCATCAGTCCGGTTTTTTTCTAGCCGCACCTCGTATTATCACCTATATGGTGTGTACTGGGACGCTCAGGATGGTCCCTACGATCGTAATTTCTTTCGCAAGCCACGACTGGTAATGCAAAACGCGCTTAATCGTTTATATTTTCTACATTAATGCATGCCTTCTTGTTAGCTATATCTTTAGGGAGCTTGATATAGCTTGACCCTCCATTTACCAGATCGTAGACATGTGTATGGATATCCAGGTGTAATAGACAGCTGAGTGCTTTAGCTGACCATCTGATCTCCATCTCGGAAAACCGGGTCATTATAGCACTCAGGGTGGATTTACAAAAGCACTCTGTGACTGACGTACCCCGGATTATCAAGCCATCCCCGCCCCAAAAAAAGAGTTGTCTCATCAACATCAGACTCAATTTTTTTTTGGGGGGGGGGGGGCGATAATTCGATGCAAAGGACCCAACTGCATTTAAAGGCGGGATACTGCGGAACATTGTCTACCTTGGCGCGTCCTGTTTCCATGACAGAAAGACACGAACTTAGAAAACCAACAGGGTCGCAGTACCCTCCTGCCGGGTTCTTGATCCTCAAGAACGAGATTCGCTCCTCGAAAACGTCTGCAATCACTGCGTATTCTAACTGCAGTAAGGTATCGCTGACCTGGTGTCCTTTACTAAAAGGATGGGAGAGAGAACTGCCATTAACCACAGGATCATCTACACTTCTGGAAATTGAAATAAGAACACCGTGAATTCATTGTCCCAGGAAGGGGAAACTTTATTAACACATTCCTGGGGTCAGATACATCACATGATCACACTGACAGAACCACAGGCACATAGACACAGGCAACAGAGCATGCACAATGTCGGCACTAGTACAGTGTATATCCACCTTTCGCAGCAATGCAGGCTGCTATTCTCCCATGGAGACGATCGTAGAGATGCTGGATGTAGTCCTGTGGAACGGCTTGCCATGCCATTTCCACCTGGCGCCTCAGTTGGACCAGCGTTCGTGCTGGACGTGCAGACCGCGTGAGACGACGCTTCATCCAGTCCCAAACATGCTCAATGGGGGACAGATCCGGAGATCTTGCTGGCCAGGGTAGTTGACTTACACCTTCTAGAGCACGTTGGGTGGCACGGGATACATGCGGACGTGCATTGTCCTGTTGGAACAGCAAGTTCCCTTGCCGGTCTAGGAATGGTAGAGCGATGGGTTCGATGACGGTTTGGATGTACCGTGCACTATTCAGTGTCCCCTCGACGATCACCAGTGGTGTACGGCCAGTGTAGGAGATCGCTCCCCACACCATGATGCCGGGTGTTGGCCCTGTGTGCCTCGGTCGTATGCTTTCCTGATTGTGGCGCTCACCTGCACGGCGCCAAACATGCATACGACCATCATTGGCACCAAGGCAGAAGCGACTCTCATCGCTGAAGACGACACGTCTCCATTCGTCCCTCCATTCACGCCTGTCGCGACACCACTGGAGGCGGGCTGCACGATGTTGGGGCGTGAGCGGAAGACGGCCTAACGGTGTGCGGGACCGTAGCCCAGCTTCATGGAGACGGTTGCGAATGGTCCTCGCCGATACCCCAGGAGCAACAGTGTCCCTAATTTGCTGGGAAGTGGCGGTGCGGTCCCCTACGGCACTGCGTAGGATCCTACGGTCTTGGCGTGCATCCGTGCGGTCCGGTCCCAGGTCGACGGGCACGTGCACCTTCCGCCGACCACTGGCGACAACATCGATGCACTGTGGAGTCCTCACGCCCCACGTGTTGAGCAATTCGGCGGTACGCCCACCCGGCCTCCCGCATGCCCACTAAACGCCTTCGCTCAAAGTCCGTCAACTGCACATACGGTTCACGTCCACGCTGTCGCGGCATGCTACCAGTGTTAAAGACTGCGATGGAGCTCCGTATGCCACGGCAAACTGGCTGACACTGACGGCGGCGGTGCACAAATGCTGCGCAGCTAGCGCCATTCGACGGCCAACACCGCCGCCATTCGACGGCCAACACCGCGGTTCCTGGTGTGTCCGCTGTGCCGTGCGTGTGATCATTGCTTGTACAGCCCTCTCGCAGTGTCCGGAGCAAGTATGGTGGGTCTGACACACCGGTGTCAATGTGTTCTTTTTTCCATTTCCAGGAGTGTATATTAGTATTAATATTATTCTGAGTCCACCTCATTGATGACAGTATTGGGGAGGGACAAGTCTATAAGTGGTGAGGCACGCATACCTTGCGTTTGTGCCGATTCCGACAAGGCTCATATGATAATGATGATGGAGGAGGGTGCTGCAATGCTACCAGGTCAGAGCGATGGGGACATCCAGGCTGTGGCGATGGCTCCTGAAGCTGTTGTAGACCAGACCTGGTAACTTGAATGGTGGTGATTCATTGCTCGGCCCACGGACGGGAGAGCAGCAACGCCGGGTGGGGGCGGCGGTGGCGGTGTACCTTGCAGTGAGTCGCGGCGGTATTATTGGTGATGCGTGTCTTACCGGGCGCCGCTTTCGTGAGGAACGCGGTTTAGCCGTCTCTGGTATGGGCGACACATCGTGTTGAGGTTGCTGAGACTTGACCACTGTAGAACACAGATAAAATAAATAATAGTTAAGTACATTGCTTACTGCTGCTGTTGTTGTGAAAGAAAGAATTCTGACGATCACAAGGTTATAAACAGAGTGAGAAGTTACCTTTTTTCGCTCTGGCTCCAGGACATTAAAACTTCATCAGGCGACTCCACCACACCCTCAATAAGGTCATCATCATCATCATCATCCAATAGGGTCATATCAGAGCGCCTGCATCTGTCCTCATGAGAATCGGGCAGTTGGTCTGTCTCGCCTACAGCAACAAAGAAGATACATATACCGATTTGTTACAGAATAAAACTTCCTATACTAGTGCGACTAACACTAGAGGCATGTACAATTGTAATTTGTTTTTAAACTTACAAGTATGCGGCTTGGGGATCTCATTATTTGCTGGTGACTGTGAACCCACCACAGGACGCTGAAGTTCGAGAGTCTGCCTCAGTCCAGCCCCACTCCTGTCTCTCCTCACACTCCAAGACAAAATCCTGGAGTTGTAATATAACAAGAAGATGGAATTAATAAGGTGAATTCCACATTCACAAGAAAATTTACATTCAAAATAGAAATTATTTACTCAGTTGGTAACCCTGTCTCCCGAAATCTAAGCATCTTGCCGATGTTATTCTGGGCTTTTTTCTCGAACAGGTCCTGTTAGGACAAGAATTTATATTCAGACAAGCAGAAATGTCACGAAAGCTACAACAAACGCAACAGTTAACTGTTTCTATGACACTTTACCAATTCCGAGAAGGGGTTATTACGTAATGGATGGGCTTTCCCATTAGGATCGTGAGTGAGAAAGCAGTTGATGTTATTCTCGGAAGCATTGGAACAGATTTCTATAGTGCAACCTGTGACATCAGTATACATAGGTACAGAGGTTTCATGCTAGCAATGGTAAATGTGTGTGCAGGGCCCAAAGGGTGACTTGACACTTATTTACATAGACATTTATAACACTCGACAAACTCTAACTGTGTACCCAAAGATAGACGCAACTTTCACCTGCTTTCTGCTGTCTGCAGTGGCACGAGAGTAATGGCTCGTTCTTCGGCACTGGCTTGCGTCTGGCTAGCCCATCAAAGCGCGTGCATGCATTGGAACAGTTAACTGGTACATTGCGTTTTTTATGTGCACTGAGAGTCTGCGCTCTTCATTATTTTCGGCTGTCTAAGTGTTCTGAGTGTGTTTGCGTAGCGTTACACATGCATTATTTTTTGACAATTAACGAGTTGTTTTCGTGTCTGCATGCTGTGCAATATATTATTTCGACAGTTTACAATTAGCAAGCGTGTTTGCAGAACACTATAGATGCATTAGTTTGACAATTTATGAATTGTTTACGTGCCTGCACATCAATGTACGGTATTATTTCGGTGATTTAGGAGTAGTTTACTGGTATGTCTGCTTTGTGCTGCATTATTTCGGTAATTGACGAATTGTATTTGAGTCTGTACATCTGTGTACTGCATTATTTCGACAGTTCAAGAGTATTTTGCAGGTCTGTAAACTGTGCATTATGAGGCCAAGCATGTCAGAGAGAGTGTTTTGTATCAGTGTAATAAATGGACTGTGTGAAATTTGTACCTAAATAAATTGTTCCAAAATAAATAAAGTACACTGCTTCCTCTCTCCAGCAGCCCTGCACAGGCTAAGTCGTTTTTCCGCCCCCCCCCCCCCCCCCAACCGCTATCTGGGATTATGTCATGCAGGAGGGATGAGGGCACCCTCTGGAGGTGGTACTGCGCACTAGGTCATTTGGACTCAGGACCTCGTGGTGAACACACTTCATGGATGTACTGCCTCATATTGTATTAATAAAGACTGCCTGCAAAATAAAGACTTACATCCATCCTATCCAGTACAGGTTGCGCCTTTTCCCAGCCAATTCCTAGGAAGACATGGGGTTCAGATGACTTAAGGTAGTTGAGGTAGCCCAAGTGACCTACTTTCCAACCATTTTCTTAGGTTAGTGGAGGTAACCATGGTGTGTTGCATTGTCCTGGTTGAATTTGAACTTCCCACCATTTTGGGGGGGGGGGGGGGGAGAGGAGGAGGGGTTAGGTTAGTGGATGTAACCCAGTTGACCTATCTTCCCACCAAAATTCGAACTTCCCACCATGATGTCATTGCGATTTGGGAATCTCTATCCCCACCATCTTGGATCTGACACCTTGAATAAATCTGGCAACATTGGAGGATGTGGCAAAATATAGTTTGACCTACTACTCAGGTTATTCTAGTACATCACTGGTTATTCTAGTACATTAACATAAGTAACATAAGAGGTGACAGGCAAAGCTTGAGGACTAACACTCAGTTATTTTTATATATTATATTTAAAACAATAAATACTAATTTTCTTGAAAAGAGCCAAACCTCACCAGAGTAATGAAACTTAATTACCCAAACGAGCCAAGACTCACCCGGCTGCTAGAGTTTGCTTACCATGATCGTAGGCAATTTGATAGTCACTACATTAGTCAGGGGAACAACAACTTCCAATACAAATAAGACTCAGTTTCTGCCACAGTGGTCACTGTGCATGTGGTAGCCTACAACATATGACAAAATTAATTTCAGGCCCATATGGAAAGATAAGCTGACACTGAACAAGCCACAATGAAAGGAAATTTTAAAATACACAAATATTGCACTCAGATAATTTCAGAGGCACCACAAGGTAGATTCACTGCTTGAGACAGAGTGATGGAGATCCAAAGGTAATCCAGCATTGCGGGAGCAACTTCAACATGGGAGCACATATGTCAGGTAAGTAACTAATACGTCACCTCCAAAGGGCAGAACAGATGGCACCAAAAAATGAACAACACACCAACACCAACGTCAGCAGGTATGCCTCCATAATCCATGGTGAAACAGCTGTGTTGACATTAGGTCTAAGTATTGCCGACCAACACATCTCGACTGATGACAGCCCACTTTGACAATTGTGCACCCATGAGCTCCATGGACAGCTCATCGTATGTCACAAATGCCTCTCGTCTCTCTCTCTCTCTCTCCCAGACTGTGACTGACTGCCTCACCATGTGGTCAACAACCCTCTCCAAGGAACTACAACCAAAGAATCAACTAACAGGCGACTGAAGAGCTGGCCTTGCGAAGATGTGGATGGGTCGCATCAAACAAGTCAGAGAACTCGTGAAGAAGAAGGAGAAAAAAGTGGCATCGTGCTGTGTCAGTAAGTAAAACCGCTGCCAGAGTACTTGTGTGATCTAAGGTGTCAGTTCTTATATTGAGACTACTAGATCACATCCTACTTAGTGTTAAGTATTCATATTGACAATAGCGTTTTCAATTGTTCATTAAAAAACGTCATCAACATAATAAAAATGTATACATTAAAAATTCACTTTTTACTTAAAAATTTCTGGAAATGGCTTTCTATTGTTTCTGAAAATTCATTATATACATTTGGTCTGTATCTGAGAATCTGTCTAGAAGCTGTAATTGGATGATAGCTCCTTGAGGCTTATATGACAACAGTATTCTTCCTTTTTTCCAGACTTGAGAAGCCACCAAAGTCACATATCAAATTTTGAGTACCATAAACACATGCTTGGCAGAATCGAGTCCTCATAGTGTGTACGTAGCATGTTTATGTGTTTGTATGTTGGCAGTGCTATGTAGCGCTTGCATAAATAACTCTGACAGCGCTGTGCACACTCTGTGGCTCTGTGGAGGTGAACAGTCAGCAGTGATGGAAGTGGGAAGTGAATAGCTAGCAGTAATGGAGTTTAGAGGTCTGATGTGTTAGCATAAGATGGCGATCTGGACGTGTGTCCGTCATGAAAATTAAATTTCGTCAATGATTATTTAATTTTTGGAACTGGATGTCATGGACGATTATATAATTTTTAGAACTGATTGTCACATTATTAAGATAAAATCTGCTGAATACGTTGTTTGCTCTGCAAAAAAATCTTTCGTTTGATAACCACATGTCTATAAGTAATTAGAGCCTACAGTAGTTAGAATCTGTTATTTGGCCGGCTTTATTGGTGTTTGCTGCATTGCTGTAGTTCGTGTAATGAAGACTTTCTTTGAGGTAATTGACTTATGATATGTATGGATTATTGTTAGGATTTCTTCTTATTCAGGGATATTCTTTTGTATTAATTATTTGAAGTCAGATTATTTTTTTTGAGCCGTTAGATTTCCTTGCGCTAGAATATTGTGGGTCAGTGTTGAAATGAAAAACTAGCGAAGAGACAGTATAGTCAATTTTACTCCGAAGTTTAAGTAAAAACTTAAAAAAATAAGTTTCATCTTCTCAGTTATTTGAGCTTAAGTAAAATAAAATTATTAAGAGGTTTTACCTGGCCACCCTGCCAGAATGCATCACTTGGATCTTCTAATTTCTTGTAGTTTGAATTATTAGTGCATGATTAGAAATTAGTTATTCTTTACTGATAGCTCACAAGTGTTTAAAGAATTTCTTTTACAGTTGTAGTTTCTTATTGTTGTACTGTATTGTAGTGAGCAAAGCAGCTGTGGTATGCAGGGGGAGTTTGCTCCAAGTATTTTGCAGTCGCGTTTGCAACTAATTAGATATTGGTTATTTTTAGTGCTATTTTAGTGTGTCTTCCTATTTTTGCTTCTCAAATTGCGTTTTGTGTGTTATCGTGTGAAATACTGTAATAATCATGGCGTTTGAAATGTGCAACACTAGGCTCCAAAGTATACTGGGAAATGACAGTGAACACGAGTGTAGCCTGTTAGTACCACCTTAACAAATGTTAAACATAATAATTTTGTAATAGTGCATAGGGACATGGACCAGGCAGTAAATAATGGTGTAGACAGTGAAATAATTAGTGAATGGGGAAGTATTGTCATACAATCGGTCGGCAACAGTTTGCCTCGGGAATGTGAAATAACAGAACCAAATCTTGCAAATACTATAGATTCAGGTTTTGCATCATCACCCATTTCTCAATTAAGTCAAGACTCGCGCTCTGCTTTTGAGAATGTGAATGTTGCCGGTGCAAATGCAATGCATGAAAGCACACGGGAACATGTTTCAGGCATTGGTGCTTTATTATTGCAATTAATGCGACAAATGAAACAAACACCGCAACAGCTTCTAACGTTAGACACAATTGAGAAAACACTTGAAGAAATACGTGAACATTTAACTGGTGAGTTAATTAAAATCGAATCTAAATGTCAAAAAATTTGTAAAGTTGGAAAAAACACAAATTTGTGAGCATTTTCAGCCAATTTTTTACGAAAATCACGACACCTTGCAAGCTAAAACTGACTCAGTTGCATCTAGCGATTCAGTTACACAACTTGCAAAAAATCAGGTAATCGTAAGGGACACAGTAGATACGATTTCGACCCAAATAGAAACTTTAAAATTTGCTTCAGAAAGACACATGGAGGAAATCAGCACATTATCAGAAAAAGTAGTCAAACTTTCGGATCAGCTAACTAATTTATCTACGAAGGAAGATAATGATCTGAATGGTACAAGTTCAATAGCCTTCACTGACACAGGGGAGTACAAGTAAATTAGTAAATTCAGACAAAATCAGAATCAAACTAATAGTACAAAAGAGAAATGCACGAATTACAAGATCAGTTGACACACGTGATACAAGAACTACACATTTCAGGGAATACTCGCATTCCGACACCGGAAGATGGATTTAGAAATACAGAAGAGTCACAAAGTAATAACACTGGGAATTTCGGAGATCTTGAAAGGAGTCGGCAAGGTGCAGCAAGCCTTGAGAAGGAACCGCCGACACGATGTAGGAGTGACAGATCTGCGACTCGGCGTCGTGATGCCTTTCACTATAAGCTCTTCATCACAATGTGAAAATTCAAAGCAATCAAGAATACTAGTAATGATATACATCCACAGGTTGGCTTCATCAATTTTATTATTGCCTTCCTCCCACTTGGTATGACATGTCCGAAAGAAAAGATACCATCGGTGACCATGCAGCACTTTACAATGAAATGATAATTGTATCAACACCCTACACTGCCGACAGGCGTTGATATACATCACCAGGGACAGTTGAAAATGTGTGCCCCGACTGGGACTCGAACTTGGGATCTCGTGCTAACATGGAAGATGCTCTATCCATCTTTATTTTATTATCAGATTGACTTGGTATTTTCATGAAAATCAGGAAACCATGGTCAAATCATCATTTAATATCAGCTACAAAAAGAAAATCAACAAATTATTTCAAGCACAAACAATTATAAAATTCTGAACGGGAAGACTAACCCATTATCCCGCCCTTATGGTCAATTTTTTCATATCACGTGGAAGAGAAAAAGTGACAAAACAAAGCTACAAGGGAGGGGACTGAAGCTCGGGGAAGAAACAGGGATCACACGGGAGCTTAACCAACATCCTGACGGTTAAACACAAGGAAAAGCATAGTCGCACAAAGCGTTCGGTATCGTGGCAACTACTACCATTTCCGGCGCACAGTTGTCATATAATGGCGAAAAACGCGGGGATCGGGGTCGTTCCCACCTTCAACGACAAAGTGAACATAGTAACCCAAGAGCTAGACAATCATGTTCGTTTTCGTCTGAGAAAAAAAGGATGTGTCCGGATGAAGGAGAATGTCGTCTGGGAAATCAGTTTCAGGCCCTCGAGTAATGAAAGCTAATTGACGGCGGACCCAGAGCCAATGATCCCGTGAAGTAAGGTGTCAGTTTGGTGCCATTCCTCACACTGATCAGTCAGATGAAGCCCAATACGAAAAAGAAGATTACCAGTAGGTATCAGAGGGTGAATGACCTTATACCATGTTGAAGCAATCTACATCGGCAATACAGGAAGGCTAAGATGAGACCTGCCGGTCGGGGTAGTCGTGCGGTTCTAGGCGCTACAGTCTGGAGCCGAGCGACCGCTACGGTCATAGATTCGAATCCTGCCTCGGGCATGGATGTGTGTGATGTCCTTGGGTTAGTTAAGTTTAATCAGAAGTTAAGTCGCATAGTGCTCAGAGCCATTTGAACAGTTTAAGATGAGACCAGACTGTTTTCCGAGACGTTGACGGGAAAGCAATTTCAACAGAAGAAAGAGGACATGGTGCATCCCAAGCATGTTGGTATTAATATGCGTCATAGAAAGTATATCAGCATCTAGGATACCAATAATTAGACAGTATTCATAAATCTGCAACAAATTAGGATTAATCCATTCAACATAAACAGGAGGGACAGAAAGACCAGCTGGAGGCGGGAAAGTAAACGAGAGGTAAATGAATGAGGAGCCTGCGTATAGGTAAAAACATCGCGGCAGGCATTTTGATATCAAGACCCAATCCACTAAGCCTTCGAGGCCTGGCCACTACATCGTACAGGACACAGAAGATATGGCGGCGCCACAGGAATCGACCAGGCAGCTGTTTCAGTCTGCGGGCCATTACCGTAGGAAGCAGGAAGACCTGCACAGCGTAATATACTGTACTGGAAACATAGGTTTCTAAAACCCATACCTCGTAAGAAAACGGCGTTCATGTTCAAGGATGAGTCCGCAGCTCGTGGTCGTGCGGTAGCGTTCTCGCTTCCCACGCCCGGGTTCCCGGGTTCGATTCCCGGCTGGGTCAGGGATTTTCTCTGCCTCGTGATGACTGGGTGTTGTATCCTGTCCTTAGGTTAGTTAGGTTTAAGTAGTTCTAAGTTCTAGGGGACTGATGACCATAGCTGTTAAGTCCCATAGTGCTCAGAACCCTTCAAGGATGACCCCGTGAACACGACTCGTAACCGAGGCACTGAGGATACAGAGGATAGTGCGACTGCAGAGACTTATCCCTTGCACGCTCCCCGTGAGACCCACATTCCCGCTACGAATGTAGTGTGTGGACATTAACTTGGGAATGTGGCTCTCATGGGGAACATGAAAGGGATAAGTCTCTGCAGTCGCACTATCCTCTGTGAACTCGGTGGCTCAGATGGATAGAGCGTCTGCCATGTAAGGAGATCCCGGGTTCGAGTCCCAGTCGGGGCACACATTTTCAACTGTCTCCGTTGATGTATATCAACGCCTGTTGGCAGTGTAGGGTCTCGATTTAATTATCATTTATTGAGAAACAAATTGCTTTCTGACTTAGTCTTTGGCATGAAATTTTTCACTTTACGTTACTATTACAATTTGTCACATTTTGTATACAGCGATGTTTTGAAGTCAACCACCCAGTCAAGAACCTATGGAATAAATTATGGAAATGATTTTAGGAGTTCACTTTTATTAAGAACAGACGACACAGTCTTATTGTGTGTACATTTTTGCTTGTTAGTTGCACGATTATGTCATGACTATAAAGTCTACATTCTTGCAACTTACACTACCAATAAGGTTTTATTGCAACATTTTAGTTTATTTGAAAAGACACTTTTATTTAAAGTACTTTCAGAGAGGTCACAGGTTTGTTTGACAGCTACACGATTATACTATGACACTACTTAGGAGTGACACACTCTTCATTATTGCTTTTGCGCTGTGTATGTTTTATGTCTGCACAGTTTTTTTACGTTCTTCTGGAATGTAAAACAAGTTTTGGCAATGACTTTTGTGGCACACCTACAAAAAGACAGTTATTTTTTGTAACACAACAATACGTTACAGTATAGTACTTTCAAGGTCACAGCAATGAGCGTAACAACTACGATATCCATCTATACACATAGCACTTTACTTTTGTATATGAAAAGGTAAGTACATTGACTTCTGGAAAACTTTGCTTATGGACGACGATAACTACGACACTAGGCACATTTTTACCGTTAAGCAATGACGCAAACCATCTTACAGCCATGAACTATAGGCTAGCGCTATATGACACGCGTTTGAGTGATTATCTATTGTACTTCGAACATTTTTAGAACTATTTCTGAACTACTATGATGTAGAGAAGGTTTTCGGCGATACTTTTCATTCTGCAGTTTTAATTTGTTACATCTGAGGGTATAATTACATTACCCCTCATGGTGGTACGCCTACTCTGTGTACCATGTGTGTGGCAAGCGCAAGGAGCCCTCGCCAATATGGTATTTGCTTATACAGTTTTACACATTGGTACCATATATCTCTAACACAAAATTACACAGTTATCTGGTGATTTTAATGAGAGAAACGAACATTTACTACGTCAGTGACACATGCCTACGTAATTACACAGTTCGATTACTTCACATTGATGAAATTGTACTTTGTCTGTACTTTGTAAACTGTTTATATGTTTTTGGAACCATTTTGATATTGTGAGAGATTTGAATAATGTATTTTGTATTGGTCTATGATTTTTGAAGTACGTTTGAGGTAGATGGCACTATTGAAACGAGCAGAGAATTTTTTTAGAGGTTTTGAGATTGTTGAAGGAAGCTACGACGATTTTGAGATGTGATTTATACGCTATTAAGATATTATTAAAACGACGATGTGTATTATGATGTTGAGATATGGTTATGATCGATAAGGTGGTGCTATATGAGGAATATGTTTATGCTATGTGTCTATTATGACGAAATATTGAACAAGTATCGATTAATATGTATGTGTATTGAGGCAATGAGTAATGAGTAGTGGTTAGGGATGCTGGTTTGTGAAAAAAATTGGAATCCAAGAATCGTTTTTTAAGAGTTATGAAAAGTGTGTATATATGTGAATGGGAGTACCACAACGCTGATGGAAATTTTTGGAGACTATTATTGATGAGATTTTATTTCTAAGCATTTCTACTGTAATTTTTCGACCTGTGAAATTATTGATTGGTATGAAACTCTTCTTGTAACTCACACTGTTGTCATAAACATTTCGGTAAAGAGTACATGTGACCTTGACGTAATGCTCTGCTGCACCCAGCTGTGCACTAGCTGCCTGGAAAAACCGATTGTTGTGTTGCCTTTCAAATGCACAGCTGTAGAAAAAAAGAGGCCGTTGACCTCGATATTGACATTTCTTTGCAGAACACACCATAAACAAGACACAGTATTACTTGGAAACATATGATTACACTTTGGAGTTGGTAGTTTGTGCTACTTACTGAAATGCTTGTGAACTGATGAGAAATATGCTTATGTCTACACAACTGATTCTGACAAGTGTCTTTCTACAAGAGTTGAAAGAATTTTTACTGACTTATGAAATGCCATACGGCTATTGAATGATGTTTTCATGCTTTGCTTTGTACATATTTGCTTATTTTATTTGATATCTGGTTTCTAGGTGCGCTGTAGCATTGGTTTTATAAAATAAAATTCAATACATATGCTAATGTAAACACTTTCTGTCAATAGATTCATTAAATAATAATTTTATAATCCACATTCTTAAAAAAGGGCATTTGGAAAGGAATGATAAATAAGAAAGAGCATTTGATATGACTAGTAACAGGAATTGCATACATAACTTTCTTTTCAAGGACTAGGCTGTAAATTCAACTAAATACTTAGGGATTACACTTACAAACAACCTAAATTTGAACGATCACATAGATAATATTGTGGGTAGAGCAAACCAAAGACTGCGATTCATTGGCAGAACACTTAGAAGGTGCAACAGGTCTACTAATGAGACCGCTTACACCACGCTTGTCCACCCTATTCTGGAGTACTGCTGTGCAGCGTGGGATCCGCATCAGATGGGACTGAGGGATGACATCGAAAAAGTGTAAAGAAGGGCGGTTCGTTTTGTATTATCGTGAAATAGGGGAGATAGTGTCACAGACATGATACGTGAATTGGAGTGGCAATCTCATTGCAATGGGATTTTCTCCGGAAATTTAAATCACCAATTTCCTCCCCCGATTGCGAAAATATTCTGTTGGCATCTACCTACATAGCGAGAAATGATCATCACGATAAAATAGGAGAAATCGGGGCTCGCCCAGAAACATTTAAGTGCTTGTTTTTCCTGCGCGCTGTTTGTGAGTGGAATGGTAGAGAGACAGCTTGAAGGTGGTTCATTGAACCCTCTGCCAGGCACTTTATTGTGAATAGCAGAGTAATCACGTAGATGTAGATGTAGATGTAGATGTAGTTGTAGGTAATTTTTTGGTAGAATAAGTTTTTGTGGTGCACCACTTTTGTGGTAAGATGACACATAGACATTAAGATGTGAATAGACATTTCCCTTATCTGCATTGCTATCTTGACTGTCATATTTGTTCTGCTTGTGTTTTCTTATATTTAGGTATAAGTTATTGCATTTGCTGTTGCTATTTGTCAGGTATTGTACTACTGAAATTTACTTTATATTACTCTGATTAGCCAGTTTTACCACCGATTTATTTTTCTTGTTTGCTGCATATTGCATTATATTTGTTGTAATGTTGCATTTCCGAAGCTAATTTAGATATACTTCTGCTTGCCCAGTCTGCATTCTTTTACCATTGTGGTTTGTGTTAAATGTATTATGCTGCTGCTCTGACTTGTTCTCTAGTTTTTGTATCTGAGCTCAGTAGATTTAAGTTAGTTTAAGAGGGGGTATGATATACAAGAAAATGAGTTATGATGAGTTGGGAAGAAATGCATCGAGAAGCTACATGAAAAAGATTGGGCCAAAGAGTATAGTACAACGAGGAATAATTATTTTGAAAGAGGAAATGAACAAATGTAAGTAGGATATAGTGACAACAGGTTTAGGTAGGATTTTCTTGGAAACAAATGATGAGGTAAGAAATATATGAAAGTATAAATACAGGTCAATAGGATTTTTTGTGAGAACAAATGTTGAGATAAGATCTGTGGGAAAACGAAGTTTTGACAGGAAATGAAGTACCACAAATATTACAGTATTAAATGTTACACTAAAAACATACTCTCTCCTTTCCTTTTGTATTACTCCGCTATGTGTTTATGTGCACCTTTCTGTGTCTTGTGTTCTTTCAGACTCTGTGTGCCCACCTCATAAGATAAATCTGGTAGAAATTTTTTCCTAATACAAAGCCACATTCACTATGACACGGATTACTGTTTCCTCAAATGTAATTTTTTTTTTACTCTGAAAATATGTTTGGGCATTAGTTATTCTATCATGTTTTCTTTAGTGCTCATGTGTCAAGTTAATGTTTCAAAGGAATTTCTCATTTTTCATTTATTTACTTATGTCATAATTCATGTAATACTCATGTATATGTTTATTTTTATTCTTTTTATAAAGTCTCTATTACTACAAATGTTATCTCTATTATCATGTTCTTTACTGCTATGATGTTTTCTTTATTTTTGTAATTGTATTCTTATGCTGTAAAATTGTAGTTGTATAGACACCGGTTCTTCAAGTTAAGTAAATAGTAGGGATTCATTTTACTGCATACATTTCTGTTGGTCATACGATATGTATATAATGTCAAAGGTTATATGACTATGTTAGTGCTTGCGCATGTGTTGACAATTCAGCAAGGGACTTGTTAACAGCATTGCTGGTGTTACGGATATTGCAAAAAGTTAGTGAGTGTATAAGTGGTGGTTTATGGACTTGCTATATTATCCGCAAGACTCTTCTAATGTGATTGTGCATCTGCACAGTCGCAACAGATGGCTGCTGGCCATCTCTTCAAGGACTACAGTGGGTCTGCACCTTTGGTGGCCCATTACTACAATAACTTCTACAAGGCATACTGTGGGTCTGCTCTGTGGTGACCTACATACCAATCTTCTTCAAGACTTCGACTGACTCTGCTGTGGGTTTGCTCTGTTGTGGCCCATTACCAGTCTTCACGTCAAGAGTCGGCACTGAATTTCCGTTGGGAGGACAACTCTACTTCTTCAAGACAACATGTTGGTCCACTACTTGTGTGTGCATTTTCTTTTATTGCTCAGACTTCGTGAATAAAACTGTCATAGACTACTCTCCTGATGAATGAGTAAGACTAACTTTAGGGACTGTGAGGACAATCTTTGCTTTCAAGAGTCGGCACTGAATTTCCGTTGGGAGGACAACTCTACTTCTTCAAGACAACATGTTTGTCCACTACTTGTGTGTGCATTTTCTTTTATTGCTCAGACTTCGTGAATAAAACTGTCATAGACTACTCTCCTGATGAATGGGTAAGACTATCTTTAGGGACTGTGAGGACAATCTTTGCTTTTGACCAACAGTATATTATTAATTGTGTTGCATCTGATCTATTTGATATTGTTAATATGAAAATTTTTTTAACAAATTAGTCTTGGCCACTACCCATACTATTTTGTAAAAATTTTTGAGAGGAGCAGGGGGGCTATGTAAGTAGTCTGTTTATGTGTTTGTATGTTAGCAGCGATATGTAGCGCTCTGAATTAATAACTCTGACAGCACTGTGCGCATACTGTAATAGACTCTGTCGCTGGCTGGACTTTCACTTGGAAGTGAACAGCCAGCAGTGATGGAAGTGATAAGCGAATAGATACCAGTAATGGAGGTTAGAGGTCTGAAGTGTTAGCGCAAGCGGACGATCTGGACGTGTGTCCGTCATGGAAATTTAATTTTGTCAGTGATTATATTATTTTTGGAACTGGATGTCATGGACAATTACATAGTTTTTTGAACTGGATGTCACATTATTAAGGTAAAATCTGCTAAATACATTGTTCGCTCTGCAACAAAATATTTCGTTTCCTAACCACACGCCTATTGGTAGTTAGAGCCTACAGTAGTTAGGATCTTTTATTTAGCTGGCTTTATTGGTGTTTTCTGCATTGCCATAGTTCGTGTACTGAAGATTTTCTGTGAGGTAATTGACTTATGATATGTATGGGTTGTTGTTAGTATTTATTCTTATTCAGGGCCATTCTTTTGTATTAGTTATTGGAAGTCGGGTTATCTTTTTTGAGCAGTCAGATTGCGTTGTGCAAGAATATTGTGGGTCAGTGTTGAAATGATAAAATAGCAAAGAGACAGTATAGTCATTTTTCACTCACCAGTTTAAGTAAAAATTTAATTACGAAGTTTTATCTTCTCAGTTATTTCAGCTTAAGTGAAACAAAAAAATTATTAAGAAGTTTCAAGTGTCGTGGATGAGAAAATAAAATTGGCGGGAATGGAGCTGACAATCAAAATTATTGTTACTGCTTAAAGGCATCATATAATTCTGACATTTAATTACTTTACTGTTGTTATAAAGCTCCTCTCTTTTTGTAACTAATTCGCGCAACTGATTTCTGAATTGATCCCTGACCCATTATAAGTATATTGTCCATCTAAACAAGACGCTATAAGAATGTAAGATTTTCCATATTGAGGGAGAGGTGCAGGATAAAACAGAGTTCTGGACAGGGACAAGAGGTGGCGAGTAGACAACCAATTGTTTAGAGCCAGCCAGCCTTACTACGGATATAACATGTATGTTTCTGAGCAATTTTTAGACCGTAGGGACTTTTCGTGACACTACTAGACACTTTAAGCTATTATCATCATAAAGGCATATGCGAAGTGGAGATAATTTGCAATATTTCGTTCCTAGGAACTAGTGTACCTTCGCCCAGCTTGCTAGTTTGTATGTAAATCATGTGAGCTCATGAATTTTCTCGTCTGCTTTCGTCGGGTCTGGAGATGACGGGAAATTTATAACATGTTTCGCGTGCGTTCCCGTCATATTTTGGCGTTTTCGCAATTGCCCCATGTCACCTCTTGTCAGCAGTTTTGGATCTATAGCTCTGGGTAGCTTTCAGGCTATTATAAGATGTCTGCAGAAAAGGAACATTTAGGACCAAACTGTGGAAATAGCGATGCTGAAACTGCTCTCCATGGTTCTAGTTGCGTTAAATAACGAATTTGGGGAAATGTGTAATCTTGCATGCAGAATACTGGCTAACAACCGACGTTACTCGATTATATATTTACCCCAATTTTATCTCAGATAGGAACAAGAACGATATTTTCACGTATCGTAGAAAAAACTTTATTAAAAATAATAAATGCAGCATACAAATTATAAAATAAAATTTTTAGAGAAGCATTGTAAAATTAATGTAACACAGAACTTGGTCACATGCAGTATGTTTAGCTTCGCCTTAGCTACCCCAATTGTATCCCTATTGCAAAAGTATTTAAGCGTTTCTCTTTTGTACTTTACATTAAGTCTCCGTTCCGTCAGATACTCCCCTTCGTGTCCCCCGCCGCCCCCGCAACCCCGCACCCTCTGATCCCTCTCCCTCCCCTCCTCCCACCCCACACTTCACTGCGTACGGGTTAGGTGTCTCCACCACTTCCACCATCACTAATATGTATGGACTAGCCATTAATAATTAATATCGTTCCTTCTCCGATATTTTTATGTTTCAAAACCTCGACAATCCCTGCATACACATAAAGGTGCTAGGAGTGTTTTATCCCAACAAAATTGTTTTCCGGATCCCCTTATGAGCCGAAACATTAGTAGTGCACGAATAAGCGTCAAACAATCGATATCTTACTTTTGTATCAAAAAATTCCTTACAGTTTTGTGAATAAGAAAAAGTTTATAAGAGAAATAATTACATTGTATGACTCAGAACCCAAATGAGAGTTTTAACAACAATATGGGAACGGACGCCAAAAACTGTTCTGGTAGGACGAAATACTTTGAAAACAGTTGTGCTGGATGCTCGGCTATTTTTCAGTGATGGTGCAGTGTCATGGTTTAACGTTATAGAGCTGATGGTACTGACTGGTAGACTAAATATGCAAAGAACTGTAGTTGCGAAGGTTCGCAGGAGACTCTTAGAAGCAGAGAAATCAGTGTTGGAAGCACTAAAGAAGCAAGAATAAGGAGATGAAAGATCAAATAGAAAAGGAAGGGAGAAAAACACCAGAAACAAGATGAATATGGACCTGGGATGCAATGGCGTTGTGCAGGTCAGGTAGAGAAACAAGCTGTAACTTTAACTAGAATCACCCAGAAGTTCACTTTTTTATGCCTTGGTATGTATTGGTTAGAAACTATTAAGGAGAGAGAGGATTGGAATTTTTGCACGCTTTCTTAAAATATACTTAACTAAAAAACAGACTATTCTTATGACTCAAATTTTGAAATTAAAGACTGTTCAAAGAAAAACTACGAGTTAATTATTGCAATTTTTTGATAATCATTGTTAAAAATTTATGTACCATAGTTCACCACAGCAACATCTTTTTAAAAGCCTACTTTGAAAATAATAGTGATTAGAACTTCCACACAAAATTCAATCTTCAAATTTGCTTTTATTTTGAGGTTTGTGTATCTATACTGTACAAAATAATCATACTTTCACTTGCAGCACAAAATACAATTCAGATATAACTACTTGTTCAAGACAGTTTTCGGAGATTGTGTTCCGAACTACTTCACAAGGCTAAAAGTCCCCACTACTTACAATGAATCCATAGCTGTCATACCCGGTAATTTAAAATCGTCTCAAACTAATACTGCATGATCGTAGAACTTCAACGCTGGTGACTGTAGACTTTCTTTGAGTGACTATACGACTGTTACGCGGAATCGTGTGACCGTCAAAGCATCAGATGTGTTCATCTAGACCGGTTGCTCACATTCCGATAACTTCGCAGTCAAACTCAGTTTCCATCTCGATAGACACAAAATTCTTGACGACTGCAACGAATACCCTCTCCTACTGTATATAATCTGTCTTCTCGATATGCGTTCCCCGCCTAGTAAAATATTTTATAACTTTATACTTCAGGTTTTATTCAGCTTTCGGCTACAAGTGTAATTTGGGTGATACACCCTTCCTGGAAGGCGGTAAATTTAGGGACGTTTTTGCGCATGGTTCGGCAATTTACTGTTAAAGTTTCGACATTAGAAGTGTCTTTACTTTGTACACGATCTGATTTCGCTCTTGACATACCGACTGGTAGGCGTTCAACACAGAATCTCAAACTGCCGTTCAGCCAGTTTTTTCTTTTTCTCTTCTTCTTCTTTATTTTGTTTTAAGAAAGAAACTGAAGCACATAAGCACTTTGCTGCCCAAGTAGCCGCTTTGTATGGGTAGTGCGCACCGATCTGTCAGGAGGAATCAGAAAAGTCTGCACCCCGTAACGGATGCACAAATCTTCTGAAAAGGCAATCAGAGAATCGACAGAACTTTCGGTTTAGACCCTGTGCTCAGCTCCAAACTAAAAGACCCCATTAGATTCTCGTTATGATGATCGTAAATTCTGCTTGCACTCCACGAGCGAGGCTCACAGTCACTGAGTGCCCCTATCCTCAATACTTGCAGGCAGGGCACTCTCCACATCTGAGATGTGGCCCCATCATACTGAACACACATTAGATTTATTTCCAGTCCTGGACGCTATTTGCTTAAGGGACCCATAACGCGGCTAACCCTAGGGCCCCCCCCCCCCCCCCCCCCACCTCTCTGTGTCCCACCTTGGATCTTGCTGAAGAAGCTGCCATTTATCCAGTCGTAGGGAGAATGGGTAAGGTTACACGGTCCAGCCTCACATTGACTCTCCTCCTGAACGACGCGAACGGGCTGCCAACCAACGATCGCCCTGTTGAGTAGCCCCAAGTTGTGTGTGCTGTAAGGTGCCTCAGCAGCAGAAGGCGTGGTCGAAACGACACCTGAGCTGCCCCAAGCAGCGTGTCACTTTCTTTGCTGTCGCATGACCACAAGGCAGCAGCCAGCAGACGGCTGACCCTGGGCGAAAGTGTCTTATGCTTTTCCGCGAACTGTGATCAGCTCCTCCAGCATCCGTATGCAGCATGCACACTCCCTATCCATCCTACTACTAAACTTGACGAAAGGTCGTGAGGAAACACCAAAGTGAACGCTCTGTGCAAATGCAAACATCTGTTGTTACTGACACTGTTCTCTCGCCTCATTGGCTGAGGCTCTGCTGCAGTGGTTACCAGCTTTTCTTAAGCCACTACACCTGAGCGCAATCAGAAATAAGCTAGTGCGCCCCTCCCCCGCCCCTCCCGCCTATGTTGACCCCATCCCCCAGATTATCACCAGCTTTACCCTCTAACTAATCACTGTAGAATGAAAGAGTTTTCTTGGAACAGTTTTATTTTTAAAATGATGAAAGACAAATGATACTTATTAAAAAATAATTATTTCTCTGCTTGCTGCGGAGATTGACCTCGCGAACAAACTCGAATGATATTTAGTTTTTGTGTGTGTGTGTGTGTGTGTGTGTGTGTGTGTGTGTGTGTTAGAATGAATGACGAAAGAATTTGTGGTGCTTCGCTAGTGCTACTCTTTCTCAGATAAGGAAGCTAACTATTCACAATGATGGTAGACACTTGTTACAAAACATATCTCCGCTGCATTACTCCTCTTCATTGCGGCGTTTGCTTGATCGGCACACTGCAACCGCATTTAAAATCAAACGAGTTCAGATGTGTGCCTTGTACTTACTGTTCGTGAATCACTTCATTGGTGTACTCTTTACTTCTGAACAGGCAGAAACTGGACTTCTTCAGGATGTTAATGCTTTATGTCCAACCACTCTAATAATAATAATAATAATAATAATAATAATTAAACTGTACAATACTATAGTAGCCCTTATGCAGTTACTGTTGTGTCCTTCTGTCAGCTAATTCAGTTATCTGTTTTCAACAGAGTAATGAAGCGATTTCTTGACATCTGCAGGTACTATCTATAGCTTGAAGAAGAATTTTCTTGAAATATTTAGCATTTGTTACATATATGTCTCATTTTTATCATCAGCTAGGTACAGAGCAAAGCACAACATATGTGTGTAGTGGGTGGTCTATGTGAGTATCCTGTAACCTCCATCACATCAATGCTACTGACTGAGAAGAAGTAATTGATAACTAATGTAATCAATATTAGACTTTTACAAAACTCTGGTAATAGTGTAAGGTGGCAGAATAAATGAATGCCAGATTCGCACCTTACGTGAGAGCTTCATACATCGCAACAAGAAGGTGAATATGACATCTGATGTAATTCGGCAGTTAAGAGCGAATTTCCCTATCAATGTGTAATGCAAAAAGGGATGACAGTCAATCGATGGTAATTAACAGACATTTCCTAAATAATGCATTTATTTGAGGGGAAGGTGGAACAAGACGTGTGAGGCATTTTAGATTGAAAGCCAAAGGGATAAGGGCAGAAGCGAAGGCGCGCAGCAGGGGTTACCACGGAAACCACCAAAGGGATGGCAGGAGGTAAGTCAGCCACCCTGACCAGGTGATTGAGGTGGGAGAAACACGTGTAGCGGCACATCTGCAGAGGGACAGAGAAAAAGTTTTAGAAAGCTGCGGTTAGGAATTCCAAAGGGATACGAACAAACCAGTGACACATTTCGATCACGTGTCCAGCGAGTGCAACACACGTGCAGGTCAATGTACTTTAGACGTCTACAATGGGCATAAAACGTCCGATTGGCGGAAACGCACTAGGAAGGAGAAAAATACTGAAGTTTCGACACAATTTAATAGAAGAGACATTGCGATTGGTATAGAAAGTTTCCACAAAATAAGAGGACTGCTCTTATTGGTCGAAAACGGTCGTGACGTGAAGAACGAATGAACCGTGGTGGGGAAGGCAGTTCGGCCATGAGTAAGACACGAGAGGAATATTCGAGGACTCTTCTCTGAGCTGGCGTCAAGTGCAGAATGGAGCGTTTAAAGCTCTGTCCAACACTAAGAAGAAATTTGTTTGAAAACTGCGTTCACAGTGGCTGAAACCAGGTAGAAATTAGCTGAAGCAACGTTTAGATCCAACTGTGGAGAAACGAACCAGCCAATAAGTTAATTGTTCTTGTGAGAACTGAGAGGGCACTATAATATGCACACTGCTCCAACCATGTGTGTGTGCATCGCCACCTACAAAGACTAGGGATGAGTACATGTTTTCTCGCATAACGAGAAACATAGGGAAAGTTTCTGCTGAAAAGTTCAGCAAAGGCTTGATTAGTTTTATAGGAATTTCAGCGGAAGAGAGCGGTCTAGCAGACGGCAGCTCGTCGCAGCTTAAGGTAAATTCCACGTGTAGAGGCGTAAACTTTTTTGGTTCATCAGCTTGTGTCTACTGTAAACTCTAGCGGCTTTGGGTAATCTTTTGATCAATTTGTCGCATAACTAACCACCCACCATAGACTTATTGTCATTCTAAGTAGTACCGAACTTTCAACCGGAATCGGACGATTTTCGTAGTACTGATCATCATTACTTATATGTAGGAACAGCTTTGTAAACAAACTTATAATTAAACTTTAATATTGTTGTGTTTAGGATCAATATTATTTCTGAGAGTTAAAGTTAAATATTGTTGTGTTTAGGATTATTTCACTTTTTGATGTTGGAAAGACAACAGATTTTATCTTTTAAAATTGAAAACTGTATAAAAGTGTGTATTTTTGCGCCTAAGTTGCGACAGGTTACACAGTTGTTCTCAATCATAGAATAAGTGACCACGTTACAAATGGCGACCCTGCCACGATGGCAATTGGTCTGCCTGGATGGCAATTAGTCAAATTAGTAATAAAAACAAATTTTTTAATTTTGAAAAAATATTTTTTTTTCATGTTGTTTTGTGACGAGTTTACCCAATGTATGCAAATGTATAGTGGACTGAATACAGTAAACGTGTGACCCAAAGTGTAGAAAAGTTGTATTAACAAGTAAAATCAAATTTGTCATTGTGTAGAAGTAGATTGTGCATGACCTTGCTAGCGCGCGCGAAGTTATTCACGGCGTTGTTGAATTGAGTTGAAATTCCACAAACAGTGAACAGTGATGCAAATATTGTGTACGGAGTCTAAGAAACTTTCTATGATATTTTGGAAACGTGTAAGATCATATAACTTGATGTTGACGAGAGCACAGACTCACGCAGTTAGGGAAATCGGAAGAACGGAGAGTGTCACAGATAGGTCTAACTCAAGATCTTGCCAAGATAGAGACTGATGTATAACAAAAGGTATCGAGTACAGGTCACGAAACGGAATGTAGTGGTAGTGCAGAGGGAATGATAGCAGTTTCAAGATTGGTATCACAGTCTGAGAATGCACAAAAACAAGAAAATGATGGATCTAGTGGGTCAGAAATAGAGTCAGAGGACGAGCAACTGTGGTACGTTGAATCGAAAATAGTAATACTGAACCAAACGGAACAGTTTCCAACAGAAAGAATGTGTGTAAGTGCGTCCGCACCATGCACGGAAGTCGGTGATACGCCACATCAAAGATGCGAACGGGAAAATTTTCATAGAATAGTGACAGGTGACAATAGCAAAGAGTCATATAGTGTGTTTACAATATTGAAGCAACTCACTATGATCGTAAAGCAGACAAATGCGTTGTTAGCAGACTTGAAAACTGAAACGGCGGATCTAAGGACCGAAACGGCGAAATTTCAAACAAATGCAGAGTTAACGAATTTAAAGATAGCAACAAATGCGCGATTAGTAGACTTAAAAGCAGAAAAAAATACACGGTTAGCAACTTTAAAAGCAGAGACAAATGCTGTCCTAAATAGTCTCTAATGAGAAATTTACGATGGGTTCGAAAAAGTCCGCGAAGATTAGCAAAAAACTACGAACGGAGGTTAATGAACAGTTTACTGAAATCCGGATAGAGGCGAGAGACTCACGCGAGCTTATACAATCGTTAATGGTGGACCAGAAAAAGATGCGTTCTGACGCGACCAGTTGCAGAATGCAGTGTCTAACGTTAACCAAAGAGTGAATAAGTTAGCACGTAAGACGTCTGGTAAGGCGCAACAAATCGTGGAAGAGCTCAACGTCGGACAACGTGTCACGCGAGCCGCATTAAAAAGATTTCACACGCATTGAAAACATAGTGTCGAAAAATCAGAAACAGTATGAATAGCTTCGCACAGAATTGAAACAGTGTATCGAGAATCGTACAGAAAGTAGTAGCGAGGTGGCGGAATACACGCTACAACTCATACATTATTCTGTTTTGTGTTTCTGTGGACCAGTATTGCTCCAAGAATGCAGATTTAAATTGGTCATATGAATGACAGTTCGCCGCTACTCTTTGCATGGTTTCCGTTATTGCGCCGTCCATATGCCCACAATGCTAGAAACGGTAAACGCGATCACTCCGGCAGAGCGACAGCCGACCCTTCGAAAGTACGCGGGTGACGCGAGAGGGAAGCGAATTGCGTGGCACATGTACCAATTCCACAATTTCCAAGTTACAGCACAACAGGTTACAGACCGCAAGTCAACGTGAATCTAATAGAAAGGCAAAACACTGAACCATTAACGGGAAATGTAAACGAATCTTTCAGTCCAATACACGAGGAACGGTACGGTGTAGACAATTGGGCACCACTACGTAGATAAGATGCTAAGTGGGACATAAATATGTCAGCTATAGACCCAAATGTGGTAGGACGAGTACAAGAGAATATGACACAATTGAAAGAAATGGGCAATGTTGTGAAAACACGAACGCCGTATGGTGAAAGAGAAGAATTTGACAATGATCGCTTTTTGACAGTTAGAAAATTCCAACATTACATAGAATGTGGGAACGGCTTACATCCACGCACGTTTATAAATCAATTTCAGATTGGTTTACCAAAGCACTGGCCACTTAGCCATCAACTTGACTTCATTTGTGGGCATATGGACGGCGCAATAACGGAAACCATGCAAAGAGTAGCGGCGAACTGCCATATATATGAGCAATTTAAATCTGCATTCTTATAACAATACTGGTCCGCAGAAACACAAAACAGAATAATGTATGAGTTGTTACAGAAAGAGTTCTTCGAAAATTCCGGAGTAAAGAAACCCGTTAGATTTTTCGGAGATACGACAAAGAAAAATCAATGTTTAGATAATCCATACATTCATGGGGAACTGATACGGTAGTGCACGATGAAGTCACCGTTACATTATCAGCAGTCATTGGTTGGTAGGGCAAGAGCTAATATACAAGCATTTAAAGGAATGTAAAGAGAACTTGAATTCATCTTCAGTGTAGATGACGCAAGGAAACAACGTGCAATCAGAGAAAACAATAGTAGGGCGAATAACTGCAACCGATCAAGTTTTAATAATCATTCCAATGGTAATAATAACGTAGGAAAAGGTAACGGTTTTGGAAGGAGAGGTAATCGCATATGGGATAACAATAATAACTATGGCTTTGGTAGCGCACAGAGGGCAAATAACAATTATGATTTTGGGGGACCGCAGAATTACAATGGGGGATTTGGTCCTATAAACTGTGGTGGTAACTACGATCCGAGATACAACCCCGTGCAAACCAAGGCGGAAGGTTTAAAGGTTTTCTGCAGTAAAATCCAGGTTATTCAGGTGGAATTGGAATGACCAGAACGCAGAAAAGTTGGGAAAATCAGGCCTCAGCGGAACAAAACACGCGAAATTAACAAGTAGAGGAAGTAGAGGTGAGGCCACCAACCCAGGTAAATCAAAATTGATCAGCTGAAAGGTACAAAGACCAATCACAAGTAATTCGATAGAACAATGAAGTTAACTGTATAATCAAATACGTAAATAGACTTAATTTTGATAAGCAAGATTCTGAAATAGGTTTAAGGGGAGATCGAATACAGACACCAGAATGCTGGGGTTCAATTGACTGGGAATCGACCGAAGATGATGAGGAACAGGAGTCAGAAACGGCGAATGTAGACAGTAGGATAAAGACCGATGAGTACCAAATTGAAAAATAGATAGCGTATTTATACGGAACGGAGAGGTAAATAGTATGCCATGAAGATAAAACACCATTGATAATACCAACAGTGATACCTAAATTAGAAGTGAAGTCCCACGAGTAACTTAAGTAAAACACCGACATTTTGCAAAGTAGCACCAACGGATAGGAAGGTTACAGCGTTGAAAGTAAAATTCTTTTCTATATACAAAGGGTAGACAAAAGAAAAAAAAGAGTCCTCTCTATAATTTAGTTGTCTTAAACGTTCTGAAGTCAAAAAGTAGGAAAGAGATCAAAATGCCCACAGATAAAACTTTCAACTTGTACTTATCTCAGTTAATTAAATAAAATAAATTCCGCAAGAAGGTAAATGAATAATAATGACGAAAAGACAGGAAAGTAACAACTAAACTAACTCTTCTGCAAACCAATGTGTTCTGTGGAAAGAGTTGACGTAAGGAGAAAAATAGAGATCAGGTTGTAGATAGTTTAACGAAACAGTAGTAGATTCTCTCTTAAAGATCTAGTGTGAAGGAGGAGGTAGTTGATCTTTGTAGAAGAAAAGAAGTGAAAAAGTAGGTAGGAAATAGATGATTAGAGGAGAAGGACATGGACATTTTAATTTGTTCCGTCGAAGATGGTGAACAAATAGTTGAGGGATATTTTGGGGAATATGTGAAGCATATAGGATTTGTGGAATGTCCGCAATCTGATATTTAAACAGAAATATGAGGGAAATAGGTATAACAAGTCGTTAGCAGCTAATAATTAGGAGAGAGAATTGAAATATTAAGCTAAGCAAGGAACATGTTATTTCGTGGAAAGAGGTAAGACAGTAGGATATCAGGTTAACCCAGAAACGATTTCTGTATGGAAGAGTATGACGAGGGAAGATAGGAGAATATAAGTTTGCTATCGAAAAAAAGGAGGAAGGGACAAGTACAACTGAGAAAAGATACCATCAGAACTTTAAAAGGAATACAACAGGTCAATAGAGACGATTTTTGAAAAGCAATGGTACAGATAATGTGTATTTTGAAGTTATGTTACAGCTAAGGACAGAAAAAGAAGAGATTGCAGAGAAAAAGACGCTGGAGTCGGAGTCAATGTGCGAAGTTTTCAAAACAACATTATATACTTGTAATTATCAAACTAAAAAGGAAATAAATAATTTGCTATTCACTAACCTACTAACCGTTATCACCATCAATCTCACTCTTGCTATCCATCGTGCTGAAGATGAGGAAACTATGACCTTTGTCTTATGGTAGAATTAAGTTAAATGAGAAAAAAGGAGGAAGCTAATAGTAGGAAAATGTATTTGATAAAATTAATGATACTTTTTGTAAAGTCATACAAAAAATTGTTCAATATTAGTCTAGTTGATAGCGTAATCTAAGGGGGTAAGGGTTAGAATAATATAAGATAACTAACTGAGAAAACAGAAAATAGGTAGGATGTAAGGAAAGTAAAATTATGAAATAAGAGAGAAATCCTGTATTAGATATGAAGTCAGCAGCCAAGATGCAGCATTATTGCGGCCAGATCAACAACGAGACTGAGGAGAGGGGTTAGGCGTGATAGGAAGGAACACTGAATGTGAGTGCCTGGTACGTCAGCTTACGAGATGACGAAAGAAGAGGCCTTGGTGGAAACAACGTTCCTAGAGAAGTCCTCTGTGGAAAGGTTTGGAGAGATACGACTCAGCCTGTAACAATCAACATGTATCCGGACGTGAACTTTATTTATACGAAAGCTAAACACTAGCGTAATATCAATGGTTTTGTGAAAGTGTTCGACACTTGACACTTCTATTGCAAACTATTCAAAGCAGCATATGAATAGATAAAGGATGTCCACCGAACCGAAACGGGGGCGGACGTATTACGGCGAGGACGAACAGAGGCTTAGATTCACCAAAGGTAGGAGAAGAAACGCGTTTCTGTAACTCAGAGTGCAGAATAGCGGAAACTGTCATCGGACCATACGAAATTCAACAACTGCGTGACAGTCCCTGAAAACACATAGGACGGAGCAACAAAAAGATGGAAGGCTGTTCATACTATCTAGAACAACCGATTACAATGATGAGTACGCAACATAAGAACGGATAAACGATAACGAATTAAACAGGTCTTCAATCCTAATGCCCGGTCCAGAGAAGAACGAAGACACAAGTAAGAAGACACCATGAAGCACCAAGAACAGAAGACACAACGCAGAAGATTTGGAAAAAAGAAGAACCTGGACCAGAAGAGATCAAGAAACCTTTTCAAATCCCTTCCCATAAAAGACGATTACTGCATTTAACTACCAAATGTTCAAATGTGTGTGTATCCCTAAGGGACCAAAGTCCTGAGGTCATCGGTCGCTAGACTTACACACTACTTAAATTAACTTACGCTAATAACAACACACACACCCATGCCTGACGGAGGACTTGATCCTCCGGCGGGAGGGGTCCTCGCAGTCCGTGACATGGCGCCTCAAACCGCACGGCCACTCCGCGCGGCCATTTAACTACCAATGAGAATCCAATTTAACTGTTCTATCAGCACAAATATTCGATATTCTTTATGGCAAACTGTAACACCTTCAGATATCATAACGAAAAATTGAAGATAACAACTCATATGGAAATCTACAGACGAAATGACCAAAGGTGAACCGGCATAAGGATTCGACGAATGTTGAAGCGGAAAAGTGTAGGCTGCCAAAAATTGATCTCCAATACAGCAGCGCCCTAGGCAATGCATCGTAAAACAAAGACTACCGCGCATTCACGACAAGCTCAGCCCTTTAGAAAACTTTCTCCCTGCCGACCGTCATTCTGTGCTCAACGTGGCATATACTAAGCGTCTTCCAACGTGCAATGGAGACATGGCGAGACACACAGCCGACCATCATTCCACGTTCGAAGCCAAAACGTCGAAACACTTGAAGAAAAAGCGAACAGTGTTAAAGACAGGTGAAAGAACTGTCTGTAACAGACTACAATCTGAAGTAAACGAAAACAATTTAAAATCTTATTCTGTTTAAAATTATGTTAATGTAAACTTTTTATGGGTTAGCTATAGATCTTTATTAATGATGTTTTTGTAGTTTATCTTGACAGGCCAATAATATTTTCTTATATTGCATCTGTTTTTCAACATATTTAAGTTAATGAAAATTTAATATTACTTACATAGCCCCCATGGCCCCCACAAAAATTTTTACAAATTGTCTTGGGCATTGGTCAATATATATCTGTCAAAAATTTTCTTTATAGGCTGTTTAGGTTTTTTTATTGGTTACGCCACGTAGCGCTCTATATGAAAATCACTGGCTGTGCTGTGTGCAGTCTGTGGCTAGTTTGCATTGTTGTCTGCCATTGTAGTGTTGGGCAGCTGGATGTTAACAGCGCGTAGCATTGTGCAGTTGGAGGTGAGCCGCCAGCAGTGGTGGATGTGGGGAGAGAGATGGCGAAATTTTGAGAACGGACTATCTGGACGTGTCTCATTAAGAAAGAGTAAATTTGTAAGACTGGATGTCATGAACTGATATATATAATATGACTTTTGAACAATATTAAGGTAAATACATTGTTTGTTCTCTATCAAAATCTTTCATTTGTTAACTATGCCTATCAGTAGTTAATGCCTTCAGTAGTTTGAATATTTTATTTAGCTGGCAGTAGTGGCGCTCGCTGTATTGCAGTAGTTCGAGTAACGAAGAGTTTTGTGAGGTAAGTGATTTGTGAAATGTATAGGTTAATGTTAGTCAGTGCCATTCTCTTGTAGGGATTATTGAAAGTCAGATTGGGTTGCGCTAAAAATATTGTGTGTCAGTTCAAGCACAATCATTCATAAAATTTTCTAAGGGGACGTTTCATATGGCGACCCTTAGCCGAGAATACCTCACTGGAATCTTCTGATTTTATTCTTGTAGTTTGTGTAGTTAGCGTAGCTATTGTTTATTGCTAGCGCGTAATCATAGAGAGAATTTTCTTTGTAGTTGTAGTTTTTCATTGTTGTAGAGCAAAACAGTTGTGGCATGCATGTAGATTTGCACCAAGTATTTCGCAGCTGCGCATGCAATTAACTGGATATTATTTTCAGTGCTATGTTAATGTGTTTTCTTATTTTGCTCTTCAAATTGTGCTTTTCTATTTTATCGTGTGAAATATTGTGACAATAATGGCGTGTGAAAAACGTAACACTAGGCTCCAAAGTAAACTGAGAAATAATAGTGACGACGAGCGTAGCTTATCAGAACCACTGTGTAGTAATTAACAGACATTCAAAGTGGTAATTTCGTAATTGTACAGGGAAATGGAGCGGGCGGCAAATAATGGCGTAGACAGTGAAACAATTAGTGAACAGGGAAGCATTATCGATCGATCGGTCGGCAACAGCTCGCCTCAGGAATCCGAAATGACAGGACACAATCTCGCAAATACTGTAGATTCAGGTTTTGGGTCCTCACCGTTTTCTCAAATGAGTCAAGACACATTTTCTGCTTGTCAAAATGTGAATGTTGCCGGTGAAAACGCACTGCAAAAAAGCATAGAGAAACAGATTCCAGGCACTAATACATTATTGTTGCAATTAATGCAACAAATGGAACAAAATCAGAGACAAACAGAGCAAAAGCTTCAAAAGTTAGACACAATGGAACAAAATCAGAAACAAACACAGCAACAGTTAGACACAATGGAACAAAATCAGAGTCAAACACAGCAAAAGCTTCAAAAGTTAGACATAATGGAACAAAATCTTCAAACGTTAGACACCACACTTGAACAAACACGTGAAGATTTAACTACTGAGTTACATAACATTGAATAGAAATGTCAAAAAGTCTGTAATGACGTAAAAACACAAATTGGTGAGCGTTTCGAACCTATTTTTTCGCGGCATGAAAATACATTACAGAATCACGAGGCAGCCATAAAAGAACTGCAAACTATTGTTCATGAAAATCATGAGACCTTGCAAGCTAAAATTGACTCAGTTGCATCTACCGATTCGGTTACGCTTCTTGCAAAAACTTAGAAAAACTCAAAGGACACAGTAGATACTCTGAGAACTGGTTCAGAAAGACACATGGAGGAAATCAGTTCATTAGCAGAGAAAGTAGTTGAACTTTCGGATCAGCTAAATAATTTATCTACGAAGGTAGATGATAATCTGAATGACACAAAATCGGTAGTCTTTAATGACACAGATGAGTATGAACAAATTAGGAAATTCAAACAAAATCAGAATCAAATTAATACGCAACACAAAAGAGAAATCCGGGAAGTACAAGATCAGTTGGCACAAGTAATACAAGAATTACGTATTTCAGAGGACACTCGCGCTCCAACACGGGAAGAGGGCATAGAAATACGGAAAAGCTACAAAATAATAACACCGGGCATTGCGGAAATTATGAAAGAAATTGGCAAGGTACACCGAATTTTGAGATGGAACCGCCGAAACGACGTAACAATGACCGACATGCGACTCGCTGACATGATGATTTTGACTATAAGCTGTTCATTACTACACGTAAATTCAAAACATTTAAGAATTCTGGCAACGACATTCATCCACAAGCATGGTTCCATCAATTCTCTCATTGTTTTCCTCCCAACTGGTCATAAGAACACAGATTAGAATTTCGATCGGTCATTCACGATTGCCACAGTGAAGGAGAATTTTACCATACCTTCCTCTCAGCATATTGGTCTCAAGCCACACAACACCGAGTAAAACATAGCATCATAATGATGAAACATTAAGAACAATCTGAATTTTCCAGGCTTGTGAAATATTTTGAAGACATGTTTCACAAGAATCAGTACCTGTCAAACCCATACAGCCCCTCAGAACTCATCTGCATTTGATTAGTCAAATTACCTGAACATTTACGACATATTATTTTGGCAGGACGTTGCAAAGACGACATTGAAGCTTTTCAGTGACTCTTGCAAGAATTAGAAATTGACACTGACAATCGCGGAACGCGAAAACAGGAACACAACAATTACAGGTCACATCCGTCGCAATTCCGCGATGAAAGAAATAATAACTGGACACGACAAGGCTATTCTCGCAACACAAATCGTGACGAAAACGGACACCACCCGTATGACAACTGTTGGCAGAGTAGTAATAATTACAGGGAAAGATCACCTCTCGGTGGTAGTGACTATCACAGAGACAATCAGAGAAACAGGCTATATGGGAACCAAAATAATTATTATCAAGGGAGACAGAATAGACGCAATGGCCCATCGCGCTGTTTTGATTCAGGGAGAAATTCTCCACCATGTGACCGACAAGAAAGAAACTATGGAATCTACTGACATGACGACAGACGATATGATCGTATCGACAGATCTGAATTGCATCAGAACTGGCGGGATTCAAACAGGGCAGGGCCCTCTCGACAAGGTGAATTTGTAGAAGTTAGGTCTCCAAATGCCAATAACGACGCACGCCAACAAAGAGACAATAGGCAATGACTCATACCGCTGGCAGCCACAAAACGTACGTATGAAACTGACGACACAGCTGCTGTAGCTAGTAATTACGTAAAAATGGAACGCATTAGGGACATCTTATTCCAGCAACACGACGTAAAACATAACAACATTGCATATCCTGTGATTCACATTACAGGAAATGACGTAAAATGTACGGCAGTACTTGACTCTGGCAGTCCCATTTCAGTAATTAGTGAAACAGCCCTTAGCAAATGCAACAAATCGAACGATGGCCCCACACTTCCGTGACGTAAGATTAAAATACAAGGAGCAATCTTTGGAAAAAGCATAGATGTACGCCAACAACCCAACTTGGAATTCATTTGTCAAAGCCACAGCTTCTCTATGAACTTTCTTATTGTTCCATTATTGTCGGCAGAAATTATATTGGGAGTAGACTTTTTGAATGAACACAAATCAATCTTAAACTTTCACGATGCTGAAATAATTTTAGAGAAAGAAGGTAAGTCAATAGCTTTGAAATTTGAAGATTGGCTCTCAAACCATGTCGAAGAAATTAATTGGCTTTACCTCCTGTTAGACAACAGTTCGGAATTTTCGACGGAACTTGACATTAACAATCACTCTGCAAGCACTGACAGGGATGATATCGACGGTGCATTTGATACAAATGAGTTAATTCAGAATAAAATTCAAACAATTGGGAATTGTAATGACACTGATAGGCAAGACCTTTTTGAGATTTTACAAGCACATTCCACAGCTTTTCCTCACAAAACAGGAACAATCAAAGGATATCAATACCAATTTCGTGTTCGTGAGCATACTAAATTTTGTGTGAGACCATACGTAATTCTGCCACATTGTAGGGACCATGTTAGAACAGAAATGCAATCTATGCTTGACGAGGGCATTATTGAGCCTGCAGTAAGCTTATACAACAGTCCATTACATGTCGTTGAGAAGAAAAATGGATCGATCAGGCTTGTCTTAGATTCGAGACAAATCAATACTATCATCATTCCTGAAACAGACAGGCCGCAAACGTTGGAAGAACTTCTTCAAAATTTTAATGGTGTAAAAGTGTTGCCTTCTATTGATCTCAGATCCAGCTTTTATCAGATCGAACTTCATCCAGAATGTAGAAAATACACAGCTTTCCCTTGTTTCGGCGTTTGTTATCAGTTTCGTAATCTTCCTTTTGGTTTGAACATTTCTTCGGCAGCATTCATTCGCGGGCTAAATTCCACGTTACCTGAGTTCTTAAAGCGTCACATCACCTTATACATGGACGATATTCTGATAGCAGAAGCCTCATGGGAACAACATAATAGCAACCTCAACAGTTTGTTACGTATTTTTGCAGAATCTGGAATTACAGTTAACTTGGAAAAGTCTGAATTCGGTAGGTCAAGGGTGAGGTTTTTGGGACATATTATTTCTTCTGAAGGCATTCAGCCGGATCCTGAAAAGTTAGAATCAATCAGAGCCATTCCAGTTCCATCCACAAAAAGACAAGTCCGCAGTTTTCTAGGTCTCGTAAATTTTTACCTTCGTTTTCTGAATATGCAAATTCTAGTTACACCAAAACTTTGTTCTCTCACTGGAAAAAATACTATTTGGAACTGGGACGAACAAGCACAGTTGGAATTCAATTCTTTGAAAGAATCGCTCCTTAACGCGCCACAAGATTTCTGCATTAGCACGGACTTTTCTGAAGTCGGTCTTGGTGCCTATTTATGTCAAGAAGCCTCAGAAAATTACACTACTGTTCAGAAAACTACTGCTTTTGCTAGCCGAGTGCTAACAAAATCTGAAAAAAGTATACAGTGATCATCGTGCATTACAATTTCCTATGTCTTCAAAATTAAATCATGACAGGTTAAAACGTTGGGCATTTTTTCTGCAAGAATTCCACTTCACAATAGTCTACTTTCCCGGCAAGGAGAACATTGTTGCGGACGCACTGTCACGCGCACCGGCTGGGCTTGAGAAAAGTAACACAGAAGGGAACCTCGAGAAAAATTTCAGTATTCTTTACATTCAGAAAATCGCCTTTGAAAACTTCATCTCCACATCTTTAAAGGACATTGCTCATGAACAAGATAAAGATCCGATTTGGAAAGACATCAAAAGTAAATGGCATGAAAAGACACACACTCTGATTCGGCTTTATTATCTGGTTAGAAACAACATACTCTTCAAACGCTGCACTGTTGATGACAAGCTATGGGTACTTTGCATTCCAGACGATTATATTAATAAGCTCATTTGGTCCACGAAAATGTTATCATATTCTTCGAACGACTTTTGAACAATATTAAGGTAAATACATTGTTTGTTCTCTATCAAAATCTTTCATTTGCTAACCATGCCTATCAGTAGTTAGTGCCTTCAGTAGTTTGAATCTTTTATTTAGCTGGCAGTAGTGGCGCTCGCTGTATTGCAGTAGTTCCAGTAACGAAGATTTTTGTGAGGTAAGTAATGTTAGTCAGGGCCATCCTTTTGTAGGGATTATTGAAAGTCAGATTGGGTTGCGCTAAAAATATTGTGTGTCAGTTTAAGCACAATCATTCATAAATTTTTCTAAGGGGACGTTACAAGAGCTTTATACATTGTAACGAGAAGGTGAATATGACACCTAACGTAATTCGGCGGTTAAGACCAAATTTGCTTATCAGTATGTAATGCAAAAAGCGATTACAGTCAATAGACTGTGATTAACACACCTTTCCTAAATAATGCTTGTCGTTGGCCGGAAGGTGGAACAAGCTGTGCGAGGCGTTCTAGATTGAAAGCCAAAGGGACAAGGGCAGAAGCGAAGGTGTGCAGCAGAGGTTACCACGGAAACCACTTAAAAGGGTCGCAGGAGGTAAGTCAGCCAACCTGACCATGTGATTCAGGTGGGAGAAATACGTGTAGCGGCGCATCTGCAGAGGGACAGAGAAAAAGTTTTAGAAAGCTGCGTTTTGAAATTCTAAAGGGATACGAACAAACCAGTGACACATTTCGATCACGTGTCCAGCGAGTGCAACACACGTGCAGGTCAATGTACTTTAGACGTCTACAATGGGCATAAAACGTCCGATTGGCGGAAACGCACTAGGAAGGAGAAAAATACAGAAGTTTCGACACAGTTTAATAGAAGGTGTATTGTGATTGGTATAGAGAGTTTCCACAAAATAAAAGGAATGCTCTTATTGGTCGAAAAAGGTCGTGACGTGAAGAACGAATGAACCGTGGTGGGGGGGGGGGGGGGGCAGCTCTGCCATGAGTAAGACAAGAGAGAAATTTTCGAGGTCTCTTCTCTGAACTGGTGTCAAGCGCAGAATGGAGCGCGTTCACAGCGGCTGAAATCCAGGTAGAAATTAGCTGTAGCAACGTTTAGCTCCAACTGTGGAGAAACGAACCAGCCAATAAGTTAATTGTTCTTGTGAGAACTGAGAGGGCACTATAATATGCACACTGCTCTTACCATGTGTGTGTGCATCGCCACCTACAAGGACTAGGGCTGAGTACATGTTTTCTCGCATAACGAGAAACATAGGGTAAGTTTCTGCTGGAAAGTTCAGCAAAGGTTCGGTTAGTTTTATAGGAATTTCAGTGGAAGAGAGCGGTCTAGCAGACGGCAGCTCGTTGCAGCTTAAGGTAAATTCCACGTGCACAGACGTAAACTTTGTTGGTTCAGCAGTTTGCGTCCACTGCAAACTCGAGCGGCTTTGGGTAATTTTTCGCTCAAATTGTCACATAACTAACCATCCACCATAGACTTGATTGTCATCCTAAATAGTAGCGAACTTTCAACCGGAATCGGACGATTTTCGTAGTACTGATCAACATCATTACTCATGTGTAGGAACAGCTTTGTAAAGAAACTTATAATTAAACTTTAGTATTGTTGTGTTTAGGATTAATATTATTTCTGAGAGTTAATATTAAATATTGTTGTGTTTAGGATTATTTCACTTTTTGGTGTTGGAAAGATGCATTATTCTGACAACTGTTTTTATCTTGTAAAATTGAAAACTCTGTTAAAGCGTGTATTTTTGTGCTAAAGTTGCGACAATAAACATGTCTTTTCAACTTACATAGTTGTTCTCAAACATAGAATAAGTAAGCACACTACAATAGTAATGATGTTCGGAAAATAATTTAGTTTCGTGACTGAAACTGAATCGAATCATTTAGATTTTACTCCTCAGGATACTTCATTTCACCCCTCAGGGTGTAATTACCCCCATGTTGGGAACACCTATTCTATTGGCAATATTTCCCTAAGCCGTGAAATTCAGAATAAATCAGGTGTTTTAGTGTTAACGGTCGGATGAAGCTATACTAAAAAGTGAGCTCACACTTAAGCTAACGCACGAAAAAGTACTCAAACACTCAGAAAATTTAATAATACTAATTGACACAAACACAGGTATCATTCACAGCCTGACAGAAGCTCACGAGAAAATGTTAAACTAAACGCTCTATAGAAATATAAACCGCTGCTGGCCCGCCTCCCTCCTGGGTGACTGATTGAATTAGGGGAATCTTACCTCCACAGCAATTTTTCTTTCTGAGTAAGCCATATACATACTAGGTTTTGTAGAAATCTTCCCATGGATTCCTGACTCGTTACATGAAATCCCCTTCTCTCTCTTACACGAGCTCATTTCTAGAATTCAAATGAAACTGTGTGGTTCCAGAGACCTCCTAAAGTCTCAGACATCTATGATATATATTTGCAGACTGACGTAGCGAATGAAAATGTGTACCAAGCCCGGGATTTGAACCTGGGTTTCCCGTGTGCTAGACAGATACGTTAGCCACTACGCAACGATTGCTTAGTGGATTCGCACAACTGCACTACTCTAGCACACCTCGCTCCTTGCCCAAATTCCCATTTACACCTCAGCCCACTTGTAATTCCACCTAAACTGTAACAGCACTTCAGATGCTCTCCAACTCTACTGCAAAAGCACCTCAGCATCAAAAGAAAGGGGGGATCCTGCATGAAATGCAGGAATAGGTGTTCTAATCAAATGACACTACATGGTTCCAGAGAGCGTTTCGAGTTTCAAACATCTACGATGTCTATATGCAGACTAAAGCAACAAATGAAACTATGCCAAGACGGGGATTTGAATCCGGATCTCCTGATCACAGGGCAGATACTCCAGCCAATGCACCATCCTGTCTCAGGGGCTTTGCATCACCGCATAGACTAGCCTAGCACGCCTTCCTTCTCAGTGGTAACTTCCACTCATGCCTCAGCCCATTTGGGCCGTCTTAGGTAAACATTTTCATTCGTCACTTTTGTCTACATGTATACATCTCTAGAAAAGCCAGAAGGGTATCACAGTGCCACAGTATTTTTTCCTCTGTATGGCGATTTTTCTGTGTACCAACTTCGGTTGGAAATGATCTAGGCCTTGCAGAGCTATGCTTTGAAGAAAACCCCTTCCCCCCTAACACCACCCGCTTCGCTCCATAGGGACAAATGTTGGTAACATTGCCACCAATCAGTTTTGTGACTTGTGACAGGATTGACTATTAGAGCAGGGGTGATTGGTTTTTGTCGTTGTCGGATGCGATCTCTTCTCTGGCTGGGTCTGAAGGTGGCGTGTCGAAGAAGGGTGTGTGGCCAGTCTTTGTCTGCCGTGCGGCTGGCTGTCTAGCGGCTGCCTAACCACGTGGAAACGACAGGTTCAAATGAACGGCCATTGATCAGTTCTGCCGCTAGCGCGCACTGAGACATTTTACGTGTGTCGTTCAATAAGCAAAGCAAGAAATTTTTTTCTCGTTCGATTTCGGTTGAAAATTGTGGAATTTGTTGTGGGACGTCGGGAATATCCTCACCGTAGCCTCTGTAGCTTCATGAAGTTCAGACAGGTGACAGTGCTATGGGTAGCCATCAAATTGGCTTCTGCAACAGAGGTGCGTTCCCAGCACAGTTTCTTTCGGCGGTGAGCCAGAGTATCGCAGATATTCTTGGGCGCTTGCAGAATGTCTGCGGAGACCTGGCAGTGAACAAAAGCACGGTGAGTCGTTGGGTGAGGCGTCTGTCATCATCGCAACGAGGTCGCTTATGCCTGACCGATCTTCCGTATGCCTGTCGGCCGCACGCAGCTGCGAGTCCTGCATTGTTGGATAGCGGTGGATGCTCCCTTTCGAGAGGATCGACGGACCACAATGAAACACCTAGCTGCTCCATTGGGTGTCCCTGTTGGTAGTACCAGCACATTCGTCCTCCAAATGGGATTGCGCGACTGCGTGCTACGAGGCTGATCGTGACAATTCTTTGTCGGAAATCGTCACATGTGATAATACATCCGTTGATCACTTCGAAATGAAAACAAAAAGATGATGGACTGGCGCTAAACTACCTCTCCATCGAAGAAAATGCTCAAAACTGCACCCTCAGCCGGTCACGTTATGGTGACTGTCTTCTGTAAATAAGAGACGACTTCAGCGTGTTTGCCACCACAAAAATGCAAACGAATTTCTTCGTCTTCATTACAACGAAGCGCCTCACAGAAGTTTGCTCACCCGTGAGGAGCTCACAAAACTTCACTGGACTGAAACTTCCTGGCAGATTAAAACTGTGTGCCCGACCGAGACTCGAACTCGGGACCTTTGCCTTTCGCGGGCAAGTGCTCTACCAACTGAGCTACCGAAGCACGACTCACGCCGGGTACCCACAGCTTTACTTCTGCCAGTACCTCGTCTCCTACCTTCCAAACTTTACAGAAGCTCTCCTGCGAACTTGCAGAACTAGCACTCCTGAAAGAAAGGATATTGCGGAGACATGGCTTAGCCACAGCCTGGGGGATGTTTCCAGAATGAGATTTTCACTCTGCAGCGCAGGAGAGCTTCTGTAAAGTTTGGAAGGTAGGAGACGAGGTACTGGCAGAAGTAAAGCTGTGGGTACCCAGCGTGAGTCGTGCTTCGGTAGCTCAGTTGGTAGAGCACTTGCCCGCGAAAGGCAAAGGTCCCGAGTTCGAGTCTCGGTCGGGCACACAGTTTTAATCTGCCAGGAAGTTTCATATCAGCGCACACTCCGCTGCAGAGTGAAAATCTCATTCTTCACTGGACTATTCTTCCTCATCTACTCTACAACCCGGATCTCGCACCTTCCGACATCTACCTGTTTGGCCCAATGAAACATGCTCTCTGCAGGCAGCGGTACGTAGACGATGGGGAGGTCAATGATGCAGCACGACCTTGGTTCTGCCGTCGACCAGTGCAGTCGCTACATGGGAGCATATAGGAGCTTGTAACGTCTACGCTCGGGCGTACGTTAATTCTTTAAAGCCTGTAGTATGGTAAGTTGACGGGCTTCACCTTATAAGAAAGGATTTTACTAAATATGTTGACCGAGTGTACCTGAATGGAGGCAAAATCAGACTTACACCCACTCAGTAACAACAATGATACGTCAAGCAAGTCTAAAGTGCAACTACACGTTAAAACGGGCAAGAAACATACACAGCAGCTGCTACTAATTGTTAATAATATGGTCGCCAGCCTAATTAGGCATTAAGTGAGGTTTTTCCTTGTACAAATGGATGTACGTACAAGCATAACAACACGTAGTAATACTGCATTACACTCCTGGAAATGGAAAAAAGAACACATTGACACCGGTGTGTCAGACCCACCATACTTGCTCCGGACACTGCGAGAGGGCTGTACAAGCAATGATCACACGCACGGCACAGCGGACACACCAGGAACCGCGGTGTTGGCCGTCGAATGGCGCTAGCTGCGCAGCATTTGTGCACCGCCGCCGTCAGTGTCAGCCAGTTTGCCGTGGCATACGGAGCTCCATCGCAGTCTTTAACACTGGTAGCATGCCGCGACAGCGTGGACGTGAACCGTATGTGCAGTTGACGGACTTTGAGCGAGGGCGTATAGTGGGCATGCGGGAGGCCGGGTGGACGTACCGCCGAATTGCTCAACACGTGGGGCGTGAGGTCTCCACAGTACATCGATGTTGTCGCCAGTGGTCGGCGGAAGGTGCACGTGCCCGTCGACCTGGGACCGGACCGCAGCGACGCACGGATGCACGCCAAGACCGTAGGATCCTACGCAGTGCCGTAGGGGACCGCACCGCTACTTCCCAGCAAATTAGGGACACTGTTGCTCCTGGGGTATCGGCGAGGACCATTCGCAACCGTCTCCATGAAGCTGGGCTACGGTCCCGCACACCGTTAGGCCGTCTTCCGCTCACGCCCCAACATCGTGCAGCCCGCCTCCAGTGGTGTCGCGACAGGCGTGAATGGAGGGACGAATGGAGATGTGTCGTCTTCAGCGATGAGAGTCGCTTCTGCCTTGGTGCCAATGATGGTCGTATGCGTGTTTGGCGCCGTGCAGGTGAGCGCCACAATCAGGACTGCATACGACCGAGGCACACAGGGCCAACACCCGGCATCATGGTGTGGGGAGCGATCTCCTACACTGGCCGTACACCACTGGTGATCGTCGAGGGGACACTGAATAGCGCACGGTACATCCAAACCGTCATCGAACCCATCGTTGTACCATTCCTAGACCGGCAAGGGAACTTGCTGTTCCAACAGGACAATGCACGTCCGCATGTATCCCGTGCCACCCAACGTGCTCTAGGTGTAAGTCAACTACCCTGGCCAGCAAGATCTCCGGATCTGTCCCCCAATGAGCATGTTTGGGACTGGATGAAGCGTCGTCTCACGCGGTCTGCACGTCCAGCACGAACGCTAGTCCAACTGAGGCGCCAGGTGGAAATGGCATGGCAAGCCGTTCCACAGGACTACATCCAGCATCTCTACGATCGTCTCCATGGGAGAATAGCAGCCTGCATTGCTGCGAAAGGTGGATATACACTGTACTAGTGCCGACATTGTGCATACTCGGTTGCCTGTGTCTATGTGCCTGTGGTTCTGTCAGTGTGATCATGTGATGTATCTGACCCCAGGAATGTGTCAATAAAGTTTCCCCTTCCTGGGACAATGAATTCACGGTGTTCTTATTTCAATTTCCGGGAGTGTATATGGTAAATTTTAGAACCAGAAAAATCTACTGAACTAATATTTTCCCTTTCTGTACTAATTTGGACAAGCTATAAATACACAACATTACACTATAATGATTACTACAAACTGCGTTTTGTCTATTGATCCGACTGAAATCGGGCATAGGTTACCCTAGAAATAGCACTTTTGAAACACACATACAATGTCAATTTTAAGAAGGGTAAAACACTGATAAATTTAGATTTTATATTGACTTTAACTTTGCTGGTCAAATCAGTTCAGTACACTTCAGAATTTAAATGAATAGAAAAGAAAAGGGGGGGGGGGGTGGGACCCTGAAACTGTTATGATCACTGTACTGAAATTTTTGATTATCGAAATCATTAAGCACTCAAGATTTCCAATATATGAGTTACTACTCTTTTTGTCTTATTTCTTGCTCATTTAACTACCATTATTTTTGTCTCAAATTAACTAAACTTCGTTACTAAACAAATTTCAACATTATCTTCCAACTTTGTCCGACCTATGTTCTTTACTTGTATATTCATTAACAATAAAGTTCCTTAAACATCATTCTAGCATAGATAGGTCTGCAGGTAATTCTTATTAACATAAACTTTAAATCTTCATTTCGGGACACTCGGATTGCACAACATGTGGAAAGGACCCTGTCTAGGTTAGTGATGAGGATAATTAAATGATAGGACAATTCTGGTAAAAGTTAGGTTGTTATTGAACAGTCGGGAACAAAAGTAACACTGGTCCACACGAATACGGTACTAAATGTTTCAACCTGTTCGTGTCGATGCGGCGGTTGGCGGGCGGCGAGATGGCGAGGCGCACAGCACACGTACAATCACAGCTATGGCTCTTGATGTATCGGCACTTTGCTTCTTCTTAGCGTCGCAATCCTTTTCCATTTAGTACCTATGGAATATAGCCATGCTGTATAGTCGTCGGAAACAGCACATCAGAGGCTCAATGAAATCACGTTGTCCAGGAGAGCCTCCTCGATCCACAGCGTGTTTCTCAGACCGATGCCCAACTCCGACTACTACTGCTGAGCCCGTTATGCCGTGCAGCGCCCGTGTGGATTTTCCCGCGCTCGCCTGCCTCCACCTTTTACCGCTCCCATATAGACAGGGTATTCACCAAAGGTTTTACATTCCACATATCCTAATACATTGCCTACGTATGGACCAGGCGCACAATTACAATTTTAAACATGTTACAATAGATTCAACGTGGGTTACACTTCAATTCTGTTATAGCATTGCTTGAAATTTGACATAAATATTAATATTCACATCGAAAGTTGCTTACAGTTTCTTTAACATAATGACACGAAAAGAAAAAGAAATGAAATCAAAACATTGCTTATACTAATTTATCGAAAATCAGAAGAAAAAATTATTATATGTACAGTTGTTATTTTACATGCCCCTGTTTCCAGTAAATTTTACTAAGTACAAATTTGATGGGAACACAAAATTTTACATTTATACAGTGGTTCTGAATCTTTATGTGAATTTTGCATCCAAAAAAAAATTTATACCACAAGCTTCCTTTCACTCACATTATATAGGTCTACACTTTTTAACATATCAAGAACATTTACTTATCATTTACTTAAGTGCCTGTGGCACAGTCCACTCTCCTATCACAACATTATTTAAATAGCAAATTACTCAATTTTACTAAATTTCTCAAAGAAATAATTTCAAAATCTGGAACACAACCACTTAACTACAAAAGCAAACACAAATATCTATATACGCTATAAGACAATTTGTTGCTGCTTGCATTGAATGACAGCCCATTTCCTTTTTTACTAAAAAAAATCACACAATAATATTTAGAAAATTACTACACACATTTGCTGCCTATTCTTTAGATTTGGGCAGTCCTTTTCACCTCATATTGTCACATCTCCTGTATCACTCTTACAGTTCTCCTTTGACTATTTATCTGCCCTCTTTGGTGTTTGGCAGTCCTTTATATTATGGATAATACACTGCTCATTTTCATTTTTGACAGTCCCATCTTTTATCTGGCTGATAGCATTTATCCTTTCTTTTCAGCCCTTTTTCTCCATACCTCTTTACATTTATAGTACAATTGGTAATCTGAAACTCACATAATTACATTAGTACACTGATATTGGTCTACCTAAGTTACAAAGGTTTGTTACATTTGGCATAAATTAGCTTCAGCATAATATACAGCATATTTACTGTAAATTGTTTTCTGATTGTACTTAGTTCATTCACTTCTAGGAACATACAGTTTCAGGTCCACAATATTTCTTACACCTAAAGGTCTTTTGGATTTTGGGTATATCAGGTAGTAAGCATTATCGTGTGGAATGTTCTGTATTATATACGGTCCATTATAAATGTATTTAAATTTGGAAATTTCACGGTTCAGTTCACTAGATTTTTCGTGGGTTTTTAAAAGAACATAATCTCCAATTTTAAATTTTGAAACTTTCAGCTTTTTATCATGTCTTTTAGATCTCGATTCAGCTTTTTGCTTTGCCCTATTTCTGACATTCTTTCTTTTGACTCAACCCCAAACTTGTACAAGGCGGAAACTCTAGTTTTTCCTCAATTAAACTTTTACTTCTGCTGCCTAACAAAATTTCTTCCGGTGGGAACCCAGTAGACTCATGATGTAAGGTGTTCATGACAGTCTCAAAGTCCGATATAAACTTGCCCCAGGCCCTATGGTTATGACTGCAGTACGTTCTACACAATCTTCCGATTTCTCGCATGTACCTTTCAACCGGGTTGCTAGCAGGATGATAAGCTGATATATATTTAACCTCCACACCATTTTGCTCCATTCCTTCTTTCCAAATTTTGGATATGAACTGAGGTCCATTGTCAGATAGTACTGCCTTGGGTTTCCCGATGGTTCTGAAGTACTCGACCATCCTATTAAATACAGCTTTTGCTGTTGCTCTTTTCAAGGGGTAAAATTTCACAATCTTTGAGAATAGTTCCAAAATTACTAAAATATATGCACAATTTCCCGAAGTCTTTGGTAGGGGACCATATAAATCTACCGATAATAATTCTAGGGTGTCTTCAGGTAATGTACTTTGCATTGGACCTCTATTAGTTCTGTTCGGTACTTTGGCCCTTTGACAGACATCACACGACTTAATTCGTTCCTTTACCCTCTTACTGACACTACCAGCAATCACTACTGCATTATTCAGTTTATCCAAACATTTCTTTGGACCACTATGGCCCAATGCTAAATGAAAATAGTCTATGACCTCGGTACCGAACTGGTGTGGCCAACATACTCTCCATTCCTCAGTGGCTAATTCTTTCCTCCTATATAAAATGCCTTTAAAGATTTTGTAACACTTCTTAATTTGAGGATACTGCACACTGTCAAAATTTACTTTCACAGATTTCCATGTCGTATCCTCATTTTGATGGTGTCTCATATTTTTACATATTTGTTCAATTTTCCTTTTTCCTGAAACCTCTTTCATATACCTTATCTGAAAAGTACCTTCTTCACCATTTTCATTGGGCACTTCACTCATACCATTAGGCAATCGAGATAACGCATCTGCCACATAATTCTCAGTACCCTTAACATAGCAAATCTCGTAATCAAATTGTTGCAGGTACAAAGCCCAACGAGTTAGCCTGCCATTAAGTAAACGACAATCCTTAAGAAAAGTTAAAGCTTTGTGGTCAGTATGTATGATGAGTTTATGGCCCCACAAATAATTTCTGAATTTCGTTAACCCCCATATAATGGTTAAAGCTTCCTTTTCTGATATAGTGTAGTTTCTCTCGTATTTTGTTAGAGTTCTACTTGCAAATACGATAGTCCTGTGTTCGATTTCCTTGCCATCACAGATTTCTTGGAAAACATCTAGACCAATTCCATAGGCACTGCTGTCAGTGCTCATATGGAAACATTTTGACAGTATGGGGTGACGCAAAATTTTGTCATTTAAAAGTTCACTTTTTAAATTTCAAAATCTCTCGCACACCCTTCAGTCCACACATAAGCACTATTTTTCTTAAGTAGATTATTCCAATGAGGACTATTAAAAACTTGCCCCTTGACGAATTTTCTATAGAACCCACATAAACCCAAAAAGGCTTTCAACTGTTTTCTGTTTCTTGGAGCTGGACACCCTGCTATTGCACTTAACTTTTCCGGGTCCTTGCCAATACCGGTCGTAGTAATAATGTGCCCCAGAAACTTTATCTCCGATTTCACAAATTCACATTTCTTCCACTTAAGCGTCATGCCACCTGCTTGTAGAGCAACGAAAACTTTATGCAATAATTCACAATGCTCTTGCCATTCTTCTGTAGCAATCAGTAAATCATCTACATAAATGGTTAGCCGGGAACTCAGTTCTCTCCCTAATACAAAGTACTGTACTGAAATTTTTGATTATCGAAATCGTTAAGCACTCAAGATTTCCAATATATGAGTTACTACTCTTTTTGTCTTACTTCTTGCTCATTTAACTACCATTATTTTTGTCTCAAATTAACTAAACTTCATTACTAAACAAATTTCAACATTATCTTCCAACTTTGTCAGACCTATGTTCTTTACTTGTATATTCATTAACAATAAAGTTCCTTAAACATCATTCTAGCATAGATAGATCTGCAGGTAATTCTTATTAACATAAACTTTAAATCTTCATTTCGGGACACTCGGATTGCACAACATGTGGAAAGGACCCTGTCTAGGTTGGTGATGAGGATAATTAAATGATGGGACAATTCTGGTAAAAGTTAAGTTGTTATTGAACAGTCAGGAACAAAAGTAACACTGGTCCACACGAATACAGTACTAAATGTTTCAACCCGTTCGTGTCGATGCGGCGGTTGGCGGGCGGCGAGATGGCGAGGCGCACAGCACACGTACAATCACAGCTATGGCTCTTGATGTATCGGCACTTTGCTTCTTCTTAGCGTCGCAATCCTTTTCCATTTAGTACCTATGGAATATAGCCATGCTGTATAGTCGTCGGAAACAGCACATCAGAGGCTCAATGAAATCATGTTTTCCAGGAGAGCCTCCTCGATCCACAGCGTGTTTCTCAGACCGATGCCCAACTCCGACTACTACTGCTGAGCCCGTTATGCCGTGCAGCGCCCGTGTGCATTTTCCCCCGCTCGCCTGCCATCCACCTTTTACCGCTCCCATACAGACAGGGTATTCACCAAAGGTTTTACATTCCACATATCCTAATACATTGCCTACGTATGGACCAGGCGCACAATTACAATTTTAAACATGTTATAATAGATTTAACATGGGTTACACTTCAATTCTGTTATAGCATTGCTTGAAATTTGACATAAATATTAATATTCACATCGAAAGTTGCTTACAGTTTCTTTAACATAATGACACGAAAAGAAAAAGAAATGAAATCAAAACATTGCTTACACTAATTTATCGAAAATCAGAAGAAAAAATTATTATATGTACAGTTGTCGTTTCAAGTTCCCAGCAAGGTGGCGGAAGGCAGTCGCATAGAACGGAGATTCTGTTGCAAAATAGAGTGTGGCAGCAAGAAGAGTAAGAAACATTGTGGTGTATGCAACCCTGAATAAAGCCAACCTGATTTCAGAAAAAAGAAGTAAAGACAAACGTGTTGCATTACTTACTGAACGTCTTTCGTATATACCTACAGCAGAAGCAGTAATGCACTGAAGGGCCAAAGAATCTGTTACAGGCATGCGTATAGACAGTTATTGTTGCTACAAAGGCAGGTTATCAAGATTCAAGTGCATTTGAACGTGTTGTTGTAGTCGGCACACGTGCGGTAAGACGCATCATCTCCGAGGTAGCGGTGAAGTGAGGAATTCCCCTACGACCATTTCACAAGTGTACCGTGAGTGTCAGGAATGCGGAAAACATCAAGTCTCGGGCATTACTGGGACCGGAAAAAGAACCTGCAAGAACGGGACAACGACGACTGAATAGAACGTTCAACGTGACAGAAGTGCAACCCTACCGCAAATTCCTGCAGATTTCAATGCTAGGCGAGCAACAAGTGTCGGCATGTGAACCATTCAACGAAACATCATCGATATGGGCTTTCGGAACCGAAGGTCCATTCGTGTACCATTGATGACTGTACATGAAACAAAGCTTTAGGCCTCGCTTGGGCCCGTCAACACCGACAATGGACTGCTTATGACTGGAAACATGTTGCCTGGTCGGACGAGTCTTATTTCTTATTGTATCGAGCGGATGGACGTGTACGAGTATGAAGACAACCTCAGGAATCCATGGACCCAGCATGTCAGCAGAGGACTGTTCAAGCTGGTGGAGGCTCTGTAATGGTGTGGGGTGTGTGCAGTAGGAGTAGTAACGGACCCCTGATACGTCTAGATAAGACTCTGACAAGTGACACGTACGTAAGCATCCTGTTTGAGCACCTGCATCCATTCACGTCCATTGCGCATTCCGACGGACTTGGGAAATTCCAGGAGGACAATGCTATACCCCACACGTCCAGAATTGCTATAGGCTGGCTCCAGGAGGGTCTTCTGAGTTGAAACACCTCCGCTGGTCAGCAAACTCCCTAGACATGAACATCAGTGAGTATATCTGGAATGTCTTGCTACGTACTGTTCAGAATAAATCTCCACTCCCTTGAACTCTTAAGGATTTATGGACAGCCCTGCAGGATTCATGGTGTCAGTTGCCTCCATCATTACTTCAGACAGCTTTCTTTGGCTCTTCAGTGTATATACTTAGGTTGGTCGAAACTGCTCTAGGCCTTCATAAAATACATGTCACAATTTTGACCCCCCCCCCCCCAAATAATTATCCTAAGTGTGTGCCACCCACACAGTAACTATACCTTGCTACAAAGTAGTATGTATACCACTTTCTGTTGAAACTGCTCCAACATGCTGAACATTCACTGCGTTTCTCTCTTGCATCTACGCGTACATATGACGTGTACGTCATTATCCAACTGAATAATAACTCCGAGAATAATATGGAGAGATTAATTCAGCATCGAAACACAGTCGGAGAGACGCGAATCGTATTACCAGCTGACGGTTGTCCTTTAATAAGGACACCCAGTAAGCGCGATATGATACCGGGTACAGCCGCAGATAATACACCTCTCGCAGGCTTAGCAGCAGCTCTCCGGCTTCTGTCTAATATGCAGGTTCCATATAAGGCAGTAAAGAAGTTAAGCAGTAAATTTAAGCTGCCGTAAAGGGGTACAGTGCTTAAAAGTAAAGCGGCCCTCCTGACGCAGTGGCCCGTCGTAAAAGAAATGAACGGCTCGCCAGAATGGTTCCGCCACTTGCTCCGACGTTGAGGCTGCACCGGGCCCGCCTAAAAGAGAGAAGTCGGTCGATGGCGTTCCTACCTGCTACACTCGGGTGTGTCTGCACTACTAAGGCTCGCTGTTAGACTGCTCTTATCCGTATAGTCTGGATGGGCTGTCTCGCGTTACTAAATAAAGGGCATTTCAGGTCGTTATGCTTTAACGCTAAAAATCCTAAATTTCTCTGGGAGAAAGACGATAGTATGCCGTAGTTTAGAGGGGCGCTCAAAGGCATGGCTTTGCTTGAGGCGACTGCATGCAGTAAATATTGAGGAATGATGTAAATTATTACCATTTTTCCTAAGGAAAAACCAGGGAGAAACTAGACTGACATTAGAAGAGATAAAATTTCTATCATTTGAGAACTGATGTGACAAAATAGTGGAGCTAAGATCTCGTGCTCCAGATGCGTCAGAACTCGAGGGTATTGTGATTTTTCGCAAGACGCTAGACCTGAAGCAATTTTATAGTCTCCATCTGATTATTTAATTAATATAGCTTGCACAGCAGTAAGTTATAGCTTCCGTTTCATTTTTGGATGCTCGGAGACTGTTGTTTATCTGTACAGGTTATCGCTGCAGAGTTTAAAGCCAACGTATGCCTCTTGTTGGTGTAATACCATGTTGAGTTTGGTCCATATCATTTTAGACTGAAAGTGATACTGGGAACATACAAAGAAGGTCAGCGCAAATGGTTATAAAATTAATTTGTTTTATTTGCTACTGTCGTTTGGTGAACATTAGCTGCAACCAGTATCTATTTACAGGCGAGCTATATCTCATTAAAACAATCAAACAAACACATGTAGGACACATCGTAGCTGAAAATAGATAACACAATAAATTATTCTTCACAGTTTAGAAAAACAAGTTGAACATTAGTACAAACATGCTATTTTCCGTAAAATACATATCAAAGTACTACGGCCTCCCTAAGTACATAGTAAACAATACGTTGATTTATCATTACTGATCGACAGAGGAAAGGACCTGCTGTGATAAAAATACGATCCAGCCAAGAATGTGCGAAAGGACTTGCTCCTCTACTTGCAGCAGCGCAACGTTAGGTCACTAGAGAAGCGAAGCGTTCCTAGTGATTGTAAAATAGCGCTGGTAATACCCGTTATCGGGAAGGGTCGTTTAACGGACGTACAACAGTATACGTTCGTATTTTAGAGGTTGACCTACTGTAATACTTTGGAACATGTTTTATGCTCGTCTATTGTGACATTACGGAAGACGGAAAATCTCCTCTGTAGGAGTCAACATTGCATGGGGGCTTAATTATATTTTTAGAATGCAAATACTTTTTAATTTTAGCCGCTGTCTGTCCGGTTACGCAGTCTCGTAAACGGTTGGCCCTGACTAGTATTTGTACGCAATCTGACTGCATAGAACAACAACAAAGAATGAAAGAAAATTTCCGTTAACACAATTAATTAATTAAGTCCCCAGCAACTATAAAACCTAGGAAACAACAAAACACAAGTGTAGCTGTTCTGTGTGTGGAAGTGTGATTCAACGTACACATCTGGCACGGTTCTTCCTCAATAAGACCAGATATTTTAAACACCATTTATACTGAAATAATTAAAAAAGCAGAAATACTATAATTACACATAGAAACCAGAAATACAGTCTAATACAAGAACACGAGCCAGATGCTTTGTTGACTGAACCTGTGACCAAGAGGCATTAAGACATTGAAATAATAAAAAAAAGGAATTTTTTTACATTCATATACATTGACGAAAAGCACATTACAGCATCCCTAATCCAACAACATCTGGTGTCTAGCCCATCAAAACAAAGCTACAACTTCTGAACGAGCACTCTCCATGGGAACGTCTCAACAACGACTCACCACTGCTACATCTCAACAAGCACTCTCCACCACGACTTCTCGATAAGAACTCTCCACTACCACATCTCAACAAGCACTGCCTACTGCTACTTCTCAATAAGCACTGTCCACCACGACTTCTCGACAAGAACTGCCAGTGGAGGCGGCTGAATAATACTCTTTGGCGCAATCTCTGGCGCTGTGGCTCAGTGTAGCCACCTTTCATATGCCCCTCCGCCACGGGCCAGAATTTGATGGTATCTTTGCCAGCATTGGTGGTGAAAATACCACCAAATTCGTCCAAAAAAAAAAACCACAAACAAAAATAAAAGATAATATTAATAATTAAATATCATATAACTAAATAAATTTTGGCTTTGCACTGACCCTTAAATAACCTAATATATAAAATACAGTAAGGAATACAAATGCTTGCATACATATGATTTTACATAATGGTTTACACAAGTATCATTCAATCAATGGCACCAGCAATGATGAATAGGTATACGTAAGAGTCTCATAACATCTCATAACCAGTAAACACACAAAAAATCAGTTTTTACAAATATTCACATAAAACCCTGTCAATGTATCAATAAACAAGTAGCTGACAGTTCTAGCAGTAGCACCCAGCAATGGTCAACAGGTGCAGACACCAATGAGTGACATCATTTTAGTAGAAGCAGTCCATCAGTGGCACCCATCAATGTTGAACAGGTGCAGACACCAACAAGTGACATCATTTCAGCAGAAGCAGTCCATCAGTGGCACCCAGCATTGTTGAACAGGTGCAGACACCAACAAGTGACATCGTTTCAGTAGAAGCAGTCCATCAGTGGCACCCAGCATTGTTGAACAGGTGCAGACACCAACAAGTGACATCATTTCAGTAGAAGCAGTTCCACCAGTGGCACCCAGCAATTTTGAGCAGGTGCAGACACCAACAAGTGACAATATTTCAGTAGAAGCAGTTCCATCAGTGGCACCCAGCAATGTTGAACAGGTGCAGACAGCAACAAGTGACATTAATTCAGTAGAATCAGTTCCATCAGTGGCACCCAGTAATGTTGAACAGGTGCAGACAGCAGTCCATAATATTCACTATCACTAATCACACTGTTCATCAGAGTTTATTAGCAGAAATTAAACACTTCAAAGTGGCACACATCAATGTTGAACAGGTGCAAGCACGAACAACAGTTTGAATGCACACACAATGGCCTTTACAAAATTATTATCAATGCTCTTACACTAAACATACAAACTATAATAAACACACAAATGATATCAGATAATTGTCATATTAACTATTACAATACACAAATAACAGTAAACCTATAATATTTATGGGTGTCAGTGCAAGCCACAACAAACAAGTAAAATAATATTTAGGAGATAGGTCGGTACCAATTATTTAGGATTAGGAAAGGAAAACACACAAAACACACTCACTCATCTTTCATCCACATTAGGTACTACTGTGTAACTGAATAGTGTTAACTGTGTAAATACAGTTCTGTCCAAAATTTTATGTTCAACTTGTGTATCAAGTAGTAGTGGCACCAATGTATAACAGTCAATAATAGTTAGTCAACGTCGTAATCACCATGTCAAGACTAATGTTTGCCAAGCCAAATCAAAATGTACGGTTGCTGAACAACTGTCAGTGTGCCAAGATACGCAATTACTTCCTCTCTCCAAAAAAAGTATATACTGCTTATTGATTTAACAAAGTGTGTGTGTGTAGACAATCTTCTTTCCACTTGAGTGTTCTAGTCTGCCATCTTCATCCTAATTGTTCCAAATAAACCAACAAAAAAATATGCTCCTCACTTACTTTACCTCTTATCCACCAAAACTCCAATAATCATTATCATCACATAATCTTAATACTTCAATAATACCTCTTACGTCGATACATATAAACCTTATCATCAACATCATTTACCTTACCTCTTGTCCACCAAAACTCCAACAATCACCAACTTCACACAATCTCAATACCTCAATAATACCTCTTCAATATGTCGATACATATAAACCTTATTACCAATATCATTTCACTTCCATAACAACTCTTTCTAGTCAGTCTCCTCGAACAAGTACAGATAAAATCCTAGTGCTAACTTCAGTTCACCATCCCATGCAATCCGAAGACACAATGTCCACACACAACCTCTGTGTAGTCCACCTGAGCCAAATCTTCTACTCATTATGAATTATAAAATACATTTTGGTTACCTTGTCCATCATAAAATAAAAGAAATGCATACATGACCCCTAACAGCCTTTAGTTTGAATAACTTTCAGTAAGTAAGTACGAGTTCGGAGTGTGAATGATAGTAATATTTCATAGTGTGTACACCACTTCAAGAATCATGGCAAAACAGAAGCAAACATGTGGAGTATTTCTTGTGTCAAGTGTCACTTGCTATTTCAATTGCTCACGAAAAATGCAGTGTAATGACTGTCAATGGTCTAAACCTAGTGGTGGTATGTCATGTCGTTAGCTTCCTTCCTATTAGCATAAATTTATACAGTTTCCATAAAACCTCCAGCTCATGTGACTTCTATGAAGTTTCTTGTACCAATGTCGTTCGTAGAATTATAGCAGTTCATTTTCTTATCTTAAAATATAAGGCACTGAGCGTAAGCAAAACATGCAACAGCGAGTAAATATACCAGTAGAGAACAGAATGTCAACAAGTGGATGCAGCACAATTCCTACAACGAAGCTCTGCCAAGCGAACAATCTATAATTAATATTATAGTGTAACCTAAATTCCATGTTCATACCCAGTATATCAGCATTTCTATATACCAAACTAAAGAGTAGTTATGACCACAAAACAGAAATGTGTAAATATGCAATCCATACGCAAAGCAGCAAATACATATCTTACATAATAAACAGGTCATTAGCATCATATCAGCATAAGCAAATAAATGTTCATATTTAATCTTAATAAGTAAACATGAAGGCGCAAGCAGATAAATCACAAAGTATAACTTACATACATAACCATATCAGCACAATTAATCAGGTGACAACTATAATTTAAATAAATAGGCACAGCAGGCACATAAAAAAATAATGTGACATCAGTGAAAAAGCATAGTAGTCAAGCGATGCATAATATACGTAAGTAACAACCCTGTTCATTAATCAATCATTGTCAAAATCAGATAACACAAAGTATAAATCACGCAATCGCGAGCAGCAAATTACGTCTAATGTACGTACCTAAGTGGAAATATGTCACCTGAAAAATAAACTCAATTAATAGTTACCTTTTCAGTTTATTAGTTTCTTCTTGGAAATTACATTCTTCCTGAAAATTTCTCGATAGCAAGTCCTCTTAACGTGGGACCCACAAAGAATTTACCTGAAGTTCTTAAATATTTTATACAACCGTATCCTGAAAAATACTGAACGTTAATAACATAATTTATCAAGTCACTATAGCTTTATACTGAATTTGTTGGGAGAAATTAGACTGTGTATTTGTTTACGGCTGTCAGTGCATTCGCACTGAGCGCTCGATCAGCTGTAGGTACGCGTGACGTAGGAAGTAATTGTTTGCGGTCAACGACTGCCTTGTGCGGCGCGCAGACTTGACTGTTGCTTTGAGTATGTGCCGCCGCCAAAACACAGCGCGGAATCCTTGTACTCTCCGTGTGTTTACGTATAACTGTTGGTTTCTCGAAAGTATGTCATTCCACAAAAATTTTAACGTGAGATATATGATGTACTCTCTTAGAGCGCCGAGATTTAAGAGTTTCTACTTCGACAGTGTTATCATGAATAATTTTGCGAACTCTATATGGACCGTTATAAAGCAGAAAAAATTTGCGACACAAGCCTTTTCCTTTGTGAGACAAACGGAGAGACTTAATTAACACATTTTGACCAACTGACAAGGTTTTTAAACGACCAGGACGTTTAGCTGATTTCTCTCTTCTAGCAGCCGCAGATGCAATATTTCGTAGAGCCAGGTTGACAACTTCAGAATGCCGCAGTTTCCGTGTAGGCAGAAAACGAACAATTTCAGAATGCGATTTGTCGGTGCTTTATTTTTTAATATCAATATCGCCGGTAAAGAAGTTGAATCATTTGGGAGTTCATTCAGAATCTTTTGAAAAATATGAAGATACTGATCCCACGTTCTGTGATTCTGATGACAATAAAGTCGACACAATTTATTGATTTCCTTCATCCATCTCTCTGAAGCGTTAGATTGAGGGTGAAAAGTGAAATGAAAATTGGTTTAATCTTACGACGCCGTAGAGTACGAAGCCAAATTTTAGAGCGAAACTGTGATCCATTATCTGATATAACCTTATCAACATGACCCACTTCTTTAAGAAAATGTTTGATGAGCATTAGATACTGAACGAGCTGTTGCTTTGCGTAAAGGTATAAAACACACATATTTTGATGTCAGTTCCACTGCTACCAAAATGTACGCATAACCATTAGTAGAACGAACCACTGGACCGAACAAATCGACTGCAGCCATGTCCTTTAATTTCGCTGGAATGATAGGAAACAACGGTGCTCTGTGAGAAATAGTTGGCGGCTTAGCCTTTTGACATAATTTGCCTAGGGCAAGAACAGATCGAATACGTTTTTCCGTATTACTGAAGTAGCAATTTTCTCGTAATTTATGAAAGCATTTTCTGGGACCAAAGTGTGCATAACTGAAGTGCGTATACCAAATCAGTTTATTAACCCACTCATAAGGAATACAAACTAAACAAACAGAGTTGTCGACCGATTTTCGTTTAAAAAGAATATCATTGGGAACTAAATAATACTGTCTAATCGCTACGCTTTCCTTTCTCCTCCACTTCTCCTTAATGTCCTTCCAGATTGGATCCTTATTTTGGTCCTTAGCGATGTCCTGGAGCGAAGACGAAATAACATTCTCAAACGCAACACCTTGAATATACATCAAACAATAATTGTTTTCTTTGCAGTCGTCTTCAGCACTTTGTTTCAAACCCATAGGTGCATGTGATAAAGCATCAGCAATAATATTTGAAGAACCTGTATGTAAACAATACAAAAATCAAATTCTTGCAGATACAGCGCCCATCGTGACAATCTTCCATGTGTTAATTTTGCTGACATAAGAAATTCCAGAGCTCGATGATCAGTGTAAACCTCAGTATGTCTGCCATACAAAAATATGCGAAATTTTGTGAAAGCCCAAATGACAGCCAAGGCTTCAAGTTCCGTAATCGAATAATTCTTTTCTGATTTAGAGAGAACACGACTTCCAAATGCAATAGTTTTCTGTACTACAACGCCGTTTTCCTCTATCTCTTGAAATAAGTGTGCACCTAGGCCTTTGTATGACGAGTCCGTCGCCAAACAAAAATCTTTAGACAAATCCGGATGTGAAAGAAGTGGAGCAGCAACCAAAGCATCACGAAGTTGTTCAAATTTTGACTGTGCTTCCTCATCCCAACACCACATAAACGAGGTGTGGCAAAATTGTCCAATCTAACAAAGCGTCTAAGAAAATTACAGACACCAAGGAAACTACGAACATCACGTTTTGTGGTAGGAACAGCATAATTACGAATAGCGTCTAGTTTCTCTGGATCGGGAAGAATACCTTCTGTAGAAATAATATGACCAAGAAATTTCACCTGAGAACGACCAAATTCAGATTTTTCCCAGTTCACTGTAATGCCAACTCTTGCAAAAATACGTAATAATGAATCCAAAATTTCGTTATGCTCGCTCCAAGAACGTTTAGCAATAAGAATATCGTCAACTTAAGAAGTAATATTGTCACGAAGATAAACACGTAAAATTTCTTTTAAACTACGAAAGAATGCTGCTGAAGATACAGTAAGTCCAAATGGTAATTTCCGAAATCACTTTTGGGTAAATTAGTCATGTCCGGTTATTCTTTATCGACTGTCAAGATAGATAGATAATTGAAGAGTTGTTCTGATAGATGCAAAGAATAGTAAAAGAGTAGGCAGCATTGCAGAGAACTAAAAGGGAAATAGCACCACTAGAGCTCGGGGCCTGTGCACGCTACGGCACATATTCACTTAGTGTAGTGAATCCCCTGAGGACCTAAATAGCCGCACATAAATTCCAGTTTGGGACTTAGTGGCCAATTTGGTGGAAGTGCGTACGTAAATTGATCTAACCATGCACATGGATGTATGTCATTCTTAGAATTGCGAAAGATCTTAAATTTCCGAACAGTTAAGAAGTGTTTATAGTAAAAGTTTTCTCCTCATGGCGGCAAAGACCTACCGCGTCTGTCCCAGTCCGAGTGTCGATTATTGTCAAGTTCGCGCGCCTGGCCCTCTCTTGTTGCTTCTCGTAAATGAAATAAATTACTTTCTTCAAACCCCTCTGCTATCTGTGATTCTAAATTTCTTCTGGTGTCTTTTCCTACGATTTCACCTTCAATTTGTTTTACTTGCTTTCGTAATGCCTCAAATTCCCTTTTGACGCGTTCATTAAATTTTCCCTGATTTTCAACATGCTTATTTATGTTCTGGTACTCTTCGGTTTCTGCAAATGGCAATGGTGCTGTATCATCTGAATCTCTGTCTCCATTTAAACTAAGACTTGTCAATTTATCTGAAATCTCCCCAACTCTTTCCGATAAGTCACCTATTTTTTTCCTTCTGTTTATTTAGGTCTTCCGTAAGTGTCGCGACTCGGGTTTCAGTATTGACACATTTAGTAGTTAACTGTTCATATTGTTGTGTTAGGTTATTTATTCTGTCATCTGGTATGGATTCCTCGATTCTCTCAAATATTTCTTCCTTATCGTGTGCACGTTGTAAATTTAACTCTGAAAATTTTTGTACTATCAAGCGATCTCTTTTTTTATGTTCTCTTTCCTGTTCCTTTTGTCTAATCTCTACTGCAAATAATCTATTATTGTGAGAATTCAAAATCGGTTGTACTTCTTCTCTAATTTCTTTCTTTAATTTATCTTTCATGTTTTTGAAACATTCCCCTATTCGTGAGTCTAACCGTGTTTCCATTGTTCCCATCTCAGTTTTAATTGTTCCTATTTGTGAGTCTAACCGTGTTTCAATTGTTCCCATCTCAGTTTTAATTGTTCCTATCTCTTTTTTAATTTCAGATCGTAACTGTGATCCCACATTTAATATAGAACTCATCAACTGCTCCATATTAACTGGTTCGAAATTCTTTTCGCCCCTAACATTTCCCGCAAAACCAACTTCTTCCGTCAAAGCTGTAAAGTTATCTGTGTTCGATACTATTCCAGAGTCTCCTGTTGTTAATCTCGTATTCTGAAAATTTTTGATTGTGAAAAGTTTTGAAATGGTTCCGGACTATTTTCCCGACTTATTAAATTGTTTTCAACTTCATTATTCATTATACTGTTCTCCTGTGTTGGCGAGTTCGCCATGCCAACAATTTCGTCATTCTGACTATCCATCATTTTTGCCTTTTTTATCGATTGCGTAATCATTTACAAAACATACAAAACTCGTCACTATACGAAAATTACACACAATGACACTTTATCACCAACAATATCATTCACACGAAATGCTTCCTCAAACACGATTAACGAACAATTGAAATCTTCATAATTGCACAAAATTGTCAAACCCGTATACAAGACAACAAAAATTAAATTCTGCAAAAAATACCATTAGAAAAATGACAATTACCAAATGTACACATGCAATATAGACTACAATTACTAAACTACAAATTACTTCAACAATACTACTGTCTGCTATTTTTACAATCAGAAGAATTCCAAGGGACGATTCGAAGCAGCGGTCGCCACGTGAATGGGGGCTTAATTATATTTTTAGAATGCAAATACTTTTTAATTTTAGTCGCTGTCTGTCCGGTTACGCAGTCTCGTAAACGGTTGGCCCTGATTAGTATTTGTACGCAATCTGACTGCATAGAACAACAACAAAGAATGAAAGAAAATTTCCGTTAACACAATTAATTAATTAAGTCCCCAGCAACTATAAAACCTAGGAAACAACAAAACACAAGTGTAGCTGTTCTGTGTGTGGAAGTGTGATTCAACGTACACATCTGGCACGGTTCTTCCTCAATAAGACCAGATATTTTAAACACCATTTATACTGAAGTAATTAAAAAAACCAGAAATACTATAATTGCACATAGAAACCAGAAATACAGTCTAATACAAGAACACGAGCCAGATGCTTTGTTGACTGAACCTGTGACCAAGAGGCATTATTGTTTAAGACATTGAAATAATAAAAAAAAGGAATTTTTTTACATTCATATACATTGACGAAATGCACATTACAGCATCCCTAATCCAACAACATCTGGTGTCTAGCCCATCAAAACAATGCTACAACTTCTGAACAAGCACTCTCCATGGGAACTTCTCAACAACGACTCACCACTGCTACATCTCAACAAGCACTATCCACCACGACTTCTCGATAAGAACTCTCCACTACCACATCTCAACAAGCTCTGCCTACTGCTACTTCTCAATAAGCACTGTCCACCACGACTTCTCGACAAGAACTGCCAGTGGAGGCGGCTGAATAATACTCTTTGGCGCAATCTCTGGCGCTGTGGCTCAGTGTAGCCACCTTTCAACATGTATCTCGAAAAGAACGATCTTGTGGACCCCAACTCGCTGTGTCATCCACGAGACTCAAGAAAGCAGCAGACATCGGCGCCTAGCTTGAGACTTGTCTTCCTTGACTTCCAGGAGGCCCGAGATCCATGCCGCACTGTTGATGCCGTTGTATACAGAGAAATCGCACCAGTAGAAAGTTGCAGCAGAGGCCAGGACGACCGGCGGAGGATCAACAATTGGAGCAGCGATTGGCAACTGACATTCAACATAAACAAAAGTTACGAACGGCGCCTAAATATACAGAACGACTAATTATTGTATAGGCAGCTGAGTACACAGCGTTACCCGGGCATGTGTTTGAATAAATCGAAAATATCTTCTACTGGTCCATCTCCTTCTTCACCTTCTTTCTGTCCATCTCCTCCTCCGAATCTCTTCGTCCATCTACTCACTCCTCCCTGGGAATCTCCTCCTCCCCATCTCTCCGTCCAGCTCCTCCTCCTGCTCTCTGTTCCTCTCTTCTTCCTTCTGCCTCTGTTCCTCTATCACTCTTTCCTTTCTCTGTCCATCTCCTTCTCTAGCTCTCTCTGATCATCTCCTCCTCTTTCCTTTCTCTGCCATCTCCTTCTTTCCCCTCCACCTGTTCCTATCCTCCTCTTCCTTTCTCTGTCCATGTCGACCTCCATTCCCCGTCCACTTGCTCCTCACCCCTTTGTACACCTCCTCCTCCTCATCTATGTGTCCACACCTTTCGTGCTCTTTGACCATCTCCCAGTCCCCATCCCTCAATTCATCTCCTTTTCTTGTCCATTTCCTCCTCTTGCTATCTGCGTCCATCTACTTTCTCTCCCACTCTTCCCATCTTCTTCTACCGCCTTCTCTCTCCACGTTATGACACTCATCTCAATAGGAGGGCACTGCTTCTTATCCAAATAGCATTTCTTTACAGCACGTGTACCAAGTTTGGTTGAAATTGATCAGTGGGCTTAGGAGGAGCTGTCTGCACGTGGCTTTGTCTGCGTACACACATGCTACATATATTTAACATATTTCACACATACCTGACCGAGTGAGGTGGCGCAGTGGTTACCACACTGAATTCGCATTCGGGAGGACGACGTTTTAAATTCGCGTCCAGCCATCCTGATTTAGGTTTTCCGTGACTTTACTAAATCGCTTCAGGGAAACTCGGGATGGTTTCTTCTAAAGGGCACGGCCGACTTCCTTCCCCATCCATCCCTAGCCATTTGGTCCCCTCCCCCAAATCAACCAAGCAACCAACCAACACGCGTGGTTCACCCGGATCTCTAGCGACTCTCGTCCTGCAGTTTCGTTTTTACGCAGTTCGATGTTTCTGACATTATATCATCAAAGATATATATCGTACAATGACATAATCCTGTTTAAAATTTGTTGCAAGTGACTAACTACTCTCTTTCTCAAATACTGAGTGAAGAGGGTCTGGATTTTCACTCGTCATGAGTTACACTACTTTTGCACCCCTCCCCCCCATACAGCGATTCCTTCAAGATAGTAAGTAGTAATTGTACGAAGCTTGGCTGAAATCGGTCCAGTAGTTTAGAAGGATATTTACAACAAGCACACATACATATATACATACATATATACATACCTACATCCATTTATATAAAATGTATGGATTACAGGATTGCTGAAAAATCATTAAAAAAGTCACGCTCATTAAACACCTACTAGTATGTGTACGGAGCGATTTGACGTGGAACACCCATAAAAAGCTAATCGTTCACTGGAAATATCATCATTTGCATTTATAAAATCCTCCTGAGGGGTGATGGGACGATGAAGGAGGCAGTTTACAATTACCTCGTTCAAGCAATACTTAAATATTGCTCGCCAGCTTGCGGTTCGTATCCGATAGGGCTAATAGAGAAGATCCAAAGTAGACGAGCACATTCCGGTACTGTTTCATTTAGTAAGAGCGATAGCGACACAGAGAACGTCAGTTCCAGTCATCGGCGATATAAGGGAGTTTTGCACCCGACTTTATCCGAGATATGTCATACGAAAAGACCATGAATATAAAATTAGAGAAATTCGAGCCCACATAAGGATCTACCAAAAGTTGTTATATCTGCGGCCCATTTGCGGCTGGTGCAAAAAAGGGGGAAATGCACTTAGTTCCCTTCACAATATATCTAAGGCGTTCAATTTGGCCGGGTTTTCTCCGAACACGTCTTCGACGATTTTCTGGTTGAAGGCATATGCGACATTAATTGGTGAAGATAACGTGATATCAAGCCTGAGCGGTCTATTCGGCATGTTGTTGGGCGCTGCAAGGTGTCGTGGTTGCAAAGATGGAACTCGCCATGGACGTCGGGAGAGAAGTTGCGCATCATGCAGCCTATTGCGCACAGTTCGAGTCATAACACGACGTTCTGTGGCTGCAAGAAAAGCATTATTCAACATGGTGGTATCGTTGTTACTGTTCCAACGAGCCATAATCCGTAGGTTGGGTCATCCACTGCAGTAGTAGCCCTTGGGCGGCCTGAGCAAGGCATGTCATCGACAGATCCTGTCTCTCTATTTCTCCTCCATATCCGAACAACATCGTTTTGGTTCACTCCGACACGCCTGGACACTTTCTTCGTTGAGAGCCCTTCCTGGCACATAGTAACTGTGGTGTCACTGCCAGACACCACACATGCTAGGTGGTAGCCTTTAAATCGGCCGCGGTCCATTAGTATACGCTGGACCCGCGTGTCGCCACTGTCAGTGATTGCAGACCCAGCGCCGCCACACGGCAGGTCTAGAGAGACTTCCTAGCACTCTCCCCAGTTGTACAGCCGACTTTGCTAGGAAAGGTTCACTGACAAATACGCTCTCATTTGCCGAGACGATAGTTAGCATAGCCTTCAGCTACGTCATTTGCTACGACCTAGCAAGGCGCCATTATCAATAGAGATTTAACTTGTGATGCCTGTACCGTCAGACCGATGTACACCACTTATGGATTAAAGTTAAGTATTACATCAACTACGTACTTTATTTGCTACTAAAAACTCCCTTAACTGTTCCAGACCTCACGCCAGTCTGCGTGAGCTTAACGCGTGCCTTTCGGTTTCCTCTCATAGTGACTTGGCTGTCTTGCCAAGTCACAACAGTAACGATGCGGACGCGATCGAACAGCGGTATTGATGGTCTAGGCATGGTTGAACTACAGACTACAGGAGCCGTGTACCTCCTTCTTGGTGGAATGACTGGAACTGATCGGCTGTCGGACACCCTCCGTCTAAAGGCACTGCTCATGCATGGTTGTTTACATCTTGGGACGGGTTTAGTTACATATCTGAACAGTCGAAGGGACTGTGTCTATGATACAATATCGACAGTCAACGTCTACCTTCAGGAGTTCTGGGAACCGGGATGATGCAGAACTTTTCCTGATGTGTGTAATTTTGCTCAAAAAAACCCTCAGTGTTAGTAATTCACCACAATCAGTACCGTCTCCCAGTCCAGGTCATATATTTTTTAAAGAAGTATTACAGCCAACATCGCTGAGCCTGTAGTTAGCATATTTGTATTTTTTTGTGAAAGACCAGAATATATCGCGTTCCACCGTTGCCGCTCAAGAGGTAGGGCAATTTAATTTATTTGTCGTGTGCACAGGGACCAGAGTTATTAGTTTTGAACAGGGCCAGACGATTCAATGCCTAAGGGTCTGAAAGTATTTTGCAGTGACTGTATTTCTTTATTGGTATTGGGAGTTGCATTGGCCAATCAATTCGCGCAGCGTTTTGCTAACAATAATACAGAGTAAGCACACAACTTGCAGTTACAACACGCTACAAGACAATTCAAGTTCAGTACTCAATCCACAGATCACACATTCATGCAACGTATTCGTGAAGTTCATTATTTCATTTTTTAAAGTACGTTACAGTATAACAAGTTTCAGTACACATAAGTGAGCCCACTCGTTCTACAACAACGTAATCATAGCACAATTCAGAATCATTGTTTACAGAACGGAACCACTGTTGTAGCGAAAACAATTTCAACTCTCACTTAATCAGCGCAGTCGAGTGCACAGCATACACTCACTTCACATGCTTGCTTACTGACGTAATATTCACTATCGCACGCGTACTAGCGATCAACAAGCCGTTACACAACGCTCTCAGATTTCCTTAAAATAGTGAATCACTTACTGCATCTTCACACAGTTGAACATAACACTGTGTCTTGACTTCAACCCAAGTCATCAGGATACCAAAATTAGTTTCAAAAAGCACTCTGATTGTACTCCTCGTAATCTGCTGAAGCGATTCATGCGTAACCACAGATGACACTTCCAGTGCAACATACGCTAGAACATGATCGCTGGCACTCTTATTCGTTACCAGTACCGTGTCGTGCCTTTCGATAGTGCACAAATGAAAGGGAGAGGAGCGTTACAGGGACAGCGCCACCTAAGGTAAACCCGCTCGACACTGTGCCTAACGGTGTCTTGCAGCATTCCTCACCAGAATCATTCCGGCCCCGGCAGCGGAAATTCACGGGCAGCATATTGGCCAGCCTGGCCACAGTTTGTGGAGTCTGGGTAGAGTGGTGTTGGTTCAACACGTCCTTATTACAGGGTGGCAAATATTGAATTATATAAAAAACGTGAATTAGTTACAATCTACCGTGCACATACAATTTATTGAACATGTGAACGTAACTACAGATATGACTTATGTTACGACATGTTCGATATGCCTGCCGTGATTGGCGACGGTGTTGTGCAGAGGAATAGCAAAATTCTGCATGTCCTGCTGAAGTGTCAGACAACAACGCTGTCGATGACCTGAATGGCTGTTTACAGCTCAGAAATGTTTTGGAGTTATTGTTGTACACAATGTTTTTAATATAGCCCACGAAAATGAGTCGCATGTGTTCAGATCTGGAGGTCCATGCCAGTGGCCTCTGGGTACTGCATAGCCAAAAGTGCTCCTCCAGGACATCAAACACACTGCTACTTCAATAGGGACGAGCTCCGTCTTGCACGAACCATATCTTGTCGAAATCAGGGCCACTTTGGATAACAGGGATGAAATGACCTTCCAAAACGTTCATGTACCGTTCTGTAGTCACCGTACCATTGAGGAATGTGGCACCGATTATTCCGTGACTGGACATTGCTCACCACAGGGACCCCCGTTGAGGGAGAAGAGCCTTCTTGATGGCGAAATGCGGATTCTAAGTCCCCCAAATGCACCAATTTTGCTTCCTGACGATACCATCCAAATGAAAGTGGGCTTCGTCAACAGCTGTAGTGCGCATACGCATGTTAATTCCCATCATGCCCCGCGGCCAACCGTGCGGTTTGCACAGCCTAACGCTAACCGTTCAGAAGTTATGAGGATTTTATTTCATGTAGTTCAGTAACTGTCACCCTGTAAATGCCAGATTGGCAGTTACGTTATAGCTTCAAGCTAAGATAAAAGTGTGTTGCGGTTTGGTACAAAATCTTATTGTCAGGAAATGAGTACCATTAACTCATACCAGACTACATTACCCAGACGTTGTGATCTTAATACCGACAGACTATTCAGGAATGTATTTTCTTTATTCTGTTTTAATGTAATAAGAAACGACCCACTCCCAAGTGTAAATGTATCTAAAGGAATTAGGAGACTTTGCGAATATGAAGTAGTTACTATAGTCATCCGAGGGAAAGAGGAATGTGGTTGATTAGCATTGCAGAAGCACCTGTAGCATTGTATCATTTTTTGTTAAACGGGAACTCGAGGGAACGACGGTTTCGTCTCTTTACATCATTGAAATGTCGTCAAGAAGGTAATATTAAAGTGGTGCATGTACTACATTTTGCAGCAAAATCCTAAAGAATAACCCAGTTTAATTTTCTTAAGGAGTTTACTAAAGATTCTGTCAGCAGTTGCAGTATTTATATTAGGCACTGATTTCAAACTTAACGGGTTGTTTTTCAAGCCTGGTCTACTGAGGCTGCAAGAAACAGTACATTAGCCTGCCACCGATAGTTGCCAGTGAACAGTAAATACAAAAGACGAATCACAATAAACGGCTCTAATGTATCAGATTATTAATTATTTAGATACAAAGACCCCTGCATTGACAGTGCATTATCTTAAAAACAAACACTGAGTGGCAATACATGCTCTATAAATGAGCACCACAATCCAAACGTTCTTCTTACTAAGCGAAAATAAAACTGGACGTCAACATAACCAGCAGCACCATGAAACTTTCGATGGCGCTAGCGTCGCGCCTCACGCGCAGTCGCCCGTCCACAACTACTGGACGTGACACGCTTTTATGTGGATGTGTCTGAGCGCCTTTGTTAAGCCTTACAACAACGAATGTACGAGTACTACACAAATGCAGAAACCGTAAACACGTTACGTATTTGAGCAGTTGATAAGCATTTCATGGTCAAGTGCGCATCCACTGCCAACGGGCACGTCGAATTGAAATAGGAGGCACCACAGTGCATTTATTAACCAATCACATTTAAACAAAGTACAATGACACAAATAAAAAATAACACTTGCTGCTCCATTACAAATTTTGCGTCAGGCATACAGGTGGTTGCCTTCCATAATTCCATGTACATAAATAGTTTGTATTCTTAAAACATTTAAAAAACAATCCATATCGTTTGTTTAGCCAATAAGATTTGTAAAAAACAGTTACATTGTCCTACTAAAACAGACTCGTGGCTTTTCGTAGTGCACAATCGTTATGACAACGTTTATAGCACATATGTTGCCACTTTAATGTTTATTATTAAGATCAGGATCTGTCACTGCAGGTACGTTTGTATAGAAATAATTAATTTCTGTTACATTTGAACAGTTTATTGTAATTATACTTTTGTACTTACTGTTTAGTGTCTACTACGTACTGTTTCTTGTAAAGACAGTAGGCCAGGCTTGAAAATGAACCTGTAAGGTTTGAAACTAGTCGCCTAATGTAAATGTGTAATGCTGACACAATTGTTAAAAGACGTTTTAAGAAATTTAATGTAGATGCTGATCCCCTGTCAACAGAGTGCTGAAACTGGGAAAAAAAATTAGACTCAAGTGAAGAATGTATTGGTCTCATCATAATAATAAATTAGGACTAAAAGGTCTTGATTAAAAATTAGATGGCTCTGAAATTGTTTCAAGTAATGAGAAGAAAATTTTTCGAGTAGAATGAACATGGTAATAAGATAATCTTGCATACTGCTACTACCAAGCAAAGACAAATTGGCAGAGCCCCTGCATCTGACTTTGTCACGTGCTTTGTGTTTACCGTCGCTTTAAATGCTGTTTTTAAATAGTAGCACATAACAAGAAGGGTGGACCTTGGAAGGGTGATCGTGAGAATACAAATAACATGAGAATAAAAATAGACTTGCTACTACCAACGTTAAGCCGTGCAGTTAATATCATAGGTGACCTAGTGACAAAGGCCTAAAAAATCCCAACGAAAGTGTGGCTGCCTAACGACATTCTTAAAACTTAGGATGAGTCAGGCACCAAGATATCACGTTAAAACCCTCTCCAATAGTAAGTCAGGGAACATGTTAGACATTACAATAAATCTGGAAAGTTCTACCAGTTCCTTCCCATTGTCTGGTAAAGTAAAGGAGGAGCTGGTGCACTAGGCTCTGCCTTCTTGTCTGTCAAATGAATCCTGTTAAAATGTCAGGTACAGAAAAGTGTCGGCCAGAAGCTTCACACACCCATCCCCACGGGAACCTATGGGTCACCGGTCTCTGCTTCGTATGAAAGCGAATGGGAAGTACTTCATCTCGCGTCAATGGCTGCAAAGTGACCCGTCACTGCGGAGTAGTTAGTTCTACCAAACGAAATTTCATGTCCATCACTTCTAGCCACTCTTCTTCACACCGCTGAAGGGCCCTGAATCTCTACAATTAGGATTCAGTATGCAGGAAGACACCTCATTCAGTAAGAGAATTTAGAATACACACTTCCTAGGCTTCCACATTCACTAATTCACCTGTATTAATACTCGCGTACCCTGTCAGCCAGAAAGTGACATTTTTAACTATAGTAGGGAGTCCTGGCTGTTCTGGACATACTTTTGCTAAGGAAATGCGATGTACAAATTGAAGAGGTCTCGGGGATTCAGAGCAGATCAGGAATTTCTAAGCATAGATACTGTTATATCTTCTTTTGAACGCTGTGTAGTTCTTAGTGGGAACAGGAGCGAGGAATAGAATCCATTCATGAACAGAGAACTCAGGTATTAATTTATTCTATGTCTACTATCAAACAGTGAAAACAATATTGCTGTATTTTCAGCGTCGCTTGCTGACAGTCGATCTGAACGTAGAAATATGTACAGATACGAACGATCTATAGATCTGTCACTCTTCAGTACCTGGATATTCAGAAGAAGTCGAGCAGTGGCCACTACCCAAGTGGTAAACGCACAGAATGGGGTCGGTGCATGAATGTTCGAATTTAAGTATACACCCACCGCCGAAGCCGGGGATGCTTGCATCTCATTGGCAGGTTCTGAACGCTTATGACCTCAGTTGTTTTTCCGCCAAAAAAAAAAAAAAAAAAAAAAAATTACTCATCGGCAGCGGCGTAATTGTTCGTGGCAGCGGCCTCGTCCGGCAGCGGTGGCTGTAGGAAACGCGGTAGCGTTAAATGGCGGCGTGCTAATTTGGAAGTGCGGCCGTCCGGATAACGGCCGATGCCACAAATTCGTCCCATATATTTCCGTGCCACTGTCTCGGTCTTTTATTCACAGTTGATTCATTTGACTAAAATTACCACAACGGCACTGCTATTACTCATGTACAGGGCCGCCGGAATCTTAGAATCTCGGATAGAGAAAATCGATGATACAAATGAAAAAATTATTACATTCACTCTCATCTTCTTGGTAACTCATTACTGCCTCAGTGTTGGACGTTTATTCCTATCATTTTTATGTCTGTGCTGATGATAATAACTTGGCTTACGAGCAGTAGCTGGTGACGCCAGCTACATACAGAATTGCAGGAGATCCTGTAACAACAACTGTACATATAATAATTTTTTCTTCTGATTTTCGACAAATTAGTGTAAGCAATGTTTTGATTTCATTTCTTTTTCTTTTCGTGTCATTATGTTAAAGAAACTGTAAACAACTTTCGATGTGAATATTAATTTTTATGTCAAATTGCAAGCAATGTTATAACAAAATGGAAGTGTAAGAAATGTTGAAACTGTTATAATATGTTAAAGTTGTAATTATGCGCCTGGTCCATACGTAGGCAATGTATTAGGATATGTGGAATGCAAAATCTTTGGTGAATACCCTGTCTGTAGGGGAGCGGTAAAAGGTGGATGGCAGGCGAGCGCGGGAAAATGCACACGGGCGCGGCACGGCATAACGGGCTCAGCAGTAGTAGTCGGAGTTGGGCTTTGATGTGAGCAACACGTTCTGGATCGAGGAGGCTCTCCTGGAAAACGTGATTTCATTGAGCCTCGGATGTGCCGTTTCCGACGACTATACAGCATGGCTATATTCCATAGGCACTAAATGGAAAAGTATTGCGACGCTAAGAAGAAGCAAAGTGCCGATACATCAAGAGCCATAGCTGTGATTGTACGTGTGCTTTGTGCCTCGCCATCTCGCCGCCCGCCAACCGCCGCATCGACACGAACAGGTTGAAACATTTGGTACTGTATTCGTGTGGACCAGTGTTGCTTTTGTTCCTGACTGTTCAATAACAACTTAACTTTTACCAGAATTGTCCTATCATTTAATTATCCTCATCACTAACCTAGACAGGGTCCTTTCCACACGTTGTGCAATCCGAGTGTCCCGAAATGAAGATTTAAAGTTTATGTTAATAAGAATTACCTGCAGACCTATATATGCTAGAATGATGTTTAAGGAACTTTATTGTTAATGAATAAACAAGTAAAGAACATAGGTCTGACAAGGTTGGAAGATAATGTTGAAATTTGTTTAGTAATGAAGTATAATTAATTTGAGACAAAAATAATGGTAGTTAAATAAGCAAGAAATAAGACAAAAAGAGTAGTAATACATGTATTGGAAACCTTGAGTGCTTAATGAGTTCAATAGTCAAAGAATTTCAATACAGTGACAATTACAGTTTCAGGGTCCCCACCCCCCTTTTCTTTTCTATTCATTTAAATTCTGAAGTGTACTGAACTCATTTGACCAGCAAAGTTAAAGCCAATATAAAACCTAAATTTATCAGTGTTTTACCCTTCTTAAAATTGACATTGTATGTGTGTTTCAAAAGTGCTATTTCTAGGGAAATCTATGCCCGATTTCAGTCGCATCAATAGACAAAACGCAGTTTGTAGTAATCATTATAGTGTAATGTTGTGTATTTATAGCTTGTACAAATTAGTACAGAAAGGGAAAATATTAGTTCAGTAGATTTTTATGGTTCTAAAATTTACCATATAATGCAGTATTACTACGTGTTATTATGCTTGTACGTACATACACTTGTACAAGGAAAAAACTCACTTAATGCCTAATTAGGCTGGCGACCGTATTATTAACAATTGGTAGCATCTGCTGTGTATGTTTCTTGCCCGTCTTAACGTGTAGTTGCACTTTAGACTTGCTTGACGTATCATTGTTGTTACTGAGTGGGTGTAAGTCTGATTTTGCCTCCATTCAGGTACACGCGGTCAACGTATTTACTAAAATCCTTTCTTATAAGGTGAAGCCCGTCAACCTACCATAGTACAGACTTTAAAGAGTTAACGTACGCCCGAGCGTAGGTGTTACAAGTGGCTTCCCGGTGACAGGACATCCAATTGTTATCGGTCACAAATTAATGTGAATACCTAGCAGTGGATGTTCAGTGGCACGAATTGCAATATTATTTAGTCAAATAAATAACAGTGAACGTCAAATACGATAGTGTAGTGCAATTTGCATTCAGTATGGACGGGAGAGTAGACAGAGTAGATGTGCCGAGCGTAATGGAAGAGGCGCATGGCAATAGCAGGAGTTTACGCGGCCAGATAACAGATGGCGTTAGCGAAATTCAATTGGCGTATATACAATATCACGAACATGTTAATGAATAGATGGAAATGTCGAGATTGCCTCGAACACAGCAAGAGATAAAACAAGAAGTAGGGGATGACTTTGTAGACGATAGTGGGTACGTGAACGAATCCACTGACAAATGTTTGATTCTCCACAGATAAAGAAAGAACCGAAAGAAACTTTTGAGGTAGGATCGGAACACACTGATTCCGTAGAACAAAATAGTATGAAAATTTTAAGCATGAACGATTTATTTGAACAATTAACCAAACAAATTGTAGGACAGAGTGATCAGCTTCAAAAACAAGTCAGTAATCACGTTAGTCAGCTCAAAACACAGAATGATCAACTTAAAACACACGTTGCAGAGCAGCTGAAAACACAGAATGGTCAGCTTAAAAGACAGGTTAGTCAGCTTAAAACACACGTTGACGAGCAGCTTAAAACACAAAGTAATCAGATTAAAGCACAGGTCGAAGAACAAGGAATTAAAATTAGTAAACTAATAGAACAGGTAGAACAAAAAGTGGGTAATTTAAGTTCTGTGGTAAATACTATGAAATTTGAAATTGAACAATTAACAAAAATATGGATACTATGCAGGGGGAAATTAACAACATTAACAGTAGGTTTGATGTTGAAATTCTCAACATCCAAGAGAAAGTAGTGTGGGGCGGCGATTAAGTTTGTAAAAAGAAATCAAATTAATTGCTGTATAAATTGCTGGATAAATGCTTGCATGTAGAATCAGTTTCTGGCTTTTAGAATGTTGTAATGCTGTCTTTCGCTGTTCTCAACACTGGCTCTCTATTTACTTTTTAGCACCCAGAAAGTGATTTAACAAAACATGGAACCAGTAATTAGAGATCCTAGTGCCCACTTTATCTGAGAAAATCATTATAGCTGCAGCTTATAGCTCTGAGGAATTAGGAGATTGTCCGGGATTTCTAATCAAAAACGGTTTTCCAAAATAGTTGAGTATATTGTGAAATTCACTGATAAAAAACACAAGTATCCCTACAACCTAACTAACAGAGCAGTTCAGAGTCTAATGCGCTGATGCAACTATAAATGTCCGAATTAAATGTTAAAAAGAATGCTTGCCATAATTTGATGAAAATATTTCAACAAACGCCACGCTAAATATTTGGTAGAATGTTTGTCCCGCGACGGCACGTGAAAATACGACAATACGCAGACTGAAGCAAGTTAATAAAAATCATCCCAGAATTAACACTTCACTTGAAATGTTTTCATGGTTCCGCGTATCTCTAGTAACTTAATACGGCACCCGAGGCTGTTTGTAGCAGTGACACAGATGCGATGCGACTCCCGACACAGATGGCGTGTCATTCAGCGTCTGGAGAGAACTGGGGCCTTGCTTCCTCGCGCAGCGTTCTTATATATAAAGCCGTGGTGCAGACGGCTGATCTTTTCGGCTCTCCCGACTAGCCACTGGGCTAGTAACGCACCAATTCAAGTTACATAATAATTTATAGCTTCTTTTGCTGATGGCCGATGAAGCTCTTACTTTAAACGTGCATTCAGCACGCAGGTAAGTATTGATAATAAAATTTTGACGTGGCTAAGTTAAATATTTTGGGCGAGAGAAGTAATTAAATTACACTGCACGCAGTAGGTGAACTCTGAACTGGCCCTTTTGAGATCCGCTATCGCTATAATTTTATAGGTATTCAAAAGAAACTTTTTACATCTTCATAGTCATAGCGGACCTCCAACCTATTTAAATCTAAACATCCTAGCCTTATTTATTAGCCTACTTAATCTATCTCGCTTCCTTCAGTTTTGAGACGAAAACCACAAAATCATGAATTTCAACTAAAGTCTTAATTTGTGAAATCCAAAGTACTGTTTTTATTAAATCATTATGAAAGATGAATCTAAATATAAATTTTGAAGTCTCTAGCTCTTTTCTGTTGCGCCAATGATTTTTTTAGAAAAACGTCCAAATTTGGAAAATGACTTAAGTTATCAAACTGATATTCAACACACATTAATTTAGTATTATTCCTGACATGATAGAAAAGTTTTAGGTCATTTGCTTGATTTTTAAGGTATTGCGCAACATTTATGACGTCAGAGCTAGTTACAGCAGACTGGCTGGCACACAATGGAAACTGATGTGAATTTACTACAGCGTGAGTAGGCTGCTTCCCTACATCACCCTCTACTTAAATTTTTTGTTTATGAATGTTAATGAATGAAAAAAAAATTTAATTACAAAAAGGGAAGCAAGAGTACAGTTTAACTCCCTATGAAAAATAAAAATTGAAATATAAACCTGTAGAAACATTAAAGAAAACTGATTACCTACATTAATTATTTAAATTGTAGGCATGTTCACTGCCTTTTAACCAATGTCATTACTCAAAATTTTAAGCAAAGTCAATGAAATATTTTGGCATACGTATTGCCTTAGACAAACAAACACATATAAATTGAAAAATTATAAAAATCTTAGATCCATTAAATACATTTTTACATACACAAATTCAAAGAAAATAACATGATACATAAACAGATGATTGTCTCTTAGCAGTCTTTTCTAAACCTGAAAGAAAATTTCACAAATAAATTTTACACACGTGGTTGTAGCCGCTTTGGCTGGCGTCCTACACTTCCATTCACAAGGGTAGAGGAGGGGAAGTTGCTATGGTGTGCGTCCTTCACTTCTCTCTAAATTACATGGGGGAAAGGGGAGGGGTCACTGTGAGTTGTGTCCAAGTCACTCCACGCTTTCACGCAGCTACCAGGCTGCCATTATCTGGTTTGTCCTGTAGAACAAACAAAAAGAGTGCCTCAGACTCTGTTCACTTAATCTCTATGGGTGAGTCACAATGAAATGGGGATATATACATTTTATCCATCAATATTTTGCTGGAACAAAGTTAACAGAGCTTTTTCAGTATTACTCTCGCGATTACTTAACTGTCATAAAATCGTTAAACAAATGGCTGAAAACGCCTTTAGTCACGTACTAGAGAAAATCTATGCCCCTAAGGCATACAATCATAAATCATATTTAATCTGAATATCTTATTTCTGGGCCGGAACACTGAACCAATGCTCGGTACATTCCTGATACATTTGTATTTTAAGCACTTAACTGACTCATCTTTGATTACCTTATTCTTAGAGATAGTATGAGTATGATTAGTGGTTGTTTTTTTTTCTCAGCTTCTTTGAACATGTGAGTAACTTTTGGTAATAGTACAGTTGTGAGTGTTCAAAACACACTACGTTTAGTTAACTACTAAATCCACTTATTGGTCCTCTGCTGTTGTCAGTTCCACATCTGCAATAGGTACTTACTTACTTTGAAGTGTATTTATGCTGAGCTAAACTATTATTTCACGTCTGTCAGTATGTTATTTATTTACTTTGCTAGTGTATGAACTTATTTAAAACTCACTCTATTAATATTTAAAGCATAGGATAGCACATTTCTTTCATATTCATAGTGCATTGCAGCTGATTAGTTTGCTCACGTGGCAATCCATTTCCACTTTATCGGACGCTGAAACCTCAGGTAGTCTCTCTCAGACCTACCACTAAACTGCATCAAGTAATTATGGACGAGCGTAATGCTAATTTCCTTAAACCTATAGGACACCATGAGCTGCTCTGTCTCATCTAACATAAGGGTACCTATGGTCGCATTCACGCCTCCAACTCATAACCTCAATACGTGTAGGTGTATCCTGTCACACACTACACCAAATAACGGCCAGCTCCAACCTTATAAATACTTCAGGGACGTGTCCTTCACGTCTCAACCACAAACACTGCTCAATTCTATTACACTGCCTTTCCTTGCTACACAAGGTGAGTTCATCCTTACAACTTATCTACATATTTTTCATAACACTAAGCACTCTCTTTTATTATTAATTAGTTAGCTCTACAGCATACAACAGGTTTCACTGCCACTTCAGATCCTGCTTGAACACTAATTCATATATCTTTTTAAATTACTGTTGGTGGACCATTTCCAATAAAACAACACTTTGTACTTACTATATTACCAGGGTACTATACATAATTGTTACTCAAATACATTTGTATCTTAATTACGTCATACTTCTCTATTGTTTGTCACTATTGGGTTTGTCACATTAGGTATTTTTCTTCACTAATCGGTAGATAGAATGGTTACATACCTCATGGCTTGATAGGCATGACAGAAAATTTTCATGTATGAAACAAGAGGTCGAAATTTTTGAGGATAGGAATGATGAAGAATGAGTGAGACCTGAAAAGGAAAGAAGATCTCACACAGCTGGGACTGCACAGCTGCCACACTGTGTAGAGGTTACAGAACAACCTCCTCCCTACAGCATTCATTGGTTTAATGCTGTAAAGAAGAGTTAGAAATTTTAAGTGGATAGAAAAGATGAAGAATGAGTGAGATCTGAAATGGGAAAGAAGATCTCACACAGCTGGGACTGCACAGCTGCCACACTGTGTAGAGGTTAGAGAACAACCTCCTCCCTACAGCATTCATTCACTACCTATGAATTTCTTTAGGTCGATCACGTTCCTGAGACCTAATAGCTTCTTACTTTTAGAGTACTCTAGCCTATATGCATTGGCATGTGGTTTTCCTATGATCCTGAAAGGTCCTTGGTATATGAACATGAATTTTTTTGTTTCTGCATTTACTTTCTTTGATTTTTCTTTGGTTTTAACAAGGACTAATTGACCTATTTCAAAGCTAGTAGGTACAGCTTTTGCGTCATGACGCTTCTTCCTTTCCAACGCTCTTTTTCTCATATTTGCCCTAGCCTTTAGTTTCTTCTTGTGCGCGGATATTTGCTTTAGAATAGGGAATTCTACCATATCTGCAATCACATTGTGCGGTTCTTGGCCAAACATCAGTTCGCAAGGTGCAAAACCAGTTGCATCATGTCTTAAGTTGTTAATTACATTCTCAAAATACTTAATGTGCTCTGCCCAACTTGAGTGTTTCCGAGCACAATAAGTTCTGCAAAGCCTATTCAATTCCCTCATAATACGTTCACTCATATTTCCTTGGGGGAAATACGCAGATATATTCAGATGTTTCACGCCGGCCTTATCTAGACATTCCTTAAATCTATCAGAAGTAAATTGAGGCCCATTGTCTGACAGCAAATTCTTCGGAACGCCAACGTTCACGAAGAAATCTTTTTCCATCTTTTCAACCAATGTTTTTGCATTTGCTCTTTTAATTGGGTATAGCTTAACATATTTACTGAATCCATCCACAATAACAAAAACATGGGTACAACCACCTCTCGAAACAGGAAGAGGGCCAAACAAATCACAAGCCAGTAATTCTATGGTTTCAGTTGGCTCTACTGAATGCATGTCCCCTTGTATTCTGGTGTTGGCAGCACGGACTTTCTGGCACACTACACACGATGCTAGACGCTTGGCCACACGGCGGTACATGTTGTCAAACACAACCTTCTCTTGTAATTTTGCAATGCACTTCTTTGCCCCGTAGTGCCCATACCTCAGGTGTACATAGTCGATTAGTAAGTCTACATGTCGTGAGGGAAAGCACAGCTTCCACTCAGAAACACCTACCTTCTTCCTTCTAAACAGAATACCTTTATGCAGACAATAGTATTGTGAAACCTTAGGATAGTTCGCATTTCCTAAATAGCCCTTCACTAATTTCAGTTGGTCATCTGCATTCTGTTCACGTCTCAAGTTCTTAATCACTCTCTTTAATGCACTTTCTTCCTTTACTTCGTGCAATGCAAACATTCGAACTTCATTTAGGTCTGTTGCTGTAATTCCCGCGTCATCACAGAGCTCCGCACTTCTAGATAACCCATCAGCTACCAGATTGTCTTTCCCTTGAATGTATTTAATCTCAAGGTCAAACTGCTGGAGATACAATGACCATCTTACCAAACGAGCATTCCTCAATTTACAGGTCTTTAAAAAGGTCAACGCCTTATGGTCACTGTAAACAATTATCTTGTGACCTAATAGATACTGTTCAAACTTCTGTACCCCAAATACAATTGCCAACGCTTCTAGTTCTGAGATGCCATAATTTCTCTCTGCTGCCTGTAAAGATCGACTTGCGAAAGCTATAGTCTTGTGCACCTCTTGTTCGTTCTCTATTTCTACTTGGAATATCTCCACAGCTATACCATAGCCACTAGCATCAACAGACATACAGAATGGTTTTTCAAAGTCAGGATGATGCAAAATTGGACTATTAATTAAAGATTGTTTAAGCACCTCAAACGCCTGTTGACATTCTGCTGTCCAAACCCAAGGGGTATTCTTTTTCAGCAGGAGGTGAAGACAGGGAGCATTAAAAGCCTGATCACTAACAAAACGCCTATAGAAGCCAAAAAGACCGAACATCGATCTCAACTGCTTCTTGTTTCTGGGAGCCTCAAATTTTTCAATGACTGCTAGCTTGCCTGGGTCAGGCAGAATACCTTTACCACTTATCCTATATCCCAAGAAACCTATTTCCTCTTTAACGCACTCTGTCTTTTCAATCTTTAGTTTCATGCCACCTCTCTCAATAGCCTCTAACACTTCCTCTAATAAAGCTATGTGTTCTTCCCAGGTAGGAGTTGCTATTAACAGATCATCTACGTAGACTGTTATTTTATTACTTAAAGCTGGTCCTAAAACATGGCACATCACACGTACGAAGGCACAAACAGAGATATTAAGTCCGAAAGGTACCACACGGTATTGGTAACAAACTCCTTCGTACAAGAAAGCTGTGTACTTCCTTGAACTTTCCGCCAGTGGCAAATTCCAATATCCACACGTGATGTCCATAGAAGTTAAGAATTTTACTCCTCGGAATTTTTGCAATAACTCGTCCATGTTCTGCGGTCTATCACTTTCCCTAACCACTATTTCATTCAACCAACGAGCGTCCAAGACCAATCTGACACTCCCGTCTCTTTTTGGTACAACAACAAGAGGATTATTGTTCTCACTGACCGCTTTCTCAATCACACCCCACTCCAGCATTCTCTGTATCTCCTTTCGAACCGCCTCCTTCCTAGCTACATGTATTTGGTATGGCTTCCTGAAAAACACTTGGCCGGGTTTCACCTTTAATTGACATTCATAACCTTTGACTATGCCAGGTCGATCTGAAAATACCTTATGATGCCTTTTTAGAACCTGTCTCAGTTCTTCCTTTTGATTGTCTGAAATCTTATCGATTTCCTGCAATTTAGCTTCTATTTTGTCCAAGATAATTGCTTCTTCTTCTTCTGTGTTCAGCTTACTTGTACTAAGATTAACACCTTCGTCCCAATACCTCCTATTTTTCAGAACTCGTATAGGCAGCTCCCAAGTTTCATCATCAGTTACTACATGTTTATCACTAAAAGGTACTATAATTACTCCGGTTATTGGCAAGACCATTTTTAACTGGCTTCTTTCAAAGTCAACAACACTCTGATATTTTGACAAGAAATCTATGCCAATTAAAACCTCAATACTGAGATTGTTTACAATTAAACATGGATGATCAACTAAATTACCATTAATGTTAAAGGGCAGCAAAGCTTCTTGCTTTACCGTTTTTGACACCTTGCCAGTAGCACCAATTATTCTTAGTCCTGATACCCTCATGACTGTAAGCTTGTCTTTACCAGGTAATGCATCAAAGAAGGACTGAGATATTGCACTCACCTCACTTCCACTGTCTAAGAGACAACGTACATTGATACCCAACATATTCACTATTATTATAGGGTGGCTTATTCTATGTTGTACAGGTGGTTCCTCACATTCATCTAGTAGTTCCTTTTGAATTTGTCTCCGACTAAAGTGATCGACATCTGTCTTCATTACATTTAGGTCACAGTGTGTAGGGGTTTCCTGAATTACATTTTCAGCTGCCTTTTCCAGTCGGTCTATTAATTTTAAATCGAAACACCGCCCGACTTCATTACATTTAGTTTGCTGAACATAACCCAAATTACTGTAGTCTGGGCGATTCTGCGCCTCCAGACCGGGCATAACATTAGTTACAGCTAAACCACTTTCACCATTATCGTCGGTTTCCTTCTCAAGTGACAACTGGTCACAGCTACTGGGTTCATCGACCCCAAACAGCCTACCCTCTACATTCTCACTTACCTCCTGTCCTAAATCTATTAGTACATTATCAACATCCTGCACAGGCACTTTAGATAAGAGCACATCATCTTCATCGTAAATATAAGCATGAATTTCTTCTGCTTCTTCACCTGACAATTCAATATTTTGTAGCTCTTCCCTATCATTACACTGCTGCGCTTTCTCATTCTCTTCCCACTTAGAAAGCGTCTCTAACACGGTATCTATCAAATACTGTGAGTGATCTAATATTTCTGTTGTATCCTTAGATGCTACCGACTCTTCATCCACATGTTCAGTTTGAGTATTCTGATCTGTCTTACCAATTCCTGTAACTACTGGCTTAGGAAAAGTAACCGCCTGGTGAGCGCCAGTGTCCTCATAGACGGGAACTAGTTTTCCTGCCTCGGCCTAGTACTGTTTCCTTTATTTTCATTATAGTTGACTGGCACAGCATTACTTTCCGTACTGTTGTTTACATGCATATTTCTGTTTGGAACAAAATTATTATCCCTTGGATGCCATTGTTGGTTCTGATAATTATTTCCCCAATTCCTACCTCTCTTAGGATGGCGAACACCTACTGTTCTGATGTTTACATTGCCATTTTGCTCGTTCCTAAAATTACTATTATTGTTATTGGCATTTCGGTTATTACGTGCTTGCTCCTCATTGGCTGCAACACGTTCTACACGTTCCAAATACTCAATGAAACGATCCAGATTGTCTCTAGGGGCTGATATAATTCTCGTTTGCCAATACCATGGCAGTTTGGCTTCAAGACCTAGTATAATCATTTCTGGTTTTAGCTTTTCCGCCAAATGTGACAACCGTGAGATCCATGACCTAGAAAACTCTTTAATTGATTCCTTGCCTGCATTGAAGCGTTTCCCACTCCAAAATTCTCTCAACACTTCATTTTGCTTATTACTAGACCAATACTCATTAATGAAAGCTGTTTTAAACTCCGCTAATGTTTTACACTTCAACATAACATCAGCTGACCAACGCATGGCGTCACCTGCTAAATGGCTTCTAATAAATGAGATTTTCTCTCGTTCAGACCAATTTGGTGGAATCACATCTTCAAAATCGTTCCAGAAATCTAGCGGGTGGATATTTTTGTCTGGATCGAACCGCAAGAACTGCCGACACCCGATAAAAGCGGCGTTTGCAGCTACAACTTGTTGTATACTACCATTACCAGAAGTTACTGAAGCTACTTTACTTTCAATGTTAGCAATGTTAGTACTGATATTTTCTACTTTCATTTCAACATTGTCTACTCTTTGTACAATATGAGTAGTGTCAGTTTTGATTGCATCTACATCTGCTTGACATATGTTGACCTTTATATTCACATCTTTAAATCTATCTGAGCACAGTTCAGATTCCGCCTCGATCTTTTCTGTTAACTTGTGCTCCAGCTTCGCATCTTCCATTTGGAAGTCCTTGCGAACCTCAGTAACTTCGGATTTTACTGTTTTATACATTTCAGAATATTGTTGAGCAACCTTTTTCTTAATATCCTCATGGTTGTAATCAATTTTATAATTCAAACTGTCTATATCCTCTTTCAACTTATTGCAACCAGCCTTGAAGGTATCGTCCATTACCTCCAATCGTTTATTAAAATTTGTTTGGCTGGCCACAATCTCAGACTTTAATTCAGCATTACTGTTTTTGACCTGTTCACTTATTTCGGACTTTAATTCAGCATTACTGCTTTCTAATTTATTGTTCATTGCCTCAAACCATTTATTAAATTAGTTTGACTGGCCCCAATCTCATATTTTAATTCAGCATTACTGGCTGACAATTTTTCATTACTGGCAGCTATTGCTTGTAATATAACATTTAAATCAACAGCCCCAGCATCTTTGGGTTGCTCACTGGCTGGCTTTTTATCACACTCAGGTGACAAAAAACTAGCTCCAATACCAGAATCATCAAAATTAAATGAAACTTCTGATTGATTAGTCATATCTAACTTCTCCTTCTTAAACTCTACCATCTCTGATGACTGTTTCATTTTTAATTCATCAGAGAAACTATCATCCAATAAATTTACCATTTCTACTTTCCGCTTTACTACAGGGGTCTCTATTATTGAATCATTGCCCCTTCGCACACTACTGTCAGGAGACAATACTTCATATTTCACTTTAACATTACTACTTTCATGCATATTTACACTCGAACCGTTGTCTGGATTTACAGTTCCCTCAACAGACATAGGTTCTGATATAAGTTTAACCTCAGTTTCTTTTGGCGGTTCCATCGCCGACAGTCTTTTAGTGCAGGTTAGTAAAATTTTTAACAGCTTTTCACTTAACTTAGTTCCTTCTGCACGGCGTATGGCGTTGCCGGCGCGGCGTACCAGGATTCCTGATGCGACGTGGCACGTTGAACTGCAGACGGCTCTCCGACGGCTGTTGTGTGTTTGCGCGGCCCGCAATTGCAGGCTCTGCGCCGGCTGCTCCAGCGGACGACTGCGGTGCGGCGAGACTGGCTTCTCGCGATGCCGGCAGCACCGCTAGACTCAGTGCCAGCTTCGTCAATCCAGATGTGTTGTTAATCCAATTGCGTCGTCCACATGCACACGTAACACATTCACTGTTTTATACTCTGTTGCGTGTCGCATTTCACTCGCGAATCCGAATAGTTAAAAATCACTTTCACTTAGTTGATTTCCCGGCCGATGCACCATATGTGGGGCGGCGATTAAGTTTGTAAAAAGAAATCAAATTAATTGCTGTATAAATTGCTGGATAAATGCTTGCATGTAGAATCAGTTTCTGGCTTTTAGAATGTTGTAATGCTGTCTTTCGCCGTTCTCAACACTGGCTCTCTATTTACTTTTTAGCACCCAGAAAGTGATTTAACAAAACATGGAACCAGTAATTAGAGATCCTAGTGCCCACTTTATCTGAGAAAATCATTATAGCTGCAGCTTATAGCTCTGAGGAATTAGGAGATTGTCCGGGATTTCTAATCAAAAACGGTTTTCCAAAATAGTTGAGTATATTGTGAAATTCACTGATAAAAAACACAAGTATCCCTACAACCTAACTAACAGAGCAGTTCAGAGTCTAATGCGCTGATGCAACTATAAATGTCTGAATTAAATGTTAAAAAGAATGCTTGCCATAATTTGATGAAAATATTTCAACAAACGCCACGCTAAATATTTGGTAGAATGTTTGTCCCGCGACGGCACGTGAAAATACGACAATACGCAGACTGAAGCAAGTTAATAAAAATCATCCCAGAATTAACACTTCACTTGAAATGTTTTCATGGTTCCGCGTATCTCTAGTAACTTAATACGGCACCCGAGGCTGTTTGTAGCAGTGACACAGATGCGACGCGACTCCCGACACAGATGGCGTGTCATTCAGCGTCTGGAGAGAACTGGGGCCTTGCTTCCTCGCGCAGCGTTCTTATATATAAAGCCGCGGTGCAGACGGCTGATCTTTTCGGCTCTCCCGACTAGCCGCTGGGCTAGTAACGCACCACTTCAAGTTACATAATAATTTATAGCTTCTTTTGCTGATGGCCGATGAAGCTCTTACTTTAAACGTGCATTCAGCACGCAGGTAAGTATTGATAATAAAATTTTGACGTGGCTAAGTTAAATATTTTGGGCGAGAGAAGTAATTAAATTACACTGCACGCAGTAGGTGAACTCTGAACTGGCCCTTTTGAGATCCGCTATCGCTATAATTTTATAGGTATTCAAAAGAAACTTTTTACATCTTCATAGTCATAGCGGACCTCCAACCTATTTAAATCTAAACATCCTAGCCTTATTTATTAGCCTACTTAATCTATCTTGCTTCCTTCAGTTTTGAGACGAAAACCACAAAATCATGAATTTCCACTAAAGTCTTAATTTGTGAAATCCAAAGTACTGTTTTTGTTATATCATTATGAAAGATGAATCTAAATATAAATTTTGAAGTCTCTAGCTCTTTTCTGTTGCGCCAATGATTTTTTTAGAAAAACGTCCAAATTTGGAAAATGACTTAAGTTATCGAACTGGTATTCAACACACATTAATTTAGTATTATTCCTGACATGATAGAAAAGTTTTAGGTCATTTGCTTGATTTTTAAGGTATTGCGCAACATTTATGACGTCAGAGCTAGTTACAGCAGACTGGCTGGCACACAATGGAAACTGATGTGAATTTACTACAGCGTGAGTAGGCTGCTTCCCTACAGTAGAGCCTCTAGTTGAAACGAAAGTAGACGAAAAAGTTTTCGGTCTTAAAACTGAGATCATAAACGAATGCCAACACGGAATATCGCAGTTGAAAAAGGCAGTTTGAGACACTGAAAGAGAATTAGGCGAAAAGGTGACCGGATGTGTACTAAAGTGTGAACAAAATACATCGAAAATTCAAGGCAAAATTTTCGATCTTGAGGGTAAAATTAAAGATAGGCCTGGTGTTGTCTGTAATGGCACACCACTTACGAAGCTATTGGAAGGTGAGGAACGCTTCGATCCCGCTAAGAAACATAACGGATGGCATCCGTTAGATTTCATCAAAAATTGCGAAGGAATATTTCCTGAACACTTGTCTGATCAGGAAAAGATAAACGTAGTAATTAGCGCCTTAGCAGGTGACGCTAAGCGCTGGGGAATTAATTTGAATACCGAACGAATGACGTTCAAAAAATTTAAGCAAAAGTTTACGGAAGAATATTGGTCCGAACAAAAACAGGATCATTTGTGGCGCGAGTTTATCATGGCCAAACTTCATGATAACAGGGGCAGGAAGTCTTTAAAAGATTTCTGCGAATATTGGTACCGGAAGTTGACGCATTTAAGAGGAAGAAGGTCCGATTCTGAAATAATATGGGAGTTATATAAAAAGCTTCCAGAAGATTCGAAGAGAGACGTGGGAAGCAATCAGCGCAGCTTCCAAGCGTTTCTCGAAAGGGTCGAAGACGAAGACCACTGGCGCGAAAGTCGTCCCAATTATCACAATATTGGTAACAGGAATAATCGTAATAATGACGAGAGAAATGACGGCGAAGGGTTTCGTGTCAACGTGATACAGAGAGGTAGAGGCAGAGGAAGAGGAAGGGGAAGTTATCTAGGTCGTGGTAGAGGGTATACCGCGCAAGATAATAATGACGCGGGAAACTGATTTCCGCGAACGTTGCGGGCCAAACGGAAGCGGACAGTACATACCGGCCCCGATTTAAGAAATGTTACCGGACCGACAGTAAAGTTATGAGACAGGTTAGAGACAGGCGTGGAACGACGCAACGTGTTGTTGCGAAACAAGCGTCACGTGCGGGCATAAATGAGTCATCGTTGCCGCGCAGAGCGCTACATGTTAACAGGCGAGTGGAGCATCAGAGGGCAACGGCCCAGCCTAGCAAAACAGCTGTTCAGAGAGAAACCGGTAGCAATGCGGCAGCATTAGATACGAGCACTGCCGTAAGTACTGGTGCATACATTACGAGTGGTAATTCCGTGGCGAAGGAAATAGTAGATGAAACGGTGGAGACACAGAGAGGCGCGGTTAGCAGTGTTAGCAAAAAAGTAAATGGCGAGAATGATCTAGCAGAAGTAACTGATTGGTGTGTGCAGATCGACGATCTGTACAAGGGCCTAAAGCAATGTGAGTGGGAGGATTTTAAGAAGGAGTATGAGGCAAGGAAGTCGATTAGTGAAAAAGGAGATAATAGGGACGTCGATAAGGTGACGTGGCCCAAAGTTGAAGAGGAGAGAGTAAACAGCGCCGCGCTGAGTACGCGTGCTGCCGATAGGACGATGATTAAAGATAGGAAGGAATTGGAGGATGAAATACTAAGCATTGACGAGGAAGTAACTTCTGTTAACGATCCGCCAACAGTACGAGCTGCTACCGGAAAGCACCGTGAGGAAGGAGCAGGTAATTACACGAAATATGAATTAACAGTAGATGTGAGTTAAGCTGATAATGAGGACGTTTTGCCGAAAGAGGATACTGAGTTAAATTCTAAACCTGACGAAAACGCAGAGGAAGAACTTAGTGCCTGTATCAGAAAAGCTCTTATGTTAGAACCTGAAAGTGATCCAGAATGGTCGGATTCTGACGATAGTTCAGATGACGAATATTTCGGTAATAGTGAAAATAATGGGGATACAGCTAATTGCGATATTGTACCTAATGATGACGAAGTTTCAAAACAAAATCCAGATGTTGAGACTGAACAAAGAAAGAAAGAGCCACCGGACGACTCAGTGTTTATTTTGCAACGAGTTCAAGTAAGTAAAGACTTTGAACTCCAGAAACCGAAAATGCCGCCAGATATAAATGGTTTACAGGTCAGAAACGTATCTTTGGACAATGTCACAGTCGACCAAGGTGTGTTCTGAAAAAAAAAGATAGGAAGGGGCATGATTTAGAGTCTGGGGCAGATTTATATCGGATTTTGAGAATGTCATGAACACCTTACATCATGAATCTACTGGATTACAAACGGAAGAAATTTTGTTAGGCAGCAGAAGTAAAAGTTTAATTGAGGAAAAACTAGAGTTTCCACCTTGTACAAGTTTGTGGTTCAGTCAAAAGAAAGAATTAGTCAGAAAAAGGGCAAAGAAAAAAGCTGAATCTAGATCTAAAAGACATGATAAAAATCTGAAAGTTTCAAAATTGGGGATTATGTTCTTTTAAAAAACCCACGAAAAGTCTAGTGAACTGAACCATGAAATTTCCGAATTTAAATACATTTATAATGGACCGTATATAATACAGAACATTCCACACGATAATGCTTACTACCTGATCTACCCAAAATCCAAGAGACCTTTAGGTGTAAGAAATGTTGTGGACCTGAAACTGTATGTTCCTAGAAGTGAGTGAACTAAGTACAATTAGAAAACAATTTACAGTAAATATGCTGTATATTATGCTGAAGCTAATTTATGCCAAATGTAACAAACCTTTGTAACTTAGGTAGACCAATATCAGTGTACTAATGTAATTATGTGAGTTTCAGATTACCAGTTGTACTATAAATGTAAAGAGGTATGGAGAAAAAGGGCTGAAAAGAAAGGATAAATGCTATCAGCCAGATAAAAGATGGGACTGTCAAAAATGAAAATGGGCAGTGTATGAGTCATAATATAAAGGACTGCCAAACACCAAAGAGGGCAGATAAATAGTCAAAGGAGAATTGTAAGTGTGATACAGGAGATGTGACAATATGAGGTGAAAAGGACTGCCCAAATCTGAATAATAGGCAGCAAATGTGTGTAGTAATTTTCTAAATATTATTGTGTGTTTTTTTTAGTAAATAAGGAAATGGACTGCCATTCAATGCAAGCAGCAACAAATTGTCTTATAGTGTATATAGATGTTTGTGTTTGCTTTTGTAGTTAAGTGGTTGTGTTCCAGATTTTGAAATTATTTCTTTGAGAAATTTAGTAAAAATGAGTAATTTGCTATTTAAATAATGTTTTGATAGGAGAGTGGACTGTGCCAAAGGCACTTAAGTAAATGATAAGTAAATGTTCTTGATATGTTAAAAAGTGTAGAACTATATAATGTGAGTGAAAGGAAGCTTGTGGTATAAATTTTTTTTTGGATGGGATATTCACCTAAAGATTCAGAACCACTGTATAAATGTAAAATTTAGTGTTCCCATCAAATTTGTACTTAGTGAAATTTACTGGAAACAGGGGCATGTGTAACAACAACTGTACATGTAATAATTTTTTCTTCTGATTTTCGGTAAATTAGTGTAAGCAATGTTTTGATTTCATTTCTTTTTCTTTTCGTGTCATTATGTTAAAGTAACTGTAAGCAACATTCGATGTGAATATTAATTTTTATGTCAAATTGCAAGCAATATTATAAAAAAATGGAAGTGTAAGAAATGTTGAAACTGTTGTAAGATGTTAAAGTTGTAATTATGCGCCTGGTCCATACGTAGGCAATGTATTAAGATATGTGGAATGCAAAACCTTTGGTGAATACCCTGTCTGTAGGGGAGCGGTAAAAGGTGGATGGCAGGCGAGCGCGGGAAAATGCACACGGGCGCGGCACGGCATAACGGGCTCAGCAGTAGTAGTCGGAGTTGGGCTTTGATCTGAGCCACACGTTCTGGATCGAGGAGGCTCTCCTGGAAAACGTGATTTCATTGAGCCTCGGATGTGCCGTTTCCGACGACTATACAGCATGGCTATATTCCATAGGCACTAAATGGAAAAGTATTGCGACGCTAAGAAGAAGCAAAGTGCCGATACATCAAGAGCCATAGCTGTGATTGTACGTGTGCTTTGCGCCTCGCCATCTCGCCGCCCGCCAACCGCCACATCGACACGAACAGGTTGAAACATTTAGTACTGTATTCGTGTGGACAAGTGTTACTTTTGTTCCTGACTGTTCAATAACAACTTAACCTTTACCAGATTTGTCCTATCATTTAATTATCCTCATCACTAACCTAGACAGGGTCCTTTCCACACGTTGTGCAATCCGACTGTCCCGAAATGAAGATTTAAAGTTTATGTTAATAAGAATTACCTGCAGACCTATCTATGCTAGAATGATGTTTAAGGAACTTTATTGTTAATGAATATACAAGTAAAGAACATAGGTCTGACAAAGTTGGAAGATAATGTTGAAATTTGTTTAGTAATGAAGTATAATTAATTTGAGACAAAAATAATGGTAGTTAAATAAGCAAGAAATAAGACAAAAAGAGTAGTAACTCATATATTGGAAACCTTGAGTGCTTAATGAGTTCAATAGTCAAAGAATTTCAATACAGTGACAATTACGGTTTCAGGGTCCCCACCCCCCTTTTCTTTTCTATTCATTTAAATTCTGAAGTGTACTGAACTGATTTGACCAGCAAAGTTAAAGTCAATATAAAACCTAAATTTATCAATGTTTTACCCTTCTTAAAATTGACATTGTATGTGTGTTTCAAAAGTGCTATTTCTAGGGTAACCTATGCCCGATTTCAGTCGGATCAATAGACAAAACGTAGTTTGTAGTAATCATTATAGTGTAATGTTGTGTATTTATAGCTTGTCCAAATTAGTACAGAAAGGGAAAATATTAGTACAGTAGATTTTTATGGTTCTAAAATTTACCATATAATGCAGTATTACTACGTGTTATTATGCTTGTAGGTACATCCACTTGTACAAGGAAAAAACTCACTTAATGCCTAATTAGGCTGGCGACCGTATTATTAACAATTGGTAGCATATGCTGTGTATGTTTCTTGCCCGTCTTAACGTGTAGTTGCACTTTAGACTTGCTTGACGTATCATTGTTGTTACTGAGTGGGTGTAAGCCTGATTTTGCCTCCATTCAGGTACACGCGGTCAACATATTTACTAAAATCCTTTCTTTCACTCACGTCATTCTATGGGCGAATGAGAATGAGATTCCAATGTTAACGATATCAGAAAAAATGGATTAATTAATGAAGAGAAAGAGCTTCACAGATTGAGCAAGAGAGTAATGTGTTGGCACACCGCTGGCCCTTTTGGAAGCAGTTATTTGACTGGGCACTGATAGAGTTGTTGGATGACGCCCTGAGAGGTATCGTGCCGAATTCTGTCCAACTGGCCAGTTGGATAGGCAAAATTCCGAGCTGGTTGGAGCGTTCTGCCCATAATACTCCAAACATTCTCAATTGGGGAGACATTGGGTGACTTTGCTGGCCAAGATAGGGTTAGGAAATCACGAAAACAACGAGTAGAAACTCGTCCAATGTGCGGGTTGGAATTATCTTGCTGACATTTAAGCCCACGATAGCTTTCAAGAAGGGCAACAAAACGGGGCGTACAGTGTCGTCGACGTACGGCTGTGTTGTAAGGGCGTCGCAGATGACAACTGAAGTAATCCTGCTATGAAATCAAATTGGGCTCGGGTCCATCACTGTTGGCTGTTGGGCAGTATGGCGGGCAATAGTTAGGTTGGTATCCCACATCGGTCTGGAGCGTCTTCAGACAGGTCCTCAGTCTGGAATCTAATGGACTGGAGTGGAACTGTGTTTAGTGATGAGTCTCGCTTCGAACTGAAACGTGATGATTAGCGAAGACGTGTCCAGAGACGCCACAGGCAGCAGTAGGATACCAGCCTGACTGTTACCCACCATACGGCCTAAGAACCACGAGTGATTGTCTGGGGTGCCGTTTATTTTCGTAGGAGGACCCCATTAGTTGTCATCTGCGGCACCCTTGCAGCAGAATGGTACGTCGACCACATTCTGCGCCCAGTTTTGTTGCCCTTCATCCTGGGCTTACATTTGAGCATGACGATTCCCGCCTAGATAAGGCGAGAGTTTCTACTGCTTGTATTCCTGCTTGACAAACCCTACCTTCACCAGCAAGGCCGCCGGATCTCTGACCAATTGAGAATGTTTGGAGCATTATGAGAAGGGCCGTCTAACCAGCTCGGGATTTTAACGATCTAACGTGCCAATTGGGCAGTCCAGGGAATCAGCAATCACAAAGCGGTTACAGCATCGGTGATTTCAGCCGTAAATAGAAATATTAAAAAAGATAGGAATATATTTCTGTTTAGCAAAAGTGACAAAAAGTAGATTTCAGAATACTTGACCGCTCAACACAAAAGTTTTATCTCAATTACAGATAGCGTTGAGGATCAGTGGACAAAGTTCATAACCATCGTACAATATGCATTACGTATGTGTCAAGCAATGTCGTAAGAGATGGAAAAGAGCCACCATGGTACAACAACGGAGTTAGAAAACTTCTACGGAAGCAACGGGAACTTCACAGCAAACATAAACATAGCCAAAGCCTTGCAGACAAACAAAAATTACACGAAGCGAAATGTAGTGTGAGGAGGGCTATGCGAGAAGCGTTCAACGAATTCGAAAGTAAAGTTCTATATGCTTACTTGGCAGAAAATCCTAAGAAATTTTGGTCTTATGTCAAAGCGGAAGGTGGATCAAAACAAAATGTCCAGACACTCTGTGACCAAAATGGTACTGAAACAGAGGGTGACAAACTAAAGGCCGAAATACTAAATGTCTTTTTCCAAAGGTGTTTCACAGAGGAAGACTGCACTGTAGTTCCTTTTCTAGATTGTCACACAGATGGCAAAATGGTAGATATCGCAATAGATGACAGAGGGATAGAAAAACAATTAAAATCGCTCAAAAGAGGAAAGGCCGCGGGATATGATGCGATACCAGTTCGATTTTACACAGAGTACGCGAAGGAACTTGCCCCCCTTCTTGCAGCGGTGTACCGTAGGTCTCTAGAAGAGTGTAGCGTTCCAAAAGATTGGAAACGGGCACAAGTCATCCCCGTTTTCAAGAAGGGACGTCGAACAGATGTACAGAACAATAGACCTGTATCTCTAACGTCGATTAGTCGTAGAGTTTAGGAACACGTATTGTTGTTGTTGTTGTGGTCTTCAGTCCTGAGACTGGTTTGATGTAGCTCTCCATGCTACTCTATCCTATGCAAGCTTCTTCATCTCCCAGTACCTACTGCAGCCTACATCCTTCTGAATCTGCATAGTGTATTCATCTCTTGGTCTCCCTCTACGAATTTTACCCTCCACGCTGCCCTCCAGTACTACATTGGTGATCCCTTGATGCCTCAGAACATGTCCTACCAACTGATCCCTTCTTCAAGTCAAGTTATGCCACAAACTCCTCTTCTCCCCAGTTCTATTCAATACCTCCTCATTAGTTATGTGATCTACCCATCTAATCTTCAGCATTTTTCTGTAGCACCACATTTCGAAAGCTTCTATTCTCTTCTTGCCTAAACTATTTATCGTCCATGTTTTTCACTTCCATACATGGCTACACTCCATACAAATACTTTCAGAAACGACTTCCTGCCACTTAAATCAATACTCGATGTTAGCATATTTCTCTTCTTCAGAAACGCTTTCCTTGCCATTGCCAGTCTACATTTTGTATCTTCTCTACTTCGACCATCATCAGTTTATTATGTTCGAGTATAATGACCTTTCTGGAGACTAGAAATCTACTCTGTAGGAATCAGCATGGGTTTCGAAAAAGACGATCGTGTGAAATCCAGCTCGCGCTATTCGTCCACGAGACTCAGAGGGCAATAGACACGGATTCCCAGTTAGATGCCGTGTTTCTTGACTTCCGCCAGGCGTTTCATTCAGTTCCCCACAGTCGTTTAATGAATAAAGTAAGAGCATATGGACTATCAGACCAATTGCGTGGTTGGATTCAAGAGTTCCTAGATAACAGAACGGAACATGTCATTTTAAATGGGGAGAAGTCTTCTGAAGTAAGAGTGATTTCAGGTGTGCCGTAGGGGAGTGTCGTAGGACCGTTGCTATTCACAATATATATAAATTACCTGGTGGATAACATCGGAAGTTCACTGAGGCTTTTTGCGGCTGATGCTGTGGTATATCGAGTTGTTGTAACAAGGCAAAATTGTACTGAAATGCACGAGGATCTGCAACGAATTGACGCATGGTGCAGGGAATGGCAATTGAATCTCAATGTGGACAAGTGCTGCGAATACATAGAAAGAAAGATCCCTTTTCATTTAGCTACAATATAGCAGGTCAGCAACTGGAAGCAGTTAATTTCATAAATTGTCTGGGAGTACGCATTAGGAGTGATTTAAAATGGAATGATCATATAAAGTTGATCGTCGGTAAAGCAGATGCCAGACTGAGATTCATTGGAAGAATCCTTAGGAAATGCAATCCGAAAACAAAGGAAGTAGGTTACAGTACACTTGTTCGCCCACTGCTTGAATACTGCTCACCGGTGTGGGATCCGCACCAGATACGAAAAAAAATGGTTCAAATGGCTCTGAGCACTATGGGACTCAACTGCTGAGGTCATTAGTCCCCTAGAACTGAGAACTAGTTAAACCTAACTAACCTAAGGACATCACAAGCATCCATGCCCGAGGCAGGATTCGAACCTGCGACCGTAGCGGACTTGCGGTTCCAGACTGCAGTGCTTTTAACCGCACGGCCACTTCGGCCGGCTACCAGATACGGTTGATAGAAGAGATAGAGAAGATCCAACGGGGAGCAGCGTGCTTCGTTACGGGATCATTTAATAATCGCGAAAGCATTACCGAGATGACAGATAAACTCCAGTGGAAGACTGTGCAGGAGAGACGCTTAGTAGCTGGGTACGGGCTTTTGTTGAAGTTTCGAGAACATACCTTCACCGAGGAGTCAAGCAGTATATTTCTCCCTTTTACATATATCTCGAGAAGAGATCATGAGGATAAAATCGGAGAGATTAGAGACCACACAGAGGCATATCGACAATCTTTCTTTCCACGAACAATACGAGACTCGAATAGAAGGGAGAACCGATAGAGGTACTGAAGGTATCCTCCACCTTACAGCTTCAGGTGGCTTGCGGAGTATGGATGTAGATGTAGAATTTGGAACAGTGCACCTGAGGAAGACATCCAACAACTCTATCAATCCATGAAAAACCGAATGAGTGTCTGCTTAAGAGCCAGAGAGGGACCAATGCGTTACTGACTTGCTGAATTCGTGAAGATGTTTCTCTTAAAGGAATCATCAGTTTTTTCTAAAATTGTACATACATGTTTGTCTGTCATGTGCATCGTATTCACAGATTTCCATCCCATTGCATGTTTCTTTCACGGTGCATTCTTTTTTTTTGTCTTAGAGTTATTTGAAAACAATAGCGTATCTGAAGTAATAAATTACAGTCGATGTACTTGTAATATCTTATTTGCATGATTTTATTGGAAATTTACTGCGCAGTTTATCATAACGACCAACTTGTCTCTCACATCTGTCTGCAGCCTAGATCTTTGTACAGTCTTGTGAAAATGGAAAATGGACGAATATTTTTCGAGGCACCCTGTGCACAGGAAACAGAGATGATGGCAACATGGAAAGGATTTGCCTGGTGAAATGCTAATGGTGCAAGAAGAGTTATAAGACAGGGAACAAAAATAATGGGCGCGGGGAAATGCTGAAGAGGTTTAAAGGCGAAAGAAAGAGAGATGTTAGGCAGAAACGAGAGAAGAAATACGGAGCCGTTACGCTGGAGACTTATTGCCGGATTCAGATTGGCGGTTTGGTGCCAGCTGAGGTCATTTAGCCGACCCGCAGAACACGAAGGCGCTGACGGAGGGGACAGGAGACAGTGGCTGGGGAGCGCTGCCGCCACAGCCTGCTAGCCAGCCCGCCAGACAGCCAGCGGCCACGCTCCACCAGTGCTAATGGCTGCCGCTGCCGCCGCCGCCGCCACCGCCTCCACCGCAGAGATCGATTCATCACCAGAAAGCAATAACGCCCTGACGGCCGCACCGCAACCTCAAATAGCTGTTCGACGCGCTGCTGGCGGCTCGTTCGGCTGTCCATCGGAGATGTTTCGTTTCCGGTCCATTTCGCACGCGCTTCTTCAAACATCTCCCCTCCGTAACAGTCACCACCGAGATAACAGAATAGCGCTGAGAGAGGTGGAAAAAATAATGTGGAAAACCTAAAATACAATGCATTATCGTTCCTAATATGGTGCAGGAAGACCCTTGGAATTCAAAACAGATTCCAGTCGGCTCGGAATGGATAAATACAAGTGCTGCATGGTTTTCAAGGGAGTCTTATACCATTCTTCAAGTAAAATAGTGGCAACGTCTCTTAACGACGATGGAGGTGGATGGCTGCCACACACCTTTCTCTCAAAAGTGGTTCACAAAGCATAAAGAATATTCAGATCTGGCTTTTGCGGCTGCCAGGCGAGATGAGAGAGTCATCCTGGTGCTCACAAAACTATTCATAGGCAATGCAAGCCGTGTGAGCAGAGGAACCGTCAACTTGGGACACAGCATCGCCATTGGCAAAGAAACATTTTTTACCTTGGGGCGGACCTGATCATCCGAAATGGCCACGTAATACTTGGCAGTAGTGTGAGCTTGCAGTATCCATGGAGCTCATGAATTACAACGATATGGCTGCCAAAATCATGACCAAACCCTCAACATGTTTCACTCATTCGACGTTGTAAAATGCCTTTTTTTTAAATAATAATATCAATATTTATATACGTGTTTGGAGAGGGATAGATTGATTTTGGATTGAGATTTTTACTTAAGTCGTAACTGGTACCTGAATTTTGGTTGCTGGCTCCTTGAATGATCAGCTTTTGCACCAGTTGTTGCCGTATTGCAGTTTGGAGGAAGTTATTGTTCTTTTAGGTTTAAAATACGACTCTTTTACTTACTTGGCCGTATTGCGGATAGCTTTGAGCCCACGTTTTCGTAGCTTTTCATACCTAAGAGACCACTGTTGTAAGTAAGTAAGATCAAACAGCAATCTGCTTTTCGTGAGAAAAGGAGATTGCTTGACACACAAACTTCCTTCAAACTACACGTCCTGCAATATCAAAATTGGTCAGTGGAGTTCAGCACCATACTATTGTACAAGAATATAATCCAATTATTGTAATTAAGAAATTATGAGAGGTTGTTACTTGTTGAATGAAAATTATAGAGAATGCATTTCTTTTCCTGTATTTTAGTGAACTATGTACACTTACAATTCTGTCGATTGATAGACGGCAACGACAATGAAGTTCACCTCCTTTTCCGAAAACAAGATATTTCTATTCTTCACTTCTAGAAAATTTGTACATATAAATGTTTGGCAACTCTTACACATACTTCACTCGGTTTTATCACTAGAATATCAATTTTCATTAAATGTAACAATATGTTCTGAGCGACGGCCTCTTTCCACAAGATACAGAGTAACAGTCTTTTTTTTTAATAAAATCAATTGTCTTTTTTTTTAGAGTCCATGCTCAAAGATTCTCTAATACTATCGTTGCGGGTATTGCGCTAAAGAGTTTGTTGCTGTCCAGCTGCGCTTCACTTCACTTCAAGTACTTTTTGAATCACATTTACATTTTCAGTATTTAAAAAACATTACCGAGCTTCTCAGAATAAAATCAGGTACAAATTAGTTAAAGAAAAAAAAACAGTGAACCACACATAACAATACAACGTAAACTTTGTCACAAGTTAAAAACACCATAAAACAAAACTAATTCGACCAAAAGACATTCATAAATTGCTCCATAGTCAAAGAGTTATGGCTTCGACACCACGTTTTCGTGTTAGAAGGCTTACGATTACTGGTAAGCAATTTTGAAATTCCAGCTCGCCCTGCAATTTTCCGCTTATGGAGCTCCCATCGTGTTGCTTTGGTGTTGACAAGGGTTCGCGAGCACGACATTGAACTCTGCAGTAACGTTTGTACACATCGTCCTCTTATTTCCTGTCACAATCCTCTTCAATGATCTTCTGTCACGATCACTCAGTAAGCGCCTTCCTCCGCGTTGTGATGTTCAAATGTTTAAAAGTGTGTAAATTCCTAAGGGACCAAATTGCTGAAATCATCGGTCCCTAGACTTACACACTACTTAAACTAACTTATGCTAAGAACAACACATACGCCCATGCCCAAGGGAGGTCTCCAACCTCCTACGGGAGAGTCCGCGTTGTGACTTGTCGGATGATGTTTTCCCACTGTCACCGCAAGCGGTGTAGATGTTCGACACGGTACCTCTTGAAACACCAAACACTTCGGCTCCCTTGGTTACGGAAGCACCCACCAGTAAATTTCCTACAAAAGGGTCCTGTTCATTTTCACAGTAAGACTAATGGTCTGCACGTAGCGTGCGAGACAATATGAAGTTCTTGCACATGTTATTTGAAGGTGCTGTAGGCTGAATAAAACCCAGCAGCAGGGGCAGCTGAATCACATTGTATTAAATTTGTGAACGTATATTCTGTAAGACTTAAGTAATACGATTGTCATTCATTCTAATATGAACTGTGATATATGTGATTTCATACTGGAACATCTGCAATATGTGTTAGTAGCAGTTTATAGCTTTATCTGCTTCACGTGTTGTGAAGAAAGAAAGAAAATCTAACAGCATCAATAATCTGGAACTCGTCCGATAATTTACTAGAATTTAGACGCTGAGCAATCTCATCTGTTATTTTACAGGCTCCCTTCAAGTGCAACGAACTCGCGACCTAAGCTCTGCATCTTCTCTGGGACAACAAAATCTTTACAAGATATCGAGTTATTGAAATGTAACAGAATCACTGCATCTACCTTTAAGTGTCAGCCACGACTAGAACCAACGCATGTCCTGCATTTCCAGTACAAATGGAGACAGTTGCATGTCATTTATTGTAACACCGAATAGGGTAAGCGAAGGAAGAACTGATGTTGAGAATGAGTGTTGATTTGGAAACAGGCTGATGTTATAACACCGATACTCCGCTATGTCAACACCTGAGTTGTTGGGAACTCCACAATACCCCTCACTTACATCAATTTCATTTCTCTCTCGTACCATTGTACCCACCTTTCCCTCACTACGTTGGATTGGAGGACGGGGACGATCACCGAAAGCTCGGTGCCGACTCCCGTCCCGTTGTGCTTCTGCTGCACACCGTTCAAAAATGGTTCAAATGACTCTGAGCACTATGCGACTTAACTTCTGAGGCCATCAGTCGCCTAGAACTTAGAACTAATTAAACCTAACTAACCTAAGGACATCACAGACATCCATGCCCGAGGCAGGATTCGAAGCTGCGACCGTAGCGGACGCGCGGTTCCAGACTGAAGCGCCTAGAACTGCTCGGCCCCACTGGCCGGCATGATGGTATCAACAAACTGGTCTCTCATTGCGAGAAATGTGTCCATTGCTAGGGTGAAGTAAATATGTAGACATGAAGAATAGATATCCAGAATGAGATTTTCACTCTGCAGCAGAGATTGCGCTGATATGAAACTTCCTGGCAGATTAAAACTGTGTGCCGGACCGAGACTCGAACTCGGGACCTTTGCCTTTCGCGGGCAAGTGCTCAACCAACTGAGCTACCCAAGCACGAGTCACGCCCCGTCCTCACAGCTTTACATCTGCCAGTACCTCGTCTCCTACCATCCAAACTTGCCCGCGAAAGGCAAAGGTCCCGAGTTCGAGTCTCGGTCCGGCACACGGTTTCAATCTGCCAGGAAGTTTCAAGAGTAGAGATGTTCAATGTTAAGAAACTTCTGTTTTATTTGAATTTGTTTATGATTATTCACACAAATAAACTAGAGGCATTACTTTTCAGCACACCCTGGGGTAAGGCTTACCCAGGCAATCGCGGCTCTGTCTCTGAAAACAGTTACTTCCCTAGCTGCTCACAGGACTTCAATGAAGCCTTAACCTCCCTTTTGGTTGGTCTGATGGGCAGTATTAGTACCCAGACTCCAAAGAGACCTCGTGACGCTAGTCCACAGAGACCTTTGTGAATGAAAATGGAAGTAGAAGTAGTGACAGACTGTAACCCATGGTAAAAAATGTGATTATTGTCGTTAAACGTGTAGAAGGATCTTTTGAGAAACCGTCGCCTCTCTACACCCATAAAGCTCTAAACTGACTTGCAGGGCAACTTAAATCTACGAAGAGGCTGTGCAGTGGTACACACCTGATGGAAGAACTGAAAGCTACCGAAGTCAAAAAGTTCTTGCTGTGGCCACCCACTTCATACTTTGTAGCTCCTACTGCGTCGGCATCCCACTTCACGTCCAAGCAACACAGGAGGCCTGCATCACAGGGTGTATATTCAGCAGGTAAACCTACATTGTCTGCGTTGTCAAAACAAATACTTACCAGCGACCGCAACACAATGGCTGCCAGAGAGCCTGCAGAACAACTTCACCAGAGGTCGCAGCTAGCCCAGGAACTACTTTGATACGCCAGACCGTTACCGCAAATAGTTCGGGCAAATACATCCGCCAACGGGCTTTATAAGAAGGGGCACTGCCGGCAAAATGCAGTTCGACGCACCGCTTGGAAGGATACAGCACTGCCGCCTAAGGAGCCATGGCCAGATGCCTCTTCTAGCTGGCCAATCGCTTGTAGATGGACTTGGTATGGTCGACGATCCTCTTGACGTTATAGAATTGTTTATTGTGTACACTTCCCATAAAGAGTCGGGCCTTTTCTATTATTATTATTTGTTATTTTGCATTTGTGTCGATCCACAATTGGGATCGAGTCACTTGTACTTTTGGAAATTGCATTGTTGTTTTCTTCTGCTGAGTCCAATAAATTGCTCTCGGACTTGTGTTTTGCACACTTTTTTTCTGCTAGTGCAGATACCTCAGCGGCGACAAGCTGGTTCACGAGTTTCCCGCACTTGCTCGGTTGTTGTCCGCAATGGCAGTAGGTATTACGGGTGTTGATGAATCCTTGGTGCAAGTCATAGCGCTGTTGGAATGTATTCAACAAAGAAACGAGCTTATTATTCAGCGTTTACAGACGATGTCTACCCTCCTTTTTAAGGTGACTTTGCAGGAGTCCCACCCAGCTTCCCCACTTTTTGGGCTATGTGCCGCACCCCCTGCATTTCCCAAGTTCGACAAATCGGTCATGGGGAAACTACATGGCTCGTCCGGAGAAACACTTTAATGCTCATGATGTCACTGGTGACGTTCAGTGTCTCACATTTTTTCTCGCACAGTCATTCAGGGAATGGATTACTATGCTGGTAGATCTCTCTCATGACTGTCGTTTTTTCTGTGGCAATCGCCATTGCAAGCAGTCTTATGGTTCACTGCTCATTCGTGATATGATTCTTGTCCATATCCCTGATGATACCTTATGGACTGAGCTTCTGAAGCTGAAAGATCCCTCTTTAGATACATGTTTATCAATTATCCGCACTAATGAGTGCTCTGATTCCACACTGCAGGCCACGGCGCAGGTCTTCACTACCTGGTCCTCATTACCATTACCACAGCTGCCACAGCGGTGCTGGGGGTCCCCTTCTGAGGCCACACCTGCCCTCCAGGAACAGGGCACTGGTCCCAACCTGCGCCAATGGCGGCCACAGCTGCAGCATCAGCAGCAGCAGTGACAACGGTGGCCCTCCTGTAGTCAATGCTTTGTCACACATCAGAGACAAGATTGTCACTTCTGGAGGGAGACCTGTTTGGCCTGAGGAAAACAGGGTCACATAGCCGAGTTCTGTCGGTCGTCATGGTTGATGGACATGGACCACACTTCTATAGGCGCCTCCGACTCCGTGGTGGGTGAGATGGGCCCACTGCAGCCCTTCGTGCAGTCGTTTCTTACGCACACGACGGCAGCGATCACTCTGACTGTGCAGTTAAATGGCACTCGTCTCCCTTTTCAAGGGGATATGGGGTCCTCTGTGACCATCATCGATACGGATTCCCACCTTCTGGTTGGTTCACCATCACTTTGTCTGTTCCATAATTCCCTGAAGAGCTACAGTAACGACATCATCTGACTAGAGGGGTGGTTCTTGGCTTGGGAGCAGTACCTCGCTCACGATGTCACAGCCTGGGTTTTGGTCCTTGGCACCCCCAAGGTCACCAACTTGTTGGGCACAGATCTTTTTCCCTTACTGGGCCTTGAGATACATATCTCGGACCCAGCCATTCAGTCATAGTCGGCAGACAGTCACTTGCAGCAGCTTCTGGGTGATTCCCCAGATGTGTTCTCTGTTACATCTCCGGAGGTCTCAAGGTTCTAAGCCGATATCTACTCCCCCCCCCCCCCCCCTTGAGCGACCCTGAATTTTGACAGGGCTCATTCGGTACCATTGGCCCTGCAATACAAACTACATCAGGAGCTTAGGTGCTACACTCATTGTGCTCCTTGAGAAGCTGAACAGATCTCTTCTCATTTGTGGGGATTTTAAGGCCACTATTAACGCTCAATCTGTTATATACTCCTATCCGATACCCAAGGTTGATGACATCCTGTCCTCGTTCGCTGGCAGCAAGATGATTGCCTAAATCGACCTGTGGGACACTTACATCCAGTTGCCTTTGGACGAGTTGTCATAAGCGATCTCAGTAATGAATACCCCTTTTGGGCTATTCTGTTACAACCACCTCCTATTTGGGGTCGCCAGTACTCTAGCCCTTTTCCAGCGAAAATGGGAAACATTGACATGAGACTTCCCAGGGACAGCTAACTACCTTGATGACATCTTAGTCACTGGTGTCTCCACCCCAGACTTGGCCCAGAACCTCCAGTGCCTCTTCCAGGTTCTTTAGGGTGCTGACTTATGTGGCAACAAGGAGAAACGTCTTTTTTTGTTCCTTAGGTGACCTACCTTGGCCATGTTTTGAGCACTAATGGCATTTGACCGACGCCCCAGTATGTTGAGGCTATTCAGCAGCTGCCACCATCAAAGGATATCTCCCAGCTCAAGTCAGTCCTGGATGAACTCAATTACTACCTTCGTTTTATCCCAAATACCGTGGCTCTGGCAGAACTATTTCACCGCCTCCTCCATTAGAATGTTCCCTGGGACTCGCCGCCAGCTTGTGATAGAATGTTCTGCTGTCTGAGGTCTTCTCTCCAGACACTGGCTTGTCCCTTATGACCCTACCAAGTTTGTCACCTTGGGTGACGATGTGACAGACTATGGTGTGGGGGCCATCTTGTCTCACATCATCGAAGGAGTCGACCATCCAGTGACCTTTATCTCGAAAACGTTGTTCCAGCTCAGCAGAAGTATGGCCACATTAAGAAGGGGGCCTTGACCATCATCTTTTGGTTTAAGAAATTCTAAGATTTCACCTACGGCCGTATCTTCACCTTACACACCGATCACAAGACTCTGGTCTCGTTGTTTGGCTCTATGGCAGTCATCCCCACGAGGACTGCTCGCCTTCTCCAGTGCTGGGCATTGCTCCCCACATAATATTCCTAGGACATCCGTTTTTGGGCCACAGCTCCCCATGCCAAAGCGGATCTGCTCTCTCATTCCCAGTGGGTGCCGACCCTGAGTTTCATGCTGACCTGGTTAACTGTTTCCACCGGGATGACGCCACTGCCGAGGCAGTAGCTGATTTTCCACTGGATCCCAAGCTAGTTACATATAAAACAGCAGATGACCCGACTTTCAAGGTGCTGATGTACCACATTCAGCATGGGTGGCTGTCAGACTATCATCAGCTGCTGCATCTGGAGGTCTGGCCCCAGTGGCACCGCTGTATGGACCTGTCTGTCATAGATGGAGTCCTCCACATCTTGGATGATAATGATTGTTGGCAGGTGGTGCTGCCGCCCTCCCTCCATCAGCAGGGCTTGGAGCTCCTGCACATCAGTCATTGGTGGATTGTACTGATTAAACATTTTGCCTGCCAGCATGTCTACTGGAGGGGATGGACGCCATAATCACCTGCATGGTGGCCTCATGTCCCTGTCAACAGTACCAGTCGGCGGCCCCTTGCTGCCTGTTCCCGTGACTTCCTGCTTCTTCTCCTTGGTCCTGTCTGCACTTGGATTCTGTGGGCCATTGCTCAGCTCCTCCTGGCTTGTGGACGCAGCCAGCGGGTTACCTTATGTCTTCTGCATGTCCTCTATGACCTCCACCCATATTATCATATGCATATTTGCCACTGAGGGCCTTCCAGAGACGTTGGTGACTCACAACAGTCCTCAATTTACATCTGCTGTATTTACCTCCTTCTGCACCTCCCAGGGCATACAGCTGATTTATGCGACTCCCTTTCATCCTGCCTCTAATGGATTAGCCGAACGGTTTGTCTGTACATTCAAAGTCTAGATGCCAAAATTGCATCCCCAACACTCCCTGGACGACGCCATTACGAATTTTCTTTCCTCCTACCGATCCACTGTTAGGGATGGATGATCCTGAGGTGAAAAACTTCAAGGCCGCCCTCATCAGTCCTCTTTGTCTCTCCTGTTTCCGTCGCTTCCCTGCCATGCTCTTCCGAATTCGACACAGCCCTGTTGTTCTCTACAGGATCCAGTCTGGGCAATGGTGTTCACCCGGCAAAGTCCCCAGTGGGTCTCCACTAGCGTATCGTCACTAATCCTCTGCACTATGGTGGCAGTCATCCTCGACGACGGCATGGTGTGCCAGATGCACACCAACGAGCTTCGCCCCTGGTGTGGACCACTGTTGGCTCCTCCGCCGTCTCCATGGCTGTCAGCCCTCGAGGATCACGGTTCACCTCTCCTCGCCTGACCGCCACATCCGACGTCGCCGGCAGTCACACCCCAGGTGACTTAGTAGATAGTGTCGGAAGTTCCATGCGACTTTTCGCGGATGATGCTGTAGTATACAGAGAAGTTGCTGCATTAGAAAATTGTAGCGAAATACAGGAAGATCTGCAGCGGATAGGCACTTGGTGCAGGGAGTGGCAACTGACCCTTAACATAGACAAATGTAATGTATTGCGAATACATAGAAAGAAGGATCCTTTATTGTATGATTATATGATAGCGGAACAAACACTGGTAGCAGTTACTTCTGTAAAATATCTGGGAGTATGCGTACGGAACGATTTGAAGTGGAATGATCATATAAAACTAATTGTTGGTAAGGCGGGTACCAGGTTGAGATTCATTGGGAGAGTGCTTAGAAAATGTAGTCCATCAACAAAGGAGGTGGCTTACAAAACACTCGTTCGACCTATACTTGAGTATTGCTCATCAGTGTGGGATCCGTACCAGGTCGGGTTGACGGAGGAGATAGAGAAGATCCAAAGAAGAGCGGCGCGTTTCGTCACTGGGTTATTTGGTAACCGTGATAGCGTTACGGAGATGTTTAATAAACTCAAGTGGCAGACTCTGCAAGAGAGGCGCTCTGCATCGCGGTGTAGCTTGCTCGCCAGGTTTCGAGAGGGTGCGTTTCTGGATGAGGTATCGAATATATTGCTTCCCCCTACTTATACTTCCCGAGGAGATCACGAATGTAAAATTAGAGAGATTAGAGCGCGCACGGAGGCTTTCAGACAGTCGTTCTTCCCGCGAACCATACGCGACTGGAACAGGAAAGGGAGGTAATGACAGTGGCACGTAAAGTGCCCTCCGCCACACACCGTTGGGTGGCTTGCGGAGTATCAATGTAGATGTAGATGTAGGTGGACCCTTCGGCAAGCCCCCTACACCCATTGAGATGGATCTGTGCCTCCAATCGCCCCTTGTCTCCTGTCACCCGTGGCCCCGCCTTCCACTCACCGCTAGGGGGGGGGGGGGAGATGTCTGCTGTGGTCACTCACTTCATACATCGTAGTGCCTACTGCATCGGCATCCCGCTTCATGTCCGACCAACAAGGGATACCAGCATCACATGGCATATATTTACCAACCTATGTCGTCTGTGTCCTCAAAACAAATACTTACCAGCAACCACAACATAACACAACCCCAGGTCTCCACAACGGCCGCCAGGGACAACTACCTATTCATGGAGCCTGCAGAACAGGTTCACCAGTGGTCGCAGCTAGCCCAGGACCTACTTTGTTACGCCAGGCACGTGATCCCAAGTAGTTCCGGCAGATACCTCCGCCAACGGGCTTTATAAGGTGGCTCACTGCCGGCAAAAGGCAGTTCGACACACCGCTTCGAAGGATGCGGCGGTGCCGCCCCGGCAGCCACGGCCAAACGCCTCTTCTAGCTGGCCAATCTCTTTTAGATGGACTTGGTATAGTCGATGTCTTGATATTGTAGAATTGCTTATTGTGTACGCTTCCCGTGAAGAGTCGGGTCTTTTCTGTTATTATTATTTGTTATTTTGTATTTGTGTCGATCCGCGGGGATCGAGTCGGTTATTCTTTTGGAGACTGTATTATTGTTTTGGTTTGGTGTGCCCGATAAATTGTTTTCGGACCTGTGTTTTCCGCATTTCTATTCTGCTGGCGCAAATACTTCTAGTAGTGATTCTCCAGCTGAAAGAGGTTCCCACTCAATGGTCTGAAGATGACCACAGCAGTGGTCGAAACCGGTAACCTTAATAAATATAAATCGTGATCAAGACTGTTTTTAATAGTAAATAGAAGAATATGTCATGAGGATGACGAAAATGAAGCTGGTTAGATGAGATTAGAAAATCTGCAAGGACGACGTGTAATCGCGTAATTGGAGATCGCAATATGTGTAGAGGAGGACTTAATCCAGCAATCGTTATCTGATGATTATGTTAGCTACGGCAGAGCTAATCATTCGTCATAAACAGTACAAAAATATAGTAGAATTTCTGTGGACATCAAAACAGAAGCGCCAATCCGAAGCATGCTTCGGTGAAAATAAAATATTTGCATGCGTATACATTGAATACACGAGTTATTTCAAGTCGTAATTGTTAAAATGAAAATCCCTTCTCACAACACTTGAAAGTTAAGCATACGAGTATAGTATAGTCGTGTAGTTGGTATTTTTCACTATTCCATTATTGAACAAAGACTCGTGTGCACAAAACGTTTCAAAACTGCACATAGTGCAGTTAGGCTCCCTGTGTGGTTCACGTGGCAATTAAACCGAGGATAGAAATGACGAATTCATCACAGCACTCGCGCTGAAGAGTGCGTAAGTGCCTGCGACAACGCGAGGACAACCGGCAATTTGCGCGTAATTGTTTAATATGTCACCTGCGATTCCACGAAATGCATTGCGCAGTGTTGTGGATGCGCCGCACCTATCGGACGCAAATGTGCACCCTAAAGTGATGGAAATGGCTGTATTCGTGCTGAGTGCAGAGCGCGCGTCTCTTTTGTGTATTATCGTTCGCACAGATGCATTCAGTGAATTCGCAGACAGCCTGACCACATTGTTTCTACAACATAATTTCACATTGTTTCAGTCATAGTAATGGTAAATGGGACCACAGTTCACTGGATAGCTCGTCTACATTTATTCACCCATATTAAGGTGTTATTTGTAGCAAAAACTTTATACGAATTGATTGGTCAATGCAGCTCCAGAAACCAATAAAGAAATACAGTCACTGCAAAATACATTCAGCACATTAGGCATTCAATCCTCTGACCCTGTTCAAAACTGGTAACTCTGGTCCCTGTGCACATAACGAATATGTTAAATTGTCTTACCTCTAAAGCAGCAACGATTTAAGGAGTTAGGTTCTTGGTCTCTCATGAAAAAAAAATAGAAAATAAAAAATAAAATAAAATAAAAGTGTCCTAGTTACAGGCTCAGCAGTGTGCAATGCTGTCCGTAATAATTTGAGATGTACATGAAATACTTTTGGCTGATAAATTAAAATATTTCAGAAAAATCCAACATCTTTAACAAACATATGACACTGTCAGGGAGGCGGTACTGATTGTGGTGATTTACTAATACTGACTTTTTAGTGGAATTGATTTCCAAGTTAAGTCTGGCTTTCTAAAACATCTGACAATTCAAATTACATTACTCAGAAATATTACATTCTTTCTGCTAATTGATTCACAAACTATGAGACTGATACAGCAAGTACTATCTAACCTCACAAAAAAGGATGAATACAAATCATCAAATTACATATACCTGTGTTAACAAATCATAGAAACATTACAAAAGGGAAATATCTAATTAGCTCTTACATCAAATCAGTTTACGTACATTTTGGGGTTACTCAACCATTGACAGTTATCAGCCGACTCATCTACACTAACGTGCTGGCAAAACGAAAGTCATAATTATTTAACATCTTTACCTTGCTTGCTTGGAGACTTTTGCTTCCACCTTTCGATTTCCAATACTACATGTACTCATAATTCCTACATTAATCTATCAGTTGGTGGATTCACTGAGCACACCACAAAAACTGCCTAATCCATCCTCTTTCGCTTACAGACAGCTACCCAATACTGTGTGCCAATCTTGCGGTCGTGCACTGTCAGCGATCCGCTTTATAGAGTCTATCAGAGACATACATATTTTATAATGTAACAGTTTCATTTAAATTTACGTCAGTATTATTATCACATTCGGGTGCCACATACAAGTGTACCCCAGTAGACTCGTTTCGATCTCCAGTGGAGTGCACGTTCATAATTAAAACGTTTCTTACGTATAATGCATTAAATTTTTCTTTTAAACCGTCATTACCCTCCGAAATCAGCCCGTTCATAGGCAACAGATTACAGGTAGTCCTCTAACGCAGAGTTAGGACTAGCGCTCAGATATCTTATCACACTAATGGGAACTGTGTGTATTTTTGTGAACAATGTATCAGCAGTGGATGATGTATTCTGTTTACTGGGTACAGGCTGAAAAACGTCTGGCTTGTTTTGCAGGGCCAGCTTTTAGCAGCCAAGCTGTAAAACTCGCTTCATAAATCTTCCAGCAAGGTAGCCATAAAATTGTGCACCAACCTGCCGGACCCACCATTTTATGGACCCAAGGACAGTCGCAAACGTTTGACAGTTTCCTCGGCCCCTTTCGGCTGCTTTTAGCGTGAGCACATATCAGGAAATGGGACAGTATGAGGCCCAATAAAAGAACAGTCTTGGAGAGAGCGTCAGAACCGATTAAAACCGTCTGGGGGGGGGGGGGGGGTTGTTTTGCAGGTGCCTTAGGGAAATCTTACGAAGCACGAGAGCAGAAGAGATTCATCGATAAGGTAAAATAAAAGAAGAGGTTTGAAGGGTAGTAAAGTTTATACCTTTGGCGGAACTGGAGGGGGGGGGGGGGAGGGAGTTTTCCCAGTTGCAGACATGTAAGCATTATTGCAGTTTCATGAGGATCATCTGAGCGAATAACTATAATCAGTTTCTTGCGAAAACATGTAAGCATTATTGCAATTTCATGAGGATCATATGAGCGAATAACTATAATCAGTTTCTTGCGAAAACCACCCAACGTTAATACTGAAAAAATCACAAAAAATCGTCAAAAATAAATCATTTTTAATCTGACTAACATTACGTTTTTAAATAAGTTTTTAAACTCTTGTGCTTCGGTTGGCAGTTCCCAATGCCAGACACACTGTATGAGAAATAAAATATTGCACGTGCAAAAACCAGATTAAAATTTAAAAAAACAACAATGTTAATGTGTTATAGCATTCAGAATAACAGTTAATTGCCTCTGTTAAAAACTTGTGCTTCTTGAAGGCCGATAGATTGGGCACATAGTAAGAAAAATTCGGAACGCCACTTCGTGACAACTCGAAAAAACTATTCTCAGTAGTTTTCTAATTTTTATGGAACTGATGTCACTACCCAGTCTTCCGCTAAATGATGAACTAATTTCAAAACTTCTGTTTCGTTTAGGGTCAGAGAGTAGTTGTGTAATTGTTTAAGATATTAAATTGGCCCATTTACCAAATCCGTGAAAGTATTTTTAAACATGCCCCACGAAGGTACCATTCTCATGGGGTTGGGGGGGGGGGGGAGGGTCTCTCCCACTTAAGGGCGGAAAAACACTAACCAAATGAGATCTTAGGTACAGAAAAGTGCTCTTCTTCTTCCCAGGTGCTGACTTTTCCAGCTACTAGGTCATCGACATCCTTTTTCACTGTCTCCTTATTCTACTAATCTCCAAATCTGGCATTGCGTATCTCTGCAGATTTGATTCTCTGCTCGGCGTTGAGCACTAACGTAGCGTCCAGGAATGGTGCCAACACGATATACTTATAGGTTTTCAAATACAGGTAAGTTTCGTTAGCAAAGATATTCGGCCTTATTCTTAATTCATGCCCATATTAGTCAACATTATAACTGTTTTCTTAAACTTACCGGAATAGAGTTCAAACTCTTCATGACGATTAACTGTGTAGCCCGAACAGAAGTGAATGCTCACTTAACAGTGGACTTCTCACGACTGACATGGACCAAAGTAGAATGGCGAGGGAAAAAAAAAGATACAACAGGCGTGTGCCTATGCAGCTCCAGAACAGTCAGCATCTGCCTTCAAACATTCGAAAATGTAAATCAGACCTGTCCAACGTTGGGGAAAGTTCCCTTACCCTTCACCTATGACCAATGGCACCGAATGGAGGAAAACCACTTCTCCAAAAGATACATCAGGAGGTAGGCCTAACAACTGTAAGATCTTCACTATCAAAAATCTATGGTCCTTCGTGAGAAGAATGCACATGAGAGACTTGCGGCAGCCGGCATTATGACGTGCACTAGAAAAGAGTAGTTACACGCGTTTAAGAAGAGAAAAAAAGTTCGTCAGTTGACGCCTTCGCCGCACTGATACTTCAAGAACAGTACCAGTCAAAATCTTCATCTGTGTGCGCATGGTGTCTATAGCTGCTGTAGTAAATGCTAGTGTGCTGAACTTAACGACTAAAGTAGCTTTCGCATGACATGGACTGCCACATAGTTCTATGGAACTTGGACTATACATAGAAAGAACTGCTACAGTATAGTATGGAAGGTAACTGGAAGAAATAGGCCACGAGACGAACAGAAATGACAGTTTCATTCAAAGACATGAATTACACTACAGTCACTGCGATTTATGGCCATGGCCATCTTGGTGACCGACTAAGCTTGTCGAAATGTTTATGCCTAGCAGTTGGCTCGTGTTGATGCATCCACGTGCTTGAGCAATGCCGGGCTGCAGAGACTCATAAGAATTTTCTCTTTTCTGTTTCCTTACTGTCTTCACGCATAACAGCACCTTCATCTTCTCTAGTGCTACAGATCAAACTATTCTCCCTACCATTACCTTCCTGTATATTAACTGCTAACTTGGCAGCCTTTCATCATAGTACACAGTCTGTCTGTTTTCCTGTTCTCCCCTTCCCTTACAGAAGACTGAACCCTTTTCAAGCTACAACCCATTTGTTCACTATTCCATTCTCTTTTGGTGTTATCATTCCAAAACTGACAACCTCTGTTTCTGTCTCCATTCCCAGTATTTCCCACATATATACGATTATACTGTCACCAGTTAAGTGTCTGTATCTGTAACCACTGTATCCGCACCAATTAGGGCCCTCGCAGTTGCGGTCTTTGTTTCCCTCGTAACCGTTGTCATAAAATTGTCTTTCTGTGCCCCCCCAGGCCCTCATAGCTGTTCCTCCTCTTCTCCTTCTATCAACTTCTGTCATTCGTACAATTTTTTTTTTATCTTGGTATTGGTTTCCTTGATTACGCCATCCAGGATTGCCATGAAAATTTCTATCATCACCTCGGTTCCCACTATCTGTTTCCCACATTTTTTCTCAGATATATTCCAAATTACAATTTCACATACTAATATATCTTCACACTTCCGTGGTATCCTTCTATTAACAATCATTAACAAATGTCCTCCAGGAACGTCCACGTTAATATGCTCTAATTTCCTATTCGGAAATACACTTTCATTTTTCTGTTATCCCCAAATCTGTATGGAGTTTCATCTAAGAATTCATTATAGAGTTTCATCTGGCAACCCTGCGGAAAATATTTTTCTAAAAACTGTTCTAAAAATTCTTCGAAAGTATTACATCCTGGAACAGCTCTAATCACTGCACTTCGTCCGTCTCCTATACGCCGATGTTCTGCAATTCCGATGTTGTCAGTTTCTTATATGCCTGTGGAATCAATTTTCTTCTTGAATTCACGAACATAACCTGTTGAAGGCATCCCTTACGATCACATTTTTCATTATCGATTCCTATATCCTCGAAACATTCCAGTCTGACGGGAGAATACCGTTAAGTTGACAACAGCTCCCTACTTTCTATCAAATTTTTTACGTAATTGGGTTTTTATTTTTCCTGCCTTTTGTACTTCTAGTTCAGAAAGTTGCTTTTTAATGGAAACCCCCAATGTTTCTTTCTTCCGTCATCATTACTATCCATCATTTCGTTTACTTGTATTTCTAAACTCTGCGTACTTCCATTAGTATCATTTTTCGTCAGCTCTGTCAGCTTCTGGAGTCTGTTTACTGACTGGACCAGCAATGTACAAACTTAGATCTTTTTGTGTTCCTAGTCCTGTATCTGCAGCTTTCATCTCGCAGTCGATCCTGTTCTCTAGCGAAACCGCCCTTTCGTCCATAGTGTCCGTATCTTCTTTCAACGCACCTATTTTCCCATGTAAAAATTCTATCTCCTTCATGCTAACTTGCTGTTCGCTGATTGCATTTCCGATTTCTGTGCGTATATTTTACTTTTTCTTTTCGATCTCTGTGCGTCTTGTTACGTGGTTAAGTCAGCGCCGACACGCCAGTCGGGAACGACAGAGAAGAGAAGGTTGTGAGAAGAGGTCAGCCAATCACTTGGTGACCGTCCTCTCTCCAGGACGACAACGCGACAGTAGTGGGCCCTGGGTGAAGCCGCGCCCGACTGGTGGCAGTCCACTTCGATAACAGCTTCAGCGTTAGGCACTCCGTTAGCCGACGCATCGTAGCCACTTCATTAGCAATCTCTGCGTAGCTTAGCTAGAGATCACCGTCACTGCAGTTCATTTGACAGCCTTTTGTTAGAAGCGGTTGCTAGCACCTGAAGTGTTACTTGTGTCTGTCTTTTCTGAAGAAGACTTATTATTTAGTATGTCGCCTTTTGCTTGCGAAACGTCTATGTAACTGCACTTGTGGATGATCACGTATAAAGGACTACTATTACTCTTAGATCAAAGCTATGTATTTGTACGAGGGTCACTCCAAAAGAAATGCACACTATTTTCATAAAAATACAGTTTTCATTCTGCATGTTTGAAAGTTTTACAGTGTGTAGATACAACCTTCCCGCTTGTTATCAAACTTAGTTCAACTTGTTCCCGTGAGTGGCGCCATCACAGCATGTCTTCAAGATGACTGCTACACTTGACGTTCGTCAGAAGCAACGTGCTGTCATAGAATTACTGTGCTGTGAAAACGAGATAGTGGTAAACATCCACAAGAGGTTGAAAAAGGTGTATGGAGATGCTGCTGTCGTTCGCAGTTCAGTTAGTCGGTGGCAAGCAGATTACGTGATGAAAGCGGGCACGGCAATATTGAGGATTGTCCCCGCAGCGGCAGGCCTCGTACTGCAAACACTCCAGACAATGTGCAGAGGGTTAACGAATTGGTGACTGCTGACAGACGCATCACAGTAAACGAATTGTCACGCTACGTTGGGATAGGGGAAGGAAGTGTTTGCAGAATACTGAAAGTGTTGGCGTTAAAAGAGGTTTGTGTCAGGTGGGTTCCCAGGATGTTGACAGTGGCTGACAAAGAAACATGAAAAACGATATGCAGCAAACTTTTGGAACAGTACGAGAATGGTGGAGATGAATATCTTGGAAGAATCGTGACAGGTGATGAAACATGGCTCCATCGTTTTTCATCAGAGACGAAGAGGCAATCAATGGAGTGCCATCATGCAAATTCACCCAAAGAAAAAAAAAATTCAAAACCACACCTTCTGCTGGAAAAGTTAGGGCTACGGTGTTTTTCGATTCCGAAGGACTCTTGCTTGTGGACATCATGCCAAGTGGAACCATCATAAATTCTGATGCATATGTGACGACAGTGAAGAAACTTCAAGCTCGACCGAGTCGTGTTCCACCACATCGGCAAAAGTAGGATGTTTTGCTGCTGCATAATAATGCACGGCTACATGTCAGTCAAAAAACCATGGAAGAGATCACAGAACTCGGATGGACAACACTGAAACACCCACCTTACAGTCCTGACCTGGCTCCATGTGACCATCATTTCTTTGGGAAACTGAAAGACTCTCTTCGTGGAACAAGGTTTGAAGATGATGACTCCCTTGTGCACACTGCCAAACTGTGGCTCCAACAGGCTGATCCAGAATTTTAGCGTGCGGATACACAGGCGCTGGTTCCCAGATGGCGTAAGGCAGTTGACAGGGATGGAGATTATGTGGAGAAATGAAAATATTGTTCCTAAAGGGTGTATCTACACACTGTAAAACTTTCAAACATGTAGAATAAAAGATGGATAAAAAAAATAGTGTGCATTTCTTTTGGAGTGACCCTCGTTTTTGTCTTGTAATAAAACTCATGAATACGAGTTGTTTGATTGTTTGTCTAGCGGCCTGAGTATGCAGGTTTCCTAGACACAACAGCACTATTTTACTATTTGAAGTCTAGCGGCCTGAGTATGCAGGTTTCCTAGACACAACAACGCTATTTTACTATTTGACAATTTGTATTTAGATCTTACTGCTAACATTATTTTCATGAGTTTAGTGATTTCGCCGATTTCACTTGTTTTTGGTCCTGTCTTTACATTAGCTTTACGATTCTGATTCAGCACTGAAAATGTTACTTCTTCTTGATCGAAATAGTTACTCTTCCGTTTCACGTTTTCGTCTGCGAGCGCACTTGCAACGTAACTTACATGTCTACAGTTTTCTGTTTCATTAAAAGCTTTCACTTCCGTAGCAGTATTTTTTACAATATCGTCCCCATACACTCGTTCTGTTTCCGCTATGCTATGCTGCCGCAGCGACTCCATTGTCAGTACACTAGACGCTATTGTCACCATCGTTTTAAATTTTCTGACACAGGTCAACAATTCCTATTTGTCACTGTTTGATTACAAGACTCGAGACATAGTTAATTATTTTCCTGTCCATACGGTCATCATGTATAACGTGACTGTCAGGATTTAATACAAAATATGTTAATTTATTGAAATATGAGGGTGAAGACATCGGTCTGCCCAACGCAGTGTTACAATGAAATTTCAGTATGCGTGGTAATAATATTCTGCTGCTGGGTTCACATACTGACAGCTTGCAAATTAAGTGAAACAAAACAGCTGCAACAAATGGAAGGTCGACATGGAACAGATAAAGAGTTTGGCAGCATCGTTGTATCACATAACGATTTAGTAACGTCATATTTACAACAATGGCTGTTAACAGCGTGTAGCGTTGCGCAGTTGGAGGTGAGCCGCCAGCAGTGGTGGATGTGGAGAGAAACATGGCGGAGTTTTGAGAGCGGATGATCTGGACATGTGTCCATCAGAGACAGTAAATTTGTAAGACTGAATGTCATGGATATATATATATATATATATATATATATATATATATATATATAATGACTTTTGAACACTATTAAGGTAAATAAATTGTTCTCTATCAAAATCTTTCATTTGCTTAGTATGCCTATCAGTAGTTAGTGCCTTCAGTAGTTAGAATCCTTTATTTAGCTGGCAGTAGTGGCGCTCGCTGTATTGCAGTAGTTCGAGTAACGAAGATTTTTGTGAGATAAGTGATTCATGAAAGGTATATGTGATTGTCAGTCAGAGCCATTCTTTTGTAGGGATTATTGAAAGTCAGATTCCGTTCGCTCAGTTTAAGCATAATCATTTATAATTTTTCTAAGGGGACATTCCAACACCTCTAAATTTCTGTTTAATAGTTTCCATGTTTGGACCTTTGATGCAATGAATTTTTTTCTCAGGGTCTTGCACATCATTAACTGTCTCAGTTAACATGATGGTTGATGTTTCTAATACTCTGATAGAGTGAAACAAAAATCTGAAATTTCCAAATACGTGAGACAATCCATTTTTTAGTGTATTGTCGTTGAGTAAGAAATGAAGAATTTTATATGAAGAAACGTCGGCCTTATTTAGCTCGTGATTCACTGATTTAAAATTTTCGATGCTATTTGCATAATACACTGCTGCTTCCAACAATGTCCGCCAACGAGTAACTAAGGTTCAAAGCACAAATGCAAGAGCTGGATTTTTGGCTCTCAAGAAATCAGTTCTTGTTGGCGTTTCACAAACGCCTTTTTGCTGTCTGAGATCAATTTCTGCACTTAATGATACAATGTGCAAATGCGCTCACTTATTCTATGTAAACCATGTACTATACAAGTTACGTATATTATGTGTGGGATGGTTGCAGAAAGGCTTTCGGTTGCGTTCATATGTGAAGCAGCAGAGTAAAACACTATCAAATTTCAGCCCATTCGGCCATAAAAACTGCACAGAGTCACTGAATAAGCGAGACGTTGCCACGTATGGTTGTTGATATTTTCGAAAACACCACTTGGAAACTAATTCGTCATTTTCTAGCACACCTACCACAATATTTACCACTTTCTTAATGCTTAATTCTAGTGATTCGTCAATGTTTACGCTTTTTTTTTTTTTGTTTTCACACTCTGGTCTGATTTTTCTTAGCAACAATCGATGTTTTGGTGTCGCACCTTATTGATACACACATACACCCCCCCCACACACACACACACATTAATTGTGTGTGTGTGCGTGTGTGTTCTTTCAGACACTTTATCAATCAGTTGCGACGACCAAAGATCCATTCTTTCAGTGTGGATGCACATCAAGCCCCATCTCTTGCGGGATGAGTGAGGGGTTCATTGGTATGTGAAACTACGCTAGAGCGTGTAAGGGGTTAGGAATTTGTGTGGGGTGGGTAGTGTGCTCGGATGGCCAAGGCGGTTAACACGACCGCTTGCTTTGAGCTGGAGAACCGGGTTCCAGTAGTAGCCTGGAACAAATGTTCAGCTGTTACTATCGATTCATTTTTATGCCCATATGTAGCTAAATTCATTGAATGCCCTTAAATAGATTATATGTGTATTATATCGTAGATGTAACATGCGCCTTGTGCACTGATTATTCATTAGTAGGGAGTATCGTGAGATATCGATGTAGGGTATCGTGAATTTTTGAATTTATGTCTGTTCAGTACAAAAACGTCGGCGAGGACGTTGTTAAAGAGATACAAAAAGTCAGTTGAAATGCGTGTTAACTGAATGGAAAAGGAACTTTCCAGAGGAAGGAGTCAAATAGAAAATCGCCGATGAAACTTAAATATTATAATATCAACTACGTATTTTATTAATCTGTCATCCAGGTTTCAGTTACCACGATACGGGCTTAACAGGAATTCTGGATGCTGTTAGCAAGCCTTCTACATGGTCAACACTATTTCACGCCTCCACCACGAGAGCTTGCAGCTTCACCCTTTGGGCACACACTGCGGAGTCCGTCTGACCGTAGACTAGTTTTTGTTCACAGCAGCCGCTGCCTCACTTGGACTTTCTATGTAGACTTGTGAACCTGACCAGGGGCGCCGACTTATAGAAAGTACTGAGGGGGCCCATACTGGGGGTCTTGGTCCGGGAAATGTTGTAAATTTTAGATGAAAAATAGTGAGGTTTAAAGTTTTTTCAAGCATTTTAGAGTCATATGATCAACATTGGAACCCCGAAAACTGGACTCTCAATAGCTCGGCACTCCGGGAATTCGACAAGCCGGGCACATTTTTTGGCTTAGAAAAAAGAAACAAAACATAAATACGCATGTTATTTTCGTAAAATGCTAATTTAATTTAAAGTAATAACTATGCTTATATACAATTACAAAGCAGTTGATACATAGCTCTGAAAACCTGAAATTGTATGTAAATAAATCCTAAACTGTCATTGAAAGAATGAAACATAAAATATTGTTGTCACACAGTAATAGCACTTTGATTAATAAGTGAAACAGCTAATTTAAGTTTACTTTGCATAACACTCAGGATTGGTTAAAAGAACAATATCTTAAAGTTAATGCTTTAATACAGTTAATAAAGTTAATACAGTATGCCTAATACTTTGAGTCAAAAAGTATGTAAATAGTGGGTTTTAATTGGGTCTTACACCGTAAAAATATTTAAGTATTTGAAAATAACTAATACAGTACTAAACTAATATTAGTATTTCGAAACTGAAAATTTAACATTATGAATGTATTTAATTCTCTATCTTATAAAGATTTTTAATATTGCTCTAAATGCCATTATTTGGGCTAGAGTGTCTTTAGAAAGGTACAAATGTCGACTGTCTGGCTGGGTAACTTAATATGAAGTCGTGGACGACTGGTCAGATATCCAATTCATCCGAAAGATCTCGGTGGGCATGAAGAACAGCCAAGTTGTTCAATCGCTTCTGTCCCATTGTTGATCGGAGATATGACTTCAGATGTCTAAGGTCGCTAAATGACGTTCTGCTGTTGGTGTCGTGATTGGAACAACTTGGAGAAGCTTAATGCACTGCACTACTTCCCAGAACATTTTTCCAACTGCAGGCTCTTGTTTACTGTAATTTCTTACAACACGCATGTTTTTTAAGACCAGTTGTTTTTTATTAGCTATATCGGCTAACATATTTAAGCGTAAGCGCAGTCTCTCAATGTCTAGGCCTTTTTTGAAAAACTCAGTTGATTTTTCCAAATTTGTTTCACCTTTGTTTACTAAAAGCCAGCACTCTTATTCAACTGCAATGACCTGTTTGAGTCCAGTTGAAGCAAACCGATCAGTAATGCAAGATCGGACCGTTTCACAAACTTCAATGTAAATAGCTTTGTAGTATTCCTTTGGGGTTTTGAGAGTGTGTGGTGAGCTGGCTTCGATGTTTTCTCACTTCTTTGGTATACTTCGATTCCGAGGAAGCGAAGGATCATCAACTTGTGAATATTTATCTTTTAAATACAGTTCCCAAAAGTGTTCAGAACTATCAGCCTTCCATTCAATATACAAATCGAGCGCTCATATATTTTATCCATATCAGCAATACTTAGATGAGGACATTGAATTTTTTCATTGATATCCTCTACTGGGTTCATTGCATGGAAATAAAGACGTTAAAAGAAATAAGTCTTAATTTGTAGCATTGACTCAGGGTGGCCTGCACATTCGTAACCTGCCCCTGTTTTGTCCTCTGCAGAGAAAATGTTTCAGAAAACTCTAGAAGTTCTTCAAAGTTTTTCAGTATTCTCAACGTACCAGAAGCTAGCGTAGTCTATCGAGTCGGGAAAAGGGGTCGTAGACCAGCTTGGTCGTTGGTGCTCTCACTGTGTATGCTTCTGAAAAGTCCCATCCTTTTGTTGGATTCCCTTACAGGGTTTACTAAGTCCTTGGTTAAAGCCGTAATATTCCTCATAGACGTAAGATGGCAGAGACTGTCTACAACTGCCAAGTTTAAACTGTGAGCAGTGCAATGCACATAACGTGCTTTTGGTTGTATATCCAAAACTACCTTTTTTTAATCCTTTGAACTTACCTCTCATATTCGAGGCACCGTCATAGCACTATCCTCTTAAGTTATCCATTGGCAAATCAAGACGAGCAAAAATGTCTTTTAAAATACTACACAGAGTTTTTCTTGATTCAGCGTTGGAGGTCTCGTATAAGCCAATAAAGTCTTCATTGATGATTAAGGAATCATCGACAGGACGAATACAAAATGACACTTGTTCATGAATCGAAGAATCACTTCTTTCGTCAACCATAATAGAAAAGTGTTCAGTCTTCTTGATTGAAGCCAATATATTTCTTAACACAGACCTTCCTAGTAGATCAATGATCTAGCTGTCCGACGCGATAGCTGAATGACTAGCCTGATGGACTGCCGTCCTAAGGAGCCTGGGTTCGATACTCGGCTGTGTCGGGGATTTTCTCCGTTCGGGGAATGGGTGTTGTGTTGTCTTCATTTCATCCCCATCCGGCGCGCAGGTCGCCCAATGTGGCGTCGAATGTAATAAGACATGCACCAAGGCGCCGGACCCGCCCCGTAAGGAGCCTCCCGGCCAATGATGCCAAACGCTCATTTCCGTTTTTTTTCAGTGATCTCGTTTTGAATATCGTGGGACGTCCACTTATACTCCAAACGCCCTACCGAATCTATAAAATCAGGTATGTCATTCTTTCGGAATTCTAGCAACTGAAAATAAAACTGAGTTTAAGGCTTTGTGCCCTCTAATTGCTAGTCTTTGTCGTCATAGAAATTGCACGGTAGTAAAAATTGTCTCAAGAGCTAAAACGGCCTTTCTTCACATCATTATCCAACTGTTCATTCATTTGGGGGGCCACACTTCGGTTAGTTCAAATGGTTCAAATGGCTCTGAGCACTATGGGACTCAACTGCTGTGGTCATAAGTCCCCTAGAACTTAGAACTACTTAAACCTAACTAACCTAAGGACAGCACACAACACCCAGCCATCACGAGGTAGAGAAAATCCCTGACCCCGCCGGGAATCGAACCCGGGAACCCGGGCGTGGGAAGCGAGAACGCTACCGCACGACCACGAGATGCGGGCACTTCGGTTAGTGATAGAATTTAGATTCAGAACAAATTCTTTATGTGTAAACGTATTTTCATGAAGACGAAATTTTTCTAAAGCTTTTTTGCAGTTAGAAAACACTACAGAAGTACAAGCACCTTTTTTTTTTTGAAGAAAATTGTAATAGATTTTTGGTATCTGCCTCTTTGCAGGTTTTGCAAAAAACGTTTTAGGTAAATGTTTCATATTCTAGCCATGTATATTTCATCAACTAAGACTTCTGAAATGATCTTCCCTTGCTGGACTGTTCAGGTTTCGGCTGTGAACGGTTCTCGCCGAAGACGACGAAGCAACTGACCATACAATAATTGTTGGAGGTTGACTTGCAGTATCATCAATTTCCAAGCGCGCCTTTTTGGTAACAATTCACAATACACGAAGAGACTAAAGTAAGTAAATAAAGTATAGTCATTTAAAATAGTGCACTAGACACTAATGTCGGAACAGTAAACACTTCTGCAACATGCACTGAACGAAACTATCCACGCTGAATGATTGCAGGGTGGGCACCGTCGTAATGTCTCGAAGCGTCAGGGCGACGCGAGGCAGAGGTTTCCAAGAACTTCCGCTCCACTCCTTTTGATGTCACCGCAGCCGCAGCGCTGGCCCGCCGGCGCTAGACTTTACCTGAAGGTTCGTGCACCGGGACTAATTCTGGGTGTACCCGCAGCACCATAGCACTATCACAATTCACACCACTCTTTTTCTGTTAACCTGCTTACTACTGTAATAATTGTTTGTTTTAACTCATTACTGAATGTATTTTGAAAGGTAACTATAGTGAAACAAGGAAAATAAAAAATCGCGACGTAATTTTGTGATTTTAGAAAGCATAATATAACTAATCATTTTCTTAAATTATTGCGGGGGGGGGGGGGGGGAGGGGGGGGGGTGTGGGCCTCCCTCACCCAAAACGAATTTTTGAGGTGGCTCGGGCCCCCCAGGCCCCATGTAGTCGGCGCCTGTGTACCTGATCATGGGCTAAATCAGAAAATTTAACTTTAACATTTTATCACATTAATAATCATAGTAAGAAAAGTGTCATAAGTAGTAATTAAAGTCGCCACTCACTGTCACATTCTCATGATACAAAGACTGAGCCATGCTGGCTCTGCAGCCGTCCACAATTACGACAGTGTTCCCAGTTCAGGATGTTGAACACGAACTGACCTCTCGATTACGTCCCAAACATTGTCCCAAAACATTCGCTCAAATAATCCGGAACATTCTTCAAACGAATCGCGTACAGTTGTGCCCTGGTGACATGGTGCATTGTCATCCATAAAAATGAATTTCATGAATGACTGGAAATGGTATCCAAGTAGCTGAACGTAACCACTTCCATTCAGTGAGCGCTTCATTTGGACCAAAGGATTCACTCGATTCTGTGCAAACGCAGCCCATACCATTATGGAGCCAATACCAGTTTCCGCAGTGCCTTGTTGACAACTTGGGTCCACAGCTACGGAGGATCTGCGCCACTTGCCAATTGCAGTTGGGACCCATCTGACCAGGCCACTGTTTCCCAGTCGTCTAGGGTCCAAGCGATATGGTCACGAGCAGGAGAGACACTGCAGGCGACTTCGTGTTGTTAGTAAAGGCACTCCCTTCGGTAGTCTGCTGCCATAGTCCCTTACCGCCAAATTTCACCTCACTGTCCTAACGGATATGTTCGTCGTACCTCCTACATTTATTTACGCGGTTATTTCACACAAAGTTGCTTGTCTGTTAGCATCGACAACTACTCAAACGCCACTGTTCTCGGTCGTTGACTGAAGGCGGTCGGCCACAGGGTTTTCCGTGGTGAGAGGTAATACCCGAAATTCGGTATTCTCGGCACACTCGTGACACTGTGCATCTGGGGATATTGAATTCCCTAACGATTTCCCAGGTGGAATGTTCCATGCGACTAGTTTCAACTATCCTTTCCACGTTAAAAGTCCGTTAATTCCCGTCAGCTGACGATAATGACGTCGGAGACCGCTTCACGTGAACCATCTGAGTACAAATTTCAGCTCCGCCAATGCACACCCCTTTTACACCTCGTGTTCGCGACACTACCGCCAATTGTGTAAGTGCATATCACTATCCCATGACAGTTGTCACTTCATTGTAAAGGTATCATAACTACCAGAAAATTTACATATTGCATAGTTTTCAAGGTAATTCCACCTATTATTGTCAGAAAAATGTAACAGTCTGCTGTGTGGTGGGCTGGCTCCTTCCTAATCACAGGAACAGCAAAGGAAAAGCGATGTGATTCTTTGAAGAGTTTGTGGCAGTTGTGATGTGTGACGCTTCCACACTGATGGAAAGTGACGACATATCGGCGGAGCCCAAAACGCTCTAGGCAGTTTTATGCTTTAATATTCATTGGCTTCGCCCACTCATACCAGTCTGTCGCATTACAACCTAACCTAGAGCTCTGGCTAAGCTAATGATCAGCCTGTCCCAAAAACGAGTTTTTGCTCTCGCATCCAAACTATCACCTCCCAACGTAACCTAGATGTCTAGCTAAGTTAATTTGGAAATTTGTGGTAAGTTCCTATGGGACCAAACTGCTAAGGTCATCGATCGGTCTCTGGGATTACGTACTACTTAATCTAACTTAAACTAACTTACGCTAACACACACACACACACACACACACAAACACTCATGTCCGAGGAAGGACTCGAACCTCCGTCGGTGGTAGCCGCACGAACCGTGGCAAGGCGCCAGACAGCACGGCTACCACGCGCGGCTCCTGGCTAAGTTACACATCAGTCAGTCAACATAACCGCCTGCGAGAAGTCGCTTGTCCCAGCAAGAGCGGCAGGCTCTGCAGAGACATCTCTCCGCAGAAGTGCTGTAAACCCATCCTTTTAACCAGCCTGTAAGGAGCGCAGTACGTACGAAGGAGCGTATGCAGGGCCTGAGTGAGGGGGAGAGAGCGTTAAGTCTCGTCTCAGTCGCCAAACCAACCCCGGCACGAAGTCTGCACACATGTTAACAACGGGATTAAATTTCTGTTTTCCTGATTTCAGAGTTAACTCTTCACAGCCACAAGAAAAAAAGATATTTCGATACCTACACAGGTTAGAAGTATTTCTTTTTCTGAATTAACACGAATGACAAAAACTACTATCCTTCATGAATTTAAAACAAGACGTAATACCCTTCAATAATTGTCAGAACTCTCAGTGTTGAGATACAAGTGACAACAACCGCAATATTATCGTACCTGTCCAAGTATTATCATTCGCCAACTACTGAACTAAGCTTTATGTCATGTAACGACATGATCATACTGTCCAATAAGACAGATCGAAACGTACCCTCCAATATTTTACGTAGGAAGAAGACAACGAAAGAAATGAACCATCAGAATTTTACCTGCTAAGATGCACTGAAAATAATAAAAAAAATAGCTGAAAATTGCCAGATTCGTTGCATGCCAGGCGGTGCTAGAAATGTACACCGCTACTGGTGCAGCGCGGAGTGGCCGCGAGGTCTTAGGCGCCATGTCACGGATTGCGTGCCTTCTCCCGCCGGTGATTCGAGTCCTCCCTCGGACATGGGTGTACGTGTTAGTTAGTTTAAGTAGTGTATAAGTCTAGGTAACAATGACCTCAGCAGTTTGGTATCTTAGGACTTCACATATCTCTAACGCACACACACACACACACACACACACATACACACACACACACACACACACAGCCGGGGTCGGCAGTATATTTGTAAACAGGAAAAACGAGACAACAGTAATTTGCAAGGTACGTTTCAGTTTACCGTTCGATGATAGTTTCTCTGGTACTACAGTACAAAGTTACTATTCTTTCGAATTAGCCACTCAATTAACATCTATTACAAATTATCAGTTGCTTTTTGCAGTATTGGTAAGTACTGACTGTACAGATGAAGCTGAATTATTATTTATTGTGCTTTCATAAGGCATGCCAACTGATAGTACCTTTCTTTTTTCTTACAGTTTCACAGTAATGTGGAATCCAATTAACGTTCTCAGTTTAGCAGTGATGAAACATGAAGAACGTGGTTTCCAGCCGAAATCACGTACTTCTCCTGATGGACGTACATATGTGTCATTTGTTAGCTGATTTCTTTGACACTGATTCAAATGATGGCGACGTGTCGTTTGAAATTGTGGATACGCTAGAAGAAATACGAAATAACAGTGACGACTCTATGAGCTGTGCTTCGGACGATGTCAGTTGCGTCACAAACAGTTCTGAAGAAGAATACCTAACAAGCCTAAAAAAAGACACGTACTGTAACAGGTTTCAGTGACAAAGAAAAGGCAGTGAAATATTGACCAAACGAAGGAGGGAAGAAACGCTTGAAGTTAGGCAGTGTGCAAAGGCGTTTTCGTTTCATGAAATCGGAATGCAAGAACGAATTACATGAGTAAGAAATATGGTCAAACGGAAACCCGAAAGCATCTAAATGAAAAACTGTTCGAAAGATTAGAACTGCTCGTGAGAGGCTATGCACTGTTTCAGATTCAGATCTACGAGACTGGGCCCTCCGAATTGCATCTGACTTGAACATTGCTAATTTCCGGGCTTCGTCGACCTGGCTACGCACGTTCAAGAAATCGTACTGAATAGGAAGTTGCAAAATTATCAAGTTTACGTCACGTAAACGTGTAGAGCAACTGGCGGTGATAGACAATGCTATAGAGAAGTTCATAGCTGACGTAAAGACGAAACTTGCTGTTATCCCCGCAACTACTGTTTACAACTCTGATCAGTCAGGTATCGTGTAAGAACTGAGTGCAGACCGCACATTATTATTTCGGGGTGAAACCAGGCGGAGCCGGTTACCTAATCAATGAATGCAATTACACATTCATATACGATAATGCCAGTGGTATATATGAGTGGTTTATTCTTTCCGCAGCTGTTTTCAAGAACCACAAGGCAAATAAGTACCACAAATAAAAAATGGACTGTTTAGTTGCAAAAATCTTGTAAATGAAGTATCAAAATCTGGAAAAATGGGAAAGAATAATATTCAACTTTTCGTTCGAAACATATTCCTACCAGTTGCAGAAACTATTTCATTGCTTTTGTTGGATTCATGGTATGGACATAACGACGCCTCTGTTTTTGTGGACGACAACGAAAAAAACTGTAGATGTAACGTGGATTCCATATGGAACTACTAGTGCGATTCAGCCTCTCGATAAAGAATTTTTCGGCAATGGAAAGCATTTTTCAGGAAATTATCAAAAAACGTAATTTCCGACACCTCCCTCTCATCTCAGGTTTATCAGCGAACGGTGTTCTTAAGCTCGAACCATCTGTGAATTACCAATTTTCTTCGCCATTCTTTACGAATTTCATCAAGTATGCCTAGTATAAAGCGCAGTCTGCAGAACAACGGCCGGGACCAATTCTGACTCCGATTTCTGTCCAAATCGACAAGTAATTACTACAATGTGTCTGACTGCATCAATTTTTCCTTTGCCCGGTGTGCCTGGTGCAAGAAAAATATTCGTTTTCGTCATTCAATAGACATTTAGAATTTCTGTGACGACTAAAGGGAATAAACAAAGAACTGTTTCACTGATAGTCAAATGTACAACATTAAAACTTTATTATAAGGAAATGGCCCTCAGGAATTTTTATAAAATGTAGTACTGGAAGACACATTTCATTTCAGCAAATTACAAGTTCTCCTGTACAACATTCAAACGTTATTATAAGGAAATGGCCCTCAGGAATTTTTATAAAATGTAGTACTGCAAGACACATTTCATTTCAGCAAGTTGCAAGTTCTCATTGATGGAAGTCGTCTGTGACACCAGACACTGGCATGATTTTATTTTCTCTGCTAAGCACTTTTATCAGAATTACATTTGAAAGAATTGAACTGTTGGTATAAAGTTATTAAACATTTGTTTGTACAGTTCAAGCCAGGTTTCCCACATCTCTCCTTCGTCCATGACCTCATTTCCTTCTTTCCTAATTTTTCAGAAGAAAACGTTTAAATGTGTGTGAATTCCTAGGAATCAGCATGGGTTATGGGTTTCGAAAAAGACGGTCGTGTGAAACCCAGCTCGCGCTATTCGTCCACGAGACTCACAGAGCCATAGACACGTGTTCACAGGTAGATGCCGTGTTTCTTGACTTCCGCAAGGCGTTCGGTACAATTCCCCACAGTCGTTTAATGAACAAAGTAAGAGCATATGGACTATCAGATCAATTGTGTGATTGGATTGAAGAGTTCCTAGATAACAGAACGCAGCATGTCATTCTCAATGGAGAGAAGTCTTCCGAAGTAAGAGTGATTTCAGGTGTGCCGCAGGGGAGTGTCATAGGACCGTTGCTATTCACAATATACATAAATGACCTTGTGGATAACATCGGAAGTTCACTGAGGCCTTTTGCAGATGATGCTGTGGTATATCGAGAGGTTGTAACAATGGAAAATTGTACTGAAATGCAGGAGGATCTGCAGCGAATTGACGCATGGTGCACGGAATGGCAATTGAATCTCAATGTAGACAAGTGTAATGTGCTGCGAATACATAGAAAGATAGTTCCCTTATCATTTAGCTACAAATAGCAGGTCAGCAACTGGAAGCAGTTAATTCCATAAATTATCTGGGAGTACGCATTAGGAGTGATTTAAAATGGAATGATCATATAAAGTTGATCGTCGGTAAAGCAGATGCCAGACTGAGATTCATTGGAAGAATCCTAAGGAAATGCAATCCGAAAACAAAGGAAGTAGGTTACAGTACGCTTCTTCGCCCACTGCTTGAATACTGCTCAACAGTGTGGGATCCGTACCAGATAGGGTCGATTGAAGAGATAGAGAAGGTCCAACGGAGAGCAGCGCGCTTCGTTACAGGATCATTTAGTAATCGCGAAAGCGTTACGGAGATGATAGATAAACTCCAGTGGAAGACTGCAGGAGAGACGCTCAGTAGCTCGGTACGGGCTTTTGATAAAGTTTCGAGAACAAACCTTCACCGCAGAGTCAAGCAGTATATTGCTCCCTCCTACGTATATGTCGCGAAGAGACCATGAGGATAAAATCAGAGAGATTTGAGCCCACACAGAATCATACCGCCAATCCTTCTTTCCACGAACAATACGAGACTGGAATAGAAGGGAGAACCGATAGAGGTACTCAGGGTTCCCTCCGCCACACACCGTCAGGTGGCTTGCGGAGTATGGATGTAGATGTAGATGTAGAGACCAAACTGCTGAGGTCATCGGTCCCTAGACTTGCACACTACTTAAACTAAGTCAAACTATCTTCAAAAAATGGTTCAAATGGCTCTGAGCACTATGGGACTTAACATCGATGGTCATCAGTCCCCTAGAACTTAGAACTACTTAAACCTAACTAACCTAAGGACAGCACACAACACTCAGCCATCACGAGGCAGAGAAAATCCCTGTCCCCGCCGGGAATCGAACCCGGGAACCCGTGCGCGGGAAGCGAGAACGCTACCGCACGACCACGAGATGCGGGCGCAAACTATCTTACACGAAAAACAACACACACACCCATGCTCTAGGGAGGACTCGAACCTCCGGCGGGAGGAGCCGCGAAAATTCGTGACAAGGCGCCTCTAACCGCCCGGCCACTCCGCGTGGCTGTTTCACAGAAGTTCTCCCTCAAACCTCGAGAGACCAGCACTCTTAGAAGAAAGGATGTTTCGAAGGTGTGTCTTAGCCATATTGTAGAGTGAAAATTTATTCTGCAGACATACTCCGGATGTGGCTAAGCCACGTCTCCGCATATGTTCTTGTTTCGGAAGTACCAGACACAAAAGGTGTGCAGGAAAATTTGTGTGAAGTTTAGAAGGTAGGAGATGAGGTACTGGTGGAAATAAATCCATAGGACAGGTCGTGGGTCATGCTTGGATACCTCAGACGGTAGAGCACTTATCCGCGAAAAGCAAGGGTCCAGAGCTCGAGTCGCGATGCGTCAGACACTTTCAATCTCGTTGTCCGGGACACAGCTTTATTGTGCTACGAAGTTTCAAACCAATGCACTTGAGGGGAGTGTAAAAGTATCCAAGAAAATATTATAAGGCAAAATCATAAAATGAAGCGATATACACTCTAGGACACAAACAAAGGATGCGACACCAAGGAATTATCGGAATGGGACGGAAATCAGTATGTAGATGTACGGACAAATCAATAATTACAGTGTCAGAAAAACTGGATCATTTATTCAAGAGGAAGATCTTCTCATATTGTGCACATCAATAACTCCTTGGCTCACCACTGGCGCTTCTGAAAGCAGTTTTCTGCTCTGGCATTGACTGACACAGATGTTTGGTGTCCTCCCGAGGGATGAAGTGCCAAATTCTGTCCAATTGGCGCCTGAGATCGAAAAAATCCCGAGATGGTTGGAGGGTCCTTCTGTTATACTCCAAATGTCTGAACTGGGAAGAGATCCTATGATCTTGGTGGCCAAGGTAGCACTAACAAAAACAGTAGGAACTCTCTTGCTGAAAGGGGGTCGCGAATGGCTACCAAAGGGATCCTGCTATGAAAATAAATGGCACTCCAGACGATCACTCATGGTTGTTCAGAACGTATGGTGAGCAACAGTGAGGCTGATATCGCATCATTGTCCGGGGCGTTTCCAGACATATCGTCAGTCAGGAATCTCATTCACTGGATAGAACTGTCTTCTGTGACACGTTCCAGTTAACGTTGAGTCCCGATGTGCTGAGACACGCATCTGGAGATGCCCCGGACGTCAGTGGTATACCAACTGGCTGTCGTCCTCCATAAGGCTCGACAGCCAAGCGAGGTGGTCCAGGGTGTCATTTATTTTCGAAGGAAGGATCCCTTTGGTTGTCGTCCGAGGCACCATTACAGCATAGATGTACGTCTACGATATTCTACGCCCCGATTTGTTGCCCTTCATGGTAAGCCATCCTGGACTTACATTTCAGTGACATAATGTCCGGCCATACATGGCGAAAGTTTCTACTGCTTGTCTTCACTTTTGGCATACCGTACCTCGGCCAGCAGTGTCTTTGGATCTCTCCCTAATCGAGAACGGCTGCAAACATTATGGGAAGGACTCTCCAATCACCTTGGAATTTTGACAATCTAAGGCGTCAATTGTACAGAATTCATCACGATATTCCTGAGGAGGTCATCCGACAACTCTGCCAATGAATGCCAAGCCGAATAACTGCTTGCGTAAAGGCCATGGGTGGATCAACGCGTTACTATGTTTTTCAATTTGTGAATCTGTTTCTCTTCAGTAAAACATACATTTTTTATGAAATTGTACATCATTTGTTTGTGTGTACACGTCACATCTACCAATTTCCGTCCCATTCGGATAATTCCTTCGTAGTGCCTTTTTTTTCTCTTAGAGTGTATAAACTATGCTTAGTAAATTTGGTAACATTTCTCTCCATCACATTTCTTTCTCTCCATTTAACAGTTTCAGGTGAGAGTCAAACAGTAATTAAAATTTTAATGCAACCCTTACATTGAACAGACGAGTGGTTTAATTTTAGACGTTGGTGTGGAGATCACATTTCTCAACGCATTATCACTTTACTAAGAAAATTTAGACATAAGGTAATACAGTAGGAATCGTTGTTCTTTTAATTTGTATCTTTCTCGAGTAGGAAATGAGCTGTTTGCAATATTCATTAATTTGATGTTATTTTACCCACGCCTCAACTGCTAATAAGGTTCTTTAAATGCAGTTAATGAGTTCATGGCAGGCACAATATGCTGGTCGTCATTAATACGCTCACTGGAAATTCACTAATGAGGGATTACTGCTGTCTATCGTATTTTAAGGAAATAACGCAGTAATAGCACGATATAATGTCTGCGGCCTATACAGCACGAAAGTAACAGTATTTCGTGAAACAACTAGTAGCATTAATGACCTAATTCGTTTACTTTTTGGTAATATTCGAATTTAAAGAATTGTTTGCGATATTCTTAGTACAAAGTGACCAGAATGAGAATGCTTCTTCCCTGGATAGCATAGTGCACTTAAAACTGTCACGATCTGTAATATGCCTGAATAAGCGCATTGTTTTTCTCTTCTGCCCATCTGTGCTTTTAAATATTCTGTTTTCATTGAGTTACATCAACTTTCTTCCGCAAAGCTTACAGTCGTAAATCGAAGTTACACAGCATACCAGAGTGTTAAGTTTATTTTGAAAGATTATGAACACTAACGAAATAAGATACATTTATAGATGTTGATAAGAACAGAACAAAATTGAAACAACGTTACATTAATGATCATCGTTTCGGATTGTAGTTCTAACAGTATCCGTGTTCACAGATTAAGTGATGGGAAATTAAATCCCCCTGTCACGACACAAACTAGTCTTTTATAAGGCCCAAATATATTTCGACACTTTTGTGCTCTAATCAGTGGGTTCTTTTGTTCAGATCTTATTCAGTAACATTTTAATTTCTGTTGAACATTTGTGGTACTTGTCTTCATCTGCTTGCTCATCTATTGTAGAAATATGAACTTCATACATGTTTTTAGAGAGCCACACAGCTTTACAGACCCATTGTGTGTGTGTGTGTGTGTGTGTGTATTACGATCCTGTACCTGTTATCGGTTGATGCTGATCACACAGTAGCCTCTGATGATGCCACAAATATACTAAAAGACGTTTTCACACACATAATAGTTGTATAATAGGCGGAACTGAATTCCCATAACATTATAGTAAATTTAGGAGGGGGGATTAGTCGGCAACGAAGTCATTAGAGACGAAGCACAAGCTCGTATTAGGGAAGGATGGAGGCGGAATGGGGGAGGAAGCCTGTCGTTTCCTTTCAAAAGGAACCATCCCATCATTTGCCTGAAGCGATTTAGAGAAATCACGGAAAACCTAAGTCTACATGGCCCAACGTAGATTTGAACTGACGTCCTCTCGAAAGCGAGTCTAGTAACGTTATTCACATCATAGTTATTCACTGCTGTAGTGATTTGATTTTCGTGAGTGGTACGCAATATGCTGTTTAATAAATAATGTCGAAACTAAACTGAAGTAAAAAATGTAACAACGCGGTGGCTAGACATAAACAACAGTACAGACAAAATGAGAAAAAAGTATATTTACATTGATTAGTCCCGAAGGCATTGTTACTGACATATAACAACTAATTCTGCCATGAATTTAATATTTATAATATTTTACAAAACAGAAGCAGCGTGATACCTACATTTGCTGTGCAGTTCTAAACAAATCAGAGATCTGACCGAGATGTAAATTCCGTAGGTGGTGTAAATGCTGCGCAAGGTTATTCTCAACGGACACTCCCGCGTAGGTCTCCGCAGGCAATAAAGAATAGTGGTGTTAACGGCAAAAACGCGCGCCATTATTAAATTTTATCCCGACTGCGTCTAGAGTCATATATTAAGCTCGCCTGGAGATGAGGTTATTTATATGCTAATATCTCATGTTTTCCTTTGCAGATTATCATAATGCTGAGTTTTTTTCTTTTCCTTTTGTTACACACACTGTAACCCTTTTGCAACAGCGTTAAATAACACGAAATAGCGACATTCTTTCTGCAGAGAATAACGAGAGTACAGTATGCGTACGGAATAAAGAAAGGAAATGATGGTAGTACCGAGGGAAGTGCTTCGGGATTAAAAAGTGAAATGTAGATTGTCTTTTGTCATTCGCGTACTCCGCGTGGAAATACAGTAATAACTTAAGGGCGGAGCGGGATGGGGTACGACGACTTCAACATTACACAGCGCCACGAACATAAAGAGATGAAAAGCTCGAAGTAATATTCTCTCGCAATAAAAGAGGGTGAAGGACAGGAATGGACAGATGTCTCCCTGGATCCATATTTTATGCGGCATTACATGATCTCGTACCTTGTAATGGTTTCGTATTGTTTCTAATACAGCTAACTTTAACTAGAATGCAAAGTATACGTATATTTATTGGTGTGAGGATCACCACACTATACCGTATGATCTTGACTGAACAGCTGAACAGAACGGATCTAGATGTCTAACTGGATTCCAATCAGTGGAGAAGTTACTAACTCTGCAGTTTCATACAGATCAGGTACTAATCGCACATTTTAGTATTAACTATTAAATAGTTAATATTAAATAGTTATTAACATTAAAATTCAATAGTTAGTACTGAAATGTTCGATTAGTACCTGATCTGTATGAAATTGCGTAGTTAGTAACTTCTCCACTGATTGGAATCCAGTTAGACATCTTGATCCGTTCTGTTCAGTTGAGAGGCAAGAGTATGAATGGTACTTTACGTACCTACGTTGTAAACAAGTCAAAATGAATTCTTCAAAAATGGCTGACCTTTGAGAAATGCTGAGCTTTGAGAAGTTATGAGGTGTCATCTATCAACGTGATACTTGCAACACCAGGTGGTTATAATTAAACTTTCCATATTTAACACATTATAACATGGAAACTAACTGCCGTATGACAACCAAACTTGGTAGCATTAATATCAAGGACACGGTAAGAGACATAAAGCAGATCAAACACTGTTAATGTGGTCCTACGGTACATCATGTCATTACATACCGGTACCATTATTGCTGTAAAAGGGCTTAATATGGTTCCCATCAGTGTCCAGAAGAGTCTGAAAGCGCGGGATTGCATTCTGAAGAGCAGAACGAAGCATTTCGTAGTTTTGTGGCTACCTCTCTTTATATGCTGCCCTACAAACCAGCACATGTGTGAGTGTTCCCTTGGTAAACTCTGCCCTTCAGGTAGTCCCACAACCAGGAGTCACCGGGAGTAAGATCAGGTGATCGTGCCGCCCAAGCATTTGGAAACAATCGGCTGATAATTCAATGTTTCCAAATGTGTTTCAGAGAAGCAGGTTGAAACGTCCCCTTAGAAAAATTAATGAATTACTGTGCTGATAAACCTCTTACATTATTTGATTTTCAAACAGCTGAGCAAAACTGAATTCACTAAAGTGACACACAATATTTTTAGTGCAACGCAATCTGACTTTCAAAAATCCCTACAAAAGAATGGCCCTAACTAACATTAACCTATACGTTTCACAAATCACTTACCTCACAAAAATCTTCGTTACTCCAACTACTGCAATACAACGAGCGCCACTACTGCCAGCTAAATAAAAGATTCAAACTACTGAAGACACTAACTACTGATAGGCATAGTTAGCAAATGAAAGATTTTGATAGCGAACAAACAACGTATTTACCTTAATAGTGTTCAAAACTGATAATATATATATCAGTCCATGATATCCAATATTACAAATTTACTCTTTCTGATGGAAACACGTCCAGATCGATCGCTCTCAAAATTCCGCCATCTCTCTCCCCACGTCCACCACTGCTGGCGGCTCACCTCCAACTGCGCAACGCTACGCGCTGTTAACAGCCAACTGCCCAACACTACAATAGCAAACAACAATGCAAAGCAGCCACAGACTGCACACAGCACAGCCAGTGATTTTCATACAGAGCGCTACGTGGTGGTGGCGTTACCAATATAAGAACATAAACAGCCTACTTACAAGGTGAACTTCACGAGCGATGTGCAGTGGGGCCCCATCTTGCATGAAAACTGTTGAGTTCAATGCGTCTCTGTCCTGTAGGCTAGGTATGACATGCTGGCGAAGGATATCGCAGTGACGCTGGCCAGTCACACTGCACGTCTTTGGTCTTTGGGCGCCCACCTGTTCAAGAAATGAATGGGACAATGATGAACGTATCCGTGAAGTCACACCATACGCTGAGACGTTCACCATACAGAGGAATTTAATACACAGTGACCGGAGGTGAAGACCCCCATACTCGGTAATTCTGTGTATTCACCCCACCCATCAGAGAAAAATGAGCTTAGTATGTGAATAAGATGGCCCAGGGCCAGCCCTCGTCAACTTGAATCATTGCCAGAAAATGGGGAGAGAAGTCGACACATCGCTGTGCTTCCTGTGGTGCAAGCTGCTGTGCGTTATGAATCTTGGAGGAGGAGGAGGAGATTAGTGTTTAACGTCCCGTCGACAACGAGGTGATTAGAGACGGAGCACAAGCTCGGATTAGGGAAGGATGGGGAAGGAAATCGGCCGCGCCCTTTCGAAGGAACCATCCCGGCATTTGCCTGAAGTGATCTAGGGAAATCACGGAAAACCTAAATCAGAATGGCCGGACGCGGGATTGAACCGTCGTCCTCCCGAATGCGAGTCCAGTGTGCTAACCATATGAATCTTGTACGGATGCCATTTGAGAATGGGTCGAAGCACTTTCCGTACAGAGGACCACGGGATGTTGAACTCTCGTGACACAGCACGCGCACTGCCTAAGGATCGGGAATTGCGCGTAACGTTGTCTGCCATAGCAACAACGATTTCAGCTACCACCTGTGGTGCAACCAGTCGTCGGCCTCCTCCTGTTGCGACGCCCAGTTCTCCAGTTGATTCGGACAACTTCATCAGGCTCCGCACAGCAGGTGGAGAAAGAGGACCCTTCCGTGATCCTTTCAGCAGGCGATATTCTCGAAGTGCAACTGCAGCATTACTCTTGTTTTAATAATAGAGCCTCACCAGTAATGTCCTGCTCCTTTTGTCCCAGCTCATGTTGACACGTCAACAAGTGCACTGCGGCTGGTCAGGTGTGTGAGATTATCAATCACGATGATCGATCACAGCACCTGGTGGCCATAGTTGGAATTGGAAGGTGGTGCTGTGACGCATGAAAATCATGCACCCCATACTCTGGACATTAATGCTACCAAGTTTGGTACTCCTGTGGTAATTATTTACAGCTATGACGAGTTAGATAGGGAAAGTTTAATTATAAACACCCTGTACTTAATGTAACTTCGTCTTACGTTTATTTCACAGGATCTGTTAAAAACGAATGATTACTCACGTTCACTATCCGGTGAAAGTATACAGAAATTAAAAGTAAAAGAATCGGACAAATCGAAGAAATAGAAGTATATTGTAAAATTATGAAAGTCATCATATCACTATTATTTCTGCTAAATATCACTGTTTCCGCTACATCACTGCCATCCCTACTCGAAGTGGTAGCGCACTGACGACACATGAAAATTATCGCTGGTAAAGGTACCCCTTTTAAGATTTGTCGGAATTAGAAGAAATGTGGCTGCTGAGACAAATTTCTGCGTCAGGCGTCCTGACCGCGAAAGTTGTTTGCGGAATTCGGTATGTGGAGGGCTGCGTTGAACAAACCTCTAGGGAGGGTTCTAGAAATTTCCACCTGATTGTTCCCTAGACCGTCAGGAGGAGGACTGCTTACATTGTTTGTTCTAGGGTTGTCTCAATATCTCCATTGGATTTCTTCTTCTGCGTTCGCAGCTAGTAACATAGACACTGAATTTTGGAGTGACTTCTGGGAATACTACTAAGACGCTGCAATGATGTTTCAAAATACGATATATTATCCGATTCATTAATTCAAAACAAAAGGAGGAAATGTATTTTTTCAATAGGTCATAAAAAATTGTTCAAATGGCTCTGAGCACTATGGGACTTAACTTCTGAGGTCATCAGTCCCCTAGAACTTAGAACTACTTAAACCTAACTAACCTAAAGACATCACACACATCCATGCCCGAGGCAGGATTCGAACCTGCGACCGTAACGGTCGCGCGGTTCCAGGCTGAAACGCGTAGAACCGCTCGGCCACACCGAACGGCCAATAGGTCATACCTGAGAACCGGTCTAAAAGCACCAATTGCAGTACCGATTGACACATGAATTCAAGACGGACTTCTCCTGGTCTACTGGTATGGTTTTTAACTCTGTAGCGGTTTAATTCATTCCAACATGGGACAGGTTTGAGGCTATTTCAGTCAAAAGTGTAAAAAAAATACAGATATCAATGACCGTAAGTTTGTTGTAGCGAGAGTAAATACCGTAAAATCAAAACCAACGGAAAATAAACGCGAAATACAACTGTTTAAAAAGCAGACAAAACTTCACTTCACGCCTTTTTAGGAGTAAGTCTGACTATGGAAGTGCAGACCAGATGTGACTTGAAATCAAAGAAATAGTACCGACGGCATTTGAGATATATGTAGCAAATAAACTAATGAGAGTTGGTGCTGATCTCACATTGAACACAAAGCACGTCAGAACAATGTTATAGAAGTAACGAAAAAAGGATGCCAAATCTCAAAGAACACAAATTTCCCAAGATTGGCGAAGTTCTATAGAAGCTCGCAAGCTAGAAATAACTTCAATGCGAGATGCTTTTAATAGTTTCCACAGCGGAACACTGTTTGGAAATCTGGTCGCATATTAAGTACACGAGCGGGATGACAAAGTCAGTACCCTCTTTCCGCGATAAATATGGTGGTGTTACAGAGAACAGAGCCACTAAAGCAGAGTTACTAAACACGTTTCCCGAAATTCCTTCCCAAAGAATACGAAGTAAATATTCCTACATTAGAATCAAGAACAACTGGTTACGTGAGTAAGCTAGACGTAGATTTGTGAGTTAACGAGTAATGCTCTCATTTGAATATATGGCCGAAAGAGTCAGCCTATAGGAATTGTGAAACGAACCCTATCGTCGAGGACCGTGTGCCACAAAGTGCGTATATTCACCACGAGATGGGGAAATTCACGGGCGTCTATTGTCTATTGAGGCCTAAGCGCTGTAGTGTGCGAGTGAGACAAACGAGAACCTACATCATAGAGCAACTCCATAGAAGCAGTTTGTGGCCAAGGAAACGTAGCAATGTTACATATGGCGAACCTAAGATCGTCCATAAAGGGAAACATCTATGAAAACTATTTAATTCTGTAGTAATCCAGGAAATTAAGCCACAATTATTTTAATCTACCATCCTTCATGAATTATCATGGTGATCCCAGTAAAACCTGAATATTGATCATATCTATAACAGTTCAGGATTTACTGTTAAAGTGAAATTAACAAGTTTTGTAACAAAGACCTGAATGCTAAAATCTGAACGCTTTGCTCAATCTTAACGATCGACATTTCATAAAGAATTGCATCATTAAAATGACAAACGTTGTAAATATCAAATCTGTTACTTTATTTGTTTAAAAGATATAGTAAATTTAAATTATCAGTATTTTCAGTTAAGCATCAGATCATCATTTCCTCCATACGAAACACATTGAACGATGACAGCATGACACTGTATTGAATCATAAGGTAGAAGAATATTTGTTGTAAATTTTAGTTCATAATAGTTACTTTTGTTTTTATTTATTTATTTATCAGAATGCAGATTGGCGGAAGGCTACTAGCCATGACGTTCAAATTTAAGAAGGAAACTTCGTTGGTATTATGTAAAAGAATTTAACGTTTATTATGTAATGGATATTATTGTTACTTTATTTAAAACGTGAAAGTGGTCAAGATTTAGTTATTTAAATATGTTAAAATGTAATGTACGAGGTGCATTCAAGTTCGAAGGCTACCGATTTTTTTTCTCCGGACTGGAAAGAGAGAAACATGCGCATTGTTTTAAAATGAGGCCGCGTTTATTGTCAATACGTCCCTGAGATGGCAGCACCGTATGGCAGATGGAATTTTACCGCCAGCGGCGAGAATGAGAACTGTTTTAAATACTTAAAATGGCGACGTTTTCCTTACTTGAACAGCGTGCAATCATTCGTTTTCTGAATTTGCTTGGTGTGAAACCAATTGAAATTCATCGACAGTTGAAGGAGACATGTGGTGATGGAGTTATGGATGTGTCGAAAGTGTGTTCGTGGGTGCGACAGTTTAATGAAAGCAGAAAATCGTGTGACAACAAACCGAAAAAAGCTCGGGTTCGCACAAGCCGGTCTGACGACATGATCGAGAAAGTGGAGAGAATTGTTTTGGGAGATCGCCAAATGACTGTTGAACAGATCGCCTCCAGAGTTGGCATTTCTGTGGGTTCTGTGCACACAATTCTGCATGACGACCTGAAAATGAGAAATGTGTCATCCAGGTGGGTGCCACGAATGCTGACGGACGACCACATGGCTGCCCGTGTGGCATGTTGCAAAGCAATCTTGACGCGCAGCGACAGCATGAATGGGACTTTCTTTTCGTCGGTTGTGACAATGGATGAGACGTGGATGCCATTTTTCAATTCAGAAACAAAGCGCCAGTCAGCTCAATGGAAGCACACAGATTCACCGCCACCAAAAAAATTTCGGGTAACCGCCAGTGCTGAAAAAATTATGGTGTCCATGTTCTGGGACAGCGAGGGCGTAATCCTTACCCATTGCGTTCCAAAGGGCACTATGGTAACAGGTGCATCCTACGAAAATGTTTTGAAGAACAAATTCTTTCCTGCACTGCAACAAAAACGTCCGGGAAGGGCTGCGCGTGTGCTGTTTCACCAAGACAACGCACCCGCACGTCGAGCTAACGTTACGCAACAGTTTCTTCGTGATAACAACTTGAAGTGATTCCTCATGCTCCCTACTCACCTGACCTGGCTCCAAGTGACTTTTGGCTTTTTCCAACAATGAAAGACACTCTCCGTGGCCGCGCATTCACCAGCCGTGCTGCTATTGCCTCAGCGGTTTTCCAGTGGTCAAAACAGACTCCTAAAGAAGCCTTCGCCGCTGTCATGGAATCATAGCGTCAGCGTTGTGAAAAATGTGTACGTCAGGGCGATTACGTTGAGAAGTAACGCCAGTTTCATCGATTTCGGGTGAGTAGTTAATTAGAAAAAAAGTCGGAGGCCTTAGAACATGAATGCACCTCGTAATTTAGAATACGCTGTAGCCAATCGGATGGATGGCTTCAGGAAGCGGAACTGCGGTAGTCGGTTGAGCGAGTATGTTTGGTGCGCTGGAACCGTGCTCGGAGACGGGCGGAGGGTTGTTCAGATCGTGACACCAAAGGGGACAGTGCATGGTGCAGAGGCGAAAGCGAACAGTTCGGCTGGAGGCGCCAAAGGGTACAGTTCGGATTGAGACGCGAAAGCGGACAGTCGGTGTTTAGCCAGCTAGGAAGTGAAACGACTCAGAAAATTTCACGTTGTGTGGTATCGCGGGACTTAGTCTCTGAGCGGTGAGCAGCTGCGCGCCTGGTGTGAACTCTGAATTCTGCATAGTTAACGAGGCAGGGTATTGAACTCGTAATTCGCGATGAGATTGTGAATGATCGAACTGTGTCAATTGGATATGCACTCCAGTGTAACAGTAACTCTAAATACGATCACTTTCGCTATAGTATACTTTCTTAATAAACATTATTCTAACCAAATCGCAACTGTGTGGCCTACATCATTTATGGATCGTTAATTTAGATCCCGATATTATTATTACTATTATTATATGTTATGTTAACTTTGTATTTCGCAAACTTGCCATCAGCCAGACAATTTAACCAAAGAATCACAAATTTCTAATTTAGGGCGTGTAATGCGACATGTGGGGTTCAAGCCCTAGATGAGTTTGAGCCAACCGCAAGTGAGCCGGGACATCGTTGAGATGTTAGCTCGCAATGTCGTAGGTGTAGCGAAGCAGCAACCCATTAATACCCACGGTTTGTTACACAGTATGTTGCACACGTTTCTTTATATTGTATTGTTGACCTTACGACTTATCTTGGAAAAAAGATTAAGGAAAGGCAAACTTACGTTTCTAGCATTTGTAGACTCAGAGAAAGCTTTTGACAATGTTGACTGCAATACTCTCTTTCAAAGTCTCAAGGTGGCAGGGGTAAAATACAGGGATCTAAAGGCAATTTACAGTTTGTACAGAAACCAGATGGCAGTTATAAGAGTCGAGGGGCATGAAAGGGAAGCAGTGGTTGGGAAGAGAATGAGACAGGTTTGTAACCTCTCTCCGATGTTATTCAATCTGTATATTGAGCAAGCAGTAAAGGAAACAAAAGAAAAATTTGGAGTAGGTATTAAAATCCAGGGAGGAGAAATAAAAACTTTGAGGTTCGCCGATGACATTGTAATTCTGTCAGAGACAGCAAAGGACTTGGAAGAGCAGTTGAACGGAGTGGACAGTGTCTTGAAAGGAGGATATAAGATGAACATCAACGAAAGTAAAACGAGGATAATGGAATGTAGTCGAATTAAGTATGGCGATGTTCCGGGAATTAGATTAGGAAATGAGACGCTTAAAGTAGTAAAGGAGTTTTGCTATTTGGGGAGCAAAATAACTGATGATGGTCGAAGTAGAGAGGATGTAAAATGTAGACTGGCAATGGCAAGGAAAGCGTTTCTGGAGAAGAGAAATTTGTTAACATCGAGTATAGATTTAAGTGTCAGGAAGTCGTTTCTGAAAGTATTTGTATGGAGTGAAGCCATGTATGGAAGTGAAACATGGACAATAAATAGTTTGGACAAGAAGAGAATAGAAGCTTTCGAAATGTGGTGCTACAGAAGAATGTTGAAGATTAGGTGGGTAGATCACGTAACTAATGAGGAGGTGTTGAATTGGATTGGGGAGAAGAGAAGTTTGTGGCACAACTTGACTAGAAGAAGGGATCGGATGGTAGGACATGTCCTGAGGCATCAAGGGATCACAAATTTAGCAGTGGAGGGCAGCGTGGAGGGTAAAAATCGTAGAGGGAGACCAAGAGATGAATACACTAAAGAGATTCAGAAGGATGTAGGTTGCAGTAGGTACTGGGAAATGAAGGAGCTTGCACAGGATAGATTAGCATGGAGAGCTGCATCAAACCAGTCTCAGGACTGAAGACCACAACAAGCAAACAACCAGTATATGGAATGGTGTAGACTGCTCACAATTGTTTGGGTGTACAGTCAGTGGGTACCGCTCCACAGCAATGGTAGTTTCCAGTGGCACAAAAAAACCGTTACTGCGCAGTTAGCCATGTCTTCTACAGAAGCGGCAAGATAATGTGCGACAGATAAAATTTTATCCTATACCGAAAGCGCTTGTATTGATATAAATGTTTGGCCGGTGGTTTTAATATCAGAACAACAATGAAGCATGAGTGTTGTTTCTGGTTGTAGAATCTTTATCTAGGCTTATGTAATAGAGTAACAGTTCGTCATATCATATATCATACAATGGGAATCTCTAATTTTAAACGTAATTCAGTAAAGATTTATTTTTTTGATTTTGGATTAAACTAATAGATGTAGGTGTTTCCTGAGGTCGTTTTGCTGTATTCTTGTGTAGTATATTTTAATGGCAGGTCAAATAAATTATAATACTGACAATCCCTGGGATGCAGAAGAGGTTCTAAAACTACTTGACAATCTGACAGACTGTATCTGCAATGGAATAGAACGATCTGATGAGCTGGATTTAGTCTTTCTTCCACCACGCGATGGAAATGATTCCGATTGTGATGCTGCTTCTAGTAACTATGAAAGAATCGTTACGTTCAGCGACATTGGTAAAGGACATCTTTCGCGGCCAATGGAAGTACAAGCCATTTCAGAAGGAAACAGAAGCGATATTATTGTGGAGCCTGTCAGAGAAAGCCACAGCGGATATAAGAACACACCAGAATTATCAAAAAAGTATAAGACAATAACACGGTAGTGGATACCGAAGGAACTGAAAACCATGAATGTTGGCAGCCAAGTATATTTCGCTGTTAATAGTATATCAGAGCCTTTTCTTGTGGCTAAAATGAAACACTCTCATAAGATGCCTGTAGATAATATTCAAGGAAGTTTTCAATGAAGAATTTATGGAGTACATTTGTAAATAGATAGTGAAATATGCTACTCAGGAAGGCTATCTAGAATTTCAACTTTCAGATGATGAGTTATACAAATATTTTTGAATTATTATTCCTTCTGTTTACAATCCAGTCCATTTTATAAGAATGTATAAGGAGACAAGGGCATATACTTACAATTATCTTGTAAGTAATTCACTCAGCAGAAACAAGTTTGAACTACTTCATCGCTTTCTGCATTTCAGAAACACAACTACAGATCCAAGTAATAAAACTTACGAAATCGATCCGCTTTTGAAACACCTAAATATTATGTTTCTGGAAATTGTTCAACCACTAGGACGTTCGTTCTCTTTAGATGAAGCCGTGTAACCTTACTATAGCCATAACAGCATTAAACCATTCATAAGGGGAAACCTCGCTATGATTACAAGTTATGGTGCCATGCCACATCTGAGGGTTGTTTTGTGAAGTCCAGTCCATACTTTGATGCTGTTGACAAAGAAGAGGGAAAAACGTTTGGAACTCCAATTACAGAAAAAATTTGTATAGGTTTTCTTCCTCCTAACTCTGTTGTCTTTGTTGACAACGATTTAACTTCTCTGCCACTCTTGGAATCACTAAGCAATCATGAATTACACTGATCTGGCACTATCCTGAGAGACAGGTTTGAGAAAACACCACTGAAAGACTTAAAAAAAAGAACCTCATAGATCTTATCATGTTCTTCAAAATGAAGACATTACGCTACTAAGGTGACACGGAAACAGCCAAGTGACATTAGCAACAAATGTGCAAATCAACGATTGTCTTTACCAAGGGGACTTGCAAGAGATGGGGTAAAGCAGAACGACAGTAGGTAACCATGTCTCAACCAACCATAGTAAGACTCTACAACAAGGGGCTGGGAGGTGTCGATCTTTCTGAGAAACTGAGAGATCTGTATAGAATCAGCATGTGCTCCAAGAAATGATATTGGCCTGTTGTTAGATTCTGCCTTGAAGATAGCCTCGTAAATATGTGGATGCTGCATAGAAAGGTGAATAACGTAAGTTTGTTGGAGTTACGACATGTTGTACTATCTCACTGACGTCGCCAGTAACGAATAAACGTCAAGGGCCCAGGCCAAAATCCGGGAGTAGTGTACCAAATTATATCCGCAGAGACAACGTTGGACACTTTACGGACAAAATTCTAACTCAGAGAAGATGTAAAAATTGTGGAAAATGCACAAAATTTCGTTGCATAAAATGTAATGTTAGTCTTCATCCAGATTCTTGTTTTTTGCTGTACCACAGGCAAATATTGTGCGAAACAGATAACATATCGCTCGTATAATGTAATGTTGGACTTCATCCACTTTGTTTTTATTTTCGCAATACTATTAACGACTGAACTGTACATTGGAGAAACAGTAGTGTATCAGTTTTTATGGATAAAATTAGATTTAATATTATTTCCTTGATACGTGGATAATTACATTGCGCTATGGAACTGTAAATGTTAATGCCAGTCGTATGTTTTATCATACGCGAAATAAAACAGTGTAAAAATAAAAAAATAACTGTTTAGTCATTGATACATCCTGCTGCCCTTGAAAGAACTACTGTGACTTAATTTGGTAAAAATTAGACCAACAATTGTTTTGGCATTGTTGGCTTAAAGAACTTAATAAAGGCTAAGCCTCTAGACCTCATTGTATACCAGTAACGCTCCTTTCAGAGTATGCTCATACAACAGCTCTCTATATTTGGTAGTAACATACAACCGCTCGCTCGTCGAAGGATCCGTACCTCAAGACTGGACAGTTGCACGAGCCAGACCAGTACCCAAGAAAGTAAATGAGAGTAATCAGTCAGTTACAGGCCCATATCGTTAACGTCGATTTGCAGTAGCATTTGGGAACATATACTTTTTTCGAACATTACGCGTTACCTCGAAGAAAACAAGTTACATGTAAATAATTGATTTCAGCTATCAGCGGTCCATTTTAAATTTTATTGGCGGATCTAGATTGTAGCTAGAAACTAGCCATTCTCAATGCACTATCGTTTTTGATCAATGCATGTAATGCCTGTTGGACGGTCTTCATCTACAGTTCTACTACTAATGAAAACAGTATTAGTCAATGAACTGTGGATGAAGCCCGACCAACAGGCATTACATGCATTGATCAAAAACGATAGTGCATTGAGAATGGCTAGTTTCTAGCTACAATCTAGATCTGCCAATAAAATTTAAAAACGACGACTGATAGCTGAAATCTATTATTTACAAGTCACTATAACAGTCGCTGAGTGCAACAGCCTTCTGAATGGAAGGCAACCTACCGAAACAATTTACTGTCAAACAGCCAACACGGATTCAGAAAACAGCGTTCTTGTGTAACTCAACAGGCACTTTAATATCACGAAGTAATGAGTGTTACCGACAAGGGATATCAAATTGATTCCAAATTTTTAGTTTTCCAGATTTCCAAGAGGCGTTTGACGCCGTTCGTCACGAACGACTTCTAATCCAGTTGCGTGCCGCAGGAGTATTGTCTCAGATCCTATAAAATGTTTGGGTCTATATGGAAGAAACAGTGTTTTACATCACAGATAGTAATTTTATCTGCTATCATGGTCAATGATAGGACAGAAAAACGAAATGGTGAATACTGTAAGCATCACTAACATTAGCCACTGCAGTGTTGTGTGCCGCCTCTATGATCCTACGGGGTCAAGTTTCGCAACCGGCCAGACCTTCTCAGCGTACTGCCGACAGCACACCTCCACTGGACGCCTCACTAGGATCCCCTTGAGCCGTCCAGAATGCACCCCAATGTTGCCACTGGGTTGAAGCGACGATCACCTTGTTGATTTGCTGGGTGGACCACTAGCAACTGCTACTCATGTGCTGTCTCCAATCGTTGTACTCTGTTCCGTTCACATGCTGTACAACGCACACACTGCCTCCACTTTGCCACTTCCACTATATACACCACTGTCACATCAATAGCATGGTAATTTGATGTCTGCACGCAAGTAACAATAAGTCTTAATACTCTACATGTGCCACCTACGGCACTGAAATGTCGTTCATGTGATATGGGACTTCAGTTATCACAGATTGTTCAATTTACAGTCATTCCATTCTCAAAAACAGCATTTGTATTCATCGGTGATAGCGATTTTTGCAGTTATTGGGCATTAAAAGGTACTCCGGCACTGAGTTAACAAGGGGGAGATTGAGTCCATAATTAAATCACTGAAGAAAAGTACTGTGGTGCTCAGCCATATTTGTAGTTTTTCCTTCAAGAATACCAGTTTCCTGAACGATTAAAGAACTCAGTATTTAAACCGCTTTATAAAAACAGAGAGAGGTATAATGAAGACAATTTTAGATCCATTTCTTTGCCGTCAGTCTTGGTAAAAGTTTTTGAAAACGCTATGTATGTAAGGATAATTAATCATTTTATTTCAAATATTTTGCTATCAAATGTACAACTCGTTTTTTGAAGAGGTTTAACAACTGAAAACGTTATACTCTCTTTTTTCTTTGAGGCACTGGATGGGTTAAACAAATGGTTTCGAACGCTAGGCACATTTCTTGATTTAACTAAGACGTTTGATTGTGTTGATCGCAATTGGTTCACCTCTTACTTTAGCAACAGACAGCAAAAGGTCATTATTTACAATGTTGAGAATGGCTGCGAGATGGGGTCTGAGTGGGGTACAGTCAAGTGGGAGGTGCCTCAGGGATCAGTTTTGTGGTCACTCCTGTTTATTATTTATGTAAATGATATGCACTCTAGTATTACGCTTAACTCTAAAATATTACGGTTTGCTGATGACACTAGCTTGGTAGTAAAGGACGTTGTGTGCAACATTGCCTCTGTTTCAAATAATGCAGTTCATGGCCTCAGTTCATGGCTTGTAGAAAATAAACTAATGTTAAATCACAGGAAGACTCAGTTTTTACAGTTTCTAACACACAATCCCACAAAACCTGAAGTTTTAATTTCACAAAATAGGCATATGATTAGTGAAACTGAAAAGTTCAAATTTCTACATATTAAGATAGATAGCAAACTTTCGTGGAAATCCCACATTCAGGACCTTGTTCAAACACTTAATGCTGCCATTTTTACTATTCGAACGGTATCTGAAGTGAGTGATCGTTCGACCGTCTTCCTTCATGAGAAGGGAATCAACCGAATGGAGTAGTGTGCAGTATCCGCTGAAAAGGACCCGACAGGGCATATTTGCGACCAGTACGAACGTGGACACATCGGACTACCTCGGGACGGTAGATTATACACATTGGACTAGCTCAGGATGGTCGACGCTTTAGTGTGGGATAAGCTTGAGGGGCAAAGTCATGACCATATCATGGGTAGCAAGGCAAGGAGCGTCAAAGCAAGTTACAATGCACAGAGGGGAGAAACACAACATTGATTATCCCTAGTACAAGATTTTGATTTCAAAAATGTGCTAAAATGTTTAACTTCGAACGTCTGCCTTTATGTCGCTAAGAGGTTTTGCTGTTGTCATGATAGTTTCACAGGGCTTATTTCTCGATTCCTGGCTCCACGTAAATCTATGCCAACACTTGTTAGCACATTTGCAGGTGATGCAAATCCTTTTTCACTTGGGGTTTTTGTACACATTACCAGCAATTAATATAAGATTTATCACCAAACCTAAAACATCTGAAAGCAAATTCATTACCACTGTGTAGTCAAATAGACGCCAAAATGTGGCATCGGCTGTCTGATTTGGTTGAATGTTTACACAAATTTAATTGGTAGCAGAGAGGTGGCGCTAGTGGTGAAAACGTAGCTTTTGCATTTATGTTAACATAAACATGACTCCACTGCTTCAGCCTACGTTTAAATTCACTTTGACACTGAGTTTTATATTAAAATTCTGTGTTTCATGGGTGTGATTTTAGCGTTAATTCTCGTAATGCATAGGTAATATTTCTCATTATTTGGGAGTTTTTAGTTTATTACTGAATATGATTATCAAAGTAGCCTATTTGTATGATGTAGTTTAATTAATAAAACGTCATTAAGTGATATATTTGTAAAAATTGATAAAGACTGTAGCTCACTGTACGAATTTATTTCTTTTATTGATAAACGTAATTTACATTAAAAGACAGTTTGAAATATTTATTCAAGTTCCTTATGTATTACAAATACTTATAACACACTGAGCGTACAATATTACTTCCCTTTTAGGTGTATAGTAAGCTTTTGCAATGTATCTGAAGATGCAACTGCAATTGAACTGCATTAATCAGTTTAGTATATGGAATATAATGAATTATAAAGGATATCCTTTCTCTCTGGTATCAACACTCCACAGGAAGTTAAAAAAAACTAGGACAAGTGTGAGCAAGAATCACACTTGGAGGATTCCGTACAAACTGAATTAGTTACACAGGCAGTTCGTCTAGCACGAGTGACTTTGCGAGTATTACAATAGGTGACATAAATGACCTATCTTTTGACTATGTTGACTTAGAAGCTTTAATTCTTACATTGTCATTGCCAAGGGAGCGAGCGCTTCATACCTGGCATAAATTTCAACTTAACGTCACTGCCGTCCTGAGAAAAAGCCGTCTTAACAGACAGATAGACATAATGGTAACAAAGTGATCGAAAAAGGGCTTCGTTTTTACCAACTGAAGCGTGAAACCCCAAAAACATCATTCATGATGGATCTAGGTGTAAAATTAACAGACATTTCCTAACAAATACAAGAGACATGAGGCAATGTATCCCCTGCCCTATTTAACATCTGCATGGATTATGATAACCGTTCAAAGAGCTTTAATGTGGATAGTGTGGTACAGATCCAAGCTTTGTAGTATTACAAGCACTTCTGTATGCTAACGACTTTACAGTCATTTGAACGGAAAAAAATTACCTGAAAATAGTTGTTCGTTAATTACAAACAATATGTTACAAAGATAACCTAAAAATCCCGATACAGAAAAATCAAATCATGACTTTTATAAATGAGCAACCAACTCTGCCTAAAATTATCTTTAACAATAAAACAATAGAACAAACCACACACTTCATATATCATGGATACCATACTTATATAACCGTGATATGCTTGGCAAATACATTGATCTGAATCTTATTTGCTCACAGTAAATAAACTCTGACAAATAATACAGCTACCAGAGAAGACTTTATGAATGCGTTCAAAGTATTTGAACAGATGAACATCCGCCACTGAGCAACGTATATATAGAATAAAAATCCGATTCAGCTGACTAGTTACTTCTGTCACGCCGAGGTTTCTTTGTTGTGGTTATGATATCCTATGACTGACTGGCCTGGCCGCCACACAACTATGAGGCCATGATTATTTGGTGGCGCCCGAAGACGAATCTTTAAGCTCCGAAACCGGTCGTCAAATAAATTAAGGAAACAATACTAGCAACTGAAGCGGATTGTTATTCTATAAAAGCCTCCAAAACAATGAAAAGTCGCATCTTTTCACTTAGTGGATAAGAAGGGTGACAAGGATAATGTCAATAACTGTAGAGATACGTCTATTTTGTCAATTATTTAAAAGTTATTCTAAAAACTTTTGCCGAAAAGAGTTGTTTCAACAATTGACGGTTATGGCGTGATTATCAACACTAATTTAGAAATGGAAGATCTTGCTCGCAGAATTATTCCATTGTAAATTCGTAATCCGTCAAAGGTTGCCATAATCTATTGTTGCAACTCTTAAATAGGCTTTTGACATTGTTGAAAGGGAAGTCGTAGATTAATCCGAGAACTTGTCCATAAAAATAAATTAGTGAACCCAATGCTGGAATTTCTTATTGAAGCAATCTAAAAAATAAAATTTATGGTTGAAACATCAGAATCATCAAAACTAAACACAGGAGTGGGACGAAAATTGATTTATGTATGAAATGTGTACTGGAAAACATGTTAAGAATCTCCAGTGGAAAATTATAAGAACCTAAAATTTTACCTGTAGGGCCGAATGCTGAGGTGAAAGAACACCGTCGGCATTTGCTAATAAATCTGTAATTTTTTCACACAGTCTAGGAAATGTAGTGCTGAAAAATCATGTCTTGGCTGTAGCAACAAAAAGAAAGAGGCATAATAATCTATGTAGTCAAAGCAAAATTTATTACAGACATAAAAAATTCAACATAACTGCATCCATACAAATGTTATAAACGGGAAAACAACTCTGTCTCTTAAGCGGTTTACGCACAATGAAACCGCTGAGCCATAGAGATGAAATGTGGTATGGAGATAGCTTTAACGCTGCGGAAGAAAATAGGCTGCTTTAGAAAGTGTGTTGTGCAAGATATTTGTTGACTGAAGAATATAACGCGAAATATGGAATAATAACTGTTATTTTAGGAAGCTATTTACTCATTGACTTTTGACTTGAAAATTCTTCTATAGAGTGATATGTTCTACATAATACGATTTAGCGTAATGAATACATTGCTTATACCATCAACAATGTGTTTAGTTCATACTTCCAAAAGTGCGAATATCAGTCACAAGCCCGTCGCATTTCAGCAGCTCACCGTCACGTGCCTGTTAAAGATTCAGAGACTTTTGATGACTCAAAACGACGGCGCCATTTAAATGTTCTGCGAAGACCGAAGAGACATTGTGACTGTATTGGCTTGTGTTACACGAGCACAACAGCGGTAATCAGGTAGGCATGTAAGTGAAACTGATGCCGCGGGGGATTGATTAGCCGAGCGGTCTTAGGCGCTGCAGTCATGGACTGTGCGGCAGGTCCCGGCGGAGGTTCGAGTCCCCACTCGGGCAAGGGTGTGTGTGTGTGTGTGTGTTTGTCCTTAGGATAATGTAGGTTAAGTAGTGTGTAAGCTTAGGGTCTGATGACCTTAGCAGTTAAGTCCCATAAGATTTCACACACATTAAAAAAAAAAGTGAAACTGACGTTATTGCGCGTACAAATATTATAAGATTTGCGCTGTATCGAGCTACAAATTACTTATTTTCTTTGTTCGGCAGTTTAACGCTTTTTAATAAGGTACAACCACAATGGAAGGGTATCTGTTGAGAGGCCAGACAAACGTGTGGTTCCTGAAGGGGGGCAGCAGCCTTTTCAGTAGTTGCAGGGGCAACAGTCTGGATGATTGACTGATCTGGCCCTGTAACACTAACCAAAACGGCCATGCTGTTGTGGTACTGCGAAAGGCTGAAGGCAAGGTGAAACTACAGCCGTAATTTTACCCGAGGGCATGCGACTTTACTGTTGAAAGGTCCATCAAACCAGTCTCAGGACTGAAGACCACAACAACAACAACAACATTTTAGTATAGTACTATCGCCAACACTCATGATAACAAAACTAGCGATAGGTGTCAACACAACAGCCTTTGGTGTTGGGATTAGCGATGCTGACCCTCGATTGATCGGTTCTAGGTTCGAATATCTGCTGGGTCGGATTTTCTCCGCTCGGGACTAGGTACGTATGTTTGTGAGTATTGGACTCATTATCTTTTAATCATCATCGACGTGCAAGTCAGTGAAGTGACGTCAAAAAAATGGTTCTAATGGCTCTGAGCACCATGCGACTTAACTTCTGAGGTCATCAGTCGCCTAGAACTTAGAACTAATTAAACCTAACTAACCTAAGGACATCAAACACAGCCATGCGCTCGGCTCCAGACTGTAGGGCCTGGAACCGCACGGCCGCTCCGGCCGGCGAAGTGACGTCAAATAAAACGACTGCACGAAGTGCCTGAACATCCCGAAAAGGATCTCCCGCCCAGTTAATGTGTGTGTGTGTGTGTGTGTGTGTGTGTGTGTGAAATCTTATGGGACTTAACTGCTAAGGTCATCAGTCCCTAAGCTTACACACTACTTAACCTAAATTATCGTAAGGACAAACACACACACCCATGTCCGAGGGAGGACTCCAACCTCCGCCGGGACCATCCGCACAGTCCATGACTGCAGCGCCTGAGACCGCTCGGCTAATCCCGCGCTTAATGTATGTGTGTGTAGGAAGAACAAACCTGCAACGTTCAAATATTCAGATGTTCAAATGTGTGTGAAGTCTTGTGGGACTTAACTGATAAGGTCATCAGTCCCTAAGCTTACACACTACTTAACCTAAATTGTCGTAAGGACAAACACACACACCCATGCCCGAGGGAGGACTCGAACCACCGCTGGGACCAGCCGCACAGTCCATGATTGCAGCGCCTTAAACTGCTTGGCTAATCCCTCGCGGCCAATAACGTTCGGATGCGTTATTATTAATGTCCTGCTCGACACGTTCATGTCTTTTAAATAACTGGTCGTAACGTTGCAATGCGATATGGAATGAAACGAGGATGTGAGAACTGTGGTAGGAAAGGCGAATGGTCGACTTCGGCTTATTGGGAGAATTTTTAGGAAAGATTGGTTCATCCGTAAAGAAGACCGCATGTGGGATGCTGGTGCGACCTATTCTTGGGTACTGCTCGAGTTTTTGGGGTCCGTAACAGGTGAGATTGAAGGAAGACATCCAAACAATTCAGCAGCGGTCTGCTAGATTTGTTACCAGTTGGTTAGAACAGCAAGTAAGTGTTACGGAGATGCTTCGGGAACTCAAGTGGGATGCCCAGGAGGAAAGGCGACATTCTTTTCCAAAAACACTATTATGAAAATTTAGAGGGACGACATTTGAAGCCTACTGCCAAAGGAGTCCGCTGGAGCCAACATACATTGCGCTTAAGGACCACGAAGATAAGATACGAGAAATTATGGCTATACAAAGGCATACGGACAATAGTTTCTTCCTCGATCTACTTGCGATTTGAACAGGAAAGGAAACGACAAGTAGTGATACAGAGTACCCTCCGCCACGCACCGTACTGTGGCTTGTGGAGATCAATGTAAATGTAGAGAATAAGCCGTACTCACTTTTCATTTTACTGATATTTGAGCGAAGCTGTGCGTAACAGCTAGAATGCAATACATATACAATCGCCATCCTGTTTATCCATACTTCGTTACTAATGTTATTAAATACGAAAGTATGTTGGTTCCGTTTTTACGACTACACGGCACCGGCCGCGGTGGCCGAGCGGTTCTAGGCGCTTTAGTCCGGAAAAGCGCGACTGCTACGGTCCCAGGTTCGAATCCTGCCTCGTGCATGGATGTGTGTGATGCCCTTAGGGTAGTTAGGCTTAAGTAGTTCTAAGTTCTATGGGACTGATGACCTCAGATGTTAAGTCTGATAGTGCTCAAAGCCAAAAGTTTACAAACGTTTGCAATAGGGCAAAAATTACGCAAGATTCAGTGAGCTTATGGTATCACGAAGAGTGCGTAGAACAAGAATACTTTTCGTTACCCATGAAAAACTGCACTATAATACTAAGGTGAACCCAGAATTCCTCTGCACTGGTGAACTACTAGTACTGAACAACAAGTGAGATCACTACAACGACTGGAGAGAAAAATTTAAGAAAAACATCAGGACCACAAAAAACGTCACACTTTCGTAATAAAACAAGTAGTATTAAAATATGTTTGTACATAGAAAATACAACTAGAAAATTATAAAAAAGATATAACTGTTATTCTTTGGTCAGTTACTTGGTATAGTTGTCCTCTGATTAACAATATAGTTTCTCATATCAATATCGCAGAAGACATAAACTACAAGTAGCATTCTAGAGCTAGAGAGTAATTTACAAAAACACGGCATAAGAGAGGAAGGAACAACAGATATAGAAACACCCAGAACCACGTGTGATGTAATCTGAAAACCATTTCGACATTCGCTGTAAAATTAATATAAGTTCCTCCGCCCACACACTCTTTTCTCCCTCCTCAGTTACTGGGTATACATTGAACAAAGGGGACAGTTTCAGGATAAAAGTTTTACAGATAGAAGTGTTCCAAGGCAACTAACAAAACCATGGTACTCTGAAGGCCTAAAGTAGTGAAGCAAACGAAAATAAGGAACTAAATGATGCAAGACAGGAGAAATTACAGGAACTGTAACAGACGTAACATAACATACCTATATCTCCATACCAATAACAAGTAACACAGCTCGACGAAAGTCCGGCCCTACGAAGAAAGAACTGCTACAGTGTAGTAGAGAAGGTAATTGCAAGAAACAGCCGTGAGATAAACAGGACTGGCACCTTTGTTCAAGGCAATAATTCTACTGAAGTTACCGTGATTTATGATGGTCCTCTGGACATTCCGAAATTCTTAATAGGATGTTTGATCACGCGGGCAACAGTTAATAGTGTGATACTTGCTCCCATGTTGGCCAAAAGGTGTGGTAGGGCCTCCATTCCACCCATGAGAGTGGGTGACTAGTGCTGGAAGGTCACCGGTGCATGTGGACGCGCTGCTATACGTCTCCCCAATGCATGTCACACATGCTCGATATGACACACCTGTATGTCGGTGGAACTGGCCGCCAGTCCATTCATCGATTATCCTTTGGTTACAAAAGCTTCTCCACATGAATGTCAGGACCGAATGCACCTCTTTTTTAAAGACCCACATGGAAAATGAGAACTGTGTCGCAATAACGTTGGCAAGTGAGTGAACCGTGTTCAAGAATTTGGAGATCGGCACATCTAACCAAAACTCTCCACAACATAACACCTGGACCACCAAAACGATCGTGTTCGACAATTTCTTGAGTGTATTACTTGTTCGCACCCCTCGCAGTACGAGGTACGTCCAGAACCACTACTCAGACTGAATCTGCTCTCACCCGAGGAGAACACACGACCCCACTTCCCGTTGCTGCAGTCCCTACGCAACTGGCACCATCGCAAACAATGCTGCTGACGTGCGGGTGTCAAATGAACACAACTTGCTGGTCGTCGGACAAACAGCCCACCTTGATGCAGTCGTGGTACCCCTGTGGAGCGTGAGATTGCTGCCTTGCAGTCCCTATAAATGTGATTGCAACTGCACCAGCTATTTTACTTGGGTCCCTTTGTGCCTGTGGCACAATGTAGCGGTCATCTGCTGCAGTTGGCCGTGGCCGACCATCTCCTTTCCTTCGGGCAACAGTGTCTGTGAATCGGAAAGCTCCCCATGCTAGTGAAACAGTGTTGTGTACAGTGTCGAACCCCTGGGCTACACACGTCACACTTCGTCCTTCTCCCTGTTCCACGATGATTCTTCTCCGTGTGAAGTCATCCAAACGTCTTTGGGCAATGTTGTGATGAAGAAGACCGCGACAGGGCACCGTAACTGTTCGTCGATTGACGCACACTGCCTTTCTCCGTTCCTTGAAATGCCTCGCTGACCTCACTCTATGTGACGTCCAGCTTTCTCTGCACTAGTGACAGACCTCTGCCAACATGCTACCACACTTTCAGTTACTTCCACCAACTACTATATATGTTAAGCTACTTTATCTGCGTCGTCCTTAAGTTCTTTAGAGCAATGTATATGTTACCGTGTAAGGTGGCAAAATCAACTTTGAGCAGCGTCGTACAGTTACGTAAATAATGTGATCGTTTCAATCTATTACGATAGCAGCAAATGGTCCTAAAGCAGAGAAATGGTGTAAAAATCTTTATTTCTTGTAACTAAATTCACTGTGAGAATGTGTGTTTATGTTGTACAAAAACCAGTACTGTAGTCAGCTGTACAAGTGGTCACCTGGAAGCGGCAAAGATCATCGCTGCGGCGGTCCCTGACATCAGCAACGTGTGCCAAAGATCATCCTGGGCGAGCTGGTCTCTTGACCTTGCAGCTACAAATACGCCGGACCTTATCGACAATGGCAACGGCCTTGCCGTAGTGGATACACTGGTTCCCGTCAGATTACTTAAGTGCTGTCGGGCTTGGCCAGCACTTGAAGAGGTGACCATCCGGGAAAACATGCGCTATTGCCATTCTTTCTGGATGCACTCAGCCTCGTGATGCCAATTGAAGAGTACCTCGACCAAATAGTAGCGGCTCCGGTCAAAGTAAACCATCGTAACGACCGGGAGAGCGATGTTCTGACTACACGCCCCCTCCTTCCCGCATCCTTACCTGAGGACGACACGGCGGCCAGATGGTCCCGATAGGCAACTTGTGGCCTGAAGACGGAGTGCTTATCGACAATGTCAGCATAGAAACGAGTATTAGTGATCACGATGTCAATGTAGCAACTATAATTACGAATGTTAATAAATCAGTCGAGAAGGCTAGTAGAGTGTTTCTGCTAGATGGGGCAGATAACCAGTTGTTAACATCTCACTCAGACAGTGAACTGGCATCTCTTAGTTCCAGTAAGATGGATGTGGAGGAATTATGGACAAAGTTTAAGCAGATTGTAAATCGTGATCTTGAGAGTTACATCCTAGTAAGTGGATGAAGTATGGAAAAGACCCATCATGGTTTAATAATGAAATTCGTCATATACTGAGGAAGCATAGGCTGTTGCACTCTAGGCTCAAAAGGGGACGAACAAATGACGACAAGCGGTTAACAGAGTTTCGTGCATCTATGAAAAGATCTATGCGCGAAGCATACAACTACCACCGTCACACGTTAGCAAAACATCTGGAAGAAGACCAGAGAAAATTCAGGTTGTATGTAAAATCACTAAGCGGATCTAAGGCTTCCGTTCAGTCCCATGTTCACCAATTGGGAGTGGCAGTTGAAGATGGCAAAACGAAAGCCGAAGTTTTAAATTTCATGCTCAAGAAATCGTTCGCGCAGAAGAACTGTACAAATATACCGTCATTTGAACATCGGACAGACAGCCGTATGGACGACATAGAAATAAGCGTATCTGGCTTAGAGAAGCTACTTAAACATACGAAAACAAATAAATGACCAGGTCGGGATGGAATGCCAGTTCGATTTTGCAAAGAGTACTCTGCGGCATTGGGCGCTTACCTAGCGTGCATTTATCGTGAATATCTCGCCCACCACAAACTCCCAAACGACTGGAAAGAAGCGCAGGTGACTCGAGCACATACGTAAGGTAAATGAACGGATCCGTAAAATTACAGACCAATATCCTTAACTTCCGTTTGCTGCATATTCCTTGAACACATTCTCAGTTCGAATATAATAAACTTTCTTGAGTCTAAGAAGCTTATGTCCACGAATCGGCATGGTTTTAGAGAGCAACGCACGTGCGAAACTCAGCTTGCCCTCTTCTCGCATGATATACTGAGATCTATGGTTGAGGGGCAACCGGAAGGTTCCACATTTCTAGATTCCCGGAAAGCATTTGTCACTATGCCCCACTGCAGGCTGCTGACGAAGGTACGAGCATATGGAATAAGTTTACAGGTATGGTAGTGGCTCGAAGAACCCAGGATGTTGTCCTCAACGGCGAGCGTTCATCGGAGATAAGGGTGTCGTCAGGAATAGCCCAGGGAAGTGTGATAGGACAGCTGTTGTTATGTATACACATAAATCATTTGGCGGACCGGGTGGGCAGCAGTCATCAGTTGTTTGCTGGTGATGCCGAGGTGTACGGTATGGTGTCGAAGTTCAGTGAATATATGAAGATACAAGACGACTTAGACAAAATTTCCAGTTGGTGTGATGAATGGCAGCTAGCTTTAAATGTGGAAAAACGTAAGTTAATATAGATACACTGTGTGATCAAGGGTATCCGGACACCTGGCTGAAAACGACTTACAAATTTGCGGCGCCCTCCATTGGTAGTGCTGGAATTCAATATGGTGTTCGTCCACCCTTAGCCTTGATGACAGCATCCATTCTCGCAGGCACACGTTCAATCAGATGCTGTAAGGTGAAAGGTATGTGCTGAGATTCGATCAGGATACAGCCAGTGAAAAATGTCGATAATTCCCAACCGCAAGGTTCGACGAGTAGTACATCTTCGAGTAGTAAGATCTTTGACAGCTAACAGAGCTAGGTGCACGCGGTAAAAGTTTGAGTAGTGGTGAGGAGATGCGCAGAGGCAGCAGACGTGTTTCGAGTCGGAGCTAGATGCCTGCAGGAGGCAGCCGGGTCGTGACAGCATCAAAGTAAGAATTGGCGCTACGCACATAATAAGCTATATATTGAGCGAAACTCGGCACATACCTGGGCAAACTAGAAAGAATAATTAATAAAATAGGTTTTCTTTGGTTAAATAATGTCTAAAAGCTAGATAGAAGTCCCATTGTTGATGCAATAAGCGTTTTGTGAAACTTTCTCGTAAATCCATGCTATAGAAGTTTTTTTTAGTTTTTCACATGTGCCTTAAAAGTTTGAACAATAAATATTTTTTAGATAAAATTAGAGTTTCATCTCACACCTGATGTCGTTCTCTGCATCCTGTGCTTGCATTGAACCAAAAGGTACATTAAAGTAAAGTTCCCATGAGTAAAGCTAACAATTTCATTTATCAGAGCAAAATAATCTATATGCCGTTGCACAGTTGGCAAATTATTCAGATCAGGACACAATTTTTATTAAGTAACAAACAGCGCCAAAACGAGTAAAGTAATCTAGAATGACAATTTTATGCCATTGCACTACGGCTGAGTTGAGTATATGTTTTATTATCGGCTAAACGGGAAGGAGTGCACGAGCTAAGTCCACAGACGCAGTCAGATGCAGGTTGGTGACTTTCATTTATTTTTACCACTAAACTCTCATGCAGTCAGATGTGTATTTTGAGCATTAATTTTCCAACAATATTTTAATGCAGTCAGATAAAGTTCAGTTCAGTTAAATACGCAGTCATATGCAAGTTTTATTAAAGGCTAAAGCAGTCACATGCAGTTCAGTCTAGTTTAAATACAGAACTTTTATTAACAAAACTTTCAAAGGTTTCTTGGGGAATGGTGGCCCATTCTTCACTGAGTGCTACACTGAGGAGATGTATCGATGTCGGTCGGTGAGGCCTGGCACGACGTTCCAAAACAACCCAAAGGTGTTATATAGCATTCAGCTAAGGATTCTCTGCAGGCTAGTCCATTAAATGGATGTTATTGTTGTGTAACCAATCCGCCACAGGCCGTGCATTATGAACAGGTGCCCGATTTTGTTGAAAGATGCAATCGCCATCGCCGAATTGTTCTTCAACAGTGGCAGCAAGTAGGCGCTTAAAACATCAATGTAGGCCTGTTTTGTGACAGTGCCACGCAAAACAGCAACGGGTGCAAGCTCTCTCCATGAAAAACACGACCACAGCATAACACCACCGCCTCCGAATTTTACTGTTGGCACTACACACTCTGACAGATGACGTTCACCGGGCACTCGACTCACCCACATCCTGCTATCGGATCGCCACATTGTGTGCCGTTATTCGTCACTTCACACAATGTTTTCCCACTGTTCAATCGTTCAATGTTTATGCTCCATACACCAAGCGAACCGTCGTTTGGCATGTACCGGCGTGATGTTTGGCTTATGAGCAGCCGCCCGACCATGAAATTCACATTTTCTCAACACCCGCTTAACTGTCATAGTACTTGCAGTGGATCCTAATTCAGTTTGGAATTCCTGTGTGATGGTCTGGATAGATGGCTACCTATTACGCATTATGACCCTCTTCAACTGTCGGCGGTGTCTGTCAGTCAATAGACGAGGTCGACCTGTAAGCTTTTGTGTTGTACGTGCCCCTTCACGTTTCCACTTCACTGTCACATTGTAAACAGTGGACCTAGGGATGTTTGGGAGTGTGGAAATCTCGCGTACAGGCGTATGACAAAAGTGACATCCAGTCACCTGACCACGTTCGAACTCCGTGAGGTCTACGGTGCGCCGCATTGTGCTGTCTCACGTTGTATAATGACTACTGAGGTCGTTGATATGGTGTACCTGGCAGTAGGTGGCAGCACAATGCTCCTAATATGAAAAACATATGTTTTGGGGGTGTCCAGATACTATTGATCACGTAGTGAAGTAGGAAGAACAAGCATGTAACGTTCGGATACAGTATTACTAGCGTCCAACTTGACACAGTCGATTCGTTTAGATATCTGGTCATAGCGCTGCGAAGCGATATGAGGTGGAACGAACACGTATAAACTGTGGTAGGAAGACAAATGGTGGACTTCGGTTTACTGGGAGAATTTTAGGAAAGAGTGGTTCACCTGTAAAGGTGGCCGCATACAGGACGCTGTGCGACCTATTCTTGAGTACTACTCTGGTTCTTTTGGATTTGTACCAGGTCGGATTGAAGGAAGACATCGAAGCAATTTAGGGGAGGGCTGCTAGATTTGTTACCGGTAGGCTCGATCGAGACTTACGTGTTATGGAGATGCTTCGGGAACTCAAATGGGAATCCCTGGAGGGAAAGTGGCGTTCTTTTCGGGAAACACTATTGAGAAAGTTAAGAGAACCAGCATTTGAAGCAGACTGCCGAACGATTCTACTCCCGCCAACACACATCGCGCGTAAAGACCACGAAGATGAGATAGAAGAAATTATGGTCCATACGAAGACATACCCACGGACAGTTTTCCGTCGCTCTATTTGTGAGTGGAACAGGAAGAGAAATGATAAATAGTGGTATAGGGTATCCTCATCCACGCACCTTATGGTGGGTTGCGTTGTGTCTATATAGCTGTAGATGTACCCACAATTCTAAATGAAATGAAATAGAATAATTCAGTTTTGAACTATGAAAACAGGTTGACGGTTTAGTGATCTGAGATAACAAGCAGAGCAAGCACGCTAAAGTCAGTGATATAATATAAACAACTGAATGACGAGTCTTTAAAATAGAAAGCAGAGAGGTATCTTATCAAAGTTTAACGATACAAAGTTTACTGTTCACGTTATCTCTTGAGACGTAATATTGGAGTTACAGATAAAAAATATTTTAGTTAACAATTATAAACCACTTCGCAAAGATTTATTTACGATAGAATCCTGATTTAGTGCAAAAGACTACATTTAAACTCGATTAGCGGATGTGTAGTTTATCAGAGGACGTAAATAACTGTTGTTTATTTCCATAGTAACAAATAAATCTTTCGCCTGAATCATCATTTCTTCATAAAAATAGTTAAATGCAGAACCCCTTTATACATATCGGAAACCGTAAGTGCTGTAATTAAGAATTGGTATTAATTAGCAGTAATAATTTAATGCCAAGTACAAAGGTGGTATTACCTGAGTAAAGAGCTACTATTACATGCAAAACTACGACTGTCAAGTATAATTTGTACGGTAAACTCGTTTGTTGTGTTGATTACCTCTATAGTCGGGTCAACAGAAACCTCCGATCTTACTCGTCTGCTTTGACCCGTGACGTAAGCGGCTTGTGGTGTGTGACGTCATTATGGCGCGGAGTTTAGTCTTGTTTTTGTTTGTGGTGCTCTCTGGTGGTGTGTTCATGGTTTTCGTTTGTTTTAATTTAATGCTCATTGCTGTATGTCGGGTGAGTTTGTTATTGAGTGTATTTCGTTGTGGTTTTTTGTTTAGGAATGGATATGAAAGACCGCCTTAATAGTGTTCGGTTGAGGGCGATGATGGGCGAGACAGCGTTAGAACTTATCAAGTTCTTACAACTATTCGGTTTAATCGCCGAAGTTGTTAAGTGTTCTCTTTGCCTTGAGGGGATGAAATTGGTTAAAGTTCCGGTCTCTCGGACCAGCGACGGATACATGTGGTGTTGCCGGAAAGATGGCGTATGGCGTTCTATAAGGCGTGGTACCTGGTTCGAGAAGTCTAGATTGGGCATGCGTGAGATTGTGCTTATTACATATTATTTTTGTTATAGATGCCCACAGAGTTTTTGCGCGTTTGAGACTGGTGTGAGTGAGAGGACTGTTTTAGACTGGTATTCCTTTTGTCGTGAAGTGTGTTCGGAATTTATTAAGTACAGGGGTAAGTTGGGTGGGCATGGGGTGCTTGTGGAGGTGGACGAGTCGCAGTTTGGTAAAAGGAAGTATGGGAGGTGGAAGTCTGTGGCTGGTCTTTGGGTGTGGGGGGCTGTTGTTCACGGGGGTGGGGGTACTGAATGTGTTTTAGGGTTGTGGAGGGGAGGTCGAAGGCTGAATTAGTGGGGTTAATTGAGGAGTATGTAGAGCCCGGGTCCACAATAGTTTCTGATGCTTTTTCTTCTTATAGGGGGTTGGGTGACAGGGGATTTAATCATTTAGTAGTGAACCACAGTCTAGAATTTAAGAATTATAATACTGGGGCTTGCACTAACACAATTGAGGGGATGTGGGGGGCGGTTAAGTCAGTTCTTGGGAGGGGGAAGAGGCGCTCTTCCAACCTTCAGTCTCATTTAGATGAGTACTGTTGGCGGAAGAGTGTCCCAGAGGCCTATTGCATTTTTCGGGTTTTTTTAAGGGCTGTGGGTAAAATGTATAGGCCGAAAGTGGTTAGTTAGGGTGCATTTGTGTGTGATTGTGGTGGACAATCTAGTTTGTGGGGCTGGAACTTTTTTGAGGTAAGTTCCGTTTTTTTTTGTTTTTGATGTGTGTTTTGTGTCAACAGAAACATCCGATCTCACGCGTCGGCTTTGACCCGTGACGTTAGGGACCTACACATTGATCTGTAGCGTAGCCCTGAATGCGAGGTTAGGTTGGGAGGTTTTTTTTGGCGGGGGGGGGGGGGGGGAGCCAGGGGGGGGCGCAGCCCCCCCCCCCTGCCTGGCCCCGAGTACCACTTGTTTATTATTATCTTTGTTCGATCGTAATTTATGTGATTGGGAGCTGTTGTAGATGTATGTAGGTGTAAGGGAAGTGTTGGTTTTTTAGGTTGGTGTTGGGGGATGTGATCGGTAGGTTCTGTTGAGCTATATAGGTCAACGGAAGTGTTCGATCGTAATTTATGTGATTGGGAGCTGTTGTAGATGTATGTAGGTGTAAGGGAAGTGTTCGTTTTTTTTTGTATTGGAGGATGTGATCGGTAGGTTCTGTTGAGCTACATAGGTCAAGGGAAGTGTCCGATTCTGGATAGGAATGTGTTTTTTGGTATTTGGTCAGTTTTGTGATGTTGATTTATTTCGTTGTTTTGCGTGGTTTTGTATGGCGGTCGGTGGCTACATTTGTGTATATTTAGTTTGTCCCCACCCAAAAACCCCCAATTTCCCACGCTTGTCCCGTTAGAGTCATTAGCCTTTTTGTGAAACTTGTGTATTTCAGTGTTTATAATACGTATGCGATGTTTTTATATCCGCCATATTGGATAATACGTATGCGATGTTTTTATATCCGCCATATTGGAATTGTCGTTTATAGTCGTTTCCGCTACATTTGTGACGTCATGGGTCAAAGCCGACGGGTAAGATCGGACGCTTCTGTATTTCCCTATAGTCGTTTATGAGCTTAACTCAAAAAGATCCGTGGGTTCGTTATTATAGTGTTGGAAAGCTTATTTACCTGTTCGGTCACGTACACGAGTGCTGATCGTTTTCAGAATTGTTGATAGGGTGTTTTAAAGAACCTATTATTTTCTGAGAGGTTCCATTGAGATCTGTTGCGCCTTTCCACAAATTTGCAGTTTGTTTCATCTACATTTATTTTTTTCTCGGTTACCTCTTGTACTGGGCTGGGGTGACATCTGAACATTTTATCAGTGCTGGATACGCGGACACTCGTAGGCGGAATTTCCTGCACAGACTGTGAAATGTGGCATTTTGTGGAATGCCGAGGCAATAAAACACCAAAAATTATCGGCCAGGGTACGAAATACGCGTTATTCATTACTTAGCCTATGTATTTAATAGAATGGCGGTTGCGTTTAAGCCAAACTAGGTAGCAAAGATAATTGAAGTAATCTGACAGTTACCATATACACAGACGTCATTGTTGTAACAGTTTCAATCGAGTTCTGTTGAGCTCAGTTGTGTCAGTGTCATTTTCACTAAAATGGAGGTTTCACGTGATGATTGTGAAAATGTTGTGGTTGATGATCGTGCAGTTGCAGTGAAATAGTGACTGTCAAGAAACGGAGTTTTTTCTAAAAGACGATCGTTCTAAAGCTGTTGTACATATAATCACAGATGTCACAGCGTGGAAGAAAGCTCTTCTGAAGTGCGAAGACGATCCAATAGACAAAGAAGTATCTCTCGGGTTAGATGCAACTCAGCTGTCTACCGAGACTGCCCTAGGCTTTGTGAAGTGCACGTTTAAAAGTATGTTCCAGAGTCTCAGGTGTCATTTCAGTTCTCGTTGCCGCAGTGATAAAAGCACAATATAACTACAGCTTGGCATTGCATGAAATTAAAGGTTAGATTTGGTTATTGTCTGTTATTTATTTGTTTTATACTTCGTTCTACTTAGCGAATTTCTCCCTATTCTGTTAGAGTGCTGAGCAAGGGAAAGGGGGCTGTAAATATGCCTTCTTACAGATGCTAACCTCTTTTATTCCTGTGATCCATATCCTAAAAATACGGCAGTGGCAACTGTAAACGTCGAATATCGATTCTCTAAATTTACCCAACAATCGTTCACGAAAACATCGCCTTTCTTCCAAACATTTGTTTTTAAGTTTCAAGAGCATCTCCTTTACACTTCCCCACAGGTTTTTTCGACCTGTCACCATCCTAGCAGTGCATTTCCGAATTTATTTTGAAGTCTGCTGCCATTTCTACTTGATAATGACTCCAAACGTTGGAGCAAAATCGAAAGGTGGCTGGATTTTTGAGCAAAACAATTTCGACTGCGATTTTATTTCAGTGTTACTGCCCGATTCAGTCAAATTAGGCCGTCTTTACGTTTAAAGCCACAATAAAACAGGACTGTTTCTATCACCGGCGACAGCTGGTGTGAGTCGTAACGTCAGAACTTCTCGCATTAGCGTCTTTTACGCTGTTTCCTTTATTTGAAATCCCATCGAGTCTTATACCTCAGGCACAGTTCCTGCCGCCATCGCTTCTCCTTCGAGTGCTTGCCGTGCGGCGCGAATGCGGCTACATTCCCAAGCGGTCAGTGTTTGCCGTGAAGTTTGCAGCAGCGGCTAACGGGTGGCAACGGACCCTGCGGCCTGTGGTCGGTGCCACACCTGTGCAGCCAGGGACATGGCTGGAAACCTTCACCTGCAGCCTGGCACCTGCGTCACGCCACGTAACTCCAGAGACTGCGAGCCGCACTCTTCCACTCCAATAACTTTCGCAACGGCGGCGTCACCCAATAAACGCCACCAGCTCAGCGTATGAGCTTTCATCTTGACTGAAAGCGTGACAGTCACCGCATGGAGCTGGAGATGTTCTGTGGGGACCCAAGCTAAACACTCCTCTTAAATCAAATTCGGAGCTTTGACAGGTTTACGACCGATTAAAATTTTTACATGTTGTGAACATGACGTAATATTTATAGGACTATTGCAGGCAGTTAAAAATGCACGAAAACTCTAAGACATTAGCTGTTCATAGATCTGAACTAACAAACCACTTGGCTGTGTAACATTTTTGGTAGATTATTCCTCAAGTTTTTACCTGAACCTTTCTAAACAATGCTTATTCTCCTCTCAGAGGTATATACATGGTTATTCATAAGTACCTTTCGTTTTTCAGAAGATGAACTCCCGAAAAATTCAAGATACACCAAGACACGAAGAAAAACGACGTATATCAATGGATAGGACATCTCTCCAAGGATCTCTCGATCCATGATACGAACTGTGGCGTAGTTGCATATCGGATCACCAGGAGGCACGAGGGAGGCTGAAAAGGTGAATCGTCATAATGCGCTCGGTTGGGACACAGAGCACCCACATGAGGTTGTTGGATACATGTCCCATGTGCTCTTCAAAAGTTTATGGACCATTTATCTTTTTCTAACTTCGACTTATTGCAGCAATGGCTTATGTCGCAATTACAGAAATACAATGGAGACAATATTCTGCAATCATAACGGTTCTCAGCCACCCTTCTTTCGGACGTTCTTGGTAACTTCACTACCAGTTTGCCTCAGCCACCATGTCGACGGCACTGGCTTCTTTGGAAGGATATTCTCGTGCCCAAAATGCCGACACAGACGACCATCCCATATATCTATATTAAGATCGTCGATGATTTTCTCCGTGATAGATCCTGCCTGGTTACCTAACAAGGAAACCACTCGAGCTTACGTCACATATCGAGGTATACCCGTCAAGGCTCTGTATTGTCTCCCATTCTCTTTAAAATTTGTTAATGAGATGCCAGTCGTCCCACAATGCCACCTGCCGCAGTACGCCATCGATACCGCACCCTATAAGACCGGCCACAACACCGACAAGTGTATTGCTCGTCTCCGCTGGCAGGTGGACGGAAGAGTCACCTGGTGCCTTTCCAACCCCACTGCCCTCAATGCCGCCAAAACTATGGCGGTCTGCTTCACCAAACGGCTTCCAATCCTCCATCACAACATCACTGTTTCAGGCGTCCGGGTCCAGTGGTCACCGAATAGCAAATATCTAGGAGTCTGGATGGATAACTAATTGCTCTTCCACCGACATGCGGAATACTTCGCCAAAATGGGACAGAAGCTGATAAAAACATTGTAATCGTTCTTCAACAGCGGGGAGTTGAAATTAGACACCAAGCTCCGCCTGTACTGTACAGTTGTCCATCCTTCTCTCACCTGCAGTTCCACAGCATGCCCACACGATAAGTGCCTCCTAAATGCTGACCCTTTAGCGCCTGCAGAATAACGTGCTTACTTGGAGATTGCATAACCCTCCACTTACGAGGATTCTTACCCTGCACGAGGGGACAAACGTGTTCCCTCTAAAGACGACCATGCTACAGAAAGCCGGCACCTGTGTGATAAAGTGGATGCCCTCCACGATGCAATCAGTGGTTTGCAATAAATTCGCATAACGACATCCAGGCACTCGCAACGCCACCCTGTTCCTCTTACCATCCTCGATGATCCGGATTCGAACCACGGATAACGATAGCCGTGGTATGGCCACTCATAATGTGACAGTATCTGATATGGGCACTCATCATGAGCAAACCCTGGCAGAGCCACCACTATAACTACCAATGCCGTTATATCATTTGTTACCGATAACATTCAACTCTAACCAGTGGATAGTGGTACAGGACTTCTAAGTCCGACCGCCACAAGTCCGCGACCCCACAAACCCAATGATGTCATTGCAATGTTTAACAGACCTCTTCCTATGATGTCCACTGTATATAAGTTGTCCTACTCCTTTGTCCACATGGTGACTTCAGGTACTACAGGAGATTCAAATTTATAGTCCGAGGTCGTTAACAAGTACGAACAGTTTGGTACTTAACTCATATCGATGGCTGCGTTGTTGTCTTCGTGAAGTCTAGAGGTGATTCCACTGCGATGTTCCCGCGGTTTTCTTTGTGTTTGGATGAGACTAACTGGTTTGTAGGGCGATGTGGTATTTTGATTTTTAGAGAGCAAACGTTACATTAGTTTTGCAAATCACTATTTAATCCATTTATTCACATTTAACACTTCTACAATAATATGCAATAAGACATTGTTTTACACCACATCTGTATTCGCACCTCCTCTAGCCCACGCTTTCTCTCCAAAGTCCTTTAACCACCTCCCCCAAAGATCGACCTCCTTTCCGCATGTCCAAAGATAACTGTCTCTTAGTCGTTAAACTCGCAGTCAAAGGCTATATTTACATAAAACATTACACGTAAAGAAATTACTGACATACACGAAAATTACTGACATACACGATCTTACGTTCTGTTACAATACCCCCCCTCCCCCCCATACAAGTCCGTGCATGGCATGCATGGGATTGTGTGTCACTATGGAATAAAATATGTCTAATACACACATCATAATAAAATTTCCAGTTCCGAAAGTTAGTAATAAAATTGGTTCCCAAGTGATCTTAGTTATATATATATATATACACTTTCCATGATATACAATTTGAAAGTTACATTGGCTGTATTGAGCAATAAGTGTAATGAGCTTATAACTAACAATAAAATATGGCACCTTATATTTAATTGATCATGGTAGCTGAACAGCCGTGTTAAGATGGGTACATAATTATATAGTATATGCATAAACTCAAGTTTACTTCAATACTGACTTAATGCATCTTAGTTAACCTCATTCTTCTGATTGTCAGTGGTTTCTTTAGAATATATTAAGTGAACTGTGGAATTCAGGCATCTCTCACAATCTTTTAATATAAGTGCTTCAACAAAATACCTTATGGCATGGATTGTGCCCAAAACAACCATTAAATCTAAAGAAATCATTATTCTAAAATACACAGGTTCTTTTAACCACATACATAAAATAGACATAATTCAAAATATTGTAATACTTATACACAATGTTAAATGGTTGTCTCTTAGGGAAAATTCATGTATACGTGATGAATGGAATCACATGGTGAATCCAGTGCAAATTCAATTATGTGCGATCAGCACTGTATTTTCAGAGTCAGATTGGTTTACATATTTATGATTTAATGTTTCCTTTATAATGAGATAGCTGAGACGTTCCATATGATTGTGACTATAATTGCAGTATCCTCACATTGTACATCTATTTCAGCTTTATAGGTCAAATTATGACAAACTCTACACTTAAATTGTGTAAGATTGTTAGTATTTATACCTTAACTTTACATCATTATTAAGCAGCGTTTCATTTTTATTTACTCTCCTGTGCTCAAATAGCATATTGCCATGAATAGAAATTATTCCAAATTGTGTAACAGGGTATGGGATAAATTCCTAACAGCTCTTCATTCACTTTAACATTAAATTATCTAAACTATTACAAAATATTCTCCCACAACATAAACTTCAAAATTAGTGTCACATAACCTTCAATCCATCACAAGTGTTTCAAAAGTAATACACCAACATCTGTTTCCATAATGCTCTAAACCTCAATACATTCTTAATTTGCATGATTAAATTTCATGACTACCCACTATATTTTTAACACACTATAACATACCTGGTCTTCCAAAGTACACTCTCATAATCTGACAAGTACCTCCAGTTTGCTTTATCCATTAAATAACGTTCCATCTGACATAGCTTACAAATGACAAGGTTTTGTCTTCTTACGCACAATCATTATTCATATCTTATTACTTTAAAAGTGTCCACATCATTAACTTTGGTTTCGGTTAAGAGACATTACTATGACACTGTAGAATGGTTCGTAGCCAGACACACTTGATCTCATACCAAATTTAATGAATGGGTATACTAGAGAACAAAGAGAAATTAGTACAGACATAATTCACATTAACACAAAATCTACTTCATACTTTTAGCTGACCTAGTCCCACACTTTGACATGAAGTTTTCCTTGAATGATAAAACAATAAAGTGATGTAGTTGGGCCAGTCAACTAGTTCTTTCCGAGCAGCATTTTACTTATTAAAGACTATTTTATGGGTCATGTTTACAGAGTTTTAACTCTGTAACATTGCGCAGTCCAAATAACTTCTTGGATTTTGGGTAGATTAGCCTATAGGCATTAGGGTGTGGGTTTTCCTTGATTTCAAAGGGGCCTATATAGATGTCAAAAAATTTCTTTATTTCAGAACTCATCAATCTAGATTTTTCCTGTGTTTTTACTAAAACCAGATCTCCTGCCCTGAACTGTACTCCTTTACTTCTTGCATCATGTCTCCGCTTTCGTACCTCTCCTTGTCTTTTCATAGTGTTCCTAACAGCTGTCTCTCTTTCCTGGGGTGTCATAGTTTGACAAGGTGGGAAATCAACATTCTCAGAAATCAAATTTGCAGGTCGTCTATTAAACATTACTTCGTAAGGTGAGAAACCAGTGGATGAATGCTGTAGGCTGTTCATTATATCCTCAAAGTCAGTAACATTTTCAATCCAATTAACATGATTTTTACTACAGTATGTTCTGCAGAGCCTTCCAATTTCCCTCATGTACCTTTCTGCTGGGTTACTTGATGGGTGACAAACCGAAATCAAGATATGTTTTATTCCTGTATCTTCAATAAAATTTTTCCATAATTTAGATGTAAACTGTGACCCATTATCAGACATGATGGCCTGGGGAATACCAACATTTGTGAAATAATGATTCGTCAGCTTGATGATAATTTGTTTACTGGTTGCTCTCTTTAATGTATACAATTTTATAAATTTAGAGAAAACGTCAACTATAACGAAGATGTAACTATACCCTCCCCTTGACCTTGGTAGTGGTCCATATAGATCAATAGCTGTTAATTCAAGGTTTTTATTTGGTAAAATGTTTTGCATCAATCCTTTAGATGTTTGGTTGCTCACTTTTACTCTCTGACAACGATCACAGGTTTCAAGTTTTTTCTTCACTCTCCTACTGATATTATAGAAGTATACATTTTCCTGTATCTTCTGTATACATTTTGTTGCCCCGCAGTGTCCGAAGCTTTCGTGTATGCAACTGATTAACGTGTCAATACATTGCTCAGGCCAACATAGTTTCCAATTGTCTAAGTCAGGTCTAGGTCTCCTAAACAAAATCCCTTTTTGTACTTTATAATACTGATCTACCTTTTCTCCTCCCTTTTTCCCTATATAACTTTCAACCAACTTCCAATTTTCATCATGGTTTTGGTTTCTACGAATATCATTACAGATTTTCAGTATTTCAGCTTCATCTTTTACACCCTTTAAGTACATAAGTTTGAACTCTTTCTCCTCTTTTCCATTAGTATTTTCAACATCTGCACCTACTGGTAGTCTGGAAAGGGCATCTGCAATGACATTATGTTTACCCTGAATAAATTTGATCTCGTAGTCAAACTGTTGAAGGAATAAAACCCACCTTGTTATACGGTCATGATAGAGTCTGCACTCCTGAATGTACGATAGAGCTTTATGGTCAGAGAAAACAATTACCTTGTGGCCTAAAAGATAACTTTTAAACTTATTAAATGCCCAGTGGATGGCAAGTAGTTCCTTCTCTGTGACTGTATATGATTTTTCATACTTTTGTAAAACCCGGCTAGCAAAAGCAATAGAATGGTGTTCTAATTTTCCTTCTACTTCTATGTTTTGAAACAAGTGTGCCCCTAAACCTGTCTCACTACTATCTGTCATTATACAGAATGGTAACAACATAACAGGTCTATACAACATTTGACTTTGGGACAGTTGTTGTTTTATTTCCACGAACGCATCCTGACATTCTTGTGTCCAATCGCAAACAGTATTCTTTTTTAGTAAGTTACATAAGCAGTTTGCATTTAAAGCTTGGGTACTAAGAAATTTTCTATAGAATCCAGTGAGACCAAAAAAGGACTTGAGTTGTTTTTTGTTCTTTGGAGTAGGGAAGTTTACAATGGCCTCAAGTTTATCGTTATCAGGTAAGATTCCCTTTTCTGAAATATTATGCCCCAAAAATTTCAGTTCATTAACTCCAAAACAACATTTTTCCAATTTTACGGTCATTCTCCCTTCCCTCAATTTTGAACAGACTTGTCTCAGAAGGTTTAGATGATCTTCCCAGGTTTTTCCAGTTACAAGAATGTCATCTACATATACTATTAATTTTGAAGACAATTCATCACCTAATACAAAATCCAGTGCTCTGATAAATTCAGCCACCGATACATTCAATCCAAAAGGGACAACACAATATTGGTAACTTTTGCCACCATACAAAAAGGCAGTATACTTTCTAGAATCAAGTTCAAGTGGTATTTGGTGAAAACCAGATGTCAAGTCTAGGCTACTCATAAATTTTACATTATCAAATTTGTGCAGGAGTTCATCCATATTGTCAGGATGGTCATTTTCTCTAATCAAAAACTTATTAAGGTGCCTAGAGTCAAGTACAAGTCTAACCCCACCATTTCTCTTAAACACAACTACTAATGGGTTGTTGTAAGCACTTCTACTCCTTTCTATAATCCCCCAAGTTTCCATTGTTTGGATTTCCCTTTCTACATCTTTTTTCCTGGAGAATGGAATGCCATATGGTTTTAGGAAGAAAGGATGATGATCTCTGAGTTGAAGTCTGCACTGATAGTCTTTTACCTTCCCTGGTCTCTCACTGAATGTATCCTGAAATTCCCATAACACTTCTCTTAACTGATTTTTCTGACTTTCACTTAGATTTACAGCTTCCTTCAATTTTACTTCGACTAATTCTTCGAAATTTTGTTCATTTATAAGATCAAAGGATGTGTTATCACTTATGGCTTGACTATCTACCTTGCTTACAACAGCTTTGATATGGTTGCAAGAATTACTACAGTTAAGGATGTACATTTCTGTTTTCAGAATACTATTTTTCTCAGGTTCAGTAATTATAACAGTCTTATCTTCCCAAGAGAAGCTTACACCCACTTTTAAGACCCAATCCATGCCAAAAATGATATTTTCTTCTAACCTTGGGACCACAAGGCAACCCTGCTCAAACTCCACATTTTCAATTTGAAACGTTAACAATACTTGACTCTTAACTACCTTACTTTGCCTACCAGTGGCACCTCTGATTTTTACCCCTACAACCGGCATTTCTACAAAGTTCTTACCATCTCTAATTTTATCTCTAAATTTTTCTGAAATTGCGCATATGGGGCTTCCTGTATCAATAAGACAGTGCCCTTCCCACTGATTTACTCTTATTTTAATGTATGGACAGCCTAATTCCTTTTCATCTGCCTTCCCCTCGGGGACTTCATATAATAAATCTTTTTCAATTTCTTTATAATTTCCATCTCCTTCCTCCCTTTCAGTCTTCATCAGGTTTACCTGATTTTCAGATTCTAAGTTACTAGTGTCAAGTTTACACTTTGGCTGCACACAAAATATCTCCTTACTGTTTATGTACCTTTCACTCAGACTCTTTCTTTTACTCTCCCACCAGCGTGGGCATAAAACTCTACTAATTATACTTAGACGATACCAAAACACTTTGCTACTACAATTCTCATTATACTGGTACCACAGGATTTCTAAAAATTGGCTTCCTTTACTTTCAATAATATCACGCAAATCTAATTCTTTCACAATATTTTCACTTTTGTTATCACCACTTTGATTAACCATGAGCTCATAAGGAAAGGCATGTAGCAATTGATTTTCAGCTGTCACTTCATTATTCTTATCATATTCCTGTACTTCGTCACCACAACTATCATCAAGTTCCAAAACTTCATTATTTATTTCAATAAAAACATTATACTCACTTACTGGTTTGCTTACCATACTTTTCACATCAAAAATACTAACATCATCACTACTATGGTATACTTTACTGCCAGTTTCATCTATTTCTCTCTGTTTTTCACTTTCTATGGTTGATTCTTTTTCCTGCTGCTTAGGTTTATCATGAGCTGATTCACTATTACCTTCTTGTGTGAACAACCCCCCCAATTCTTAACTAAAACATTTGTTACTCTCTTCATTATTAGCTTGCTCTCCCCTTTTTGCCCACCTGTAAAAATCATTTAACATCTCCTCATCCAGAATTGAGTCAGAACTTTGGTCTCTCCTATGTTTATTTTGTGGTGGTCTACTGTGACACATAGCATCCCAAAATTTTTTATCAAAATTTATATAATTCACTTGGTATTCCTGGTTTTTAACCTGTTTGTTAATGGTACAGTTATTTACAGTATTGGGTTTTGTGTGAAAGTTAGTGGTCCTATTATGTTTAAATCGGTTCGCCCCACAGCTGTGGACCTTCATTGAGGCGGTCCGGAGTTTTCCGGATGTCTACCTCTATTGTAACTCCTCCAATTTGTATTCATTCTGTTGTTACCTTCCCATCTGTTGTTCCTAGTTACACCATTGCTTTCCCAGTTACTTCCTCTCCAATTAGCATTGTACTCTCTTGTTCTATCATATTGGTGTTCATTCCGAAAATCTCTATCGTCCCTTCTAGGGTTCTCTCCACGGTAATCAGAATTCCACCTCCCACTGTAATGGTTTCCGTTACTAAACTGTTGCACATTTCTCTCCATTGCCCTGTCTAATTTGTCTATATATTTTAGAAACTGGTCTAAACAGTCGTCAGGTCCATGCACTAATTCCCACTGTATTCTTTCAGGTAACCTCCTTTTAAGGGCATCAATTTGCATCATTTCGTCAAAGGGTTTATCTAGATGCACCAATTTCCTAAGTTGATCCCTGCAAATGTCTTTCATTGAGTGGTTTCTGCCCCTGAAGATAGGCCCATTTAAAAATTCACTTTTTATTCTACCCTGTTCAGTCTCAGACCAAAACTTATTTAAGAAACTCTTCTTAAAATCATCAAACGTTTTCCACTCATCAAAATGTTGGTTTGCCCAAGACAAAGCTTCTCCCTCAAGAAATTTTTTAACACATTTAATCTTTAGATTATCAGACATGCCAGTAACAAGGTTGTCAGAGCAGTGTTGCAAAAAATCTACAGGGTGTAAATTATCACAAGGAAAACTTTTTACAGGTGAATTACTCCACACACTTCCACCATTCATACATAAATTTCTAGACACAAAATTATCTTGCATTTCAGTGAATCTCTTGTCTATTACACTTAAATTACATGTTACAGACTCTTGTATCTTATTTAATTCAGCATCTAAGGAGTTAACTTTTGATTCTGTATCTAGACTTAATTTGTCTACCCTCTCCTCCACAGTTCTTTGAGCTGCAGTTAACCTTTCAATCTCTTTCCCTTGACTTGAGCTAACTGTGGCTAACTTATTTTCTAAGGTCACAAACTTATTCTCTATAGCTTCAATTTTTGAGTTCACGCCCTTCAAACTTTCTCCTAATTGAAGTTTTAAATTTTAGATCTCTTCTTTCAGTACATCACCGTTGCTTTCCATTTTTGCTTCCAGCGCTTCACTAGATGCATTTATTTTCGATTCTAGGAATTCACTATTTGAGTTCATTGCCCTTGTTAATTCGGTCTGCATTTGTCCCATTCTGGCAAAGAGTAAACTTACCCAGTCCTGTTGATCCGGTTTTCTTTCGGTTTGTGAGTCATCTGGATCGTCACTTACACCACACACGTTCGAGTCTAACATTTCTCCAACTTCCTTCTTAATTTCTTCTGATCGCGTCATGATGGCACCACGTGTTTGGATACAGTTTTGACGAAAAGTTTAAAACACACTACTTTTTCTGGTCCAGGAAACGTGTACAATGTTATTCACGTTTTACGAATTATAAAGTTTGTAATGTTCCGCAAACGAAGCGCAATTAGTCCCATCGCATTTAACTGTAATATCCCGGCTGAGCCCCCAAGTTTAACAGACCTCTTCCTATGATGTCCACTGTATATAAGTTGTCCTACTCCTTTGTCCACATGGTGACTTCAGGTGCTACAGGAGATTCAAATTTATAGTCCGAGGTCGTTAACAAGTACGAACAGTTTGGTACTTAACTCATATCGATGGCTGCGTTGTTGTCTTCGTGAAGTCTAGAGGTGATTCCACTGCGATGTTCCCGCGGTTTTCTTTGTGTTTGGATGAGACTAACTGGTTTGTAGGGCGATGTGGTATTTTGATTTTTAGAGAGCAAACGTTACATTAGTTTTGCAAATCACTATTTAATTCATTTATTCACATTTAACACTTCTACAATAATATGCAATAAGACATTGTTTTACACCACATCTGTATTCGCACCTCCTCTAGCCCACGCTTTCCCTCCAAAGTCCTTTAACCACCTCCCCCAAAGATCGACCTCCTTTCCGCATGTCCAAAGATAACTGTCTCTTAGTCGTTAAACTCGCAGTCAAAGGCTATATTTACATAAAACATTACACGTAAAGAAATTACTGACATACACGAAAATTACTGACATACACGATCTTACGTTCTGTTACAAATGCTATTATTAGATGATAGGATGATTTTACTCCTGTACCAAGACAGACCGCTCTAAACGGGCAACGTTGTATCACAGCCTACCAAAAAATTAAAAAAAAAAATGGTGCTACAGCACTGGGTTGGACGTGCTTCACATCATGACTCTTTCTCTCTTCAATGGCCCAACAGTCACTCGATTTATCTCCACGTTACTTTTTTAATGGGTTTATAGCACAGGTCACGTGTTCCTGCCTCCTCCGCCACGTAGTTTTAAAGAAGTGTCGAGAAGGATAATTAATTTGGTCGCTGCTATTAACCATGACGTGTTGGCGCATGTACTCCAAGAATTTGACTACCATATTGAAGTGTTCCGCGGCACAAATGTTGCCCATATTGAGCTCCTGGATCGTGAGATAAAAAGTGCAGAGGTGCTCTACTTATCGACATTAGTCTATTTTCAGGATGTCTGGAAGTTTTCAGTCAGCCGTTTTGTGAAACGGTTGCGGAACTTATGAATAAACCCGCAGTTTAAAAAGTAAATGTAGGAAGGCATCTAATTCCGTGAAATTTGAAATAGGAAACTATGTGACCTTTAAAATTAATTTGTTTACTGGCGACCATCATATGGACTGAGTAGGAATGCTATGGGCGTTCTGGATCAAAAGTGACCTCAATTACCCACGACCAGACCACTTTGATTCCATTCGTGATGCCATGTGCGCCAGGTCAGTGCCACACCCACGTTGTTAAAACCCACGCCCCCTTGCGAGCTAACATACAACAAATGTTCAGGCTCACATGCGGTTCCTCTTCGTCGAAGTGTCTTGGCTGAAACTCGTCTACGGATTGAACCACATGTGTCGCATTACACGCCTTACATTAGACACTCGTGACCCTTTGGTTAAATAGTCTCGCTGATGACGAAAAGTTAAGAGTTCACACCAGGCGCGCAGCTGCTCATCGCTCAGAGACTAAGTCCCGCGATACCACACAACGCGAAATTTTCTAAGTCGCTTCACTTCCTAGCTGCCTAAAGACCGACCGTCCGCTTTCGCGCCTCCAACAGCACTGTCCCTCTGCCGGTCCCCGGTGGTGTTTCCCGGGTGCCGAACATTCTCGCTCAACTGACTAGGGCAGTACCCTTTCCTGAAGCCGTCCATCTGATTCGCTACAGCTTATTCTACATTATTTTACATTTTAACATATTTAAATAATCAAAGTTTGACCAATTTCTCGTTCTAAATGAAGTAACAATAATATCCATTACTTAATAAACGTTAAATTCTTTTACATAAACCCAATACAGTTTCCTTCTTAATTTTGACTTTCACGGCCAGTAGCCTTGCACCAATTTACTATACCTTTTAAAACCTTTTAAACAAATAAAGTTACGGAGTTTATATTTATAACCTTTGTCATTTTAATGATGCACTTCTATATGAAATGTAGATCGTTAAGATCCACACAAAGCGTTCAGATTTTAGCATTCAGATCTTTGTTACAAAACTTAGTAATTTCACTGTAACAGTAAATCATAAACTGTTATAGATATGATTAATACTCAAGTTTTATTGAGAGCACCATGAAAATTTATTAAGGATGGTAGATTAAAATTACTGTGGTTCAAAGGGGTCTGAGCACTATGGGACTTAACTTCTGAGGTCATCAGTCTCCTAGAACTTACAACTTCTTAAACCCAACTAACCTAAGGATATCACACACATCCATGCCCGACGCAGGATTCGAACCTGCGACCGTAGCGGTCGCGTGGTTCCAGACTGTAGCGCCGGCAAAATTACTGTGGCTTCATTCCATGAATCACGGCAGAATTAAATAGTTTTCATAAATGTTTCCCTTTACGTCCGATCTTAGGTCCGCCATAATTACCACTGCTACGTCTTCCTGGGCACAAACAGCTTCTACAGAGTTTTCCTACGACGTAGGTTCTCGTCTGTCTCACTTGCATACTACAGCGCCTAGGCCTCATTCAGCACAACAGACGCCTGTGAATTTCCCCATCTCGTGGCGAATGTGCCCTCTTTGTGCCGCTATACTTAAATCAGAACGAAATGCTAGTTAACTTACACCCTTATCTTTGACGACATCACAGTCATATGACAAGCAACAGCCTGCTTATCTACATACGATTTCATTCACATACCTGGAAGTCACGCCTCATTTTTTGGATGGTTGTTGTTGTTGTGGTCTTCAGTCCTGAGACTGGTTTGATGCAGCTCTCCATGTTACTCTATCCCGTGCAAGCTTCTTCATCTCCCAGTACCTACCGCAACCTACATCCTTCTGAATCTGCTTAGTGTAGTCATCTCTTGGTCTCCGATTTTTACCCTCCACGCTGCCCTCCAATACTAAATTGGTGATCCCTTGATGCCTCAGAACATGTCCTAGCAACCGATCCCTTCTTCTGGTAAAGTTGTGTCACAAACTCCCCTTCTCCCCAATTCTATTCAATACCTCCTCATTAGTTATGTGATCTACCCATCTAATCTTCAGCATTCTTCTGTAGCACCACATTTCGAAAGTTTCTATTCTCTTCTTGTCCTAACTATTTATTGTCCATGTTTCACATCCATACATGGCTACACTCCATACAAATACTTTCAAAAATGACTTCCTGACACTTAAATCTATACTCGATGTTAACAAATTTCTCTTCTTCAGAAACGCTTTCCTTGCCATAGCCAGTCTACATTTTCTATCCTCTCTACTTCGACCATCCTCGTTTTGCTTTTGTTGATGTTCATCTTATATCCTCCTTTCAAGACACTATCCATTTCGTTCAACTGCTCTTCCAAGTCCTTTGCTGTCTCTGACAGAATTACAATGTCATCGGCGAACTTCAAACTTTTTATTTCTTCTCCATGGATTTTAATACCTACTCCGAATTTTTCTTTTGTTTCCTTCACTGCTTGCTCAATATACAGATTGAATAACATCGGGGAGAGACTACAACCCTGTCTCAGTCCCTTCCCAACCACTGCTTCCCTTTCATGTCCCTCGACTCTTATAACTGCCATCTGGTTTCTGTACAAATTGTAAATAGCCTTTCGCTGCCTATATTTTACCCCTGCCACCTTCAGAATTTGAAAGAGAGTATTCCAGTCAAAATTGTCAAAAGCTTTTTCTAAGTCTACAAATGCTAGAAACGTAGGTTTGCCCTTCCTTAATCTAGCTTCTAAGATAAGTCGTAGGGTCAGTATTGCCTCACGTGTTCCAACATTTCTACAGAATCCAAACTGATCTTCCTCGACGTCGGCTTCTACTAGTTTATCCATTCGTCTGTAAAGAATTCGCGTTAGTATTTTGCAGCTGTGACTTATTAAACTGATAGTTCGGTAATTTTCACATCTGTCAACACCTGCTTCCCTTGTGATTGGAATTATTATATTCTTCTTGAAGTCTGAGGGTATTTCGCCTGTTTCATACATCTTGCTCACCAGTTGATTGAGTTTTGTTAGGACTGGCTCTCCCAAGGCCGTCAGTAGTTCTAATAGAATGTTGTCTACTCCGGGGGCCTTGTTTCGACTCAGGTCTTTCAGTGCTCTGTCAAACTCTTCACGCAGTATCATTTCTCCCATTTCATCTTCATCAACTTCCTCTTCCATTTCCATAATATTGTCCTCAAGTACATCGCCCTTGTATAGACCCTCCATATACTCCTTCCACCTTTCTGCTTTCCCTTCTTTGCTTAGAACTGGGTTGCCATCTGAGCTCTTGATGTTCATGCAAGTGGTTCTCTTATCTCCAAAGGTCTCTTTAATTTTCCTGTAGGCAGTATCTATCTTACCCCTAGTGATACTCGCTTCCACAGCCTTACATTTGTCCTCTAGCCATCCCTGCTTAGCAATTTTGCACTTCCTATCGATCTCATTTTTGAGACGTTTGTATTCCTTTTTGCCTGCTTCATTTACTGCATTCTTATATTTTCTCCTTTCATCAATTAAATTCAATATATCTTCTGTTACCCAAGGATTTCTACTAGCCCTCGTCTTTTTACCTACTTGATCCTCTGCTGCCTTCACTACTTCATCCCTCAGAGTTACCCATTCTTCTTCTACTGTATTTCTTTCCCCCATTCCTGTCAATTGTTCCCTTATGCTCTCCATGAAACTCTGTACAACCTCTTGTTTAGTCATTTTATCCAGATCCCATCTCCTTAAATTCCCACCTTTTTGCAGTTTCTTTAGTTTTAATCTACAGATCATAAGCAATAGATTGTGGTCAGAGTCCACATCTGCTCCTGGAAATGTCTTACAATTTAAAACCTGGTTCCTAAATCTCTGTCTTACCACTATATAATCTATCTGATACCTTTTAGTATCTCCAGGATTCTTCCATGTATACAAACTTCATTTATGATTCTTGAACCAAGTGTTAGCTATGATTAACTTATGCTCTGGTGGCGGCCATTAAAATGAATCAAACACTCACAGCATAGTATTTAATCAACCATTAAAATCCAGCAACCAGTTGTAATGAAGCTTTTGAGGCCCAACATGTCTGCTGTGCTGAAAAGAATACGAAGGATTTAAATTCTTTTGGACTATGTTCTAAAATATTCATCCAAAAATTACATAAAAAGTGTAACTAGCAGTATTTCAAACTTAAAATGCGTCAGTAACACACACACACACACACACACACACACAGTGCTATATCTATGTCTAAATAGTGAAATAAACAGCTAAACAGACAGTTGACATTTCACATTAGCCCTAAAAGACTGATGAACAAGACTAACCTGACCAGGCTTGTAAGTCTCGAAAATACATATTAATTAAAATGGGATGATAAGATATTAAGAACAGTAGCAGACAAACTGAATTACTACCGGCAACTGGAAGAATGTAATTAATTGAGTTATTTTGCCCTCCTTGTAGTGTAAGACACATTTCACTCTCAAATTCTGTATTTCCACATCTGTGATTCTTTTCAAGTGTTAGAATGATGTCTCCACATCTGAAATGCAAAAATAATGTTGTCATTTCAAGTTTCATTGAACGAACTCTCATTTCTTGATGTTTTTCCAAGTTTTTCAGTGATGTTTCACCTTTTTCGATGAAGTTTCGGGATTGTAGCCGGATGCCGTCGATATCTTTGCACGATATTTCGGCTGACAACCATTGAGCCATCTTCAGGTAAATGTTCTGCACTGGAGATTGTTAGTTCACATCGTTGCATTTATACAAAAACTAATGCGAAGATGCATGCGCAAAAATAGCCGCTACATGAGCGACCTTGGTCGAGTTAGGCGCCCTCTTCGATTATTGCACTCTCTCTGGTGCGCAAGCGCATACGTAATGAGATACTACATGCTCAGTCACTCTCGGAATGCGCATTCGCGGAATTAAAATTTAGATGTCAAACTGAATAAAATTAAGTTATCAGCGGGTCTCACACCGTACCCAGCTGAATGCCGTCATCGCGATTAATATACTGTGCTGAACACGGTTCCACCGATTTTTCTGACAAATGAACCCCAGAAGTATGTCATCGAGGCCAAGGTTTCGATGGCAGAATAGTTCATGGAACGTCTTGTGGAGATACGTTTCTCGGCTACGGCCGACTTACTGGGCTACGAAACGCTAGTGTGGCTATCATGTTAAACGCATCTGTGCGCGTTGTGGCTTTTCATTATTATTTATTAATATTGGGTTTCGAAATTAGTGTTCAATTTTATATTATTCTGGATTTTAAAATATTTAAACTTAAATGCAACTCTGAGTCAAATTAAAATTGTCTTTGGCTAAATGAGTCTTCAATTAAAGCAAGAAAATTACGCACTTGAAAAATTATTTTTAAATATTGAAATTTGGATTCAGTTTGCCAGATGCTACCACCATAATAATTAATGATTGATATTTTTTTAGTTAGGCTCTTCTATCGGGATTGTCTGTTGGCGAGTAGAACATTGGGACGTGATTTAGGCGTAAAAGTTATCGGACCTCGTTTCGTGAAAAGTGAAATTTTAGATTCATATTCTATTCTGAAAGCAAACCAGATGTATTATGCTGATGGGTACAGTTAATACGCGACCATTCACTAACAGATATCCCCACACAAAGTAAACCACATTTAATTACGACATTCACGAAAAAAAAGCTCAGGAAAAAAGGTGTAATTAGTCGTCATAACAAACACAATGAAATTAAATTGTTATTATTACGCAAAACGAGCACTAATAATAAAATCTCTACACAAGATAGACCAAACAATATATTTTATGACCGTACCAGACAATGGCTCAAAAGGAAGAGAGAGAATAAAGAAGTTGGGAGTCCTTGTTCGCTTAAGTTACGTAGATAATCCAATTACAGAGATATTAATTTTATTGTAAGCACAGTGTCTATTGTCAGCGATAAAATCGGCTCAGGGCTACTGCGAAATACACAGTCACAAAATCCACTAACACTTGGGGAAAGATTACAACATTCTGTCTGACCAGGACGTCCAGAAATGGATGACAGCCACCCATCTCCAATTCCATCTCAGATTTGATAGTGTCGTGGATAGAATTCAGATGGTGCAAAAACCGTGACAGTCCTCCTTCACCTTAGGGCCACACTGCGAAAGTATCATCCACAAATTGTCAGAAGACGTTTAGTTGGTTTTAGTTCTGTCATACCAAGTGCCCTCTCCTTAAAGTTATTCATAAAAATGTCTGCTATCAGAGGGGTCAGAAGAGTACCCGTGGCAACACAGTCACTTTTCTCAAAATATTCACTTTTGAATTTTTTTCACGAGATACTTCTGTGATTCGTTTATCAAGGAATCGACGAAAATACGTTTGGCGCAAGATCTGAATAGCGGCTCTTTCAACTGAATTAGACGTGGGACCTGTTGATATCTTTAATTTCTTTAGAAAGATCTACGGCATGTCCAGCAACATTTAATTTTATTCAATTTGACATCTAAATTATAACTCCAGGTATGCGGATTTCTAGAGTGAGTGGGCATGTGGTATCTTATTATGCATGAGCCTGAACGCCACACAAGGAGCAGTATTCATTTAGTGGCTACCTTTGCGCAAGCGTCTTCACATCAATTTTTTGTATAACAGTAGTTATGAGAACCAGCAATCTTCAGTGCGAAACACTCACCTGAAAGTGGCTGAATGGTTGTTAGCAGAAGTATCGTGGCAGGATATCGATGTTATCCCGCTACAATCCTCAAACTTCATGGAATGCTCTTTGGACGGAAAAATGTCAAGAATCAGAATGTTTCAGCTTAACAAGCATCCTCCCGGCAACCCCAGTCCCCGCGCCAACCCTGACACTAACCGCCATGATCACTCGACTTAGCCCGATGATCACGGAGGAGGAGTTGTTTGCAGAACTCCAGACACATCCATCCCTAGAGATCTGTGCCACCCAACGCATTCACAATTCTGCCGGCCCCACCCGCCTCATGCGGCTGTTTTCTGAGCACGTCCCCTCCATTGACCATCTCCTCAAAGAGGGCGCCCTGTTGTTCCTTAAACGCTACAAGGTTGACCCCTCCCATTCCGCTCCATTTTCTGCCAGAGGTGCCTGCGATACAACGTACACCATATGTCGGAGTGCCGCTAGATCCCTGTTAGCCCCCACTGCAAACAAGCACACTTCCTCTGGCAGTGTCCCAACCTGGAGTCCCCCATCCTGCAACACCTGAAACCTTCCCCACCCCACCTACTTTCAGAAGTGCAAGGCCCGACTCCTCCCTCCGCTCCTGAACTCACTGTCCCCGTACGCCCTCTTGATGACACCACCCCTCTTGGAAACTCCCATCGTCCTCCCCCCCCCCCCCCCTACAGCTAAGGACATCATCCGTTTAGTGACCATTGTCCTCCAGAATGTCCATCACTTTCAGTGTCCCCATACCCTCCAAAAGATCTCCCTGGCAGCCCGTTCCATCTTTCATCTCAATACCTTCGCCACCTACTCCCATAAGCAGGCCCACTTTACCTTGTCCATCTCGGTACCCTCTTTTAAACCCCACCATGGTGCGACAGCACTGTATCATGTTTAACAACATCTGCTCCCTCCCTACCAACAACAACCTCCTCATGCACACCCTCCTAACCCACCGTGTGGATGCCTTTCTCCTTAATGAAACCTTTCTCCAAACCACAAGTGTCATCAGCACATCTCTCTACCTCCTTCACCGTTCCGACAGTCCCCTCCCAATACCGTGTGGTGGCATTGCCAATGGCTACCTTCGCCAGATCCCTGTTTGGCTCCAAACGATCCTCACCGACCCCACTGAACACCTAATCCTTAGCCCCTTCTTCCCTGGCCTTACCGTTACCTGCACCATCATCTATGTCCGACCAGCATCCCCCATTCCGTTTGACTTCCTTTCCCACATTGAACATACCCTTTCCTCCTATGTGATTGTTGCTGAGCTCAACATCCATAGTAGTCCCAGCTCCTGTAGGGGCATCAGTTCCTCACCTCCCTGCAAGGTGATCTCCTCTCCCTTCTGCAGCATACCCACCTTGAAACCATTACTGCTCCCAATGTAGTCCTGGCCTCCCTGCCGCACTCCCCGCGACGTCCCTCCCCCGAAATACGTCCACAACTACTCCAGTGCCAACTGGATTGCCTACCAGGACACCATCACTACCCTGCTGACATCGCCCATGCCACTTCCTTTCTGCAGCAGACCTTGACTAAGGCCGTTGGGGCTCACATTCCCACTATTGCGATCCATCTGCACCATCCCACTTTACACCCACAGGCCATCCTCCTCCTACGAGAATCCCTTTGTCTCTACCATGCCTTCCTCCATACATGGGACTAGGACACACTCCAACGCCACTGACAACTCCAGAACCCCCCCAGGGGGTCCACAACTCTTTCGTGGATACGTGCGTGGCGAGCACGGGGCCCCGAGCCATTGCAGCCTTCTTTCTCTCCCGGGCTGCATTTCCTTTCCCTTCCCCTCCTTTCCCCTCCATACCCCTTTCCCCTCGCCCTCTCCTCTCCCTCTATTGGTGTCCTTGCTTATGTTGGCCCCCGCTATCCTCCTGGTTCTGTTGGTTTTACACTCTGGCTTTGTTGCGTAATCATCTCCTCCTTTTGGCATTCCTTGGTCCCCCTCTGGGGTTTGACCTCCATTCCAAAATTTCTCTTCCGTAGTGTGAGCCATTTGGGGAAGAGCACCTTACCTAGTGTCTCCGACGTGTGCCCTCCTAGTATATTCCACCTTTTCTTCTACGTCGTTGTCTGATGCTAGGGTGCATAGCCAGCACGGTAGCCAGCCCGTGTGGTGGGGTCGCTATGTACCCTTTTGGTTGAGCCCCCTGAACACACAGGGATCACACTTCTGATACCTGAGCTGTGACCTCCTCATGCATGCCTTGGAGTGGTTGCTCGTCATCCTGGAGCATCAGAACTCCCGGCAATGGCCGCCGTGCCAGACGGCCCTTGCTGTGGCTGGGTGGCGCCCGTGAGGAGAGCCCCTGATCGGAGTGGGTGGTATCAGGGCGGACGCTATGCAGATGAAACGCATAAGGGTCCAAACCTCTGGCCGCTCTTCTGCGGCCGTCTCTCTGCGTGGTACTGATTCCTCAAGTGCTGCTTCTCTTGCCCCTTCGGCCTTCCCTTCCGTGGCTACCCCCTGGGAGGAGGGTCAGGCCCGTCGTCTAGGGGCAAAACCTTTCCCCCGTTATCTAGTTTGCACCAGGACTGATGGAGATACTTTCACCAGTGTCAAACCTTTATTCTTTGTGGAACACATTGAAGACAAGTTCGGCGAAGTGGACTCCCTGAGCAAGATGCGGTCGGGTTCATTACTGATAAAAACTGCTTCGGCTGCCCAATCTGCGGCCCTTCGTGCCTGTACCCATCTTGGCACAATTCCCGTGTCCATTACCCCTCACCAGTCTCTAAATATGGTACAAGGTGTGATTTTTCACAGAGACCTCATCCTTCAAACTGATGAGGAACTTCGGGACAATCTCGGACGGCGGGGTGTTCACTTTGTTCGGCGTGTTCAGAAGGGTCCTAAAGATAATCGTATTGATACTGGTGCCTTTATCCTGGCCTTTGAAGGGGATACCCTTCCTGAGAAAGTTAAGATTATGGTCTATCGCTGTGATGTGAAGCCGTACATCCCACCTCCTATGCGGTGTTTTAAGTGCTTGCGTTTTGGCCACATGTCTTCTCGCTGTACCCAGGACCCTCTCTGTGGTGACTGTGGACGTCCACTCCATGAGGGGAGTCCCTGTGTTCCCCCTCCTGTATGTGTAAATTGTCATGGTAGTCATTCTCCACGTTCAGCAGATTGCCCAGTCTATAAGAAAGAAAAAAAGATACAGGAGTATAAGTCTCTTGATCGTTTAAGCTACACAGAGGCCCGTAAGAAATATGCACGATTGCACCCTGTGTCCATGACATCTAGTTACGCCTTGGTTACATCTTCATCCCTTCCTCCCCCTTCCTTACCCCCGTCCCGGACCCCTCTCCTTCCCCCCTCCCCTGCGGCTCCCACACCTTCTCCTCTGGGCGCCGCTCCGCCTCCCCAGCCGGAGAAGTGTCCCACTCCTTCGGCGTCTGCCGGTCAAGGGCGCCTCTCCCGGGATGCCCCTTCCCGGCACCTTCCAGGTCAAAGGTCTGCTGCAGCGCGGCGACCGCGAGAGCCGCGGTCTATCGGCCCCCAGGTCGCCCGGTCTCTTTCTGTTCCTGATCTTGCTGCAGCTGGCTCCATTATGCCACACAGCCCTCCTCGATCTCAGCCTGAAAAGAAGAAGAAACATAAGTCCCGGGACAAAGAGCCTCTGGTGTCACCGGAGGTCCCTTCCCCGGCTTCACAACCGGATTCTGACCTGTCGTTTATGGATGTCGCCCCCTCCTTGTCGGTGACGGGTGGGGACCCGGCGGTATGACTGGATTTAGCGTGTTCAGCCCTCATTTAAACCATCGTTCTGTGGTTCTCCAATGGAATTGTAATGGCTACTATCGTCACCTTCCGGAATTGAAATCCCTTCTTTCGTCCTACTCAGCAGCTTGTGTGGTTCTCCAGGAATCTCATTTTACTGATGCTCACTCACCGACCCTCCGTGGGTTCCGTGTTTTCTGTCGAAATCGGGTCGGACCCTTGCGGGCTTCTGGTGGCGTTTGTACGTTGGTCCGTACAGACATTGCTAGCACGTGGATTCCTCTCCAAACTACATTGGAAGCAGTTGCTGTTAGGGTCCACTTAGACTCTGCAGTCACAGTATGCAATCTTTATCTCCCTCCTGACAGGACTCTTACACCTGCTGCCTTAACCACCCTTCTTCAGCAACTTCCTCCTCCCTTCCTCCTCCTTGGGGATTTTAATGCTCATCATCCTTTGTGGGGCAGTGCCTTTCCATCTAGACGAGGTCTTCTTATCGACCAATTTATTGCAGACCACGACCTGTGCCTTCTTAATGATGGCTCCCCTACTCATTTCAGTGCTGGTCATGGTACCTTTTCTGCCATTGATCTTTCTCTTTCTTCTCCCTCTCTCCTCCCTTCATTACACTGGTCGCCACACGACGACCTTTGTGATAGTGACCATTTCCCGTTGATTATCACGCTCCCTTCCCGCTCCCCGATGGAGAGGTTACCTCGTTGGTCTTTCCACCGCGCCGATTGGCCTCTATATACTGCACAGGTCGAGTTTTCTCCCTCTTTGTCGGGTTGTATTGATGACGTCCTACGTGACGTGTCTGACGCGATTGTTCGCGCTGCTAACCTTGCTGTCCCGCGCTCATCTGGACAATTTCGTCGTCGGCAAGTCCCGTGGTGGAGTACGGCCATTGCCATTGCCATCCGTGATCGCCGTCGAGCTTTGCAACAGTTTAAGAGGCACCCATCTGTAGCCAGCCTTTCTACCTTTAAGCGCCTTCGCGCTAAAGCCCGTTATTTAATCAAACAGAGCAAGCGGATATGTTGGGAACGATTCGTTTCTTCCCTTGGTTCCACTGTCCCTCTGTCACGGGTATGGGCTACACTTCGCTCTCTCCAAGGTTGCCATCGGCAGTCCACCCTCCCAGGCCTTCACCTCCCAGATGGCATTTGTATGGACCCATTAGTTCTCGCAGAACATCTTGCGACCCATTTTGCAGTGGCATCAGCGTCGGCCTCCTATCCAGCTGCTTTCCTTCATCAAAAACAGCAGGCTGAAGCTGTCACCTTATGTTTCACCACTTGTGAGTCAGAATCTTACAACGAACCTTTCACTGAATGGGAATTTCTTTCTGCTCTATCTGCTTCTCATGATACAGCTCCTGGCCCAGATTCCATTCATAACCAGCTGCTTCAACATCTCAGTGCTCCACAACGACACCATCTTCTTCGGGTGTTTAACCGTATCTGGCTCCAGGGTGACTTCCCTTCTCAGTGGAGGGATAGCATTGTGGTTCCTGTCCTTAAGCCTGGTCAGAACCCCCTATCTGTTGACAGCTATCGGCCAATTAGTTTGACCAATGTTGGTTGTAAGTTACTTTAACGGCTGGTAGCCCGTCGGCTCACTTGGGTCCTCGAATCTCGGGATCTATTGTCCCCTTACCAGTGTGGCTTTCGAGAGGGACGATCTCCAATCGATCATTTGCTTCGCTTGAAATCCGCAGTTCGGCAGGCTTTTTCCCAGCGCCGCCATTTGGTTGCAGTGTTTTTTTACCTTCGCAAGGCCTATGACACGGCCTGGCGCCATCACATCTTACTAACCCTTCATCAGTGGGGTCTTCGGGGCCCACTCCCGATTTTTATCCGCCAGTTCCTGATCCATCGGTCATTCAGAGTTCGAGTTGGTACTGCTTTTAGTTCTCCACGGACCCAGGAGACGGGCATCCCACAGGGTTCTGTCTTGAGTGTCCTTCTTTTCCTCATTGCTATCGATGGACTTGTGGCCTCTGTCGGTCCCTTGGTCGCCCCTGCCCTGTATGTGGATGATTTCTGCATTTGGGTTAGTTCCTCCTCGATGCCATCGGCAGAACGGCAGCTCCAGGTGGCTATACGGCGTGCCTCTGCATGGACCCTCTCCCACGGGTTTCAATTCTCTCCTTTAAAATCGCGGGTGGTCCACTTCTGTCGCCGTACTACGGTCCACCCTGATCCAGAGCTCTATCTCGCTGCACAAAGATTGCCTGTGGTTCCACAGTTTCGTTTCCTAGGTCTTCTTTTCGACAACAAGCTCACTTGGCTGCCCCATATCAGACTCCTGAAGGTAGGATGTTTCCGTAAACTCAATGTCCTTCGCTTCCTTGCCCACTCCTCCTGGGGTGCGGACCGTTCCCTCCTCCTCCGTCTTTATCGTGCTCTAGTTCTGTCACGTTTGGACTATGGTTGTCAAGTTTATGGTTCAGCTGCTCCTTCCACGCTGCACGTGCTGGATCCAGTCCACCATCGTGGTATCCGTTTGGCCACCGGTGCCTTCCCTACTAGCCCTGTTGATAGTCTCCTGGTTGAAGCTGGGATCCCCCCCCTTTCTGTTCGGCGGTCCCAGCTTCTGGTGTCTTATGCCCTTACTATCCGTTCTTCTCCCGCTCATCCTTCCTATTCTATCCTATTCCCAGACCATGGACGTCGCCCGCCTGACTCCCGCCCTCGGGCGGGTTTACCGGTTGGGCTGCGCCTTGCGTCTCTTACCCATGATTTTCGGCTTCCTTCTTTGTCCTGTCTTCCTCGCTCCCTCCCCTCCACCCCTCCTTGGTTAGTTCCTCGGCCTCGAATTCGGATGGATCTCCGCCGCGGTCCGAAAGATTCCATCCCCCCGGTGGTGTTCCGTTCCTTTTTCCGCCAAATTTTATGGGAGTTTCGGGATGCTGTTGTTTTTTACACTGATGGCTCTAAATCTGCTGATCATGTTGGGTATGCCTATACGTCCTTTGTTGGAACGGAAAATCATCTACTGCCACCCTCATGTGGGGTGTTTACTGCGGAATTGATGGCAATTTCCCGGGCCCTTACCTTTATTAAACAATCCCAACACAACCGCGTTTTGTTATGTACGGACTCGATGAGTGGCCTTCTTGCTATTGACCGGTGTTTTTCGCGCCATCCCTTGGTCTCTGCCATCCATGACCATCTCGCTGATCTTCACCGTGCTGCTTGTTCCATTGACTTCCTATGGGTCCCGGGCCATGTGGGTATCCCGGGTAATGAGCTCGCTGATCGTTTGGCTGGGGGAGCAGTTACTTACCCCCCGTTTTCTGTAACCCCTCCTGCAGCGGATTTACGGCTTCACATCAAATCCCACTTTGCACAGTCATGGGCCAATTCTTGGGAGGCTACTCCACTGTCTAATAAACTTCGTGCCATTAAGGTGAATACAGGCCCATGGCGTTCTTCCTTTAGCCTCTCCCGCAAGGACTCGACCACACTGTGTCGTCTCCGCCTTGGCCATACCAGGCTGACCCATGGTTTCCTTTTGCGTGATGAGCCACCCCCGCTATGTGGTTGTGGAGCCTTCCAGTCAGTGGCCCACATTTTGGTTGAATGCCCCCTTCTTTTGGCTCTGCGTGCTAAGTACAGACTCCCCCACACTTTACCTTTGATTTTGGCTGACGATTCCCGGATGGTCTCTCTGGTTCTAGGTTTCCTCCGGGAGAGTGGTTTTTATTCTCAGTTTTAAAGTTTTTAATCTCCCTCTGGTGTTGGGGCAGGGCGGTGAGTGTTTGGGTGTCTCCCACTGTAGGCAGTGTTCAGAGATTCCCGATTCACCTCCCTGACCGGAATCCTCTTTTCTTTCCCTTTTACTCTGTTTTTACCCCTTCTTTTTAAGGCTTGGTTAGTTTTTCTATTCCCATACGTACTTTCTGCATTATAGCAGTTGTACCTTTTAAGTCACAGGTGGTCTTGCCTATGCTGTTTCAGCATAGTGTTGGGTTCGTTCTCTTGCCGACTTCCCTAATTTGTTTTTACTAATGACAACGTGACTGCCCTTTTACGTTTCCCCTTTATCCGTTTTATTTTTCTGACTATACTGAGATGTCCCGTTAGCAGAATGGAGTCTATTTGAAACAAGGGACTGATGACCTTGCTGTTTGGTCCCTTTAACCTCAAACAACAAACCAACAACTCCAGAACACTTACGGAACTTGCTCGTCGCCAAAGAACGACAGGACTGGTGCCAGACCTGCACCTGCCTAAATGCTACCCTATCTGTCAACTCATCTAAGTACAGGTTATAAAGGCACATTTGCATGCCGAGCGTGAGTTTCCTCGGAAACGCGAAATATTAATTAAATAAATAATCAGTGACAAATAAATAAAGCCTGTGGCACACAACTGCAGCGCTGTGTCGCTGATAAAACAAAAGCACAATTACGTTACTCTTATGTTTGATTAAGAAAGAGAGAGCTCAGGTTGAATTGGTGCGAGAAGCACGTATTTTATTTTATTGTCTGGCACACCGCCATATTTCATGTTATAGAAGAATACTGCGAGTTGCAACCACACTAGGCACTCGATTCTGTAAAGAATTTATATTTATAAAAGTAAGTAGGATTATGAACTGTAGGCTTATTCATTGAATATATCTGATTTAACTAACTGTGTAACTTTTTTATGTTTAGTAGACAATCACCTCTGTACGACGTATTGGCATGGCTGGCAAATTATTGTAATATTGAGATTTAGATTATGAGTCCGCACCTACCGCAGCAGTCTTTGGGAACGATTTAATTACGAAGTCCGATTATTCAGTTTTATTTCACGGTCAACTACGAGTAACAATGCCTTTACGAAAAAGCCATTGTCAAGCGTCTGATACCGAATAATTAAACGTCCACGTTCCAGATAAGCAAATACAATTGCAATCACAATCACCATCATACAGATAGAATAATTAACATATTTAAAATAACATTTTTTTTTATTTATTTTATAAGGTCAGCCATTCATAGCCTTACTGGATCTAAACCCTCTCTACAGTATCCCCTACTTCATAATGACCAACCCTTTCCCAACAACCTCAGTAAGGCTACCTTTCAGATATCCTCACAATCCCTGATGATCTAGTATTCTATTACTCCTTCTTCCCTGATGTCCGTGATTGGAATGACACATTTGCCCCTCCACTCGCTCCCAGCTTCCAGTACTTAGGCAACATCCCACACACAGATCTGAACAACCCCATCACCACTCAAGACATTGCAGCCACACTTCACTGTAAATGCAACACTACTCCCATTCATAACCGTGTCACCTACCGTCATCTCCACGAAGCTCCTGTCTCCTTCCTCACTGTCCTGGCCACACTCTACAATGTGGTCCTGTCCACCAGCTATGACCCTGACCTGTAGAAAACCTCCAGGATCCTGATGTTCCCCAAGCCCACTGAACCACCCTCTGACTTCTCCTCATATCGTCCTATCAGTCTCAGCTCAGTCTTCAGCAAGGTCTTGGAGTCCATCCTCACCCAACACATCCACCAGCACTTCCACCTACACCGCCTCCTCCCCTCCACGCAATGTGGCTTCCAACCCTCCTTCTCTGCTGATGACATTACCCCTCACCTCAATCACCTCCTCTCTGACCAACTCAATTCCCGTCACTCCGCCATCTTCCTCTGTGTTTACCTCGAAAATGCTTATGACTATCTATGGCATTCTGGCCTCCTCTTCAAGCTCCAAACCTTCACCCTTCCTATTAATTACGTTCATCTGATCGCCTCCTTCCTCTATCATCGCCTTCCCTATGTTACCATCCACAACACTGATTCATACACCTTCTACCCCTCTGCTGGTGTGCCCCAAGGTTCTGTTCTCTCCCCTCTTCTCTACCTTCTCTATATGGCGGACATGTCATTGCCCCAACTCCCCATCCATCCCCTCCAATATGCCGATGACACTGCCTTCGTTGCCCTCACCCCCACCCTTCAACACTCCCAACGCCTTCTCCAGTACCATATTGACCAGTTCACTGCTTGGTGCAACCAGTGGATGCTCAAGGTCAGTCCTCCCAAAACCCAGCCAACCATTGTAGGCAAAACCACTGCTTCCTTCCATCTCCTGGATTTCTACCTTACCATGTATGGCCACCCTTTAACCTCACTCCCACCCTCAAGTACCTTGGTGTCATCCTCGATTGCTGTCTTTCCTGGACCCCCCCATCTCTGTACAGTCCAATCCAAGGCAGAATCCCGTCTCCGTCTCAAATCCCTGTCCACCGAACATGGGGTCTGGACCCCTCCACAATCCTCCACACTTGCAATTCCCTCATCTGCCCCATCCTTTATGCCCACCCCACCTGGATATCTGCCTCTCTCACCTACTGTAATTCCCTTCAAATCCTTGAACAGCATACGCTCTGCCTCTCCTATCGCATCCATCTCCTCTCCCCCACACGAATCCTTTATGACTTGATCCTTTTCCCACACCTCTTCTTTTTCTTCGAATGGATATGGATTCTCTACACCTCCTGCCAGCTTGATCCTCCTCACCCACTTGTCTCTCCCATCCTCTCCCACACCAACCCGCTGTTGCGCTCATATTCTTGCGTCCAATCTGCTCTCCATCTTCACACTCTCCACACCATAGCCCAAGGTGGCTTCCACCAACTCCCCCTTCCTGAAGATGCCCTCGTTCCATCCATCTACCCCTCCTATCAGCTTTAATCCTCCCCTTCCGTTCCTACCTTCCCCCCTTTTCCACAAGGGCTTCCTCTCTCCTTCCTTTCTTCCTACCCCCTCCTCTCTCCCAGTTCTCCCATTTCCTCCCCCCCCCCCTCCCCAGGCTTCCTCACCCAACCCAGCCCTTTCCTTTCCCCTCACCCTTCCTTTCACCAATTGGCTTCTTTCCCCCTCCTTCCCTCATGCCCATCTCCTGCACCCAGTGGCAGGCCTCCCTCCTATCTCCTCAGTGTGTTCAGTGCACCAAAGATCATCACCAATGTGCTACAGTGCTCTCTTCATCTAGGTGCGTCAGTGTTCTTCTTCAGTGTGCTGCTTCCTTAGTGTGTTAAAATGTTTGTTTACGTTTGTGTGCACTGCTGAACCTACTTGTGTAACCAGTGCCTTCCGTGAACGCCTTCATGTCATTTCTTATGTATGTCTCATGTTTTTACCATTCATGTATGTCTGTTTTTCTGCCTCGATGTTTACTTTGTGTTCTTCTGTGGCCGAAGATCGGCGAAGATAGGCCGCTGCCGGCCTACCTTTTGTTAGGTATTAAAATAACAATAAAGAAGAAGAAACTAGTAGTAATTCAGACACATTGATGAAGTGACTGATTTAACTAGGGAGATGAAGCAATAGTTGTATAAACCCACTGTTGCCTACACCAAATCTGAGTGTATTGTGCAGTTTCTCTTCCTGCAATTCCGGTAAGGCCAAATGGCTCTGAGCACAATGGGAATTTACATCTGAGGTCATCAGTCCCCTAGAACTTAGAACTACCTAAACCTAACTAACCTAAGGACATCACACACATCCATGCCCGAGGCAGGATTCGAACCTGTGACCGTAGCGGTCGCTAGGTTCCAGACTGTAGCGCCTAGAACCGCTCGGCCACTCCGGCCGGCCCGGTAAGGCCAGCTGTCACCTTCACAGAGTAGTAGGAGGCCTTTTACTAGTTCATTATCAGTCACTGTCTTTTCAGGGATTAGTAACGTGAGCATTCCGGCTTCTTAAGATGTGAATGACGTCGTTAATAAGAAGTGCGTGGCTTGTCACGTGCTGATGATGTCACATATAAGTGGGATGTGCGTGGATTACGTGACTTCACAAACGCAAAGAAAGTGGTCTGATTGTAGTCACATGTGATCAGATTTGATCCAGAACGCCAATAGCATTGCTACTAACCTGGTCATACAACATAACGTGCAGTGCTTGTGTTTGTAAGACGGGGAGCTGAGGCAAGTCCTGATAGACACAACATCTCTGATTAGAGCCCAGTTGAATGATACAGCGGGCAGTCTGAGTGTGATATCTCGCCTGTTTCCGACTTTCTTTTAGGCAAATGGTGGCTTCGTTCCAATCTGTGCCTCAGTAGTATGGCACATAAACATTTAAAATACGACAGAGGAAGGTAGAGACTTACGAATCTTTTAAGTTCTTTTACTCGTATTATTAGTAAGCAATGACTCGCTGTTTCTGTACAGTTTCTTCATTTAATTTGAACAGTCATATCACATATCACAAGACTAATATTCTTCTACTTTAGAACAAAAACAGAAAAATAAACAAACTGGGCGCTCATGAAATCCGTTCATTCAGAAAACTGGCGGTCAGTACCTGTCGCTTCTTCACCGTAGCGAAAATTCACTTTCATATTCGTCAGATATCGAAGAAATTATAGCACTTGCTGAATAAGGTCATATTTTGCGTGATGTGTACTTGATACAGTCTTCGTCACTGGTTTTTCCGCATGAAATAAGTTATTATAGCTTCATGGTCTCTTGATGTTGTAATTGCCTTCTTTTTCAATCTTTTTTTGTAGAAGTTTCTCTGGCGGCGGCTGTTATCCACGCAGTATGTTCATGATTGCCTACTTAAATTGCTTGTTCTTCCTGTTCTCCAAATGTTTGTTGTATGAACTAAAAGTCAGCATCTCTCTTTCATCAGATTTTTGGTATCGACTACCTCCTCTTTTCTCTTCTCTCTTCGCTGACATTAGGAACGGGGCTCAGTTGCTGCAACGTTTGCTCTAGGACACCGACATATAGACGTAGGTCATAAGTAACAGCAACGCTACTCATACCACGATGTGAACAACTTACTTGAGGTATATTCGTTACAATAGAATATCCTACTTCTCGTCCGACTTCAGGCGGTATTTTTACTTGCAGTTTACCTCTGTAGAATTTCCATTTCGTCCTTCATTAGACACTACTGCAGCATACCTCAACCCTCTAGATCTCTGAAAACATTTGGGTTAAAGGGGCTGGATTATTGTACAATGAAAGCCATTGGCAAGAATCTCGGTCCATGAAACTCACGTACAGGCGCCCCCTATCACACTTGCTGTATCGTGTTCAGTTATCCATCCTGCTGAATTATTCCTCATCGAGGATTCACAAGCTTCACTTTAAGCATTCTTAAATTGTCTCATAACCAAACAGACCAATGGCTAATGCTTGCGGTTCAATGATAATCATATAAATTTGTAACTGAGAGTATAGTTGATAACTCTTCAGGTTCAGTTTTCGTTGTCAGGGAAAAGCAGCTTTATACCAATTCCTTAAAGCATTTATTGATGGTCCTGTCAACCATGTGTATTGTACAATAATCCAGCCCCTTTAACCCTACCACAAAACCTGGCGTATGCGTTCCGCTGCTACAACACAGGCTAAGACCCAAAGCTGTAGATAAAATCAGAGCGCATATCAACATTTGAAGCGTCACGACTGTATAGATTGAAATGTGGAGCGTGTAATGGTTAGGCTAGAGCGGCCGAAGCTTTTTAACGTGACTCAGGGAACACACTGACTCCAATACTGCATTTGGACAGGATTTAATTGCCACCAAACACAAATCGGGTAGAATAGAGGACGTTGTGGAAATATTGCACGAGGCACCAAAAGGACTCAAGCTGGACATTTTAGAGGAAGAGGAAAGTTACAGAAAAAGTAAAGCAGCCAGGTAAACTGCTTAAAGAGCTATCCGATTTTATGTATAATAACGATTTCGGCCTATTTAGAAGAGAAGTGTAGGGCAATGAAATAGAGCCTGCTTATTTGAACATTGGGTACAAGCCATAGCATGAGACACATGTAGTCTGTTGTATCATTAGCATAATTTATGTAGCAGGGTTCCTACGGATTTAAGTACTGGCCTAGCACTTTCTCAAGGAGAGTCGCATATAGCAAGAAATCGTAGTAAATGGTTCCCAATAAGGGATACGTGCACAAGGTGTAGTGACAATGATGATGTAGGCATGAGGCATGACGTAACTGTACTACTGCTTCACATACAGGCCACTGGCGTAGTACGTCGTATTACTGCTTACCACTAGAATGGATCCCATAGTGCATGAAGTTTAGCAGTTAGTGCAGCTTCGCATAAGCTGCATAGGTATTATAACAATATTGATGAAAAACGGGGAAACGAACCCCTCACGCACAAATGTTTCTTCTTAGTGCGTTTGGATGTTTATAAAAGCGCATCATATGGATTAGGTTCTGTAAATGGTAATTTGATAACTAGTTATTTACAGGTATACAAATGGTGAACACCGATAGTGTCAAACCGATTACATTATACGTTTGTTAAGGTTGCGTTCCCTAAGGTGTCTTCGGGGTTGAACAAAATACTGCGTGCTACAAATAGGACAGTGGTTTTATAGGTGGATGTGTTGGTTGACCCCCCCCCCCCCCCCCTGATTTATTTGGGGTTTATAGTGACTTACGTTTTTGTGATTTCTTGAGCTCCTTAGTACCACGCACATTGGCAAGATCACTGTAATGTAAGCACTTCGCTCCCACCCACGTATTTAGCAACACATGGACATTTCATAGAGCTCCCACACAATTTCACCAGGCCTTAATCACGCGTTCTGGGACGCCAGGGTCGTTCCCCGACAATTACTAGACGGTAATGAAAGGTTATTAACAGGGGCTTTGTGTGTATGGCACGATCTCTAAGATTAAATGTAATGTGTGGGAATGACGCGCAAAATGCTCGCACACAGACGTCGGACTCAATGACATGATTTTTAATTTTAATTTTATTTCATTTTTAGTAGGGTATGTGAGTTTTCCCATGCAGGCTACATACTGCAGCGCCAGAGAAACTGGTATGGGCATACGTCTTCAAATACAGACATACGAAAACAGGTAGAATATGGCGCTGTGGTCAGCAACGCCTGTATAAGATAAGTGTCTGGCTTAGTTATTACATGCTGTCCATGCTAAAGGGAGTGGAAATAGAATTCGAACACTTACTAAAATGCAGAACTATGCGTGACAAATACACAAACATGCATGAAATTCAGGAGTTTAAATTAAAGAACACATACGAAAGTCTGAACAAGTCGCTTCTTATGACAAGCCGTCTCAACTCACAAAGGGAAAGGCGTACTAAACGGTGGGCTTTGTGTGCTGCTGCATTAATGAAAGTTACCACTCAGCTGAGGAGACTAACAACTGCAAGCTGCTCTTCAAAGAAAAACAAATGCCTGTCAAGATGTCAACAACGGTTCTATGCAGTTAGTACAACACGGAAATGTGCCTGATAATATGCACGAAATTTAGGAGTTTAAAGTAAAGAATACAGAGGAAGTTCAAAATAAGTAACATTTTATGAGAAACTGTGCCAACTCACAAACGAAACGAATCTAGGTGCAGATGTAAAGTACATGAAATGAAATCACCGATACTGTCCAACCATGTTGTGGACGATACTGACCAACACGTACTAAACCATAAAAATGCCTCTCGTGTAATGTTTCAGCATTTGTATGACTACGTAATACAGTGCAGTTGTATCGAATGACATGTGTTTATTATAGTTCTTGCCAAATTGCTTGTATTATGTGATACAAATAACACACAGCAGAAAAAGTCTCCTATAAATAATAAAAATAATAATATTAATAATTTGCTTCTGTGTGTAAGGATGAGAATACAGATCAGATAATTAATAGTACTTCTAAATATTAACATTAAACAATATTATTTCCTCACCATTAGCGTTTGAAATATCGGACTTCTTGCAGTAAAATTGTGAGATAAACACGTGTAGAAAATGAGGTTTGTTCACAAGTGAAACATGACATGGAAAACATAGAGAAACATAAATAAATAATACAAAAAATGAGAAAAGTCCTTTTTTCAGCAACTACAGCTCAGGTTAAACAGTCTTCATAAACAAGCGTATCTATTACAAGGTTGCATTACATGTGAAATCTAATACATGAAACATGAAAATATTTACAAATTGCATGGAATTAAACATTGAAAATTAAAGGACCTGAGATCGCAGTTGAAGTTGTGCAACTCTTTACATGGCGTGCGATCAATGGCATTGGTGGCTGAGGTCGTGTGTTTACTAAGATTGACTTATGGTTCTTTTATGTTAGGACTTTACAATTTTCCATCAGACTGCACACAAACCTCTGGCATGTCGCAGCCGCTTACATCATTGTTAAAACTACTAAAATGAAAAAAAAGACATAGAGATTGATGAAATATAACTAACATATGAACATAAATTACGAATAGACAGTTACATATAAATAATAATTGGGCTTGGCAGTATATTAATATAAGTGAGTACGTCGATGCCCCTCTTTAACTCTGCCTATGTTCAGTATGTAACAAAATGTATGGAGTTAAAGAGCAATGACAAAATGCGTCCTTAGAGAACCAGATTATCTCACCACTCTTAATTAGAGCGAGGCAAGTCCGAGATGAAGTACAGTATTAAAACATCTGCTGTTTTTTCACCGCAACTACATATTGTTTATCGATAGCGATTCATATCATGTCTTTGACAGCGCGAAAAATTATATTATCGCTTTCGCGTGCAGATGAGCCCTTAAACTCCAAGAGCCATTTTCGGGGCCTAATGTGTCGTTAAAGTTCACCATTGTTTTCAGCCATCGTTGGAAGCTGCAAAAAAGCTTAATATAATGTGTGTGCTGCCATCTCATGCAGTTTCTGAGGTACACTACCTGTCTGGTACTGGTCACTGACCGGAGCTGCCTGATGCCTCTCTTGTACAAAGTTAAGAAAATTCTCTAACAGATGGCGCGCACGAATTCACACCCTTTACGATGACTGGTGACAGGACGAGCATATGGCCGGAAAGTTTGATAAGAAAAAACTACCCAAATGGTGAAAACCAGAACAAGGGCCTTGTGAAGTCTGTACTTCGTAGCGAGTTAAATATTGAGGTGGAAATGGACAGTGAACTTTGTGAAGGCTGTAGTTATGGCAAGGCTCACCGTTTACCATTGGGCACCAGAAAGAGGACAGCAGAACCAGGTGAGCTTATTCACGCTGATGTATGTGGTCCGTTTCAAGAAGCTTCTGTGTCAGGGCACAGGTATTTTGTTCTTTTCAAAGATGAATGCACAAAGTTTTGGGGCAACATACTTCGTACAAGAAAAGTCTGGAGTTGCAGAAAAGTTAAGGCAGTTCACAGATGAAGCAAAATCTGCTGGACATACCATCAAGGAACTTCTGAGTGAGAATGGGAAAGAATTTGACAACAAACAAGCAAAAGAGATTCTTCACAAAGAGGGAATAATTGAACGCCTCACAATGCCACACACTCCAGAACAAAATGAGTGGAGTGAAAGAGAGAACCGCACAGTTTTGGAAACTGCCAGAGCCATAAAGCATGCACATGGAAACATTCCACAGAAACTTTGACCAGAGATGGTGAACACTGCAACCTACATTCGAAACCGAACAGGGCCTTCCAGTATTCCAGGAACATATCTATATTAACTGTGGTATGGAAAGAAGCCAAGACTGAAACATCTATGGGTGATAGGCTCCACCTCCTATGCTCAGATTCCAAAACAACAGAGAAGGAAGATGGACCGAAAATCACTGAAAGATGTCCTTATTGGATATGAACAGAATGAGGGTTACAGAATTTATTGTGGAGAGCTGTGCAAACTCACTATGTCACGAGATGTCATCTTTGAGGAGAGGCCACTGAAGAGTGAGAAAAGTTCAACTCTTCCAGTGAATGTTTCCAATCATCAGGATCCAGCACCTCAGACTGAATATCAGTATGGTATTGATAGTGAGAGAGAAGAGAGTGGCAGTTCCTTGGATGTAGATGAAGACCGTCAGGAGGAAGATCAGGAAGACACAAGTGGAGAAGCTTTACCACGCCTGCGTGATCGGTTAACCCTCAGACCTCCACAAAAATTTAATGATTATGTAATGCACCTCTCAGTATCTTTCCTGGAACCAGAAACACACAGCGATGCCATGAAGCCTGTTCAAAACGATTTCTGGAACGAAGCTATGGATTATGAAACAAAAGCTCTTCAAGAAAATAAAACGTGGGATCTGGTTGACCTATATGGAAAGAGGGCCATTCCTAGTAGATGGGCGTATAAAGTTAAAGCAAATGCTGATGGCTGAGTCAATAAATTCAAGGCAAGATTGGTGATTAACGGTTATTCGCAGCAGAGAGGAGTTGACTATGACCGGACGTCCAGTCCTGTAGGTCGAGTGTCTACCATTCGAGAACTACTAAGTTTCGCTGCAAGTGACAGCATGAAACTTTTACAAATTGATGTTTCAACTGCTTTTCTTTATGGTGATTTAAAAGAAACCATTTATATGCAACACCCTGAATGAAGTGATGATGGGTCTCGGAGAGTATGTTGCTTGAAGAAAAGTCTATACGGACTGAAACAGGCTCCACGTTGCTGGAATTAGAAGTTCAGCAGTCATCTCACTAAATTAGGCTTCCAGAGGAGTGAAGCTGATCCTTCTGTTTTCATGAGACAGAAAGGCTTTAAGAAAATATTCCTTGTGCTTTATGTTGATCAGCTCACAGTGAACAGGAACGTGAAGACATTTTCAGTGATATAAGAGAAAAGTTTAAAATTACTTCAGTGACTGCATTATTTTTCTTAGGTCTGGAAACTGATGAACAAGAACGTGGAACTGTACGTGTAAGTCAAACTCATTACGCAGAGAAAATACTAGAGCGTTTCAACATGAAGAACTGCAAGGCTGTAACTGCACCCATTATAAAGGACAATGATACAGAAGAAAGTCCTTGCAACTCTGAAGTTCCGTACAGGCAAGCTGTTGGAGCACTGATGGTTCTGATGTGTGGGATACGTCCTGACATTGCATATGCTGTCAGTGTTGTATCAAGGAATCTTGAAAAACCAACAGATCGTGATGTAGTGAAAGTTAAAAGAATCTTACGATACCCGAGAGGCATAACAAATTATGGACTTTTATATAAAAACAATTCTAAGAAGCAGATTTTAGAGTGTTATAGTGATGCTGACCATGGTGGTGATCTTGGTTCTGGGCGCTCAACGTCAGGTGTCCTTGATCTATATTCTGGGGCACCTATCTCCTGGATTAGTCAAAGGCAATCTTCTGTTGCCATATCCACAACTGAAGCTGAGGTTGTGGCTGCCAGTGAGGCTGCTCAGGAAATTGTCTGGATCAAGAAGCTTCTGACAGAATTGGACCAATTGGGGGCAACACCGGTTCTGCAGGTTGACAACGATGCTGCTATCCGTCTTGCCCAGAATCCCGAGTTTCACCGAACAACGAAGCATATTGGTATAAGGCATTTCTTTGTTCGTGAACTAGTTTATGCTGGTGAAATCACAGTTGCAAAAGTAGACACTGAAGAACAACTTGCTGATATACTGACAAAGCCACTGTTTTCCATTAGATATCAGTATCTATGTAATAAGACTGGACTTCGCAAGTTACTAAATAAGGGAGAGTGTTATTGTATTTTACATCTTTGGTGTTTTTTAATAATTAAATAACCAAAGTCAGTATTTTATGTTCAGTGGTTGGTAATACGCACATATGTGTGGTTTCCTGTTGTTGTTGAACTGGTACCTAATAAACCACGTGTATTTCCAAGTATGCAAATATTCTTTTTCTAACAAAATCTCAGCAAATCTGAGACAGTGTGTCTTCTTTCTCTTCTGCCGCTCCCGGGTCAGGCCTGAGGTTTGTTGTGGTCTCGCCACCTGTTTCTCTGTCTTCCCACACTTATGTTGCACCATGGTTTATAATCCATAGCTAGTTTAGTAAGTCTTTGTGGCGGCGTGCGAAGTACATGTTCTCTCCGTTGTTTTTTGAACTGGATTGCCTTCTGGATCATTGGTTGCATCTCAGCGTCCAGCTTTCAGCCCTTTATAATAAAGTGGGGACATCCATGACTTTATAAAATTTCAGTTACGTTTCTTTCCTTGCTTTAGCCCGAAACACTGCTAAGGATTAGTTTATTTCTGTATATTTATACCTTGTTCACATGATACGTCACATCTGAAAGATAAGAAATGGTCTACTTGCTCTGTCGGTTTATTGTTCAAAACTATTTTTGTTCTTACTGGGAGAATACCTAAAAGCGTATGGTCTTAATTCCGTTTATAGATGTAGCGAGATTGTAGCTTGCGCTTCTTTCATTTAGTTTATGTAAGGCTGTTTGCATTTTATCTTCGCTGTCTTGTATGATAACTGGGACATTCGCTGATAAGATCGTGTAAATATGTTCATTCCTCCCAGTGATTTTGCCTGATGCTGTTTCGTCTCTCTTTCCGTTCCCTAATTATGTAACCTAAATAGATAATTAACAATGGTTGTAGACAAGCTACAACTTTGTTTTAATCCATGATTTGTTTGTGTTTCACGCGTTATCTCTTTATCCTCGACAATTATAATTTTGGTAGTCATACAGGCTCTTGAGAAGTTCCTGTTACTAACATCTAGGATTTGTAGAGGGGAGTGAGTACATAATATTTTGAGCAGGAACCCATGTTCGGAAACGTCATTCAACGATGCTACCGAGTGTCAAACTTATAAGAGTCCCTGGTTCGAAAACAAGCGAGTCGAGATTTGCAGTCAAACATGGTTATGATACCTCTGACATTGGACGACATTTACCGGTGCTGTTGTGGCCAAGAATATAGGGTATTCAATTTTCAGAGGTGGTAATATGACTAAAACAAGAAAAAAATTCTAGTGAACATCGGCTCTAAAAGGCATACCTCAGGAGCAATGAGCACTTGTTCCCCTTTGCTAGTCTGACATCCATCTCCTGTACTGAACAAGTGTTCATAGCTCTTAGGATATGCGTTTTAGATTCCGTGGTTACTTTAAATTTCGGGACATAAGTTCACGTTCAAAATATTATGTACTCTTTCCCTTTCGCAAGTCCTGGAAGTTTTTGAAGGGACTTTCCGAATACCCTATATATAGGATTTTTGTGACTTGGCTCTGATGTTTAGTGATCGTCTTTTCCATTATTGCCCATAACATATTTATGTGAATTCTTTCACTTGGTTTTTTTCATCGTCCACAAATGTTAGGCGATTCTCTGCATTAAGTTCTCATATCTTTTGTATTATCTGTTGCAGTGCAAAAACATCATCTGTGTATGACCTTGTCTTCCGGAAACTTGATTGTTCCTCCATTAAAATTATGTCGGAGATATTTCGAAGCTTTCAGTTTATCATTTTTCTATAGATTATGTAAGTAGATGTATTACTTCTTCCGCTTTACTTATGTACTGGAATGACCTCTGCTATTTTCCATACTTACGGTGTCTCTTACGACTAAGGAAATTGCTCCGTGTTTAGTAGGTTCGGTATCGAAATCATGATGCTTTGGAGGGTCATGATCTTGTAGAACGAATCTAATAATATGAAAGACGCGTTTTAAACATAACTTTCATTTCATTGACGGTTTTATTTTCTTTAGGCTACAAACTAATCTTTGCGTACTTTTGCAAAGATATTTTGTAATCAGCACCGACAGGTAACGCAAAATCTTTACGTTGTCTTTCTGTAACGCAACTCAGATGACTGTTTCATGTTTGGCGAGTTCGGCTCGGTTCCTGCCAATCAGGCAGTAAACAGTTGAATGAGTCCTGTTGCCGAGAGATTCTGATATCACACATTTGTTCTGAACGAAGAGCTTTGAAGCTGTTTGGAAGTGGCGACTGCCGTTGTAGATTTGATGAGAATGTTACAGTTATTTGCAGTGGTTATTAATGCACACCATTTAAGATTTTTCAATAGCGTGATATTCATATTTGCGCATTTAAATTGATGTCATTTCGCGTGTTGAATGTGTGATGAGTTGCGGACATGGTCTCGTATTTAAACGCGAGGTATTACAGTTTCTGAAAGATCATTTACTGTTCGCGAATTGGAAGCTGATTACAGAACCGTGTTGTAGTTACTCAATCAATGCATTATGCACTCAATTTCATCATTATCTCCTGCGCTTCAGATAATTCTGGGGGTCACTGGAAGACGTGTAAACGAAACGTATTTTATTGTGACTGGTAGCAATTTCATTCACGTTACATGTGCAGTGTATATTTAGTGCTTGATTATTGTGAGGTTGATATACAGTATGAATTCAGTTTTGTGGTTGTGCTCTCCTGAGCTGTTTATTTAATTTTCGTACATAATTTTGATGCACATGTTACACAAAGCCATACTGAGCGCACCTGTTGCCAATACTCCTCTTTATCGATTCATTGATCGTACAAGGCATAGATGATTAAATGATACTGTCATACACAGTCCTCCCATGGATTAGTAATAAATGAAAAAATAATGAATAGCCCGCTCTCTACATATATGATTTTAAAACAGTGAAACAAGTTTTGGTCAATGACCCTGGTACGGACATTTACAACTTCGTTGTCAGACATCGTTACGAAACCGGTTATTGGGTTTTGAACATATAAAGGTATACAGCTTCAAGAAATGAGGGTTTAGTCGGACTACTCATGTTAGTAGATCAGTTCTTAACACAGTAGCCATGTTGCGGGTATAATAAAGAAATTCATTCAGCAACTATCCCGTTTTATCCAAGACGATTTTCCTAAAATACTTTACAGATAACAGCCTATCGAAAATATATCGTAGTAAAGAGTGGATAGGCAAGCACATAAGCCAAGGGGGAGGGGGGAGGCGCAATAGTAACGAAATGTGTGCCTAGAGGGCTTGTCACGGCTGTGGTGGTGGGCAGGGAATCGCGTATCTGTTAGAAATCACAGTGATTGAGAAGTCACAGATATCACAATAACAACTTTACAAAATCTAACTGCGATTTCAGTCACTGTTAGCAGTCGCAAGTAGCATTTCACATTCAACGCCGTGAGCCATCTGTTGGCCGAATTCCATACTGCTTTCTGCGATTTCAGTGACAAGTCGCGGCTAGAAGTCGGAAGTAGCAACTAAAAAGCGCAGTTAACATACTTTTCCTAGTGCCATCTGTTGACCGACGTACGTACTTCGTTATGAGAGCCTTGTGCCTCACGAGATCGATGTGCTGTATGTGCATATGAAGGTCTTATTTCAGTAGCGGTACAAGTCCATTTTTGTTCATTTTGAGATACAGAGTTGTAAAGTTAAATTAGCGCTGAAAAATCTGCTGTTGAGATACCAGAAATATTCAGGCATATGGCTTCTTGCTAGAGATGAACCTTTGTTTATGTTTGTTTGGATCATTAATTTCAGAAGCATTATAGACAGAAAAGTGGAGGTAATGGACTTGTACCACTATTGAAATAAGCCCTTCATATTATATGACGATATGCACATTCAGCATCAGTTATGGTTGGTCAAATACTGCTGTGACTCTGAATGTATTATATTATTAAGAAGCAACATTGCCTTTTTGTCCTGAAAATATCAAGGAACGTATGACAGTTTTCGTTAATACTCCACATGCCTACAGGACTTTACAATGTTAACACAGCAGAACTCAGACATCTGTATAAGTGTAGTGAAATGGAAACAGTATTATTGAGTCATATGAATGCCTCACTTTTGTTCCGACACAGCTTAAGACTTGGGAGAAAAGTTTTACACCTGGTGTTCTACATGGCAACTTCACACACAAGAACTTTTTGCCGACACTACCACCACCTACATAAGTAAGCTTTTCCTGTGTTACTTTCAAGTAATGCACTTAAGCTATTCCTGATTTAACTGGAAGATCTGTACTTCCCACTTTCATATCAACAGCCTCAAAATGCATATTGTAGACTTCGGGATATGTTACAGGTCAGTGTCACACCAAGATTGTGGAGAAAAGGGGGGGGGGGGCGGCGGCATGCCGCTCTCCAACAAGTGTTTACCAATAAGTAAGTGGCGGAAAATTACGAGTCTTGGACGGCTTAACATGTAGAAAATGAGATTTTTATTATTCACTCACTGTATTTAACATTTATTATTCCTTTAAAATCTCACAACAACTTCAATAAAACACAGTTTAATCACTCACACACTTATTTCACAATTATTTCACTTTTAAACTGCAAATCCTCTAAGGGCTGTCTTGAATCTTCACGAGTCTCTCTCAACAGCCTTGATGTGGATAGATATGTACAGCAACCAGTAATCAGAGTCAGAACTGCGTCTGCAAAAACACAAGGATTATTAAACAATTTTTGCTGTCACTAATTACTAGCAATATAGTTGACAGAGTAGATTGCTAATATTTGCTATAATGAATATCACATTTGCAAGAACGATCTCACTGAAGTAATTAAGTCCATCGAAACGCTTAGAAACTAACCTCTCGTCTGACGAAAACTGTCTAAAGACGCAGTGGCAATTTCTTCAGATCTGTTGACAATGATATTTTGAGTTATCACTTTACTGCGTGACTGAAATGTAGTTCAGGTACCTGTGAACATAACAATATGTTAGAATTCATTTTCTAAACACGAACTATTACTGTACTGTACGGCTACTTACATTTTAATTACACTATTAATTGTTTCACAGTTGTTTCTTTAATACAAAATTAAAGCCAACGGAAGAAAAAACGTAAAACATACTTACCAATGACAGGTTTGTTGAGATGCAATTTTTTGTGTGGACAGATGTAACTTTTTCATACGGTGTTAAGTCGCAGAAATCGCAGGAGTCACAGAAATCGCGGAAGTAGCGGAAGGTTACACGACCTATGTACCTTAACTGCGACTCTTAACTGCGACAAATCACAGTTAAGAATAACAGATACTGAAAAGTAGCATTCACAGAAATCACTGATATCGGAAAATCGCAGATTAGCCCATCACTACACGGCTGCGTTACACCCTCGGACAGCTCCGCTAATGCTGCCATTCAGGACACAACCACACCCCTAAAGCCAGACTGCGAATTAATTAGCGTAACTGCTACACAACCTAATTGGCGGATGCAACAGTTACTCCTGCCCCCCCCCCCCCCCCCCCCCCCCCCCGCGCGCGGGCCAGTAACCTGGCCTTCAGCGATCAGTATCAAGATGTGCACTACACAGTCGCCGAGAACACACTGATAAACCTACTGTTCTCTGGAGTAAGGCAGTCGTCCTTCGTTGCACGATTTTATGCTTAGCAGCTATGTAAGAAACGCAACAGGAGTAAGATATATTTGAAAACAGAACTTACGTCAGCATGAGGCGTAGCGCCGTATAACGATCCTGCCTTGGAGGCGGTTAATTGGGAGATGTGTCTCAGGGCTGGATGGTGACAGATGGTGACGCGAGACTGGACGCGCATGTAGTTTATGTATCAGCCGATAGAGGACAATATTGGCTAGGGGGACCGTGATTTTAGTCCCGATTGTGCCCACTAGAGTGCACTAAAGTAACAGAATGTTTTTCAGAAACTGTTCTAGTATTTTCATAGTGTTATTACGTTTTTTTGTGTATGTAAAATGTTATAAATGCGTTTTAGCAGTATGAATGATGCGTGAGTGTGGTTTAAGGTTAATATGAAGACAATTGTTTAACGAGTTATGTAGTAGGATTTAGTGTAGGAACATTTCGAAGAAGTATGGATATGGACAAAGGGGATTTTTGTAGAATAGATTTGTAAAGTAAGTTTATGGTAAAGGGAAAGCTAATTCAGTTATAAATAACAATAGTAAATAACTTTATGCATTAACAAAACTTCAGCATATTAGATAATTACGTCCGTAAAAAGTGCAGTCGTTAGATTTACTATTTCGCGATTGGTTATTGATGAAAAGCGCGGACTGACGCAGCAAAATGTTGTTTTGCTATTGGCTGTTGAGTAAACTGACCAATGGTAAAGCAATATTTTTCACGCGCTTTTATCTGCTGGTAGAGAAGACTTAGAGTAATCTAGAGAAGAGTGGGAGCCTAGCCATGAAACAGTTCGGATGTGTGTGGTAGTAGTTCCGATGGAAACGATAGGTTGCCCGATCTAGCAGTGTTTCACACATCAAAAGTGTGGTAAAGTAACGGCATAATTATTTCGATGGGCGTGTAGAAATTTCGGGATTTTTTAGTGAATTTTGTGACGAGAACAGACTTATATGCCGCGTGGCGTATTGGGCAGGTCGGTAGCTAAAAACTGTGACTGCATTTGGTACCGACAGACTTAATTTTTGGCGAACATTATCAATAAAAAACAATCAGTATTTTTGTAGCTATTGCGTTTTCGGGAAATGCAACACCATAAACTTTCTAATGTGAGTGAAAGGGATTGTGAGTGACTGTGTTAAGACTAGCACGGGCTTGGCAGTGATACTTGTTCACCTAAGTTTCAGAATATATTAATTGAGGACAAAATTTCCTACCTTTCATTTCGTGTGAAAACTTTCTCCCGAAACGTAGATTATTGACTTCAATTGCAGCCTGGTTCACTTGGAAATACAGTAGGTTTCGATCGGCTTCCCTACTGATGATGCTGTGACAATGTTCACACGTAGGTGCAGGCTAGTCGTAAAAGGGACGGAAAGAACCGCGCCGGCGCAAGCAAATGAGTCAAAGAGGACGCCCAGTTTATCTCTATTCGGATTTCTTCCTGTTCTTCTGTGACACACAAAAAGTATCTAGGAAGTTCCGTGAACGACATGAGAAACCATTAAAACAAAAGATATTGCACATATACCTATACTCACCTTCAATGGGCGATAATACAGCCAACACAAATTTTGCGGGATTTGCTGGAAACTGTCGGCAAACTTGTGAGCCATTCTTGAGTTTATTTTTTACTTGTATTCAGTAACTTTTGTTGCATTGTAGCTAATGACTTGAGCTTCGGCGAACAATATATCAAAAATCCGTCAGTGAGAGGGAAAATAACAGTATCTTCCTTTCTGTGGTTATTAATTATTATTAAGTGAAACACAATAAAGGGATAATATAAGAAATATATATATATATATATTATATATATATTATATAAATTGATATATACTGATTTGTAGGTGGCCAAAGATAAATATTAAACTATGTTTCAAATGAGTGTCAGGCTCCCTACAAATTATTTCAAATGCTTTCGGCGAAACGTAATGCAGGCTAAGTTCACTGATCTAGAATAAATTGTATCTTTGAAAGTATGCATTTTTTGAGCAAATAAAATTAGTGAAGTTTTGAACTTTAGTTAATTGAATAACCTGGAATGATTCTTTCTCCTCCCGCTGTGGTGATATGTTACACAAAAAAATAAATTTATATACGCCGCGTGATGGCGGCCAATTGTTGCCAGTCAAACATCACCGCTGCTCGCTTCGCAGAGACTGAAAAAATGCTAAATAACTTCTTGCAATTATTAATTGAGGAAGAATTGTTTGCATGGGTTCTTTAAGTAACACAATGCACTCACTTTTTGTAAATATATTTCCACTAAGCACAGAATATACACTTGAATTATTCGCTACGTACGAGAACAAATAGAACAACAGCTACCGCTTTACAATAGCAAGCGTACCTTACTAACAGCAGAAAAAATGATCCGACTCGGAGTGATTTTAAATATCTTTCTTCTCTTATATATAATGACAAAGATAATAATGTTAGTTTCTAGAACGTTATGCACTACGATTTCATCTAATATAAATAATGTCTTTTTATTACTTTGCAATCGATACATTCTTTCTTTGAAGCTAATTAAATACATGTTCATAATTAATTTGTCGCTTATGTCCATATAATATTATTCAGAATCCATCTATTATTTACTTCAAATATATCGGCTTGAATATTTCAAAAGGGACACTATAGAAGCAAAAAGAAATTGAAACTAACATTTTGCATCAACGAGTATTTCCAATCAACGAGCAGCAGTATAGAGTTCTTCGTCTAACTTCTCATCTGGATCCAAGGGCCTAACTAGATCGGGGCGATCTAACTATTACCTGGAGCCCCCGACATCGAAGGTGCTAGGCACCCGACGTGAACAAATGCGAATCATTCAGTAAAACCGAGCTAGGTGGAGCAGTGGTTAGCAGAATGAACTCGCTTTCGGGAGAACGACGGTTGAAATCCGCATTCAGTATTCCATATTTAGGTTTCATGTAATTTTCCTAAACCGCTGCAGGCAAACACCGGGATGGTTGCTTTGAAAGGTCCACATTCTGACACAATCCGAGGTTGTGCTCCAATAACCTCGATGTCGATGGGACGTTAAACCCAATCTTCCTGTCTTCCTTCCTTCTTCCTTTCATTCTATCAACTTTAGCTAGCACACGAAGATACAGAAATGATACAAGTAATTGAATTTGAAATGATTCAAATTTACTGATACGGTGAATTAGAATGCTCTTTGCACTTGATATTAAAAGCAAAGACTGACTGAGATACTGAACGATTGTCAGTTGTTCATGAGCAAATGCAAATTACTTACCACCGAAATGAAACACAGCATCAAACATTGACGACCGTACTGCTACAACTTTTGTCCACACTGTCATTTAAAATCGGCAGCGAGACGAATTAACTAGCACATTACCTGCTCAAATTCCAGGAACCACTACCGACTCAGTACGACGCAGGCTAGAAGCCAGGCCAAAAAAACGTGGGCACGCTGTTGATATTGAGCATACGAACTGCTCTGGGGCAAACACGATAGGTGACCCACCTCATTTTATTATACATAAACAGCAACAGCTCTTTCAAATTTCATTTCATTACCTTCATAAAAATCAATGATTTAAAAGGAGAATAAATATTCTAATCAAAACACTACTTCGTTTTCGAAACTCTTCTATAATAGTTAAAAATTCTTATATGATATACACTATGTGATCAAAAGTATACGAACACCTGGCTGAAAATGATATACAAGATATGGCGCCCTCTATCGGTAATGCTGGAATTCAATATCGTGTGGCCCACCCCTAACCTTGATGACAGCTCCCACTCTCGCAGGCATACGTTCAATCAGGCGCTGGAAGATTTCTTGGGGAATGGCAGCCTTTTCTTCACGGAGTGCTGCACTGAAGAGAGGAATCGATGTCGCTCGGTGCGGCCTAGCACGAATTCGGCGTTCCAAATCATCCCAAAGATGTTCTGTAGGATTCAAGTTAGGACTCTGTGCAGGCCAGTCCATTACAGGGATGTTACTGTCGTGTAACCACTCCGTCACAGACCATGGATTATGAACAAGTGCTCCATCGTCATCCCCAAATTGTTCAACAGTGGGAAGCATAAAGGTGCTTGAAACATCAATGTAGGCCTGTGCTGTGATAGTACCACGCAAAAGAACAAGGGGTGCAAGCCCCCCCCCCCCCCCCCATGAAGAACACGACCACTGTTAAATCGTCCAATGTTTACGCTCCTTACACCAAGCGAGGCGTCGTTTGGCATTTACCCGCGTGATGTATTGCTTATGAGCAGCCGCTCGGCAATGAATTCCAAGTTTTCTCACCTCCCACTTAACTGTCATAGTACTTGCAGTGGATCATAATGCAGTTTGGAATTCCTGTGTGATGGCCTGGATAGATGTCTGCCTATTACACTTTACGACCCTCTTCAACTGTCGTCGGTGTCTGTCAGTCAACAGACGAGGTCGGTCTGTACGCTTTTGTGTTGTACGTGCCCCTTCACGTTTCCACTACACTTTCACATCCGAAACAGTGACCTAGGGATGATTAGGAGTGTGGAAATTCCCATACAGGAGTATGACACAAGTAACACCCAGTCACCTTACTACGTTCGAAGGCATTACTGGACGAAAGTTTTGTTTGTGACTTGCGACTATTTAGGTCGCTGATGTGGAGTACCTGACAGTAGATGGCAGCACAGTGCACCTAATATGAAAACATATGTTTTTGGGGGATGCCCGGATACTTTTGATGACATAGTGTACATTGTTACTTACGATGTGTGCATGGGAAATGTGTGCTTCAAGACACAATGATGACACGTAAGACCTGTCGAACAGTGTCCATAAGAAAGAATAAAGAGATCGCTTGGCACGGACACTTCGTAATTGAATGTATAATTTGTGGTATTGCGATCCTCCTATAATTACAAGATTTACGAAATGCTTGATTCTCCTTCTATGGTACCGACGAGTAAAATTGTATAAGCAAATACCATATTAGCTAGGGCACCTTGCGCTTGCCACACGCATAGTATACAAAGAAGGCAAGGCGTACTCCCATGAGGGTTAGTGTAATTATATCCTCATGTTATAGATTAAACTGCGGAATGAAGTGTATTACCAAAAACCTTCTCTGTATCATAGAAGTTCTAAAATATTTCTTACAAATGTTCTAAGTACAAAGGGTAATCAGTCAAATGCGTGTCCTGTAGTGTTAAACTTTGCTTCTTATTGTAAGATAATTTCTGTCATTGTTTAACGGTAAAAATGTGGCAAGTGTCGTAGTTATCGTCGTCTATAAGCGAAGTTCTCAAAAGATCAATGTACTTACCTTTGTCATATACGGAAGACCTGCACCAGGCGAACGGTCTACCCGACGGGAGGCCCTAGCCACACGACATTTCCATTTATATAAGGAAGTGAAGCGCCATGCGTATAGATGTCGTAGTTATTACGTTTATTGCCGCGACCTTGAAAGTACTATACTGTAGCGTATTGTTGTGATGCGAAAAATATTCTCTCATTGTAGCTATACCACAAAAGTCCTACCAAAACATGTTTCACTTTCCAGAAGAACATAGGAAAACTGTGCAGACATAAAGAGATGCAGCCCAAAAGCATTAATGAAGACTGTGTCACTTGTTAGTAGTGTCGCCGTACAATCGTCCAGCTGTTAAACAAACCAAATACCGTCACCTACGACCTCTCCGAAAGTATTTTAAATAAAAAATGTCTTTTCAAGTAAACAAAAGTGTTGCAGTTAAACCTCATTATTAGTAATGTTCCAAGAATGTGAGCCCTGTAGTCGATACGTAATAGTGCAACCAACAAGCAAAAATGTACACCAAGTATGATTGTGTCGTCTGTTCCCCATAAAAGTGTAGTCGTAAAATTACTGTATTAATAAATTCCATAGGTTGTTCACTGGATAGTTGACTTCAAAACATCGCAGCATGTGAAATGTGACAAAGCGTAACGGTAACGTGAAGTAAAAAATTTGATAGCAATAACTAAGTCAGAAAGCAAATTATTTCTCAATAAACGGTTTTACATGAGAAATGTGGTGTAATAGTTTACTTTCCTTAGAACGCAGAGTTTCAGCTTCAATGCAATTATCATGCGGTATACGTCTGATCCTGTAAGGTCCATTGTAAATCAGAAAAAATTGTCATTCTTATGTGACGATGAATGGGCTTTAATAAGAACTTACTGTCCAAAATGTAGTTTTTTTGCATTTGCCTTACCGTGTAGTTTTCTCCTTACGTCTGCCGCAGAATTTATAGTTTTAATAGCCAAAGCAATTATGTCTTTATGTCTAAGTTTACTTGTATTCGGAAAAAGTACTAGCTCTCTAATTCTGTTCAGTGGTTCCTCATTCATCAGTACAAGAATAGGTGGTAAAGCAGTGGAGTCATGAGGCATTTCATTCAGTACGTTTTGAAATAAGTGTAAGTATCTATCCCAATATTGATGCTTCCCGTGACAATAGTCTGCAAAACTTACTGATTTCTTTCATGAACCTTTCAGATGGGTTACAGTGTGGAGAGTACACTGAAATAAAAACAGGTTCGATTTTACGATTCCAAAGCATGCGTGACCAAACAGCAGATCTGAATTGTGGTCCGTTATTGAAATGACTTTGGCAAGTGTCCAACTCCACGTAAGAAACTTTTAACAAAGGCGTTGGATACAGACCGTCCAGTGGCTTTGTGTAACGGTATGAAAGGAACTAATTTTGAAGTGAGTTCAGCAGCGACTAGAACATAAGAAAATCCAGTCAATGTTTTAACAAGGGCCCCAGAAGATCAACAGCAACAAATACTTTTAATCTAGGGGGAATGATAGGAACCAATGTAGCACGATGTGAGATGGTAGATGGTTTAGCTTTTTGACAAAGGTTACAAATAGACAAAACTCTCCTAATTCTCTTTTCCATATTATGAAAATAGCAAGTCATCCGAAGAATATAACAACATTTTCGTGGACCAAAATGTGCTTAACTGACACGAGTGTACCAGAGGAGCCTATTACAAAATCGTCAGGAATGCAAAGTACCCATAGCTTGTCATCAGCAGTGCAACGTTTGAAGAGTATGTTGTTTGTAACCAGATAATAATGACGAATCTGCGTGTGTGTCTTTACATACCATTTGCTTTTGATATCTTACCAAATCGGATCTTTATCTTGTTCATAAGCAATGTCCATTAAAAATGTAGTGATGAAGTTTTCAAAGGCTACTTTTTGAATGTAAAGAATACTAAACTTTTTTTCAAGATTAGCTTCTGTGTTGCTTTTCTCAAGGCTAGCCGGTGCGCGTGACAGTGCGTCCGCAACAATGTTCTCCTTGCCGGGAATGTAGACTATTGTGAAGCGGAATTCCGGCAGAAACAATGCCCAACGTTTCAACCTACCATGATTTAGTTTTGATGACACTAGAAACTGTAATGCACAATGATCACTATAAACTTTTACGTGTTTGCCAGAAAGAAAGAAACGAAATACCTGAAATGCCAAAACAATAGCTAAAGCTGACAGAATAGTTTTTTCAGATTTTGTTGGCATGCGACTAGTAAAATCTATGGTATTATGAACGGTAGTGTCATTTTCTATGGATTCTTGAAATAAATGGCCACCAAGACCAGCATTAGAAGAATCTGTGCTAAGGCAGAGATCTTGTGACAGATCTGGCGCGTTAAGTAGCGCTTCTTTCAAAGAATTGAATTCCAACTATGCCTGTTCTTTCAAGTTCCAAACAGTACTTTCACAGTGAGAGATCAAAGTTTTGGTGTTACAAGAGTTTGCATATTCAGGAAACGACAGTAAAATTTACGAGACCTAGGAAACTGCGAACTTCTTTTTTTGTGGATGGAACTGGGATGGCTCTGATTGCTTCTAACTTTTCAGGATCCGGTTGTATGACTTCAGAAGAAATAGTGTGTCCCAAAAACTTCACTTTTGTTCTACCGAATTCAGATTTTTGCAAGTTAACTGTAATTCCAGATTCTGCAAAAATACCTAACACACTATTGAGGATGTGATTATGTTGTTCCCAGGATGCTTCTGCTATTAAAATATCGTCTGGGTATGAGGTGATGTGACGTTTTAAGAATTCAGGTGTTATGGAATTTAACCCACGAATAAATGCTGTCGAAGAGATGTTCAAATCAGAAGGAAGTTTCTGAAATTGATAACTAACGCCGAAACAAAGAAAAGCCGTATATTTCCTACATTCTGGAAGTAGTTCCATTTGATAAAAGCTGGATCTGAGATCAATAGAAGACAATCCTTTAACGCCATTAAAATTTTGAAGAAGTTCTTCCAACGTTTGCGGCCTGTCTGTTTCAGGAATGATTATGGTATTTATTTGTCGCGAATCAAAGGCAAGCCTGATCGATCCGTTTTTCTTCTCAACAACATGTAATGAATTACTGTATGAGCTGGCTGCTGGTCCAATAGTGCCCTCGTCAAGTGTAGATTGTATTTCCATTCTAACATAGTCCCTATAATGTGCCGAAATTACGTATGGTAAACGCAAACTTCAGTAAGCTCACGAACACGAAATTAGTATTGAGATCCTTTAATTGTTCCCGTTTTGTGAGTAAAAACTATGGAATGTGCTTGTACAATGTCAAAAAGGTCCCGCCTATCAGTGCCATTACAGTTCTCAACTGTTTGAATTTTATTCTGAATTAAATTGTTAGTATCTAATACGTCATCAATATCTTCCCTGCCAGTATTTGCAAAGTGATTATTAGTGTCAAAATCCGTCGAAAGTTCCGTACTGTGATCTAACAAGAGGTAAAGCCGATTAATTTCCTCGTCATGGTTTGAAAGCCAATCTTCAAATTTCAGTTTGACTTATCTTCTTTTTCTAAAATTATTTCAGCATTGTGAAAGTTTAAAATTGCCTTATATTCATTCAGAAAGTCCACACCCAATATGATTTACGTCGACAATAACGGAACAATAAGAAAATTCATAGTAAATTTGTGGCTTTGATAAAAGAATTCTAAGTTAGTTTGTTGGCATACATCTATACTTTTTCCAACATTGCATCTTGTAATTTAATCTTACGTAAAGGGAGTGTGGGGCAATTGTTCAATTTGTTACATTTAATGAAATCTGTTCCACCAATTACTCAAATAGGACTCCCAGAGTCATGTACTGCCGTAAATATTATGTCATTTGCTCTGATGTCGTCAGGTGAAACTTCTAAATAAAATATTTTTTTTTGAAACTGCAGAGTGAAATTGAATGCAAGTAAACCTGGTTAAACTGCTGAGTGAAACTGACGTACTGCCACTTTGCTAGTCTTAATCATTTCATCACTGAATTTGCCCTGACTAACAGAACTCAAGCTTTTCCTGTACATTAATTACCCACAATATTCAACGGTAACGCTATCTGACTGCTCTAAAATTAACTCAGAAGTGTGGCCCAGACTAAGAAGAAATCCTAACAATAACCTATACATTACATAAGTTACTTACCCCACAAAAATCTTCATTACCCGAACTACTGCAATACAGCAAGCGTCAATACAGCCAGCTGAATAAAAGATTCTGTCTACAGGAGACTCTAACTACTAATAGGCATGTGGTTGCAAATGAAAGATTTTGTTGCAGAGCAAACAGTGTATTTAAGAAATTTTACCTTAATCAAGTGACAACCAGTTCAAAAATTATATAATAATCAGTAATAAATCTCAATGACGGATATACATTCAGACCGTCCGCTCGCGTTAATACTGCAAACCTCCAACACTGCTAATTATTAATGTCTAACCTCCGTCACTGCTAACTAATCACTCCCAACTTCCATCACTGCTAGCTGCTCATCTCCAACTGCCATCACCGCTGGCTGTTCACCTCCAACTGCTAGTCCGACAAGAGTCTTCTTACAGAGTGCGCACAGCGCAGTCAGAGAGTTAATATAGAGCGCTTCATAGCTCTACCAAAATACAAACACACAAACAGCCTGTTTACACTGTGAACCCCCGTTTACCCAACCTGAGGTCACTTTCAGATCCTTGGCTGGAAGAAGAGTCTATGAAGGAGTCTATGAAGGATAACAAGCCCAGAGCTAGGAAAAACACAGAAAGCGCCCATATAAGAGAATCGGTGCGGTACAACAGTGGTCGATTGCCTGGTAAGATCAAGGTGGGGGACTTTGTTCTCCCAGGAAATTTGAGGGCGAGACACTGGAAGCAAGGCTACTGTCCAGCTAGCGCCTCGTTCTACAGGTCCATGGCCTCTTACAAGTGCCAACCCCTGTCACTCTAAGTGCAGAATATGAGTACAGGTCTTTGACAAAAGCTGCATCTGAGACAAGTGAAGGCAGGCGATTATGATTAGTTTTGGTTTTGTGCATTTTGTAAACCTGCGACTGCTCAGTGTCATTCAATACGATCACGACGATACCCCTCGATCGACGTTAGCACTCGTGGTGTCATTCGCCTTCATACATGGCAGTGGACGTTTGAAAATTCGTGACCCTAGCTCAATGGCCGTTAATTGATTTAAATGTTATTCCCTGCTGAATCTCAATTCAATTACTGCCACGGGGGTAAGGAGAAAGAACGCATCCTGCTGATATCAGCATTATGCGTATTTAGATGTTCGATTAATCTGAATGGTTTGCAATGTTCCAGCGATTCTATTCGAACTCTATGCTGATGTACCGACAAGGACCATTTTCGCAGATAAACATGCAAGTACGTAACGGATGTTGAGTTTCTCCATATAGTCCGTCGCACTCACACATTATACATCCGCTGTAAGAACAATTTCATGCATTTACATTTTTGGTGTCCCACAATATTGGTTGGCTAAATATTATGACGTTGAGTTGTACACAACTTCCACAGATATTGTTTGTCATGTAGTCAAGACTACATAATGAAGCCAAAATCGTGGATAAAATTGAAATGTACTTTGTTTATTAACACTTTTCTTTTTACTAACTAAATATGAGATATGAATCGGGATTGGAGGTGTTGATCCTATCCTTCTTTTCAGTATTAAAATGGTCGATATCGTGTTCTGAATAATGCGTGTCATATAATGTCCAAATATCGACACGACACAGGCTATCAATTCGGCACTTAAATGTCTACTCTTCGTTCTCGAAATGTTCAATGTGATTGTCTTTCACACGCAGGGTTCAATTTAACGGTGTATGCACTGTTCTTAGTATTTTAGGTCCCCGTTAATGAATATCTGGTAGTTAATAAGCGAACTATTTTTATGCTGGTGCGTTGTTTGTATCAGTTACCCCGCAACCGTCCAAGGATAAGATTCTATTAATGTTCCGCGCACACGCGTTTCACAATTTTATAAAATGCAGAATTACGGAAACTATAGCTTTACGTTGCGTACAACTTCCGTGGGTTCCACAACCATAATAGTTTCCCAAGAGTACTTTTCCCAGCTAACACAAAGTTCGAATTATGTTGTCGGAATCATTTTCACTTCACCCGACAATAAACGTCTCTGATCACTTCGTCACGCGTAATGTATTTTAAACGTGTTTGAAGAATCTTTAAATAATCTCGTTAACGAATTTCGCAGTTGCGTACCACTTTTTCATCGACTAGCCCGATCGCGATAACTGAAGGTAGAGAGGTCAATAATGTGTTACATGTTGTTTTATATGTATTAGAAAACAAACGCGCCCCTATATCTTTTCTGTCCAGCTTGGTCTTTGCTACTTTGCTTTTTTTTTTACTTTGCATTATATTGCTTCTTAGTAATACTGTGCAGTTATTGAAGTTTCGTATAACTTTCCCCTTTTTAATTCTTGCAAAATAAAGTCTATTTATCCCCACTTTTAATTAATATGATGCTAATTGACACGTCTGCCCGCAGAGTACCGTTATAAACCTTACCCAGTAACTTACAGGGAGAGGTGGCGGGGGTGGGGGTTGGGGTGGGGGAAGGGGGCATGGCGCTGTTTCGAATCGACCTATCCTACCAAGCTTTGATGTGCGCTTATCTTTACCTAGAGGGAAACCACAGGTAACCCCTAAGAGGTCTCTGGCGAACTCGCTCTCTGAGACAGTCCACCGTCGAGGCAGGCGGTTCGTAGCTAAGAAGCTGGTGGGCCATGTGGAGCACCTGGTGGTCTGTTGTTGTCAGGAGTGTTTCGGACAGCGAGCGTGTAGGCCGCGTTCCGCCGTAGTTTATGGTACCGCGGGAGGAGGAGCCTCTTCCAGCACGGACTCAGGACTGATACTGCAAACCGCCGTCTTTGCCAGAGTTCTGCTTTACATTCCGCCACTGGACCGCAAGCTCCATGTTTATATCTTTTAATAACAAGTGAGGAGCTCGAGTTTGAACTTGTTCCTCACATTTGCAGTGAAGCAGCGCTGTCGTAACTGCAGTTACGACATGTTACACCAGACAAATGTCTTGCAGGGAGGACTAACTTGGGTGAAGCTCGTTAAGCAGGCGGACCTGTGAGACAAGCAGTTACCCAGCAATTGCTATTCGAATCATTTGATTTGATTGACAACGTTCAGCCCCCCGTGGCGAAACTTCCTTCTAATTATACGCTTGCTGTTACGTGTGTTGCACGTTTGTGAGCCAAATGTATAAGGGCTTCCAACGTGATATTTAACGAATGTTTCCGTTGCGAACAGCGTAAACTTTGGAGTGACTTAAAAAGTTCCATCTGTGTTCTTGTGGCCAGCCTTATGGAGTTGACTAAGCCTAGGCGCACTAAGAATTAATGAAATTTTGTATTTGACTGAAAATGTGGGTCTTGCAACAAAGAAATATTTCTACTTCACGTAAATGGAGAAACATTACGTAACTTATTGTAGCTCTGTTATATCACCTAGTACCGGGATTTTTTTTCACTTGTCCTTTCTTGTATTGTAAAACGAATTCGTACTGAATGAAAGGATGCAGCTAATCCCTAAATCGAATCCCAAGAGCTTGAGATACTGCTATTTGTTGCCGTACTATATTGCGCATGTTAATTTTGCTGTGTTTGAAATAAGTCTTGTGTATGTTTTACAACCAGTTAATATGGGGTGCTGGGCCGCATTCTTGTGGAGTGTCACGGGTTCGACCGCTGGTGCGAATCGCATGCAATACCAAATGATTGCGTCCATTATTTTGTATAAATTTCACCTTTAGATTTATTATTACAGTTCTATAAGTAAATGTTTCACCTTCAAGTGTCTTATTATACATGATGCGTACGTCTTTTCTTAAAACGATCTTCACATTGGTTTGTGTCATTGGATGTGCCCCGTTTAAGTTTCACTTGGGTTTTACTGTGAGTTTGTGTACATTATATCACTCACTGCTAAAAGCTTTTAAGAGCTGTTTGAATTTACTTGAAGCCTATAGCCTTAGATTATGCAATTTTACTCCTTAAGCTCACTAATGTAAAGAATGAAATTACATGGAAATGAATACCCTTAGCTACATACAGGCATTGATACAAGTCAAGCGGGTCAGTTGAAAATATGCACCCCGACTGGGACTCGAACCTGGGATCTCCTGCTTACATGGCAGAGCCTCTATCCAGCTGAGCCACCGAGGACCCAGAGGAGAGTGCGACTGCAGGGACCTCTCTGGCACGCCTCCCGTGAGACCCACATTCCCAACTTATTTTCACGCACTATATTCATAGGTCCCCTGCCCATCATACTCATTAATCGCGGCTTTACCGCAGATTCCCGTAGGAGTTCGGGCACTGTTTTTGCATCCGCACAGAATAAAATGGTCAAATGGCCGGTGAGCCTTAACTATATATATATATATATATATATATATATATATATATATATATATATATATATGAAGATGGTGTCTGTTCTTTCGGACATGTGCGAAAGAACATATACCATCTTCATATATACAATGTAAAGAGTATTTGGTAAACTTCATGATGTGTAAAGCCTCGCCGTACAGTGCTTTTATTTTAGAAACTGGTAACATACCGTTTGGTTTTATGGGCTGTCCTTTTAAATTCGCTGATTTATGTGGAATTTTTCAATCTTAATAAATCGCAATTCAAATGTGCGTTGACGAATGATGTTCAATCCGCATCTGCCCAGGGCTTCCATTGTCCTTCCATGTAGAGGCCAATTGAGGAGTCTCGTCGCACATACAATCATTTCGAAGTTCTCATTTCATTATTCTGTTTATTCTCATGTTTTCTCTTGTTCCAGCTTATCAATAGAATGATGCAGAATAAAATTTGAAAGTAAATATTTGTGTTTTAACATTTTTAATGCTATCATTATAGTTATAGGTACATAAAACTCTTAATAAGTGTGAACCGTCTTTATTTCAGTTTGCCAGTGCATGGCCCTAGCCTGCTAAATGGTTGCTGACCAGTGCAGACTTCTTTACTGCTTGACAGTCTTCATAGCTGTTGTTACCAACTAAAGTAAATGCTACGCCACACAGATGGTTCTCGATAAACAACGTCTTCCCTTTTCATTCCTGTGATGGACTAAAACATCTCTAGAATCTTTTAGAAAATGTGAAAGATGAACAGATCCACCGAATCAAACCAGAAAAAACTCCAAAAGCACGCTTATACCACTACATGACCTAGATTCCAACACACTGACACGATGGTGTATATTTTCCTTAATTTCTTTCAGATTAACAGCATGTTCCGCTTCCAGACCTCGGAGCTGGCCCAAACATTACACCTGCTCCTGAAATGATTTTCTAGAAATGATTTAATTCCTGTGCATTGCTCCTCGAAATGTTGGTGCCCACTACGATCATCACCATCCATTCTCATATGCTGAAGCATTGAGATTTCCATCGCTTGAACCCTGTTGTTACATTTTCCATCTTTTCTGTCTTTTCTGCTTTACCATTCCAAGAACTAGCAACTTTATTAACTCCTTCTGTCAAAGAAAATATTTTTTATCCACGCTATTTGTAAGATCTATTAACGTTTGGCCCACGCTCCGTAACTGAAAACATTATCTTCATACTTTAAAACCTCTGCTCTCCTTTGTGCTAAATGTTTGGTTCGTAGCATACAAGATTTATTGTTACCTTATGTTCTCGTTGGATGTACTCGAGTTGCCTACACTTCCCACCAGCACATGTCATTGTATCTGCTTCAGTTTCAAGTTCCAATTAAACACGACAGCGGTCTAAGGCGCTGCAGTCATGGACTGTTCGGTTTGTTCTGGCGGAGGTTCGAGTCCTCCCTCGGGCATGGATGTGTGTGTTTGTCCTTAGGATAATTTAGATTAAGTAATGTGTAAGCTTAGGGACTGATGACCTTAGCAGTTAAGTCCCATAAGATTTCACACACATTTGAACATTTTGAAACACGACTTTGTAATGCAGAGCCTGGCTCCCCTTCAGAATTATCGGCTGTCCTAATCATTTCGTTACTAACACCACAAAAAATTGAAAATTTAGTGTGGCTCGTCGTCTTTATCAGGTTACTTTTTTTTTTTTCAAAGTGAATTTAGTTACATGCAACAGAGGATATTCTGGCATATTGTAACTAATTTTCCTTACCGCTGTGTTCAGGAAACACAGCCATTGTTGTATTGAGGTCCGTCATGTACTTGACTGAATTTCTGTAAGCCATTAGGAGCTATTTGACTGTTTCCGGAAATCTAAAGAAAAAAAAACAACAAAAAACATAATTCCAGCACCGGTACACGGGATGTAGGACATTGTACTTTATTCATGGTTCGGGCAGTAACGTCGACAGAAGCGATGTAGCATAAGTGTTACAACGGTACGGTGTTCCGTTGTGTCGCTTTCGCTTAGTCTATTATTACGTCTACCATTGATGTCTGCGAGATGCAGGACGCCGTAAGAAATTCCATTTTTCACACGTGAAGCAAACAGTGTCTCAACATCATAAAAATGGCAGAGTCGTACCTCTGAGGGAAACGACAGAAGTTACCATTAAATGCATTGTTATAGCATCAAACTATGGCACACCGTTAATGACTTTTCGGCACAACGATTACCTCATGGGTCAACTATTGCAGCCCCACCTGCCGCACCCAGGTGTGCAGTGGTTAAGATGCTGCACTCATGTTCACAAGGACCGCGGTTCAGTTCACTTGCCAGCCACGCAGATTTGCGTTTCCTGTGATTTCGAGAAACCGCTGGAGGGGAAACTACAGTATCGTTTCTTTTAAGGCTTTCCGTGATTTTCCTAAATCTCTTAAGGCAAAAGCCGGGATGGGTCTTTTGAAAGGACACGGCAGCTTTCCTTCTCCATCCTTCCCTAATCCGAGATTGTTGATTGGTTCAAATTCCTCTGAGCACTATGAGACTTAACATCTTAGGTCATCAGTCCCCTAGAACTTAGAACTACTTAAACCGAAGTAACCTAAGGACATCACACACATCCGTTCCCGAGGCAGGATTCGAACCTGCGACCGTAGCGTCCCGCGGTTCCGGACTGAAGCGTCTAGAACCGCAAGGCCACCGTGGCCGGCTAATCCCAGCTTGTGCTCCGCCCCTAATGACCTCGTTGTCCACTGGACGTTAAAATAAATCTCCTCCTCCTACCTTTCTTTGAATCTTTCTCCATAGGGCTTATGATTCGTCTTCAAACGACCTCTTCGTGGACCGTAAGTAAAATCCTAATGTTGCGTCCTTCAGATGTAGCCCTGCTCGGAGTTCGTGTAAACTCATGTATCGTATGCTCGTAGTTACATTATTTTCCCCTGTGCAGCTCTCAAAGACTATAAGGGGATTTCCCGCTCACGAGATGCCTCAGGTAGAGCCAATAAGCCAATGCAGGCTACATTTACATTCAAATCTGTACTCAACACGCACCTTGCCGTGTATTACGCAATGCACTGCGATACTTTCACGCTTTACAGCTACTACGTAGGAATTTCCTCCTAGTTATATAACAATATAAGTAAATTTACACGCGATTTGGAACAAGTCTTCCCTGAAATGTGCCGGCCTCTGTGGCCGATCGGTTCTACACGCTTCAGTCCGGAACCGCGCTGTTGCTACGGTCACAGGTTCGAATCCTGCCCGGGGCATAGATGTGTGTAATCTCCTTAGGTTAGACAGGTTTAAGTAGTTCTAAGTCTAGGGGACTGATGACCTTAGATGTTAAGTCCCATAGTGCTTAGAGCCATTTGAACCCTGAAATGTTCTGACGCTACGACTCCTACGGCAGGGGGAGCTGAGTGTCGATAAAAACTCTCGATTACCATGTTTCATTCACTTTTGGCGCTTATCATAACTCAAATATATTCGGCATTCGGAATGTGTAGTACGTTAACTACCTTTCATCGTATTATTGACGGCTATAAACACAGTTGGATCACCTGTGCCTAGGTTGCTGAGTATTTTGTGAATATTCATACACATCTAAATTTTAGTTTCGTATTGTTCACTGTATCATCAAAATAGCTAAGTAAACTAAATCTGAGTGAGAAGAGAAATTTAAATTCCAGCTGTGGCAAGGTGCAGACATTGGCTTCTTTTTTTTCGAATGACAAGCACCAGTCAGCACACTTCCAAGGATGAAATGAAATGTCGTGTGACGAGGGCCTCCCGTCGGGTAGACCGTTCGCCTGGTGCAAGTCTTTCGATTTGACGCCACTTCGGCGACTTGCGCGTCGATGGGGATGAAATGATGATGATTAGGACAACACAACACACAGTCCCTAAGCGGAGAAAATCTCCGACCCAGCCGGGAATCGAACCCGGGCCCTTTGGATTGACAGTCTGTCGCGCTGACCACTCAGCTACCGGGGGCGGACTCTTCCAAGGATGCAACGTCTGTGTTACTAACAAGGCAGTATGGGACATAATAAGATCTTCCTGCATTCGACAGAGGGCGATACACTTTGACAATAAGCAGAGATCAGTAATCAAACTCTCACAGAATCTTGTCGTCTTCGTTATAAGCAACAATAACCAGTTGCAAGTACCTAGTGCTTGCACCTAGACCCGTATCTGATAGTCTATTAACGTGCAGTTGCAGCTGAAATAATTATTGCTTACGAATACCACATGAAGTACGCATTATAACTAGGTAAAACTGTAACGGTTATATGAATCGTCATCTCGAGAAACACTCATAAGGTAAAAGGCAAAGAAACGTCTGTTTTGCGCCAACAGGATCTCTAAAAGTTTTTTCTGTTTATGAAACAGGTGCATCTTAAAACGAAGTAGGAGTGAAACAAGAATGTCACGACAGACGTATTTAACATTAAAAGACAAAATGTATAAGACTACACTGGGTCACCTGAGTGGCAAGGCTACACATATTATGTAACGGACAATAGAAGAGGTTTTTGTAGCTGGACGAATGATTTTTCCCGTGAAGGAATTATGAAAGCGTTTATGAAAAGAGATACTGCTGTGAAAGGCATACGATATGAACAACAGATAACAAGAAGTCCACTGTCGCCTGTTCCATGTAACAGGTACACACATAAGAGCAGATCATACTAAAGAAAACTTTGTTGGTAAAGAAATTGTGATACACGAACAAAACTGGTTATGTTACTATTTGCATATAATAATACAGCAGTCCTTTCGGAAAATAGTAAATGTATGCAGCAAATTCTCGTTGAGATGGAGACAATGTAGTGAGGATGCAATTATATATTACAGCAGACCAAAATTGAGCAACTTTGCAGATAATTGGAATACCAACATAGAAAGTTCTGAATAAGTCCCTTCTCGAAAATGTACAACAATTTATCTATGTCGAAAGAAAGATAAATGTCACGAAAATCACAAATATTCAACAGGCAAAGGAAATGGTTTGTTCCAAAGTACGATGGAACGAATGTCATTTTGTTCAGGACTACAGTGTCGAGATCAGTAAAGTTTGGAAATGAAACGAGAATGTCAACATCAGAAGAGAATCGCAGAACTAAAGCTGATGTAATATGATACAACTAGACAGTGTTAACAACTGTGATACAGATTAGACAGCCAAAGAGGTATTGGTCTATGGAACATATTAATTACTAGAACATGACTTGCTCAACCATTATGTTTCAATTAAAATGAAGATAATTGCAAGACAGAACACGGAGAATAGAAATAACAGAAGATGACCTTGGTTGAAGTACGTTCGATTGTAGAAGGAACAGGAAGCGAGTTGATAGACCTACTGAATCTAGACCATAATAAAGGATGTCTACTGCTGCCAAGCTGCTCGCTGCTTTATGACAAAAAGACGACATAATGCTAAACGAGCTTTCAAATTGAAAATCTAAACGACGGCTTAGTAGTATGATGGATTTTAGCTATTCCTTGAAGCGGTAGCTTGTTGGTTGATGAATGATAAGCTGCTGGACGAACTAGCTCTTATTTCCATAAAGAATAGTTAATTATCTCTTCAACAGAATGATCTCTTAACAGGAAAGGATAATACTTAAGATGGAAGAGCCAATAACTTTTAAACAAAAAATGTACTCAGACACAATTAGTTACAATTTTCAAAACTTTAAAACCACAGAGAAATTATAAAAATACCGCAGTGTCTATTGTAAATGCAAAATCCATTGAACACAGCACTAGCAATTTGCAAGAGCTTCAGGTCAAACGATAGCAATAATAATAGAAATAATAATAATAATAATAATAATAATAATAATAATTCCCTGTGGAGGCCCGGGAAAAGAATAGGCCTCCGGTATGTTCTGCCAGTCGTAAAAGGCGACGAAAAGAACAAACCACTTATAGGGCTAACCCCACTTTTAGTGTGATTACTTGGTTCAGGACAGAACTAAAGAAGCCTCGGACAAGCGCCCTCATGGTCGGGGACGACGCTTGAACCCTATGCCCGTCCACAATGGCAACGACACTGCTAGCCACTGGAAAATGATTTAAATCCAAATAGAGGTGTTTTGCAGGATATGCTTCCTGCAACCACCCTAGAAGGAAAACAAAGACAGAGGATGAGATGGTCAGATGAAGTTAATCGACACCTCATGTTCTGTTATTACCAAGCAACAAACCTAGGAACCAACACAACTGGATACAGATCACAAGTATACACAACATTTATTACCAGATACCCGGAATTAAAATTTTTAACAGAACAACGACTAGCTGATCAGATCCGTGTAATAATAAAATATAACAGGATACCCCAGTCAGAATTAGAAAACATCAAACAACAAGTACAACAAATACTGGAACAAAATTATGTACAATCAGAAGAAGAAGAAAATACAGTAATGGACTCAAATATACCAGAGAAAACAAACAAAGAACAAATCGCGTCAATTAAACAATCATAGGAAAACGAAATCTTAAGACAGGCACCAGAACAAACACAAATAGAACACGAAGTGGCACACATATTAGATATAGAAGAGAAATTACAGCTGACATATATAGAATACAAAGACACAAATACAGACATTAGACCAATCTTGCATAGACCACCAAATAACCCACAAGTCGAAACAACAATAACAACTATCAACACAATCATACACAACAAAATAAATGAAAATACAACTATGGAAGAGTTACAACTACTGGTTTATGTAGGAGCACTCACTACACTAAATATACACACTAGGCAGAGATCAGAACCAACCAACACACAGAAGAAACCCACAAAACCAGCGTGGCAACACAGGCTACAGATCAGAATAGAAAAACTGAGAAAAGACATCGGACAGCTAACACAATTTATAAGAAATGAAATATCAGACAAAAAACGAAAAAGGTTAGGTAAAATCTCACAACAAGAAGCAATAGAGCAATTAGATGAAAAGAAGCAGAAATAACAAGGTACAAAAAAAGTGAAAATAGGAAAGGAAACAAAACCAAACATTCAACACAAACCAATAGAGATTTTACCAAGCAATAGATAACACACACATTAAAATAGACAATCCACCAAACATAAGACATGGAACACTTCTGGAGCAACATATGGTCAAACCCGGTACAACATAACAGGCATGCACAGTGGATGCAAGCAGAAACAGACTCATACAAGATGATACCACAAATGCCTGAAGTGATAATTTTGCAACATGAAGTCACCTGAGCAATTAATTCTACTCACAATTGGAAAGCCCCTGGAAATGATAAAATAGCAAATTCCTGGCTAAAGAAGTTCACTTCAACACATTCACATCTAACTAAATTATTTAACAGTTACATTGCAGACCCATACACATTCCCTGATACACTTACACATGGAATACCTTATCTGAAACCTAAAGATCAAGCAGACACAGCAAACCCTGATAAATATCGCCCCATAACATGCCTACCAACAATCTACAAAATATTAACTTCAGTCATTAAACAGAAATTAATGACACATACAACACAGAACAAAATTATAAATGAAGAACAAAAAGGCTGCTGCAAAGGAGCACGAGGATGTAAAGAGCAACTGATAATAGATGCAGAGGTGACATATCAAGCTAAAACTAAACAAAGGTCACTACACTACGCATACATTGATTACCAAAAAGCTTTTGATAGTGTACCCCACTCATGGTTACTACAGATATTGGAAATATACAAAGTAGATCCTAAATTGATACAGTTCCTAAACATAGTAATGAAAAACTGGAAAACCACACTTAATATACAAACAAATTCAGATAATATCACATCACAGCCAATACAGATTAAGCGTGGAATATACCAAGGAGACTCATTAAGTCCTTTCTGGTTCTGTCTTGCTCTGAACCAACTATCCAACATGCTAAATAATACAAATTATGGATATAATATTACTGGAACATACCCACACAAAATCACACATTTGCTATACATGGATGATCTAAAACCACTGGCAGCAACCTATCAACAACTCAACCAATTACTAAAGATAATAGAAGTATTCATCAATGATATAAATATGGCTTTTGGAACAGACAAATGTAAGAAAAATAGCATAGTCAAGGGAAAACACACTAAACAAGAAGAATGCATATTGAATAACCACAGTGACTCCATAGAAGCGATGGAAAAAACAGATGCCTATAAATATCTAGGATACAGACAAAAAATAGGAATAGATAATACATATATTAGAGAAGAACTAAAAGAAAAATATGGACAAAGACTAACAAAAATACTAAAAACAGAATTGACAGCAAGAAACAAGACAAAAGCTATAAATACTTATGCTATACCAATATTGACCTACTCATTTGGAGTAGTGAAATGGAGTAACACAGACCTAGAAGCACTCAATACACTTACACGATCACAATGCCACAAATATAAAATACATCACATACATTCAGCAACTGAAAGATTCACATTAAGCAGAAAGGAAGGAGGAAGGGGATTTATCGACATAAAAAACCTACATTATGGACAGGTAGACAATTTAAGAAAATTCTTTATAGAACAAGCAGAAACTAGCAAAATACACAAAGCAATCACTCATATAAATACATCGGCTACACCACTGCAATTGCATAACCACTTCTACAACCCTCTAGATCACATAAAATCAACAGATACGAAGAAAGTAAATGGGAAAAAGAAAACACTACATGGGAAGCACCCGTATCATCTAACACAGTCACACATCGATCAAAACGCATCCAACACATGGCTAAGAAAAGGCAACATATACAGTGAGACAGAAGGATTCATGATTGCAATACAGGATCAAGCAATAAACACCAGATACTACAGCAAGCATATTATTAAAGATCCCAATACCACAACAGATAAATGCAGACTTTGCAAACAACAAATAGAAACAGTAGATCACATCACAGGTGGATGTACAATACTAGCAAATACAGAATACCCCAGAAGACATGACAATGTAGCAAAAATAATACATCAACAGCTTGTCTTACAACATAAACTTATAAAACAACATGTTCCCATATACAAGTATGCACCACAAAATGTACTGGAGAACGATGAATACAAATTATACTGGAACAGATCCATTATAACAGATAAAACAACACCACATAACAAACTTGACATCATACTCACCAATAAAAAGAAGAAATCAACACAACTAATCGAAATATCCATACCCAATACAACAAATATACGAAAGAAAACAGGAGAAAAAATTGAAAAATATATCCAACTGGCTGAGGAAGTCAAGGACATGTGGCATCTGGATAAAGTTGACATTATACCAATTATACTATCAACTACAGGAGTCATACCACACAATATCCACCAGTACATCAATGCAATACATCTACATCCAAACTTATATATACAACTACAGAAATCTGTAATTATTGACACTTGTTCAATTACCTGAAAGTTCCTAAATGCAATGTAACGTATACCGTACAGTTAAAAGAAAGTCACGCTTGATCAAGGTCCGCGTCACCTTCCATTTTTAACCAGACATAACGTCTGAGACAAGAAAGAAATAATAATAATAGATTTCAAGAAATAGATTAGCGGCCTAGACTCGATCAGGTTGTTACAGAATTTTCACTAGACTACAGAAACGCTCACCAAAAATATCTCTATAATATCAACCCAAAAATACTGTTGCCAGCGGAGATAATACTTCATTTTTAACACAATGAAATTCCTGGCCCACGACCAGTCAATAAATGAGACCTCTCAAAGTGTAAGACATACACAGAATACTGAACTTAGGTATAGGTGAGGCCCACTGTGAATGACACAAATAAAAAAAAAAATTAAAACTTTCTGTCGTCGGCAAATGCAGTAATATAATGACAGACACGTCACAAAGGCACAACCAAAGATTTTAACAAATGGCTTTAACAGAACGATTTGACATCAACGACGACGAATAAATCAGTTTAGCACCAGTCATTTAGATTATTAAAAATTTATCTAATTAATTATGAGCACTACTAGATATTACAGCGAAATTAAAATAGAACCTCGTTTAGGCGAGGAAATTAAGTTAAGTGCTCAAACAGAGGAACTAACAGTTAACAGCAACATAAAGCCAGCAACACAGGCACTAAATAAATCAGCGTAAGCCCACTGGGCCAGACAACTAACCATGTAACGAGACAGTAGCATAAGAGGCGAACACTCGAATGACGTAGAAGAGTAAACGGCTTATAGTAAAGAGCATATATGAAATTAGCTACCCAGCTGCCTTACAAATACACAGTGTACCTCTCTTCAGTGGCCTATAAAGGATTAAACAAGACCTTGAGGTACCTTCCACCATCCTGCCTTTTTTTTTAATTAGCTAAGAACTTAGTTCCGCTCGGACACACACAATACAAAAACGCCCCCAGCGAAGCTCCTTCTTGAATTCAGTATGATAAAACCTGCAATATATTAACTGCATTAATCCTGGTACTGTTGAAACAAGAAAACATGCGCGAACAGGGAAATACAACCACCCAGAAAGTTTTAGAGCAGTCACTGGAGATGCAGCTCCCTACACAAAATAAAAATGCTGCGCTCTGCAGATACTAACAAGCCACGCCTCTCAGCAGTATGACAATGGAATAGTAAATTTCATGAACAGCCCACGATCGCCACAATTCGCGAAGGGTTTTCAAAACAGCTAGAGGTAGCCCAATAGAGAAACCAAAGAGCACGCACATGTCTGACAGGCCAGCCGCAGGAAAATCACTCGCAAAGGATAAATATAATCAGGATGACCAGGACCACAACGCCTTTTTTATATTAATTCCAGAATTGGTATCTGCAGTTTGAAATGGATGTTCTCCATAAAATTCACAGCTCTCAGGTGAAATGGATTACCGAGCTAAGTTTTCTTCATCCAAATGGTTGACTAGTTTGTCGCGTTTATTCCAACCGGCATTCTAGGCTCAACAAAACACGCCAAGCCAGGCTGTCGACGTCACGAGATGTACACAGCCCATGAGGATGTCAACACGTGTACATGGCAACAATGGATCCCGGACTAGATACACGTTTGCCGTCAAGACAAGACCCCTCAAGTTGCCGCACAGATCCATATAATGCTGCTCAGCGCCGCGTCACTGCCCCTTGGCGGGGCAGCATCCTTCAGTTACCTAGCAACGGGTCAGAGACATTCACCATTAACGGCTACAACCGATATAAGCGAGTGTTCCCGATATCGAATGCGCACGTCTCATTCCTATTAGCGGGTATTTGCAATGTCAATAGAGCTTTGATTAGACCTTCCATTAACCAGGTTATAGCTTATTTGGTCGTTTTTGCCTTCAGTGGCGAATTTTCAGAAACAGTTGTTTGTGGACCAAGTGAATGTTTTTTTATCTTTTCCTTTTAATTTGAAAATATGTTTAAAGACGCCACTGTAGTATGTGCTACCTTGCCATTTGAATGCAGACGACAGCTTGGATGGCATTGAACAGCGAATATATAAGCGATTGTAGTGGTGTTAAGTGTGTTGATCATGTTAGTGATTCTGACAATGTGGTTGTGGCAGGGTCAGTGCTGAGAATACTGCTCACATAGTGCAGGTGTGGATGCAAATTTCATCGTTCACAATGATCTGCTCGCGCCTTGGAGGTGATACAACTCATCTGATTGTCGAAGAGCAGATACGACATTTCCATGTGCTTCGAGGTAAAAGCAAGATCTGTTACCTCCCTCCCAGAGCCATCAAAATACTCGAGAAATCTGTAGATCTTTTAATAAAAAAATTCATATTTCGCTAGGTATATTGTGATGCTGCTACTGGAAAATATTTTCTGTTTACTATCGACACGTGAAAATATTGCAAATGAAGATTTTTAGTTCAAAAGTGCTATCAACAGCCAGCGAATATTTTGTAAGACTGCCATACCGTTTTGGTATTTCTAGCACCTTCATTAAGCTGCACTGAAAGATAGCTGTGGTAAAGCTGTAATATGTTACCTCTCATCAGCTGAACTAATACTGAAAAAGCTATGTTCAAATATGTTAGCCATTTCTTGATTCTAATGAGTCTAATTATTTGCTCCACATGCTGTAAAAGTAAGTGATTCTTCCCGATGCATTTTGCGTAACATGTTTTGTGCACTATGTTCCAAAATTTTGATCGATTCACCTAGATTTGATCAGTTGAAATTCTTTAAAGAGGAAAGATCGTCAGCTATCTTAGAACATTAAAAAATTATATAATGACGTTGGTACTGTGGGAATGAATGAAGGTACTGTCTCGCAGAAGACTCAGGCTCTGAACTTGCTTTTGGAAGGGACAAAGTTCAACATCTCGCCTAATCGTTAACATCTGCGTTTGCTGCTGCTTTTCTAAATCACTAAACTGTAATGTCGATATGGTTCCTTTGTAAAGACGACCACTGATTAAGCTTTTAACCCACCATCCCCGTCACCCCCTCCAAACCATCTTCAACCTGAGCGTGTTATTCAATAACCATGTGATACACCTGGATTTGTGACTAACACAAACCTTCTTTGCTTCCTGACTCTCCTGTGTATAATAGCAATAGAATTTACTACGAACATTTCAGGCATTATGATTTATAACAAAGGCTTCAGGGTTTCATAGCGATTTTTGTATAAATAACTAGTAGGCCTATTATTTGAAACTTGCAACAATACTTCTAAAATACTAAAGTGTCTTCTCACTGTCAACTGTGGGAATGACTGTTTCTCACCTTTTATTGGTCGCTTTTTAAATACAATTAATAAGTGTAAACTTGTCTTCACCAATATTCTAATCAGAGTAGAAATTAACATTAGTATGATCATAGGTTCACAGAATCAAATTAACGTACGTGAACTATAATTGCTCAAGCTTAGCAAATAAAGTTCATTATTCATAAATTCACATATTGATTCACTGGCCAGTAATAAAATCCTACGTGCTTACGGGAACTGAAACTAGCTTTAGCCCACAACACAGTGACTACGAAACACACTATAAAATAAGGCAGCTGGAAGACATAGGTGGTATTCCCAACTAAAAGTTAATCAAAGTTAAACTCGTCACTAACAGAAACAAGTAAAAGTCTAGTTGACAGACGCTGTATTAATCCTAAACGAAGACCATCAGAAAGAGCAAGCAAACTCACCACTGACCAACTTAATCAAAATCAGACTCAGTATAAGCAATTCAAATTCCTAATCAGTTTCACCAGCAAAAGTAAAAGTTCTCCTGAACAACTGTCAGAAATGGAACAGTCCTCAGTACTGCAGAAAATGTGTAAGTCTCCACTGAACTGATACGAATTATTTCAGTGTGTCGATACTAACGACGCGAAAAATTTGTCCCCGAAAAGCTTGCGGCTGAATCAGCGGTCATGCAAGCTATGTCTAGCGCCTCCACCTTCACCGCATTTAGTGTGAATAAGCAAATGGCCATCAAGCTTTTAAGCTCTCGGCTCTCCTCTCCACGGTAAACCATACATCTAGGACACTTTGTGACTTTATACTGTCACCGGCCTCACAGCTTGTACCAATACATGTTATTAAAAATGTGATTAAGCCATTAGATGTGAGAGATAAAAATTAAGCAAAACTGATGTGTTACGCTCTATTGCATGTGCAGTATTTCGCCCAAAGTTCAATATTAAGAAAATGAGAACCTTAGCAGTAGTACCGAAAATGGTTTGTGGTCTCTGTGCTGTCTGTATGTATAAATATACATGTTCAATATGTTTGCAACAAAATGTAAATGTTTGTTTGTTCAAGATGGTGTACCTCCGAATGGTCTTCACCCACTGTTTTGAAATTTAGACACAACATCGCAATCGACTATCACTTGTTTTTATATAGCGACTGGAACGCAATCTGATATATATATATATATATATATATATATATATATATATATATATAATTGAGAACAAACATTATAATCTTATTTGATCCATTCAAAATCGTTAATTTCTGAAAGTTGTTGACCAACTGCTCGAGTTCTTTGAAATTTTGACACAACATTCAAATTTAATATAGGCGCATTTTTAGGTACCTAATTACTTTTTTTGAGCAAAATACACACAACGTTCAATTTAATACAGGCATGTTTTTAGGTACCTAATTGCTCAAAAATTACAGTCCTAGAAATATGCCTGTATTAAATTTGAATGTGAGGCATTTCAGTTTTAATACAGTTGCGTTTTTAGTTACCTAATTGCTTCATTATATATATATGAGGAGTATATATATATATATATATATATATATATATATATATATATATATATATGGAACTAGGTACGTAAAACGCACCTATATTAAAATTTAACGTTGTGTCCAAATTTCAAATCACTCGAGCAGTCGGTCAACAACTTTTGGAGATTAAAGATCTTCAACAGATTTACATTTACATTTTTATCACTTTTGCTCTCAATTATTTGTTAGATAGCATTCCAATCGCTATATAATAACACGTGACAATTGATTGCGACATTGTGTCCAGATTTAAAAGCAATGGGTGAAGATTGTGTGTGTGTGTGTGTGTGTGTGTGTGTGTGTGTGTGTGTGTGTGTGTGTGAGGGAGGGAGGAAGGAGTGAGGTGAACTAAGAAGAGGGGAGGAGGAAATGGACAGAAAAAGGGGAGAGGAGGAGCTTACAATGTATATTCAATTTCCATACATGTCAGAAACACATGCTTCTTTTTTTTCTTTCTTTTCCATTTAAGCAGGCAGCTGCAGCACAGTAGGGCCAGGTACAGATATTTATAACAGCTAAATTAGCATGGTACCAAGTTATTACACGACGTTTGACTGGCACAACCAGAATTAATGCAGCTTTATTAGTTTCTAATTATAACTGACAGTAAGAAATATAAATATTACACACTAAATTTTAAATGTTTGTAATCACATATGCCGACAAGCACTTGCTTGCCTGTTGTGTAGGTGTCTTTGATTAATTGATATGCTGATTTTAATTAAAAGTTCAATTAAATTGTTTCTAATGTGTTAATCATTATGAGAACAGGCCAGTTGATATATACTGATGAGCGCTACAGTGACATACCTTGATCTCTTTTTGTAATGAATATTGTAAACGTTATTAATTACTTGTTAAATTAGATTTAAATAAACATCGGTTGTGCTATTTCTCACGCACAATATCTGTAGACCATATCACCAAATCAACAGATCCGTACTTCCTTCTTATCTATTCTGAGGTACTGTGCTTTGGTATATCTCTAATACTTCGTGCTGTTTTATTCAAACGTGAACAATATACGTCTGTCTACCATTTGCGCATGCTAAAGACGTATCTGACGTAACATCGGACGCTTCTGAATCTAACTGAAGAACGTGCGAGCGCAGCGCCCATGCCCTGCACAGACAGAAATGCAACCATATACAAACGTGAACAATATACGTATGTCTACCCTCTGCGCATGCTAAAAACGTATCTGACGTCACATCGACGCTTTTGAATCTAACTGAAGAACGTCCGAGCGCCGCGCCCATACCCTACAAAGAAAGAAATGCAACCACCGGCGTGCTGTCTAACTCAACCCCAGTAGCCCAAGTAGTGGCGTGCATGCGTGGCCTCATCACACCAGTGCCTGCGAACCAAACAATGCCTCCCACAAATGCTCTGACATGGTACGAAGTGGCACAGACTAAATGTCACTGCAACCGGTCGCAGTTTATTTTTATACCCACTACGCTTTCCTGATAGTTAAATCTCTATCTGGAGTGTGTTTATATAAATTAATGAGACATGAACGTATTATGTATGACTTTTGAGTACTCTGCTGCAATGGTCTTTTATATCCTGCTACCAGACAGCGCCGCAGGTTAAAAATAAACTGTACACTATACATACATACTATATTAATTTCCATAAATCCATTTGATGAAGGGTATTTAACCCTCTGAAATGGGTAGAGGATATAAACGACAAGTAAACTGTGACTGTTTACTGGAACTTATATTATTAGTTAATATCCGATAGCAGTAATGGCTAAATGTAACCTGACATATTCGCATTTAATGCAAATAATTTATGTTAAACGTAATGAATTTTACACCAGCTCAATATGTCAAACAAAACACGTATTCTGAGATGAATTATAACCTGACACACAGTTTGTCGTTGAGCCTGTCTTCTTCAGGTGCTTCAAGCAAAACCGTTTGGTCAGTGTAAGAGTGTCGTCAGAGAGCTCAAAAACTTTCTATTTTTGTGGGAGAGAGAAAGAAGACGGGCTATGTCAATGAAAGCTTTACCCAAAAACAAACTCCAAAAGAGTAAAGAAGCCTACAGTATACTCTAGCACACAGCTCGCAAAGGAGCAATGATAAAATTAGATAGGTTCAGGCCAACAACATTTCTTACCGTGGACGTTCCTTGAGTTGAATAGGAGTTGGCCATAATGAATCTGGTGCAATATATACTCTCCTCCAAACACCGTACTATCACTACGGCAGAACAGATTTATACATAAATTCTTCGTTCACTGATGTGGTCTTTCAGCATTACGCGGTGTTTGTTAAACAACAATATCAGAAACTGAGTCCATCTTGATGTAAAACACCTTTATTATTTGTTTACTCGTTTCTTTTCCCAACCTAATTTCGTCGACAAATATCACCATCATCAGAGTTTTTTTTTTTTTTTAATTTACAACAGGCAGAAAATTTCATAGTTATACAAAGACTGTGACACATTATTACATTTTTACTATTGGTTTGTTTGAAATATAGTTTTCTATGGATACTTTCATACAACCTTATATATTGTAGGTTATAGCGTGTTTTTGAGAATTATTGTCGCTGTTTGCGACCTATTTTCTGTGCTTTTTTTCTGTTGCCGTCTTTTCTCAGCGTACATCATATCATCTGACAAAATGAATGACACAAAAGCACCCAAAAGCTCCACTCTTAACAATCCTGCTAAAGGTCCACAAACCTCACATCCCAGTCAGGCCAGTCGTGGACTCAAGAAAAGCCCCATCTTATTTACTAGGCGCACACATGCACACATCCCTACAGAAAACATACACAAACAAGAGATGCCTCAAAAACACAGGAGACATAACAGAGGAAATGAAGTATATCATCATCCCCCCAACAGCAAAACTAGTATCTTTTGAAATTACATCGACGTACACAAACATACCCACAGAAGAAACTATAAATATTATACAATAACAGCTCAAAATACAAGAAATACCCAGACATACAAATAAATCAAATCTCATCTTTTCTTAATTCAATCACAGACAAAGTTACTTCACTTTCAACAACTACTTCTGTTTGCAACAAGAGGGGCTACCCATGAGGTCCCCCATCAGTGGAACCTTAGCCAACGTTTTCTTGGACCATATAGAGAACACAATTTTCAATAACATTGTAAAACAAAGAGGCTACAAAATAATCTACTGGTACCGATATGTGGAAGACATAATTTGTCTTGTAGATGAAACACATAACAGGATAGGAGAGCGACACACTAACAGCAACACAGTACGGCAACAAATCCACTTCGCAATGGAAATAGAAAAAAAAAACAGGAAACTAAATTTCTTGGATCTTACAATCACAAGCAACAACCACCAACATGAATTCTCTATATATCCATAAACACTGTTATCCACAGCTCATCCAACCATCTGACACTGCATAAATATGCCAGTTTCACATTCATGCTCCACAGGATAAACAGAATACCTCTTAAACCAGAAAACTACACATAGGAACTAAATATAATCAAACTAACTGCTGTTGAAAACGACTAAAGAACAGACATCATAAAAAAACTCAACAGCAAGGTAAAAAATGAAACATGCAGCTCACACAGACAACACAGTAGACCATACCCCTTCAGGAAAAAGAGACAGATGGAACACACTAACATACAATAACAAAATGTCACATAGAATTGGAAACATCTTGAAAAATCAAGGGATCCCAGTGACATTCAGAACAAACAGTACAGTTCAGAAAAGACTAAGACCAGTCAGAAAAACCTCAGACAAATTCAGCAACGCTGGAATATATCAACGCACTTGCAACTCCTGTCAGGCTCAATGCTTAGGACTAACAAGCAGAAACTTCCGAACGGGGTATACGAGAGCTCTAAAGAGCTACAGCACAAATACAACTTCTGCAGAACATTTAATGAACAAAAACTATAACCCCCACTAATACCGAAAACGATTCACACATTCTGAAAAACAGCAACAGTCTATACCGACAGCTAACAACAGAAGAAAATTACCACATACAAAAGGCTATAGTCAAAGGGAAAAATGGAGTAAACGAAAACACAGCACTTTGCAACAACGCACTCTTTACCGCTGTGAGTGAACTGACCAAGGACACAGAACAGAAAACACACACACGCGAAAGAACCACTTCCCCATCACACACACAGACATAAATAAGCAACAGAAGTCTTCGTAATTCGCGCTACACTTTTGATAGCCTTCTCGCAACACGGGATACACCTCTCGCGACACACGCGAACAGCAAGATGGCGTAATATTCTTGATCATAAACAGAGTGCGAAAGTTTTGTTTTTCTGTGTATAGAATACCATCCAACTAACGTGAGTACACGAATAACTAAGTAACAGTGCAGTACACACCAAATGACTGGACTCCACAACAGTACAGCAACCCCAAGTGTATATTGCTGACCTGCGAAGTTCACCTTTTAGTATTTTGTTTACTAACAGCCGTTTACACAGTTGCAAATGACATGATGTTCACTGAGAAAAAACGGTAACAGTAAAATGCACAGAAAATATGTCGAAAACATCGACAATAATTCTCAAAAACATGCTATAACATACAATAAATAACGTATTATGAAAGTTTCCATAGAAAAATATATTTCGAAAAAACGAATAGTAAAAATATAATAATGCGTCACTGTGTTTGTATAACTAGGCTATTTTCTGCATGTTTTAGATTAAAAGAACCCATTGATGATAGTGATATTTGTTGTCAAAACTAGTTTGGAAAATAAACAAGTAAACAAATAATCAAGGTGTTTTGCCTCAAAGCGGACTCAATTTCTAATATTGCTGTTTTTATATGCAAACACGGACCAAATGGAAGAGTTTCGAGATACAGTTATTGAAGTGTTTGTTATTTGTCAGACTGGGAAAACTAGGTACACGTATGACATCATATACATGGATGAAATGTTTCACATCATGTTCACAACACTCGAAGAAGAGAACCGGGGTATTAATCTAAACATTACGTAACAGACACAGATCAAATAAGTGACTGAATGACGGTAAAAAGGTGCTACTTATTACGCCGACAAGGACGAAATCATTTGATACTGACTGCCGTCGTTATGATTCAATTATTCGAAAACAGTTATTTCATTTCTAGGAGTTCTACCTTTAATTCGTAGTTTGTACGCTTGACCCTTGTTGGTAACTGACTTTCACCGATGGCTATACCGTTCTGAAAAGAGAAATGGGAAATAATGTCTTAGATTCAACGATGCACTGCATCATCAGATTTTAACTAACTCGGTGCTTTCCGTTCTGTAGCTCTTTCTGTCTTGTGCCAAGCTCTACGTCTGTGAGTATGTAATACGGTCAGTACTGTGGGTAATGCTTTACACAGGGCGATTCATCCGCCATACTGCTGTGGCTTTATGCAAGGCGCGATGATATATATCTGCCCTCCAAGAACCACGCGCGAGATTTTCTTATTCTCTCGCTCGCTACAAGCAAACTATTAGTTCTACAGAAGAAAAAATTAGCAGAAACTTTTCGTAGGAAATGTAATGTAGTTAAATTTTACACTGGGATACGTTTTTGCTGGAGGCCTCTGGACAAAAATTACCTTCAAAAACACCTCCACCCCTACACTCATCCCTAAACTTTCAGTATTTCTAGTATATTGTTCGTGGCACTCACTTCAACCACTGTACTAAAAATGTACGATTACACGAACTACTCCCGACATTCAACCTCTTTTGGTATCTAGTGACTGGGCGATTACGGCAGCAGTGTGGTCGGCTGTTTCCTTAACATGATTAATTTAAACGTGCCCTTGAGGATAAAGAAAGAAAAACGATTTTTCTAGACGTTACCGTGAGACTAATTACGTCGACGATTCGGACAAAACTTGCTTCTCAGAAGCACCGCGGTTTCGTAGCCAGACGGCCTGATAAGTGCAACGACGCTGCTGTTTATTTTATGCTGTTAAAATCTACAAAACTCTTACGTGATATTCACAAATTGTAAGTGCTTGTCTAAGTCGGTGGAGTAATAAGGTCAGTCAGTGAAGACCAAGAAAGGTGGAATGTGGGAAATAATTTGTGCAGTCGCAAATATTTGTACAGTATCACGATAGTGCCGTGAACAACATACTAGAAATTCTGGCAGATGGGGGCTGATTGTGGAAATGCTGGTGTATTTGAAGGTCACTTTCACACGTTTGTCTTAAATAGCTCTAAAACTGCGGCCTCTAGCCAAATCTTGTCCAAGTATAAAATTTATCTACAGTAAATTTCCTAGAAGAAGGCCCTGTTCATTTTTTCCGTGTGGCTAATAGTTTCTGCGTAGGCACGAGAGAATATGAAAATCTCGCGCGTGGTTTATGGAGACCATCAATAACATTGGGGTAGTATATAATGACAGCCGTAGGGGTAGCTGAATCACCGGGTATATTACGATCTTTCTCTGGCCGTAAAGTTTTCTCCTCTGTTGCTTGCAGTTTAAGGTTGACTACATATACGTACCTTATCTCTGTCCCTCTAATCAGTTTTAAAACTCATCCACAATACCAGGAAATATTTCGAAAAGGGTAGTAAACCAATCCTTTATAAAAAGGCTGACTGACAGAGGTTCGAGGTTAAATTGGCAAGACAATGAGCAACTTTTATTAATCCGTTTTATACACCACAAAGTAACCGCTTGTATCACATGTCGTTCATCATAAGTTCGTCGTACAGGAAATTGGACGAATCTGTTGCATCAACTAAGTAATCCGAAAATGCAGAACAATCTGAAGCTTCTCTTACCCTTTTTGTAGCATGCCGTCCATCAGTACACAACAGTGATGATCTCAGTGAAATCTTCGAAAGTCCTTTAAATGACGCTTAAACTGCACCGGAAATTAAACTACATGGAACCTATTACAGTGTAATAATGACTTTTTGTACTGGGATCTCATTTAGAAAAAAATTTTGCTTCATGATATAATCACTGGACCTATTTGTATTCTTAATGCTGAGTGTTATGACATCATCGCTAGCAAAATGTCGTGGATGGAGATGGAGCATTTTAGTAATCCCTTTTTGTCACTTTCTGAGCTACAAAAGTGTGACGCTGAAAGTATCACTCATGTTACTGCAGACATTACATGATAAGGGGTAAAAATAAAAAGTATGAAAGAAATTGTTGTTGACAGCGCCATTGTAATGAGAGGTGTTAACATTGGAGTTTGGCTTGGATTGAGAAACCCACTTCCCAGTCTCATCATGGTGTGTGTGTCATTCGTTACATTTAGCGATCTCGTTCTCTTCAGTGTGTTTGCCGATAAATTCAAATTTTTTCGCACGAGAATTTTGTACTTTCTGCTGAACGTCAGTGCTTGTAGAAAGATCTGTTATCCTCAACAAGTGATGGACACCGGTCTATAAAAGTTGTTCAGGTGTGTTACAATTGACAGCTGTCGACTGAAGGTGCAGTTACTCAAATGGGCAGAACAAAGGCTTGAACTATCTTCTACGTTTGCCATCGCGAGTTCAAATGACAAGCATTACATTGTCTCACACCTACGTCCCACGTGTCTAGATGAGAAACAAATGCATACCTCACTTTTTCGCGCACTTTTGGCTAGTACAACGGGTGAATAGGCCAGTTTGAAGCCCAGGCAATCGTTCCTTCTAAGTTGTCGGAAGACTTACAGGTTTAATGGAGGACTTTAAATGCGAACATTTTAGGTTAGACTTTACCGTGGCTGTTACTGACATTAAATGAAATAACAAAGTTTACCGTTACCAGACACTGTTTAAACAGGACATTGCAAGGCAATTCGTTCTCGGTACATGCACGGAGGATTTCTTGACAATACATCTTGAAAGCTGCGTATATTATCATGCTTGTATTCGATTTGAGTCTGAGGAGAAATTGCTCAGTTTGACTTTAGACTGAAGAAGAAAGTTTAGGAAAAAGTGCATTACCTTTCTTCTTAAGTTACATAGTGAACCTCAAGCAAGAGTTCCCGATAACGTGAAATGCTTTGGAAATAGTCTCTGTTGCAGTTTAAAATTTTCTGTGGGTGATCAAAAAGTCAGATACACCAGTAATCAGACATCTAGAAGTCCCCAACGAAAGGACTACAAAAGCAGAACATCAGTGGGAAAATATAACATTAGTTCAATATAAATAAACTTCTAAGACATTGCGTTCCTGACATTTGCTCATGAATTATAAAGGTGCTTCGGGCATTAGTCCTGTTGCGTGTTCAGTCGATGTACTAATTTCCTGACTAGTTTTGGCGACGTCAAATCCAGGTGTGGAAAGAATTTTCAGTACCATAAGCGTTATGAAATACAGTATCAGAAAAAGAATAGCATCAGAAACGGTAACAGTAATTACAATAAAAGCAGAGCTTTGTCGGATGGGAAAGTGTTGTACAAACTATAGATATCCATGGGAAGTATTAAGGAAAGTAGGAACTGTGGCTGCACGATGACAGAACAGACATTCTGCCATCAGTTTCAGCTGCATCTTCGTGAGGTACGGATGCACCGCCACCTCTGTTGAAAGCAGAACTCGAATTTAAACAAGATGATCCAACAGATATCTTGATTTAAGTTAAATACGCAACACTTTTGCTATATATTGCATGATTTTGAAAAAGTGTGGCAGGTACATAATGTTAAAATTGTTTTTAATTTCATGTTTTTAAAAACTAAAATATATTATAATACTCGTACAATACAGCTTATTTTAGTGCAAAATGACGTAACCTGAAATGTTTTTTTGCGGGATTTTTCCTTAGCCATTTAGCAACACTGGTCAGTATGAGTCGGCCGGAAGACTTACTGACAAGCGGACGTAATGGGAAACAGTACAGGTCCTTTGCAAGAATGTAGCTTTGAGATGATACCGTGTGGACATAAAGATTTCGTTGCACGAAATGGTTCAAGGTTTGGTTGAATTAGTAACAGAGCAGTAACACATAATATTCTGTGAAGTTTGGTTATAAGGAAAAAAATTAAGAGTAGCAGTAATTGGATATTACCAACCGGAAGCTTGGTATAAGACAATTACATGAGTTTCGCAATTCGTACTGGGTCCTGTTATCGGACAAGAGGAAAGGAAGAGAACTAAGAGACTATAGACGACAAACGTGTAGCGGCAGGGACGACATAACTGCAGAACGACACTGTCTTCAGGCCCGTTGACCACATCCTACTGTCTATTGGTCGCTGTTGACTTCTTAAATATATGACCTCAATTATCAGCTACGAACACAAAAATTTTGGGTAAATTTTGATCTAACAGCATACGTTTAGAGTGTCCAACAGTGACAGGATTTATGGTACTAATTTCGAATATCGAAAAAAAACTGCGTCTTTCGACAGTCAAATGGTCATAGCAATCATCCAGCTTGTGGATATCGCTCAGCTTGTGGATATCGCTTTGCACAGAACTTAGGGCAAGGCCCTGTCATCCATCATTCCGAAGCGTGATTTTATTGTTTCGTTCTCTACATCCTGCTGTTTTATCTAGAGCACCCTTTCTCTTCCTTTTCAGACGGTTTAATAAAAGCGAATACCTCACTTGCATACGAATAAAAGTTAAAAATAACGTTCTCCCTATATCACATGCATACCCTCCGGAAATCCAGCTTATATGAGTAAACGAGTTTAATTTTCCTTTGTCAACATTGTGCACGACGGCAGCAGCACGGAAGTTGTTCGTTGTTCTTGCGCAGTATTTGAATCTCTCCTATGCCTGCAGGTGTCCATGAACAGCGTGAGTAAACTGATAAAACACAAGCGCAGTTCTATAGAGGGAAAATACTCCTCTAATTATGGGCTGCAGTTACGGTCGGGTGAGTATTGCGGGTTTCACAAACGGAGGAGATTGTTTTTACGACAGAGAAAGAGTGAGCTGCAACGAAACTCTAGCGTACGCCCTAAGACAATAAAAACGACAGACCGCGAAGGAATTATCCAATTAGTACGGAAATCGGTAGATTTAATATACATGTACACACAATCAAATTATTATAATTCTAGAAAAAATTGATACTTTAGTCAAGACAAAGAGCTGCACTAACTGAGCAAGTCAGTAATGCGTTGGTCACCTCTGGTCCTTGTGCAAGCAGTTGTTAGACTTGTCATTGAAGGACACACCCACTTGATTTCTTCTTGAGGGATATCGTGCCAAATTCTGTCCAAATGGTACGTCAGAATTCCGAGCTAGTGGGGGGCTCTGGCCATAATGTTCCAAACGCACAGTTGGGGAGAAATCCGACGACTTTTCTGCCCAAGATAAGGAACTGACGCAGCAGAGACTCGCGCCTTGCGGGGGCTGGCGTTATCGTGATGAAATATGAACCCAGGATGGCTTCTCATGAAGGGCCACAACGCGGGGCGTAGAATATCGTTGACGTACCGCTGTGCTGTAAGGGAGGCCGCGGACGACAACCAAAGGGATCCTTCTATGAAATGAAACGGCACCCCAGACCATCCCTCCTGGTTCTGGAGCCGTATGGCGGGTGATAGTCAGGTTGGTAACCCACCTCCCTCTGGGGCGTCTCCGCTGGCCTTGAGAGCTGAGTTCGAAGTGGGAGACGCCCCGGACAGCGGTGGAATACCAACCTATCTGTCGCGTGGTTCATCTGGAAAGGTCACCTGTCGCCACTCAGCGGACGTCGGGACGCGGTATGGTGTGTAAATTCCAGCGTTCGTCGCCAATTAACGACAGTCAGGGTGGGTGCATGAAACAAGCGCCTGTTGTGGAGGATCATACGCAGCACCATTTACTGAACAGTCGCCGATGACACACGGACACACTGTTGGTACCCCTTTGCTTCTTCTGGGTGGTCGATTGCTCTGCAGTCTATTCGCCTGTTCACAACTCTGCACCCGTCGTTTAGCCCTGTCAGCTATGCCCTGTGGTGGACCATTGTTACCTCAGCGCCGGTATTGGATAGGGCTATTTTGCCATGCACAGTTAGCTTCAATCAGGTCAGCATGGGAATAGTTCAGAAACTTTAAAAAAATACTAGCCGAAAAGGCCTTGAAGACCTAACGGTAGCTACCGGTCACCGTGTGATCCTTAGCTCTTAAACGCCACCGGATGCGAATTTGAGGGGCATATGGTCAGCACGCCACTCTCCCATCCATTGTCAGTTTTTGTGACCGGAGGGCGCTACTTCTCAGTCAAGTAGCTCTTCAACAGCCCTCATAAGAGCTGAGTGGACCCACCGGCCAACAGCACATGGTAGACCCAGACGGCGACCCATTCAAGAGCTAGCCAAGCCTGACAAAGCTTAACTTCAGTGATCTGACGGGTACCGGTGTTACCACAGCAGCAATCCGTTATAGAAATATTTCCAACCTTGGCCTAAAAGCTTATGATCATGCCTTTTCGGAAGTCAGATAAAACATTCCACTTTCGCATTAGAACGATTGCAGAGTCTTCGGCATTGCACACCGCTCCCCCCCTCCCCCACTCCTCCCCCCTCCGATACTCTTTAAACACCCTCCACTGCAAGTGCTGCCACCTGCCCTCTGTAAGTGGTTATTCCACGCCGACGTCGAATGTTGAAACCATAAGGACATCCCTATTTTCGTTTGAAAGCAGACTGATGCATCCATTCCAGTGTAGTGTATGTTTATGCAGTTCTTTGTAAGTAAAGCTTGTCCGCAACTGTCATGTGTTCCTTAGTCATTGTTCACAGTTAACGATTCAAATTCTATTTTACAATCCAAATTGTATTTCTGTGCTATATTCGAAACGTTAGAATACCAAGTCACCAGTTTTTAAATTAAGATTCTTAAACCAAGACATGCTGTAGTTGATACAGTTTCGTTGTCCTTCACGGTGAGTTGAACTGATATAAAACTGTTTGGTATTCAGCTGAGTTAGTTGCTCGAAACAGTGTGACATTTCAGTGAGCATCACCTGCTTTTACCAGTTGATAGCAACTAATCTTACCGAAAGGTCCGCCATTTCAACAAGTTCAGTCGTTTGGAAACCCAAGAGCTTTACAACACGTTTACTATATCTTCATTCTTCTCCGACTATTTGAGAGAGTATATAGACAATAAAGTATGTGAATAAGATGATTTAGAGCTCGGAAGGTTCTCCGGCGTCATATCGGATGATTTTGTTAAAGTTGCACAGTATTTCTAAATGACAATTGAAGAGTAACAGCCGAGCGGTTCTGGCGCTACAGTCTGGAACCGCGCGACTGCTACGGTCGCAGGTTCGAATCCTGCCTCGGGCATGGATGTGTGTGATGTCCTTAGGTTAGTTAGGTTTAACTAGTTCTAAGTTCTAGGGGACTTATGACCTCAGCAGTTGAGTCCCATAGTGCTCAGAGCCATTTGATTTTTGAAGAGTAAGAGGTGTTTGCTAGTAAGAATATTGTGCAGTGTCAACAGTACGATCCAACACAATGCCCAAGAACAGTTCAAACAGTTATTGTGGAAGGAAAACCTCGAACAGCACAAGTTTACTGGGATTATATAAAAACACAGGAAATTTAAAAGCAGCTTACACAAGTGATTGCAGGGGGAGTGTATGACGCTGCTGGCGATTGAATTACAACCCCTGTTGGCCTGGCTAGAAGTGTACTGCATGCATGTGTGGTATCAGGTATCGCTAACACCTCATATCATATCAGAGTTGCTGAGAGTGGCAGGTTTATGTCTGATGTCGACAGTGCTCGTGCAGAGTCTGGTGGACCCACGGTGTGTGTCCACCGAGCTACAACTCCAGTAAATCTGTACCAAGAGCGCCCTCTGCTATCGCAACATAGGATGGCCAGTGGCAGCCACTCAACGCACTTGCACTTGGAGCCCCTACACTATGACGCCTTCGTTCATGCTTCATCCTCATTTACACTCAGATAGCTGGACTCTGTTTCTTGCTCCATTACTTGTACTGAGACTTCGTTCACTTGGAGAAATACACATTAAGTAAATATTCTGTTTACTGTGTTAATTTGTGGGCTAATCCTGTCCAGCTTTCCTACAATCATGGTTGCCGCACTGCTCTGTAGCCCACTTCTCATTATCACTGTGTATCTGACAACGACGGGGGATAGGCCCCTCTTACTGGCGGCTGTACCGTGTACTAACGTGTGTCCCTCTGCAATCGTTGAGATGGTCTTAGTCTGCTACTCTGCCTCTATATGTGGGTGCACGACCTCTGCCCTGTATTTCAGCTGGTGTTCCTAGGTGGGCTCTGGGCATAGGCTGAGACATGGCTTGGGAGCTCTTCATCAGCCTCAGTTTCGGCTCCCGACTTCTCATTGCCATCGGCATCCAGCCCTCCTGTCTATCGTTCACTCATCTACACTACACGAAGACAGTAAAGATGTTTTTGGGGGAGAGGTAGGAGGGATAGGGTATCACGTATCAACACCACCTCACGGCATATCAAGGTAGGTGACAGAATGACAAGTTTCCACCTGACGCCAGTAGCGACCGCGCGGGATCTGGCGGACCCAGTGGTGCGCGTCTGCTGAGCCACACCTCCAGCAGCTGTGTACTACGAGTGCCTTGTTCTGCTACAATCTAGGATGGTTAGCGATAGCTGCTCAGTTAACTTGTGCCTGGAGTAACTACGCTATAATACCTTCATTCGTGCGTGATGCTTGTTGACACTGAGATATTTGGATGCTCTTTCTTGCTCCATTACTTCTTCGTTCACTTGGAAAACCGTAAGTTAAATAATAATCCATAATCCACTCGCTTATCATTTATACTCCCGTCCAGCTTTCCTACAATGATGCTTGCTACACCACTCTGTAGCTAAATGGTTCAAATGACTCTAACCACTATGGGACTTAACAACTGGTGTCATCAGTCCCCTAGACATAGAACTGCTTAAACCGAACTAACCTAAGGACATCACACACATCCATGCCTAAGGCAGGATTCGAACCTGCTACAGTAGCAGCAGAGTGGTTGCCGACTGAAGCACCTAGAACCGCTCGGCCACGGCGGCCGGCCACTCTGTAGCCAACCTCTCCTTGCTGTTCTATATGAAGTCGTCCACAAGAGCATTTCAGTCCAACCAAACAAGGCAGGTAGGAACAAGTCCACATCCCGTCTCTAAACATGGATAAATTACGCAACGGGTTTCTCTTGCGTAAGTAGGCTGTTTAGGTTTTCTTATTGGTAACGCCACGTAGCGCTCTGTATGAAAAATGACTGGCTGTGCTGTGTGCAATCTGTGGCTAGTCTGCATTGTTGTCTGCCATTGTAGCGTTGGGCAGCTGGCTGTTAACAGCGCGTAGCGTTGCGCAGGTGGAGGTGAGCCGCCAGCAGTGGTGGATGTGGGGAGAGAGATGGCGGAGTTTTGGAATTTGTAAGACTGGATGTCATGAACTGCTATATATATTATGACTATTAAGGTAAATACATCATTTGTTCTCTATCAAAATCTTTCATTTGCTAACTATCCGTATCAGTGGTTAGTGCCTTCAGTAGTTAAAATCTTTTATTTAGCTGACAGTAGTGGCGCTCGCTATATTGCAGTAGTTCGAGTAACGAAGATTTTTGTGAGGTAAGTCATTTTTGAAAGGTATAGGTTAATGTCAGTCAGGGCCATTTTTTGGTAGGGATTTTTGAAAGTCAGATTGCGATGCGCTAAAAATATTGTGTAACAGTTTAAACACAGTCATGTATAATTTTTCTAAGGGGACGTTGCATATGTCGACCCTTAGCCGATGATACCTCACTAGAATCTTCTGATTTTTTTTCTTGTAGTTTGTGTAATTAGTGCAAATTTTGTTTATTGCTAGCGCGTAATTGTAGAGAGAATCTCCTTTGTAGTTGCAGTCTTTCATCGTTGTTGTGGCATGCAAGTATTTCGCTGCTGCGCTTGCAATTAACTAGATATTATTTTCAGTGCTATGTTAATGTGTTCTCTTATTTTTGCTCTTCAAATTGTGTTTTTCTGTGTTGTCGTGTGAAATATTGTGACAATAATGGCGTGTGAAAAACGTAATACTAGGCTTCGAAGTAAACTGCGAAATGACAGTGAAGACGAAAGCAGTGTGTTAGCGCCGCAGAGTAATGAATTAACTTATGTTCAAAGTAGTAATCTGGTAATTGTGCATAGGGAAATGGAGCGGTCTGCAAATAATGGTGTAGGCAGTGAAACAATTAGTGAACAGGGAAGCATTATCGATCGATCGGTCGGCAACAGCTCGCTTCAGGATTCCGAAATGACAGGATACAATTTTGCAAATAATGTAGATTCAGGTTTTGAGCCCTCACTGTTTTCTCAAATAAATCAAGACACATTTTCTGCTTTTCAAAATGCGAATATTGCCGGTTCAAATGCACTGCCGAATAGCACTGAGGAACATGTTTCAGACACCAGTGCACTGTTATTACAGTTAATGCAACAAATGGGACAAAGGCTACAAAAGTTAGACATAACGCTTGAAAAAAATCAGAAAGAAATGGGACAAAATCTTCAAAAGTTAGACACAATGGAACAAAATCTTCGGAAGTTGGACACCACACTTGAACAAATACTTGAAGATTTAACTACTGAGTTACATAACATTGAATTGAAATGTCAAAAAGTCTGTAATGACGTAAAAACACAAATTTGTGAGCATTTTCAACCTATTTTTTCGCGGCATGAAAATGCATTACAGAATCACGAAGCAGCCATAAAAGAACTGCAAACCATTGTTCATGAAAATCATGAGACCTTGTGGGCTAAAATTGACTCAGTTGTATCTACCGATTCGGTTACGCAACTTGCAAAAACTCAGGAAAACTTAAAGGACACAGTAGATTCGATTTCAACACAAATGGACACTCTGAAACTTGGTTCAGAAAAACACACTGAGGAAATGTGTTCACTATCGGAGAAAGTAGCCGAACTTTCGGATCAGTTCACTAACTTATCGACAAAGGTAGATGATAATCTGAATGACACAAAACCGGTAGTCTTTAATGACACAGAAGAGTGCGAACAAATTAGGAAATTCAAACAAAATCAGAATCAAATTAATACGCAACACCAAAGAGAAATCCGGGAAGTACAAGATCAGCTGACACAGGAAATACGAGAATGACGTATTTCAGAGGACACTCGCGTCGCAATACGGGAAGAGGGACATAGAAATACGGAACAGCCACAAAATAATAACACAGCGCATTTCGGAAATTATGAAAGAAGTTGGCAAGGTGCACCGAATTTTGAAATGGAACCGCCGAAACGACGTAACAATGACCGATATGCGACTCGCCGACATGATGATTTTGACTATAAGCTGTTCATTACTACACGTAAATTTAAAACATTTAAGAATTCTGGCAACGACATTCATCTAAAAGCGTGGCTCCATCAATTCTCCCATTGTTTTCCTCCCAACTAGTCATTAGAGCACAGATTAGAATTTATGTGTGGCTATTTAGAGAATGAACCAGCTGTGGGAATGCGATCGGTCATTCACGATTGTCACAGTGAAGGAGAATTTTACCATGCCTTCCTCTCAGCATATTGGTCTCAAGCTACACAAGACCAAGTGAAACATAGCATCATAATGGTGAAACATGTCGAACAATCTGAATTTTCCAGTCTTGTGAAATATTTTGAAGACATGTTGCACAAGAATCAATATCTGTCAAACCCATACAGCCCCTCAGAACTCATCCACATTTGCTTAATCAAATTACCTGAACATTTACGACATATTATTTTCGCAGGACGTTGCAAAGATGACATTGAAGCTTTTCAGGGACTGTTACAAGAACTGGAAAGTGAAACGACAATCGCGGAATGCGAAAACAGGAGCACAACAATTACAGGTCACATCCGTCACAATTCCGCGATGACAGAAATGATAAATGGACACGACAAGGCTATTCTTACAACGCAAATCGTGACCAAAACAGACACCACCCATATGACAACCACTGGCAGAGTAATAATAGTTACAGAGAAGGATCGCATTTCCGTAGTAATGACAGATATTACCAGAGAAACAGACAATATGGGAACCAAAATAATTATTATCAAGGGAGACAGAATAACTTCAGATGCAATGGTCCAGAGCGCAGTTACGATTCAGGGAGAAATTCTCCACCACATGACCGACAAGAAAGAAACTATGTAAACTACCGACAAAACGACAGACCTGAATTCCATCAGAATTGGCGGGATTCAAACAGAGCAGGGCACTCTCGACAAGGTGAATTTGTAGAAGTTAGGTCTCCTGATCCACAATAACGACGCGTGCCAACATAGAGACAGACAATGACTCGCACCGCAGGCAGCCACGTGCGCCAGCTGGCTCAGGGAAAAATTACATAGACGCTAACCTTGAGAAAAATTTTAGCATTCTTTACCGATGTACCATATACCACATGATAATTCCACTGAAGCTGAAACTCTGCGTACTAGGAAGAGTAAAGGTTTACACCACATTTCACATGTAAAACCGTTTATTGAGAGATAATCTGCTTTTTAACTTAGTCTTTGCTATAAAACCTTTCACTTTACATTACCAGTATGCTTTGTCAGACTTAGAATCTGTTAACATGCAACAATGTTTGAAGTTAAATATCCAATCAAGAAACAAGAGAACTTATTTAAACAGAAATTACGAATGCATTGTTATAGTGAACAGACGTCACAGTGTTATTGTGTGTGTACATTCTTGCTTGTTAGTTGCACGATTATGTAACGACTATAGGGCTTACATACTTAGAACATATACCGGCACTGCTAATGAGATTTTAATGCAACATTTTGGTTTACTTGAAAATACATTCTGGATTTAAAATACTTTCTGAGAGATACCAGATGACACAGTGGTTAGTTTATGTGACAGCTATACGATTTTATCACGATGCTACTAATGAGTAACAATTTACAATGTTGTTTCTGCGGTGTATCTGTTTTATATCCGCACAGGTTTTCTGAATTCTTCTAGAAAGTAAAACATGTTTTAGTAGTAACTTTTGTGGTATAGCTAGAATGAGACAGTCTTTTTCGTAGCACAACAATACGTTACATTATAGTACTTTCTTCATCAAGGCAATAAGCATAATAACTACGATACCTATACGCAAAGCATCTCACTTTTGTTTATGATGAGGTGAGTACATTGACTTCAGCAGAACTTTGCTTTCGGAGGACAATAACTCGACACTTCCACAGAGATTATCTTACAACAAGACGCACAGTTTAGCGCTACAGTGCACATATTTGAGTGATTAATTTTGAACTTAAAACATTTATTTTTAAAGATATTTGAAGTACAATGATACAAACGTTTTCTGTGATACATTTCATTCCATTGCTGTAGTCTGTAACACGTGAGGGTATTATTCATTAATCCTCAGGGGGGTACACGCTTACTTTGTGTATCATGTGTTTGGCAAGCACAAGGAGCCCTAGCTAATATGGTATCTGCTTACACAACTTTACACGTCGGTACCATATTTCTCCAACACAGAATTACCCAGCTACCTGATTATTTAACAGAGAAACAAACACTTTTTTACTACATCAGTGACACATGTTTACGCAATTACACAGTTGGGTAACTTCACACTTACGAAATTGTATTTTGTTTGTACTTTGTGAACTGTTCATATTTTTTCGGAACCATTGTGATATTATGAGAGCTTTGAATGATATATTTGGTATGGGGCAACGATTTTTAAAGTACGTTTGAGGCAGATGACACTTTTGACATGAGCAGAGATTTTTTTTAAGTTTTGAAATTATTGGAGGAAGCTACGACGATTTTGAGAGTTGACTGAGGTGTTATGATGTTATTATTACGATGATGATGTGTATTATGCTGTTGAGGTATGTTTATGATCAATAAGCTGATGCTATATGAGGAATCTGATTATGCTATGTAGTTATTATGATGAAATATTGAAGATGTGTCAACGAATATGTATATATGTAATAAGATAAGGAATAATGAGCAGTGGTTAGGGACTCTGGTTTGTGAAAAAGGTTGTTGGAAACCAAGGATCGTACTTTAAGAGTTATGAAATGTATGTACCGGCGTGAATGTATCACAATGCCAGCAAAAATTTTTTGGGCACTGTTATATTTATAGAATTTTGTTTCTACACATTTGTAATGCAAATTCTCGACCTGTGAAATTTTTATATGAGACTGTCACTGTAGCGGAAACTGTTGTCGTAAATATTTCAGTAAGAAAGGTAAGTGACTGTGACGTAATGCGTTGTGAGCGGCAAGGTGTGCCAGCCGCCCTGAGAAAAAGCCATTAGGCGGAGAAAAAAAGAGACCATTAACCTCGCTATTGACATGCCTTTGTAGAAAGCATCGCTAATACGACATGCTCAAACTTGAAAATATCTGATTACACAGTGTAGCTCTTAATTTATGATATTTACTAAAATGCCTAATGAAATGATGAGAAACATTTTCCATCTATTGTCTTTGTAGTTGAGAGATTGCTCATTTTGTTTAATAACTAGTTTCTAGCTGCACTGCAGCATTGGTTAAAATAAAATTTTATAAATGTACTAATATAGATATTTTATGCCTACAGATCCAGTAAATAGTAAATTTATGATGTACTTAAAAAAAAACGAAGGAGCACAAAAAAAACATTTCCCTTCACAGGAATTGCACAAAGAATTTTCTTTTCAAGTACTTGGTAATTTCTTTTGTAGAATAAGTTGTGGTGCACCACTTTAATTACATAGACATTATGATGTGAATGTACATTTCCCTTGTCTGCATTGTTGTCTTTAGTGTAATATTTTTTTCTGCTTGAGCTATGTCATGTTTAGATATAAGTTATTGCATTTGCTGCTGCTGTTTGCCAGGCATAGTGCTAGTAAATTTCACTTTGTGCTACTCTGTTAAGCTAGTTTTACTACTGATTTATTTTATTTTTTGCTGCACATTGCCTTATATTAGTTGTAATATTGCAGTTGCTCTGCTAATTTATTTTAGTGCTGCTTGCTTTACCAATTTGAATTTTTTTGTCATTGCTGTTTGTGTTAATTTGTTTTTTGCTGCTGCATTGCCTCATCCCTTAGTTTAGCATCTGAGCTCAGTAGATTTCAGTTAACTTAAGATGGGGTAGGCCATATAAGAGAACAAGTTGTGATGAATTGGAAGAAATGCATTGAGAAGCTATAAGAAAATGGTTTGGCCAAAAAAGTATTTTGAAAGAGGATATGAACGAAAAAAGTTGGGTTTAGGGACAACAGGTGTAGGTACGATTTTCTTGAAAATAAATGATGAGGTAAGATAATGGAAAATAAATAATGAGGTAAGAAATGTGTGAACATATAAATACAGAAAGCATGCTTGGATAGAATTTTTTTGGTGGAAACAAATGTTGAAATAAGAGGAAAGATACATGGAATGAAGTTTTGGGGTGGACTGCAGTACCAAATGTCACACTGAAAACAAATTCTGTCCTGTATTTTTGTGTTATTACACTATGTGAATTTGGGTGTTTCCAGTCTTAATTTGTTTAGCTAATAAGAGTTATGTTGTAGAATTTTTCTGATAATATGTTATTTTCTTTGTAAAGATGTTTAGACATTATTTATTCTGTTTTGTTTTAATGCTCATGTGTGAAGTTGATGTTCCAAAAGTTATTCTCATCTTTTATGTATATACTTATGTCATAATTCCCGTAACACTGATGTGTATGTTATTTCGATTCTTTTGTAAAGCCTGTACTACAAATGTTATCTGTATTGTTATGTTCTAAAATGATGTATTTTGTACCTTTGTAATTGTATTCTTGTGTTATAAAATTGTAATTGACGCCAGTTCATCATATTATTAACTTGTAAGTTCCATTTCACTGCACACGTTTCTGTTGGTCATAGTATATGGACAATATGTGAGAAGTAGGGACTCTTAGTGTTTGCACATGTGTTAATAATTCAGCAAGGGACTGGATAACAGCATTGCTGGTTCTAAGGACAATTCCAAAAATTTTGTGAGTGCATAAGTGGTGGTTATGGACTTGCTGTATTGTCTGCAAGACTCTTCGATGGTGATTGTGCACCTGCACAGTCGCAGCAGATGGCTGCTGGCCATCTCTACAAGGACTACAGTGGGTCTACACCTTCGCTGACTCACCAGTGCCATTATTTCTGCAAGGACTGCAGTGGATCTGCACCTCTGGTGGCCCACCAATACCACAATCTCTACCAGGACTACAGTGGGTCTGCACCTCTGGTGGCCCACTAATACCGTAATCTCTACCAGGACTACAGTGGGTCTACTCTGTGATGACCTACCTACCAAAATTCTTCAAAACTTCGACTGACTCTGTGGTGGGTTTGCTCTGTTGTGGCCTATTACCTGTCTGCATGTCGAGAGTCAGCACTGTCTTTTCGTTGGAAGGACAACACTTCTTCTTCAAGACTGCATGGAAATCCACTACTTCCATGTGCATTTTATTTTACTGTTCAGACATTGAGGAAAACACTGCTATTTTACTGTGATGAACGATCAGGACTGTCTTTATGGACTGTGAGAAATTTTAGCTTTTGACCAACATTGTATTAATAAGTGTGTGCATTTGATATCTTTCTTACTGTAATTACGAAAAATTTTTTCAAATCTGTATTGCCCAGTGCCCAAAACAATTTGCAAAATTTTTTGTGGGGAGCATGGGGGCTATGTAAGTAGGCTGTTTAGGTTTTCTTATTGCTAACGCCACGTAGCGATCTGTATGAAAAATGACTGGCTGTGCTGTGTGCAGTCTGTGGCTAGTTTGCATTGTTGTCTGCCATTGTAGCGTTGGGCAGCTGGCTGTTAACAGCATGTAGCGTTGCGCAGTTGGAGGTGAGCCGCCAGCAGTGGTGGATGTGGGGAGAGAGATGGCGGAGTTTTGGAATTTGTAAGACTGGATGTCATGAACTGCTATATATATCATGACTATTATGGTAAATACATCATTTGTTCTCGATCAAAATCTTTCATTTGCTAACTATCTCTATCAGTAGTTAGTGCCTTCAGTAGTTAAAATCTTTTATTTAGCTGGCAGTAGTGGCGCTCGCTATATTGCAGTAGTTCGAGTAACGAAGATTTTTGTGAGGTAAGTGATTTGTGAAAGGTATAGGTTAATGTTAGTCAGGGCCATTTTTTTGTAAGGATTTTTGAAAGTCAGATTGCGTTGCACTAAAAATATTGTGTAACAGTTTAAACACAGTCATGTATAATTTTTCTAAGAGGACTTTGCACTTGAAGAAATCGTATGTGGACATTATTTGTTTGTGATAAGACTATGCTACGACTTTTATAAGACACAGAAAAATGCACAAGCATATGTTGCAATTCGATGTGCTAGTGTTTCTGGGATCCGACGATTGTTATCCGAATCTGAAATCTTTGCAAACACGGACATAATGTCTTTTGGGTTCAAATGGCTCTGAGCACTATGCGACTTAACTTCTGAGGTCATCAGTCACCTAGAACTTAGAACTAATTAAACCTAACTAACCTAAGGACATCACACACATCCATGCCCGAGGCAGGATTCGAACCTGCGACCGTAGCGGTCACGTGGTCCCAGACTGAAGCGCTTTTAACCGCACGGCCACACCGGCCGGCTGTCTTTTGAGATAACAGCAATCAGTGATTTTATAATGTTAGTTAAAATCCGTCTTGATTGCAAATTTTTTTTTATTTGTATGACCGGTTTCGGTTCATTCAGATCCATCTTCAGATCTGATATATCAGTTACAGGAGTAACCCGTCCAAATCCGGCATTTTCACATGCTACGTCACATCTTAAAATCCGTCTTGATTGCAAATTTTTTTTTTATTCATATGACCGGTTTCGGTTCATTCTGAATCATCTTCAGATCTGATATTTCAGTTACAGGTGTAACCCATCCAAATCCAGCAACTTTCACATGCTACATCACATGTGACATGTGACATATGACCGGTTTCGGTTCATTTAGAACCATCTTCAGATCTCATAGTTCAGTTACAGGAGTAACCCGTCCAAATCCAGCAACTTTCACATGCTACGTCACATGTGAAAGTTGCTGGATTTGGACGGGTTACTCCTGTAACTGAAATATCAGATCTGAAGATGGTTCTAAATGAACTGAAACCGGTCATATGAATAAAAAAAAATTTGCAATGAAGACGGATATTAACTAACATTATAGAATCTGAAATCGATGGTTTCATGAGAGGTGAGGGCTTATTCACTATAAAGCAGGATCTCAACTCACACGACTTGTGCCTTAGAGGAGATACATCATTTGGCTGTGTGGGATCTTAAACAATGTCACAACCCATCAACCAGGAAATTACTTGATTGCAGCAAGGCAAATATCCACGAAAATAGTGCACCGTGTGTTAGGCGAGGCGCCATAGACTGTCAGCAAAGGTATGTCATTTATCCTTCCCTTGATGAGGCAGTAGAGGGCAGCACACTAATTATACCTCATCTGACGACAATGGACACAAGATTGGCACCACATTACATTTTCATGAGTTCTGATTCCATGTTTAGCTTCACGATGCATGTATCCATGAGGAGAGAGTCCAGCGAGAATTAATTTAGTCACACTATATTTGATACCATCATATAAAGCAAACACCTACCCTGCATCTAAGGGGTGCTGTTTGATATGTGGCACAATCACTTTTGGTTTACGTAACCAGTAATCTGCAGCCTTTACATTTTCAACGCGCTAAGGCTGGTGGCTGTGCCCAATTGTCGAGGTGTCAGTGACATTACCTTTCAACAATATAGCACAAGACTGCATGTTGCCAGTGTGGTCCTGCTGACGAAACCAGGCGTGAAGTTGAAGCAGCATGGAGTGCAGTATCCGCTTCTTTCATCCAATATCATTTCAAATGGATATCCTACCAACTTACAGTTGTTACTGTTGCCAAAAGTGGCAGCACGTATACTGAATTGCGCACCCTGTATACCACCCAAACGACCTAAAACTTTAACCATATGTGCTTTCCACTATACTGTATCTCCACAATGAGGATACTTTCGTTATTTCGTATCCCTTCTGGTGTTACGATTTGACACACTGGAAGTGAACTACTTTTATAGAGGGTGACAATCATTGAACTATATGAAAAAAGAAAACGAAAATTAGTTACAAGCTACGGCGTGCAGATACTTCATTCTACAACCAAACGCCACTACAGATATTCAGCTTCAGATTAGACATGTTTGATATGTCTGCCATCATTAGCGATGATGTGGCACAGACGAATAGCGAAATTCTGCATGACACGCTGAAGTGTCGGGATATCGATGCTGTCGATGACCTCCTGAATCGCTGTTTTCAGGTCAGCAGTGGTTTTGGGGTTATTGCTGTACACATTGTCTCTAATACAGCACCACAAAAAGGAGTCGCATGTGGTAAGATTCGGAGAACATGGCGGCCAGTCGAGAACGATGCCAGTGGCCTCTGGGTACTCCAGACCAAGAGTGCAGTCCCCAAAGTGCTCCTCCAGGACATCAAACACTCTTGTGCTTCGATGGGATCAAGCTCAGCCTTGGGTAAACCACATAGTGTAGAAATCAGAGTCACTTTGGATAATGGGGATGAAATCATCTCACAAAACTTTCATGTACCGTTCGGTAGTCAACGCGCTATCAAGGAATATCGCACCGATTATTCCGTGATTGGACATTTCATACCACACAGTCACCTGTTGACAATGAAGTGACTTTTCGATCGCAAAATGCGGATTCTCAGTCTCCCAAATGCGCCAATTTTGCTTATTGACGAATCCATCCAAATAAAAGTGGGCTTCGTCGCTAAAGCAAATCGAATAAACCATACTGATTCCTATAGTGCCCCGCGGCCAACCGTGCGGTCTGAATGTCATGATTCAAACCGTTGAGAAGTTATGACGATTTTATTTCATATAGTTCAATAATTATCACCCTGTGTCAATGTTACACAAAGGGAAAAATGAGTGAACAAAAATGTTTGCTTGATTGGCGACTCCATGGAGTGTCCTGTGCACCACGACCAGATAATGGATATACTTGGAAGGAGAGACAGCATTGGTCGTATTGTTTTGTTTTATTAACCGCAAAATCGATTTTCGGTCACTTAGTGACCATCCTCAGTGCTGTAATATAGAATTTAAATTGGTAGGCACTGGTGTCAACAAGCTTGTGATCGCTCTAAGCTTGTTGACACCAGTGCCTACCAATTTAAATTGCATATTACAGCACTGAGGATGGTCACTAAGTGACCGAAAATCGATTTTGCGGTTAATAAAACAAAAACATACGACCAATGCTGTCTCTCCTTCCAAAAATATTTGCTTAACAGTGATGCACAGCGTTGGTGTACTTACAGAATGACATCGCAGAAACCACCAGAAGCTGCTGTCTTGTATTTATTTGCTGGTAAGCAGTTTCTGTCAAGCGAAAGTCTCCAAGTCACTTGCACGCTAACAATAATGGGTAACCAAAAATGTGTCAAAGCAATTATGGCGAACCATTGTGTATAGCCGTTACACATGGATACCATTTTCTTGGGCTAAAGGAAAGCTCTTAGGGGTCAAGTACACAATTATTAACATATGCAGAGTCGAAATGAAATAATTAAAGTAGCAACATGTGAAAGAACATTAAAACCATACTACACATGTAAGGACGTTACATATTTAAAGAGGTAAGTGTCACTGATAATTTCAACTATAGTTGACGTGGGGGTTGACGTGGGGGTTGACGTGGGGCTATGATTACAGGATGGCTGATGGAGGAGGGTTCGATAGCAGACCTGTGAAAGCCCAGAGAAGCGGCAGTCAAAATTAATGTTTCGTTAGCACTGTTACATTAACACTGCTTCCAAGCAGGGAGGCGACCACACTCACACTCCATGGAAGGACAGCAGGTGGCTGGTAGGGTGACACCTAGCGACCTACAAACTGACTGCAGCACATGCCTGCCAAGACGGGCTGTTGCCAGCTCATGGGCAAAACACCAGGACCCGATGTCAGCGGTGCAGGAAGACGAACAGGAATCTCCTAGCAGAAGCCAGTTCTGTGATGAGTGATTGCATCCAGGCAGCCACAGTGTGGAGTGTGGAGGTACACCTACTGTGGTGATGGAAGGCAGCTGCTGTGTGTGGCCTGCAACTCACTGCTCCAGGGCAAGAGTCTGGATACTGCTGGTGTGAGCCAGGAAGGCCCACTGCGCTGTGGCACTCATTCAAGAGGGCGGACGTAGTGCAGGAAGCTGGTACTGTGGCAGAGACCTGAACTTGTAACTGCGCTGGCAGCTACATGTTTGTCGTCTGACATCGTTGAATGGCTGCGCTATGAATGAAACAGGTAAAAAATTGACAGCTGTTTATATAAGGCAGCATCAAATTTGTTGTGACAACGTGCTACTTTTAGTCACATACTTGGCAACATCAGTGAAGACCATTGCAAGAAGCGTGCATTACAGGTCTGTTGGCAGGTTTCATAGAATAGACCTGGCCTCTCAAAAAATAATACTGTAACCAAACTGGCAACATCCTGCACTCACCAGCTTCCAGTGGCTGCTATGATGCTCCTCCGCATAGTGTCAGTGAATTACCCCTAAAATGATAGTAGCATACACAGCTCCCCTCCATATGAAAGACCCCATATGATGGACCTCATCTTCATAGGACATATAACATGTGCAGCACAAGATTCTACTATAAGTACGTCCAGCGGCTCAAACCCCAAAGTTTGAAGACAACATTTAACTTACAACAAACGTTATATGCTACATTTTTTCTTATGATATTAAGTTGCGTATTACTGCCCCATTCAACACCCCACAAGCTCCTCCGGCACACAGATTTACACTTATGAAGACATGTTAGACATGTGTCCTTGTCAGTTCTCTTTTCATACGTTCATGGCACGTTCCATGGCCTCTTATCTTGCTAATCCCAGAAAATACGTATCTCTTCAACATTCACACTGCAGTATTCCACTTTCTCTCACTTTCATGCTATAGGGATCCAAAGTACAGGAATCAGTTCTACTGGCAGATCAGTTTGCCAGGCAGATCTCCGCCTCAAATAGATGAAGGCTATGCACAGCAGAGTTAGAGCCCTTATGGCACTAGGTATTGGGATACACAATGTCATGGTTACTCGCAGTTGTCCTTCCAAACATTGCTTAATGTGCTTCATTAACTGCCCTGCTGAAATTCACCCCTCTTGTAAAGCTGTTAATTGGTTCAGGAAATGGATCAGGTCTGATTTCAATGTGTTATTCACTAAAGTTAAATTCTGTATGAGGAGTATGTCTAGTGGTTCATCTGATCAGTAAAACCGAGACTGCATCACGCTCAACTGGGTCATTACAGCAACTGTGGCAGTTACATGGAAGGTTGACTCCATTATGTCACATGTTGTCCCGTTTAATCAACAACTCACTCCCTCTCAGCGCTAATCGTTTTGCTTCTATGGGCGTCTCCTGTACCTAGCAAATCGCCGCCGCAGCCACCACCACTACCACCACGTTGTCATACATGGAATAAGTCCAGCGTATTTCCACTTGCTGTTTCTGCAATATTCCTTGGATAATTACATATAACACAAGAAGTTACTGCTGACAGTTCCTTGGCATTATAGCATATGATGCCTCTTGAACAGGCCCAACCATAATCTCACATCTACTCCTACGCTTCTTCATTGTGACTTCTTTCTCAGGCTCCAACATCATCTTTCCCAGGAGCTACTTCAGGGAACCTCTCAACAACCACAGGCGTCCAATATGCAGTATTGTCGACTTCGTCGGCAACTATAGTCCATCGCTGACTGGTCACATAATTTCAACCACTTGATGGAGTCCTTGGTACCTCATGACGAATATCTTAGTTTTACTCTTCGGTGTGTAAAGGCTGGATAACATCACCCACTCACCCACTCTGTAATGTGGTAAGCTCCACGAGCATGCCACAGCTTCCTACTGTCTCTCCAGTGCCTCCATGTTTGCTTTCTGCACCAACTTCCATATTCCTCCCACTGATCTCACGAATTCAAGGCCGATCTACATACCTACTCCTACTTCTTTTTGCCTTAATAATATGTAATGGCGATGGAACTTCTCTGCCATATACTAGCTCGTATGGAGACGACCGAATATGTATGTCGGCGCTTGTTTATAATGGTTTGAGTTGACGTAATAGCTTAACACTCTCATGATAATACAATGCACCCTTTCTGTTCTACCATTTGACTATGGGTGAAGTGGACCAGTTCTCACTTCTTCACTTGTAACACGCTGATCCACATCTCCCTTCCTCCCCTTCCACTAGCATCTGTCACCCTTTGGTGTTGTCTGCATCCTCCACGACCCAGCAATATGTGATCACACATTTCCCTCCCTCAGGATTTATTCTCTCAACTTGTCTGGCATCACCATTTCGGCCTTGCAGTCACTGTCAGCATTCTGCGCCGCATGTCATTCAGCAAGTCCATGAACCAGTACTTGTATTATTTCTCCCTTCAAGCTTAGAACATCTACATTTCCATGTTTCTTTCCTGGTTTGTGGATCTCTTCATAGAAAGAATCACTGAGTCTTAATTCCCATTTCTTAAATCAAACGGACTTATCTGTTACCCTAATAGCCATTTCAATGCAGCATGATAGTCAGCACTTTATATTTCTTCCTGCAAATGTAACACTGAAAGCATTAACTGCATCATATAAGACCAAGCAATTCTTTGTCCATGGTCGAAGAGTTTCTCCCCCGTTTATTAAACTTTCTGGTTATGAAAGCTACAGGATGCTCTTAACCACTGATCTGTTGACTTTTGGACTCATCCCAATAATTTGTTAGATGCACTGCATGACAATATGAATTTCTTTTGAAAATCTAGAAACACTGAAATTAATCTTGAGATTAACACTCTTTTCAGCTATTCGAATGCCCCCTGACACTCAGTCCACATGAATTTTGCACATTTCTTAAACAGCTGCGTGAAAGGATGTGCGCCGTGCGGTATTAGCCGAGCGGTCTAGGGCGCTGCAGTCACGGACTGTGCGGCTGGTCCTGGCGGAGGTTCGAGTCCTCCCTCGGGCATAGGTGTGTGTGTTTGTCCTTAGGGTAATTTAGGTTGAGTAGTGTGTAAGCTTCGGGACTGATGACCTTCGCAGTTAAGTCCCATAAGATTACACAGACATTTGAACATGTTTTTGAAAGGATGTGCTATATCACCGAACCCCCTCACGGATTTCCGATAGTAGTTTGAGAGTCCCAAGAACGGTTACAGTTCTTTACACGAGTTCTGAACTGGAAAATCTCATACTACCTGCGCCAGTCTCCGATTTATTTTCACACAATCTTTGCTGATCACATGTCCTAAATAACTTGCTCACTCCAACGCAAAATAACACTTACCTGTGCTTAACTTCTGATGTGCAGTTGGAACCTCTTAAACATTTCTATCAACAGGTGCCTGTATTCATCCCTGCCTTTTGAGAAAACGGTTGTAAGTCTATCAACTAGGTAGACTAGACTCTGGCGAGACTTCAACCCGTTCAACACTCGGATTAACAATCAGACTATTCTTTAGTCTGAATAGCGTCATGAAATACTGATAATGGGCCGAGGGTAACGAGGAAAAGGTCTTCGGACGGTATTCGGGAACTAGCTCCCACTGAAGGCTTCCACTTACGAAATCCAGACCTAGCGGCTGCTCAGATGACAACCGTTGTGCACCAATCTCCTCTTCTGAAATGTCCAAATGCGCTATTAGTGTCCACAACTTCACTTCTTTGGCTCCAGAATGATCGAGATTCACAGATACTACCTTCCCGCCACATTCCTCCCATGCACGTACAATATCGTTTTAACAAAACACTTTCTGAATCCAACACATCGTTCCCTTCCAGTGGCACTATTATAAACATCATATCGACGGGTAAATCTAGTTTCATACTTAGCCTAAGTGACTCTCCAATACCATCTGACACAAAATCCTTAGTCTATTTGTACTCGCTTTAATGGAATTGTTCAACATGATAGCTGCATCTTGTTTGAGACGTATACTGGCGTAGAAAAGTTGTGGAATGATTTCAAAGAGATAGTATCGACAGGAATTGAGAGATATGTACCACATAAATTAATAAGTGAGGGTACTGATCCCAAATGGTACACAAAACGGGCCAGATTGCTGTTGCAGAAACAAGGAAAAAAGCATGCCAAATTTAAAAGAACGCAAAATCCCCAAGACGGGCAAAGTTTTGACGAAGTTCGAAATATAGTGCGTACTTCAATGCAAGATGCATTCAGTAATTTCCACAACGAAACTCTGTCTCGAAATCTGGCACAAAACGCAAAGAGATTGTGGTCATACATAAAGCACACCAGTGGCAAGACGGAATCAATACCTTCACTGCGCGATAGCAACGGTGAAATCTCTGATGACAGTGCCACTAAAGCAGAGTTATTTAACACGATTTCCCGAAACTCCTTCACCAAAGAAGAAGATGTAAATATTCCTGAATTCCAATCAAGAACAACTGCCAAGTGAAGAAACATAGAAATAGATATCCTCGGTCTCGCAAACCAACATAAATCACTCAATAAAAGCAAGGATTCCGGTCCAGATTGTATACCAGTCAGGTTCCTCTCAGAGTATGCTGATACAATAGCTCCATATTTAGCAATTATATACAACCGCTCGCTCACAGAAAGATCTGTACCTAAACATTGGAAAATTGCTCTAGTCACACCAATACCCAAAAGGGGAAGTAGGAGTAATCCGTTGAATTACAGGCCAATATCACTAATTTCGATTTGCAGTAGGGTATTGGAACATATACTATTTTCGAACATTATGAAGTACCGCGAGGAAAACGATTTATTGACACGTAAACAGCACGGATTCAGAAAATATTGTTCTTGTGAGACACAACTAGCTCTTTATATTCACGAAGTAATGACTGCTATCGACAGAGGAAGTTAAATTGATTTCATATTTTCAGCCTTTTACAGAAGGCTTTCGACACCGTTACACACAACCGTCTTCTAAACAAACTTCGTTCCTATGGAATATCGCCTCAATCGTGCGACTGTATTCGCGATTTCCTGTCAGGAAGGTCACAGTTCTTAGTAATAGACGGAAAGTCATCGAGTAAAACAGAAATAATATCCGGCGTTCCCGGGGGAAGTGTTATACGCCCTCTATTGTTCCTGATCTATGTTGACGACATAGGAGAAAATCTCAGTAGCTGTCTTAGATTGTTTGATGATGATGCTGTCATTTAACACCTTGTAAAGTCATCAGATGACCAAAACAAATTGCTAAATTATTTAGACAAGATATCTGTATGGTGCGAATACGGCAATTGACCCTGAATAAATAAAAGTGTGAAGTAATTCATATGAGTACTAAAAGAAATCCGTTAAATTTTTATTTCGCAATAAGTCACACAAATCACATAGACAATGTAGTGGGTAGAGCCAACCAAAGACTGCGATTCACTGGCAGAACACTTAGAAGGTGCAACAGGGCTAGTAAAGAGACTGCTTACAGAACGCTTCTGGCGTATTGCCGTGCGGTGTGGGATCCGCATCAGATGGATCTGACGGATGACATCGAAAAAGTACAAAGAAGGGCATCTCGTTTTGTATTATCGCGAAGAATGGGAGATAGTGCCACAGACATGATACGTGTACTGGAGTGGCAATCATTAAAACAAAGGTGTTTTTCGTTGCGATGGTATCTTCTTATGAAATTTATATCACCAGCATTCTCCTCCGAGTGCGAAAACATTCTGTTGGCACCCACCTTCATAGGGAGAAATGATCATCACGATAAAGTATGAGAAATCAGGGCTCGCACAGAAAAATTTAAGTGCTCGTTCTTCCCGCGCTCCGTTCGAGAGTTCACTGAACCCTCTGCCAGGCAATTCATTGTGAATAACAGAGTAATCACGTAGATGTAGATGTAGCATATGTACGCGTTGCACCCAATTCCAACGGGAACGCCTTTTAATGGACTTCAATACCCTCTTGTCATTTAACGGCAGCTTTTTTTCCCCTTGTGTACCCCTATTGCCGTTACCATAATTCTGTTACTGACACGTGTTATCTGTGCCCCCAGATTGGCATCACTACCTCTGCACGTATCATGAATGCCCATAACCTCACACTTGTCGAGATAACCCACACCTATCACGCCACATGTCGACATACCAGCTTCGTAACACTCCATTGCCAACCTAACAGATTGATAATTATCATTAAGAGCACCATTGTGCACCTTTCTTGATGTATCCATTGGTAAGCCACTTACGAAAGTGTAGAGTGCTCTTTTCTAGCTTCCTTCAGCAAAATTTTAATACTGCATCGTTCTGCCGAAACTCATACATATGTACATTTACGTTCGTTATTCAATAGGCAAAATCCTCAGTGGCTTTCTATGTGTGTTTGTAATAGCACTAAATTACTCTCGAAAGAACATGTCTCTCCTGATTCTTGTACCTTGGCTAAAGCTCCTACTTTAACATCTCAAACATATCAGCATTTCTCAGTCCATGTACATCTCACAAGAGTTTTCGGCTCTCCTACGAGACATAACTTTGCCATCTGCAACAACTGACTATCGAACCAACGCAAATATCTGCTGGCACCGCTGTTCTTCCGCAAACATCACACCTTCACACTTTCTGCCTGTGAGTGGACATGTGGCTGCTCCTCCAGCAAGGTCCGAGCAGGCACACGGGGGGAGGGGTTTATTAGTTATTGGGAGCTCCAACGTTAGGAGCCCCTTAGGGAAGTAGCGGGGGTCTCATCCGAGATGTGGAGGAGGCCCTACCGGCGGCGACAGAGAGCACTGGGTGCACCCGACTGCAAATTGTTGCTCATGTCGGCACCAATGACTTCTGCCGTCTGGGTTCAGAGGTCATCCTCAGTTCGTACAGGCGGTTGGCGGAATTGGTGAAGGCGGAAAGCCTCGCTCGCGGGGTGAAATCGGAGCTAACTATTTGTAGTATCGTTCCCAGAACCGATCGCGGTCCTCTGGTATGGAGCCGAGTGGAAGGCTTAAACCAGAGGCTCAGACGATTCTGCGGAGATCTGGGGTGCAAATTTCTCGACCTCCGCTATCGGGTGGAGAAACGTAGGGTCCCCCTGAATAGGTCAGGCGTGCACTACACGCCGGAAGCGGCTACAAGGGTAGCGGAGTACGTGTGGAGTGCACATGGGGGTTTTATAGGTTAGAGAATCCCCTCCCTAGGCCCGACAAGACGCCTCCTGAGACGCAGCAAGGTAGGAGTAGGCAAAATGCAACAGGGAATAACACTATTAATGTGCTAATAGTAAACTGCAGGAGCGTCTACAGAAAGGTCCCAGAACTGCTCTCATTAATAAACGGTCACTACGCTCATATAGTACTAGGGACAGAAAGTTGGCTGAAATCAGACGTAAATAGTAATGAAATCCTAAACTCAGATTGGAATGTATACGGCAGAGACAGGTTGGACAGTGAAGGGGGAGGCGTGTTTATAGCGATAAGAAGTGCAATAGTATCGAAGGAAATTGATGAAGATCCGAAATGTGAAATGATTTGGGTGAAGGTCACGGTTAAAGCAGGCTCAGACATGGTAATTGGATGTCTCTATAGGCCTCCTGGCTCAGCAGCTGTTGTGGCTGAGCACCTGAAGGATAATTTGGAAAATATTTCGAGTAGATTTCCCCACCATGTTATAGTTCTGGGTGGAGATTTTAATTTGCCGGATATAGACTGGTAGACTCAGACGTTCATAACGGGTGGCAGGGACAAAGAATCAAGTGAAATTTCTTTAAGTGCTTTATCTGAAAACTACCTTGAGCAGTTAAACAGAGAACCGACTCGTGGCGATAACATATTAGACCTTCTGGTGACAAACAGACCCGAACTATTTGAGAAAGTTAACGCAGAACAGGGAATCAGCGATCATAGAGCGGTTACGGCATCGATGATTTCAGCCGTAAATAGGAATATTAAAAAGGGTAGGAAGATTTTTCTGTTTAGCAAAAGTGACAAAAAGCAGATTTCAGAGTACCTGTTGGCTCAACACAAAAGTTTTGTCTCAAGTACAGATAGTGTTGAGGATCAGTGGACAAAGTTCAAAACCGTCGTACATAATGCGTTAGATGAGTATGTGCCAAGCAAGATCGTAAGAGATGGAAAAGAGCCACCGTGGTACTACAACCGAGTTAGAAAACTGCTGCGGAAGCAAAGGGAACTTCACAGCAAACATAAACATAGCCAAAGCCTTGCAGACAAACAAAAATTAGGCGAAGCGAAATGTAGTGTGAGGAGGGCTATGCGAGAGGCGTTCAATGAATTCGAAAGTAAAGTTCTATGTACTGACTTGGCAGAAAATCCTAAGAAATTTTTGTCTTATGTCAAAGCGGTAGGTGAATCAAAACAAAAAGTCCAGACACTCTGTGACCAAAATGGTACTGAAACAGAGGATGACAGACTAAAGGCCGAAATACTAAATGTCTTTTTCCAAAGTTGTTTCACAGAGGAAGATTGCACTGTAGTTCCTTCTCTAGATTGTCGCACAGATGACAAAATGGTAGATATCGAAATAGACGACAGAGGGATAGAGAAACAATTAAAATCGCTCAAAAGAGGAAAGGCCTCTGGACCTGATGGGATAACAGTTCAATTTTACACAGAGTACGGGAAGGAACTTGCCCCCCTTCTTGCAGCGGTGTACCGTACGTCTCTAGAAGAGCGTAGCGTTCCAAAGGATTGGAAAAGGGCACAGGTCATCCCCGATTTCAAGAAGGGACGTCGAGCAGATGTGCAGAACTATAGACCTATATCTGTAACGTCGATCAGTTGTAGAATTTTGGAACACGTATTGTGTTCGAGTATAATGACTTTTCTGGAGACTAGAAATCTTCTCTGTAGGAATCAGCATGGGTTTCGAAAAAGACGGTCATGTGAAACCCAGCTCGCGCTATTCGTCCACGAGACTCAGAGGGCCATAGACACGGGTTCACAGGTTGGTGGCGTGTTTCTTGACTTCCGCAAGGCGTTCGATACAGTTCCCCACAGTCGTTTAATGAACAAAGTAAGAGCATATGGACTATCAGACCAATTGTGTGATTGGATTGAGGAGTTCCTAGATAACAGGACGCAGCATGTCATTCTCAATGGAGAGAAGTCTTCCGAAGTAAGAGTGATTTCAGGTGTGCCGCAGGGAAGTGCCATAGGACCGTTGCTATTCAAAATACACATAAATGACCTTGTGGATGACATCGGAAGTTCACTGAGGCTTTTTGCAGATGATGCTGTGGTGTATCGAGAGGTTGTAACAATGGAAAATTGTACTGAAATGCAGGAGGATCTGCAGCGAATTGACGCATGGTGCAGGGAATGGCAATTGAATCTCAATGTAGACAAGTGTAATGTGCTGCGAATACACAGAAAGATAGATCCTTTATCATTTAGCTACAAAATAGCAGGTCAGCAACTGGAAGCAGTTAATACCATAAATTATCTGGGAGTACGCATTAGGAGTGATTTAAAATGGAATGATCATATAATGTTGATCGTCGGTAAAGCAGATGCCAGACTGAGATTCATTGGAAGAATCCTAAGGAAATGCAATCCGAAAACAAAGGAAGTAGGTCACTGTACGCTTCTTCGCCCACTGCTTGAATACTGCTCAGCAGTGTGGGATCCGTACCAGATAGAGTTGATAGAAGACATAGAGAAGATCCAACGGAGAGCAGCGCGCTTCGTTACGGGATCATTTAGTAACCGCGAAAGCGTTACGGAGATGATAGATAAACTCCAGTGGAAGACTCTGCAGGAGAGACGCTCAGTAGCTCGGTACGGGCTTTTGTCAAAGTTTCGAGAACATACCTTCACCGAAGAGTCAAGCATTATATTGCTCCTTCCTACGTATATCTCGCGAAGAGACCATGAGGATAAAATCAGAGGGATTAGAGCCCACACAGAGGCATACCGACAATCCTTCTTTCCACGAACAATACGAGACTGGAATAGAAGGGAGAACCGATAGAGGTACTCAATGTACCCTCCGCCACACACCGTCGGGTGGCTTGCGGAGTATGGATGTAGATGTAGATATAGAACATTCCAGGAATGGGAAAGATTAGGGTAGTGGCAGCTGGATCAACCTTATTATCTGGTTATTGGAGCAATGCAATTTTCTCGTCGATGTGGTGTCACATATCGGAAGCACCTGATGGTGTATCAAGGTTGGTAACGGTATGACAAGTTTCCGTCTGACGCCGATAGCAGTCGCTAGCGATGTGGCGGATCCAATGGTGCGCATCCGCTGAGCCGCTCTTGTAGCGCCTGCATACCACAAGACCCCTCTGCCACCACGATATACACTACTGGCAATTAAAGTTGCTACACCACGAAGATGACGTGATACAGATGCGAAATTTAACGGATAGGAAGAAGATGCTGTGATATGCAAATGATTAGCTTTTCAGAGCGTTCACACAAGGTTGGTGCCGGTGGCGATACCTATAACGTGCTGACATAGTAAGTAGGCTGTTTATGTTTTCTCTATGTAAGTAGACTGTTTATGTTTTCTTATTGGCAACGTTACGTAGCGCTCAATATGAAAATCGCTGGCTGTGCTGTGTGCAGTCTTTGGGTAGTTTGCATTGTTGTCTGCCATTGTAGTGTTGGGCAGCGGCAGCTGGATGTTAACAGCGCGTAGCGTTGCGCAGTTGGAGGTGAGCCGCCAGCAGTGGTGGATGTGGGGAGAGAGATGGCGGAGTTTTGTAATTTGTGATGAACTGCTATATATATTATGACTTTTGATGATATTAAGGTAAATACATTGTTTGTTCTCTATTAATATCTTTCATTTTGCTAACTATCTCTATCAGTAGTTAGTGCCTTCTGTAGTTTGAATCTTTTATTTAGCTGGCAGAAGTGGCTCTCGCTGTATTGCAGTAGCTTGAGTAGCGAAGATTTTTGTGAGGTAAGTGATTTGTGAAACTTATAGCTTAATGTTAGTCAGGGCCATTCTTTTGTAGGGATTTTTGAAAGTCAGATTGCGTTGCGCTAAAAAAATATTGTGTATCAGCTTAGGGACAGTCGTGTATAAATTGTTCAAAGGGGACGTTTCAACATGAAGAAAGTTTCCAACCAATTTCTCATACACAAACAGCAGTTGACTGGCGTTCCCTGGTGAAACGTTGTTGTGATGCCTCGTGTAAGGAGGAGAATTGCGTACCATCACGTTTCCGACATTGATAAATGTCGGACTGTAGCCTATCGCGATTGCGGTTTATCGGATAGCGACATTGCTGTTCGCGTTGGTCGAGATCCAATGACTGTTAGCAGAAAATGAAATCGGTGGGATCAGGAGGGTAATACGGAACGCCGTGCTGGATCCCAACGGCCTCGTATCACTAGCAGTCGAGCTGACAGGCATCTTATCCGCATGGCTGTAACGGAATGTGCAGGCACGTCTCCATCCATGAGTCAACAGATGGGAACTTTTGCAAGACGACAACCATCTGCACGAACAGTTCGACGACGTTTGCAGCAGCATGGACTATCAGCTCGGAGACCATGGCTGCGGTTACCCTTGACGCCGCATCACAGACAGGAGCGCCTGCGATGGTGTACTCAACGACGAACCTGGGTGCACGAATGGCAAAACGTCATTTTCTCGGATGACTCCAGGTTCTGTTTACAGCATCATGATGGTCGCATCCCTGTTTGGCGACATCGCGGTGAACGCACATTGGAAGCATGTATTCGTCATCGCCATACTGGCGTATCACCCGGCGTGATGTTAGGGGGTGCCATTGGTTACACGTCTCGGTCACCTCTTGTTCGCATTGACGGCACTTTGAACAGTGGACGTCACATTTCAGATGTGTTACAACCCGTGGCTCTATCCTTCAATCGATCCCTGCGGAATCCTACATTTCAGAAGGATAATGCACGACCGCATGTTGCAGGTCCTGTATGGGCCTTCCTGGATACAGAAAATGTTCGACTGCTGCCTTGGCCCGCACATTCTCCAGATCTCTCATCAACTGGAAACATTTGGTCAACGGTGGCCGAGCAACTGACTCGTCGTAATACGCCAGTCACTACTCTTGACGAAATGTAGTATCGTGTTGAAGCTGCATGGGCAGCTGTATCTGTACACGCCATCCAAGCCCAGTTTGACTCAATGCCCAGGCGTATCAAGGCCGTTATTACGGCCAGAGGTGGTTGTTCTGGGTACAGATTTCTCAGGATCTATGCACCCAAATTGCGTGAAAATGTAATCACATGTCAGTTCTAGTATAATATATTTGTCCAATGAATACCCGTTTATCATCTGCATTTGATCTTGTTGTAGCAATTTTAATGACCAGTAGTGTAGGATGGGCAATGACAGTCGCTCAGCCCGCTTGCCACGTGACACTACGCGCACGCCGTTTACTCGCGACTCCACCACCATCATTCGTGCTTTTGTGCGGAGAACTTCGTCCTTCTGAACTCTGAAATAGCTGCACTCTGTTTCCTGCTGCACTGTTTGTAATGAGTATCCATTAGCTTGGATGATGATGATGGTTGGCTTGTGGAGCGCTCAAATGCGTGGTCATCAGCGCCTGTTTAAGTTCCAATATTTTTCGCAGTCCAATTTTTTTTACGGAGTCCAATATAGCTACTGTGACAAATGTGGAGGATGATGATGGAATGATGAGGACAACACAAACACCCAGCCCCGGCCGAGGATATCCCCAACCCGGCCGGTAATCGAACCCGGGACCTTGTGATCTCGAGGTAGCAACGCTAGCCACTAGACCACGAGCTGCGGACGTTCGCTTGGAGAAATACAAGTAAAGTAAAGTTTTGCGCGGCTCCAAACGTCGGAGGTTCGAGTCCTCCCTCGGGCATGAGTGTGTGTGTTGTCCTTAGCATAATTTAGTTTAAGCTAGATTAAGTAGTCTGTAAGCCTAAAATCCGATGACGTCAGCAGTTTGGTCCCATAGGAATTGCTACAAAAATTTAAGTAAATTTTCTGTTTGCTGTGTTAACTTGTTTGCTAATCCTTTCTGTTTCTGTCCAGGTTTCCTTGGATGACATTTGCCGCACCACAACTTACCGTTGTGTACGAAGTCACATACAACATTCTTTAACGCCAATTTTCCCACATAACTCTGTGTTATCTGTCGACATCTGCGTTATCTTTTCTGTCAACAAACACACTGCCTCTGGTCGCAAAACGTCCGCACCTTCGTCTCTGCCGTTGAAACACCTGCACCGTTCAATCACAGTGTACACAATATGTAACAATTCACAAACTGCGAAAATGAACCAAAAGATAGAAATTTGTGACTTGATTTCTCCTGGGATGTAAAACGTTCAGATAACTTGCGGGAATGCAGCCGGGTGATGTCGTCGACATCCGCCAATATTTTGACAGGTGACCAGCCAATCATTTTCCCTTTAAAATGACGGGCTGATTGTGAGTCGCAGTATTGCAGGATGACGACGACATCACCCTGACACATTTCCGCAAATTGTCTGGAAATTACAGATTCCTTATTATTGACTCCCTACATAGGCTCGAAACATAACGTTCATAGTGTCACGTGAAACGAGCTACAGATACTGACTCAGCACACGATTCACAATGCCCGAGAAAATTACACCATCAACATTTAACAGCCTCGAAATAATAATTCTTCCGTACAAAACATTCTCGGATTTTTTGCTGCGTCAATTCAGGGTCCGAGAAAGTTTTATACAAGAGTACCATCGCGAAAGACTTCGTTATCACTACTTCTTCCTTTATCCCAGAAATGTTATGACGTTCCTTTGGACTGAACGCAATCGTTGCAAAGTGATATGAAATGGAACTAGCTTGTGAGAACTGTGGTTCGGCTTCGGTAAAGGAGACTGCACAGAGGATGCTGGTGTGACCCATTCCTGAGTAATCCCAGAGTGTTTGGGAACTGTACCAGATTCAAGGAAGACATCGAAGTAATTCAGAGTTGGGCTGCTAGATTTGTTAGCTGTAGGTTCCAACAACACGTAAGTGTTACGGAGATCAATCAGGAGCGCAAATGGGGATCCTTGGAGGGAAGACGACGTTTTTTTCGAGAAACACTATTGAGAAAATTTAGAGACCGGCATTTAAAGCTGACTGCAGAACGATTCTAGCATATACATTGCACTAGCATATGTGAGGCCTATACAGAGCGACAGTGACATCGCATTAATAACACGTAATGCCAAAGGTTGGAACACAATAAACAGCATAGCTGATATTGTACTGAACACATTAACACATTGCATGTGGAATACAAGCGCCGGAACCCACATGTAAGAAGGCATAGGCAAACACAAACAACACGACAAACCACATGCGAGGACACAAAAAAGACACCGACACCGAGGAAGCAACCAGCACGCAAAGTAAACATGACTCAGACGGGATCAACACATAAGGGACCCAAACCAACAACAAAAGACACTGCATGACATAACACAGCCACAAACAACACAAGAAGCAGAAGCAATGAGAGAACATACAAAACAACGATACAAACAGTGACATCACACATTGTACCAAGACACTATAGATAAGGCAAATGTCGCAAGGGACAGGTCTTAAAAAACTTTCATTCCGAGGCTCCTCCTCCCCAACGCCACATTGCATTTTGTTTATAGTATATTGTTGTATACATGGAAGAACCCTGGAGATACTAAAAGGTATCAGATAGATTATATAATGGTAAGACAGAGATTTAGGAACCAGGTTTTAAATTGTAAGACATTTCCAGGGGCAGATGTGGACTCTGACCACAATCTATTGGTTGTGACCTGTAGATTAAAACTGAAGAAACTGCAAAAAGGTGGGAATTTAAGGAGATGGGACCTGGATAAACTGAAAGAACCAGAGGTTGTACAGAGTTTCAGGGAGAGCATAAGGGAACAATTGACAGGAATGGGGGAAAGAAATACAGTAGAAGAAGAATGGGTAGCTTTGAGGGATGAAGGCAGCAGAAGATCAAGTAGGTAAAAGGACGAGGGCTAGTAGAAATCCTTGGGTAACAGAAGAAATATTGAATTTAATTGATGAAAGGAGAAAATATAATAGTGCAGTAAATGAAGCAGGCAGAAAGGAATACAAACGTCTCAAAAATGATATCGACAGGAAGTGCAAAATGGCTAAGCAGGGATGGCTAGAGGACAAATGTAAGGATGTAGAGGCTTATCTCACTAGGGGTAAGATAGATACTGCCTACAGGAAAATTAAAGAGACCTTTGGAGATAAGAGAACCACTTGTATGAATATCAAGAGCTCAGATGGAAATCCAGTTCTAAGCAAAGAAGGGAAAGCAGAAAGGTGGAAGGAGTATATAGAGGATCTATACAAGGGCGATGTACTTGAGGCCCCGGGAGTAACATTCCATTGGAACTACTGACGGCCTTGGGAGAGCCAGTCCTGACAAAAGTCTACCATCTGGTGAGCAAGATGTATGAAACAGGCGAAATACCCTCAGACTTCAAGAAGAATATAATAATTCCAATCCCAAAGAAAGCAGATGTTGACAGATGTGAAAATTACCGAACAATCAGTTTAATAAGCCACAGCTGCAAAATACTAACGCGAATTCCTTACAGACGAATGGAAAAACTGGTAGAAGCCGACCTCGGAGAAGATCAGTTTGGATTCCGTAGAAACACTGGAACACGTGAGGCAATATTGACCTTACGACTTATCTTAGAAGAAAGATTAAGGAAAGGCAAACCTACGTTTCTAGCATTTGTAGACTTAGAGAAAGCGTTTGACAATGTTGACTGGAATACTCTCTTTCAAATTCTAAAGGTGGCAGGGGTAAAATACAGGGATCGAAAGGCTATTTACAATTTGTACAGAAACCAGATGGCAGTTATAAGAGTCGAGGGACATGAAAGGGAAGCAGTGGTTGGGAAGGGAGTGAGACAGGGTTGTAGCCTCTCCCCGATGTTATTCAATCTGTATATTGAGCAAGCAGTAAAGGAAACAAAAGAAAAATTCGGAGTAGAAAGAAGAAATAAAAACTTTGAGGTTCGCCGATGACATTGTAATTCTGTCAGAGACAGCAAAGGACTTGGAAGAGCAATTGAATGGAATGGACAGTGTCTTGAAAGGAGGATATAAGATGAACATCAACAAAAGCAAAACGAGGATAATGGAATGTAGTCGAATTAAGTCGGGTGATGCTGAGGGAATTAGATTAGGAAATGAGACACTTAAAGTAGTAAAGGAGTTTTGCTATTTGGGAAGCAAAATAACTGATGATGGTCGAAGTAGAGAGGATATAAAATGTAGACTGGCAATGGCAAGGAAAGCGTTTCTGAAGAAGAGATATTTCTTAACATCGAGTATAGATTTAAGTGTGAGGAAGTCATTTATGAAAGTATTTGTATGGAGTGTAGCCATGTATGGAAGTGAAACATGGACGATAAATAGTTTGGACAAGAAGAGAATAGAAGCTTTCGAAATGTGGTGCTACAGAAGAATGCTGAAGATTAGATGGGTAGATCACATAACTAATGAGGAAGTATTGAATAGGATTGGGGAGAAGAGAACTTTGTGGCACAACTTGACCAGAAGAAGAGATCGGTTGGTAGGACATGTTCTGAGGCATCAAAGGATCACCAATTTAGTATTGGAGGGCAGCGTGGAGGGTAAAAATCGTAGAGGGAGACCAAGAGATGAATACACTAAGCAGATTCAGAAGGATGTAGGTTGCAGTAGGTACTGGGAGATGAAGAAGCTTGCACAGGATAGAGTAGCATGGAGAGCTGCACAAACCAGTCTCAGGACTGAAGACCACAACAACAACAACAACAACATATTGTAAACAAGCAGTAATGTATTATTGGCCTTATTATGTGTAGACAGTAGTATCTTCTCTTCTCTATGTAAAACAAATGTCAGTATATTGTATATGTGAAATATAATTTCTGAAAACTAAAAATGTAGTGTATTAAGATATTTAAGGAATACTATAGTCAAGTGGCAATGAACTTCATTCTGTTTATAATAGTAAATTTATAATCATTAGGTTATTCCCCATGGGAAGTTAAAATTCAAGTTTTCAATGTATCAGATGCTCAACCAGCATATAATCTGTATAACACTAGGTGTTTTAGAGTCTAAAGTATCACACAGAATATACCACAACTATCACCAATCAGACAAACAACTACTGAATATCGTGTAGTGTCCTGACATGCAACGCTCCAAGTAATGTATCAATATACATGAACATAAGAAGCATACTTAAACACACACCATTTCAGATGAGAGTAGTTCGAGGTTCTGCCGAGACCTTCTCACTTGAAATAGGTAGAAGTAGGTTCAAATGGTTCAAATGGCTCTGAGCACTATGGGGCTTATCTTCTAAGGTCATCAGTCCCCTAGAACGTAGGACTACTTAAACCTAACTAACCTAACGACATCACACACACCCATGCCCGAGGCAGGATTCGAACCTGCGACCGTATCGGTCGCGCGGTTCCAGACTGTAGCGCCTAGAACCGCTCGGCCACCATGGCCGGCGGTAGAAGTAGGCTATTATCAATCAGCAAGTTACACAGACTATATTACACATCCTCCGTCTACATATTGCAACTTATTTTCACCATTGCCAAGACGGGGTGGCCGAGCGGTTCTAGGCGCTACCGTCTAGACCACTACAGTCGCAGGTTCGAATCCTGCCTCGGGCATGGATGTGTGTGATGTCCTTAGGTTAGTTAGGTTTAAGTAGTTCTAACTTCTATGGGACTGATGACCTCAAAAGTTAAGTCCCATAATGCTCAGAGCCATTTGACCCATTTTCACCACTCCATTGTCTTACACTCTTTTTCGGGCATTTAAGTTATATATATTGTAGTCTCCTCAATTAGGAAGAAACAAATTATATAGAACCAATTCAACAACTCTAAAGCATTAAATTCTCTCTAACTTTAGAGAAATTTTTATATATTACGTTCCTTATATTATTTACAATAGCATTAACAACTGCACACCAGGAAGACCGTATCAAATATGAAGTATTTGCTAACATATTTGCAGCATCGGAGCCGCCCTACATTTCAAGGCTGTGGGTTACTCTGTACTGTTAATGACATGAATAATGCGTTAAACATAAGGACCACACAGATATGAGAAATTAGAGTTCATACAGAGGCACGTAGATAGTCGCTTTCTCCTTCCTTTGTTTGCGAATGGAACTGAAAAGGATATGACTGTCAGTAGTACAAGGTATCCTCTGCCACAAACTGTATGGTAGCTTGCGGAGTATGTATGTATACGTAGATGTAAGCAAAGAAAGCTGTAAGGTATGGTGACACTCCCTCTTAGGTCCCCATGTTCATCAGTTCACCAAAACAACTCTCCCCCATCCCACTGTGTTGCCACTGCTGCATGGACGACGCACCATCTGTTGCTCACTAGAGACGACTTGTCCACTTCTGGCGCCAATTAAAGCCGATCCCAAGGTGGCTCAAATGGCTCTGAGCACTATGGGACTCAACATCTTAGGTCATAAGTCCCCTAGAACTTAGAATTACTTAAACCTAACTAACCTATGGACATCACACACACCCATGCCCGAGGCAGGATTCGAACCTGCGACCGTAGCAGTCCCGCGGTTCCGGGATCCCAAGGTGGAGGGGTAGCTAGGTGCCAGAACGGCAGTGGTAGAGGCTTGTGGCTGTGAAGACGCAGAAAGAAGTGCCAAGATTAGGGTCTTGTTTTGCATTGTTCCATTAGCATTGTTTTGCTGTGTGGAGGTGACGCCACCACCACTTCATGGAAAGAGGGCAATTAGACAGCAGGATGACAGCCAGCCTAGCTGGCTGCAAGGTGTGATTACGCAGCTTGGGTGATGCCTGGCAAGCTACTCTGTTGTGTGAGCCACAATCACCAGGTGTCAGCAGTGCATGACGTGAGGCAGGAACTTTGCATCAGAGATCATTGCTGCAGTGAGTGACTGCACCGACATGGCCGGTGTCCGCAGCTCGTGGTCGTGCGGTAGCGTTCTCGCTTCCCGCGCCCGGGTTCCCGGGTCCGGTTCCCGGCAGGGTCAGGGATTTTCTCTGCCTCGTGATATCTGGGTGTTGTGTGATGTCCTTAGGCTTAGGATTGAATCAGCTAATAGAAAGTGGCATTTCATAACACTGTTCAGAGTTCTATCTAACTGAAATCGAACATACGATTGAATCAGCTAATGTTTGCTTTTATACGAGTGCAGCGACATTGCGTGGAAGTTATGGTAACCCATCGTAACTTCATCAGAGATGCATAACGTATAATGTGTACAATCCTGCTTATGGATGATGAATCAAATGAGTAAAACGGAGGGAGCCAGATCGACTGTCAAAAAGTAAAATGTACATGCCAGAGTTTCAATTAAACTGGTATAAGTCGTGGTGGCAAATTGTGCATCAAAGCAATTGGGCAACTTTTATTTATCTAACTGAAATCGAACATACGATTGAATCAGCTAATGTTTACTTTTATACGAGTGCAGCGACATTGCGTGGAAGTTACGGTAACCCATCGTAACTTCATCAGAGATGCATAACGTATAATGTGTACAATCCTGGTTATGGATGATGAATCAAATGAGTAAAACGGAGGGAGCCAGATCGACTGTCAAAAAGTAAAATGTACATGCCAGAATTTCAATTAAACTGGTGTAAGTCGTGGTGGCAAATTGTGCATCAAAGCAATTGTGCAACTTTTATTTAGAATTGACAAGTAACAATATACTTTTTTCATGTATATGCCAGAGTTTCAATTAAACTGGTATAAGTCGTGGTGGCAAATTGTACATCAAAGCAATTGTGCAACTTTTATTTAGAATTGACAAGTAACAATATACCTTTTTCATTAAAACTGGAACAAGATCTAGCAGTAGATTTTAGCAACTCCCAGTTCCCTTTTCATAACTTTCAAAACGGAACGGTCGGTTGTCAGCTGAGTAACTTCTGCGCTATGTTGCAGTCTCGCAGAGGAAGACAGACACTGAAAAAAGATGCACTCAGGGGCGATTCCAGAAGTCGGTCAATGGGGGAAGAGGATAATGGGTGGGAGGGGTTTTGGGAATTGAATATCACTTAACAAAAGGAGAGCTGGCGTCCTCCACCCACAAACTGGTAATATTTGGTGTTCCTTAAAGTAGTTTCTGGTAACTGTTTTGGAGTTCACGGTAAAGATGTGTATTAATAAATAATTAGACAGCCATTTTAAGTTAAATGATATTTATTGGTTTACATAGTAAGCTATTTGCCCCTCTTATTCTTTTGTTAAAATGTGTTTGAAATACTGTAAGAGGTCCATGACCAAGGAATTTGTTTGCTAGCACACTCGAGCAGATGTAAGTACGATGGATTGCTCAGCGCTGCCTGCGATATGTAAGCTATAAGAGAATCTCAGACCAGAGAGCAGTGTTGTCAGCAGTAGGAACTGTGAGGCAGTAGGAGTAAGTAGTTGCTAGCAGTCTGGTGTATCGTGTTGGCTGGGCCGGTCGTGTGGAGCGATGGTGGTGCCTGTGCGTTGTAGAATAAGGTAAAAGCAGCCTCGCGCATATGTACTATTGTTAAATCAAGTCCCATGTAAATGATTTAAAAAAATATCTTAATAATAATCTTTCTTATAAAAAAATTAACTTTTGGCAATCACTCATCTCGATGTAAAGTTTTTATTAACTTCTCCAATCCATGGTCATCACGATCATTACACTGAGCTGTGCCCAGAAAAATTTCTTATAGGAGCAGATATATATGCGTTATCCGGTAGACCTTATTGAGGTAAGAATTTTTAATTAATTCAGTATGATCTTTCTGGGCCATGACACAGCACTGCTGACGCCCAAATTTACCAATTTAGATTCACAGTCAGTTAATTGTTGAAAGGTTATAAGTAAGCCACAATTTTATCGACAGATTAGTCACATTGTACGAGGGCTGTCCAGAAAGTAAGTTACGATCGGTCGCGAAATGGAAACGACTATCAAAATCAGATAAAGCTTTGTGAAGACATGTTGGGCAGTGTCTCTAGTATGACTCTAGGTAGAATTATGTCGCTCTTTTCATTCATGAGCTCTCAGTGAGCGCGTAACGATGTTATAGAAAATAGTGTCTCCCGCCAAATACGAGGACCTGGTGAGAATTTTCCCCTGAAGCTATGCAACCAACATTACATAACTGTCGTGCGGTTACTTCTTCAAGACAATTCACAAACTCATTCTGCAGGGGCATTGAAGATGTTCCTGCATCGTTTCAATTGGAAATGTTTGGTTACCCACAATACAGCCGGTAATTGTCTCCCACTAAGTTTTATCTCTGCTCAAACGAACCGCTGGCTATGAAGACAACATTTTGGCACAGACAACGAGCTTTAGGCCAGCGTAGAGAATTGGTGAAAAAGTAGTGGGGGCTGTCTTCTATAATGAGGGAATTGGAAAGTTGGTACAATGCTACGACGAATGTCTGAGTCAGAACAGCGACTACATAGAGAAGTAGCTGAAAGGTGTAGCTAACTGTTACAAATGAAACATTTCTGATTTTCACTGTGATTTTCATTTCGCGAACAATCGTAACTTACTTTCTGGACAACCCTCGTATTATTGGTAGGTTACGGGATTTTATCTGTTGGTAGGTTACAATTTACTGTTGGGAGGTTACAATACATTGCAACCTATATTGCTACTTAACTATAAAAAAGATTGAATCTGTTGGAGTCATATATTTGCTGATTTCTAAGGTCATTGTATCCAGTGTAGTATGGTACTCCATTTGGGGGGGGGGGGCGCTATAGCCCTTGCCATCGCCCCTGGATGCATTGGCCACAATTTCTCCGGAAGAATGACAGCACCGAGAAAAAGAGGAGGACGAGTGAGCGGGGCGCGCAGCAGTGCGCAGGTTTCATTAGAAGGGATCCGGCCAGGCCGGCTACGGTCTTATCGCCCTCGGCCAGTGGCTGGTCCCTCCCGCTGTCCGTCAGCGCCGGCCCAGGGCCAACCGGCCGGGCAGCGTGAGGCGGCGGCGCTAACAGCCCACTTAGCCTGTCGATCCATCACTGGAAGCAATAGCGCGGGCCCCGGCCGGACGGCACCAACACATCGCTCTGCCGCCGCCACTACCTGCAGTTCTGCGGCAGCCCTTCTCGCCGCGCCGAAATGTTTCCTTCTATTGTCGAGGCGGAGAAAGAGGACTAAAGTTTGACGTCCGGTCGACGACGAGGTCATTAAGGACGGAGGACAATCTCGAATTTGGGAAGGCTATCGCAAATGTCAAAAGGAACCCTCTCGCTATTTTTCTGTTTGATTCAGAAAATAAAAAAGAGCCCTAAGACGGACAACCTAACAGAAACGCGATCTGCCATCCCTCGTAAAGCTAGTCCATGGTGTTGATCAGTGGACCACTTCGCTCAATCTGAAATTCCGCAGAAACATAAATTTTTTGAATATGTTTGCTTAGTCTCCTTAGTCTGGCAAAATGCATAATCCGGAATGAGATTTTCACTCTGCAGCGCAGTATGCGCTGATATGAAACTTCCTGGCAGATTAAAACTATGTGCGGACCGAGACTCGAACTCGTGATCTTTGCGTTTCGCGTGCAAATGCTCTACCGACTGAGCTACCTAAGCACGACTCACGCCTCGTCCTCGCCGCTTTACTTCTGCCAGTCACCTTCCAAAGTTTACAGAAGCTCTTCTGCGAACCTTGCAGAACTAGAACTCCTGAAAGAAAGGATATTGCGGAGACATGGCTTAGCCATAGCCTGGGGGGATGTTTCCAGAATGAGATATCCTTTCTTTCAGGAGTGCTAGTTCTTCAAGGTTCGCAGGAGATCATCTGTAAAATCTGGAAGGTAGGAGACGAGGTACTGGCAGAAGTACAGCTGTGAGGACGGGGCGGGAGTCGTGCTTGGGTAGCCCAGTTGGTAGAGCACTTACCCGCGAAAGGTGAAGGTCCTGAGTTCGAGTCTCGGTCTGGCACTCAGTTTTAATCTGCCAGGAAGTATCAAAATGCATAATGATTGAACTATGGTACAGACTGTATTTCCCATGTATACGTACATCCAGCGATTTATCTTTCTGGCTTGGTCGATATCTACACCAAACATAAAACTTTGAAATTCATTATAATGGAAAAACACTGCCCTTGAAATAAGACCATCTCGGCTGCAAAATCTTTTTTATTTACACGTAATGACGCGTTTCGCCTTTCTGGATCATCATCCGACTGGCGTAAAAATTAATGTGAATCATCAACATTCGTCCACATTAATCTTGACGATTATCTTATGATGCCTGTAAATAAAAACGATTTTGCAACCGAAACGGTCTTATTCAAAAAAATTCATAACTGGTTGCTGCGCCAGGCTCCCAGCAGGGAATGGAACCAATTTTACAAAACACTGCTGTTGGTCTTATTCATACATGAGAACGATGTCAATGGTGATGTTTGTGTTCTATCCATTAGGCAGGCTCATCTCAGGCAGTTTAGACTTCTCCAGCCCTCAGGGTTTCCTGTCATACCTTTCGTAGCTGCGTAGGACGTATTTATCTTGATTTTGTCAGTTACATGGTATCTTCTTCTGCCTCTGATCCCATTTTCAGCTACATTACCTTCTATTGCAGCTTTTACTATGCTGGGTCTGTTCATCCACTGCTCTAGCCAATTTTTTTTACCGTCTCTTAACAGATTTCAGTGTTTGCCTTCTCTCATTCACCCTTTGTAACGCAATCTCATTCCTTACTTCATCTGCACATTTCAACCTTTCCATTTTTCTTCGTATCCACAACTCAAAAGCCTCTAAAGGCTAAAAATTTCTTTTCTTTCCAACCCAGCGTCCATGTTTCGGCACTGATGGCTTAGACTAAATTGAAGGAGAGGTGGCCCTCACGGGCTGAAAGCAGATCAGTCTGGGGCCAGTGAAGCACTCTCACAAAAGCAGATACTGCTGCCGCCATAAGTACTGCCTTCCAGGCTTTGGGCTAGTTGTCACACATTCAGGCCTCGACGCCAAACCCAGAGTCATAGTATCACTTATACAGGTCAAAGGAAGATGCCAATGTGCCACTTGGTGACCTCATGTGTACAGTCAGTGGCTTACGAGATGGTAAATGATGCAATGGCAAACAATGACGAGCCAAGCTTGTATACATACTAGCCATTTAAGATGGACAATATCAGTCACCATCAGAAGCCGGCTATGAGGGAAGAAAATCAGCCATTGTCCTGGAAAGGGTCATGAAACTGATGCTGTGGGACGCTGTCTTAAGTAGCCATTGGTCTGCGAGCCATGCCAAAGTCCGAATGCAGATGTCTCCGTGCTCTCCTGCCAGAGGCTACCTGCCACCTGCTTCCATCCACTGCAGGAGGCCTCCATGGGGGGTCTGTAGTTTACATCTGGACCACCTTGCTGTTGATCCAACATCCCCTGTGCAGGCTAACTTTTCTCCTGCTCAAATACCTGCACAGCTACCATCCCAAGCCGCTAGTGCTGATGCTGCTGTCCATGATGGGATCCAGGTTCGACGGTGGTGGTCTTCGCACGCCCCACACTAAGACATCCGCCAATCCACACAAGCTCAGTTGCGCTTCCTGGGGCCTGGCCTCCCGGGGTAGCTGGGCTGTTTGAGGCGCCTTGCCACGGTTCACGCTGCTCCCCCCGTCGGAGGGTCGACACCCATGTTCCTCAAACATGGGTGTGTGTTTTGTCCTTAGCATAAGTTAAAGTTAGGTTAAGTAGTGTGTAAGCCTAGGGACCGAGGACCTCAGCAGTTTGATCCCATCAGAACTTACCACAAATTTCCAAATTTTTCTGGAGCCTAGCACAGCAGGAAGCTTTCGCGGTCGGAGCTGTGACTCGGCAGATTCTCTCCGCCTCATTGTTGATGGGGATGCTCCCACTGTGGCTTGCTTATGTTAGGGACTGACATGCCTCTGACACGGCTTGCTGGGATAAACAGCCTCGTCACTCATCAGGGCCGACGCCTAACTGGTTGCTAGCCGTTTCATTATTATTGTTGTAAATTTGTGAGTACACTTACATCAGACCGAGGCTTTTGAATTATGTAAAGGCATCCACATGGTTCCTACCCACCACTCCACGAAAACCACACAAAAGGTGGAGGTGTGGGGCGGCGGATGAGTTTTTGTAAAAATAATCTACTGTATAAATGCTTGCATGTAGAATCAGTTTCTGGCTCTTAGAATGTTGTTAATGCTGTCTTTCGCCGTTCTCAACACTGGCTCTCTATTTACTTCTTGGCACCCAGAAAGTGATTTAATAAAACACGGAGCCAGTAATTAGAGATCCTAGTGCCCACTTCAGTTGAGATACCATTATAGCTGCAGCTTATAGCTCTGAGGAATTAGGAGATTGTCCGGGATTTCTAATCAAAAACGGTTTTCCAAAATAGTTGAGTATATTCTGAAATTCACTGATAAAAAACACAAGTATCCCTACAACCTAACTAACAGAGCAGTTCAGAGTCTAATGCGCTGATGCAACTATAATTGTCCGAATTAAATGTTAAAAAGAATGCTCGCCATAATTTGATGAGATTATTTCATCAAACGCCACGCTAAATATTTGGTAGAATGTCTGTCCCGCGACGGCACGTGAAAATACGACAATACGCAAACTGGAGCTAGTTAATGGAAATCATTCCAGAATTAACACTTCACATGAAATATTTTCATGGTTCCGCGTATCTCTAGTAACTTAATACGGCACCCGAGGCTGTTTGTAGCAGTGACACTGATGCGACGCGACTCCCGACACAGATGGCGTGTCATTCAGCGTCTGGAGAGAACTGGGGCCTTCCTTCCTCGCGCAGCGTTCTTATATATATAGCCGCGGTGCGGACGGTTAAGGGAACGCCTGATCAAATCGGCGTTTCCGACTAGCCGCTTGGCTAGTAACGCCCCACTTCAAGTTACATAATAATTTATAGCTTCTTTTGCTGATGGCCGATGAAGCTCTTACTTTAAACGTGCATTCAGCACGCAGGTAAATATTGATAATAAAATTTTGACGTGGCTAAGTTAAATATTTTGGGCGAGAGAATTAATTAAATTACACTGCACGCAGTAGATGAGCTCTGAACTGGCCCTTTTGAGATCCGCTATCGCTATAATTTTATAGGTATTCAAAAGAAACTTTACACATCTTCATAGTCATAGCGGACCTCCAACCTATTTAAATCTAAACATCCTAGCCTTATTTATTAGCCTACTTAATCTATCTTGCTTCCTTCAGTTTTGAGACGAAAACCACAAAATCATGAATTTCCACTAAAATCTTAATTTGTGAAATCCAAAGTACTGTTTTTATTAAATCATTATGAAAGATGAATCTGAATATAAATTTTGAAGTCTCTAGCTCTTTTCTGTTGCGCCAATGATTTTTTCAGAAAAACGTCCAAATTTCGAAAATGACTGAAGTTATCGAACTGATATTTAACACACATTAATTTAGTATTATTGCTGACATGCTAGAAAAGTTTTAGGTCATTTGCTTGATTTTTAAAGTATTGCGCAACATTTAGGACGTCAGAGCTAGTTACAGCAGACTGGCTGGCATTCAATGGAAACTGATGTGAATTTACTACAGCGTGAGTAGGCTGCTTCCCTACATCACCCTCTACTTAAATTTTTTGTTTATGAATGTTAATGAATGAAAAAAATATTTAATTACAAAAAGGGAAGCAAGAGTACAGTTTAACTCCCTATGAAAATCAAAATTGAAATATAGACATGTAGAAACATTAAAGAAAACTGATTACCTACATTAATTATTTAAATTGTGGGCATGTTCACTGCCTTTCAAACAATGTCATTACTCAAAATCTTAAGCAAAGTCAATGAAATATTTTGGCATACATATTGCCTTAGACAAACAAACACATACAAATTGAAAAATTATGAGAATCTTAGATCCATTAAATACATTAAATACATTTTTACATACACAAATTCAAAGAAAATAACATGATACATAAACAGATGAATATCTCTTAGCAGTCTTTTCTAAACCTGAAAGAAAAGTTCACAAATAATTTTTACACACGTGGTTGTAGCCGCTTTGGCTGGCGTCCTACACTTCCATTCACAAGGGTAGAGGAGGGGAAGTTGCTATGGTGTGCGTCCTTCACGTTCTCTCTAAATTACATGGGGGAAAGGGGAGGGGTCACTGTGAGTTGTGTCCAAGTCACTCCACGCTTTCACGCAGCTACCAGGCTGCCATTATCTGGTTTGTCCTGTTGAACAAACAAAAAGAGTGCCTCAGACTCTGTTCACTTAATATCTATGGGTGGGTCACAATGAAATGGGGATATATACATTTTATCCTTTGTTATTTTGCTGGAACAAAGTTAACAGAACTTTTTCAATTTTACTCTCGTGGTTACTTAATTGTCATAAAATCGGTAAACAAATAGCTCGAAACGCCGTTAGTCACGTACTAGAGAAAATCTATGCTCAAGGCATACAATCATGAATCATATTTAATCTGAATTTACTATTTCTGGGCCGGAACACTGAACCAATGCTCGGTACATTCCTGACAAATCTGTATTTTACTCACTTAGCTGACTCATCTTCGATTACCTTATTCTTAGAGATAGTATGAGTATGATTAGTGGTTGTTTTCTCAGCTTCTTTGTACATGTGAGTAACTTTTGGTAATAGTACAGTTGTGAGTGTTCAAAACACACTACGTTTAGTTGACTACAAAATCCACTTATTGGTCCTCTGCTGTTGTCAGTTCCACATCTGCATTTAGGTACTTACTTACTTTGAAGTGTATTTATGCTGAGCTAAAATAAGGTTTCACGTCTGTCATTATGTTACTTATTTACTTTGCTAGTGTATGAACTTATTTAACACTCACTGTATTAACATTTAAAGCATAGGATAGCACATTTATTTCATATTCATAGTGTATTGCAGCTGATTAGTTTGCTCACGTGGCAATCCATTTCCACTCGATCGGACTCTGAAACCACAGGTAGTCTCTCTCAGACCTACCACTAAAGTGCATCAAGTAATTATGGACGAGCGTAATGCTAAATTCCTTAAACCTATAGGACACCATGAGCTACTCTGTCTCATCTAACATAAGGGTACCTATGGTCGCATTCACGCCTCCAACTCATAACCTCAATACGTGTAGGTGTATCCTGTCACACACTACACTAAAATAATGGCCAGCTCCAACCTTATAAATACTTCAGGGACGTGTCCTTCACGTCTCAACCACAAACACTGCTCAGTTCTATTACACTGCCTTTCCTTGCTATACCAGGTGAGTTTATCCTTACAACTTATCTGCATATTTTTCATAACACTAAGCAATATCTTTTACTATTTCTTAGTTAGCTCTAATGCATACACTAGGTTTCACTACCACTTCAGATCCTGCTTGTACATGAATTCATATTTCTTTTTAAATTACTGTTGGTGGACCATTTCCAATGAAACAACACTTTGTAGTTACTATATTACCTGGGTTCTATACATACTTGTTACTCCAATACATTTTATCTTAATTACGTCATACTTCTCTATTGTTTGTCACTATTAGGTTTGTCACATTAGGTATTTTTCTTCACTAATCGGTAGATAGAATGGTTACATAACTCATGGCTTGATAGCCATGACAGAAAACTTTCATGTCTGGAAAGAAGAGGTCGAAATTTTTGAGGACAGGAAAGAGGAAGAATGAGTGAGACCTGAAAGGGAAAGAAGATCTCACACAGCTGGGACTGCACAGCTGCCACACTGTGTAGAGATTACAGAACAGCCTCCTCCCTACAGCATTCATTAGCTTAATGCTGTATTATAACCATACCGGAAAATTTAATGTATGAAAGAAGAGGTCGAAATTTTTGAGGACAGGAAAGAGGAAGAATGAGTGAGATCTGAAATGGGAAAGAAGATCTCACACAGCTGGGACTGCACAGCTGCCACACTGTGTAGAGGTTACAGAACAACCTCCTCCCTACAGCATTCATTCACTACCTATGAATTTCTTTAGGTCAATCACGTTCCTGAGACCTAATAGCTTCTTACTTTTTGGGTACTCCAGCCTATATGCATTGGCATGTGGTTTTCCTATTATCCTGAAAGGTCCTTGGTATACGAACATGAATTTCTTTGTTTCTGCATTTACTTTCTTTGATTTTTCTTTGGTTTTGACAAGGACTAATTGACCTATTTCAAAGCTAGTAGGTACAGCTTTTGCGTCATGACGCTTCTTCCTTTCCAACGCTCTTTTTCTCATATTAGCCCTAGCTTTTAGTTTCTTCTCGTCTGTGGATATTTGCGTTAGAATAGGGAATTCCACCATATCTGCAATCACATTGTGCGGTTCTTGGCCAAATATCAATTCGCAAGGTGCAAAACCAGTTGCATCATGTCTTAGGTTGTTAATTACATTCTCAAAATACTTAATGTGCTCTGCCCAACTTGAGTGTTTCCGAGCACAATAAGTTCTGCAAAGCCTATTCAATTCCCTCATAATACGTTCACTCATATTTCCTTGGGGGAAATACGCAGATATTTTCAGATGTTTCACGCCGGCCTTATCTAGACATTCCTTAAATCTATCAGAAGTAAATTGAGGTCCATTGTCTGACAGCAAATTCCTCGGAACGCCAACGTTCACGAAGAAATCTTTTTCCAACTTTTCAACCAATGCTTTTGCATTTGCTCTTTTAATTGGGTATAGTTTAACATATTTACTGAATCCATTCACCACAACAAAAACATGGGTACAACCACCTCTCGAAACAGGAAGAGGGCCAAACAAATCACAAGCCAGTAATTCTAGGGTTTCAGTTGGCTCTACTGAATGCATATCCCCTTGTATTCTGGTGTTGGCAGCACGGACTTTCTGGCACACTACACACGATGCTAGACGCTTGGCCACACGGCGGTACATGTTGTCAAACACAACCTTCTCTTGTAATTTTGCAATGCACTTCTTTGCACCGTAGTGCCCATACCTCAGGTGTACATAGTCGATTAGTAAGTCTACATGTTGTGAGGGAAAGCACAGCTTCCAATCAGAAACACCTACCTTTTCCTCCTAAACAGAATACCTTTATGCAGACAATAGTATTGCGAAACCTTAGGATAGCTCGCATTTCCTAAATAGCTCTTCACTAATTTCAGTTGGTCATCTGCATTCTGCTCACGTCTCAAGTTCTTAATCACCCTCTTTAATGCACTTTCTTCCTTTACTTCGTGCAATGCAAACATTCGAACTTCATTTAGGTCGGTGGCTGTAATTCCCGCGTCATCACAGAGCTCTGCACTTCTAGATAACCCATCAGCTACCAGATTGTCTTTCCCTTGAATATATTTAACTTCAAGGTCAAACTGCTGGAGATACAATGACCATCTTACCAAACGAGCATTCCTCAATTTACAGGTCTTTAAAAAGGTCAACGCCTTATGGTCACTGTAAACAATTATCTTGTGACCTAATAAATACTGCTCAAACTTCTGTACCCCAAATACAATTGCTAATGCTTCCAGTTCTGAGATGCCGTAATTTGTCTCTGCTGCCTGTAAAGATCGACTGGCGAAAGCTATAGTCTTGTGCACTTCTTGTTCGTTCTCTATTTCTACTTGGAATACCTCCACAGCTATACCATAGCCACTAGCATCAACAGACATGCAGAATGGTTTTTCAAAATCAGGGTGACGCAAAATTGGACTATTAATTAAAGATTGTTTAAGCACCTCAAACGCCTGTTGACATTCTGCTGTCCAAACCCAAGGGGTATTCTTTTTCAGCAGGAGGTGAAGACAGGGAGCATTAAAAGCCTGATCACTAACAAAACGCCTATAGAAGCCGAAAAGACCGAACATTGATCTCAACTGCTTCTTGTTTCTGGGAGCCTCAAATTTTTCAATGACTGCTAGCTTGCCTGGGTCAGGCAGAATACCTTTTCCACTTATCCTATATCCCAAGAAACCTATTTCCTCTTTAACGCACTCTGTCTTTTCAATCTTTAGTTTCATGCCACCTCTCTCAATAGCCTCTAACACTTCCTCTAATAAAGCTATGTGTTCTTCCCAGGTATGAGTTGCTATTAACAGATCATCTACGTAGACTGTTATTTTATTACTTAAAGCTGGTCCTAAAACATGGCACATCACACGTACGAAGGCACAAACAGAGATATTAAGTCCGAAAGGTACCACACGGTATTGGTAACAAACTCCTTCGTACAAGAAAGCTGTGTACTTCCTTGAACTTTCCGCCAGTGGCAAATTCCAATATCCACACGTGATGTCCATAGAAGTTAAGAATTTTACTCCCCTGAACTTTTGCAATAACTCGTCCATGTTCTGCGGTCTATCACTTTCCCTAACCACTATTTCATTCAACCAACGAGCGTCCAAGACCAATCTGACACTCCCGTCTCTTTTTGGTACAACAACAAGAGGATTATTGTACTCACTGACCGCTTTTTCAATCACACCCCATTCTAGCATTCTCTGTATTTCCTTTCGAACTGCCTCCTTCCTAGCTACATGTATTTGGTATGGCTTCCTGAAAAACACTTGGCCAGGTTTCACCTTTAATTGACATTCATAACCTTTGACTATGCCAGGTCGATCTGAAAATACCTTATGATGCCTTTTTAAAACCTGTCTTAGTTCTTCCCTCTGATTAGCTGAAATTTTATCGATTTCCTGCAATTTAGCATCTATTTTGTCTACAATAATTGCTTCTTCTTCTTCTTCTGTGTTCAGCTTTCTGTTATTAAGATTAACATCTTCGTACCAATACCTCCTATTTTTCAGAACTTGTATAGGCAGCTCCCAAGTTTCATGATCAGTTACTACATGTTTATTACTAAAAGGTACTATAATTACTCCGGTTATTGGCAAGACCATTTTTAACTGGCTTCTTTCAAAGTCAACAACACTCTGATATTTTGACAAGAAATCTATGCCAATTAAAACCTCAATACTGAGATTATTTACAACTAAACATGGATGATCAATTAAATTACCATTAATGTTAAAGGGCAGTAAAGCTTCTTCCTTTACCGTTTTTGACACCTTGCCAGTAGCACCAATTATTCTTAGTCCTGACACCCTCATTACTGTAAGCTTGTCTTTACCAGGTAATGCATCAAAGAAGGACTGAGATATTGCACTCACCTCACTTCCACTGTCTAAGAGACGACGTACATTGATACCCAACATATTCACTATTATTATAGGGTGGCTTATTCTAGGTTGTACAGGTGGTTCCTCAAATTCATCTAGTAGTTCCTTTTGGATTTGTCTCCAACTAAAGTGATCGACATCTGTCTTCATTACATTTAGGTCACAGTATGTAGGGGTTTCCTGAATTACATTTTCAGCTGCCTTTTCCAGTCGGTCTATTAATTTTAAATCGAAACACTGCACGACTTCATTACATTTAGTTTGCTGAACATAACCCAAATTACTGTAGTCTGAGCGATTCTGCGCCTCCAGACCGGGCATAACATTAGTTACAGCTAAACCATTTTCACCATTATCGTCGGTTTCCTTCTCAAGTGACAACTGGTCACAGCTACTGGGTTCATTGACCCTCAACAGCCTACCCTCTACATTCTCACTTATCCCCTGTCCTAAATCTATTAGTACATTATCAACATCCTGCACAGGCACTTTAGATAAGAGCACATCATTCTCATCGTAAATATAAGCATGAATTTCTTCAGCTTCTTCACCTGACAATTCAGTATTTTGTAGCTCGTCCCTATCGTTACACAGCTGCGCCTTCTCTTTCTCTTCCCACTTAGAAAGCGTCTCTAACACGGTATCTATCAAATACTGTGAGTGATCTAATATTTCTGTTGTATCCTTAGGTGCTACCGACTCTTCATCCACATGTTCAGTTTGAGTATTCTGATCTGTCTTACCAATTCCCTTAACTACTGGCATAGGAAAAGTAACCGCCTGGTGAGCGCCAGTGTCCTCATAGACGGGAACTAGTTTTCCTGCCTCGGCATACTACTGTTTCCTTTAGTTTCATTATAGTTAGCTGGCATAGCCTTACTTTCCGTACTGTTGTTTACATGCATATTTCTGTTAGGAACAAAATTATTATCCCTTGGATGCCATTGTTGGTTCTGATAATTATTTCCCCAATTCCTACCTCTCTTAGGATGGCGAACACCTACTGTTCTGATGTTTACATTGCCATTTTGCTCGTTCCTAAAGTTACTATTATTGTTATTGGCATTTCGGTTATTACGTGCTAGCTCCTCATTGGCAGCAACACGTTCTACACGTTCCAAATATTCAATGAAACGATCAAGATTGTCTGTAGGGGCTGATATAATTCTAGTTTGCCAGTACCATGGCAGTTTGGCTTCAAGACCCAGTATTATCATTTCAGGTTTTAGCTTTTCGTCCAAATGTGATAAACGTGAAATCCATAACCTAGCAAACTCTTTAATTGATTCCTTGCCTGCATTGAAGCGTTTCCCACTCCAAAATTCTCTCAACACTTCATTTTGCTTATTACTAGACCAATACTCATTAATGAAAGCTGTTTTAAACTCCGCTAATGTTTTACACTTCAACATAACATCAGCTGACCAACGCATGGCGTCACCTGCTAAATGGCTTCTAATAAATGAGATTTTCTCTCGCTCAGACCAAGTTGGTGGAATCACATCTTCAAAATCGTTCCAGAAATCTAACGGATGGATATTTTTGTCTGGATCGAACCGCAAGAACTGCCGACACCCGATAAAAGTGGCGTTTGCAGCTACAACTTGTTGTACATTACCATTACCAGAAGTTACTGAAGCTACTTTACTCTCTATGTTAGCAATGTTAGTACTTATATTTTCTACTTTCATTTCAACATTATCTACTCTTTGCACAATATGAGTAGTGTCAGTTTTGATTGCTTCTACTTCTGCTTGACATATGTTTACTTTCATATTAACATCTTTAAATCTATCTGAGCACAGTTCAGATTCCGCCTCGATCTTTTCTGTTAACTTGTGCTCCAGCATCGCATCTTCCATTTGGAAGTCTTTGCGAACCTCAGCAACTTCGGATTTAACTGTTTTATACATTTCAGAAAACTGTTGAGCAACCTTTTTCTTAATATCTTCATGATTGTAATCAATTTTATAATTCAAACTATCTAGATCCTCTTTCAACTTATTGCAACCAGCCTTGAAGGTATCGTCCATTACCTCCAATCGTTTATTAAAATTAGTTTGGCTGGCCATAATCTCAGACTTTAATTCAGCATTACTGGCTGACATTTCAGCATTATTGGATTCTAATTTATTGTCCATTGCCTCAAACCGTTTATTAAAATTTGTTTGACTGGCCACCATTTCAGACTTTAATTCAGCTGTCATTTGTGCATTACTGGCAGCTATTGCTTATAATATAACATTTAGATCAACAGCCCCAGCATCTTTGGGTTGCTCACTGGCTGGCTTTTTATCACACTCAGGTGACGAAAAACTAGCTCCAACACCAGAATCATCAAAACTAAATGAAACTTCTGACTGATTAGTCATATCTAACTTCTCCTTCTTAAACTCTACCATCTCTGATGACTGTTTCATTTTTAATTCATCAGAGAAACTATCATCCAATAAATTTACAATTTCTACTTTCCGCTTTACTACAGGGGTCTCTATTATTGAATCATTTCCCCTTCGCACACTACTGTCCGGAGACAATACTTCATTTTTCACTTTAACATTACTATTTTCATGCATATTTACACTCGAGCCGTTGTCTGGATTTACAGTTCCCTCAACAGACATAGGTTCTGATATAAGTTTAACCTCAGTTTCTTTTGGCGGTTCCATCGCCGACAGTCTTTTAGTGCAGGTTAGTAAAAATTTTAACAGCTTTTCACTTAACTTAGTTCCTTCTGCACAATGTTGTCGGCGCGGTGTACCAGGATTCCTGATGCGACGTGGCACGTTGAACTGCAGACGGCTCTCCGACGGCTGTTGTGTGTTTGCGTGGCCCGCAATTGCAGGCTCTGCGCCGGCTGATTCAGCAGACGACTGCGGTGCGGCAAGACTGGCTTCTCGCGATGCCGGCAGCACCGCTAGACTCAGTGCCAGCACCGTCAATCCAGATGCGTTGTTAACCCAATTGCGTCGTCCACATACACACGTAACACTTTCACTGTTTTATACTCAGTTGCGTGTCGCATTTCACTCGCTAATCCGAATAGTTAAAAATCACTTTCACTTAGTTGATTTCCCGGCCGATGCACCATATGTGGGGCGGCGGATGAGTTTTTGTAAAAATAATCTACTGTATAAATGCTTGCGTGTAGAATCAGTTTCTGACTCTTAGAATGTTGTTAATGCTGTCTTTCGCCGTTCTCAACACTGGCTCTCTATTTACTTCTTGGCACCCAGAAAGTGATTTAATAAAACACGGAGCCAGTAATTAGAGATCCTAGTGCCCACTTCAATTGAGATACCATTATAGCTGCAGCTTATAGCTCTGAGGAATTAGGAGATTGTCCGGGATTTCTAATCAAAAACGGTTTTCCAAAATAGTTGAGTATATTCTGAAATTCACTGATAAAAAACACAAGTATCCCTACAACCTAACTAACAGAGCAGTTCAGAGTCTAATGCGCTGATGCAACTATAATTGTCCGAATTAAATGTTAAAAAGAATGCTCGCCATAATTTGATGAGATTATTTCATCAAACGCCACGCTAAATATTTGGTAGAATGTCTGTCCCGCGACGGCACGTGAAAATACGACAATACGCAAACTGGAGCTAGTTAATGGAAATCATTCCAGAATTAACACTTCACATGAAATATTTTCATGGTTCCGCGTATCTCTAGTAACTTAATACGGCACCCGAGGCTGTTTGTAGCAGTGACACTGATGCGACGCGACTCCCGACACAGATGGCGTGTCATTCAGCGTCTGGAGAGAACTGGGGCCTTGCTTCCTTGCGCAGCGTTCTTATATACACTCCTGGAAACTGAAATAAGAACACCGTGAATTCATTGTCCCAGGAAGGGGAAACTTTATTGACACATTCCTGGGGTCAGATACACCACATGATCACACTGACAGAACCACAGGCACATAGACACAGGCAACAGAGCATGCACAATGTCGGCACCAGTACAGTGTATATCCATCTTTCGCAGCAATGCAGGCTGCTATTCTCCCATGGAGACGATCGTAGAGATGCTGGATGTAGTCCTGTGGAACGGCTTGCCATGCCATTTCCACCTGGCGCCTCAGTTGGACCAGCGTTCGTGCTGGACGTGCAGACCGCGTGAGACGACGCTTCATCCAGTCCCAAACATGCTCAATGGGGGACAGATCCGGAGATCTTGCTGGCCAGGGTAGTTGACTTACACCTTCTAGAGCACGTTGGGTGGCACGGGATACATGCGGACGTGCATTGTCCTGTTGGAACAGCAAGTTCCCTTGCCTGTCTAGGAATGGTAGAACGATGGGTTCGATGACGGTTTGGATGTACCGTGCACTATTCAGTGTCCCCTCGACGATCACCAGTGGTGTACGGCCAGTGTAGGAGATCGCTCCCCACACCATGGTGCCGGGTGTTGGCCCTGTGTGCCTCGGTCGTATGCAGTCCTGATTGTGGCGCTCACCTGCACGGCGCCAAACACGCATACGACCATCATTGGCACCAAGGCAGAAGCGACTCTCATCGCTGAAGACGACACGTCTCCATTCGTCCCTCCATTCACGCCTGTCGCGACACCACTGGAGGCGGGCTGCACGATGTTGGGGCGTGAGCGGAAGACGGCCTAACGGTGTGCGGGACCGTAGCCCAGCTTCATGGAGACGGTTGCGAATGGTCCTCGCCGATACCCCAGGAGCAACAGTGTCCCTAATTTGCTGGGAAGTGGCGGTGCGGTCCCCTACGGCACTGCGTAGGATCCTACGGTCTTGGCGTGCATCCGTGCGTCGCTGCGGTCCGGTCCCAGGTCGACGGGCACGTGCACCTTCCGCCGACCACTGGCGACAACATCCATGTACTGTGGAGACCTCTCGCCCCACGTGTTGAGCAATTCGGCGGTACGTCCACCCGGCCTCCCGCATGCCCACTATACGCCCTCGCTCAAAGTCCGTCAACTGCACATACGGTTCACGTCCACGCTGTCGCGGCATGCTACCAGTGTTAAAGACTGCGATGGAGCTCCGTATGCCACGGCAAACTGGCTGACACTGACGGCGGCGGTGCACAAATGCTGCGCAGCTAGCGCCATTCGACGGCCAACACCGCGGTTCCTGGTGTGTCCGCTGTGCCGTGCGTGTGATCATTGCTTGTACAGCCCTCTCGCAGTGTCCGGAGCAAGTATGGTGGGTCTGGCACACCGGTGTCAATGTGTTCTTTTTTCCATTTCCAGGAGTGTATATAGCCGCGGTGCGGACGGTTAAGGGAACGCCTGATCAAATCGGCGTTTCCGACTAGCCGCTTGGCTAGTAACGCCCCACTTCAAGTTACATAATAATTTATAGCTTCTTTTGCTGATGGCCGATGAAGCTCTTACTTTAAACGTGCATTCAGCACGCAGGTAAATATTGATAATAAAATTTTGACGTGGCGAAGTTAAATATTTTGGGCGAGAGAATTAATTAAATTACACTGCACGCAGTAGATGAGCTCTGAACTGGCCCTTTTGAGATCCGCTATCGCTATAATTTTATAGGTATTCAAAAGAAACTTTACACATCTTCATAGTCATAGCGGACCTCCAACCTATTTAAATCTAAACATCCTAGCCTTATTTATTAGCCTACTTAATCTATCTTGCTTCCTTCAGTTTTGAGACGAAAACCACAAAATCATGAATTTCCACTAAAATCTTAATTTGTGAAATCCAAAGTACTGTTTTTATTAAATCATTATGAAAGATGAATCTAAATATAAATTTTGAAATCTCTAGCTCTTTTCTGTTGCGCCAATGATTTTTTCAGAAAAACGTCCAAATTTCGAAAATGACTGAAGTTATCGAACTGATATTTAACACACATTAATTTAGTATTATTGCTGACATGCTAGAAAAGTTTTAGGTCATTTGCTTGATTTTTAAAGTATTGCGCAACATTTAGGACGTCAGAGCTAGTTACAGCAGACTGGCTGGCACACAATGGAAACTGATGTGAATTTACTACAGCGTGAGTAGGCTGCTTCCCTACAGAGGGCTGGACGCCATCCTGTCCATCAGAAGTCTAGCTCCATGTACAGGTCCTTCACTCCTGACCATTATAAACGACTGTGGGATATGGGTGCTAGGTGGCTTTTAATCTTGTGTTTTGTGTGATATGGCGACACAAGTGCCATAAAAACTTGAAGGTTAGTTTAATAAGCCTGAGGAACTCATAGACCTTTTGCAGTTTATGAGTAATACGACCTAAGATTGCCAGTCCTACACTCTTTACATATTTGAAGGCATCCACTTACTTCCTACCTGATTCTCTGTTGAACCACACACTGGGCAGGGAAATGAGCACCATCCTCTCCACTAGAAGTAGGGCTCCACCACCTGCCACAGAGATCATTCACCTCTGATCTCTACAGGACTATACAGAGCAACATTACATGCAAAACCACTACTGTTTTCTGCAATTGCTTATTTTATGGTACACTGAAAGTATTCAGCTCTCAGAAAACAATTATTTTGTAACAGCTATCATTTCACATAGTGATTACAGTTGTTACCGATAATTTTACATCTGGGGTGCCTGAAGTTCTCCACCCTCATCATAGATTTTCAGTCTCATCTTTCTTGATTGTCTTGTAAAAATCATTGCCTTAGTCTTCCCCACATTTATCCTCTTTTCATATTTCTCCAAAGATAGTGTTCAGATCTTTAATAACCTTGATTGTCTTTCCATTTTCACTGAACGTTGTACCATGTAATCAACAGTACTTCTACTTTCTTTTTTCCCTCCTCTTTCTGTCACACCACATTATTGTTCAATGTGGTTGCTAAGTATATCAGCTTCATAAGCGTTAAAAACAGTGAGTGAAAGACAACAGCGTTATCTATCGCCTCTTCAAATTTTTCTGTACTTGATCACTACCTACAGAAAATGCATGGCTGTAAAGTTCACCATAACGTAAAAGACAGCTGTTGGTCTTATTCAGATAGGTGGCAGTCATAACAACCATTGCTAGAGAATTCAAACCGACAAGAAACCCAGTGTCATCAGCAAAAACTTTGCCGTAATATAATGTTTACGTAAGACAAATAACAGTGATCTGCATCAAGACAGAATCCAGATCCAACACTGATCTACCTTTTCCTGTTAATTGAGCATATTCCCTCGTTATAAGCATAAGCCCCTTGCTTATCGGCCACCAGTATGTTTTTCTGGGCTCTACGCCACCTCTCCCTTGTCTCCCTAATGGATGTCCCGCTGGGTAACAGTTGTTTGGTCGACCACCAATTAGTCGATGTGCAATGTCTAGCAGTGTTGAAAGAATGCATTAGCTATTCCAGAGTTCTGTCACAGTGTGGTCAGAGCAGTGATATGCACTCAAGATCATCTTTGTGATTTGCTACCTCTGCAAATGATGGATTTGGGTAAATGCTTACTTTCTGTCTGGTTTCTAAACCAATAACGAAATATGGGTGTAATCACCGTGGAGTTATCAGAAACTAACAGTCAGCAAGTACCAAAGGTAACGAAAATTCTCTTCAAATAGGATATCACACAATGTCTGGTCCCCGATCTACACACATCAAAAAGTTTGGCATCACCTCGGTTCCGACAGTTCCGAAACCTGTACAGGAAATTGGAATAGAGATCAACATAAAAATCATTTCCGCCGTTTCTATTGCTCATGAAAACCACACAATGCATTTTGTACCACCTTAAAGCGAGACCTTCTGACATGGTAGCCCAGATTTCTGTACCTATCGGTACCTCTTATACCCTGTAGCACATCCTCTTGCGTTGATGCATTCCTGTATCCGTAATGGCACACTATCCACAAATTCATTAAGGCACCGTTGGTCCAGATTGTCCCACTCCTCAACGGCGATTCGGCGTAGATCCCTCAGAGTGCTTTGTGGGTCACGTCCTCCACACACAGCCCTTTTCAATCTATCCCAGGCATGTTCGATAGGGGTCATGTCTGGAGAACATGCTGCCAACTCTAGTTGAGCGACGACGTTATCCTGAAGGAAATCATTCACAAGCTGTGCACGATGGGGGTGCGAATTGTGTAACACCTCCGTTTATTTATCCCGACCTGATCTGATCGAATAGCAGCCCAATAATTATTATTAATGTGACCGTGTACCTAATGGGGCTGGCAATCGGAATTGACTGCTACGGAAGTTGTTACTTTCCAGTTCGTCCTTCTCAAGTGCTTTAATAATGAAATGTCTGGTAACAAGAAAAACACCAACACAGTTTCACTAATCACGAACCTATATTCGTCTCAAAAACACATTAAGGAGGGGACAGCCACTGCCTTCGTCATACATATCTAATTACGGCTAATCTCAGCACAGGCTTCTTCATTTTTCATTATCGTCACACGCTAATCCATCACTGCAATCCAACACTGCAATCCAACACTGCAATCCAAAGTGATGCCGGCGCGGTAGACGCGAAACCAAAATATCGGCACTAGATATGTCACTAATCACTTCCGTAATTATACTTCTTCACTTTCCCGGTATTATTCTAGTACAAAGGGGTTAAACCACGGCGATGGCAACTCCCTTTGTCGTTAAAGCCTTGCATTACAACAACTGGCCTCCGCACACCTCTACCCGCAACATGGGACTGACTTAACTCACACTCGCACTCGCAACACGACACAATCGATTGTTCGCCCTATCGACCTGTGCCGAGTGCAAACTTATGGTAAGGGCCTACGGACCCCTTACAATTGTCATGCTTGAAGACGAATGCCTCGCCAATATGCTGCCGACATGGTTGCACTATCGGTCGGTGGATGGCATTCACGTATCGTACAGTCGTTACGGCGCCTTCCATGACCTTCAGCGGCATACGTCGGCCCCACATTTTGCTACCCGAAAACAGCAGGGAACCTCCACCTTGCTGCACTTGCTGCGTTAAGCCTGACTGGGTTGGCTCAAAAACATGTCTCTGATGATTATCTGGTTGAAGGCATATACGACATTCACTGGTGAAGAGAACGTGATGCCAATCCTGAGCGGTCCATTCTGCAAGTTGTTGGGCCCATCTGTACCGCGCTGCATGGTGTCGTGGTAGCAAAGATGAACCTCGCCATGGATGTCGGGAGTGATGTTGCGCATCATGCATCCTATTCTGCACAGTATGAGTCGTAACACGACACCCTGTGGCTGCACGAAAAGCATTATTCAACATGGTGGCGTTGCTGTCAGCGTTCCTTCTAGCCATAATCCGTAGGTAGCGGTCATCCACTACAGTAGTAGGCCTTGGGCGACCTGAGCGACGCATGCCATCGACAGCTCCTATCTCTCTGTATCTACTCCATGTCTGGACAACATCGCTTTGGTTCACTCAGATACACCTGGACACTTCCCTTGTTGAGAGCCACTCCTGGCACAAAGTAATAGTGCGGACGCGATCGATCCGCGGTATTGACCGTCTAGGCATGGTTGAACTACAGACAACACGAGCCGTGTACCTCCTTCCTGGTGGAATGACTGGAACTGATCGGCTGTCGGACACCCTCCGTCTAATAGGCGCTGTTGATGCATGGTTGTTTACATCTTTGGCCGGGTTTAGTGACATCTCTGAACAATCAAATGGACTGTGTCTGTGATACAATATCCACAGTCAACGTCTACCTTTAGGAGTTCTGAGAACCGGGGTGATGCAAAACTTTTTTTGATGTGTGTAGTAGACGACAGCCATGAGAACCACGAAAAGACATCTGGAGGCACCAGATCATAATATTTTTCTCCCTAAAATCTGGAAAACAAACTTACATCAACATACAATGTCTCCAGGACACGTTTTACAAATTTAGTAGCTAGTGTAGCATGTTTAGTATCCTGTGAGTTCTTGCTAACAGAACAAGTATTTCATGCCTGTACTTTAGTCCTAATATCTCCATCCATACCTTTCGGTAACAGCTCCTCGATAATCTTGTCGCGTTTGAAAATACCCAAGCACCCTCCCACGGGATACTGGAGACAACGGACGAGTAACATGGGCAATACTTCTACAGGAACCACTGTCCTCGGCTGTATCACAGCAAAGGATACCCTTCCTTCAGAAACATCGCCAAATGTGTTCTCCTCTTTCTGTTTAATTCTCATCAAGAAGTCACCCTCTTCCTGATACTTACCAATGCCCTGAAACAGTACTGACCTGGTACTCTAGTCACTGTTTCCTAGGGATCGCCTTGAAACATATGGCTCAACACATACGTAGTGACATTGTCGGTCCCACTCAAATGCTTGGTCTCTGTCTGAAAATCCGATGCGGACCATGCGCCTCACTTTCGCCGGCACACAACTCGGAACCTGATTGTCGACCTGTGACAAGATGGGACTACGTTCCAGACAGAACCAGAATTTATCCAGAGCGAATGTTCAAAAACAGAGTAATTATTTCCTAATGGTGTTAGTCCTCTAGAACCATCTCCCTTCTGGGTGCTCTTGAAATAGCACGGCTGCTATTGAGTCATCGATTTGAACGATGATTTTTCTTACCTATACGTGGTATTGCCAACAAAAGGGCATCCAGCTGGATCTCCTTCAAGTCTTCAAATGCTGCGTGTTGGGACTCATCCCAGTTGAATTTGCAACCATTATTTTCGTAGCTCAAAAAAAATGGTTCAAATGGTTCTGAGCACTATGGGACTTAATATCTGTGGTCATCAGTCCCCTAGAACTTAGAACTACTTAAACCTAACTAACCTAAGGACATCACACACATCCATGCCCGAAGCAGGATTCGAACCTGCGACGGTAGCGGACACGCGGTTCCAGACTGAAGCGCTTAGAACCGCACGGCCACACCGGCCGGCTTCCGTAGCTTATTCAATGGCCGGGCCAACAGCGAGAAATTCGGTATAAATTTCCCAAAAACATTAAAAAGGTCCCCAAATCTTGTTATATGCCTATCATTTCTGGATCGAGGGTTCTCTTTAATGGCCTTGGCACGTCTAGGATCAATTTTTTGCAGAGCGACATGTTATGCCCAGGAATAACATGTGAGGAACCTAGCCTTCACCTTTTCGGGTATGACTGTAATTCCCGCGTTGTAAGACACGTGAATGCTTCCTTTGTGTGTTCCGTACGCTCGTGTCAATGTATATTGAAAATCATTTCATCTGCCAGATAATGGTATACGAATTTGAACTTGATATCAGGAATTCGCACAACCAAGAGCTGTTATAAGCGATACATCAATGGCAAGACGTAAAGGCACCCTATTAAACTCAAAAACCTCCCATTCGCTGACAAATACTACATGTTTCCTTTCCTTATCCGATGGTGTTTGACTGTAGCCCTGGTTCAATCGAAGGTGCCAAAAACAGAGGCACCTCCAAACCAGCCAAAACAAGTCTCCAAATCAAGCTACGGAACGGAATGACTACTTTCTTATTAAACTGTCTGCAATCATTTACTGGTATCATTTCAGACGGTTAAGGGGCACGAAATATGGGAGCTGAATCAGGTGATTTTAAACGGTGAATAATAACTTGCTGCAACAACTCTTCCAGTAGACCTCTCAATATCTTCAGATGCAGTGAGGAAAGACGATACAGCAGTCTCCATACCGACACAGTATCTTTTAGTTTGATCTGGAGCTTAACTAGATAATTCAGTTCTAACATTTCATTAGCACATCTCCAAATTCACTGCACAGTTGTTACACTTGCTCGCTCTGACTTTCTAGCAGATGATCTAATTTTACTAAATCACCTCCCCTTTCTCTCTGTTGTATGAGCTGTCCGGAGTAGGGTTCAGTTAGTGAGAACTCACTTCCACGTAGGCGAGGAACAAGAAATATTCATTTCACACCACTTTGAACAAATTCTTATAATTATGACTCATCTGTCATTAATTCAGGCACGAAGACGTCGCAACAACTGCTTGTTGGCACGACTACCTAGTGTCTACTTATAAGTACTCTTTGAAAAGTTTACATTAAAGTCCATAAGTAGACAAGTTCAGTGAATGTTATAGAGAACAGAAAGACCATGTCCGGAAAAGGACCGCTTATCCAATAGCACTAACACAATACCAAGCCAGTGAATACCAGAATCTTTGCGCAAGAGCCTCATGATGCCAAAGCTGCAGCTTTCTTTCATGATGGATGGCTGCTGGCGCGTGATCGGCTCCGTAATGCTGCGACCTCCAGCTTATTGCTTTGATTTAGTCTGCCAGGCACTGACCTCGAGGCATTTTAAATACAGTCCGAAGGAAGTACAGATGACGGTGTATTCGCAAATACGTAATTGATCCACGACAGCTGCGCCTCCTAGGGCGAATTTCCTGCCGCTGTCGGCAAGCTCCACCCTTCTATTTGCAGGGAGTCGACAATGGTTGCACCCGACAAAACGCCTTTGAAGATGTTGTCGTCGGGAACTGTTAGTATTTTCATGACACAAAAGAAATAACGAAGTTAGCTGACAGTGGGCACTGATTTGTATCAACGGGGCAAGTTAAAAATATATGCCAGACCGAGATCCTTTTTCGTTTTTTGTTAATTTGAAACCCTGGTATCCTGCTTACTAAGCAGATGCGCTGACCACTTCGCTATCCAGACACAGTGGTGGTTCAAATGGTTCAAATGGCTCTGAGCACTATGGGACTTAACATCTATGGTCATCAGTCCCCTAGAACTTAGAACTACTTAAACCTAACTAACCTAAGGACAGCACACAACACCCAGTCATCGCGAGGCAGAGAAAATCCCTGAACCCGCCGGGAATCGAACCCGGGAACCCGGGCGTGGGAAGCGAGAACGCTACCGCACGGACACAGTTGTCACCACAACTGCGCAGACTAACGCACCACGCCTCCCATCAGACCCACGTTGTCAGCATACACCGTAGGGCCTCTGTTTATTATCTTCATTACTTGCGGCATCTCCGCGAGTCCTGTAAGAGTTCGAGCTAGGTGTGCATCTGCACTGAAGGGATCAGTGGCCGTCACCACCATAATTATACAGAGTTTACGGAAATTCCAGTTACAAACTTCTAGCACTGGTGAGAAGAGTGAATACATATTAATTTAAACAGAAAACCATGTCAGTAAACCTACCGGTTCCGTTCTACGACGGTTTCGATTCAGAGGTGTATAGCATCCACGGCCGCTGACGAAAGGAGAAAAGTCTCGTAGTTACCTGTTTCTGGTATGTAACATAGTAGGCACAACGGCATGTACTCCTATGGACCACTTCTTGTGAGGTCGTACGCTAAATTTAATTCACCAGACTCCTGGAGAGACGGAGGAAGATATAGTACGAGTTCCGGCCGCTGCAATAGAAACTGAAGAGACACCAGATGTGATGGAAGTGTGTCCCAGAACATGCTTCGCAGGTAGAATGTCACCACATCGAGCCGCTGTTGTAATGCTTCAATATGGTTCTGTACGCACAATATGCTGAATTCTCTTTTGTTTTGGAATTATTTAAACACGTAATGTTTAAGTGTTATCACAAGCAAATGTGGTTAAGTGATAAATGGACGTTTTGTTATGTTTCCTTTCAGACAGTTACCCAATAAGTATAATGCGTTACACCTAATTCAGTTACTCAAACAGAAGTGGATGAAGTAACCATCTCAATTGAAACCGTCGGCATGGGCTGTTATACAACATATTACGTGCTCACTCCTCTCTACAAGTCCTACAAGTTTGTAACCGGATAAGCCGAGCGGTCTAAGGCGCTGCAGTCATGGACTGTGCGGCTGGTCCCGGCGGAGGTTCGAGTCCTCCCCCGGGCATGGGTGTGTGTGTTTGTCCTTAGGATACTTTAGGTTAAGCAGTGTGTAAGCTTAGCAACTGATGACCTTAGCAGTTAAGTCCCATAAGATTTCACACACATTTGAACATTTTTTTGAAGTTTGTAACTATTTAATGTATGCAAACAGACGACAGCTACAACTTGCTGGTTCAGTCACCCAATACAATGTACAGTGCACAGTAGAAGCAGTGCATTGAGTGTGTCGGTTAACAGGTTAAATTATTCACAGAAAGTCTGTCGATATAGTACGACGTGTTATGGTCGTTGTGTGGTGGCACGCTGGGCGTGCGAATGTGTTCCCTAAAGGTGAGACTTGTTTTGATTTTCTTAATTACACGTCGGGATCTTGAGTGGTTCTTATATTTTATTGTACAGAATGTGACTTTGTTTTTGTTATGCTGTAAGGATGACTGGTCTGATTTATGAAATTTGTGCAAAGAGAGTTACCCTGTTATTTTGGTGTGAGAGAACGATTAATTTTTGTTTTCCCTTGAAGTTCAAGGGGATGCTACACATTTTAAAATATTGAAATAAATTTTTATTGTATTTAATGACTTCTTCTACCACACCCCGTAATTCGTTTAAATTTTTCAATAAAACTTAATAAAAAATTTTACAAAATTGGCTCTGAGCACTATGGCACTTAACATATATGGTCATCAGTCCCCTAGAACTTAAAACCACGTAAACCTAACTAACCTAAGGACGTCACACAACACCCAGTCATCACGAGGCAGAGAAAATCCCTGTCCCCGCCGGGAATCGAAACCGGGAACCCGGGTGTGAAAAAATTTTACATTTCAGTACTGAATGTGACTTGTCACAACAAATGCGATATTCATACTTTCAGTTTCAGGACACTAATTACACATCTATATGTCTTTAAAAACTATGTTGTGAAAAAACATCATCCACTGTTTTTGCATTTTCTGTTGGTCGTAAAGTACCACCAGCTCAGTGTATACATTACGGAAAATGCATTGATATGTGTTAAGAGTGTGCCGGAAGATATTTTGAGGTTCTGGACACTGCTTATAGTCACTACCTCTTTAAAAACTATGTTTCCAACAAAAATTCTTAGTTAATAAAATTTTTTACATGTTTTTGTGGTGGACATAAATTACCCCCTCCCCCTTTCTGTTAAACGTTTCGAAAAATGCATTGGTATCACTAGGGTTATTGTACAGAAGACTGTATTGACGTATATGCTTAGGTACCTCAATAAATAGTTGACATACTAGCTTATAGTTTCGAGTACCTTGCAGTCCGATGTATACCTGCGTCCTGTGTGCGTGTTCTTAATTAAATTTTAGAGCAGTCTTAATTAAGTACATAAGCTATATTTGTTTTTTCATTCTGTTTGTGGCCAATAGCCCTATGTTTTATTTACTATTGTTGTTGTCCAATTATGTGTGCGATGGGAAAATTGATTTTAATTCTGCTTCAATGAGTCCTGTTTCATAGTGTTGAAGGTATTTTAGCCCGTTATTCTCTTGTTTGAGCCCTACTTTCAAGAAGCTGCAGATTAAGCTGTGTTTAATTGTTGCCGTTTTGTTGTCAAGAACAAAATTTTATGTTAATAAATTATTTGTCAAATTCAAACCACGCCTGCTCAGCCCCCAGCCCGAGCCCCACTCCACTCAAATCCTATGCCACAGCATCACACCTAGGGCTGGTACTCAGTTTGTTGAACAGTTTTGTTTGCTCTATAGGCAGTCGTGAACATGAATGTAAAACATGGCAGTTAGGCGTTTGATTCATTCTATACTGTCAGTAGTGTGCTCTGGTTATAAACAGATGGGATGGATAAAATTCACTACTGGCAACAGAGAATAAAATATTTGAAACCGTTAAGAAATAGTTCAACGCCAAAGTATTACCATAAAATTTTTAGTTTACTCAAAAAATACGCTCTAGTACTTGTCTCAACACTGAGCTAGTTACAAAAATTGCCTTGTCAAACAATGGTACATAAGAAGTAGAGACTTGTCAGCATTTTTGAGTACAGATAGATCACATTTTAATAGTAAGATTCACTGTCTAGAATAAAAAGAGAGCCATAATTCACGAACGTTTGCAGTAGTCATAGTTATTAAAAAACTGACCTAAACTCCTCCCGAAAAGACCATGAAGGCCGCTGTGTCATCATCAGTCCATAGGCGACACTGGATGCGGATATGGAGGTGCATGTGGTCAACAAATGGCTCTGAGCACTATGGGACTTAACATCTGAGGTCATCAGTCCCCCAGAACTTAGAACTACTTAAACCCAACTAACCTAAGGATATCGCACACATCCATACCCGAGGCAGGATTCGAACCTGCGACCGTACCAGTCGCGCGGTTCCAGACTGAAGCGCCTAGAACCGCGCGGACAGCGCGGCCGGCCATGTGGTCAACACACCGCTCTCCCGGCCGTATGTCAGTTTGAGACGGGAGCCGCTACTTATCAGTCAAGTAGCTCCTCAGTTTGCCTCACAAGGGCTGAGTGCACCCCGCTTGCCAACAGCGCTCGATAGACCGGATGGATTGCGTGGCCCCCTCCCGCCGGAGGTTCGAGTCCTCCCACGGACATGGGTGTGTGTGTTGTTCTAAGCATAAGTTAGTTTACATTAGTTTAAGTAGTGTGTAAGTCTAGGGACCGACGACCTCAGTAATTTGGTACCATAGGAATTCACACACATTTGAACATTTTGAACATTTGAACTCAGACAGATAATATGTCGGAAAAGTTTTCTCTACTTCATTTTCTAGCGTCCTAGCTGCACTCACTATATGTCGGAAAAGTTTTCTCTACTTCATTTTCTAGCGTCCTAGCTGCACTCACTATCTCCAGATTACAAAATGACAATGAGTAAACTCAAATAGAAACAGTGAACTACAAATAAAAAATCAAAATCGACAAAGAAACCAATTTCACCCGGAATACCAACATACAAAACAGAAACGTCTCTAACTTGTGCACAATATTTTCGGAATACAGGAACGTAAAATAAGAATTATACCCAGTTTATTTCTAGCAAATCCTGTCGACGCTTTTTCGAAAATCTTTGACAGTTTTTAGATAGTTGCTTCGTAGCAATGTGCTGTTTCTCCCTTGCTACTACCAACATTTCTCTTTTCTCAAAAAATTCCTGAAAAGCATTGTAATATTATGACGTAAACAACTTCTACAAACGCTTCAGGGGCTTAAGTGTGGTGCGGGAAGGAATCACATAAATGCGTACACATATGTTAAACAACTACCCAGTCGTATCAATGGTCTCCTAGTGAATTTGGTGGACTTTAAGACCGAAAGAACTTCTTGTTGGGCAACGCTTTGTGATCCGCAGAAAAATATCTTAATAGAAACTCATGAAACTACTGTTTTATGTTAATTTGTAGTTACCATTAACTCTTAATACAATAGTTTCTCTTAATGTTTAATCCTTTCACCGTAATGGGCTTGAAGTAAAGTATATGTACATATTTAACTTATTTGGACATCCCTGATACCTGCCTCATTAGGACATACGAACTGCACACATACAATGCGTTTGGAAGTACGTGGTCACAGAATTGAGGTGGAACACCAAATGGGCGACCAGCGTTATTTGATGAAGAATGTGAAAGCTGTCAAAATCGTTGATATGTTCAAGTAATGTCGTTGGGGATTTGTAAGAGGCTAGAATCTGCTCGACTGTTAATCTTGTAATCCACGTAGAATGAGACTTCTAAGCATTATAATGACTGGAAACACACAATAAAGATGTTAATCTTTGATATTGTCAGGGTGGGGGAGGTATGCAGTCCGTTGATTTAAAACATGTACTGATAAAATTCCTAAGTCGAGGTCGCAAATCTTCTTAACTGATTTCCATTTTCGGCTCATTACCGACCCATCATCAGATAAATCTGGAATGTTGTTCAGTGTGTGATACTCATTACACCACGTTGTATTTCTTAGAACTAAGTCTCCCCAGTTAATAAAATTCAAAAGCGAACATCTTAGTTGGTTGTATAACCCTTTGTTTCCTGACATAAGGAAAAATTTACTTTTTAACATTTTCTTTGGAAATTTATGCTATTGTGGCCTCAAATGACGGTAGGATTTTTTGTAAAATTTTATTTTATTTTTTACAACTTTTTTCACTCCTGGTACTCAGAAGTGCCGTCAGACTCCATGGACAGAATCACAACATGCGCAGAAAAATGCTCCAATTTTCATAACTTGTACTTCATTCCACATAAATATTGAATATTTTTACAGTAGAAAATTAATTAACAAAAATATGATATTTCTGAATTTTTTTTAAATTTCGCATACATTTACTTTCTAGAGCAACTTCACAATACATAGTAACTTATCTATACATTTTTGACAGTATATACATATCACATATTTAGTGATACCTCATGAAATTGTAGGAAACAGTTCTTTTTCTCATTGCAGCACAAATACGCTTTACATGTACTACACTGTGAATGTGGTCTCGCATCCTCCTCTTTTACAACTGAACACTACAAAATGGTTTCCTCGGTTGTCAAGTCGTACATCCTTAGGTACAGAAAAGTTATCTTTCCTTCTCTTTGGGGGAGTTATTTCACCTTTACCAGTGTTTCTCTTTTTGAGATTTGGCACTTGCTGTTCATTCATTAGCCCTAGTGCCACAGCACGCCTGAATTCCAGCAGTGGCAGTGCCCCATATAGATCGCTGAAAATGACGTAAGCTTTGACAAAAGCAATTTCTATTGCTCCCCAGAAGAGACGGTGACACTATTTCTCGATCGCCTGTCAAGACCATAAATTGAACGTAATCTGTCTGCATGATCCACACCACCCATGTTTTTTTTTTTTTTTTTTTTGTAATCACATACAATAACTGGACTTGGTATAGTCATACTAGTTCCATCTTTCTGTTTCTCTTGAAATTACGCTCTGTTAAGTACCGTGGAAGTTTGACGCAAAATACACTACTTTATTGTCCCTCCATTGAAATTCTGTTAGGTGTAAAGATGACACTCTGTGAATTGATTCTCCACGCTTTAGACATTTTTCTTTAGGTAAATTCGCTGGCAAACCTTTCCTGTTTGTTCTAATTGTTCCACAGGCAAATGTATTTACGGATTTTAATTTCTCCAAAAGTGGAATAGAAGTAAAAAAATTGTCAAAGTACAATTTTCTGTACTGACCCCAATACGGTTTAGACAGTTTCAGTACCACTCTCTCCCCTAAACCGTACCCTTCAAAGTCCTTCTCCAGTGTCTCATTTCTATCTTTATACACTTCAAAATTGAGTGTGTATCCTTTTTGATCACAAAATGCCCATAGTTTATAGCCGCTTTTGATTGGTATTAATGGATTATACTGCTTTATGCTACTTCTTCCCTTGAAGACAACCATTAATTCATCAATACTGAGTTCTCTAGTGCCCCTGTATATGGACATAAATTGCTTATTCAAAGCAGTCAGAAGCGGGCGTATTTTATACAATTTATCAGTGTTTCTTTCTGGACGTTTTGTGTTATCATTAAGATGTAAATTACTCAAAATAAAATCAAACTTGTCCCTACTCATGCATCGCCTTACGATCGAAATACCAAGGTCATCACATGCAGACCAGTTGTGGTAGCCCATAAATAAATTAATTCCCAAAAAAGCAAACAGATAATGTTTCTTCAGATTCAAAATTTTTCCCTTCTGTGTTGCGTAAAGATAGCTCTGGAAAATAATGTCTTCTGCAACTGGCTTCAAAATGAAAATAAAAACATCAGTAGCTGTGTGGAAATCCTGAAATAATTCTTCCATAGGCTTTGCAAAACGAATACATGAATGGAAATAGTACTGCAGTTGTCGCAGACGGAACAGTATTCTAGAGTAATTCTTGAAATGAAAAAGAAGAAATTGACTAATGCTGAAAAAGAATTTATGATAATCTAAGTGTAAGAAGATACCTTCACTATATCTGTATTCACAGTTCCTTGTTTCAATGTGTTTGTCTCTCCACATTCTGTTTGTCCGATATTCACATTGAGGTGAAGGTGTAAACGGCAAAGTACTCTCTGATGCATCATTATCCGAACAAGTGGAGTTTATTTCACAATCTGCCTCTTGCTAATTGCACGAAAAAGCTTTGTCAAAATTATTAACATATTCGTCGTCATCTTCGATGTCAGTGTCCTCTGCAGTATCAGAGGGAATGTCCTCATACAAAATTGCTTCAATCTCTGCATCACTGAAAGGTCGAAAGTAGCCACCAGTTTTACGATTTTCGTCCATCTGTGTGAGAAAAAGTGGACAGAACAACCAGTGAGAGGTAACGAATTGTTGCTACAATAAAGTGTTCGCACAACCTGACGGTACTAATGAGTCCGCTTTATATTTTCCACTTTATCTCATTCACTTGTAACGTAATGCTTCAAATTATTATATAAAAAAAAAGGAGGTAAGTACTTACAATGGAAAACTCAACGGAAGTTACAATAAACTGCGCACAAATTCAGGCAACACAATGGAAACAAGCACATACGATCTTCTGTTTTCACAGCAGCGCGCGAAAAACAATTTCAAGCTCTGATCGCCAGGGAGGTCTATGTATTGCACAATAACATCTATGAAACAGTAGAGCAGAGTTACTGTTACGTACCGACAGGCTCTCAGATCACGAAACTGCACCACGAGAAAATAATGAGAGTCAAAACTTACTGGCACTTTTAAGTACCGCCAGGCAACAAAGGGATAAACACTATCAATTTACATATCATAACATAATGCGCTGCTCATATTAGGCCTGTACTTACTCATTTAATTTTTCCTTCAAGACTGGTCAGTTTCCTGAACAATTAAAGTACTCAGCAGTAAAGTCGCTTTATAAAAGGGGAGAAAGCGACAATGTAGACAATTCCAGACCTACTCCTATGCCATCACCGTCACTAAAGTTTTTGGTAAGGCTGTGTATGTAAGGATAATTAATCATTTTACATCACGTAATTTGTTATCAAATGTACAGTTCGGCTTTAGAAGTCGTTTAACAAATGCTGCGTGAAACACTGCCTCTGTTTTAAATAGTGGATTTCATGGCGTAATTTCATGGCTTGTAGAGAATAAAGTAACGCTAAATCACACTAAGACTCAGTTTTTACAGTTTTCAACTCATAGTTCAGCAAAATGCGACGTTTCAATTTCTCAGAATGGGCATATCATTAGTTGAAATTTCCAGGTGTTGAGATGAATAGTAAAATTTCGCGGAAAGCTCACGTTCAGAATCTTGTTCAAAGACTTAATGCTACCATTTTTACTATTCGAACGGTATCAGAAGTACGTGTTCGTTCGACACGAAAATTAGTCTACCTTGCTTATTTTCTTCGCTTATGTCGTATGGTATTTTATTTTGGGGTAACTTTTCATATTCTTAAAGGATATTTGTAGCTCAGAAACTGGCGGTTCGGGCAATAAGTGGTGTAAGTTCACGAACCTCTTGTCGACTTCTGTTCACTAGTCTGGGTATTCTGACATTGGTCTCTCAATATAAATATTCTTTACTGCAGTTTCTTCTTAACAATATCAGCTTATTCCCAAGAGTTAGCGGCTTTCAGTCAGTTAATACTGGGCAGAAATCCAATCTGCATTTGCAATGGAGCTCCTTAACTCTTGTGCAGAAAGGTGTGTAGTATACTGCTGCATCCATTTTCAGTAAGCTACCACTCGCATTCAAAAATTTTAGCAGTAATCCAGACGCTTTCAAATCGAAACTGAAGAATTTCCTCATGGGTCACAACTTCTATTCTGTTGAGAAGTTCCTTGAAAAATTAAGCTGATTCTCGTTGTGTTGTTCAGTGCATTTACATAAACTTATTAACTGACTTTTTCGGGTTCATAAACATTAATTTTTATGTTTTGATTTCATTTACTGACACGTTCCATGACCTTGGAGATTTGCTCCTCAATTTTGTACTTCAGAACTAGACGTGCAAATAAATGAATAATCATAAACTTGACTAAGGAGAACGTTTAATACATCGACAAGTTACAGAAAAACGCCAACCTCCGGCTGCGTGAACGTCATCCGATATAGGATAAATGAAACAAGAGGAAATGTTTCTGCGTGGGTGTAGAATGAAAAATTACGGAAAATATTCCTTTAAATGTTATTATATCTATTGCTTTTAGATTTAAATAAAGAGTGGGAAAGTAAAACCGAATATTTCCGGGGATTTCATTCAACAATTAAATTACTAACTGGCAGAATAAAATTCATGAATTCTTCCAATACCACGATGTTTCGCCGACTGGGTGATTGTAATACAGACACACTTTCCTGTAACATACCTGGTTGACTTCACTGCTGTCTATGCCTCCACACTGTACACACATCCATTACTGTCGCTTACACTTAGTACGTATATTTCAGACACAATTTTCCCACGCCGCAGGGAAATGCGACGCTGCGCGAGAAAGAAGAAAAACCTCGTGAAGAAAATGTGACGTACTGGACTACGTCTTTTACATAAAAGGTTATTCTACTACCGCTTTCCTCCTTCGATCGTTAACTATTGGAGAACAAGGCAGCTACTGAAGTAACCTCTCCGAAGACCAAGAATAGCTCTGTAAATGAAGTTACGTGCGTAAAGACGTATGACTGGGGTAAAGTGTGTGTGTGTGTGTGTGTGTGTGTGTGTGTGTGTGTGTGTGTGTGTGTGTGAGTGTGTGTGTGTGTGTGTGTGTGTGCGTGTGCGTGTGGGTGTGCTTGTGCGCGCACATGCATGAGTGCGCTCGCGCGCGATCGTGCTTGATTGTAGATGCGACAGAACATGGAGACAAACAGTTACAACATTAGATCTTCATTGTTTTTATACTTAATTGACATTACTTACAAACCCTGCATTGTATACCTCGTTAGAAATGACGTGACGCTATCATTGTGCAACATTATCAAGCAGAATAAATATTATTGTTATCATTAGGACGACACTTCCTTCTTCTCACTTACGAATGACCACCACATTTCGACTAGTTGTCGTGGCGTAGTTCATAATGTGGGCATTTATGCTTAAACAAGAGTCGTATCAGATCTTCTGGTGCAGTCACTAGAGCTCTGCATTCGAGACTCTTGAGACGATTGAAAAAGGACGAAATTTGAATTCTTAGTGCGAATCGGAGAATGAGCAAATGGAATAAGTGAGTAGATACAAGCTCCGCTTACGAATGTAAAACGCAGAAAAAAACAGAAATGATTGTTGTGATAATAGCAGTAGCTAATGAATGATAAATCTTGACGTGACAAAGCTAAAGAGCAATGTCTTCTTATTGTGGATTTTCTAATGATTAGGAGCCCATATAATGAATCCCTGTCTGATTAAATTTTTCGTGTATTACAGATAACTGGTACTGAATGAGGCGCGCGGTAGTTGGTTATGTATAACAGAACACTGCTGCGATGGACAACATGGTCATTTGGTTGAGCTCCGATTCCTAGACGAGCAGTGATTGAAGGTCTTTGTCAAGTAGCGGGCTGCTCAGACAAACATCCAGGTGACGATATTGTTAAATACTCCTACTTACACGGTTCGTAGACAGTGCTAAAAATTTTTAACCACTGTTTTTGTATATAGCATAAGTACTCACTTTACTAAGGTTTGAAACTGCTCTTGATGTTCTTCCGTGTTTGCGATTTAAAAATTGGGTTGTTTTGAAAATCAGCCTTATGCAAAGACAATTAGTAATATTTTTTATATTTACCCAGGTACTTTTCGACAGCTATGTGTCGTCTTCTGTGGGACAAATTTTTATTTCTGTAAGGTACAATATCAATTTTTTAATAATTTAACTGTTGTAGAACTAAGGATTACAATATGTGTAAATTACTTTGCTTTATTTGGACGTTCACCCTAAAACTACATAGTTAAATCAACTGCATTACTATACTGTACTAAGTACAGAAACCCACATAATCTCTACCCACGAAACATTTCTTCACAAATACGCAATAATTTTCTTCATGGCTAGTTCGCAGATGACATGCTGTCAAAAAAAAAAACGACGAAAAACAACACAAAAAAGTATATATAATACAGTTCATTTAGCGACGTAATTTGAAGGTGAGAATCTAAACAAAACAAAGCAAATTGCACATATTGTAATTCTTAGGACTACAACAGTTTTAAAAAAATAATCTGATTGTGTTCGCATAAAGCTGATTTTCATAAAAACCCAAAGAATAGCTATGACGTGCGCTTACTTGCACATTGAGGGAGTTTCTCAAAACTTAAACGAAGTAACTACGAAACGAGAAAATGGACTGCAGCAGTTGACAACAATGTGCATTATGCGGTTGGGGTAACTGAAAAAGAGACAAGCCGCTGAAGGGATCGCAATGCCTTTGTCTACGGAGAGAGGTGTGGTCCCTGTAAGAACCTCAAACTCACCGCTGAAGGGACATCGGCGCACACGCACGTGATGACAGACGGAGTATATGCACGCATCGACCGTCCATTGCAGTCAGTTGTACAGAAAACACAGATACGGAGGCTTCAAAAGAAGAGCAAAGTGGTGTCGCGCGTTTCCTGGCGGTAGAAGAAGTGGGGGAATGGCAATTCATCGAAGAATGGCGTAAGTGTATTATATATATACGCCTGGGCACTGAGTCAAACAGAGCTTGGATGGCGTGTACAGGTACAGCTGCCCATGCAGCTTCAACACGATACCACCGTTCATCAAGACTAGTGACTGGCGTATTGTGGCGAGACAGTTGCTCGGCCACCATTGACCAGACGTTTTCAGTTGGTGAGAGATCTGGAGAATGTGCTGTTTCAATATAGTCGCTTCTCGGTGAAACAGAGAAATGCGAAATGGAACAGGAACCAAAAGGGAGCCAGGAAACACGGGTGTGACGGATAAAAAAAGTACAGCTTTGATAAAGATTATGTTAACGGATGGGGGATAATGGATGGCTGGCCGGGGTGGCCGAGCGGTTCTAGGCGCTACAGTCTGGAACCGCGTGACCACTACGGTCGCAGGTTCGGATCCTGCCTCTGCATGGATGTGTGTGATGTCCTTAGGTTACTTAGCGTTAAGTATTTATAAGTTCCAGGGGACTGTTGAGCTCAGAAGTTAAGTCCCATAGTGTTCAGAGCCATTTTGATAATGGATGCACGAAACACTAACATAGCCTGCCGGCGGTTATTATCTTGCTGAAATGTAAGCCCAGGATGGTTTGCCATCAAGATCGGTGCGTAGAATATCGTCGAAGTACCTCTGTGCTGTAAGGATGGCGCGGATGAGAACCAGAGTGGTCCTACTGCCAACTGTTACCCCGGACCACCACTCCTGGATTTCAGGCTGTATGGCAGCTGATATCCCACAGTTGTCCGAGACGTCTCCAGGCACGTTTTATGCCTGGAATCTCATTGACGGGAGTAGAATTGTCTTCAGCGATGAGTCCCGCTTCGAAATAACCACCAATGACCAGCCAAGACGTGGGGATGACCCGGACAGTTGTGGAATACCTGGCTGACTGTCACACACCATACGGCCCGACAGCCAGTAATGACGGTCTGGGGTGACATTTCATCTCGTAGCAGCACTTCTTTCGTTGCCATCCACGCCACCCTTCCAGCCTTACATGGCAAACCATCCTGGCCTTGTGTTTCAGAAAGATAATGGCCGTCCTCACAAGGCGAGAGTTTCTACCATAGCCAGCAAGGTCATCACATTTCTCCCCAATTTAGAACGTTTGCAGCATTATGGGCTGGGACCCCCAACCAGCTGTGGATTTTGACGGTCTGACGCACCAGTTGGACACAATATGGCATGATATCTCTCAGGGGACATCCAACAAGTCTATGATCAATGCCATGCCGGCCGAACAGCTTGCACAAGGACCAGAGCTGGACCAATGCACTATTGACTTGCTCAATTTATGCTCTTTCTCTGAAATAAATAACAGAATTTTTCTGAAACTCTTTTCATTTGTTTGTAGGTATATTTACTTCATATATATATATATATATATATATATATATATATATATATATATATATATATATATATATATATATACTGGCCATTAAAATTGCTACACCAAGAAGAAATGCAGATGATAAACGGGTATTTATTGGACAAATATATTATACTAGAACTGACAAGTGATTACGTTTTCACGCCATTTGGGTGCATAGATCGTGAGAAATCAGTTCCCAGAACAACCATCTCTGGCCGTAATAACGGCCTTGATACGCCTGGGCACTGAGTCAAACAGAGCTTGGATGGCGTGTACAGGTACAGCTGCCCATGCAGCTTCAACACGATACCACCGTTCATCAAGACTAGTGACTGGCGTATTGTGGCGAGACAGTTGCTCGGCCACCATTGACCAGACGTTTTCAGTTGGTGAGAGATCTGGAGAATGTGCTGGCTAGGGCAGCAGTCGAACATTTTCTGTATCCAGAAGGGCCCGCACAGGACCTGCAACAGGCATTATCTGGCTGAACTGTAGTGTTTCGCAGGGATCGAATGAAGGGTAGAACCACTGGTCGTAACACATCTGAAATGTAGCGTCCACTGTTCAAAGTGCCGTCAATACGAGCAAGAGGTGATGGAGACGTGTAACCAATGGCACCCCATACCGTCACGCCGGGTGATACGCCAGTATGGCGATGACGAGTACACGCTTCCAGTGTGCGTTTACCTCGATGTCGCCAAACACGGATGCGACCATCATGATGCTGTAAACAGAACCTGGATTCATCCGAAAAAATGACTTTTTGCCATTCGTGCACCCAGGTTCGTCGTTGAGTACACCATCACAGGCGCTCCTGCCTGTGATGCAGCGTTATGGGTAACCACAGCCACGGTCTCCGAGCTGACAGTCTATGCTGCTGCAAACGTCGTTGAACGTGTAGATGGTTGTTGTCTTGCAAAAGTCCCCATCTGTTGACTCATGGATGGAGACGTGGCTGCAGGATCCGTTACAAGCATGCGGATAAGATGCCTGTCATCTCGACTGCTAGTGATACGAGGCCGTTGGGATCCAGCACGACGTTTCGTATTACCCTCCTGAACCCACCGATTCCATGTTCTGCTAACAGTCATTGAATTTCGACCAACGCGAGCAGCAATGTCACGATACGATAAACCGCAATCGCGATAGGCTACAATCCGACCTTTATCAAAGTCGGAAACGTGATGGGTCGCATTTCTCCTCCTTACACGAGGCATCACAATCACGTTTCACCAGGCAACGCCGGTCAACTGCTGTTTGTGTATGAGATATCGGTTGTAAACTTGTCAGCACGTTGTAGGTGTCGCCACCGGCGCCAACCTTGTGTGACTGCTCTGAAAAGCTAATCATTTGCATATCACAGTATCTTCTTGCTGTCTGTTAACTTTCGCGTCTGTAGCACGTCATCTTCGTGGTGTAGCAATTTTAATGGCCAGTAGTGTATATATACGACGCACAACGAAGGAAATATTACAATGAGGACGAAATCTTCAAAACGATGAGAAGCAAGGTTCTCCGTGAAAACAAGAGTAGATAGTAATCCTGGGTGCCACCTTGTGGCTTTGAGGGGGTGTTCAAACGTTTCTCGCAAGGTCCAAACCATGTGACCAAATGCAGGTTGGTTGCTTGATTTGGAAGAGAGAGGACCATACAGCGAGGTCATCGGTCCCAGTGGATAAGGAAAGAAAGTCGGCCATACCCTTTCAAAGGAACGATACGGACATTTGCCTGAAGCGATTTAAGGAAATCAAGGAAAACCTAAATCAGGATGGGCGGACGCGGGTTTGAACAATCGTCCTCCCGAATTCGAGTCCATTGTTCTAAGCACTGCACCACCTCGCACCGTAGGTTAAAGGGTATTGAGACTGATTTAGTGAATCGTTGATTCGAGGTGGCAGCTTTCGGACTACAATATGACCTCTCATTTTCTGAAGTGTCTGGCAGTACATCATCAGATATTATTGACCCTTCTGTCCTTCAAAACCACTAAGAGCATGTACTTCCTGGATCCTAGGACCAAAAGTCTTATTCATAGTGTACACGTTAGTACAACATTCCTTAAACTCACAACAGGATTGAATTAATTTTCCTATGTTCACTTTCTGCCCATAAATGTGAATCAGTCGCATCGACTTTCACCAGAATTATACCAGTTTCATTTTCGAGTCGAATTAGACACGGAAGTTGTCACGTATCCATTTAAAACGATTTTCATGCGACGAGTAATAAGTACTAGTGTACACGTCACACCTACATACTATTATGCAAGACCTAGTCTATTACTGCAGACAGTCATATTTCAATACAACAGTATCTTATACTTGAGAAAAGCGTCGTAAGTTCCATACCTGTGAGATATGCCAAACGTTCTTTTGTAGTCCATTGACCACGCACAGCTTGAGAGAATTTCAAACTGTGTTTCAAATTCGTAAATCTGTAAACATGACAGAATTATATCACTGTTATGGTTTGAGGTATTGTAAACACTTCCGGAGGGAGACAATGTGTTGCCACAAGTGCCCATCCAATGGGAACGTGGTTTCCTTATATTTCTCGATGCTGTGGACGCAGTTCGAGACCTTAATTTAGGTCGAAACTTCACTCGGTATCTAGTCGGAGTTCTGAGAACGGACTGCAGCTTTCCTCGGCAGCCAGCATCTGTCGTAGCAGTGTCAACAAAGGACGCCTTCGAGAGCTGCAATGCGGGACCGCAAGCACCCTGTGGGTGTCAATATTGCGCGGGAACCGACAGCGCGCTGGCTCCGAACTACGAGGAACTGTCAGACTCATATTCGGACTGCTTGTGAAATATTGAGATCAAACTCTGAGACTCAAATTCCATAGATAAGTTGTGGTAACTGCAATTACTCTTTTTATATGAAGTTGGTTACCAAGCTATGTCTACTTCATTGCTTTCTCAGTGCGAATCACCCCATTACTTCACATCAGACATTATGTACCCATCATCTGATTCACTTACATTGTAGCTGTGGCAAACCACAAAAGAAAAACACTCCCTGTCTCCTTTTCCGTTGGTTCCGTACACCTCTTAAAGAAGCCATCCAGCACTCTGGGCACAATTAAATGTCCTATTGCTTTTAACAAAAAGCTCAAGTACTTCCTTCTTTAACACTTTCCTCTAAGACTGACACGTAGGCCTGTTGCCAGTTGTATCTGTTAAACAGTGAAGACAACGTTCCCAAATTTTCCCGGTTACCCTTCTTTCTCCTCTGGTTTCTCAATCAGTTACGACCTTTCTTTTTCCCTATCTTTCCACTTTCTCTTCATCCCTTGCCCCTTTCTCTCACCTCCATTGCTGTTACTGCTCATAGCTCGTATCCATCTCCCTGTAATTCATATTTTTCCTACCGCTCATTAACGTATGTAAACTGTGTTCTTTCTGCACTATTCTAATTTCTAAATTTTGTATTCTGAATTAGATAGTGTGCTTATCATGATTTTCGTAATATATGCAATGTAAAATATGTAGAATATCTGGTCAGATGCAAGACACGTCCTGATAGTCGTAATCTTCTTAAATCTATAAATAAATAAAAAAGTTGTTTCTTCATTACGGTCGAGTAAGTCTTTGTACTGTCGACAGGTAACATCTTTGTTTAGTTTACAATTTGTGGACGGAGTTGGAAAGAATTTGTGCGAAGTAATGGAGTGGATCGTACATAGGGAACAAAGTCAGGGACGTCTCTGCATTGTAACAATGTGAAACATAATTACTGGAATTCTATGAGGTGTAAATATAATTACAATGATGTTTTGTTTTGTATATGTTCATAGTGAAAATACGCAAAGGGGATTTTAAAAAGTGTTTATAGTGAAATGTACTCAGACTGGATCTTAAAAGTGTTTTTTTTTTTTTTCAGAAGTTTACAAATTAATCCGGTTTCATTTTTATGAAAGTGAACAAAGGCTCATTATTAACAGTACTGAAATCATAAATACATTACGACGAACTATCACTATCAGGAAAACATTTTGTTCTTAGAGACATCAAGACCTTGGTCTCCGCAGAGACCAAATACCAGGTGTTTAGAGACGTCGAGCGATCCAACATCAACAATAACCGTGCTTCAAGATAAGTATAATTTTTACTTCTCATTAGCGTAGAAAACAACATAGGCAGTGCCTATATACAGCGCTGGTTCCTAAATTGTAATACCATACATTTCTAAATCTGTTAATTCTGACAGAAAGGTCAAAAAACCAATTATGAGATTAGGTATTGTACCGTGGGAATGAAGATCTTAGGTGGTGGACAGGCAACTGTCGGTGGGGTTGTGATATACCTTGGATGAGCACATTCGGTGATGTAGTCCGTGGGCTGCACCCTCGTGTACAAGTGGCTCACCTGGAAGTGAGCTCCTTTTATTTGTTGTTTCTCATGGCTGAAATGTTGAGTAATCTGTGGTGTAATTCTCTTGCTTTTTGTCGACTGTCTTTTAGGTATGTGTGTGTGTGTGTGTGTGTGTGTGTGTGTGTGTCAATTCCTAAGAGACCAAACTGCGGATGTCATCGGTGCCTGAACTTACACACTACTTAAACTAACTTACGCTAAGGACAACACACACACTCATGCCCGAAGGAGTACTCAAACCACAGGTGGAAGGGTGGCACAGTCAGTGACATGGTATGTGTGACTGCGTGGCCACTCCACGCGGCTCTTCCAGGAGTCTAGTGCCTTGTAGGGTAAATACCAGATTATGAGCTGCCATCAGTTCTGCAATGAAGAAGGTTGTGTCCGCCGAGGGATAGGTTATTCTGCTTTGTTTGTATTTTGAGATGCATAGCATTCTTTTGTAGTATGATGACTCGCCTCGCTGCAGTGCTTTAAGATTTGAATATGTCAGGTGTCTTCATACAGATTATATACGGTTTGATGCAGTTGGTACAATCTTTGTGCTGAATAGTCTCTCAGAACTGTTCCTGCAAATAGTAGACTCAGTTTCTTTATCTCAGTGGTTTCCTTCATCGTTCTTACGACATTGTCTTCACTGTGCTTGGAAAATGCAAGGCCTGTCATCCACAGTGTAATTCCTACGTAATTGTAGCTTCTGAGTATTTGTAGCTCTTGTTACCCGTAGATGAATTTGTAATTGTTTGACAGGATTACTTCTTTACTGAATTTCACTACTTTCGCCTTATTCTTATTTGTAGGACCATTCTTCCAGGTTGATAGTGGCTTCTAGCACCGACTTCCTACTTTTTATTAGCAGGGCAATATCATCAGCAGACAGTCACGTTGTAAATTATTTACAGAAAAGATGACACTCGACATTTTGTTGACGGATGGGCTAAAGACGTTCACGGCTCGGTCTAAGGACGCTCACGCGTCCGACCCTGCCAGCGGAGCAAAATGTTTCCACGTTTTACTGTTTTTTGTGGGATACATACTGACATTTGTGAATCCACGCCGCCCTCCATATGCACGCAGCACATCGTAAGACTTCCGAGTCTGGTTTACAAACCGTTTGCAGCTTGACGTCAGTTATTCTCAAGGCCCTAAACAACAATACCAACAACAAAGTAAGCACGACCTTTCTGGAATTGGAGATACAAAATCTACCAGGAATCCTAAAGCTGTTTCAATACTAAATTAGCATAATACAGAAACAGGTGGTGTCTGGAAGCAAACAAACTTAAAATTTGAGAATTTAGGATAATAGTGTGAATGAATATACCTGCAAGTTTCATTTTCAACGCGGAAGAATCCTGGTATCTACTATGAAACCAATCAATGTGTTTACACATGGAGACGTCAGCTCAAAATATTCCTGATATTAATATAAGTACTGGGAGATTCAAAATTGCGACATAGTAGTGGATAATCAATGATTCAAAAATTAACTGCGGCATTAAAAGAGAAATTCACATTGAGGTACGAGATGCCTGGCATCATTGTCATTTATTTACTATTATTGAAGGAGGAGGCCGGCCGAAGTGGCCGTGCGGTTCTAGGCGCTGCAGTCTGGTACCGCGAGACCGCTACGGTCACAGGTTCGAATCCTGCCTCGGGCATGGATGTGTGTGATGTCCTTAGGTTAGTTAGGTTTAACTAGTTCTAAGTTCTAGGGGACTAATGACCTCAGAAGTTGAGTCCCATAGTGCTCAGAGCCTTTTGAACCATTTGAAGGAGAAGATTGGTGTTAGTATTAGGAGCGGCGTTCAATAAGTAAGGCAAAACATTTTTACAGGCCAATTTCGGTTGAAATAATACGTAATTTGTTGTAGAATATCGAGGAATATTCCCGCTTGAGTGCCTATAGCTTCATCAAGATCCGATAATGGTGACACTATATGTAGCCTTCGAACTGGCATCTGTAATGGAGCTACGTTCCAAGCTTAGAGCTGTAACAGAGCTTCTTGTGGCAGAAAACCAGAGCCTCGTAGAAATTCATAGGCACCTTGCAGAATGTCTACGGCGAGCTAGCAGTGAAAAAAAGCACAGTAAGTCGTTGGGCAATGCGGTGTCATCATCTCAACAAGGTCACGCAAACCTGTTCGATGTACCGCGTGGCGGACAGCCGAACGCAGGTGTAACTCTTCCATGTTGAAATGTGCGGACTATGTAATTGTGTGTGACGGACGGATCTCAATCAAACACCTCACTGCACAACTGTTGGCAGTACTGACACACAAGAGGAGCTCACAGAACTTCACTGGACTGTTCTTTCTCATTCACCCTGCTGCCCGTATCCAGCACCTTCTGACTTTCATCTGTTAGGCCCAATGAAGGATGCACTCCTCGGCAATCAGTACATGGATGATGGGGAGGTTACTGATGCTGCAGGACATTGGCTTTGACGTCAACAAGTAGACTGGTACCAAAGGGCATATAGGCCCTCCCTCTAAGGTGGCGTAAGGCCGTCACATTGAATGTGGATTATGACGAAAAATATCTTGTAGCCGAAATATTTGGGAATAATGTGGTGTATTGTAATCGTGAAAAAACCAACCCACATTTAGAGAAAAGTGTTGAATTACTTACTGAATACCCCTCATATTACGTTTTTGATTAATTAACGCTGCTTGTTGTTATATTAACCCATTTTCTAGCAACTACAAATGAATGAAAGTGCTAATACCCTGTTACAGACAAACTACGGACACTTTTAAATTTATGTAAGTAATCTATGAGGGTTGTCCAGAAAGTAAGTCCTGATCGGTTGCTAAATGGAAACCACAGTGAAAATCAGAAACTTTTTTTTTTTTTTTTTGTGCAGGAGTTAGCTACACTTTCCACATACTTCTCTACATAGTCACCGTTCCGACTTAGACATTTTGTTGGAGCGTTATAGCAAAATTCCAACACCATCGTCATAGAAGGCAGCCACCTGTGCTTTCTGATAATTGTCTACGCTGATGTATAGCGCATAGCCTGCAACCAAGTGTTGTCTTCGTATCCAGCGTTTCATGTGAACAGAAATGATACTCAGCCAATTAGGGCTGTGTTGTGGGTGATCGAACACTTCCCATCGAAGGGGGCGCAGGAGCGTCTTCACTGCCACTGCAGAGTGCGGCTGAGAATTGCCATGAAGAAGGAAGTGCGTGGCAGTTGTGTTAGGTGGGCTGCATTCATTAAGGCGAAGCCTCTCAGCGGCCACTCCTACGTGGCGGGAGACATCGTTGTCCTAGGCACCTTTACCAGCTCATAGTGCACTCAGAACTGAAAAGAGCGTCTTGATGCGATCGACGGTCATACTAGAGACACTACCCAACACGTCTGTGCAAAGCTTCAACGGGTTTTCATTGTGGTGTCCATTTCGCGACCGATCGGAACTTACTTAATGGACAACCCTCGTATAACACTTCTTTACACAGCCTACTAACTCGTTTAAGGTGTCAAGTGTTGATGAGAAATGTGACTACATAGGATGTAAGTATTTGGTAAAAGCATTGTTTCTTTGCATTTCTGAGAAATTTTCATGTCGTTACAGGAAAACAATTTTAGTAATTATTGTTTCCTTTTCTCTATAATTTTGGGGCGTACGCCATATCACCGTTTCGTTTAGCTCGACGCACGAAGCAGTTTCATAAGGAAGCAATCAAAATATAAACTAAATAATGTTATCAGTCCAAGGGACCAGATTAGAAACGCTAAACGTTGGGTACGACATTAAGTTGGTATAGTTAATATAGTTGATAACCTGTGGACAAGGAGGCATTTCCGCTTCCTTCCCATAAGAGCTTCAAATCGAAAAACCGTGATAAAGAAATTGAATGAGGAGGTTGGTGGATAGCGGTTCCAAGAGCCTCTGCAAACGTTCGAATGCGTCTGAAGGGATTACTTTCTCTTCCTTTGGCGCTGTTCTCGCAACTCAAAGCCGTCCATAGGGAGAGATAACGGCTTACGCTGAATCTTGTCTCTCCTTTGCAATCGCTGCTTAGCTCTCCAGTAGCTCTTCAGCCCTCTGGTCCAAAGCAGCAGTATTTCCTCGCATTCGCTAATAAAGAAACACTTTTCAACTAGTAAAGGTTTCCTCAGGGACAGAACAGCAGGAATTTTACTTCGCAAATAGACTCCTATAGGGTCTCTCCTTCTTCAGCTTTCCGTTATGTGATGTGAAATGCTTCGAACGAAAGAAACTAGTGATCCACTTTCGCCTCTGTTTTCTGAAAATCAGTTTAAAGTGCTCAGTTGGCGATATTGTTTGCGTCAGTGGTGGATGAAACGTGACTCAATTGACTGATTATACAGGGTGAGTCACCTAACGTTACCGCTGGATATATTTCGTAAACCACATCAAATACTGACGAACCGATTCCACAGATCGAACGTGAGGAGAGGGGCTAGTGTAATTGTCTAATACAAACCATACAAAAATGCACGGAAGTATGTTTTTTAACACAAACCTACGTTTTTTAAACGGAACCACGTTAGTTTTGTTAGCACATGTGAACATATTGTAAGAGGTCTGAGCAGATGTAATTTGATGCGAGAGGTCCGAGTAGATGTAATTTCGATGTATTGCTCATGCGCTGCCTGCGATATGCAAGGCAAAAGAAAATCGCTGACCAGAGATCAGTGTTGACTCAGTACGAACTGTGTAGCTGTAGCAGTAAGTTGTTGCTAGTCTGCGCTAGTCTGCGCTTGCATGGAGTCTGCTCTGGTCTGGTCTGGTGTATCGTGTTGGCTGGCCGGTCGCGGTGCAGCGATGCCGGAGCCTGAGTATTATTGTATAAGGTATAAAGCAGCCTCGCGCATACCTAGTAATGTTATGTGAACTCCCATGTAAATCTTTTAAAAATGTCCTAACAATAATCTTTGTCATATAAAGTAATTTCCAACAAGCATTCATTTCAATTTAAAGAATTTACTAGTTTCTTCAATCCATGATCATTCCTATTGTTGCAAAAGAAAAATCAGTTGCTTCCTTTCATAAATGACAAATCTATCGGGCAGCATTACACAGAGCTGTGCCGGAAAAAGTTATTGTAAGAGGAGATAAAAAAATGGTTCAAATGGCTCTGAGCACTATGGGACTCAACATCTTAGGTCATAAGTCCCCTAGAACTTAGAACTACTTAAACCTAACTAACCTAAGGACATCACACACACCCATGCCCGAGGCAGGATTCGAACCTGCGACCGTAGCAGTCCCGCGGTTCCAGACTGCAACGCCAGAACCGCTCGGCCACCGCGGCCGGCAAGAGGAGATAGTTGGCGACTTTATTGAGGTAAGAATTTTTACTTTTTTATTCAGAATGATCTTACAGGGCCATGACGCAGCACTGCTGTCGTCCAAAATTTACCGCGTTACTGAGTTTATTCTTTATTACGAGGTTTAGGAATATTTCTGTTTCGAGCTTGGGAAACAAATTTTGTGTGGAGGTTAAATGTGAATGAATTTCTGTAGGGAGGTTATAAATGGAAACCAATTTTGTTCTGAGGCTACACAAAAAATAGAATCACTATCCATAATATTTATTTTTATTATATTTCTTGTGCGGAGGTTACACTTGGCGACAATCGGCCAGGATCGTATTTCTTTGTGAATCTCTGAGAAGTAGCCATATATCTGCTCTTATTTACTTAAATGTAGTTTGCATCTGGCGCAACGCATTTACTAATTTGTCAATCTTTCTTTCACAGATCATCGGCAAGTTATTGCTCTTTGTTGTAATTGTTTGTTCCATTTTTGCTTTGTCCTTGTTTCATTTTTGTGCTTAATTTTGATTTGTGAAAAATGCCGCGAAAATCTGTTAACAGTACATTGCGATGTGCAATGAATGAAATTGCCGACTCGATTAATTTGAGCGATAAAACCTGCGACACTCAGTGTAATAGCGATAATCCTCCATTAACAGACAATCAGTGCATACCGATCATGAGCAAACAAATGCAATTATGTGCATAGTAAATGTAACAACTGATGACGCGGCACGTTCCATTACAATGAACGCTGCCCAGCTTGACACACCCGATTTGCAAAATTTACATAAGAACAGATAATTGTTTCTAACGAAAATGAACAATGTAGTCAAAATACGTCAGATTTATTTGATTCGGAGGTAGTGACTAACAATGCACATTCGATTAGCAAACATTTTGAAGAATCAGAGGATGACCTAATGGTTACACAAAACGTGACAAATGCACATACACCATCACACAGCACAGAAAATACAGCAGCTAATTTTGGCATGGATCAAGTTATCGCATTATTACTACAACTCAACGAAAAATTCGACAACCATTACAAACAACTTAATGAAAATCTCAAACAACAAATTAATGAAAGTTTCAAACAGCGGAATGAAATACCAGATAACCATTTCAAACAACTTAATGAAAAATACGACAACCTTAACGAACAGAACAAACAACTTAATGAACAGATTACAGCTGTTACCATGCAACGTCATGATACTAAAGAACAATTACGTGAGGAAAGTAAGGCTTGTGCTAGGAATAGTAGTGAAGAGTTACGTGATACACGTGTAGCCACAACAAAATTACTTAGAGATGAAATTAGTGCAGTCACTGAACAATGTTCTGAAAAAGCAACACAGTTACGCAACAAGTTTAAATTAATGTCAGCAGAAGTTTCACGCACTCTGGATACAGAAGTCGATAAGATATTTGAACAAAAGATCGGCCAAATTGACGGACGTTTTAAAGTGACAGAAATGAAAAATGTTTCAGTCACTAACACGTCACAGCATACGCCACATTCCGAACATTTGTCACACTCACAGAGCCAGTGTAACTTATGTAATTTAGAGAGTGTACGTGTCTTAGATTCAGAACAGTCACAGACAAACAGATTGTTACACAAACCTGAACCTGCTCAGTCGTGTAGAGACGATAATTTTGATAATAAGCACTCTCTATTGATGAGAAAATTTAAAGTATTTAAAAATGACAGAACACAGGTACACGCTTTGGACTGGATAAGACAATTTGTTTTTGAATTTTCACCGCCATTGCCTGTAACGCAGAAACTAAAATTTATTTGCAGCGCGTAATAGATCTCAGGGGATTCATTACACTTTGATGAATATGTCCTGTAGCGTGCACAGGGCCCCGATCCGTAGTAGTGCTATTTCATCTTTAGTTTTCTGCACTGCGGCCTTCTCTTCTACTATCCTTTATATCTATCAAAACAACTCTTCAACTATCGATCTATCTAGGGTTACATATGAGTAAAGAAAACCACATATGACAAGTTTTACCGAAAGTGACAATTTTCATTAGACACTCCAGAACTACCAGCGTAATTTTTAATATCAAACAAAATTTTAATTATCAGTATCGTCAAAATTATCAGCAACAGGAACCACATTTTGGTAACAATAGAGGTTTTTCCCAACAACAGCAGGAAAACCAACCGGTTAGCTTACCAAACCAACAATGCAGTCTGAAAGGTCAACCAAGCTTTAATGTTTCGCCGCCTACACGTATAGCGACGGCTCCGCCAAATAGTAACGCACAGCAACAAGGAAATCAGTACGTGCAGAAAACACACCATTTCAACTCATATCGCAATGCACCGTATAGAAATGACTATCATGACAGATGTAAAAGTAATGAGCACAATTTTCAGCGTACGTTTAATAACAGTCGGTCTTACCAGCAGCAAAATCATCCGCAACAACAGAGTATCATGAATGAACCAGACAGTAGGTATCATCCCGAACGTAATACGTCAGGACGAAATAACAGAACAGTTCAAATAGTCGAAAAGCCACAGCATCCTCCCGCAAATAATAGCACGTCGGATAGAATTTGACTAGATACAGTACAGGTTGCATCTTCCAGCAACGTAAGCAATACTTTTGACACAGAGAATTTTGTTCACGAAAATGTTATTACTTTTGACGACATCCGAGACACTCTTTTGCAGGAGAGACCAGTTATTCAAAAAACCATTTCCCACCCTGTCATTGTGGTAAAGATTGGATCATCCAAATTTTCAGCAGTTATCGATTCTAGATCACCTATGTCAGTTATAAATGAGGAAACTTTCAACGAATGTAACAAAGAGAATACCTATCCTACGCTACCATTAGGCAAAATTAAAGTAAAACGAGCAGTATCTGGTAAAGGAGTAGACGTAAAATTACAGACACATTAATCATTTTGTATTGCAGGTCATACATTTCACTCAAATTTTTGGATTGTTCCCTTATTGACAACAGACGTTATTTTAGGTACGAATTTTCTGGTACAACACGACGCAATTATTGACTTTCAAAATTCCTATTTAATGTTAAAGGATGAAAAAGTACAACTGGCTTTAGAATTTCAGCACTCTTTATCTGCAGAAGAACAAACAATTAATTGTAGAGAGGTCATTTCCGCATCACGTAACGTAGAGTGTCATTCCACATTGTTCACAGATACGTATGTACACAACTACAATACACCAGACGAAGCCGACTATGACGTTATACAGATGATTTCTGATAAAGTTAAACAGAGCAGTGCAAATACAGACGACGAACGCACGCAACTACGCAAAATTCTTTTACGGCAAGCTCCAGTTTTTGAGAACGTCCCTGGTACTATGTCCGGTTTTATGTATGAATTTCAAGTTAAACAGCACGACACATTAAAAGCCAAACATTATCCCATTCCGTATATTCACAGAGAACAAGTTAAGAAAGAATTGCAAGCTATGCTTGACCAAGGAATTATTGAACCGGCAGTTAGTCCGTACATAAACACACTCCATGTTGTTAAGAAAAAGGATGGTTCACTTCGTCTCGTACTTGATTCGCGTCACATCAACGACATTATTATTAATGAGCCAGATCGCCCACAGACACTAGAAGAACTTCTACAGAAATTTCATGGTACTGCTATTTATTCCACATTAGATTTGAAACCTGAATTTTGGCAAATTCAGCTCCATCCGGACTGCAGAAAGTACACGGCTTTTGTCTGTTTTGGTGACTGTTGTCAATTTTGTAAATTACCGTTCGGTTTAACTATTTCTTCAGCAGCATTTATTCGCGGGTTGAATACTATACTTCTGACAGAATTAAAAGACAGAATCACAACGTATGTAGACGACATTCTTATTGCAGAAGCTAACTGGTCTGAACACAATCTGATTCTTGAACAACTGTTATGAACTTTACGTGCACAAGGACTCACAGTAAATCTCACTTTGGCAAGACTTCTATAAAATTTCTTGGACATGTAATTTCAGCAGAAGGCATTGCGCCTGACCCGGAAAAACTTCAAGCTTTACGTGACATTATTATTCCTACGACGAAGAAACAACTACGCAGCTTTTTGGGTTTAATTAACTTTTTTCGTAAATTTATTCATTACTCTGCTTTAGACACCCCTAGATTATGTCAATTGACGGGTAAAAACACTATTTGGTCCTGGGATAGCCAAGCACATTCTGTATTTGTGAATCTGAAAGAAGCTTTGTTGAATGCACCACTCTTACCACATCCAGAGCTTACTATAAATTTTTCCATTGCCACCGACAGTTCTAACACCGCTTTAGGCGTACACATTTTTCAGGAAATTGAACAAGATGGTTGTACAGAAATTAAAAACATCATCTTTGCGAGTCGCATTCTGTCACCTGCTGAACGCAATTATTCTGTTACAGAACTTGAAACATTATGTGTTGTATGGGCATTTACGGGATTTAGGCATTTTCTTTATGGAAGACACACTACCGTTTACACAGATCATAGAGCTATACAGTTTTTACTTTCGGCTAAATTTACACACGACAGATTAAGAAAATGGAAACTTCATTTACAAGAATTTAATTTTACAATTGTTCACATTCCCGGTATACAAAATATTGTAGCAGACGCACTATCCCGTTCTCTTAGCAACAATCAGCAAGACATCCCAACCAACTCCTGCAAAGCAAATTTCATCGTCATGTATATTCAACAAGTTGCATTTGAAAATTTCATTTCGTCGTCATTACGAGATATAGCACAAGAGCAGAGTAATAACAACGTATGGAAAGAAATTAAACACCTTTGGCAAGATAGGAATAATGTTACCATCAGAAACCATTACACTGTACGCAATAACATTCTGTTTCGCCGCTCTCACCCTGACAGCAACAACTAGTTACTATGCATTCCTGACGAGCTTGTTAACAAATTAAGTTGGTATACTCATTTAAGTTACGCACATTACGGAGCCAGAAAACGTTTCTTATACTGAGACAAAACTGTTATTTTGCCAATATGGAGAAACGTATTCGACGAGTTTTAGCATCATGTAAAATCTGCCAGAAAGCTAAGTCAGAAATGACTTCACATATTCCTCCATTACATCCCATTGTACCTGTTAAATTGAGACACATGGCCGCTGTACACATTTTTGGTCCGATTCCCAGAACTAATAGAGGATTTTGCTACATCTTTATCGCTGTTGAACTCACTTCGAAATTAGTTCACTTCACTCCGTTACGCAAAGCTACTGCTAAATCTGTTTCGAAAGCATTTATAAAACATTTTCTATTTCATGCAGAACATGTATTGAAAGTAATTTCCGACAATAGATCACAGTTTCGCTCTGATATGTTACACGTATGTTACAAGCAAGAAACATTTTTCCGATTTATATATCCAAGTATCACGCTTCTTCGAACCCTTGTGAACGACTAATGAAAGAAATTGGTAAACTGTTTAGAATATACTGCCATAAAAGACATATTGATTGGGACACACACATACTCTTATTCCAGGATGTAATTAATTCCATACCAAATGAATCTACTACGCTATCTCCGACTGTTATACTGAAAAATGTTGAACCACCTAACAAAATTAAAGAATTAATATCCTTTCCTACATCTCGTCGACTACGACACCATGAAATAATTGACATTGCACTGAACAACATTAAACGTGCCGCAGAGCGCCGGAGAAGGCAGCAAAAACTGGTTTGTACACGCCGTGACTTTCACATTGGACAGAAGATATTAGTACGTACACACTATCTATCCAACAGAGGAAAGAATAGATGCAGTAAATTTGAGCTTCTATACGCAGGTCCATATCGAATTCGCAGCAATCCTCACCCCAATGTAGTACACGTCGAAACTTTGAGAACCAGAAAAAGCAAAGGCAATCACCATGTCTCCAATATTAAACCCTTTATTGAATGAACATACTTTATGATTTATTACACTGTAATGCCATTTCCTGATTTTTATATGACCAATGATGCAATTATATTTATGTGACAACTTACTGACGATTATCACATTTTTTCTTGGCAAGTGCCCGGCAAGGTAAGGTTAGCAGGTCGCTTTTTTGTCGTTACACATCAGACCGTGCACATTTTTCCAGATAAACTTACATATTTTATGACCAATTATGCAATTCTATCTAGTGACATATTAATTTTATCAAATTCTTTCTCCATTAAAGTCTTCAACTCTCGCCTCTATCAACTACACAACATACAAGCTGAACACAAAGAAAGTAATTTCTTGTCGTTATATATCAGACCGTGCACATTTTCCATTTTTCATGTATGTATGATTGTTTTCCTGTTTTGTTTGTATGCACTACGAAACCTTCAAGCTATAACAAACACCAGTTGAGTTTGACATTTTGCCTTATGATATCTCAACATCGTGACTATTTTACATTTTTTTTGCTACTACATTATGATACTCTGTGTACATTTTTGCACCTGAATACTGTCTATGTTTTTGACATAATACGTTTTCTGTCATGCTATGTTGTACGCTTAATTATATCACTAGAAACCAGTTTTTATTTAATGGGTATATGATTTAAATGCAAGATATTAATCCTTATTCATCATTTTCAGAAAGCAATAACGTGTAAAAGAAATAAATTAAACAAACCACAGTGGATTACTATGAAATGGGAATTTCACCTTCGGAATGAACGAAAGAAGATGCAATACCTCGTCATGAAGAGTAAATGGATCTGAACTAACAAGCATTAACAAGAATATACTATACACATCGTATGATAGCAGTCTTAACTAATTATTTTTCTTTCAGAATACGAGGCGATTGATGCAGGCTGTCAGACAGAACTACACATCTTAGTTTTAGTGATGAAATTTGCTAGAAATAAGAAACTCTATACTATGAATAGATGTATGAAGTAAATGGTGATATTAATAATGAAGCGTCTTTTTTGCAGGTGATAATGAATGATGATGAATAGTTATATGAAGAATATGCTAATATGAATAATGATGTTTTTCTTTGCAGGTGATGATAGTAATGAAGTTATGGTGATATGAATGATGAAGTTTTTCTTTGCAGGTGTTGATAGTGAAAAATTTTATATTCCCACTTAACACACCACTTTTAAGTTTTTCTTTGCAGATGAGAATAATGATGAAGTTTATATATTTACTGTTAGTTAAGAAATGCTATGTAGTTATTTAAGTATTTGTTGCAGTTCGTTATGACAGTATGTCTTATGTTGCATGGTATAATGACTGAATGTTTTGGAAAGGACAGCTAGAGTACATACACAATTGACTACACGTTTCATTACCTGTTAATTCGAAGTTCACTACTTTTCAGCATAATATGCGTTTCTTCTTTCCGCTTAATAATCCATTTTGTACTTTTCCAGGAGAACCTATTCATGAAATTAATGTGCTATAAGCAGTTAGTCATTACACCTGTTCTAGTACTTGCACTTTTCTTCCCATTTGTGTGTGTTATTCATGAATGTGATCACATATACTCCACTTGTTTCATAACCTTGCTACAGCTGACTCATGACGAATGACGTTACTAATAGTTATTTGCAGCAATAAGTCAAAAGCAAATATTTTCATGCCCCAGCAATTAATTATCGATCCCAACGCAATGCATTGCTAGCACACAAAAAATGTATTACCAGTCCCAAATAATGCTACCAGTTTAAGAGAGTTCAAAATAATACTGAGTAATGTTTTCTAACCACAGACCTTGAGTAATAATTACAGTGTGTTACATTTTAAATATGTCCTATGTCGCTTGAATGATGAGTTCTGCATAATAGTGAATGATATTTTGTAATAATGCATAAATACTACGCCAATAATTACTGTAAATAATATTTTTGTTATACTCTATAAATGCTATGCCAATAATTAACTGTCATTTTGAATGATGACTTCTGAATAATACTGAACAATGTTTTATAAAACTATATGAATACTTTGCAACTGGCCAATGAGTGCCAATCATTGCCGCAATCAGATGAGTTATGAATAGTGTTTTGTAATATTCAATACTTGCTATATGTTTAGGAACTGGCCAATGAATGCCACTGTTTCTTATATTTTAAATTTGTATTATGTCACTTACATGCTATTATATATGAATACCAGTAGCTTGATGCTACACTCATTAGCTCCTGTTTTGAATGATGACTTCTGATGGTTTGTAACTGGCCAATGAGTGCCAATAATTATTTTAAATATGTCGTATGTCACTTGAATAACGAAAAATGTTTTGTAATATTCATTACTTGCTATATGTTTAGTAACAGGCCAATGAATGCCACTGTTTCTTATATTTTAGATTTGTATTATGTCACATACAAGCTATTATATATGAATACCGGCAGCTTGATGCTACATTCATTAGCTCCTGTTTTGAATGATGACTTCTGATGGTTTGTAACTGGCCACTGAGTGCCAATGATTACTATCACTAGATGAATTATGTAAATGGTATGCATTAATTAACTCTTGCTTTGAATGATCGCTTTTGAATAATGCATAAAAATGGTTTAGACTAGTGTAATTCTCAATGATGACTAGCATAAGACTTAATGTCCTTCACCGGAAATTACTGCAATATCCGTTTGTCCTGTCTATCCTTATGATCATGGAGCACTATATTTGGTTTCTGCACTAATTCTACGTTGGTGAAAGAGTGTGGTGTTGACACATCATGGTGTCCACCACCTTGAACAATGGAGATGTTATTATGGTCCCACTGTTTGGTGTACCTAATGTACTACCAAAATGATAACATTGAATATTAATACGAAATTTCAGTGTCTTGGCTACACTGATTCATACTTCACGGAAGAGAACTTCAGATTGTCTCACTTGGTGTTGTGCTTCTGTAGAAAGATACGGACTTTCAGTGCAGCTACGTGCAACCAACTGTGCTACAACCATGATGCAATCCTTCCCTTTCCTATCCTAGTTCTTGTAAAATGGTAAAAAAATACTACAGTGCGTGTGCACTTTATGTCATTTGTTAATATGATTTGTACTCATTGCGTATCCTAGTTCTTGTAAAATGGTAGAAATATATACAGTGCGTGTGCGCTTTATGTCATTTGTTAATATGATTTGTACCCATTGCGTATACATTTTGTCATTGCTTGATATGTTCTGTACTACAGTGTGTATGCACTTTATGTCATTTGTTAATATGATTTGTACTCATTGCCTATCCTAGTTCTTGTAAAATGGTAAAAAGGTATACAGTGCGTGTGCACTTTATGTCATTTGTTAATATGTTTTGTACTCATTGCGCATACATTTTGTGATTTCTTGATATGTTCTGTACTCAGTGCATGTGCACTCTATTTTATTTCATGTTCTGCACTTATATATATATATATATATATATATATATGTATATACTCTGTGACTGTAAACTTAGTTAATTAAGAAAAATTTGTTGCTCATGGCAAGTCCAATTGACTCACCATCGCTGCCAAATTTTTGCCCCCCCCCCAGTGGAGGGTTATGTAAGAGGTCCGAGCAGATATAATTTTATGCGAGAGGTCCGAGCAGATGTGATTTCGATGTGTTGCTCATGCGCTGCCTGCGATATGCCAGGTATAAGGGAATCGCTGACCAGAGAGCAGTGTTGACTCAGTACGAACTGTGTAGCTGTAGCAGTAAGTTGTTGCTAGTCTGCGCTAGTCTGCGCTAGTCTGCGCTTGCGAGGAGTCTGCTCTGGTCTGGTCTGGTGTATCGTGTTGGCTGGCCAGTCGCGGTGCAGCGATGCTGGAGCCTGAGTATTATTGTATAAGGTAAAAAGCAGCCTCGCATATATCTAGTAATGTTATGTAAACTCCCATGTAAATCTTTTAAAAATGTCCTAATAATAATCTTTGTCATATAAAGTAATTTCCAACAAGCATTCATTTCAATTTAAAGAATTTACTAGTTTCTCCAATCCATGATCATTCCGATTGTTGCAAAAGAAAAATCAGTTGCTTCCTTTCATAAATGACAAATCTATCGGGCAGCATTACACAGAGCTGTGCCGGAAAAAGTTATTGTAAGAGGAGATAATTGGCGACTTTATTGAGGTAAGAATTTTTGCTTTTTTATTCAGAATGATCTTACAGGGCCGTGACGCAGCACTGCTGTCGTCCAAAATTTACCAGGTTACTGAATTTATTTTTTATTACGAGGTTTAGGAATTTTTCTGTTTCGAGCTTGCATTAAATGGGAAACAAATTTTGTGTGGAGGTTATATGTGAATGAATTTCTGTAGGGAGGCTATAAGTGGGACCCAATTTTGTTCTGAAGTTACACAAAAATAGAATCACTATCCATAATATTTATTTTTATTATTATTTTTTGTGCGGATGTTACAATATAAACAAATACGTAATCAGTGCCGATTGTTGCATTGTAAAATGTTATTACATCCGGAGATATTGTAACCTAAAGTTGACGCTTGAAACCTCCGACGTTCAGTTGCGTGTTGTAACAAACACGGGCCACGGTCGGCGAGCAGCATCTGCAGGAACATGTTTACGATGACGACCGTGTTTACGAGTGTGGCTGTAGTGCACTGTTGTGGTTTGGTCTAGCTGTCGCAGTGTCCGCATGTAGCGCTTGCTGCTATTGTTATTCTGCATTCGTCTCCGCACGCAGTCCAACTGTAGTTCACCGTGTTACCAGACGTCTGTGATAGTGTAGGGTTATAGGATCTGTGACCATGGTGTATTCGAACTCTGAAAAGGCGGAGATGATACTCATCTAAGGCGAGTGACGACGAAATGCAGCTGAAGCCTGCAGGGTGTATGCAGAACGGTACCCGGACTGAGAGCATCCAACGTGCCGCACATTGCAAAGCATCTACCGCCAACTGTATGCAACAGGTATGGTCGTAGCACGCAAACGGGTCCGTAACAGGCCCGTCACAGGAGAAGCGGGTGCAGTTGGTGTGTTAGCTGCTGTTGCCATGAACCCACACATGAGTACACGGGACATTGCGAGAGCCGGTGGACTGAGTCAAAGTAGTGTCATGCGCATACTGCATCGTCACCGCTTTCACCCGTTTCATGTGTCGCTACATCAGCAATTACATGGTGATGACTTTAATCATCGAGTGCAATTCTGTCAATGGGCATTAACAGAGAATGCGTTGCAGTTCTACCTGTTTACCGATGAAGCGGGTTTTACAAATCACGGGGCAGTGAATCTACGGAACATGCATTACTGGTCCGTGAACAATCCTCGCTGGCTCAGACAGGTAGAGCGACAACGACCGTGGACTGTAAATGTATGGTGCGGAATAATTGGCGGCCATCTCATTGGTCCTCACTTCATTGCAGGGGCCCAAACAGCTGCAACATAAATCGCGTTTCTACAGAATGATCTGCCAACGTTGCTCGAAAATGTCCCACTGGAAACGCGTCGACGTATGTGGTATCAGCATGATGGTGCACCTGCACATTCCGTAATTAACACTGGGCTGACCCTTGACAGGATGTTCGACGGGCGTTTCATAGGACGTGGAGGACGCATAAATTGGCCAGGCCGTTCTCCTGATCTTACACCTCTGGACTCCTTTCTGTGGGGTACGTTCAAAGAGAATGTGTACCGTGATGTGCCTACAACCCCAGAGGATATGAAATAACGTATTTTGGCAGCCTGCGGCGACATTACACCAGATGTACTGCGGCGTGTACGACATTCATTACGCAAGAGATTGCAATTGTGTGCACCAAATGATGGCCACCACATTGAACATCTATTGGCCTCACATATCGGGACACACTCTATTCCACTCCGTAATTGAAAACGGAAACCACGTGTGTACGTGTACTTCACCCCTCATGTAATGTGCATGTGCGTCAGTGAAAAAGACCAATAAAAAGGTGTTAGCATGTGGACGTAATGTGCTGTTCCAGTCTCTTCTGTACCTAAGGTCCATCACCGTTCCCTTTGGATCCCTACGTAATTCGGTGCTCTTCGATACACGCGATCGAACAGCGGCGAAGTGGTACTCAAGCGTCAACTTTAGGTTACAATATCTCCGGATGTAATTAACATTTTACAATGCAACAAACGGCACTGATTACGTATTTGTTTATACGTGCAGATGTGCTAACTAAACTAACGGGGTTCCATTAAAAATACGTAGGTTTGAGTTAAAAAACATACTTCCGTGCATTTTTTTATGGTTTGTATTAACCAATTACACTAGCCCCTCTCCTCACGTTCGGTCTGTGGAATCGATTCGTCAGCATTTGATGTGGTTTACGAAATATATCCAGCGGTAATGTTAGGTGACTCACCCTGTATACTTTAAGTCCGTGTTTAACCAGGGGAGAGTAGGTTGTTTAAGCCTGTAATGATAACGAAATATCTAAATCTTCCGTATCAGAAAGGCTAGCTCAGTTCCCCTCGTTTTTTTGTATAGTTCTTAGCGAATTAAATTAATCTGTAAGTTTTCATGATTCATCTATACACTTAACTTCCAATATTAGTTCATTTAGTATATATGAGGAATTACTGAAATGTCCGGGACTTATAGTGGAAACAGCTTATAACTGAAGTCACTTTTTCTCTGAAACTTACGTGATTGTTCTCGTGCTCCAACCTAATGTCTACTCCAGACAGCTTATTTTACATTGCATGAATGACGAAGCAATAGTGGTGGCGCTTAGTCACCATTGCTGATCTGTTTTTACACCTAGTACGGAACGAAAACGTAAAAATCAGTATCTCAATAAAGTGAGCAAAGACCAGTACTAAAAATCGCAGTGAGGGAGATTATCAAATATTAAACGAAATCCATAATTTTTGGTGGAGTTTTGGCTACCTTGCCTTGAGGAACTTACGCACAACAGATTTCACACTTCTCATTTTATACAGAGTGTCCCAGAACTGATGGTCAGTATTCAGAGATAAGGCACGAACGATTGTCTGAAGCAAAAATCTTCATATGGGCACATGGCCTTGACCAAATCGTTTCCAAGACAGAATTCATTTAATGTATACCATTATTTATTTTTTGTATTATTCAATACCTTGTCACACTTACACATGTCCACATGTACAACGGTTTGTAAACATTACAATGTGTGGTTTATCAAATGTTGTTCATGCTGTTGTCTTCAGTCCGAAGACTGGTTTGATGCAGCTCTCATTGCTACTCTATCCTGTGCACGGCTCTTCATCTGCGAATAACTACTGCTACCTATATCTTTCTGAATCTCCTTGCTGTATTAATCTCTTGGTCTCCCTCAACGATTTTTACTCCCCCCACCCCCCACCCTCTCCCCGCACTTCCCTCCAGTGTTAAACTGGTGATTCCTTGATGCCTCAGAATGTGTCCTACCAACCGTTCCGTTCTTCTACTCGGGGTATGTGACAAATTTGTTTCCTCCCCTTTACTGTTCAGTTCGCCCTCATTACTTCCATAGTCTACCCATCTAATCTTCAGTATTCTTTTGTAGCACCACATTTCAGAGGATTCTATTCTCTTTTTGTCTGAACTGTTTTTTTTTTGTCCATGTTTCACTTTCAGACATAGCTACGCTACATACAAATACTTTCAGAAAATGCTTCCTGACATTTAAATCTACACTCAACATTAATAAATTTCTCTTTTACAGAAACGCTTTTCTTGCCTTTGCCAGTCTACATTTCCTATCCTCTTTACTATGGCCATCATTAGTTATTTTGCTGATCAAATAGCAAAACTCATCTCCTACTTTAAGTATCTTACTTCTGAATCTAAATCCAACATCATTACTTCATTTAATTTAACCAAATTCCATCATCTCGTTTTGCTTTTGTTGATGTTAGTCTTATAGCCTCCTTTAAAGCCAATTCCGGTCAACTACTCTTCCAAATCCATAGCTGTCTCTGACAGAATTACAATGTCATAGGCAAGCCTCAAAGTTTTCATTTCTTTTCCATTTACTTTAATTCCTATCCAAATTTTTCTTTTTGTTTCCTTTACCGGTTGTTCAATGTGCAGATTTAATAACGTCGGGGATAGGTTACAAACCCTTCTCACTCCCTTCTCAACCACTGCTTTCATTTCATGCCCCCCGATACTTTAACCGCCACCTGGTTTCTGTACAAATTGTAAAAGCCCTTCGCTCCCTGTATTTTACCGCTGCTACTCTCAGATTTTCAAAGAGAGCATTCTAGCGAGCACTATCAAAACCTTTTCTAGATTTACAAATGATAAAACGTAAGTTTGCCTTTCCTTAAACTATCTTCTCTAAGAAGTCGTAGGGTCTGTATTGGCTCGCATGGTGCTACATTTCTCTGGAAGACAAATTAATCTTCCCTGAGGTCGGCTTCTACCAGTTTTTCCAATCCTCTGTGAAGAATTCGTGTTAGTATTTTGCATCCATCAATTATTAAACTAGTAGTTCGTTAATATTCACACCTGGCAGCACCTCCTTTCATTGTATGTGGAATTATTAAATTATTCTTGGAGTGTGAGTGTATTTCATCGGTCTCATACACCTTGAAGAGTTTTGTCATGGTGGGCTCTCCCAAGGCTGTTAGTAGTACTAACAGAATATTGTCTACTCTCGGGGCCTTGTTTAGACTTACGTCTTTCAGTACTCTATCCAATTCTTCGCGTAGTATCATATCTTCCATCTCTTCTTCATATTGTCCTATTGTATATCTAAAGGATTCACTAGCTGCGACATAGTGGTGAATGTAAACAATGATCCAAAACTGTCAACTGGAATAAAGAAACCATCTACAAGATTGCCCTCAAGGGCATCTCTCTTGTATATACTCTCTATATACTTCTTCCACCTTTCAGCTTTCCCTTCTTTGCTCAGGACTGGTTGTCCACCTAATATCTTCATATTTATAAAGGTGATTCTCTTTTCTTCAAAGATCCCTTTAATTTTGCTGTAGGAGGTATCTATCTTCCCCAGAGTGATATATGTTTCTAAATCCTTACATTTATCCTCTAGCCATTCCTCCTTAACCGTTTTATACTACTTATCAGTCTTATTTTTTACACGTTTGTCATCCCTTTCGCCTACTTCATTTACCGAATTTCTTATATTTCTTCCTCTCATCAGCCAAATTCTGTATCTCTTGTGTTAGCCAAGGATTTCTACTAGGCTCTGTTTTTTTAACTATTTCATACTCTGCTGCCTTTCCACTTCATCTATCAAAGCTACCCATTCTTCTTCTACTGTATTCCTTTCTGCTGTTCATGTCAATCGTTCCATAGTGCTCCCTCTGAAATTCTTAACAACCACTGGTTCTTTCAGTTTATCCAGGTCCCATTTCTTTAAATTCCTGCCTTTTGGGAATATCTGTGGTTTTAATCTGAAGCTCAAAACCAACAAATTGTGGTCTGAGTCTACATATACCCATGGAATTTTCTTATAATTTAGAATTTGGTTCCGAAATCTCTGTCTTATCATTACATAATCAATATGAAATGTTCCATTGTCTCCAGGTCTCTTCCAAGTATACAAACTTCGTTCACGATTCTTAAACCAAGTGTTAGCGACGATTAAATTATGCCCCGCGCAAAATTCTACCAGACAGTCTCCTCTTTCGTTCCTTTCCCCCATTCCATATTCATCTACTATTTTTCCTCCTCTTTCTTTTCCTACTGTCGTATTCTAGTCTCCCATGACAATTAAATTCTCGTCTCCCTTAACTATCTCAACAATGTTTTTTATCTCATCATACATTTCTTCAGTCTTTTCATCTGTTGATCTTGTTGGCATATAAACCTGTACTAGTATGGTGGATGTGGGTTCGTATATATCTCGGCTACAATAATGCGTTCACTATGCTGTTCGTAGAAACTTATTCGCGTTCCTATTTTCTTATTCATTATTATACCTATTCTTGCATTACCCTATTTGATTTTGTATTTATAAACCTGCATTCACCTGACCACAAGTCTTGTTCTCCTACCAACGAACCATATCTAACTTTAACCTATGGATTTTTCTTTTAAAGTTTTGTAACCTACGTGGGCGACTAAGGGATCTGACATTCCGCCCTCAGATCCGTAGAACGACAGTTTTTATTCCGGTGATGACGACATCCTCCTGATTAGTCTACACCCGGATATCTCAATGGGAGACAATTTTATCTCCGGGATATTTTATCCAACAGGATGCCATCATCATTTAACCATACAGTAGACCTGCACACCTTCGGGAATAGTTACACCTGTAGTTTCCCCTTGATTTCAGCCGTTTGCAGTACCAACTCAGCAAGGCCGTTTTGACTGATGTTACAAGGTCTGATCAGACAGTCATGCAGACTGATGCCCCTGCAACAATCAAAAGGCTCCTGCTTCTCTTCAGGAACCACACGGTTGTCTGGCCTTTCAACAGAAGCCCCTCCGTTGTGGCTGCAATTACGGTAAAGTTATCTGCAACACAAGCCTCCCCAACAGAGGCATGATCCATGGTTTATGGGTGTTTGATAGACTATCAGATGAAAAATATGTATTTTTAACACATTAACCTCTAAGCATTATCATACAAATCACATCACAGCCGTCCTACAGTTCAGAAGAAGTATTGGAATACCCGACCGTCAGCTTCAATGAACCTGTGGAATCATGGAAGAAGGTGATAGGTTGCTTGCAGAGTGCCCCTGAAAGTGCCCTAATGAAGCTAGTGTCACCCGTGATGGGACCAAGCATTTAATCTCGCGGATTGACCCTCCGTTTGAACAATTCAGACTTCCTCCAACCCAGCAAACCATGGCGTAAGGTCTGATGATATTGGTGGCCAGTTAATTGTAGTACGACGACCGACACAGAGATTAGGGTAAGAGCGGTTGAGATGTTTCCTCCTGTGTCTGGAAAAATGTAGAGGGGCTTCATCATTCTGGAAGTATATTGTAGCTCACCTGGCCAAAGGTACATCCTAAAGATGTTAAACAAACGAATTAAAAAAAATACTACTATAGGATCATTCACTCTTCTTAAATGACGGGACCTATCGACTTTTCAGCATCATTCTGCACCAAACACTGATCAAAAAACGAACTTGGAAATTGGTTTCCAATGTAGCGTGTGGATTTTCCTGCGACCATCGATGATTATTACGTGTGTTGTTGATTCCATTCCGTGTAAACGCGGTTTCTTCAGTGAATAGAGTTACTGGAAGCGGAAGAACTTTGTCGTTTAACCAGTTACAAAATTAAAATCGAGTGGCATTGTCGCCAATGTGGAGACTGCGGACATCCTGTATATCAAACGGGTACATGTTTTCCGCATGTATTGTTCTGTATGCATTTGTTCGTCGCGTAACACTATTACACAACCAGTCATCTAAATTTTAAAAAAGTTTTTGCCCTTAAATTTTTTGGCGATATTACTGTGATATGTAGACGATATTTGAAATGTGTGACGTACGTAATGTGGGAGTGCTTTGCTAGTGTATGTTTACAACTTATGTAACGAAATATGTAAAATGTAAAATTTACTAAATAATATTTTATCATGGATCAATGAAATGAAAATGTTCATGTATGTAGTTTTATATATTTGTGTAAGTTGTAATTTCTATAAAATGGTATACGCTTAGGGGGAAGGGACAATGTGTAGGACATGTGTTACGTGCTTTCGTACTGTACGGAAGTTACTGTAGTTTGGTTTTTGGCGCACTACCTGTAGTGGGAGCGGGAACGAGAGTACACAGTCTGTAGGCAGCAGAGAAATAGGCGACACTCATTCGGAGCAAGCGGTGCCTTGCCAGAAAGTTGTGGCACAATAGCCTAGGGTGACGACTGCTAAATTATTACGGCTTGGTACAAGTTGTTGGGCTGTGTTATGGACGTTAAAACGACTCCAAGAAGAATTAATTGGTCCACAGTGTAACAAACTTGTATGCCGTACCATGGGTAGTTAGCGGCCTTTACTATGCTCCACACCCAACGCCTACAGAAAAAAAACTATGAATTGTGTAATTAGAATAGTAGAAGAGTGAACCATTAACTCAAAATTAACTTTTTTAAAATAATTCTTGTGTTAAAGACAGAATTTGGTTCACCCTGTTATTTTATTCCTAGTCATTCACCTGAAAAGGTTCCTTTCTTGGATTTTGATTATTCACAGTAAACCTGTTATAAAACATTTTAAGTGCTTCATTTAGTATCTAAAAGCATTAATTTCCATCACTGAATAAATGTTTTAAACTAATTGTTGTGAAATAACTTACCAAGTCAACGTAAAAGTACTGTATGATTTATGTAATAGAAGTGCTGGAGCGAAATTTTGCTTACGTACTGAAGAAGATCATTATAGACAAATTTATCGATTTTAATAATCTTACTCTCGAGGGCAGTATGTAAAGTGAAAGTGAGTATATACGTTTCGAGTAAAGTACACTGAAAAAATCTTTGAGTTACAAATGAAATTCAGTGAAGTACAAAGAGTCATAAAAAATTGCTTATGCAGCTCAGTAACACTGACATAGGATTGTATAAAAATACTAAATGACAGCATAGAGTGAGCAAACGCTACCTTTGGCTTTTGACAAATCATTCGTTAAGAGAAAAGGTATAAGCAACGAGTCTTAATAAATTAAAATGTGTGTATTATGCTGTTAGAATATTTAAGCACGCAGTTTGTTAGTTACACAAAATACAAACATAGACGTCCTCCCTGTCCCAATTGTTTTTTAGCATACAGTGATGATTAAAAAATTCGTGGTCTTTCTAGATCAAAACTATATATGTATGTGGGTGTGGTAGATAAGATTCCTCTGTCTTTCCCAGAACCATATTCTGAAAAGCTACATTTATTTATGAAGTTATTTTAGGGAACAGTAGAGAAGTAGGCCAAATTTATTTCTTCTACTTTTCTGAAATTTGACCATTTGTTTGCCTAAACAGACTGGCGATCATAGATCCACTAGACAAATTACCTACTGCGTTTCTTTCTAGAAAAGCACAGCTAGTGTGATTTCCATATCCATCAATCATACATCACGTTAAAATTGTGTAAAATTTGTAACATTATACAACACGTCTATACTCCATGCACAGTTCCCCGTATAACAGTGTCATATGTGGCTTTTCCTGTAGCAGGACTATTTGCTCTGTTGACGTATAGTGATACTTGCAGAAAGTCGTTGTGGTTTGGTAGTGGAACGACACTGCAGAATTTCAACAATATGTTGCCGTTCCTGCGATAGTTGTTGAACTATTCATTCAGAGGAATAACAAAGTTTTTAAGAAAACCTGTTTTACGTAATACGCTGAAAACTCTGACAAACACTGCGAGCAGAAATTCGGCGAATCGGAAGGGCCGACGGTATTGTTGGACACCAGCGCAAGCACTGTTATCGGAGAAGCCGCAGATACAAACAACAAGTGTGCATTAAATGTGTTCTATCTCTGATATCATTCGGAATAGGGACTATGTCCATTAGAAGTTTTTGCTTCAAATGAGCATTTCAGTCATATTCTTGAATACTGACCGTTCCTCCTGGAACACAATGTTTCTCTTTCATTTGCTCTATTTTTAATGGCATCTTGTCGAATCAAATTTCAAGTAATTACAGTTTCTTCTTTACCTTTTTTCTCAATGTCTGTGTCATACATCTGTATATTGCTCACTTTCTGATGCACTTTAGAAGAATGGAAAGTGGTTGATTTGGATGACGTATGTCATCAATTACTACAGCGCGAATATCAACAGAAAACTCAACTGACGTTAGGATACAGTGGAATAAAACAAAATTTCGAAACAGGACCGAGAAAAGATAGCAGTAGCAACTTCCCCGACGACGCAGCCTTACTGGCCGAATGTAACAAGGAACTGTCGCAAGGAATGGACAAAATATCTATCAAACAATGTGCCTCACTGACAAACAAAGAAAATGTGGTGACGAAGACTACTGCAGATTTTTCGAACCGTCTTGTGAACAATACTGAGGCAGTCAGTACAACACTTTTCATTGGCACTTCACTGCTCGCCTGAATTCTCTTTTACGCACCTTTTTATTATAAATACCGTTGCCAGGATTCACTCATGAGCGGGAAACTTTGCCTGACAAAAATCCCCCTGTCAAACCATTTAATAATGGACAAAACGATCGGCAGTCCTGAAGAGACAAAGGAAAAATATTTCTGGATCTCTGTTAAAAAGACATTTGCTCATCGTTGTGTCAGACCATATGCGCTTGCTTTAGAAGAAATCAAGTCAATGCCAGCAAACACAATTTCAACACTTTTGCAGTCGGAATCATTCAATCTTTTTAAAATGAAATGTAGAGAAATAGAAATCTTAACTGTTTCTGTTTCAATGTTCCAAGGCATTAAAAGCCAATTAACCACGAAAAAATTTCACATTGCGACCATACTTTATATGTAAGCACATCAGTTGTGGATTTTTCAGTTTACTAGGTTAATAGAATAGTAACATAAGAAAAAGGAAGCCAACAGGAAATATTCACTTTAAGCAGAGTGCAATCAATCGTCACTTATGCTACGCAACAATTACTTTGCTGTTCAAATATTAAGCAATATATAAATTTATTTCTAAGCAACGCACGACTATGAGTACAGGAAATGATGAAGGTGAAAGAAATAATTTACTGTGACATTAGCATAGTTTTTACAAAACTAATTTATTGTTCAGCCATACGGAGTACAGCTATAAGTCATCTTCCTCTTACAGTTCTCGAGAAACGAAAATTTTCTCGCGTTCTAATAATGCACAGGCGTACACTACGAGTACCAGTGAAACAACACATTTCTGTATATTTACGTCTCTAACAACAAATATAGCTCCAATTAACCATACTTCATTTAAATGACTATTGCACCCCCTCCGTCATGAACCACGGACTTTCCCGCCAGTGGGGTGGCTTGTATGCCTCAGCGATACAGCCGTCCCATAGGTGCAACCCAAACGGAGAGGTATCTGTTGAGAGGCCTGACAAATATGTGATTCCTGAAGATGGACGGCAGCTTTCTCAGTATTGCAAGGCAGCAGTCTGGATGATTGATTGGACTGGTCTTCCAACATCAACTAATTCGGCCTTGCTCTGATGGTACTCTTAACGGCGGAAAGCAAGGGGAAACTGCAGCCGTAATTTTTCCCGACGGCACACAGATCTACTGTATGGTTAACTGATATTGGCATCTCACCGATTCGGATTTCTGGGCGGGACTACTCAGGAATATGTCGTCACTACGAGGAATAAAACTGGCATTCTATGGAAGTATTGGGACAACCTGTGAACCACCCCAAAGTACCAATATCGAAGATGTCGGCGATGACGTCATCCAAGATGGCGGATTGTGGCCGGAAGTTTGAATTTTGGCGGGAAAGTGCCACGCCCCCCTCCCCAGAAAAACAGTGCGAAGTTCAAATTCCTACAGGATAATGCACCACACCCCAGTTATCTCTACTAAGCAAAGAAAATCGCGGAAAGATAGCTCATTCGGGCTGCGTCCACTAACCTAAGTCACATAACCGCCACTTCCTCCTATGAACTGGCGTCAAATTTGAATTTTGGGAGTAAACAACGGTCACTTGGTGTTTTGCTGCTAAGGTAACAAAATGGCGCGTAAGAAAGGACACTTGTACTAACCTCAGTCACCCGACTGCCACCTCCTCCTAAGGACTCGTGGGAAAAAGATTTGGACATAAGTCTTTATTTATTAATTTTATGCAGTATGGCCATCTGGCCATCCACTGTGTTGACTACGAGGACAGCACTCCAACTGACACAGTAAACATCGCCACTGCCAGAAGGCGCTACCATGACGTCAGCTGATGACGCAAGTACTGCTATCCAAGGTAGCTGCAAACAAGGTGTTCACTAAGAGCTCCAGACTCCAACTGACTTAGTACACAATACAGGCGCCAGAGGGCCCTGTCGTCCATAATGTCATCTGATGACGCGACTACCGTTATTCAAGATGGCGGCATACATTGTGTTCACAACGAGTCTTAATACATATTGACACCACCAGACAGTGCTACTGTGGACTTGGAATGAATTTTCGCGAATGTCACGCCCACCTGGACTTGGAAGAAAATAGTTAAAATATCCACCAAGATCTTCAGCCGACCGACACGTCCACTTACCGACCAATGTTGTCCGGGTAACGTTCACTAACGTGTACTGACGTGCACAGTGCATGATGTCGTATAAGATGGTGGTGCGAAAAGGCGGGAAAACGACCCTGCCTATGATGGACATCAGCCTTTATTATTTTGCAAGCAATGTCTCCACCATGAGATCTCGACTACAATTGACCTAGTACAAACTACTGTCACATCCCAGATGCTGGCCTGTAGGGGGAAAATGGCTCGATAATGACTCAGCCTGCTCTAGGCTGCTGTACAGAGTAAGGAAGGAGTGCACTCTAGCTATTTTGAAACAATTTATTTATGGAATGACTATACTTATCACACTAACGCAAAACACCAGCCCTGATATGCTTGGGGTCACAATACACAGTCTGCAGACACACAAGCAGCTCCTAATTTCCCGAAATAATTTCAGTACAATCCTGTAAACTGCTCTTAAATAATGCAGTAGACAGATGTCCAAACACAAAATCAACTAGTAAATTGTCCAAATAGCGCATAGCTCGCAAAATATTGCAAGAGACACGCATTTAACACGCGCCACATCCCACGCAAAGTGACACGGCCGTCAGCTGTCAAAGCACACACAGACGTCCATTCAGGACTGCACGCACCGTCACAGCCGCGACCTGCCACCGGACACGGGGTAAAGTTGTCTCTGTTTCCGAGTTTACAGTCACTGTTATACCAACTTCACAGGCACGTTCATGTCTGTCTCGTACCGGAGACACCTCCAGGCAACCATTCAGCCGTGTGTACCTGCCCCAGCGTGGCTCACACCTCGCCTTGCCGCGAAACGCCCCCGTGGCGACTCGCCATCTAAAATGTTCTCAATGTGATTCTTACATCACATGGCTTTGTAGAAAACAACAGCCAAGTCGACCTCTCGGGAATTGCATAGCGTCCCATAAATAGTTAATGTTTGCTTTGTTGATGTGCCAGTTGTATGAACGAAAATTCTTACCCTAACAGAACGTGCTTACGAAAGTGGCCGAGCGGTAGTAGGTGCTTCTGTCTGGAACGGCGCGACCGCTACCGTCGCAGGTTCGAATCCTGCCTCCGGCATGGATGTGTGTGATATCCTTAGGTTAGTTACGTTTAAGTAGTTCTAAGTTCCAGGGGACTGATGATATCAGATGTTAAGTCCCATAGTGCTCAGAGCCATTTGAACCATTTTGAATCTGCTTACGAAAATAACACACAATTCAGCCTTCCCAGCGCTCGTAACGTCCTACCCTTCCTGCTTTCAACACACACAAACGTTTCCACAGCTATATAGATTCTCCTATATCCCAGCACAAAGAATGTGAATGAATCGATCATTAAGATTGCCTTTTATCGAATATACCCGCCGAATTACTGATACCACCGATATCGAAGCACTGTCCGCCTTTTTTCGTTCTGCAGACGAATCATTCAGCGGTTATTTTATACAGATCGCCATATTGCACTGATAATTAAATCATATAAACTACCATACATAAGGTCAAATACGGAAATACTCTAACATAGGACACACGGTCATCCTCTCTACTCTTGCCGTAACATAAACCATAGTAAGTTTACAATGCAATATATAAAAATTTTACACAACGTAAGCCATAGTAACTTTACAATACAATATATACACATTTTACACAAACAGTGCAGTTATCTTTTATATCTGTACAACACCCCAAAAAAATTATGGTATGCCTACACTCACACAGGCTATATGTCACAATGCTCCACAGTCCTAGGGAAGCACCGTCAGCCTTTTCTTTCTTTCTACTGATCTGACATTCAGCGCCATAGAAAATCATCTCTGCATTTGATGCTTTTCAGGAGGGCAGAGAACCATTAACCTCTAAACTTACTTGCATCTGCATTGAAGGATAACAGAGAGTGGACGGGGTGATCGATCGATTCAGATAGAGCTGTAACGAAGTACGATTTAATGGTTGACTGATTCATTCTAGAGAAGGAGAAGTTTCTGCAGGTCAACTTTTTTCCAGTGTTCTTTCCGGATGCAACAGTTGCGTGGCATAGCTTGCTTTCTACTTGTATACAGCCACGTGTTCTGTATACGGTTGAAAACACTGTCTACTTGTGATCATTAATGGTAAACATGTTGGTAATCAGTGGACTTCCATCTTATACGTGATCAAACTTGACACATTGCTCTAAACGAACTTTGATTTATGTGGTGTATTCCACCCCCTCCCCTATCGCATCTTGGGTGTAAAATCGAGACTTCAGTGTCATAATAAGATAGCGGTAGGAGCTTGTGATGCGTTGCAATCCCTGTGTACACATTCTCCCGACAGATGTGCTGTTTACAGAGTTAGTGACGGAATGACTCCTAATTTTCATATGCTGGATGCTGCTGATATGCGTCTGTTTCCTTGTAGGATGTATCCCCCACTACTAACGATCATTTTATATAGGTCTGATGCAGGCATGGTATAATTTGTGAATGGTGTTCGGATGTTAACAGTGGACACTATACATCTCCGGAAGCTGTATTGTGCTCGTATCAAGCAGAGCAAGTGTTTTATGGTTTGATAACATAATTTTTCGCAAAGAAACCGGGAAGGAAGATAGATGTCATGCCACTGAAATACATTTCTCACAAAGAAATATTAACAACGCTACATTCCATACGGCTGATAGGTCGGAAACGTAGATGATCTAACATTATAGGCCCGTTTTAAGTGCAGAACGTTGTAGCCTTAGGAGTGAGTGTGTTTATGTTTTCTCTTACCAATACCTTCCAGGTACCGATCCTAGACTCTAGAACAAAACTTTATAGTTGATAGCTTGGTTAATTTACGTGAAAATGCATCGAACCCAATCCGTCTAGAGCTCCATCGCCTATAAAAATCATTCCTTTCTTGTTCTTCTTAACTGTCCGCTATTAACTCACAGCACTTTCAAATCTGTTACTATACATCGATAAGGAGTGCTAAGCTCCTCTACATGGACGCATCTTGAGATGGGTGAGGACTCAGAAATCTCCATTCAGTCACAAGAGGAGGGGTGTATTGGTGTCTTCTTCTGGTCGGTTGCAGAGTAATTCGCTAACGGTGTTGCATTGCGGGTTGGACAGTGACAATGTGAGGATAGTCTTTCCCCTAAGACAGCGAGAATGCTCTGTGACTCCTATACACGGAGAGACAGATCGTAAATTAAACACTATGCTCGAGGTGATAGAAGTATGTGGATTGCTGTCTGATATACTTTGATGACTTACGTGTTCTAGAATTAACACTGAATGGATGTACTGCACAGTCAGCTATCCATGTTCGCACTGATACTCGCAAAGTGCAGAATGGGTGGTTTAGCTATGATACTGAAATTGGGAAACATGCTGTCGCATTATTGGTCAGTGCTGAAATTACTGTAAAATTGCTAAAATTGTTCACACTATCAACTGTGATGCTTATTATTAGAGTACAACGATGGTGTCTTTTCCATCCCATCAATGCACTGGTTACCACATAATGATTGACTGATATCTCTTGTTTGAGTTGGGGAAAAAGTTTTGATGGATGGATAGCACCTACTGGGGTGGATAGCACCGAAACACTGATTGCGTACGTGAGTGCAATATGAGGAATCAGTCCAATGGGAATGCAGAGCCATCAACTATTCCGTCAGTGTGTGAGACGAGTCTAAATGTAGAGCTCGTGAATGACCTTCGAACTGTAGTTTGGAGAGCTACACCAATGCAGTAAAACTCCTCCAGATTGCTTATGTTGTAACTGTCTTTTATTTAAAATCAATGTGTGACATATTATGCTATCCGCCGTAAGAATACGATCTACACCATGCAACGTCTAGTTTCCTGCGAAAGGCCGTGGGTCAGAACTTCTTAATGTAAGTTTAGAGCCTGACACCGGCCTCGAAGTCGTGGCAGAAAAACGAAATGTTTGGTATTGTACAAAAGCGTGTTAGAAAACAGTATTTCAACCTCCCTCGTTTTTTTTGTATAGTTCTTAGCGAATTAAATTAATCTGTAAATTTTCATGATTCATCTATACACTTAACTTCCAATATTAGTTCATTTAGTATATATGAGGAATTACTGAAATGTCCGGGACTTATAGTGGAAACGGCTTATAACTGAAGTCACTTTTTCTCTGAAACTTACCTGATTGTTCTCGTGCTCCAACCTAATGTCTACTCCAGATAACTTAATTTACATTGCATGAATGACGAAGCAATAGTGGTGGCCCTTAGTCACGACTGCTGATGTGTTTTTACACCTAGGACGTAACGAAAACGTAAAGATCAGAATTTCAGTAACGTGAAAAAAGAGCAGTGCTGAAAATCGCAGGTAGGGATATTCACAAATATTAAACGAAATCGGTAATTTTTAGTGGAGTTTTGACTACCTTACTTTGAGGAACTTACGCACCACAGATTCCATACTTCTCATTTTATACAGGGTGTACCAGAACGGATGGTCAGTACTCAGAGATACGACAAGAACGATTGTTTGAAGGAAAAAACTTCATATTCATTTAATGTATATCATTATTTATTTTCTGTATTATTCTATACCTTGTCACACTTACACATGTCCACGACAACGGTTCGGAAACGTTACAATGTGTGGTTTATCAGATGTTGTTCCTGCTGTTGTCTTCAGTCCGAAGACTGGTTTGACCCAGCTCTCATTGCTACTCTATCCTGTGCACGCCTCTTCATCTCCGAGTAACTACTGCAAACCTATATCTTGCTGAATCTGCTTGTTGTATTCATCTCTTGGTCTCCCTCAACGATTTTTACTCCCCCCTCCTCTCCCCACACTTCCCTCCAGTGTTAAACTGGTGGTCCCTTGCTGCCTCAGAATGTGTCCTGCCAACCGTTCCGTTCCTCTACTCAGGTTATACGACAAATTTGTTTCCTCCCCACTACTGTTCAGTCTCTCCTCATTACCTACATGATCTACCCATCTAATCTTCAGTATTCTTTTGTAGCACCACATTTCAAAAGATTCTATTCTCTTTTTGTCTAAACTCTTTATCGTCCATGTTTCACTTCCGTACATAGCCACGCTACCTACATACAAATACTTTCAGAAAATGCTTCCTGACATTTAAATCTACACTCGACACTAACAAATTTCTCTTCTACAGAGACGCTTTTCTTGCCTTTGCCAGTCTACATTTCCTATCCTCTTTACTACGGCCATCTTTAGTTATTTTGCTGATCAAATAGCAAACTCATCTCCTACTTTAAGTGTCTCATTTCCTAATCTAAATCCAACAGCATTACCTCATTTAATTTAACTAAATTCTATTATCTCGTTTTGCTTTTGTTGACGTTAGTCTTATAGCCTCCTTTCAAACCAATTCCGGTCAACTACTCTTCCAAATCCATAGCTGTCTCTGACAGAATTACAATGTCATAGGCAAGCCTCAAAGTTTTCATTTCTTTTCCATTTACTTTAATTCCTATCCAAATTTTTCTTTTGTTTCCTTTACCGGTTGTTCAATGTGCAGATTGAATAACGTCGGGGATAGGTTACAAACCCTTCTCACTCCCTTCTCAACCACTGCTTTCATTTCATGCCCCTCGATTCTTTAACTGCCACCTGGTTTCTGTACAAGTTGTAAAAACCCTTCGCTCCCTGTATTTTACCGCTGCTACTCTCAGAATTTCAAAGAGAGCATTCTAGCCAACACTATCCAAACCTTTTCTAGATTTACAAATGATGAAATGTAAGTTTGCCTTTCCTTAAACTATCTTCTCTAAGAAGTCGTAGGGTCTGTATTGGCTCGCATGTTACTACATTTCTCTGGAAGACAAATAAATCTTCCCTGAGGTCGGCTTCTACCAGTTTTTCCATTCCTCTGTAAAGAATTCGTGTTAGTATTTTGCATCCATTAATGATTAAACTAGTAGTTCGTTAATATTCACACCTGACAGCACCTCCTTTCATTGTAACTGGAATTATTAAATTATTCTTGAAGTGTGAGTGTATTTCATCTGTCTCATACATCTTGAAGAGTTTTGTCATGGTGGGCTCTCCCAAGGCTGTTAGTAGTACTAACAGAATATTGTCTACTCTCGGAGCCTTGTTTCGACTTACGTCTTTCAGTGCTCTATCGAATTCTTCACGTAGTATCATATCTTCCATCTCTTCTTCATATAGTCCTATTGTATATCTAAAGGACTGACTGGCTGCGACATAGTGGTGAATGTAAACAGTGGTCCAAAACTGTCAACTGGAATAAAGAAACAATTTACAAGATTGCCCCCAAATACATCTCTCTTGTTTATACTCTCTGTATACTTCTTCCACCTTTCAGCTTTCCCTTCTTTGCTCAGGACTGGTTGTCCATCTAAAATTTTCATATTTATAAAGGTGATCCTCTTTTCTTCAAAGATCCCTTTAATTTTCCTGCAGGAGGTATCTATCTTCCCCAGAGTGGTATATGTTTCTAAATCCTTACATTTATCCTCTAGCCATTCCTCCTTAACAGTTTTACACTACTTATCAGTCTTATTTTTTACACGTTTGTATTCCCTTTCACCTACATCATTTACAGAATTCTTATATTTCCTCCTCTCATCAGCCAAATTCTGTATCTCTTGTGTTACCCAAGGATTTCTACTAGGCTCCGTCTTTTTAACTATTTCATACTCTGCTGCCTTTCCACTTCATCTATCAAAGCTACCCATTCATCTTCTACTGTATTCCATTCTGCTGTTCTTGTCAATCGTTCCATAGTGCTCCCTCTGAAATTCTTAACAACCACTGGTTCTTTCAGTTTATCCAGGTCCCATTTCTTTAAATTCCTGCCTTTAGGGAATTTCTGTGGTTTTAATCTGAAGTTAATAACCACCAAATTGTGGTCTGAGTCCACATATACCCATGAAATTGTCTTATAATTTAGAATTTGGTTCCGAAATCTCTGTCTTATCATTACATAATCAATCTGAAACGTTCCATTGTCTCCAGGTCTCTTCCAAGTATACAAACTTCTTTCATGATTCTAAAACCAAGTGTTAGCAACGATTAAATTATGCCCCGTGCAAAGTTCTACCAGGCAGTCTCCTCATTCGTTCTTTTCCCCCATTCCATATTCATCTACTTTTTTTCCTCCTCTTTCTTTTCCTACTGTCGTATTCCAGTCTGCCATGGCAGTTAAATTTTCGTCTTCCTTAACTATCTCAATAATGTCTTTTATCTCATCATACATTTCTTCAGTCTTTTCATCTGTTGATCTTGTTGGCATATAAACCTGTACTAGTATGGTGGATGTGGGTTCGTATATATCTCGGCTACAATAATTCGTTCACTATGCTGTTCGTAGAAGCTTATTCACGTTCCTGCTTTCTTATTCATTATTATACCTATTCTTGCATTACCCTATTTGATTTTGTATTTATAAACCTGCATTCACCTGACCAGAAGCCCTGTTCTCCGAGCAACGAATCATATCTAACTTTAACCTATGGATTTTTCTTTTAAAGTTTTCTAACCTACGTGCGCGACTAAGGGATCTGACATTCCTTCTCCGATCCGTAGAACGACAGTTTTTATTCCGGTGATGACGACATCCTCCTGAGTATCTACACCCGGATATCCCAATGGGAGACAATTTTATCTCCGGGATATTTTATCCAAGAGGATGCCATCATCATTTAACCATACAGTAGACCTGCACACCCTCGGGAATAGTTACACCTGTAGTTTCCCCTTGATTTCAGCCGTTCGCAGTACCAACACAGCAAGGACGTTTTGACTAATGTTACAAGGTCTGCTCAGTCAGTCATGCAGACTGATGCCCCTGCAACAATCAAAAGACTGCTGCTTCTCTTCAGGAACCGCACGATTGTCTGGCCCTTCAACAGAAGCCCCTCCGTTGTGGCTGCAATTACGGTAGAGTTATCTGCAACACTGAGGCGCACAAGCCTCCCCATCAGCGGCATGATCCATGGTGTGTGGGTGTTTGATAGACTACCAAATGAAAAATATGTTGCTTTCTGAATGCCCCTGAAAGTGCCGTAATGAAGGTAGCGTCACCCCTGATGGGACCAAGCATTTGATCTCCGGGATTCACCCTCCGTTTGAACAATTCAGACTTCCTCCATCCCAGCAAACAGTGGCGTAAGGTCTGATGGTATTGGTGGTCTGTTAATTGTAGTGCGACGACCGACACAGAGATTAGGGTAAGAGCGGTAGAGATGTTTCCTCCTGTGTCTGGTAAAATGTGGAGGGGCTTCATCATTCTTGAAGTATATTGTAGCTCACCTGGCCAAAGGTACATCCTAAGGATGTTAAACAAACGAATTTTTCAAAAAAATACTACTGTAGGATCATTCGCTCTTCTTAAATGACGGGATCTATCGACATGTCACCGTCATTCTGTACCAAACACTGATCAAAAAGCGAACTTGGAAATTGGTTTCCTATGTAGCGTGTGGATTTTCCTGCGACCATCGTGATTATTACGTGTGTTGTTGATTCCATTCCGTGTAAACGCGGTTTCTTCATTGAATAGAGTTACTGGAAGTGGACGAACTTTGTCGTTTAACCAGTCACAAAATTCAAATCGAGTGGCATTGTCGCCAATGTGGAGACTGCGGACATCCTGTATATCAAACGGGTACATGTTTTCCGCATGTATTGTTCTGTATGCATTTGTTCGTCGTGTAACAATATTACACAACCAGTCATCTAAATTTTAAAAAAGTTTTTGCCCTTAAATTTTTTTGCAATATTACTGTGACATGCAGACGATATTTGAAATGTGTGACGTACGTAATGTGGGAGTGCTTTGCTAGTGTATGTTTGCAACTTATGTAACGAAGTATGAAAAATGTAAAATTTACTAAATACTGTTTTATCATGGATCAATGAAATGAAAATGTTCATGTATGTAGTTTTATATATTTGTGTAAGTTGTAATTTATATAAAATGGTATACGCTTAGGGGGAAGGGACAATGTGTAGGACATGTGTTATGTGCTTCCGTAGTACGGAAGTTACTGTGGTTGGGTTTTTGGCGCACTACCTGTAGTGCGAGCGGGAACGAGAGTACACAGTTTGTAGGCAGCAGTGAAATAGGTGACACTCATACGGAGCAAGCGGTGTCTTGCCTGAAAGTTGTTGCACAATAGCCTAGGGTGACGACTGCTAAATTATTACGGCTTGGTACAAGTTGTTGGGCTGTGTTATGGACGTTAATACGTTAGGCGCTCTGCAACTTCCATGTACCTATTTTATTTGTTCGACAAACCCTGTTTTCAGGGCTATATTTTATATGATTAATGTAACTATGCAGATGTTTGCCTAAACGATAAGGACATATCACTTCATGTTATAATATTGCCGTCTTCTGAAGAAGATAGATTTATATCTATTGAAACCTAGGTAAAGATTACTTTATCCTTTGCAACTGGTCGGCTGCTCTTAGTCTGATTTACGTGGAACCGTTGCTGTAGCGCAGCTATGTTTAAAGTACTCCAAGAAGAATTAATTGGTCCACAGTGTAACAAACTTGTATGCCGCACCATGGGTAGTTAGCGACCTTTACTATGCTCCACAACCAACGCCTACAGAAAAAAAACTATGAATTGTGTAATTAGAATAGTAGAAGAGTGAACCATTAATTCAAAATTAACTTTTTTAAAATAATTCTTGTGTTAAAAATAGAATTTGGTTCACCCTGTTATTTTATTCCTAATCATTCACCTAAAAACTTTCCTTTCTTGGATTTTGATTATTGACAGTAAACCTGTTGTGAAACATTTTAAGTGCTTCATTTAGTATATAAAAGCATTAATTTCCATCTTTGAATAAATGTTTTGAACTAATTGTTGTGAGATAACTTTTCAAGCCAACGTAAGAGTACTGTATGGTTTATGTAATAGAAGTGCTGGAGCGAAATTTTGCTTACGTACTGAAGAAGATCATTATAGACAAATTTATCGATTTTAATAATCTTACTCTCGAGGGCAGTACGTAAAGTGAAAGTGAGTATATACGTGTCGAGTAAAGTACAGAGAAAAAAATCTTTCAGTTATAAATGAAATTCAGTGAAGTACAAAGAGTCATAAAAAAATTGCTTATGCAGCTCAGTAACACTGACATAGGATTGTATAAAAATACTAAATGACAGTATAGAGTGAGCAAACGCTACCTTTGGCTTTTGACAAATCATTCGTTAAGAGAAAAGGTATAAGCAACGAGTCTTAATAAATTAAAATGTGTGTATTATGCTGTTAGAATACTCAAGCATTCAGTTTGTTAGTTACACAAAATACAAACGTAGACGTCCTCCCTGTCCCAATTGTTTTTTAGCATACAGTGATGATTAAAAAATTCGTGGTCTTTCTAGATCGAAACTATATATGTATGTGGGTGCGGTAGATAAGATTCCTCTGTCTTTCTCAGAACCATATTCTGAAAAGCTACATTTATTTAGAAGTTATTTTAGGGAACAGTAGAGAAGTAGGCCAAATTTATTTCTTCTACTTTTCTGAAACTTGACCATTTGTTTGCCTAAACAGGCTGGCGATCTTAGATCCACTAGACAAATCACCTACTGCGTTTCTTTCTAGAAAAGCACAGCTAGTGTGATTTCCATATCCATCAATCATACATCACGTTAAAATTGTGTAAAAGTTGTAACATTATACAACACGTCTATGCTCCATGCACAGTTCACCGTATAACAGTGTCATAAGTGGCTTTTCCTGTAGCAGGACTATTTGCTCTGTTGTCGTATAATGATACTTGCAGAAAGTCGTTGTGGTTTGGTAGTGGGACGACACTGCATAATTTCAACAATATGTTGCTGTTCCTGCGATTGTTGTTGAACTATTCATTCAGAAGAATAACAAAGTTTTTAAGAAAACCTATTTTACGTAATACGCTGGAAACTCTGACAAACACTCTACGAGCAGAAATTCGGCGAATCGGAAGGGCCGACGGTATTGTTGGACACCAGCGCAAGCACTTTTATCAGAGAAGCCGTAGATACAAACAACAAATGTGCATTAAATGTGTTCTATCTCTGAGATCATTCGGAATAGGGACTATGTCCATAAGAAGTTTTTTGCTTCAAATGAGCATTCCTGTCATATTCTTGAATACTGACCGTTCCTCCTGGAACACAATGTATCTCTTTCACTTGCCCTATTTTTAATGGCATCTTGTCGAATCAAATTTCAAGTAATTACAGTTTCTTCTTTACCCTTTTTCTCAATGTCTGTGTCATACATCTGTATATTGCCAACTTTCTGATGCACTTTCGAAGAATGGAAAGTGGCTGATTTGGATGACGTATGTCATCCATTACTACAGCGCGAATATCAACTGACGTTAGAAAACACTGGAATAAAATAAAATTTCGAAACAGGACCGAGAAAAGATGGCAGTAGTAACTTCCCCGACGACGTAGCCTTACTGGCCGAATGTAACAATGAACTGTCGCAAGGAATGGACAAAATATCTATCAAACAATGTGCCTCACTGACAAACAAAGAAAATGTGGTGACGAAGACTACTGCAGGTTTTTCGAACCGTCTTGTGAACAATACTAAGGCAGTCATTACAACACTTTTCATTGGCACTTCACTGCTTGCCTGAATTTTCTTTTAGGCAGCTTTTTATTATAAATACCGTTATCAGGATTCACTCACGAGTGGGAAACTTTACCTGACAAAAATCCCCCTGTCAAAATATTTAATAATGGACAAAACGATCGGCAGTCCTGAAGAGACAAAGGAAAAATATTTCTCAATCTCTGTTAAAAAGACATTTGCTCATCGTTGTGTGAGACCATATGCACTTGCTTTAGAAGAAATCAAGTCAATGCCAGCAAGCACAATTTCAACACTTTTTGCAGTCGGAATCATTCAATCTTTTTAAAATGAAATGTAGAGAAATGTAAATCTTAACTGTTTCTGTTCGATGTTCCAAGGCAGTAAAAGCCAATTAACGACGAAAAAATTTCACATTGCGACCATTCTTGATATGTAAGCACATCAGTTGTGGATTTTTCAGTTTACTAGGTTAATAGAACAGTAACATAAGAAAAAGGAAGCCAACAGGAAATATTCACTTTAAGCAGAGTGCACTCAATCGTCACTTATGCTACGCAACAATTACTTTGCTGTTCAAATATTAAGCAATATATAAATTTATTTCTAAGAAACGCACGACTATGAGTACAGGAAATGATGAAGGTGAAAGGAATAATTTACTGTGACATTAGCATAGTTTTTACAAAACTAATTTATTTTTCAGCCATAGAGAATACAGCTGTAGCTCATCGCCCTCTTACAGTTCTCGAGAAACGAAAATTTTCTCGCGTTCTAATAATGCACAGACGTACACTACGAGTACCAGTGAAACAACACAGTTCTGTATATTTACGTCTCTAACAACAAATATAGATCCAATTACCCATACTTCTTTTTAATGACTATTGCACCCCCTCCGTCATGAACCACGGACCTTCCCGCCAGTGGGGTGGCTTGTATGCCTCAGCAATACAGATAGCCGTCCCATAGGTGCAACCCAAACGGAGAGGTATCTGTTGAGAGGCCTGACAAATATGTGATTCCTGAAGATGGACGGCAGCTTTCTCAGTAGTTGCAAGGCAGCAGTCTGGATGATTGATTGAACTGGTCTTGGAACATCAACTAATTCGGCCTTAATCTGATGGTACTCTAAACGGCGGAAAGCAGGGGGAAACTGCAGCCGTAATTTTTCCCGACGGCACACAGATCTACTGTACGGTTAACTGATGTTGGCATCTCACCGATTCGGATTTCTGGGCGGGACTGCTCAGGAGTGTGTCGTCACTACGAGGAACAAAACTGGCGTTCTATGGAAGTATTGGGACAACCTGTGTACCACCCCAAAGTACCATTATCGAAGATGACGGCGATGGCGTCATCCAAGATGGCGGATTGTGGCCGGAAGTTTGAATTTTGGCGGGAAAGTGCCACGCCCTCCTCCCCAGAAAAATAGTGGGAAGTTCAAATCCCGAGAGGATAATGCACCACACCCCAGTTATCTCTACTAAACAAAGAAAATCGCGGAAAGATAGCTCATTTGGGCTGCGTCCACTAACCTAAGTCACATAACCGCCACTTCCTCCTATGAACTGGCGCCAAATTTGAATTTTGGGGGTAAACAACGGGCACTTGCGGTTTTGCTGCTAAGGTAACAAAATGGCGAGAAAGAAAGGACACTTGTACTAACCTCAGTCACCCGACTGCCACCTCCTCCTAAGGACTCGTGGGAAAAAGATTTGGACATAAGTCTTTATTTATGAATTTTATGCAGTATGGCCATCTGGCCATCCACTGTGTTGACTACGAGGTCAGCACTCCAACTAACATAGTAAACATCGCCACCGCCACTTTGCGACCAAACCGCCGAATCTTTCCATCAGTAAATGGGGTATGTTCTCAAGTGACTCCGTTGTTTTAACCCCTCCACTGACAGAATGACCCGCTTCCTACCTCCGTATGTATAAAGCCAATACGGACTTGTAGCTGTCACGCCTTTGCGCTTACTGCTACGTATTTTAACCGTAAATAGCTCAGCCCTAATGGTAAGAGTTAGTAGTGAATTCTGGCGTTATTAATCTTGGAAGACAGCACAGCTGCCACAAGCTCAGTTCACTTTTACTCCACTCCTACCCTCGCCATTACACCACATTAACTAGGTGCTACATGGGCCTTGCTAAATTCACTTGCGTATACATTTTTGACCGTTACTCGCCAGTATTTACCTATTGGATTAGTACACTCCTAACCGGACTATTTCTCAAAGAGCTGTGATGATTGAACGGGTTCGATCCACGGCCTACAGTGCCCTACAGTTCACACGGTAACACTGCCTACCTGACCCACTTAACTTGGTAGTGAGCTTATGTATCCAATCACCACTGCTAGCAGCAGTAGATAATCCTATCAGCACGACGAGAGCAGCAGACTTACCGTCGAATCCTCCTGAAAATACTTATAACTACGGTCGCCAGCTCTGAAGGAGCAAAAGAATAAATCAATTTTTTGGCTCGTTTCAAAGTGAAACGGCTTGAGTTGAATTTTAAACTTAATTCTGAATATTACTATTTCTGATCATTCTAGGTGATTCTACAAAGCAAATACTCTCTCAATTTCTGTGAGTTGGCTTGGTAATTACCACCAAGACAATTTAAGCAACTTAGGTTAACAAACTTCTACCCTTCGACTTATTTAATGATTTTGGGATATTACTCTTTGGACAATTGCTATAGAATTAGTTAAGTGACTTTACTTGAAAGGTTACTCAGAAAATTTTAAGTAACTATAAATAGGCGACTCATTCTGGTGTGACCATTGCTCTTTTCTACATTCTTAAACGCTAAAGTATTCTACAACCAAAAGAATTGTAAATGAAAGAGGCGATGGTGGCCTCAGTCTGATTTCACTACACTATGTTTCAGGTTACTACACTTTACAATGAAAAACATGCATCGTAATTTTACTCATTACTATATTCTGTCCACTGCACTTGCACAAAAGAAAACTGGTATTCTCCTTTTACATGTATACAAAGTTCGACTTAACAATTTCAAGCAGTCTTGCCTTGGGTAGACGTGTCGGTGCTGGTGGTGGGATGCATGCGGCTAACGCAGCTCTTCACGCCTCATGCCCTTAATGGCGGCTGGAACTACGAGCTGTAGCACTCGTATAAGCTACTGCACGTCCGCCATAAAATCTGGGCGCAGGAACTCTTACAATCAGCCCCAGTGGCACAGAGACGGCTTCGACAACCATTCGTCGCGTTCTACCCCACAAACGGCGACGATATTCGCCTCTTCGCTGTTGCACAACCACTTTTGCGTGAGCACAGTTACGCACGTCCGGTCACGTCAACACTCCCCAGGCCATTCCATTGTTCAGTCCCTGTGTCTCCAGCTACCTCTAGCTATGCTCGTATCACCAAGAGTGGGGGCGTTCCCCTACCATCTTTTCACCGAAATCATTTAGTATTTAAGAATATTTATATTTATTACCCTGGAGTTCATACCAGTCATAATAATTTACTACTAGCGCCTTATAACATTAAATCATACAGTAATAACTTATAATTACCATCAAAAAGAATACATTTGACTCCGAGAGCTTAGCGCATTGTCTGAGACAGCGCTAATTCCCAGTTTCGCCAATAGATGGCATCAGGGTGCACTCTCTGGTAGTCTCACACCAGCGCGCCCGTTTCCGACGCGCGGGCTCCAAATTACTGTCAGCCCACCATAATTTCAGTTCCGTTACAACTTCCTCCCATGAACTGGCGCCAAATTTGACTTTTTGGGGTAAACAACGGTCACTTGGGGTTTTGCTGCTAAGGTAACAAAATGGCGAGAAAGAAAGGACACTTGTATTAACCTCAGTCACCCGACTGCCACCTCCTCCTAAGGACTCGTGGGAAAAAGATTTGGACGTAAGTCTTTATTTATGAATTTTATGCAGTATGGCCATCTGGCCATCCACTGTGTTGACTACGAGGTCAGCACTCCAACTAACATAGTAAACATCGCCACCGCCAGAGGGCGGTACCATGACGTCAGCTGATGACGCAAGTACTGCTATCCAAGATGGCTGCAAACAAGGTGTTCACTAAGAGCTCCAGACTCCAACTGACTTAGTACACAATATAGGCGCCAGAGGGCCCTGTCGTCCATAATGTCATCTGATGACGCGACTACCGTTATTCAAGATGGCGGCATACATTGTGTTCACCACGAGTCTTAATACATATTGACACCACCAGATAGTGCTACTGTGGACTTGGAATGAATTTTCGCGAATGTCACGCCCACCTGGACTTGGAAGAAAATAGTTAAAATATCCACCAAGATCTTCAACCGACCGACACGTCCACTTACCGACCAATGTTGTCTGGGTAACGTTCACTAACGTGTACTGACGTGCACAGTGCATGATGTCGTATAAGATGGTGGTGCGAAAAGGCGGGAAAACGAACCCTGCCTATGATGGACATCAGCCTTTATTATTTTGCAAGCAATGTCTCCACCATGAGATCCCGACTACATCTGACCTAGTACACACTACTGTCACCACAGGGTACTGTCATCCTTCCTGTGACCAAATCCCAGATGCTGACCTGTAGGGGGAAAATGGCTCGATAACGACTCAGCCTGCTCTAGGCTGCTGTACAGAGTAAGGAAGGAGTGCACTCTAGCTGTTTTGAAACAATTTATTTAGGGAATGACTATATTTATCACACTAACGCAAAACACCAGCCCTGATATGCTTGGGGTCACAATACACAGTCTGCAGACGCACAAGCAGCTCCTAATTTCCCGAAATAATTTCAGTACAAACCTGTAAACTGCTCTTAAATAATGCGGTAGACAGATGTCCAAACACAAAATCAACTCGTAAATTGTGCAAATAGCGCATAGCTTGCAAAATATTGCAAGAGACACGCATTTAACACGCGCCACATCCCACGCAAAGTGACACTGACGTCAGCTGTCAAAGCACACACAGACGTCCATTCAGGACTGCACGCACCGTTACAGCCGCGACCTGCCACCGGACACGGGGTAAAGTTGTCTCTGTTTCCGAGTTTACAGTCACTGTTATAACAACGTCACAGGCACGTTCACGCCTGTCTCATACTGGAGACACCTCCAGGCAACCATTCAGCCGTGTGTACCTGCCCCAGCGTGTCTCACACCTCGCCTTGCCGCGAAACGCCCCCGTGGCGACTCGCCATCTAAAATGTTCTCAATGTTATTCTTACATCACATGGCTTTGTAGAAAACAACAGCCAAGTCGAACTCTCGGGAATTGCATAGCGTCCCATAAATAGTTAATGTTTGCCTTCTTGATGTGCCAGTTGTATGCACGAAAATTCTTACCCCAACAGAACGTGCTTACGAAAGTGGCCGAGCGGTAGTAGGCGCTTCTGTCTGGAACGGCGCGACCGCTACCGTCGCAGGTTCGAATCCTGCCTCCGGCTTGGATGTGTGTGATATCCTTAGGTTAGTTAGGTTTAAGTGGTTCTAAGTTCCAGGGGACTGATGATATCAGATGTTAAGTCCCATAGTGCTCAGAGCCATTTGAACCATTTTGAATCTGCTTACGAAAATAACACACAATTCAGCCTTCCCAGCGCTCGTAACGTCCTACCCTTCCTGCTTTCAACACACACAACCGTTTCCACGGCTATATAGATTCTCCTATATCCCAGCACAAAGAATGTGAATGAATCGAGCATTATGATTGCCTCTTATCGAATATACCCGCCGAATTACTGATACCACCGATATCGAAGCACTGTCCGCCCTTTTTCGTTCTGCAGACGAATCATTCAGCGGTTATTTTACACAGATCGCCATATTGCACTGATAATTAAATCATATAAACTACCATACATAAGGTCAAATACGGAAATACTCTAACATAGGACACACGGTCATCCTCTCTACTCTTGCCGTAACATAAACCATAGTAAGTTTACAATGCAATATATAAAAATTTTACACAACGTAAGCCATAGTAACTTTACAATACAATATATACACATTTTACACAAACAGTGCAGTTATCTTTTATATCTGTACAACACCCCAAAAAAATTATGGTATGCCTACACTCACACAGGCTATATGTCACAATGCTCCACAGTCCTAGGGAAGCACCGTCAGCCTTTTCTTTCTTTCTACTGATCTGACATTCAGCGCCATAGAAAATCATCTCTGCATTTGATGCTTTTCAGGAGGGCAGAGAACCATTAACCTCTAAACTTACTTGCATTTGCATTGGAGGATAACAGAGAGTGGACGGGGTGATCGATCGATTCAGATAGAGCTGTAACGAAGTACGATTTAATGGTTGACTGATTCATTCTAGAGAAGGAGAAGTTTCTGCAGGTCAACTTTTTTCCAGTGTTCTTTCCGGATGCAACAGTTGCGTGGCATAGCCTGCTTTCTACTTGTATAGAGCCACGTGATCTGTATACGGTTTAAAACACTGTCTACTTGTGATCATTAATGGTAAACATGTTGGTAATCAGTGGACTTCCATCTTATACGTGATCAAACTTGACACATTGCTCTAAACGAACTTTGATTTATGTGGTGTATTCCACCCCCTCCCCTATCGCATCTTGGGTGTAAAATCGAGACTTCAGTGTCATAATAAGATAGCGGTAGGAGCTTGTGATGCGTTGCAATCCCTGTGTACACATTCTCCCGACAGATGTGCTGTTTACAGAGTTAGTGACGGAATGACTCCTAATTTTCATATGCTGGATGCTGCTGATATGCGTCTGTTTCCTTGTAGGATGTATCCCCCACTACTAACGATCATTTTATATAGGTCTGATGCAGGCATGGTATAATTTGTGAATGGTGTTCGGATGTTAACAGTGGACACTATACATCTCCGGAAGCTGTATTGTGCTCGTATCAAGCAGAGCAAGTGTTTTATGGTTTGATAACATAATTTTTCGCAAAGAAACCGGGAAGGAAGATAGATGTCATGCCACTGAAATACATTTCTCACAAAGAAATATTAACAACGCTACATTCCATACGGCTGATAGGTCGGAAACGTAGATGATCTAACATTATAGGCCCGTTTTAAGTGCAGAACGTTGTAGCCTTAGGAGTGAGTGTGTTTATGTTTTCTCTTACCAATACCTTCCAGGTACCGATCCTAGACTCTAGAACAAAACTTTATAGTTGATAGCTTGGTTAATTTACGTGAAAATGCATCGAACCCAATCCGTCTAGAGCTCCATCGCCTATAAAAATCATTCCTTTCTTGTTCTTCTTAACTGTCCGCTATTAACTCACAGCACTTTCAAATCTGTTACTATACATCGATAAGGAGTGCTAAGCTCCTCTACATGGACGCATCTTGAGATGGGTGAGGACTCAGAAATCTCCATTCAGTCACAAGAGGAGGGGTGTATTGGTGTCTTCTTCTGGTCGGTTGCAGAGTAATTCGCTAACGGTGTTGCATTGCGGGTTGGACAGTGACAATGTGAGGATAGTCTTTCCCCTAAGACAGCGAGAATGCTCTGTGACTCCTATACACGGAGAGACAGATCGTAAATTAAACACTATGCTCGAGGTGATAGAAGTATGTGGATTGCTGTCTGATATACTTTGATGACTTACGTGTTCTAGAATTAACACTGAATGGATGTACTGCACAGTCAGCTATCCATGTTCGCACTGATACTCGCAAAGTGCAGAATGGGTGGTTTAGCTATGATACTGAAATTGGGAAACATGCTGTCGCATTATTGGTCAGTGCTGAAATTACTGTAAAATTGCTAAAATTGTTCACACTATCAACTGTGATGCTTATTATTAGAGTACAACGATGGTGTCTTTTCCATCCCATCAATGCACTGGTTACCACATAATGATTGACTGATATCTCTTGTTTGAGTTGGGGAAAAAGTTTTGATGGATGGATAGCACCTACTGGGGTGGATAGCACCGAAACACTGATTGCGTACATGAGTGAAATATGAGGAATCAGTCCAATGGGAATGCAGAGCCATCAGCTATTCCGTCAGTGTGTGAGACGAGTCTAAATGTAGAGCTCGTGAATGACTTTCGGACTGTAGTTTGGAGAGCTACGCCAATGCAGTAAACCTCCTCCAGATTGCTTATGTTGTAACTGTCTTTTATTTAAAATCAACCTACGTGTGACATATTATGCTATCCGCCGTAAGAATACGATCTACACCATGCAACGTCTAGTTTCCTGCAAAAGGCCGTGTGTCAGAACTTCTTAATGTCAGTTTAGAGCCTGACACTGGCCTCGAAGTCGTGGCAGAAAAACGAAATGTTTGTCATTGTACAAAAGCGTGTTAGAAAACAGTATTTGAACCAGGGCCAGAGGGAGCATCTCTTGTGACTTAGTATAGTCTATGGGGTACGATCACTTGCATAGAGTATAGGTGATCAAACTATAAAGTGGCCGCATAGGTGCAAATGTGACTTCTAAATGTGTAGATATTTTATAGTTCGTAATTTTTCTATGTGGGTAGGGGGGGTAGAGAATAACGATGATAGAATGTTGGGCTGATTGGTTTGAATGAACGCGGATCTGTAGTACTTGTATGTAGTTCGAGGACATACCACATTTCTTGCATTTCCACTGAGTGGACAAAATGTGCTCCTGTTGCACTAACTCAGGTCATTCTGTTTCTACACAGGTTGCCGAAGGTGGTGGGTATGGTTTTCTCTGACTTCTGCTCAGTTCCGACTTAAATTGGAAAGATCACATGTGGAAAGCTGTAGAAATGGGAGCAGTTGCAAAATGTGTAGGGGGTGACTAAAACCAGGTTGTAGTTTCACTGTAGCAGACAGGTTCGAGGAAGCTGACTCGTTTCGAGATATGAGAGTGGCAGAAATATGATTCACCTGTGCGTGTGATCCGATGCAGGTATGTGCTTGAATTGAGAGACCTAATTCCATATCATTGACATCATTCTAGCAGATAGTGTAACAATAGATATCCGAAAAAGCTAGTGTACATTTCACACGACCTCAGTCGGCACATCATCTACTACTGTCTGTGTTCCTTCACAATCAGTCATCGCCTATAACTCAATAGGTATATAGCAGAACCTCTGACATGGTATCGAGACAGAATGCGCTAAAAATTCTATAGAACTATCTAGTTGGGGCGGAGTGAGGGAGTCGCAAATGCCGCTTATATACTACGTACCTTAGCCAAATCACTTTCAAAATGCGATAATTTTATCCCAAGGGTGCATCTTGGGCTTACACATTCCTACAATCAACCTCATTCAGAGGTAATGTCGTATCTCGATTCGTAAAGCGGGTATAGCTTTTAACCTGAATACTTGTGTGCACCTGTAGAGCCAAGATCGCTGGTGAGAGTAATATATGGTAGATGCTGCGCTCGGGTGTTTCTTTAACATCTGGCCGATTACGTCTCTCTTTCTAAGACACTGTGGTAGGACTAGCAAGAAAAACATAAGAGACATGTCCATGGATTGTTTATTTTCGGTCAGTATTGTTTCGTATCGTAGGCAATCGGCTATTGAGAAAGTATTATACTTAGTAGTAGTGGTGGGTGCGTGATATGTTCGCATTTGAGCATCAGGTTTTTGAAGTATGTGTTTGTGGAACGGAGATAACTGTGTCCAATCGTAAGGAGGATATGGATTTGAGTTGGAACACTGTGACAGCAAAGGGAAGAGTGTGTCAAGTCATAAGAATGATATTAATATTTCTATTTTTAGAGCCACTGCCGACAGCAGGGTGTATTTTCGATACTTCGCTCACTGTCGCATGCCATTCAGTTGAGACAGCGATCGTAACATTTAATTGTAAGTATAATGATAAAAGATATATGTGACCGGTTTTCTGGAATAATTCCGTGTACGCATGGCCTGTGGAGGGAATGATTCACCTTCCCATTAACGGCAGCAGCCGTCCGAATGCAGAGGCCTGTTGGAGTGTAGGAAAGTATATGAGTTAACTTTCCCGTCTTCTAACGACCAAGTAGCGAAATAAGACTTAGTATGTGTTGGGCAGCTTTCGTAATCAAGTGGAAATTTGAGAAGATGGTGCGTTTGCGATGGACCTTTATTCCCTCACATGTAAATTGATCAGTTGACTGCTTTCTGCACGGTTCGCGCTTTTATTTAGATCAGAGAAGATAGATTGTAAGGTGTGGAAGACACGTTTGCCTGTTCTCTAGACATGGGAAAGACCTTAGTTGGCTTGCAAATTATAGGAATGATTTGGAATCTGTTACACTGCCGTCTTCGGTACTCGTGAACGGCAATATAAGTTCGGTCTATTTGTTTCTAGTTACTCAGTGGTTTACAACACGCTAGACATCGCAAAAGTTTGGAGTTCGTAGAGAAATAATTTCCTGTCTATTTATTGGGAATTATGTTGCGCTAGCGATCGGTAAGATGCTGCCTAGTGCTTGATAACAAGAAGTACAGCGAAAATGGTATAATACACTCCTGGAAATGGAAAAAAGAACACATTGACACCGGTGTGTCAGACCCACCATACTTGCTCCGGACACTGCGAGAGGGCTGTACAAGCAATGATCACACGCACGGCACAGCGGACACACCAGGAACCGCGGTGTTGGCCGTCGAATGGCGCTAGCTGCGCAGCATTTGTGCACCGCCGCCCTCAGTGTCAGCCAGTTTGCCGTGGCATACGGAGCTCCATCGCAGTCTTTAACACTGGTAGCATGCCGCGACAGCGTGGACGTGAACCGTATGTGCAGTTGACGGACTTTGAGCGAGGGCGTATAGTGGGCATGCGGGAGGCCGGGTGGACGTACCGCTGAATTGCTCAACACGTGGGGCGTGAGGTCTCCACAGTACATCGATGTTGTCGCCAGTGGTCGGCGGAAGGTGCACGTGCCCGTCGACCTGGGACCGGACCGCAGCGACGCACGGATGCACGCCAAGACCGTAGGATCCTACGCAGTGCCGTAGGGGACCGCACCGCCACTTCCCAGCAAATTAGGGACACTGTTGCTCCTGGGGTATCGGCGAGGACCATTCGCAACCGTCTCCATGAAGCTGGGCTACGGTCCCGCACACCGTTAGGCCGTCTTCCGCTCACGCCCCAGCATCGTGCAGCCCGCCTCCAGTGGTGTCGCGACAGGCGTGAATGGAGGGACGAATGGAGACATGTCGTCTTCAGCGATGAGAGTCGCTTCTGCCTTGGTGCCAATGATGGTCGTATGCGTGTTTGGCGCCGTGCAGGTGAGCGCCACAATCAGGACTACATACGACCGAGGCACACAGGGCCAACACCCGGCCTCATGGTGTGGGGAGCGATCTCCTACACTGGCCGTACACCACTGGTGATCGTCGAGGGGACACTGAATAGTGCACGGTACATCCAAACCGTCATCGAACCCATCGTTCTACCATTCCTAGACCGGCAAGGGAACTTGCTGTTCCAACAGGACAATGCACGTCCGCATGTATCCCGTGCCAACCAACGTGCTCTAGAAGGTGTAAGTCAACTACCCTGGCCAGCAAGATCTCCGGATCTGTCCCCCATTGAGCATGTTTGGGACTGGATGAAGCGTCGTCTCACGCGGTCTGCACGTCCAGCACGAACGCTGGTCCAACTGAGGCGCCAGGTGGAAATGGCATGGCAAGCCGTTCCACAGGACTACATCCAGCATCTCTACGATCGTCTCCATGGGAGAATAGCAGCCTGCATTGCTGCGAAAGGTGGATATACACTGTACTAGTGCCGACATTGTGCATGCTCTGTTGCCTGTGTCTATGTCCCTGTGGTTCTGTCAGTGTGATCATGTGATGTATCTGACCCCAGGCATGTGTCAATAAAGTTTCCCCTTCCTGGGACAATGAATTCACGGTGTTCTTATTTCAATTTCCAGGAGTGTATTATTGTGAACGATGCAAAAATACGTAGGTTCTTGTAATTTCCAAGTCCGGAGTTGTCTATAGAAAAGCGAGCAGGTTCGGAGCAGGAACAGTAACGCGTTTGTGCTAAGGGGAAACGATCTCGAATTTGTAGAAGAGTTCTGAGAGCGATTTCGGTCTGCTGAGGGTGCTATGATGTATAGGGATACTTTTGTATGGTTCTGAATGTCACGTCTGCAAAGAGAAAGAAAAGGCTGACGGTGCTTCCCTAGGACTGGGGAGCATTGTGATATATAGCCTGTGTGAGTGTAGGCATACCATAATTTTTTCGGGTTCTGTACAGACGTAAAAGATAGCTGCACTCTTTGTGTAAAATGTGTACATATTGTATTATAAAGTTACTGTGACTTACGTTGTGTAAAATTTTTATATATTGCATTGTAAACATACTATGGTTTATGTTATGGCAAGAGTAGAGAGGATGACTGTGTCCTATGCTAGAGTATTTCCGTATTTGACCTTATGTATGGTAGTTTATATGATTTAATTGTCAGTGCAATATGGCGATCTGTGTAAAATAACCGCTTAAAATTTCGTCTGCAGAAGGAAAAAAGGCGGACAATGCTTCGATATCGGCGGTATCAGTAATTCGGCGGGTATATTCGATAAGAGGCAATCATAATGCTCGATTCATTCACATTCTTTGTGCTGGGATATAGGAGAGTCTACATAGCTGTGGAAACGTTTGTGTGTGTTGAAAGCAGGAAGGGTAGGACGTTACGAGCACTGGGAAGGCTGAATTGTGTGTTATTTTCGTAAGCAGGTTCAAAATGGTTCAAATGGCTTTGAGCACTATGGGACTTAACATCTGATGTCATCTGTACCCTAGAACTTAGAACTACTAAAACCTAACTAACCTAAGGACATCACACACATCCATGCCGGAGGCAGGATTCGAACCTGCGACCGTAGCGGTCGCGCCGTTCCAGACTGAAGCGCCTACTACCGCTCGGCCACTTTCGTAAGCACGTTCTGTTAGGGTAAGAATTTTCGTGCATACAACTGGCACATCAAGAAGGCAAACATTAACTATTTATGGGACGCTATGCAATTCCCGAGAGGTCGACTTGGCTGTTGTTTTCTACAAAGCCATGTGATGTAAGAATAACATTGAGAACATTTTAGATGGCGAGTCGCCACGCGGACGTTTCACGGCAAGGCGAGGTGTGAGCCACGCTGGGGCAGGTACACACGGCTGAATGGTTGCCTGGAGGTGTCTCCGGTACGAGACAGACATGGACGTGCCTGTGAAGTTGGTATAACAGTGACTGTAAACTCGGAAACAGAGACAACTTTACCCCGTGTCCGGTGGCAGGTCGCGGCTGTGACGGTGCGTGCAGTCCTGAATGGACGTCTGTGTGTGCTTTGACAGCTGACGGACGTGTCACTTTGCGTGGGATGTGGCACGTGTTGAATGCATGTCTGTTGCGTTATATTGTGAGTTGGCCTGTAGGCTGTGCTATGCGCAATTTGGACAGTTTAAGCGTTGATTTCGTGTATGCGCATCTGTTTACAGTATTATTTAGGAGGAGTTTCCAGGTCTGTACTGAAATCATTTCGGAATACTAAGAGTTGTTGGCGTGTCTCCAGAGTGTTTATTGTGACCCCAAGCACATCAGGGCTGGTGTTTTGTGTTAGTGTGATAAATATAGTCGTTCCCTAAAATAATTGTTTCAAAATAGCTAGAGTGCACTCCTTCCTTACTCTATACAGCAGCCCAGAGCAGGCTGAGTCAATTTCGCGCCATTTTCCCCCATCGGGCCACCATCTGGGATTTGGTTACAGGAGGGATGACAGTACCCTCTGGTGCAGTAATGTGTACTAGGGTCAGTTGTAGTCTAGGTCTTATGGTGGAGACATTGCTTGCAAAATAATTTAAACTTATGTCCAACATAGGCAGAGTCGTTTTCCCGCCATTTAGCACCACCATCTTGGATGACGTCATGCGCTGTACACGTTAGTGCACGTTAGTGTACGTTAGCCCAACAACATTGGTCGGTAAGTGGACGTGGCGGACCGTTGAGGATCATGGTGTAGACTTTATTTCCTTCGATGTCCAGATGAGCGTGGCATTCGTTACAAGTCCACGGTAGCACTCTCTGGTGGTGCCAATATGTACTAGGCTTCATGGCGAACACACTGTTTGCCAGTATCTTCGATAGCGGTACTTTCGTCATCACGTGACGTCTTGGTAACGCCTTCTGGCGCTGACGATGTGTGCTAAGTCAGCTGGAGTGCGGACCTCGTGGTCAACACAGTGGATGGCCATACTGCACGAAAATGATTAAATAAAGACTTTGTCCAGGTCCTTTTCCCACAAATACTTAGGAGGAGGTGGCGGTCGGGTGACTGAGGTTAGTACAAGTGTCATTTCTTTCGCGCCATTTTGTTACCTTAGCAGCAAAACCCCAAGTGACTTTTGTTAACCGCTAATTTTCAAACTTGGTGCCAGTTCATTGGAGGAAGTGGTGATCGGTTGACTTACATTAGTGGAGGCAGCCTAAGAGAGCCATCTTCCCGCGATTTTCGTTGCTTAGTGGAGGTAACCAGGGTGTGGTGCATTATCCTGTGGAATTTGAACTTCCCACAATTTTTTCTGGGGGAAGAGGGCGTGGCACTTTCCTGCCAAAATTCAGACTTCCTGCCAAAATCCGCCATCGTGAATGACGTCAGAGCTGCCATCTTGGATGAAGTCATGGCCGCCCTCTTCGATAATGGTACTTTAGGGTGGTACATAGGTTGTCCCAATACTTACAGATTGCAGTGTGTAATGTTAGATCCCTTAATCAGACACGTAGATTAGAAAATGTAAAAGAGAAACGGATAGTTATACAGGGAAAATTAGTGAAGTTTGAGGCAGGAATAATAGTATTCCTGGTCAGGTGAATACAGAGTTGTAAATACCAAGTTAGATGGGGGTTTACTAATGAATAAGACAACAGGAATGATGGTAAGCTACCATCAACACCATAGTTAACACATTATCTTAGCCAGTACAGACACAAAACTCATACCTACCACAACAGTACAAGTTTATATATCAATTAGCTACGCAGATGCTGACGAGATTGAAGAAATTTGTGATGAGATACAAGAAATTAATCAGATAGTTAAGGGAGACGAAAACTGAATTGTGATGGGAGACTGGAGTTCAATAGTAGGAAAATGAAGAGAAGGAAAAATAGTTGGTAAATACGGACAAGGGGGAAAGAATGGAAGATAAAGTCGCCTGATAGAATGTTGCTCAGACCATGTAAGTTAATCATCGCTAACACTTGGTTAAAGGCTCAAGGTATAAGGTTGTATACGCGGTAGAGATCTGGGGACAACGGAATGTTTCATAGTGATTATACAATGGTAAGTCAGAGTGTTCAAAACCAGATTTCAAATAGCAAGACATTTCCAGTTGCACATGGGATCTCTGACCACAGATTATTGATTATGAATTTTAGATTAAAACTGAAGAAAATACTAAAAGGTAGGAAATTAAGGATATGGGACCTGCATAAGTTGAAAGAACCAGTGATTGTTGAGGGAGCATTAGGCTACGATTGACTTGAACAGAGGAATGCAGTAGAAGGCGAATTGGCAGCCTTAAGAATTGAAACAGTGGAGGCAGAGGAGGATCATGTACGTAAAAACAGAAGGCCTGGTAGAAATCCTTGGATAATGCAGGAGATATTGAATTTAGCTGATGAAAGGGGAAATATAAAAGCAGCAAATGAAGCAGGTGAAACAGAATACAAACGTCTAAAAAACGAGATTGACAAAAAGTGCAAAATGGCGAAGAAGGAATGGCTAGACTACAAAAGTTGGTTTTTGAAGCATATTTCAGTAGGGCAAGATACATACTATCTCCAGCAAAATTTAAGAGAAAGAGAAGCATCTGTATGAATACCAAAAGCTCATATCGAAAATCCGTCTGTCCTAAGCAAAGAAGGGAAAGTTAAACGGTGGAAGGAGTATGTAGAGAGTCTATACAAGGCAGGTGAAATAGAAAGCAGTATCATAAAAATGGAGGAGGAACCAGATGAGGACGAGATGGGAGATATGATACTGCTAGAAAAATTTGGCAGAGCATTGAGAGACCTAAGGCGAAACGAGGCCTGGGAGTAGATGACATTCCATCAGAACTGCAGATACGCCTATGAGAGACAGCCATAACGAAACTCCTCCGTTTGGTGATCAAGATGTATGAGACAGCCGAAATAACCCTCATAAAGGCTATTTACAACTTGCACAAAAACCAGAGGGCAGTTATAAGAATCTAGAGACATGAAAAGGAAGCAGTGGTTGAGAAGTGAGTGAGACAGGGTTGTAAGCATTCCCTAATGTTATTCACTCTGCATATTAAACAAGCAGTAAAGGAAACAAAAAAATTCTGGAGTAGGAACTAAAGTTCTGAGAGAAAAAATAAATGCTTTGAGGTTTGGCGATGACATTGCAGTTCTGTCAGAGACAACAGAGGACATGAAAGAGCAGCGGAAAAGAATGGATGGTATCTTGAAATGGGGATGTAAAGTGAACATCAACAAAAGCAAAACAAGAATAATCGGACGTCATCGAATTCAGTCACCTGATGCTAAGGGAATTAGATTAGGAACTGAGACACTTGAAGTAGTAAGTGAGTTTTACTGTTTGGGGAGCAAAATAACTGATGATGGACGAAGAAGACAGAAAATAAAATGTTGACTTGTAATGACAAGAAAATCGTTTCTGAAGAAGAGAAATCTGTGATCATCGAATACAAATGTGAGCGTTAGATAGTCTTTTCTGAATGTATGTGTCCGGAGTGCAGCCATGTAAGAAATTGGAACATGGGCGATAAACTGTTTAGACGTGAAGAAAATAAAAGACTTTTCAAATAAGAAGAATGCTGAAGATTAGATGAGTAGATCACGTAACTAACGACGAGACAGTGAATAGAATTGAGGAGACAAGAAATCCGACTGAAAGAAAGAATCAGTTAATGGAACTGATTCTGAGATTTACAAGTTTCGTATTGGAGGGAAGTGTTTGGGGTAAAAGCCGTAGAGGGAGATCAAAAGCCAAATATAGTAGGAAGATTCAGAAGGATTTAAGTCGCAGTAGATATTCAAAGATGCAGAGGAAGGGACAGGACAGAGCAGCATGGTGAGCTGCAGCAAACCAGTCTTAGGACTGTAGACAACAACAACTGAAACTATTACGTTTGCTGAATTCTTGGAATTAATGATTTTTAATTTTTTTATTGGCTCAGAATCTTGCATCCAAGGCGACAATATAAAAGAGACGACCTACTATTGCATTTAAACTCATTTGAACTCCTCGTTCAACACTGCGCAGCACATTTCACTGTACACAACGACAACTGTTTGCAGGCGACTGCCTGAGACTTCACTTTACGATCGCCTCACAATTACTCCCTTAACATTCTGTGCGCAGGCAAGAAAAGGCATAAGAGCAAAGCTGTCCAGTTTCCCCTTTTGAGTGACTTAAGACCACGTCGATAAATAGTACTGTGATCCCTCTGGCGACGATCAATTATTTTCACTGATATTTTCGACTTTCAACAAAGTTAACAAAGCTTTTCAGTATAATAACAAAATATGTAGCTGGTCGAAACAAATATTATACGCACATAACATATACAACATCAGTTAAATAGTTGTTGTGCATAAACCCTTTACACAGGACCTTACAGATGAAATAATGAAGTGATAAAGATAAGTAAATAAGATGCGTACTATTGAGTTCTTACATTATGAACTCAATAAAAAAACACGTGACTTATGACTGGAGTACAAAACTGAATGGGAGTGAATGAGTATTGTGACATGACTGAATTGTAAACATTTTAAGTGTAGTGGTATGTACTTAAAATTTCGTAATATAGAAAAATTATTAGAAAAAACTGATGAAGGAAGTCTGTGGGGGATCCTCACGAGAAAAAGCAAGTTCTTAGGGGAGCATCAGTTAAAGCAACAAGGTTTAGTTTTACTGGCGAAGAATTAAAGGGATAGAACAGTAGGAGGAACAACATAATATAATGTATGAGACACATTTGAAAATTGAGGTACAGTTGTTTCAGAGAGATGCCAAGACTACAATAAGGTCAGAAAACCGGAATATTGCATCAAACCAGTCGAAAGACTAAGAAAGATATACACATATGTGAAAGCCTCTTCGTTCACAACCCATTCTTTTTACCTCAGTTTACTTTGTCCACAACGATAGCTGAGCATTCAGTGTGTCTCGTCCAGCTTCGACTGCGTAATGTGTTGAAGGGTGTCCCATCGGTGGGAGGTCTGGAACGAGATGTACACAACTTTGTGAGAACAATACGGTTATATGAAGGAGATAGAGCGGTTCAAGTCTGGGAAAGCTGAAAATAGCTGACGGGTTAGTGGGGCGCTGAAAATCTGCTTAGTCATGATGACATCCACACATGGAGTCACTACGTGCAACGAAACAGTCGGTCGGCCACATCGAATGGTTCGCGAGGTTTGATCTCGGAATTCTACTCCACGTGGCAAATGTTACGAAATACCTTCTGTGCTTCAAGAAGATTCATTCTCTTTATAAAATGCTTCCATATGCTACTTGCTTGTAACACCGACTTTCTGCGGTCTAAGAAACTTTCTGTGTGTTTTTTTATTCCCTGTTTTATGCACTAGTTCATTTCAGCTCATAAATGTTTCATCAAACCTAGAAAAAACAATGTTACGCAATTATTACTTCCTGTTTATCAGCTGGTACGTGCCTGATGTGCTGCAACACACTGAAATTCTGTGACACGCTTTGTTACTACCGCTCTAGAGCAGCCAAAACAAAATGGCGAAGCCCACTAATAAAAATGATTTCATTAGCGCTGTGGGCTGGTGGGACACAGCTGAACCGCACCCACTCCTGCCAGAAACAAATTGCCGCACCGCGCTCCACTCCATCAAAGGGAGACGCGATTTGTATCTCGCTCCTCTAGTGAAGCGCTACAGTTTCTACGTGTACCAGCACTGCAGGCCAGCACATCCAAATAAACAAGAACTTAATTATGACACTTTATTTTTTGACGACTTAACTAAAATTATGAATTAAAAAAACAGACAGCACTCTTCTATGGATCCACAATATATATTATCTTAGAAACCGGTTTTTCGGCTGTTATTCCATCGTCAAGTACAAAGACAAATATGTGTGACTGAAATTTTTGTAGGATCAAATATTTTAAAACAGCGCAACTACAGAGTCTCTGAATTTATTCTAGAGATGACTATAATGATAGGTATCTTATCATAAAAATGCGACGTCTGCAATAAGAGTAGTTATCTTTTGGACCCAACAGAGGTACTGTACAGTTGCACTATTTTAAAATGTTTGAAACCAAAAGGTTTCACAGTCACACATACAGGGTATTCGGAAATTCCCGTTACTAACTTCTATGATTGTAGAGGTGAGGGATTGCATAGCATTTTGAATAGGAAGCCATGTCCGGAGACATCATCCAACTATGTTACAGAGCGTCAGAGTTATAGATTCCGTGCTGATGTTACGAACTTTAAAGAATGATGGAGACGGATAACTGTATCAATTTGAGGTAAGGGTCCGTGGTTCGGGATCGAACGAGTCGGAAGTTACAAGTGAAAATCATTCTTATACCACTGACAATCGAATACATTTATGAGTACTGTTATTGTTAAGAATGTAGGGTATGGAAGATTCGGAGGTGATAGTATGGACCAAAACAACACAAAAAGTGCAGTAAACGTGGGATCCAAAATGCGTACCTAAGGATCTATCAGCACCTGTTCGTCTTCGCTACTGTCAAACACATCTCCCCTACTAAAAAACATGTACTCATCGCTCTTGAGGTACACTTTGTAGAGCCGATGTTTGCTAGACATTTTTTCTTGTTTTGGTCCATACTACCTCCTCTGAAAGTAGTCAATGCTACAACCTTAGTAACATTAGTACCGGTAAATGTTGATAAAAATGTCAGGTTTGCAGGTGGTCATCGTTTAATTCATTGGACGACTGGACACCATAAGCTCCCTGATTCTTGGAGATTATATGGGTTAATTAATGATTATTATGTTACAATCCTCTTGTTGTGGTTGACTGTGTATATCGAGACTTCGTTCATTGTTAAATGCAATGGTGTGGTACTAACTGATGGAGACGCATTAAGAACTGGTAAAATTTAATTTATTTCCTTTATCACACTGCACAAACATAAACACACTATTATTCAACCAGTGTGCCACTACTATTAATCATAGAGATAAATCCTTCGCTACGCAACCGCCTTTGGCTCACGCAGCCTACACCTTCCACACCTTCCACAGCCTCTGCTTGCGACTCTGTGAGCCACTGGGCATTGTCGCCCTCCAAAGAATAACCATTACAGATACTGCACACCAGCACCCCACATCCCCACCGAAACAAAACTAGAGCTAGGTTACCTTTTGAGGGGACTCAGAATTCCTAGCGAAAGTTATACAATAAAAAATCAAAATTTGAATATTACACTAATTAGTATTTCATGTCAAAGTAGTTGCAATAAGTATCTGAGCCTGAGAAAAAACGACTTTCAGAATATAACTAATGTTAATTAACTGTATCTCCATGCACATATAACATGATCAATGAATGTAGCAAATTGAAAATTATTTAATGACAGCAAGAACTTTACACATAATGTACTAACTCTCTGTTAATCAGAAAGAAAAATGTAAAAAAGATAAGATAATCTGACTGACACAGTTTCCCTTTTGTCGGAGCTATCAAGCATATTAGTGAAGGTTACTCTTAATTACACACATGAATCACAGTAAAGAACATAATTGACACTAAGGAATGGAATCTGAATAAATGAGCCTGATTTTAAACAACCTAATACAAATGTAAAACCTATATACACAAAATCATCTGTAAAAACTACAGTTACAGGCATAAAACATTTTATCAATTAACTATTGAAATTTGTAAATTGGCACACAGCTCACAGACTATTTATACAAAAATCAGTACATATCTTTAAAGAAATATTTTCCATTTACAACCACGTTACATTGAGTGAATCATTCATAAACAAAAGACATTTTGTTGGCTTGAGCACTTTTCACGCCATAAGGAAATATTGGGTACTCTGCTTTGGGGCCCTACCTATAAGCTGAGCAGAACTTCACACGATTTCACTAGGGGAAGTGGCACCGTCGCCGCTGAGGACTCACAAACACTATACGTAACACAGCACTTGTTACTCTGCTTTTATCACTGTCCTATGTGTTGAGCTGGTCGTCTCACTCAGTTACGACGTATGATGCAAGGGAAGAGTGACATCGACGCCACCAGAGACAGGAAGATCTAGGAGCTGTTGTTACGCCCACGAAGAATCGCCGCTTTCCGCCGTACGGTTCGTCGGCGGCACGTTCCCGTTATGTTGACAAGTGTCGGATGCCAGTCGGATGTTCGTGACGTCAGCCACCTCCTCCTCCCCCAAACCGTAGCGCACCGGGCGTCGAAAGTCATCGGCAGGCAGGCATGAAAAAATAAAATAACATTACGGCAGTGTGAGGTAACAAAAGACTAACGCGCTGCGCGCTTAGTTGTGCACTGTTGCCTGCTTCCTGAAAACCAAAACACACGCTACAAGCGTCGCCCCGTTGTCCACTGCTGCGCCTCTCACAGGACATAAGAGAAAGTCACACGATATCAAACACAGAGAATGAAATGCACTCACTGCAGCTACCGACTACAGTCTTCAACATCTCACAATAGCTACCGACTATTGTCCAAAGGTTTGTCCATCAGTAACGTAGCATATTTATAACTAAACACGGTTCATTAATTGACATTTCCTTGTGATAGTTCAGGACACTTATACAACTTAATGTTCTCAACATGTTTTAGGCAATGATATTTGCCAGACTATATTCACTGTCTGATCTTTCAATTATCTGATTAACCAACATCCTTTTGATTGCCTTGTTCACTGCTTCTCTCTTCGCTAAAGGTATTGCATACGATTTGCTGCGAAATGGTTCATGTTCCTTAATTTTGCAAACACATCCTTTAATTAATCCCGGTAATTTTTAAAAAAAAGATCAACTTCGCGTCTCAGCACTTCCATTAATTCCTCTCTTTTTTCTTCCGTCAAATTCACTGGCCTCTGAATCTTGATTCGAGTATCAGAGCATCTTCATCATTATTCATCTCTCGCAGTGCAGGATCTTCCTCAGAATCATCATAAGTCGCCAGTTCCTCTTCTCCTCGGAAACGCATTAGCCTCATCTTCACGCACGCAGCGCCCTTATTTTCTTCATTAATAAATCCATTAAACATTATATTCTTCTCGACGTTATTAATTCTCGTCCGCAGACAACGCTTTTCAAATTCAATACAGCACCTCATTTCAGTCAACCAATCGATTCCAAGAACTAATCCGACATAAAGAGAGCCAACAATTAATACGCTCTGTTGATTCTAAACTTCAATAGAGCTTCACCTTTAATGGGTTTGCTTCTATTACCTTCAGCACTGACAATACGTACGCCGTTCACGGGGAATGTTGGAAGTGCCACCAGTTTATTTAATTGTGGAAACAGATTTTCTGAAATTGCACTCGCTTCGTTCGCTGAGTCCAGTAGTGCGTCCACAATAATTCCGCATACCTCCACCTCTACAAAAGGCATTAAGATTTCTTGATCATTATTTTCATCCTCTCGATACAAATCGACTTTATTATCATCTACTCGTTCACACTTGATTGCGTTAATCGCTACATCCGACCCATTTCTTGTAACTTGAGTTTCGGAGCGGGTCGTCTTCGAAACTTGACTTAAGTTTACCGGATCACCTTCCTGTGGATTACGCTGTGGGCTTCTTTCTTGTTTCGGCGATCGTTGTTGTCTTCTGTTTTATTCATACTGTGAACGATCTGAGTACTGATTGTAATTAAATCTGTTTGGTGCGTCATACTCATTTCTTATTTGTTTTCCGTCCCCTGTTCTATCAAATCTCCTTGGTCTTCCATTAGTCATAAATTAATGTCGCAGTGGGCCATTACCACGCGAATGATCGTGATTATTTCTCTCGCGCTGTTCGCGTTCATGGTTAAGTACATCAATTTTATCGATCATTAGGCAGCTCTGCTCCATGTTCAATTTTGGAGTAAGTGCTAACTTTTCACATACCTCGAAAGGTAGCTTCTGTATCGAAATTAACATCAATTCCTCTTCCTTGACCGGATCATAAAGATAGGCGTTGTCGTTCCAAAATTTCTCCATATATTCATGCATTGTTGCATAATGTCTTGCGTTGTTCGGCGGTGTAAGAATCTTTGATTTTACATACCAAGAATGCAGATTCCGATTCTTTGTACTGTCTTAATTTTCTGAAACACTGATGCCTTAGATATATGCATCGCCTTTCATGTGGCTATCGTATCAATTTTCGCATGTTCCGTATAATGTCTTGCAAATGCGTGTTTAAATTGCTTAATAAAGGCAACTGCATGGATACCTTGTTTCGGATCGTAATCTGGAAAGTTGCGGACGCTCAATCGACTATCTACAATAACATGAGGTACGTTAACCATACTGTTATCAACTTCGCCTAACGCTGCATTGATTTCCTGACGTATAAGGTCTTTATTGACATTGTTCAAACCATTTTCGGAGGGCATTACCTTTTGGCAAATTTCGCCCTCTTCAGTACTCAGTTCAGTACATTGCGTCTGTACGCCTAGAACTAACTTAACAATTGTTTCTTTGTTCCCTTTACATGTAATCTTAATTTTAAAAATTTGATCGTTTTGAGCCTTAACTGTTTCTTGAACTTTGTTAACTAACGTGCTCGATTGTTTAACTTTTGTCTTAAGATCTTGCACTTTATTTTCAAGTTCTTCATGTTTGGTATCACATTCCTTCTGGAGCTCCTTGTGTTTCTGATTAAATGAATTAGTGAGCTCAGTTCGCAAGTTAACCATTGCATTTGATAAACTCTTTATTTCTTCATTGGCGTTCCTACTTACCTGTTTGATTTCTCTCAACATCTGCACTATCAAATCGTTAGTGCTAACACTCCTTCCTGTTTGTTGACTACTCACTGGTGTTGGACTAGGCGTCGATGAATCGAAACTAACGACACCACTATCTTCCATTACGTTAAGTGTGGTATTCTCAAGGCCAAACTCACATTCTACATTGACTAAAGCATTAACTTGTACGACCGAGCGAGGTGGCGCAGTGGTTAGCACACTGAACTCGCATTCGGGAGGACGACGGTTCAATCCCGCGTCCGGCCATCCTGATTTAGGTTTTCCGGGATTTCCCTAAATCACTCCAGGTAAATGCCGGGATGGTTCCTTTGAAAGGGCACGGCCGACTTCCTTTCCCGTCCTTCCCTAATCCGATGAGACCGATGACCTCGCTGTTTGGTCTCTACCCCCAAACAATCCAATCCATTAACTTGTCCCTCCTCATTAATAACTTCACTGTTGGTTTGCGTTGTGCCCGCCATCTTAACAATGTTCACAAAAATCACTGTCCGTTGATAATTAGTTCCAACACTTAATTTAAAAGATCATATTATAAGTATCACAGTCTCTAACATAGTTCAGAGGTCCTTTCCTAATTTCTCCTGTGCAACGTGGAAAACAACTAGTAACGAAGCGCCGCGGTCGCAATTAGCTGCTTCACTCCGCGTTTGTTGTGCCGTCTTCTCCGACGATCCGAAGATAGCGAAGGAATCGACGTCCGACACACGCGTCGCCAAATATAAGCTCCCTGCGTCTTGGAGATTATATGGGTTAATTAATGATTATTATGTTACAATCCTCTTGTTGTAGTTGACCGTGTATATCGAGACTTCGTTCATTGTTAAATGAAATGGTGTGGTACTAACTGATGGAGACGCATTAAGAACTGGTAAAATTTAATTTATTTCCTTTATCACACTGCACTAACATAAACACACTATTATTCAAACTGTGTGCCACTACTATTAAACAGAGAGATAAATCCTTCGCTACGCAACCGCCTTTGGCTCACCCAGCCTACAGCCTCCACAGCCTCTCAACAACTACCTCTGCTTGCGACTCTGAACCACTGGGCATTGTCACCCTCCAAAGAATAACCATTACAGATACTGCACACCAGTACCCTCACAACACGTGCCAGTCATCTTTAAGTGAGCCATCGAAGACTTACGAAGACTTGATCCGTTCCGCCCTATACAGCGCGCTGCGAGTATTCCGCACACGCGTCAAAATTCAATTTGACAGGTGGCAGCGGCATCGTTGGTGAAAACGCGGAACTTAGCTGTCCTCTGTGTTCCCATATCTGGGCAACAATTTCATAGCGTGCCTCATGGGGAAGATAAATTTATAGAGTTTCCCCACCACCCAACCCAATTTGTAACAACATTCGGTTCACCATGTAAATATAGGAAGATCGTTGTCTGCCTTTCTTGGATGCCTTGGTTAGACGAAAGAATGGTGGCTTCATGCCCCATTCCGTTTAGCGTAAGCCCACGCATACTGATTTGTATTTTCAAGCGTCGAGTTGTCCTCACCCGTCGCAAAATATGAGGGTGCTTAAAATTCTCTTACACAGAGTTCACAGAGCTCTGATCTGGATAGTTGTAGTAAAGAGCTCGATTACCTAATGACAGTATTTAGGAAGAATGGATATTCCACCCAGAAAATTAACAGCATTCAAGAGGAGAAAACGCCGGCAAAGTCTTGATCTTTTCTTCTTTCTGTGGGCAGCATTTCGTTTTAAATAGCAAGAATGCTCTGTAAGTTTGAAGTGGAATAGACTTTCCGTCTGCCGTCTAAGTTTGCAAACCGTGGTCCATTTGTTTTTGCGGAAGACTGGAATTTGTAAAATACCTTGTCAGTGTGGTACGGCTTACATATGGACGGACCACACGCGCTTTGAAAGAACGCTGCACTGAACATCAGCATTGCACTCGTGTTTTGCAAACAAACAAGTCCGCTATTGACGAAAACTTTATTTCTACTGGACATTCAATCGATTATGAAAAAATTGTGATTCTGATCATAGCTACATCTTAGTGGGAGTGCGGTATTAAAGAATCCTTGGAAATACGCCTGGGGGAAAATCTGATGCGCCAGCTGTACAGTGCGTGGAACCCCCTCACACCGCGATTTGATCCAATCGAAGACGCCAGAGTGCGCCAACGGCCGCAATGAGCGGTGACGTAAGAGGACAGCTGAGCTCCGTGGTTCCACCAGCAGCGAGGGCGCTGCCACCAGGAAGTGTGGTCCGTCTGTCAACGATTTTGACGCATGCACGGAATACTCGCAGTGCGCTATACAGGGCAGTACGGACCACGCCTTCGTCAATCTTCGATGGTTCGCCTGAAGATTACTGGCAGGTGCCCAGTCGAAATATCGCGAAATGAATTAAATATCTACCGGCTGCAGGCCCGAAGTTTGTTTGAATATTCAATTCGCAGGGAAAATTTTAAAATTCACAGTACCGGTATACGTATGTGTTTCACTGTCACAAATGTCAGAACTGTTTTTGCTTATAACTTTCGACTCTTTGGTTACCAAACCATAGATCCTTACCTCATATTGATTCATTTCTCCTTCTCCATCATCCTTGAATATTTGTAACGTAATCACGGAACACATTTACTGGCGGCGGCACCTATAGCTTTGACGCTATACAGCTTCGTTGAATCACGTTTCCCGACATTCAGAACATTACGTAATCACAGCCTCTTCAAATCCTAGAGACACTGTTTTCATCTTTTTGTACCTCACGATAGCGCAAAAGCCTAAAATCGGTTCTGAAGTAATAAATGCTGTGGAGTACTACCGCAACGTCCAGTGTTTTTCCATTTAAATTGGGTAAAATATAGGTTTTGTGGCCTCAGTCCAAAAACTGGTTTGATGCAGCTCCCAAAGCTACTGTGCCCTATCAGTCCTCTTCATCTCCGATTAAATACTGGAACGTACATGCTTCTTAATCTGCTTACTGTATTAATTTCTTGGTCTCCCTCTACGACCATTACCCCACGTACTTCCCTCTAGTACTAAACTGGTGAAACCTAGATGTCTCAGAATGTGTCCTATCAGCTGATCCCTTCTTCTAGTCAGCGTATGCAATAAATTTCTTTTCTCTCCAGTTGCAATCAGTACCTCCCAGTTAGTTGCTTGAGTTACCTATATCATCCTCAGCATATCTCTATTTCAAAAGCTTCACCTCTCCCATTCTCCAAATTGTTTACCGTTCATGTTTCACTTCCAGAAAAGTTTTCGTAAGTCTTTATTCGATGTTAACAAACTGATCTTCCTCCGAAATGTTTCCTTGCCATTGTCAGTCTAAATTTTATAAATTATCCTCACTACTTCGGCCATCACCAGTCATTTTGCTCCCCAAATAGCAAAACTCAACGACTTTCAGTGGATCGTTTCCTAATCTAATTCTCTCAGCATCAACAAATCTAATTTGACTATACTCCATTACCCTTGTTTTGCTTTGGTTGCTGTTCATCTTGCATCTTGCTTTCAAGACACAGTCCATTCCGTTCAACTGCTCTTCCAAGTATTTTGCTGACTCTAACAGAATTACAGTGTCACCGGCAAAGCTCAAAGTTTTTATTTCTTCTCCCTTATAATTCATCCTCTAAATTTTTCTCTGGTTTCCTTTGCTGCTTGCTCAAACTACAGATTGAATAACATCGGGGATAGGCTACAGTCTTATCTCACTCCCTTCTCTACTACTTCTTCCCTTTCACGCCTCTCGACTCTTATAAACAGTGCTATGTTTTTGTACAACTTGTCAATAGCCTTTTGCTCCCTATATTTGACTCGTGCTACCTTTAGAATTTCAAGGAGTGGGTTCCAGTCAACATTGACAAAAGCTTTCCCTATTTTGTAAGATAACTCATAGAGTCAGTATTACCTCATATGTCCTACGTTTCTCCAGAAGCCAAACTGATCTTCCCTGTGCAATCGTACCTAACGGTTAATGCAAGTGAAGTTTATCTGCTAACAGCATCTCACGCGAGCAAACCAGTTGGGTCTTTACCTGTGGTTACTCGTACTTTAGGTACTTGGGCTAAGGACGGCTGTATTTAAAAGAGTAGCTCGATGTAGCCACAGTAGGGTCGACCAGCGCAAGTCTGCTTTCATGCCCCGCAGCTGTTGCGCTGCAAATAATAATCTGTAGCTGTGATCCTGGTGTCAAATAGTCTAAGCATTGGCTACAATTGCTACTTAAGAAATTGTACATTAATACAAAGGAAAAGTTAAATGAATAATTTAATAACGAGGGTTCCATTGGAGTGTCTATTATTGACGTAGACTACAGAGAATTATGTTGAGTATCGTTAATTTAAGAAAAGGTATTTCAAATAAACGAGATGTCGTCCTGCGATATTCAGATAGCACACAGACAGAAAATACCCTTATCAAATGCAGTAAAATTGCGTTGGCAGTTTTACATTAATGGTAACAAAATTCCCTGATTAAAATGTAATCAAAGTTACGCGAAGGCTGAGTCCATTTCGTAATCACAATACACGAAATATTCAGTAGCTCAAAACATTTCACAGTTCAACATGATGATTCAGAGATTAACACACACCATACAAAGAACAGTAACTCATATTCTTTATATTCTCATTTCTGTTAACAAAGCGGATGAAGTTAAAGTCCTATCCCGGAGCACATCCAGACCTCTAAAAAATAACATCCCTTGAAAAATTAAAGTAAGATAGCGGCCGTTCTCCGCCCTGAATCAATCACTTGTACAACCGAATCACACACATTCCTGCAGGCAGCTCTGCCTTCTTCAGGAACGCGACATCAAGTCCGAATCGCTTCCTTGAACTCTTCATTCGAATATTTCCAGTCTCGAATTGACTCCCGTAGTGTTCCGCTACGGTTTGCTCTTTTATTGACTGAATGCTATCCCCACCTAAAATATGTACATCGTTCTTACATGCTACAGATATGATTTGACTCATTTTGACCATTTTGCTGGCTTAAACTAGTATATTGCAACTACAACGAAGTATGTGGTATTGATGTTGTGTTCATTTGTTGTATTAATGTGGAGAATACAGTACACTCACAAACATTTGGGTAATAAAAATTATGTAATAAATCAAGAAATAAAATACATACAGGAACGCAGCGTTTAGATATGCAAGCTATAGCGCAATCCTGTCGACTGAGGTGCTGTCTGCTGAAATCGCATGAAGCGATTAAAAGTTGTCAATTCAGAGGTTCATTGTGTAAATATTTATTCGCTGTGAAATATTAACTTCTGAAGTTTTAAAGATATTGAAATACTTTTGGATGAACCTCATTTATCTGCGATTTCCGGTGTTCCCAGATTTGCATTAATATATAACAATGATTAATTGTCGAAGTTCAGAGAGCTGTAATTTAGCCATCCTTAGGATTGTCTGACACTCCACCATTTCTTGGAGCATTGTCTGTCCTCCTATGCGATCGTCCGTCGCCAAAATTCCCCGTCCCGGGATTAATCCACACGCGGTCCTTTGATGATTCACCTGGCTCTGCAACTTCTTGTCAGTATTATGCAACCATGACTTACCAAACTGACAGTTCGGAATATTCTCACCTGTCAGCACTTTGCTTGTAACTGAAATTATTATATTCTTCATGATGTCTGAGGGTATTTCGCTAGTCTTGGACACAAGATGGAAGAGTCATGTCGTCGCTGGCTCTGCCAAGGCTTTAGTAAATGTCGACTACTCCAGGGGGCTTTTTTCAACTTTTACTCTTCTCACGGTACTGTATCTCCTGTCTCGTTTTCACCTACGTCCTCTTCCATTGCTATAGTACTGCCTTCAAATTTATCTCCCTTGTACAAACCCTCTATGCACTGCTTCTTCCTTTCAGCTCTCCCTTCCCTGTTTACGACTGGTTGCCCATCTGAGATCTTGTATTTATGAAGCTGCTTCTCTTTTCTCCAAAGTCCTCTTTAAATTTCGTGTAGGCAACGTCTATCTTTCTCCTACTGATACATGTTTCTAAACCCTTACATTTTTCCTCCGGCAATTTATACTGAGTCATTTTGCCCTTCCTGTCACACTCAGTTTTTAGACGTTTGCGTCTCATTTCACCTACTTCATTTGCTGCATTTTTGTAAAATCTGCAAAATTGTGTAAAATATTCTACCAAAACTCCACGGAACATTCAGTTAATGATAACTAAAACATTATAACTATCATACGTAGAGAGTTTTATTTTTCTATAAAAGTACTAGTATTATACTTTTATTCTATAAAAGTACGAGTATTATACATGTAAGTCTGACCCTATCACCGTTTCCATGAAGGGCACTTTAAATGTTTAACGGCTCTCAAGGTCAATATCATTCATCTTACTGCAATAAAAGTAAAGGAATTTTTATAACAATTGTATACTACACAAGTTTGTTGCTAATCAGACTGAAAATTCATAACAAAAAAATGTTTACAACATTTGAGTCAGTGAACCTGCTACGATTGTGTAGCATCAGAAGTAAATTACGTCGAGGTACTTCTGATCACTGCTGTGAAATGATCGCATGTCTTTATTGGCCAGGAGAACGTGTTTGGGGTTGTTTGGCTGCCAAGTTCAAGTCTATCTGTAACGCCAACATCTACATACTCCGCAAGTCAGCGTATGGTGTGTGCCAGAACGTACCATCTACCACTAACAATCATCTCCTTTCCTATGCCACTCGCAAACAGAGCGGCGGAAAACCGACTGTCCATATGCCTCGGTACGAATCTTAATTTCTCTAATCTTATCTTTGTGGTCTTACGTGAAATGTACGTTGGTGGCAGTAGAAGCGTTCTGCAGTCACTTCCAAATGCCAGTTCTCAACATTTCCGCAGTACTATTTGCGAAAAGAACGTCGTCTTTTCTCCAGGCATCCCCACTTTACTGTGGTTCAGGAAGCATTTCTGTAACACTTGCGTGCTTATCGTGCAAACAACACATATAAAGATCTTCGTCGATTTTTGTTTCACTCCTCGGTGTTATAGGCTAGTGCATCTCTTCTTTTCTGAAGTATGTTTCGTAATTAAGGATATATGGACAGTGAAGATGCAATTGACGAAAGGAATCAGACTTTATACATATAACTGAATTTATTGTTTATACAATACATTTCCGTTACAAACGAACAATTTGTGCGTTTCTCCATAATGTAATCCTTAAATGAAGTCCCTACCACAATAGACCTTCCTGTACCTTGGGTCATGAATTCATAAACATTTTCTTTTTCATGAAATTATTTCACGTTACTGAAACCGCAAAAATACTTTCACTTGTTTATACACTGTAATGCCTGCTCACAACTGTTGCTGGAAGCATAGTTACTCGCTCGACTGTGTTCCAGTATCATGAACCTAATACCAACTGTTTAGAGCAGAGATGTAGTTATACTTTTCCTTTCCACTGCCTGACGATACTGCCCAAAGAGGCTCGTACATATACATCGATAACCGACCGAGCTGCGACAACGCACTTGCTTAGTTCTCCACACAGATTTTCTTCCCATTCTCCACAGCTACACTATAAGAGACACTTCACCATAGTACAGAAGTCTTCCCTGTTCCATTTCCATTTTCAGTCACCGTATCTACTCTGTGTTGCCTAAATAGCGCAGTGGTTAACACACTAGAGTCGTATTCGGAAGGACGACGTTTCAAATCCCCATCCGGCAATCGTGATTTACAGGGTGTTTCAAAAATGACCGGTATATTTGAAACGGCAATAAAAACTAAACGAGCAGCGATAGAAATACACCGTTTGTTGCAATATGCTTGGGACAACAGTACATTTTCAGGCAGACAAACTTTCGAAATTACAGTAGTTACAATTTTCGACAACAGATGGCGCTGCGGTCTGGGAAACTCTATAGTACGATATTTTCCACATATCTACCATGCGTAGCAATAATATGGCGTAGTCTCTGAATGAAATTACCCGAAACCTTTGACAACATGTCTGGCGGAATGGCTTCACATGCAGATGAGATGTACTGCTTCAGCTGTTCAATTGCTTCTGGATTCTGGCGGTACACCTGGTCTTTCAAGTGTCCCCACAGAAAGAAGTCACAAGGGTTCATGTCTGGCGAATAGGGAGGCCAATCCACGCCGCCTCCTGTATGTTTCGGATAGCCCAAAGCAATCACACGATCATCGAAATATTCATTCAGAAAATTAAAGACGTCGGCCGTGCGATGTGGCCGGGCACCATCATGCATAAACCACGAGGTGTTCGCAGTGTCGTCAAAGGCAGTTTATACCGCCACAAATTCACGAAGAATGTCCAGATAGCGTGATGCAGTAATCGTTTCAGATCTGAAAAATGGGCCAATGATTCCTTTGGAAGAAATGGCGGCCCAGACCAGTACTTTTTGAGGATGCAGGGACGATGGGACTGCAACATGGGGCTTTTCGGTTCCCCATATGCGCCAGTTCTGTTTATTGACGAAGCCGTCCAGGTAAAAATAAGCTTCGTCAGTAAACCAAATGCTGCCCACATGCATATCGCCGTCATCAATACTGTGCACTATATCGTTAGCGAATGTCTCTCGTGCAGCAATGGTAGCGGCGCTGAGGGGTTGCCGCGTTTGAATTTTGTATGGATAGAGGTGTAAACTCTGGCGCATGAGACGATATGTGGACGTTGGCGTCAATTGGACCGCAGCTGCAACACGGCGAACGGAAACCCGAGGCCGCTGTTGGATCACCTGCTGCACTAGCTGCGCGTTGCCCTCTGTGGTTGCCGTACGCGGTCGCCCTACCTTTCCAGCACGTTCATCCGTCACGTTCTCAGTCTGTTGAAATTTTTCAAACAGATCCTTTATTGTATCGCTTTTCGGTCCTTTGCTTACATTAAACCTCCATTGAAAACTTCGTCTTGTTGCAACAACACTGTGTTCTAGGCGGTGGAATTCCAACGCCAGAAAAATCCTCTGTTCTAAGGAATAAACCATGTTGTCTACAGCACACTTGCACGTTGTGAACAGCACACGCTTACAGCAGAAAGACGACGTACAGAATGGCGCACCCACAGACTGCGTTGTCTTCTATATCTTTCACATCACTTGCAGCGCCATCTGTTGTTGAAAAATGTAACTACTGTAATTTCGAAAGTTTGTCCGCCTGAAAATGTACTGTTGTCCCAAGCATATTGCAACAAACGGTGTATTTCTATCGCTGCTCGTTTAGTTTTTATTGCCGTTTCAAATATACCGGTCATTTTTGAAACACCCTGTACGTTTCCGGTGATTTCTCTAGACCACTTACGACGATGATACGGGCGGTTTCCTTCTCCAACTTCACTAATACCAGCTTGTGCTTCGTTTCTAATGACCTCATTGTCGACGGGACGTTAAACAGTAATCTAACTTCACTTGGGCTAAATGGCGCACTCTAAAGTATACGAATAAAATTAGGTTCAAATCAAATGGCTCTGAGCACTATGGGACTTAACATCTGAGGTCATCAGTCCTCTAGAACTTAGAACTACTTACACCTAACGAACCTAAGGACATCACACACATCCATGCCCGAGGCAGGATTCGAACCTGCGACCGTAGTGGTCACGCGTTTCCAGACTGAAGCGCCTAAAACTGCTCGGCCACACGGCCGGCTAATAAAATTAGGGAGGGTAGTATTCACTCCGTATCTGGGTAATATGAGTGCCGATACGGGGCTGGAAACGGAACCTAAAATGTGACGCCTGTTCATCTCTTGGATATCTTACTGTCCTCACGTCAGATAGGTGGCTACAAATCTAGAAGCTTCCTGAGCCGGTTCGTTACTCTCCCTTCACACTCCAGACGCGGGAGAATGGGAGTGATATGCCCACAAAGTGATGTACAACACGTGGGACTCTAGATATCTTGGTCAAAATACATGTTGAAAGTCAGTGAGACGTATAAAACATCGTCAAAAAATGTACTAAAATCTTTCTACGAAAATATTTTTCAGCAATCAATGCAGGAGCCCACTCCAAGTGAAATAGTTGCGAAACCACACTTGACTCTTAGCAGCAAATAATTCTGTAAAAATAGGAAGCATCATGGCGGATACAGGAATTAGTGACCACGAAGTCCTTGTAGTGAGACTGGCCACAGCAACATCCAAATACTCTAAAAATAAACGTAAATTAAATCTATTTAAAAAAGCAGATAAAAATTCATATTGAGCCTTCCTAAGAGAGAGCCCCTATTTTTTTCGAACTATGTCAGTGCAGAGGTCACGAAAACTGCCAACGGCCGCGAGTGCCTTGTGCAGACTCCTTGCCCCTCCATATCTGCATGCAGTGACCCCTGTGGGCTGAAGATGGCGGTCGGTCGGTACCTTCAAGGCCTGTTCGGACAGTGTTTAGTCTGTTTGTAAGTGTAGGTGATGTTCCATAAATAATTCGAAGAAACGGAAACGGCAACAACTGAAAAAATTAATAAACACGAAACAGGTCAGAAAACTTGCAGAGCAACGAGTAAAGCATGTCAAATTTCAAAGAATACAGAATCTCCGTGTTTGGCAACGTTTTACTTAAACTCGAAATTTAGAGTGGACTTCAATCAGAGATGTTTTTAATAGTATCCGCTAAGAAACACTATCTCTGGAACTAATAGAAAATCCAAACAGTTTCTGGTTGTATGAAAATTACACCAGTGGCAAGACACAATCCAGTCAAAACGGTCACCACGCGATACAAATGGTAACATCAGAGCGGACGGCGCCACTAAAGCCGAGCTACTAAAAACAATTTTCCGAAATTCCTTCCATAACATTTGGAACCAAGAATAGCTACCAACATAACTTAGAAGTGGATACCCTCAGTGTAGTGAAGCAGCTTAAATCCCTTAAGAAACGCAACTCTTCCGGTCCACATAGTATAGCGGTTAGGTATCGTTCAGAGTGTGCTGATGCAGTAGTCCCATACTTAGCAATCAAATACAACCCTCGCTCAGCAAAAGATCCGTGCCTGAAGACTGGAAAGTTGCACAGGTCCCACCAATATTCAAAATAGGAAATGGGTGCAACCCGATGAATTGTAGACCCATATCACAGACAACAATTTGCAGTAGGAATTTGGAACTTATATTGTGTTAGAACATGATGATTTACCTCGAACGAAACTGGCTACTGAGACACAGTCAGCACAGACTCAAAAAATGTCACTCTTGTGAGACATATTTGTTCGCACTAAGAAATGAGTGCTGTTTACAGGGTGTCTCAAATTGATTACATATTTCTAAATTTCCGGGAGACTTTTGACACAGCTCCTCACAGACGACTTCTAATCAAATTGCGTGCCTGTGGAGTACCGTCTCCTTGAGAGACTGAATTCGTGATTTCTTGACATAAAGACTAACTAAAAGTCATCGAGTAAAACAGAGGTTAACACCTGGCGTTCGCCGAGGACGTTTTATAGGCCTTCTGCTGTCAATAACCTGTATAAAGGTCTAGGAGACATCAGAAAAGTACAAAGAAGGGGAGCCTGTTTTGTATTATTGCGAAACGGGAGAGGGTTTCGTGGGTGTGATAAGAGAGTTGGTTTGGCAGTCATTAGTGCAAATGCGTTTTTGTTGCAACGAGACGTTTACACGTAATTTCAATCACTATCTTTCTATACTGAAAGCCAAAATAGTTTACTGCCGCCATCCGACATAGGGATGAATTATCATCATAATTAAATAAGTGAAAGTGCTCATTTTTTCCAGTCGCCTTTAGAGAGTGGAACGACAGAGAAGTATTCTGATGGAGATTCGAAGAACTCACTGCCACTTAAGTGTGGTTCGCAGAGCATTCACGTAGATGTAGATGCAAATATATGGGGAGATGAGGACGAGTCGTAATCCGGCACTGAATGACGCTACGCGGTGGTGGTTCTCCATAGCCGACCCGTCACACGCACGGCAGCGTCTGGCTGAAGTGCAACGTATCGAGTGCTGAAACAAAGTTGGTGCTCTGGTGCAAGTGTGCTATTGTCTGCACACGACATTTCAACGATGTGTGCTGTGACGTGGATTGTGTCCACACATTGTTTTGTATTGGATACCGAGACACCAGCCGAAAGAGCCTTCAGTTACAATGGACGTGTCAGTACAGTCTAAACTGTCCCTGGTAGAAACAAATCACCGTTCCACTGAGTCTCGCTTCAAATTGGAGTGACAGTTGAGCACGTGTGAAGTGCTATAGAAATCAAAGGCTTCCTCTAGAGTGCTTTATCCTGCAACGAATCACGTCAGCTTCCAGATTGTCCTTATTGGCTGTCTTTGGCGGTTCATACAGAGACTATGCTAACCTGTTACAGGGTGATCTTTGTATAGTGGCTCTACCGTTAACGTACTGAAATAAGTGGACAAAGATTAGTCTTGGTGAAGTACAGATGGTGTATGCCATCTTACTAGAGGATTATATGCAACTGAACGTGGACACTACAGATAAGGTGAAAGTAGAGGCTTTTAAAATGATTTTCAAAAGCCTACGGATACCTGAATCGGTACATAACTAAAGTACTGCACTGAATGGGTACATAACTAATGTACTGCATGAAACTGGGAAGAATGTGGTTATATGACACAATCGGATTAAAAGAAAGCGTAAGATAATGGGAAACATACTGAAGCATGAAGAATTAGTAAATGTAAAATCAAAAGATGGTGTAAGAGTAAAATTTAAGAGTTAGATGAAGGCAATAAGGTAAGCATCTACACAGATATAAAGAGACTTGCACACGATAGAACAGTCTAGAGATGTGCATGAAACCTGTGTTCGGACTGAAGGATACAACGACAACAACAACAACAGTAACTATACAACCATGAGATAAAATGTTATGACCACTTCCTTCATAGTACACTACTGGCCCTTAAAATTGCTACACCAAGAAGAAATGCAGATATAAACGGGTATTCATTGGACAAATATATTACACTAGAACTGACATGTGATTACATTTTCAGGCAATTTGGGTGCATAGATCCTGAGAAATCAGTTCCCAGAACAAACACCTCTGGCCGCAATAACGGCCTTGATACGCCTGGGTATTGAGTCAAACAGAGCTTAGATGGCGTGTACAGGTACAGCTGCCCATGAAGTTTCACCAAGATATCACAGTTCATGAAGAGTGGTGACAGGCGTATTGTGACGAGCCAGTTGCTAGGCCACCATTGACCAGACGTTTTCAATTGGTGAGAGATTTGGGGAATGTGCTGGCCAGGGCAGCAGTCGAACATTTTCTGTATCCAGGAAGGCCCGTACAGGACCTGCAACACGCGGTCGTGCATTATCCTGCTGCAATATAGGGTTTCGCACCGATAGAATGAAGGGTAGAGCCACGGGTCGTAACACATCTGAAATGTAATGTCCACTGTTCAAAGTGCCGTCAGTGCGAACAAGAGGTGACCGAGACGTGTAACCAATGGCATCCCATACCATCACGCTGGGTGATACGCCACTATGTCGATGACGAATACACGCTTCCAGTGTGCGTTCACAGCGATGCCGCCAAACACGGATGGGACATCATGATGCTGTAAACAGAACCTGGATTCATCCGAAAAATTGACGTTTTGCCATTCGTACACCCAGGTTTGTCGTTGAGTACACCATCGTAGGCGCTCCTCTCTGTGATGCAGCGTCAAGGGTAGCCGCAGCCATAGTCTCCGAGATAATTGTCCATGCTGCTGCAGACGTCGTCTAGCTGTTCGTGCAGATGGTTGTTGTCTTGCAATCGTCCCCATGTGTTGAATCAGGGATCGAGACGAGGCTGCACGATCCGTTACAGCCATGTGGATAAAATGCCTGTCATCTCGACTGCTAGTGATACGATGACGTTGGGATCCAGCACGGCGTTCCGTATTATCCTCCTGAACCCACCGATTCCATATTCTGCTAACAGTCAATGGATCTCAACCAACGCGAGCAGCAATGTCACGATACGATAAACCGCAATCGCGATAGGTTACAATCCGACCTTTATCAAAGTCGGAAACGTGATGGTACGCATTTCTCCTCCTCACACGAGGCATCACAACAACGTTTCACCAGGCAAAGCCGGTTAAGTGCTGTTTGTGTATGAGAAATTGGCTGGAAACTTTTCTCATGTAAGCACGTTGTAGGTGTTACCACCAGCGCCAACCTTGTGTGAATGCTCTCAAATGGCTCTGAGCACTATGGGACTTAACTTCTGAGGTCATCAGTCCCCTAGATCTTAGAACTACTTAAACCTAACTAACCTAAGGACATCACACACATCCATGCCCGAGGCAGGATTCGAACCTGCGACCTTAGCGGTCGCGCTGTTCCAGACTGTAGCGCCTAGAACCTCTAGGCCATCTGGCCGGCAGTGAATGCTCTGAAAAGCTAATCATTTGCATATCACAGCATCTTCTTCCTGTGCTTCCTGTCGCTTAAATTTCGCGTCTGTAGCACGTCATCTTCGTGGTGTAGCAATTTTCATGGTCATTAGTGTATTTGGGCCAACATTTCGAACCGAACAAAGCAGCACTATTTTTCCATAAAAGCCACACATTCCCACTGAGTCGTTCTAAATGATGAGCACCTCACGTAGCTCAGCATTCGTTTAAAGGGGACAGAATTGACGGACCCATGTTTCCTGAGCTGGGGACTGTCAGACGCCGTCAGTTTATAACACTCCCCGTCTGCTAACTACTGTACCATAACCTCAATGCCAGAAGCAGGTTGTAACATAAAACAATTTTGTAAAAGTAACTATGGCACAAAGCAACAGAGCAGTGTTACCCTCTGAGAGGAATTTTGTTAAGTTGACCGTATTGTTCCTAATGGAAGTGGCTTATCGGAAATGAAAGTCAGAATTACGTTAATATTGGAATAGTGACAAACAAAATTTTGCCTAGCTATACTGTTTATAGAATAAGGGAAACGGTCGCCAGCCTAATTAGGCAAGAGAAAGATTAACATTCTCGTTTATGAAGGTAGGTATAAGTAACTATAATGGACAACACAACAGACACAACCTAGACTTAGCAACACGCGAGTGCAATGAACTCTAACACACATATGTTTTAAGATTGAAGCTAACAGTTAGAGCAGCAGGAACTATTTTCAAAATTATAACAGGTACAGAAAAACACTATCACTTTCAGGGTTTACACAAACTGAGTGGTCTTTATACTGTTAATATGCACACAAGAGAGACAAACACTTGGCATACATGAGAATGTAACGTTTCACAACTGCAGCTTTCTCACTTTTACTACAACGAAACACAATGTTGACAAAATTGCAAGGAACTGACTCTCCTTTTTAGAATTTACTACAGACAACAACGTGATCATTTACTTTATAAGACTCAGCCTAAAGTTTGAAGTTGGTAACAGCACTTTAAATAACAGTTTCAATAGGAAAATTATTATTGGACAAATAACATTTGCTTTAACTCACTCTGTTACCACATTAGCTTTAACTATCTTTTTAATAAGTTCAAGAGGCATTATTTAACAAAGCTCTAGGCTTCAACGTAATTTCAGTAAGGACACTCGGTAATCACTTTACTTCAAACGGAGAGGACCCTGAGAGGTTTTATGATGAAGAGTAAAATCAAGGTAGGTAAATAAATTCCGATATGAATTACCTTATATTTCAGCACACTAACACATCCATTAGGCTGATCCTTCACTGTACATCAATATAGTATTACGTTACAGTGATTGCGCAATGTGGTGGCAACTGCATGTTGGTAGGTGGAATTACAGGTAGAATTGCCGGACTTTATCGTATCTTCATGGCGATGATTCATACAAATTCCAGAATAGATCCAGCTATTTATCCACCCATCCGAGGCATTGGAAAGAAGCAGTAAAAGCCTCTCTCTGAATCAGCATGATATGCACTTTTACATTGACAGTGCACAGACTGGTAGCTCCTTTCCGACTGGTGGCTCGTCTCCGACTGACTATCAGTTCCACCTTTTCCACCTATGCCAACCACAATTTGCGCGTGCTACGCATTTCCGTTCCAGAGGGGAACCACTACACCATTTACATACAAACTAACTAAGAACCCTAAGTGAGGATCAGCAATTTACATAACAGCAAACAAATACATTAAATAAAACAGAACATTTTCACATATTGACACTTCTACAAAAAATTATTCACACAAAATTACAATTACATACAATAAGTTCTGTTCCCTCCAAATGGGACAAAGAATACAAATTGCAGATACACTACTTTGCATAGAATCAAATCACGACATCAAAAGTTTGACAAAGAAAAGAATACACAATTTTATGCTATCGATTTGAACACATTCACAGGCGATCAACAATGTAACATTAAATAAAGCAAAATGAATCCATACAGCATAAGAGCTGTGGTGTTACACATGCCCCATGTTTCGTTGAAGTTTCCCATCAGGGATACTTCAAGGAAACATCCATAACACCTAAGTGGTGCTGGCAGCAAAAAAAAAAAAAAATTTATTCCGTCCAACTTCAGTTGGGAGGAAAAAAAAACACACACACACATTACAAATATACAGTATATACACTAAGAAATTGCATGTATTTCTTCCAAAATATTTTCAAAGTAAAATATCTAAAGCAATTTTCAATTTCACACTGGTTTAAGGAAACTAATTTTGCACCATTACACAAGATATCTTTAAGCATGTTCTTTTCATACACACACAGTCAATTAATAGGCAATCAGTACACAAACTCATCTACATATAAGTAGAATAAGAAAAGCCTTTAAATAATATGAAAAAAAATTTAAACACATATACAATAACACAGGACATTCTAAGTTAGCAAAACAGAATTTTGTCTCTCAATAATTATAGAGGAATGTAAAATTTCACAGACACACAAGCATATTAATGATCACAGTATATTTTACAAGGTTCAGCAATTAATGAAATATTGAAAATTTCAGTTTGTATAAATAATTGTGCATATCCGGATGCAAACAACTATGAGAAACCTTTTCCAACTGTCTCCTTAAATACCAAAGTAACTTTGCAAGGTTGTTTCAAAATAATTAACTTTAAAGCTGCTCTTCATTAATAGCAGTCCAAAATATTTGTTACACATAAACACACTAACATATTCAGAGCCTATCTTTAATCATCACTGCTGTGTTTCAAAACAAGGCAGTCCAAAACTTTACATTATTTCAAAAAACCTAGTATCAAAAACATCTACATCCATTTAAATAAGATTCCTTATACCTTTTAAAATAACTTTTCACTGACTTCAATAAGAATAGTCAGTTTATAACATATTGCTCAAAAAAACCTAACTTAATTCACTGCTTGCCTCGGCACTAGCAGTCCATGTTACACATTCTACCCATTATTGGTTTAGCAGTCTTTTTACATACACATTTAGACACAAAAACACAATTTAGATTAAGAATACACAAACAACACATTTTTAAATTGACACACTGCCCCATCCTCTAGGTTTGGCAGTTCATGACCACTTATCAGCTCCTTGCCCCGCAATGGCAAGTCCTTTGGTTACTGCTCACATCGTATATTTTGTAGTCCTTAGCATCAGGACCACAGCATTTTTATTATTTTGTCTTGTTTTACTGCCCATCAACATATTTTTGAGCAGTTTATTGTCATCATTTCCAGGTTTTTCATCATTCTGACACACTTTTGGTAAAATTTGCATTAGTGGTATAAAACATGAAACCTGTAACTTTGAAACAGCAATTAGACACTGGTAACAAAACCATTTCTTTTCAAATGACACAATCAGGTAACATATACATTAATCGAGAAAGAATTAAATGTCATATTCAGGATCAAGTTAGGATAAAGTATTTCTTACTACTCCTTTATCATTGCTTTTCCACACACAGTTAGGTCATTACATACATCAAGATCAGGACAATAATTTCATATCCTATTGCAAGTGATTTCTGCCAACTCTTTTGCTGGCACTAGACACATACCTCACATCTACTTTACACATACCTTAGCCAGGTTCATCTCCTCAGTTTTAAACACATATACAGTTTTTCAACACCATATTTGCCCCTTTCTTTTTCAAAAACATTTACATTTAATTATATTATGGCATTCATTTACCTTTTCTTTTCAATATTCTTACCTTTTCTCATCCATATTTCTCTTTCCAATTACTTTTTAATTTCATTTTTCCTTTACAGTACCCACTATATTTTCATTATTCTTTGCCATTTTCTAGTGTACCCATATTATTTTTCCATTTACTTGTCCACAAACAATACACAGTATCTTACAATATTTCTACACTTTTCAGTTTACTCTGATAGAGAAGAAGGAAAGAAGATAGTAAAAGTTCTGAATGATGAAGAGGAAGGTTGACAGCACGAAAAGAAACGGAAGTAGTGCTGGCAACGACTCGGGTACCGAGTGCTCGTCAGACACTTGACAATGCAAAGAGTGCATGTCCCCTGAGGCTTAAACAACCCTCATCTGAGGACATCTATCTTTAAGTAAACCACATATTGCAAACATAAGCCCTTTCTGATCTTTAAGTAAATTAGGAATAAATTATTATTTTATGGAGTTCCTTGCACTCCCGTTAAGTTACCATAATCATCATTAGTCATAAAGTTTTCAGGTTTCTCACACTACATGGCCCTATTTCATAATTAGGCTGGCAACAATAAGTATTCAATTGAAAATAAACAGCTCCTAAGCAAAGTCAAACAGTACACTACAATAAATAAACAACCTGTCCCAGGCCTCAAGGTCAACAAAACAATAATCAACTTTCAGGTAACACTCAGATACAATAATAATAAAGTCATGCATTATATTAACAATGTATGTACACAAAATGTCCTGCCCCCCAGTCTCTTTATTAACAAGGCAGTCTTTTATGGTTCATAAAACAGTTACTAAGTCTGGTGGCTTTTTAGGCCTCCTATCTTCTACATCTTTCACTATCCTATTCAGATCTTGCCAACGTTTTGTTTCATCAGGTGGCTTTTTAGGTTTTGGAATTACAAATTCTTTAGCAAGGTACATGATCTCCTGTTCTGCTATTATTTTATCTGGTGGTTCTTTTTGTTCCTGTAATTCACACTCCTTCAAAACATTTATTAAGGCTTGCCCCAATATAGTATCATCTGGAGGTTCCTGCAAATTATGCTCCTGTGTTACAATACTTAATAATTCCTTCGGTTTTGGCCCGTTTCCACTTTCTGTATCTTGCTTTGGAAAAATGTCACTAATTTTCTCATACCCTCTTTCAGTAAAAGTATATTCACTTTCGTTTACACCTGAGAATTCATCTTCACTGGAGTCATCACTACTCCCTTCCTCACCATCAGATTCACTTAAGTACTCTACTTTTGAACAATAGGGGAAGTTAGTATATTCATTCTTATCTGTATTCGTATACCCTTCATCATCTGAACTATCACTGATTTCATTTTCGTCATCAGATTCTAGCAAGAAAGCCACCTTTAAACAGTGGAGCAGTTCAACTTCGTTTTTCGACTCATTTCCTACACAATGCACATCGTTTGGACAGTCAGACACTTCTGTTATATCACTTTGAACGATTTCAGCCTTAACTTCATACTTAGTATAATCGTCACATACTTCAATAACTTTCATTTCATTTTCTTCCATGCTGTCATTTTCAGGTAATCGTGCGAAATTCTTACTAGACCCTTCTGCATCAAAACTATTAAACACCTTTCCATCAACAATAATTTCATCTGCACTGCTCATAATGTCATGATTACTAACGTCCTCCTCTACCTCATTTTTGCCTATTATTAATTGTGCACACGTCTTTTGCGTGGCATATTCTACCTCCCTTTCCTCTTTATTCATCACAACCTCCCCACATTTACGTCTTTTACTTCATACACATCATTAACAGTACAAATGTTCTCCTTTCCACTCGCCTTTTCTGGCTCCCTTGCATTCTTTAAAAAAGTCTTTTCACACGATTCCGATACCGAGTTATCATTATCATATGACATATTAACTTTATTTTCATTTCTAAATTCATCTACTACTGAAACCGGACAACGGAAGTGTCCGATCCCGCCTCTTCTGTTTCTCTCTTCGGCAGCCATCTTGTTCTGACGTCTGCCATTTGTGTCTGCTGCCAAGTGCAATGTACGCTGCTTCGGCAACCGCTGGCCCGAGCACGAACGGTCGCGTGACTTCGCACTGGGAACGCCACTATGTATCACTCCGCGCCCGTCTGCTATAGGCGCGCCCTTAACCTTCCTGCCCCATAGTTTACATCTTTCCTTCTCGAATCTGATATTTGGCGTCTTTTCTTTGGGCCCAAAACCGGTTTCCGCGTGAATCCGGCCCGCAACACACGCGGTTTTTAGTTTTCCATTTCGTTTCTAGTTTGGGAATTACGTGCTATGTATCCTCTGCCGCGCGTCGTATAATTTCCCCTGCCTCTCGCACGACCTCTTTGAATTGCGTTTACACGATATCTTTCATTTTCATGTCGTTCAGCTTGGTCATTACTTTCTCGCAAATAATTGTTGTTATTGTGGGGACGGTACTCGCGATTTCTTCGCCAGTGATCTTCATCCTCTACCCTTTCCAAGAACGCAGAAAAACTACTGTGGGTACTCCCAACATACCGTTTAGAATCCTCAGGCAGTTTCTGCCAAAGAACCCAAACGATCTCGGCTTCAGTCCTTCTTGCTTTTAAGTGTATCAGTTTTCTGTACCATGATTCGCAGAATTCTTTCATGGTTTGCCTACCTCTGATGTCATACAACCTGGCCATTAGAAATTCACGCCACAACTGGTCTTGTTTTTGTTCTGACCAGTATTCGTCAATAAATTTTTGTTTAAACGTTTCAAAATACATCTGGTTAGTATCCAGATTCAACCCCCATCTTTTTGCTTCTCCCGTTAGTGCACTAATTACAACATTAATTTTTTCCTGATCAGACAAATATTCAGGAAAATTTCTTTCGCAATTCTTTACAAAGTCTAGGGGGTGCCAGCCGTTATGTCTCTTCGCTGGGTCGAATTTTTCCTCGCCGTCTAATATTTTACTGAGAGGCATTCTTTCAGTAAAATGTGTAGGTCCGGTTTGTATTTTCCTTTCCAAGTCATACACTTTGCCTTGGATTTGTGAAGTGTTATGTTCACACTTCTTTTCGCAAGTAAGAATCTGTTTGGTTAGAGCTCTGCTTGTTTCTGTTACAGATTGTTTAATCTGTGCAAATTCCACGTTACATTCGGTTTGTATTTCGGATTTAATACCGAATACCTTTTCGTCAACCTTAGTACAGACTAAGGGTTCAATTTGATCTTGAATTTTAATTACCTCAGAGTCAAATCTTTCGTTAATGTCATCAATTTGTCCTTGTATGTTGGCAATATTGCCATTGATGACAGTAATTTCGCTTTTGAGGTTTTTAATTTCATTACTCACAATGTCTACTTTTACATCAACTTTCTCAATCTGTTTACTAATATCACTACCCTGTGCTGCAATTAGCTGTCTTTGTTCTACATTTTGTTGCCCTAGTGTTTTTTTTTTTTTTTTTCATTTATTGAATTTCAATTCCCCCCGAAGGGGGCGGGCTGGCAGCAGCTTAGTACGCCGCTCTTCAGCCGACAGATTTTGTGACAAAGAGCAAGAGAACAAATAAGAAAAACAACAGGCGATAAAATCGGAGACTTAGAGAGTAACAAGGCGAAAAGAAATCGTGGAACTTAAAACAACAACACAGGGATGATGACGCTAATAAAAATACATACGAAGTAGACAGGGAAAACAATAGACAATTAAAAAACACGGCGACAGTCTGGATTCTGTTCGCAAAGGAAATAAAATTCACACCAAGCGACAGCATGGTGTCTGTCCGCAACACGAGAAAGACAAACAACACTGAATAGTCACTGGAACACTGCACTAAACAGTTGGCAAATGTGACACCACAGTCGAGAGCAGGTGGGGGGAAACTGGACAGAAGATGGGAAAACGAAAAAGGGGGGGAAAGGAGAGTAAAAGCGAAGGGGGGAGCCGGGAAAGGAGCTGAAGGAGGATGAGGACCCATAAGAGGGGTGGGGGGCAGACGCGACAGGGAGTGGGGTAGGCAGAGGAGGGGAATACAAAAGGACTAGGGGGGGAAAAGGGAGGTAGGGAGAGGTTTAGTGGGGGGAAGAACAGGACAGAAGTGGGGGGGGAGAGGGAGCCCAGGGAAAGGACAGAGGAAAGGAGGGGGATGGAGGATCAGAGTTGATAGGAAGGATAAATGGAGGGAGAGAGGGCATCATCCGGGAGGGGGAGTTGACGGAAGCCACCTCGGGAAAGGAGATGGAGGGTGTAGAGATGGAGGGTAGGGGGGACACAACGGTGAAGACGTGGCAGGGGGCGGGGATGGGAGAGGAGAGGAGCAACCAGGGGGTGAGGGGGTTCAAGACGGCGGGAGGTGTAGAGGATGCGGATATGTTCGAGGAATAGGAGCAGATGGGGGAAAGGAATGAGATCATAGAGGATCCGCGTGGGGGACGGGAGGCGGATACGGAAGGCGAGGCGGAGTGCATGACGCTCAAGGATTTGGAGGGGCTGATAGAATTTGGGGGGGGGCAGATATCCAGGCAGGACGGGCATAACAGAGGATGGGATGGATTAAGGATTTGTAGGTGTTGAGGATGGTAGAGGGGTGCAACCCCCATGTCCGGCCAGAGAGGAGTTTGAGGAGGCGGAGGCGGTTGTGGGCTTTGGATTGGATGGATCGGAGATGAGGGATCCAGGTGAGGTGACGGTCAATGGTGAGGCCAAGGTAGGTGAGGGTGGGGGTGAGACGGACAGGACGTGCGCAGACAGTAAGGGAGAAATCCAGGAGCCGGAAGGAGCGAGTGGTACGACCTACGATGATTGCCTGGGTCTTGGAAGGATTTAGTTTCAGGAGCCATTGGTTACACCATGCAGCAAAAAGGTCAAGGTGATTCTGGAGAAGGCGTTGGGACCGTTGGAGGGTAGGAGCGAGGGCGAGGAATGCGGTGTCATCAGCATATTGCAAGAGGTGCACTGGAGGGGGGGGTTGGGGCATATCTGCCGTGTACAGGAGGTAGAGGAGAGGGGAGAGGACAGAGCCCTGGGGCACACTGGCAGAGGGGTAGAAGGTGCGGGAATTGGCATGATGGATGGTAACGTAGGAGGGGCAGCGGGACAGGAAGGAGGCCACCAGACGGATGTAGTTGATAGGAAGGGCGTAGGTTTGGAGTTTAAACAGGAGACCGGGATGCCAGACACGGTCGTAGGCCTTTTCAAGGTCAAGTGAGACAAAAATGGCGGAGCGACGGGTGTTAAGCTGGAGGGAGAGGAGATGAGTGAGGCGGAGGAGTTGGTCATCAGCAGAGAAGGAAGGTCGAAAGCCACATTGGGTGTTTGGGAGGAGGTGGTTTTGGTGGAGGTGGAGATGGATGCGCCGGGAAAGGATGGATTCCAAGAGCTTGCTGAACACCGACGTGAGACAGATAGGACGATAGGAAGAGGCATCAGATGGAGGCTTATTGGGTTTGGAGAACATCAGGATACGGGAGGTTTTCCACAGGTCGAGATAGAAGCCAGTGGCAAGGATGACATTGTAGAGGGCGGCAAGGAGGGAAAGGAAGGAGGGAGGGCAGTGTTTGAGGTGGCGGTAGGTAACGCAGTCGTGGCCGGGAGCAGTGTTGCGTTTAGCGCGGAGTGTGAGGCTGATGTCCTGTGTAGTGATGGGAGTGTTAAGTGCAGATGGTGGGGTGTGGCCCAAGTACTGGAAGCTAGGAGCAAGGGGAGGAACAGAGGTATCCATACGGTCCATGACATCAGGGAAGAGGGAATAATCAAAGTGGGGATCATCTGGGATGGAAATAACATCAGAGATGTGGGAGGCAAAGTGGTTGGCCTTACTGAGGTTGTCAGGAAAGGGACGGTCATTAAGGAGGAGAGGGTACTGGGGGGTGGGGCGGTTCCCAGTAAGGCGGTGGAAAGCAGACCAATACTTGGAAGAGTTGATGGGGAGCGTGGTGTTGAGGTGTGTACATGTCTGGCGCCAGGCTCGGCGTTTCTTCGCAACAAGCAGGTTGCGGATGTGTCGCTGTAATTTCCGGTGGCGGGTAAGTGTATCCCGGTCACGAGTGCGGAGAAAAGAGCGGTAGAGGCGGCGGGACTCCCGAAGGAGAAGGACGGCCTGTGGTGGAAGGGCAGGGCGGTGAGGGTGGATGGCTTTGGTGGGGATATGGGTGGCGACGGCGTCAGACAAGGTCTGGTGCAGGAAGGCAGCAGTGCGAGAGATGTCATCAGGAGACTGGAGGGTAAGGGCGTGGCTGTCAACCTGGGTGTGAATGGAATCCCGGTAGGCATCCCAGTTGGCACGGGAGTAATCATGGACAAGTTTAGGAGGGACGTCAGGGCGAGGAGTGTGGCGGGGATGGCGACCGGTAGAGATAGTGAGGAGGACAGGAGCATGGTCACTGCCAATGAGGTCAAGGACATCCGCGGTGATGCGCCCAAGAAGGTTGGGAGAGGCGAGGACTACATCAGGAGTGGTGTTGGATTCGGGCCGGGTGTGCTGGGGCAGGGGAACCAGGTCTCCCTGGAGAGTGGTGAGAAACTGATGCCACCGCCGGAGGTCGGCAGGATCACGGCTGTGGATATTGAGGTCGGCGGCAATCACGTAGGTGGAGAAGGTGCGGTCAATGTGGGCCAGGAAATCGTATGGGATGGGGGTGCGAGGGCGGACATAAATGGTGGCACAGGTGATGGTAAGGGCGGGGAAGAAGAGGCTGAGGGTGAGATGCTCGGCAGGATTGTTAAGGAGAGGTTGGGGCCGGACTGGGAGGTGCTTGAGGTGGCCTATAGCAACTCCGCCACGTGCCACAGGGTACGGGTTATCGGTGCGATGTAGGGTGTAAGGGGCAGTGGAGACGGAGATACGGGGCTGAAGGAAGGTTTCATTGAGGACAAAGGCATCCACGCGGTGCTGACGTAGGGTGTGGAGGAAGAGGAGTTTGTGGGTGGGCAGGGAGCGAACGTTGTGGTACAGGTTACGGTACGGTTGTTGTACCATGAGAGTGGAGAGTTAGACGAGGGTGGTGAGGGGGGTGAAGGTGAAGTGGGCCTGGTTGTGGGAGTAAGTGGCATAGGTGGTAAGATGGAAGATGGAACGGGCAGCGAGGGCGATTTGGGAAAGAGTGTGGGAGCGCTGGAAGGGGTGGATGTTTTGGAGCACAATGGTGGTGAAACGGATGATGTCCTCAGCAGTAGAGGGAGGGTGGAGCGAGTTGTTGGGGTGGATGGGGTCATCAACAGGACGGACAGGGACGGTGAGCTCAGGGGTTACTGGAGGAGGTTTCGCTTTACACTTCGAGGAGTAGGTAGGATGGGGTTCATTACAAGTGTTGCAGGAGGGGGGAGAGGTGAGGTTGGGGCAATGCTTGAGGAAGTGGGAAGCTTTGCAGTGGGGACAAGTAGGGGGGTTCTTGCAGGCAGAGGTAACGTGGTCGTTGTAGGTGAGACAGCGTTGGCAGCGGTAGGATTGGACTGGGGAACGGGAGGGGTCCACCTTATGGCGCTGATTGTAGATGAGGGCTCCCTCGGCGAGGAGGCGGTCAATGGAGGAGGAGGATTCAGTGAATATCCGCATGAGAAAAGTCGGCCCGGCATCATTGAAGATGCGATGGGCCGAGCGGATTTCGATGTCGGGCCGGGAGTTGAGTTCCGCCAACACCTCAGCCTCCGTGATCACGGGGCTAAGCTTCGTGATCACAGCGGTGAAGGTCGGCGGACGTCGGGGAGGTTGAGGCTGACGGGGAGAGGACGGGGTGTGGTAGGGGGTGAGGGTTGCACGTTGGCCAAATTGGATACGAGGGATGCGGGAGAGGAGGTCGGTGTGGAAGGAAGCATTGGGGGATTTTATGAGGACCGAGTCCTTGCGAGGAATCAGTTGGGAGATGGGAGCATTGGGGCAGTATTTCCGGATGGCGAGAGTGAGGGAGCGGGCATCAAGGAATTGAGGGTCAGGATTGGAGAGGACAAAGGTGTGGGTGGCAGGCGTGGCGGGGGCGGGGGTCGGGGCCGCGTCCATGGGAGTGGGTGGGTCACGGGGATTGGGGGTTTTTTTGGAGGAGACTTCAGGGGAAGGGTCAGCATTCGGGCGCTTGGAAGGTTTCGTGGACACCACTGGGTGGGGAGGGGGCAGGGGGACGGGTTGCAGGGGGAGATGGCGGGGGGCAGGACCACCCTGAGCAGCGGAAGACGCAGACGATGGGGGCGTGGGTGTCACTGAGACTGTGGAACGTCGAGCAGAGATCCGTGCTGGCTTGGAGCCTGTCGGAGGCGGTGCGGGGAGCGGCGGAAAGTCAGTAGCTGTCGATGGGGCGACAGTGATAGGGGAAGAGGAGTTGGGGGTGGGTACAGCCGAAAGTGGCGCAGGGGTGGGGTGGACAGGGAGAGAAGGAAGGACGGGAAGTGGGGTGGAGGATGAGCTCCATTGATGGTGGTTGGAGCAGCGGAGGGAGAGGTGAAAATGATAGTGGTAGTGGTGGTGGGTTGGGACATGGTGGCGGCGCGCGAGAAGGGCGGCGGTGGCGGCGACCAGACGGCGGCGGCGGTGACCAGGCGGCGGCGGCGGCGGTGACCAGGCGGCGGCGGCGGCGGCGGCGGCGGCGGCGGCGGCGGCAGGCGGCGAGCACCGGCAGGCGGCGACCAGGCGGCGGCGGCGGCGAGGACCGGCAGGCGGCGACCAAACGGCGGCGGCGGTGAGGACCGGCAGGCGGCAACCAAACGACGGCGGCGGCGGCGGCGGCGGCGGCGAGCACCGGCAGGCGGCGGCGGCGAGCACCGGCAGGCGGCGACCAGGCGGCGGCGGCGGCGAGCAGTACTGACGACGAGCAGACGGCAAGGCAAGGGTGGGGATCTTCCACGTCGAGGGTACACCCTGAGAGTAGCCCAGGCAGTGAAACTCTTCGACGAAGAAGAGAGGGAATCCAACCCTCGAAATGTTGCCCTAGTGCTGCGATTTGTGCATTAATATTGTCATTTTGTGCAGACAGTATTTTAAGCAAGTCAGTCAGATTTAATGTCTTTTCACTTTTAGATTCTACTGCCTTTTCGTGTTCAGATCCTACATCCCTTTCTGGTTTTGGTGATTCAAACATATCCTTCGATTCATCAGCATAGCCACTGTCTTCGACAACATCGCCTACATTGTCTTGCTTAGTACGCGCTACACACATAGCTTCGATCTGTTTATTAACGTCTGCGTGACAACGTACGTAATTTAACTCGCGCGTCATGCCATCTGTTGGTGTGCTGCCTGAACTGCTCTCGGTTGCATTCTGCTCTCGCGCGTCTAAATTTATTTCTAATTTCCTGTCCATTTTAGCTATTATTAAGTACTGATACCTTTTATTTTTAATTTAAACTGAACTTTCACTACTAGTTCTGTCAAGTAATGTACAGGTTCGTGCCGCTGGACGTTTTATGTTCACTCAATGTTTGTAAAATGCTAACTACTTATAATTTTTTCCGTCTGTAGGTGCAAACTGAACAACGTCCTGTCACGCGGCGCCACGTATAACACTCCCCGTCTGCTACTGCTATACGTTAACCTCAATGCCAGAAGCAGGTTGTAACATAAAGCAATTTTGTAAAAGTAACTATGGCACAAAGCAACAGAGCAGTGTTACCCTCTGAGAGGAATTTTGTTAAGTTGACCGTATTGTTCCTAATGGAAGTGGCTTATCGGAAATGAAAGTCAGAATTACGTTAATATTGGAATAGTGACAAACAAAATTTTGCCTAGCTATACTGTTTATAGAATAAGGGAAACGGTCGCCAGCCTAATTAGGCAAGAGAAAGATTAACATTCTAGTTTATGAAAGTAGGTGTAAGTAACTATAATGGACAACACAACAGACACAACCTAGACTTAGCAACACGCGAGTGCAATGAACTCTAACACACATATGTTTTAAGATTGAAGCTAACAGTTAGAGCAGCAGGAACTATTTTCAAAATTATAACAGGTACAGAAAAACACTATCACTTTCAGGGTTTACACAAACTGAGTGGTCTTTATACTGTTAATATGCACACAAGAGAGACAAACACTTGGCATACATGAGAATGTAACGATTCACAACTGCAGCTTTCTCACTTTTACTACAACGAAACACAATGTTGACAAAATTGCAAGGAACTGACTCTCCTTTTTAGAATTTACTACAGACAACAACGTGATCATTTACTTTATAAGACTCAGCCTAAAGTTTGAAGTTGGTAACAGCACTTTAAATAACAGTTTCAATAGGAAAATTATTATTGGACAAATAACATTTGCTTTAACTCACTCTGTTACCACATTAGCTTTAACTATCTTTTTAATAAGTTCAAGAGGCATTATTTAACAAAGCTCTAGGCTTCAACGTAATTTCAGTAAGGACACTCGGTAATCACTTTACTTCAAACGGAGAGGACCCTGAGAGGTGTTATGATGAGGAGTAAAATCAAGGTAGGTAAATAAATTCCGATATGAATTACCTTATATTTCAGCACACTAACACATCCATTAGGCTGATCCTTCACTGTACATCAATATAGTATTACGTTACAGTGATTGCGCAATGTGGTGGCAACTGCATGTTGGTAGGTGGAATTACAGGTAGAATTGCCGGACTTTATCGTATCTTCATGGCGATGATTCATACAAATTCCAGAATAGATCCAGCTATTTATCCACCCATCCGAGGCATTGGAAAGAAGCAGTAAAAGCCTCTCTCTGAATCAGCATGATATGCACTTTTACATTGACAGTGCACAGACTGGTAGCTCCTTTCCGACTGGTGGCTCGTCTCCGACTGACTATCAGTTCCACCTTTTCCACCTATGCCAACCACAATTTGCGCGTGCTACGCATTTCCGTTCCAGAGGGGAACCACTACACCATTTACATACAAACTAACTAAGAACCCTAAGTGAGGATCAGCAATTTACATAACAGCAAACAAATACATTAAATAAAACAGAACATTTTCACATATTGACACTTCTACAAAAAATTATTCACACAAAATTACAATTACATACAATAAGTTCTGTTCCCTCCAAATGGGACAAAGAATACAAATTGCAGATACACTACTTTGCATAGAATCAAATCACGACATCAAAGGTTTGACAAAGAAAAGAATACACAATTTTATGCTATCGATTTGAACACATTCACAGGCGATCAACAATGTAACATTAAATAAAGCAAAATGAATCCATACAGCATAAGAGCTGTGGTGTTACAAGTTCTCTGTAGCACAAGCTGTGGTTATACTTCATTGAACACCGTGGAGTGCAGCTTTGAAACATTGCATGTCACAGGGAATAGGGATTTTGGCACAACGCCTGATGAGATGCGGAATATTGAGGTGGAACAGTTGCTATTGGGCAATATGAAGGGAACTTGCCCACCTCTGTTCTGCAAAGGCACCCATTCATTGCGTGACTTTGCAGGCCCTATCTTTCTTCACTTCAGGATTGAGGATAGGCAGGAAATGGTCGTGGCAATCAGGTAAAAGTCCATCAGTCGAACCGATAGACCCAGACCATGGTGCCAACCATAGACCCATCGTCCGCATACAGGTGGTGGATCCACTCCGTGGACAGGTCAGCAGACTAGTCCGCCTTTGTCTGGAGACCTTAAGGCTTACCCAGGTAGTTGAGTCCCTGTCTGGGTGGATCCGTACTTCCCTAACTGCCGATGGTGCTGAAGCTTAAACCACTTTCTTCTACTTCCAGGAATTCAGGTGGTGTATCGGGGAGTATTAACAACCAACTTCCAAAGAGGCCTCATGTGACCAATGCACCCGCGACGCCTGTGAATGGAAAGAAAGTAGTAATGGTGACTAACCACATCCAGTAATAGATATTGTATTTATTTTTAAAGGAGTAGAAGATTCATTTAAAAAATCGCCGACATCTGCATCCAAAAAGCTCTAAAGGAACCTGAAGCGCAGCTTAAATATACCAAGAGTCTGTAGAATAGTGCAATGCTTATCGAGATACTGAAGTCCATCCAAATAAACAATTTCTTAAATAGGAGCCCACATGAAGAATATGGTATAACCGGTGAAATGCTCACATCGCTAAAATGTTGTAAAGGAGGTGTGAGATGACGGATAGATTGCAAGAAGCTCTAACATAGGTGCGATAGTGATCATGTCTCTGAGGTATCGAATTTTACGAGAAAGGTTGATAGTGGGTTTCGTCCTGAAATTCAGTTTACCAAACTTACTTGAGTATACTGCGGCCTGTTATGTCTGCCTTAGAGGTATGCTCCATGTCTGTAGTGTAACTCGCTACTGGAGGTGTTAACGCTTCGGTCACGCCACCATGGATTGTTATGTTCAGGCTGCAAGTGGATGATGCGCCTCTGTTTCCCATGAACAAATTATTTGATGTACTGCCCCACCAATGTGTGCTCCTAAGTCCATTCAGTTTGGAGCAAGGATAGTCCAGTCTTCGCAGAAGGGAAGAAAATGCACGAGATTTATGTGAATGCATCTTGTACTCTCACTGGAAGACGGCTTTTAAGACCACATGTACACCCAGATACATGAAGTCCTTTCCCTCAGCAATGAAGCAGCTTACACAGAAGGGTAGTGTCAGCACCGAGACATTTGGAACTGAACAGATCACTTGTAAGTGCAGCTGCAAGCTGCACTGCTAGCCCAACAACCGAGCCTTCTTACCACAGAATGGCTGCAGAACCTAATGCCCCCACAGGAGGCAGCGGAAGAGCAGCACCAAACTGTTTCTGTTTAAATCGCCTAGCTACCGACCCCAAAATCCAGGCTACAGACCAAATACAACAGTCTAAAACGATGACGCCTGAAGCGAAAAGACTGTACGACTTCGGTCCTGTGAAATAGATAAGGCGACGAGCATAATAGCGATAGTGTAGGCATCGTTGTCTGCCTAAGGGAACCGACGAGTCCCTCAAGCTAACCCCCTCTCTCCCAGTTGCTCTTACCCCACCATGAAGGAATGACAGGGGAAAGATAGAGGTAAAGCTCAAAGTTAATATGGCTTCCATACTTCAGTGAATGTCAAATGGGTTCAATCTGTCTTAAGGAGACTTAATTTAAATTCTCTGACCCTCTGAGCTACGTGGCTATGTTCTCCACAAAAAGGATGAAACTTAGATTAGAGAGAGAGGAAAAGGAGGAGTGACAGTTTTCGGAAACAACGCTTTTGGGTGGGCAGCTGGAAGCGGTAATGGGGACTTCATTTCCTCCACTGATCACGAATGCAACTTTCCCTTCTTCATGTGGGAGCTACATGGTGCGTAAATGGCAATTCGTGACACATCAGATTGTCTCAGCAAGCTCCACTGTAGAACTTTATGGGAACCTCACAGGGCGGAGCAAAAATACCTATTGCCCTTCTTAATCTTGTTTGGGCGTTAGTGGTGAGAGTGCAGTGTTGCCCTCACTAGCTGTACAGGAAAGTCCTTAGAGTGGATGGTCAACTGCCACCTTCTCTGGATCTTAGAATCCAGGCAGTACCGTAGTCGCCCAGCTGATTTCGCTCAACCTCTGATAACCTGGCCCTTCTCTGGTAACCTGACACTCGCGGAAGCAGCTATGCAACAGGCTTTCCTAAGCCAGCCATCACTTATTGGGTATATTTCTTGAACCTGAGAAATCATATGGTACTTTGTGGAGGCATATTATCCTTGAGCAGCGCATTCGGGAGGACAAAGGCTCAATTCCGCGTCCGGCCATCCTGATTTAGGTTTTCCGTGATTTCCCTGAATCGCTCCAGGCAAATGCCGGGATGGTTCCTTTCGAAGGGCACGGCTAATTTCCTTCCCTGTCCTTCCCTAATCCGATGAGACCGATGACCTCGCTGTCTGGTCTCCTCCCACAAACAACCCAACCCAACCCAACCCTGGAGCTGCTCCATGAATGGCGTTTTTGAGAATATCTTCCCATCTTTATATGGTCCTTCCATGGTGTCTTAGATGTCAAGTGGATGATGTCCTTACTGATCACTTTGAGCATTAGAACGGTGTCCCTGTAAGTATTGTGCAAGAGATCAGTACTGGTTGTACTCAGTAGGGAGAGTGGTGTGATTCTGATAGATACACAGATGACCGAGAAATAATACTTCATTAACTTCAGATATACGCTACATCGTTAGCAGTGTGAGGCAGACATGGGCCACTCCAGCGATCCGCACCAGTGAAGGCTATCAGGTGTCAGCTTCTGCACTGGCGAGAAGGAACAGCATCAGTGTCCTGCAATCCTATCTCATGCAGACTCTGTGACTGACTGCTTGACAGTGGGCTATGTTCTTGACGCCAACGGCGCTCTGTGTTGCGCTGTCTCAGCGTCCTGCAGTGGCAGATGCCAAAACTTAGGTGACTCAGGCCCAGCGTAGGGCTATGCATGGCACATGATTCTCTCCCTTTTGGCAAGAATTGGACAGAGGCAGGCACAGAGGGCAGGACAATGGCGCCATGGCAGTAAGTATCGCAACAGGTGTCAGGGCTGCCGGCAGCTGACCAGACCCAGTCTCGAATCCATGGCTGCAGATGGCTGCCCCCAGTCCTCTCGTTGTCTGTTGTGGATCTCGCGCCGTGATGCAGCTGCTGGACTCCGAATACTTCTGAATCAAAATCTACTGTGTCACATTTGTTACACCAAAACCCCGCACCCAGTCCTGTATCTTATAACAAGGGTCTTGTCCTGGTGTGGTGACATCATCTTGTCCACTACGGTTATTACTGATGTGTGGTGTAGTTTTGCACTGAGTTCAGCAAGCCTGTCTCACAGTCCTTTTGTGTACGTGTTATTTTGACCCACATGTTACCACACTGCTCTTACCGACAAACATTAGGTTGATGCAACGCTACACCTCGGCCTCTTATAAATTAATCCAAACTCTACTCAAACTTGTTAGTGACACTGTCCGACGGTATATGTTTATTGACTATATTTTGTTCCTCCATGACCCTTGCAGCAGCAGCTATTCAGTTGCAACTGACTATACGACAGTTGGAGGAATGGGCCGAGTAGAGGAGTCTTAAACTCTCAACCAAGAAATCGACGTGAGTTCTTTCTAACAGTTCATGTTCTGTTTTAATCCTTCCTGAGTTGAGTATCAGGGACATTGTTCTTAACTTTAAGGACATGGTGAGGTTCCTGAGCCTCGCGTTCGACTCAGGTCCTTAAGGAGTGGCAGTCGTGTGAGGTTGCCACTCCTTAAGGACCTGAAATAACAGTGCGTCCAAGTATTGAGTATTTTAAAATGTCATAGTCAAATTTTACGCAGAGCAGATCAAACGTGTCTGCTCCAGTTTCACAGGGCCTTCATGTGGTCCCAGCTTGATTATCAGTGCATCGTGTACAAAGCTGCAAGACACTCTGATTTCAAGATGTTGAACATGTCACACCATGATAGAACCAACCCCATACTGAGCCTCTGTGCTAAGGCTGGTGAGCCACCACTTCACATCTGAAGCCTACACCTCAATTTGTGACAGGTTTGTGCATTATTTACACCACATTTTCGGTTCAGCCTCTGCTTTTTTAACATTTTCAATAGACATCACTGTTTTAAAATTGGTTCCAAAGAAGTGGACTCCCTTGGTTCTTTGTTTCCTGACTGTAGCTTCATGATTCGCCTTCCTTGTAGGTATACTGTAGAAACTGTTGGCCTTCATGTTATATTGCTAAATTGCCTTCTCCCCTCAGCAACATAATGCTCTGAATCTGACTCTGATATTAGCTGATTTTATGTTTCACGATAGTGACAATCTAGTAGACGAGGCGTTGTCGGAGCCATAACGACTTACGATAGCTAGGATAGAGGTGCATTCGTGGTAAAATCTAAACTCCCAACCCTTTACACCTGACGACATTATTGTATCAGATATATGTACGGATGTTTTTGGTACTATATTACAATGCATTTTTGTTAATAAGACTGTATGAGTAAATCCAGCAGCTTATAGACGTGTTCAATGACTTACATGAGCCAGGTAAAAAAATAATAATTTTAGAACCTGATTTTAAGGGTGTCTTCACACTGCATTCGAAGAGCCTGAAAGGGTTTTTATTTAGCTTCTCCATCTGGTGTCCATCTTAAGAGATGGTGCGTGTTATGTGGTGAAAGCAGTTACATGTATTGCGAGTCACTAAAAGCAATTACGGAGCGTTATGTAGAAAGATGTACCTCCATTTATGATTTAGCGGAGGACGTTTTCTCTGGCTATTACTGTCGGCAAATGCCTGCACTTTGAGGCTCTGTTGATTTTTCCTCAGGGCTAGTTGTTTGATTTATATAATGAGCGTTATTATGATGAAACCGCAGAGTTCCCTGGAGACTTGCTGTGATTGCAGGAGTCAAGGCTTATCGACAGATAGTGCTCAATCTCTGCAGTTCTCTAAGGTCGTAACATACGCCATACAACAAAAACAGTGCTATCACTTTTGTGAGAAGTTGTAGTGTATGTAAGAGGAGTAGACTTCTTCTTTGGCCATTGTACAGTTTCATTTGGGTGGTGAAAGCCTGTACATGTAGTCCTTACATTTACAAGACCTGTTGCGAGAGTACATATAAATCTACGAGATTACTCTGCTATTCACAATAAAGTGCCTGGCAGAGGGTTCAATGAACCACCTTCAAGCTGTCTCTCTACCGTTTGTAACCTCCCCCCTCACTTATCGACCTTAATGACAGTGAGAAATTGAACCGCGTGTACCTAATGGAAATTTGGGAAAAGCAATCGTCACCGAAGTTAATCTATCGGTAAAGAGGGAGGAAAGGGTTACATCTAAATGAAAGGAAAAATGCAAATGAAACTGGTGGAAATTAATTTTGAAAAGGGGTAAAGTTAATAAAGAAAGTAAATGTGCGGCCGTTACGTTAACAATTAACTAGCGGTAATTAGATATTTGAAATTTGGAGGAAATCACGGTCGCCAGTCCTAAGGACAATTACTATAGTAACTGAAAAAGTAAGGTTATTACACATATAATTAGCACTAGAAGCGTGGCAACTGAAGGTTGACACATGTAGTGTGAAAACTGAAAGTTTGTCAGAAGTAATAAATTTCGCTACACTCTGACTTAATTTAGCAGAAGAATTAATAAAACCAGAAAACTGAAAGTTAATTTAGTGACTGAAATTAATAAGAAGCTTTCTTTCCGAAGCACATCGAAATCCAGTAAAATACGGTTAGTCTTGGACTACCTCAACAATCATTTCAAAAGCAACTTGACTCTACGCAATTTAGAAACAAGAGATTTAACTTTGAACTTGAATTAACTGATTCTGAACTATTAACAATAGTAAAATTTAGTACGTACCAAGCTGAGCTGCAGTCACAGGTAAGCTAAAATATGCTAACAAAACTCGCACTCTAAATTTGTGCTCGTGTAACCTAAATATTGTAGCCAGCTACTGAACTTTGAAATTAAAGCAGTGAAATCTAATTATATTATTTTAATGCTGGCGTTTGAATTTCAACGACACTCGGGTTCATTTCGGAAAAGGAAGGGACCCTGCTTGGCAATGCAATTGGGACAATGAGCAACAAAGGTTCATGCTAAGTTGCTGTAATTTTGCGAGGCAAATGGAACAATTTGAAAAGCTGAGGTCTGCCATACAGTTCTGAAACTTTACGTGCTTTTAGTCTTCCTTGTTGGTTGATTGAAGGTTTGAAGCCGTCGATCGAGGAGGTGGCGACAGTCACTCATTGTCGGCCGTCGCTGTTGCAGAAGCTGGATGTTGGCGCGCCTTCTTCTCGACACGGTCACCAGGCGAAACGGGCTCTTGATGTGCGCCAGCTAATGCTTCCCGTCCGCGACACCATGTCAGAAACTATCATCGCGAGTCGAGCGCAATTACTTGCTGCCAAACCCCGAAAGCGCGGCAACTCGCGGGAGCGTCACACAACACCTGCTCCACTCGCTACTCCCGCCAGACTCTCTGTCCCGCCCGCGCTCCACGCGGCAGAGTTAACACTACCAAAGATCCTACAAACTTTGATTCTTCACACGACCTATCGATGTAATCGTTCGATAGCAGTTTTCCCTAGGCAAGACCCAGCGTAAAAATACAAATACTCTTTACACAACAAACCAATTATACATCGACATAAGTGCATAAATATATATATACAAACAGTAAAACAATTACAATATATAAAGAGACAGAAATGTCATATCTTGAGGTAACAAAACAAGGAAAAAAAGTAATAGTACAATAGATGGAAATAGGAGGATATGCATTTCCGGCGTTACACGTTCCACTCTCAAACGGCGCGCGGGAAGAACGAGGACTTAAATTTTTCTGTGCGAGCCCTGATTGCATCCGTATCCAAAGACTGGAAAGGTGCTCAAGTCACACAAACACTTTCAAAGGAAATAGGAGTAATCCGCTGAATTACCGACCAGTATCATTAACTTTGATTTCCAGTAGGATTCAGGAACATATAATGTGCTCGAACATTATGGATCACCTTGAACAAGAATATTTATTAACAGACTGTGAAAGACAGCTAGCTCATTATTCTCATGAAGTAACGAGTGCCGTCGACAGGAGACATCAAATGGATTGCATATTTTTTTATGTCGAAGGCTTTTGACACCGCTACTCACAAATTACTTCTAACTAAATAGCGTGTCTATGGAGTATCGTCTCAGTTGTGTGACTGGATTCGTAATTTTCTGTCAGAAAGGACACAGTTCGTAATAACTGACGGAAAGTCACAGAGTGAAACAGAAGTAATGGTTCAAATGGCTCTGAGCACTATGGGACTTAACTTCTAAGGTCATCAGTCCCCTAGAACTTAGAACTACTTAAACCTAACTAACCTAAGGACATCACACACATCCATGCCCAAGGCAGGATTCGAACCTGCGACCGTAGCGGTCGCGCAGGTCCAGACTGAAGCGCCTAGAACCGCTCGGCCACCCCGGCCGGCGAAACAGAAGTAATATCTGGCGTTCCCCAGGGAAGTATTATAGGTCCCTTGTTGCTCCTGATCTACATAAACGTTTTAGAAGATAATCTTAGCAGCCCTCTTACGTTGTTTGCAGATGATGTTGCCCTTCGCAAATTGCAAAATGATTTAGACAAGATATCTGTATAGTGCAAAAAGTGGAAAGTGACTCTGAAATTGTGTGAAGTAATCCACACGAGTACTAAAAGGAATCCGTTAAATTTCAGTTACACGACAAATCACACAAATCTAAAGGATGTAAAGTCAAGTAAACATTTAGGGATTACAATTACGAATTACTTAATCTGGAAAGATCATATAGATAATTTTGTGTGTAAGTAAACCAAAGACAACGATTTATTGAAAGAACTTCTAGAAAATGTAACAGCTCTACTAAAGAGATTGCTTAAACTACGCATGTCCGGCCTTTTCTGGTGTCCTGCTGTGAGGTCTGGGATCAGTATCAGATAGGATTAACGGAAGACACTGAAAACGTTGAAAGAAAGGTAGCTCGTTTTGCGGTGTCGCAAAATAAGGGAGAGACTGCCGCTGATGTGATACATGAATTGAGGTGGCACTCATTAAAACAAAGGCGTATTTCGCTGCGCCAGGGCCTTCTCATGAAATTTCAGTCACCAGCCTCCTTCTCAGAACATCAAAAACATTTTGTTGGCGCCAGCCTATATGCAGGGAACTAGTCATCATAATAAAACAAAAGAAAGATTTATGTGTTTGTTTTTCCCGCGCACTGTTCGAGAGTGTAAAGGTAGAAAAGTAGCTCAACGATCGGTCGATGAAGCCTCTGCCAGGTACTTAGTTGTTCATTGCAAAGTTTTCATGTAGCTGTAGATGTAGATTACCTTCAGCCAATGCTGCCCAGGTACAGAGAGAACCCAACAGACTTAAGTTTCTCAGTTATAAAAGACGAAGATGGGAACAGGGTGCTTCAACGTCACTGATACAGGGGGAGGGTGGGGAAAAGGCGAAGGGATAGATGAGAGAGATGGGGGAACCTAACGCTGGATGTGCAACCTGACATACGAAATGATAAAACTGGTATGCGCTCGAACCTTAACTGATAACCTATTGGTGGTCCAGGAGGCATGTTCAATGTTCAGGGATATGACAGGAACAGTCATCACCATCATCATCATCATTTAAGAGTGATTATGCCTTTCAGCGTTCAGTCTGGAGCATAGTCCCCCTTATAAAATTCCTCCATGATCCCCTATTCAGTGCTAACATTGGTGCCTCTTCTGATGTTAAGCCTATTACTTCAAAATCGTTCTTAACCGAATCCAGGTACCTTCTCCTTGGTCTATCCCGACTCCTCCTACGCTCTACTGCTGAACCCATGAGTCTCGTGGGTAACCTTGCTTCTCCCATGCGTGTAACATGACCCCACCATCTAAGCCTGTTTGCCCTGACTGCTACAGCTATAGAGTTCATTCCCAGTTTTTCTTTGATTTTCTCATTGTGCACACCCAGTCATTCAAAGCAAATAAACAGCAGCTCTAAGACTCATACCTTAAAAGCTACGAGCACTTTTTCAACGTTTCACTTTAGCGAAGACAAACAAGTGCTGATATCTATTGAGGTATGCACTTTAGAGTCCATTTCTTTCTATAAACATTGACAGCAAACACCTAGCAGCAGAAGAGACTTACCGAACAGTGTCCGAGAAGAATAAGAGCTTATATGCACTTTAAAACTATGTTTCCTATACCTTTTTTGCTTCTAATGATCGTACCTGTCATATCCCTGAATATTGACCATTCCTCCTGCTAGACTGCGAGATGCTGTCCAGACGCGTTACAAGGAATAGTGAGTGACGAAAAACAAACTACAATGAATAATCATTTGTGTTTCCGTACCTTTCATCCGATGCAGGAATTAATAACGACATGCATCACCTGCTTCTCTGAAAATCGTTGAAAACCACTTCATCAAACAGAATAAATACTTGTAAATTTATTTTCATAATATCGGCTATTGAACTAGATCTGCTTTCCAATCTCCAAGTAGTTTCCAGGAAGCGAACTACAAAGCTCGACGTTTCTCAGTCCCATAATCATTATAAATTTTCGTTTATGGTTACGCTATAATATTTCACAAGAGAGAGTAACCGCCTGACTTTAGTTTTGATTAGTGATGTCTAGTTACGTCTGTATGATTATAAAATATGGATTACTTTCCTAAGCATAGAAACTAAACCTTCACGAATTATCATTTTAGATAAATATATATGCCACAATCGGTTGATACTAAAATCATAAGAATTTTCAACAAAATTCAGTTGCTGACAAAATACGTGAAGAGAATTAGATATCTGATAGTCTCCTCTGTTTCCAGTTCTAGATTTGGGGCCTAAATATGAACAATGTTTCCAAATACTTGTTAAAGAACGTGGAACGGAGAAATAAGACAGCCAACTACAGAAGGATGCTATTACTATAAATATAATACAAAGGATTGCGAACCGAATACTGCGAAGTAAATAAAGTTACAGTTACACTGCGATCATAAAACAGAAGCTACGAACGAGACACTAAAATACAAAAGGGTGAAATAGTGATAAATTTCGAGATAATGAGTCGGAGACGGAACTCCCCGAGGCTGTATTTCGTAGGACAAGTAAACAAGATTGGAGTATTTCAACAGGAGCGAAGGGGAATTTGAAAAGGACGAATTATTTAAAAGTAGACAGGCTATGGTAGGTATAATACCGACAGCAATGACAGAGCGGAAGAGCGGTATATTATGAAAGAAATAAAATGCCAGTGGTAGTGAGAACGTTAAACAGTAAATGGACAGATGAAGTATGAAATTGAGAGGCACTTGGAAGAAACAGAGAGGAATTATGTTTACAGAGAGCTCTTACGAGACATAGACATATTTCCATGGATCATGTATTAAAGCCGTGGTGGTAGCAGACGATAAAGCTGTAGGAGCTAACAGAGGTTAGGACGTGTACAGCAGACTATCGAATATTTCTGCCGTATTAAATGCGAAGAAACAGTAAACAATTGCCGTTTAACCAGAAGACATGAAGCAGTTGAAAAGTAGCAAGTAATGGAAGAAAGAGATATACCCAAGACATTTGTGGGAAGCGATGCCTCCACTTACGGTCTGCCGCGCGGGAATAGCCGAGCGGTCTTGGGCGCTGCAGTCATGGACTGTGTGGCTGATTCTGGAGGAGGTTCGAGTCCTCCCTCGGACATGGGTGTGTGTGTGTTTGTCCTTAGGATAATTTAGGTTAAGTAGTGTGAAAGCTTAGGGACTGATGACCTTAACAGTTAAGTCCTATAAGACTTCACACACATTTGAACTTACGGCTTTTATGCACTGAGACCTCCTTTTTCACGGTGTAGTGAGGCAGGTCGGCGTGGCAAGGACTCAACAAGTCGTTGGAAGTCCCCTGCAAAAATATTGAGCCATACTGCCTCTATAGTCGTCCATAATAGGTAAAGTGTTGCCAGTGCAGGACGTTGTGCACGAAATGACCTCTCGATTATGGCCCGTAATTGTTCGATGGGATTGATGTCGGGTGATCTGGCTGGCCGTATCATTCACTCGAATTGTCCAGAATGTCGTTCAAACCAATCACGAACAACTGTGGCTCGGTGACATGGTGAATTGTCACCCATAAAAACCCCATCGTTGTTTGGGAACATGAAGTCCATGAATGGCAGCAAATGGTCTCCAAGTGGCCGAACAGAAACAGTTCCAGTCAACTATCCATTCCATGTAAACACAACCCACACCAATATGGAGCCACCACCAGCCTGCAAAGTGTGATTTTGGCAACGTGGGCCCATAGCTTCATGGGATCTGCACCACGCTCTAACCCTACCATCAACTCTTCTCAATTAAAATCGGGACTCGTCCGACCAGGTCATGGTTTCCTGATCGTCCACGGTGCTACCGAAACGGTCACGAGCCTAGGAGACACGAAGTCGTGATGTTAGCAAAGACACTCGCAACGGTCGTCTGCTGCCACAGACCACTATGCCAAATTTCGCCGCACTCTCCCAGTAGATACTTCGTCGCACGTCCCACATTGATTTCTGGGGTTATTTCACGCAGTGTTGCTTGTCAGTTAGCACTGCCAACGCTACGCGAATGGCGCTGCTCTCGGTCATCAAGTGAAGGTCGTCGATCACTGTGTTGTCCGTGGTGAGAAGTGACGTCTGAAATCTGACACTGCTGGCACACTCTTGACACTTTGGATCTCGGAATATTGTACTCCTGAATGATTTCCGCATTGGAAAGTCCCATGCGTCTAGCTCTAACTACCATTCCGCGTTCCGAGTCTGATGATATTGGTTTGTGGGGTATTCAACATCGTGGTCATCAGCGCCCGTACAAGTTCCCAATCATTCCATTTCCAGTCTCGCCATGTCCAGAATTATGATCAGATGATGAGGACAACACATACACCCAGTTCTAGAGCGGAGAAAATCCCCGATTCTTCCGGGAATCAAACCCGGATCCAGAGGCAGCAACTCCAGCCACTAGACCACCAGCTGCGAGCCCGTTCAGAGCCTGTTAATTCCCGTCGTGGGGGCACAGCCACGTTAGAAACCTTTTCACACAAATCACCTGAACACAAATGACAGTTCCGTCAATGCACTGCCTTTTTATACCCAGTGTACGCGACACTGTCGCCATCTGTATATGTGCATATCGCTAACCAATGAGCTGTCACCTCAGTGTACAGTGTGTTCCATTCTTTTTGATGCAGAATACGGAAGTGTTCCTTTGTTACTCATTAGCACAGTATGTTTGGGAAGGTTGGGCTTTAACCGCACTGTTTCAACTTTATCTCTGCAACGTTGCATGATTGAACGACAAGCCAGGTGGGAAGCGATGTAAGAATGTGGAAGAGGCCTCCGTTTGCTGGCAAGTAAGTAATAATTGAAGAGTCCTGATTGTACTGTCGTATTTTCTTTTGCTGGAGTTTTCTTCGAGAAACGAAGCAAATCTCCCCAGAGAGATGCCTTTAAGATTTTATAAAGAAGACCTGAGTATTCTCGCGAGGAAAGAATTTGTGGATAATGCTGCATGAGATTTATTTTCCCACAACGGCTGAATAATTAATGCGTTAAAAGCAATAAGCCAAGGAAAGCGGCGAGTTGTGGATGAATGATAAATGTAAAGCTAGACAAACGAAATTCGGCGAATTGGATGGGAGAACAAGATAAAATTTTGTTTTACATTAGACATACCTGTTGTTGTGAGTTCTCTCAGTGTTGCTTTATTACTGGCGTCCCTTCACTTGCACTCTCTTCTTCGTATACTGAAGACACGTGTAACGAGGTATTACCTGTAAATGAAGGCGGTACAGATGTGGCGTTGTACCATGCTTTATTTGTCTATTCAGTCGGTAATAAACAGAAGAGCAACATTTTACCTTTCTTAGCATCAGAGTATAAGTTCTAGCAGCAATTATTAACATGTAACTTTTACTATAGATTATATTTTTGAGACAAGTAACCATTATGCAGCAGTTTTACATCTCGCACGTTCCTGTATGGAGATATCTAACAAGTTCCTTTAAACTGCGATAACTTCTTGGAATTTTATCTCGTGAGCCCTGCGTTGAAATCAATCGAAAAACTGAAAGTCAGTATTATTATAGCGTAGCATTCTGAAATTTACTAGTACATTCCAAGCACTTTGCAGAACAAATGACACTGTTAGTACAATGAACTTGTAAATTCTATATTGACGTCTTCGTAACATGAAAATAACTCTTTCTTTATTTTCACAAATATTCGGAAATTTACTACGTTAGATTGTGCAATACTTAGTAAAACGTTGGTATTTTTTGTAGAAGCCGTTATAACTTGGCTATTACGGTGAGCCGCAATAGGTAAGTACGAAATTGATAAGGAAGGAAGTCAAAAATCTCCATCTTTGCTGGCACAGCACAGAAAAATTACTTAATTGTGTCATTTACTATGGTATACAGTACTAATACTAATTCATCTTCCTTTTTTCTCCACAACTGCCTTGAACGAAGTGTTTCTCCTCATATCTTTGAACGGAGGATATTACAACGATCGACGTGTATATTTGACGCCATAATATGTTGATATACAGGGTGAGCACGAAGTCTTGCCCTGATTATAAAACTTTATAACAGAATAAGCGTTTGACATAATAAGTTACATTTGATGCCGTTACATTACGCCCTTGACTTTTTTTCTGGGGCTATATAAAGGACAGGGTCTTAGTCACACCAGTTACTGACGTCGACAAACTGAAGGCTAGGATACAAGGTGCTGTGGGTACAGTGACAGAACACATGTTACGAAACACCTGGCGGGAACTGGAATACCACCTCGACATTCTGCGAGCTACCAAGAGAGCACACGTTGAGGTTTACTTAGGTAAGTGATCGTAAAAAAGAAAAAAAGAAAAAATTACTAGTAACATTAACCGATGTAACAACGGCTTTAATTTTATGTTATTATGTCAAACGGTTATTCTGTAATAAATTGTTATAATCAGGGCAGGAATTTGTGCTCACTCTGTATAATGAACACTGCTGCATGTACCATGACAAATATGCTGATAAAGGGAAGCATGTAACGTATTTTTTGTGTGATTCTTGACAGAAGGCAAAGAACGGGGGAGTAGGGGCGGAGGGAGTGGTAGTATCTCAACTAAATAAAGATTTATATAGGAAAAATGATATCATTCAGGATTAATAAAATTTAATTATAACGTAATAAATTAATAATTAGTGTTTATATAAAGACACTCACCAGTGGAGTCGATGGTTTCTTTTTTGCTCTCTTTTTTTTTTTTTTACTTTACTAATAGACAGGCTGTTCATTTTAAATGTGGACATTGAAATATCTCTAAAACTACACATCGGATCAAAAAAAGTTGTAATTCCTATTTTTTTTTCCTCGGAGAGGGACATCCAATAGTCAGCTCACCACCACAACCAATGGTTGGGTGGCGGGGTTCAGCTTTGAAATATTCAATGTGAACCCCCATTTTTATTGCAGATTACGATTCTGCGACAAAATCTACATACGTTTAGGATGAAGCACCACAAATGGCCCTGTAAACGGATGAATAGAAATGGATACACAATCTTAATTTACGACGTGCTACTCAATGGCCCTTGAATATCTAGTGGCAAGTGGGACTCTACCTCCAGGAGGCGAAGGTAGGACAGGCCAGTATTTTATAATTTGTAATTGTAAGCCCTACTGGAACGCTCTATTTCTCCAACATATCGAACAGGAGACTACTCGATACGCCACAGTGACCGCGTAGCAAAGTACAACGTATCATAACAGGTAGAACGCTGCGAACTGAGATCACGTCTCGTGCGGACGTAGGACAGATAGCGGCTCTAAACGTTGCAATACTTGCGCATTTTTTATTGCCTGTACACCTACATATCATTTGGAGAACACAAGTGCAAATGGACGATGAATATAGGAACCACAGAACAAAAAAATTGAAATGATCCTGGTTTACAAAGAATGTAAGAGAAATGTTGAGGCTGCTGCTGCGTGGTATGTCGAGCGTTTTTGAGAGAACGCTCGCTCTCGTTGGTTCTTTTACAATGCTACGAACAGCTTCATGTCTGCGGGCAGCGTACAGACCGACAAAACGAAACGAAGCAAACGTGTTACAGGAGAAGCAAATGAAATAGTGTTACTGGAGGCAATGCACCAGAGCCCACGGATACGCGCCCGGCATTTGCACAGCGAGTCCCGTATATCCGTAGGTAGCATTGTTACGATACTGCGTCGTAACAAGTATCGTCCATACCATGTTTCAAGGCACCAAGAACTTCACGGCACCGATTTCGATAACCCGGTAACGTTTTGTGAATGGGCACGTCAACAAACGCAAACGACCCCTACATTCTTTGCCGAGGTGCTGTTTTCCGACGGGTCTGCATTCACAAACCATGGTAGCGTTAGAAATGAGTAGACTTTACTTGTGTGTGTGTTATCGTGAATACAAACTCGGGAATATGAACTGACGACCTAAACGTGCGACTGAGCTCGAAGACATATCACTTACATAAAACTGGAAAGAATCCTGTGCGGGTGAAAACATGTCTCATTCATAATCAAATAAATAAGCAAGCCAATAATTTCACGCTCAGTGAACATGGTCAGTGTGAACTGTTAAATAAACCGTAACTATATTAAAAGGGAAAATAAACTGTAATGTCGACATGTATAAGATTGTAGCCTGAAACACTCGAAAATTTCTGCACTGACATAAGGCCCTGGTAAAATAAAGAAACTGACAGAATCTACAATGTGCAAAGGAAACGAAACAATCACGAATTACGAATCATACCTGCAAAAAGAAGTACAGGCGTAAACAGCAACACAGTAAGACTCCGCAACAGCTGAAAAATTACTGCTAAAATCTAACTACAGATGGTCCAGGGAAAGTGGGTTCATAACCTTGACACAGAATGCCAATGAAACACATAACTCAACTTCTAACTGCTGAAATTTCAGCGAGACTGGAACATATCAAAGAAAACATTTACAGACTCTAATATTAAAACTCGTTTAATCTAATAACTTCCATGGAACAGTAAATTATCTTAGAGGATCAATCAACAGAATAATTATCAAAAACTCGACTGTGACGAGGCTGAAGTGGACCAAAAATACAAATCTACAAAAATAAACTTTTGACTTCATCAGTACCTTGTTCTTCATTTCAAAGCATTTTTTATGTCCATATGCTATCCATCCATACTTCTGAGTCATCCTTCCTCCTCGTAATAAATCTACAATTCACGTAGTTCCAAAAGTGCGTCCACGCATTGAACTGTACACTCAACGAGCCCCAACGGCTGCACACCGCAGCTACCCACTACTGACCGTCAAAGATGGGGCGACTCCACAGTGCTGCCATCACAGATACATATTCTGTTAACTAAAGTTAAAATGTTTTGGGTTGTTAGGCCACGTCATATTTCCTTATAAAATGATCGACGTTTCGACCCCTCTGTGAGGATCTTCTTCAGGATGTTATGGTGTCTACTATTGCTGGAACCTGGCAATAGTGGACACGGAACCATTCCGAAGAAAATCCCAGCAGAGGGGTCGAAACATAGAATATTTTAGAAGAAAATGTGACGCGGCCTAACAACCCAGAAGATTTTAACTTTAGTGGAAACGGCCACGAAAGCCTGCAGACGTACAGATTTGTTGCCTAACGACTGTTTCTCTGACCACAGTTCTTCAGATACAACATTTTGGTTTACGTATATTAACACATCCAATAACATCATCAAAAAATAGCCATCTTACACAGTTAACCAGCATAATATGCTTTACTGAAGTGTAGGCAATTTTCACTGGTTATGGATAGTTAACCGTCAACGTCCTTGGTCGGTTAACGTATGAAGTGGCATCATGGGGAACAAACTTATTGATCCATATTTTATCGACGGCACGTCCAATGGATGCAGGTATGGAAAGAATCTGAAACAGGAACTAACGGTACTACTGCAGGATGTTCACCTGGACGTTCGACAATGTATGTGGTTTCCGCATGACGGCTGACCAGCGCATTACACAGCTGAAGCACGGGCGATATTAGACAGTGTTTACATTAGTCCGTAGATCGGAAGAGGTGACACTATTAACTGGCCCGCTAGGTCACTGGATTTGACGTCACCGGATATCCTTCTATAGGAATATTTAAAAAATAACGTGTACTGGCAAGCGCCAACAGGCCGTGAAGAAATTGCCGACCACATAAGAAAAGCCTGTGCTTCTGTCGTTTGTACGGTCATATGAAAAGCGGATCACATATTGTGTTGAATTTGGCGTTGAACACATCCTCTTACAGTAGTGATCGCCTCGAACCATGGTGACAGTGGTGCGTCGAGTAGTTCGCTATTCGGTACGCCGGAGGAATACAACGTTGCGAATAGGGTTTCTAATTGGAAGTTATGAAATAGTGGCTAGTTCTACCCTCGCAGCATGGAGGTGGAGTTACACATGCCATTGGATATTCAAAAGTCATTGAGTACCACTTCGTAAATTACGACTGTGTACCCATTTCAATTCCTCCGATTACAGCGCCATCTGTGGTGAAACAAAGAAAATGCCTCATACAAAACACGGGGATCCCTTCGAAGATTTCAAAGTTGCCTCCCCCCCCTCCCCCGCAGCATCCACGCGTGGGCTGCGATGGGGCGTCGAGTGTGATATCATTCGATGTCCCATCCCTCTCCTACCCCGTCTACTTCACAAACAAACTGGAATTACAACTTTTTTTGATGTGATGTGTAGTTTCCGAGATATTTCAGTGTCTTCAGTTAAAATGAAAATAATTAGAATAAATCATGTTCACAGTCGTAGTGACATTTTGATATTTTGTTTGCACAGTTAAGTCATTTCGGACCTGCAGCCATCGTCAGATCTACAACAGGGATGTAAAAATAAAGGGACATCAGAATTTATGGGACGACCCTATCACATGCAGACGCAGAAACAAGGAAGTTTATATCGTTAGAAAGTAGCGATTCATAGGACTCCCAGCCGTTAACTGAATTATGACATAGATTGTTAGTTTATTTAGTTAAAAGTTACACGGCCGGCCGGAGTGGCCGAGCGGTTATAGGCGCTACAGTCTGGAGCTGCGCGACCGCTCCGGTCGCAGGTTCGAATCCTGCCTCGGGCATGGATGTGTGTGATGTCCTTAGGTTAGTTCGGTTTAAGTAGTTCTTAGTTCTAGGGGACTGATGACCTCAGAAGTCAAGTCCCATAGTGCTCAGAGCCATTTGAACCATTTTTTTAAAGTTACACCTCTTTTGTGTCGCTGCCTTATGTGGTAATAAGCTTACCTTTTTTTTCAGTGAGAGATTCACAAAGTCTGGATTTTTATTTTCCTCTTGTAATTCCGACGATGACTGTAAAATCGAAATCGATTATCTCTGCAAATAAAATAAGATGTGACAAAGACCATGAGTTCAGTGATCTATTTAGATAGTGAAGTCACCGATATCATTCAAAGATCTAAGAGACCTATTTTCATTATATATTGTCACGATTAAAAACAAATGACATCAAAAATATGGTCGAGCAGTAACTGTATGATTTAGTTACAAAAGTGGAGAAATAGTACAGAGATTTTTCATCAGTAACCTTCCAACTGCAGTTGCCTTTTTTGTTGTATAAAATGTAAATGCGTCAGTGAGTAGCGTATTCACTGGCCCACAACGCATGCAATCAAATTGCACATCTCTGTTAAAGACGTGTTAACGTTGTTAATCAGATAAACACGCCGGTAGTAACTCGTCGTACTGTTTGTCCTCGCTCTCATATTCGTACGTAATTTCCTAATAAACCGGTCATTACGGGCTATAATCGGCGCAGTTTGACACCATGCTAAATTTGCGATGTCAATTTAGTGCTGTCCCACCAGGTATTAACGCGCTAAAAGCAAACCACACGATCAGTTGTGGTATAATCGCATAGCGCAAGTGAAAGCGCATCGTCACAATAACAGCCGTGCGTCCCATCTGCGGCCGGCTTTAACGCTAAACACGCTCCCTCCGGCCGACAGCCGTTGTGTGAATGTTCTTCCAACACATATCCTGCCGGAAAGACTGCGGTACGGGGCTTTAACGGCCTCGCTGCGATCGGTGCCGCTCATTTCTGCGGGTGACATCAAAGTTCATGTCTTGTTCCAGTCAGAGGATATCGCAAGGGTTTGTTAACCTTTTTAGTAATTTCGTTACTGGAGGAATGTCAACAGCAGCCTTGTAGAAGTAACTGATAGCGACTATTTAGTTTTTTTATCGATTAAAATGTGCTTTATTCTTTATTTAATTTCAATTTTATTCATATAAATTTTATACTTTTGGTCCAATAAACGTCAAACTATAATTTTCAAGAGCGTTTATCACTAATGAGATATGCTATCAGTTTCACTTGGCTCATTTAGTTTCTATTTCTGTTACCATGAACTTAAGCACAAGCGGCTCGTAGTAAAATTGCGTGCAGGAATATCGTCTCAGTTATGTGACTTGATTTGTGATTTCCTGTCAGAGATGTCACAGTTCGTAGTAATTGACGCAAAGCCATCGAGTAAAACGGAAGTGATTTCTGGCGTTCCCCAAGGTAGTGTTATAGGCCCTTTGCTGTTCCTTATCTCTATAAACGATTTGGGAGACAATCTGAGCAGCCGTCTTCGGTTGTTTGGAGATGACGCTGTCGTTTATCGATTAATAAAGTCATCAGAAGATCAAAACAAACTGCAAAACGATTTAGAAAAAATATCTGCATGGTGCAAAAAGTGGAAGTTGACCCTAAATAACGAAAAGTGTGAGATCACCCACATGAGTACTAAAAGGAACTCGTTAAACGTCGGTTACGCGGTTAATCAGTCTAATCTAAAAGCCGTAAATTCAACTAAATGGCTAGGTATTACAATTACGAACAACTTAAATTGGAAAGAACACAAAGAAACTATTGTGGGGAAGGCTGCGTTTTATTGGCAGGATACTTAGAAAACGTAACAGACCTACTAAGGAGACTGTCTACACTACCCTTGTCCGTCCTCTTTTAGAATACTGCTGCACGGTGTGGGATTCTTACCAGGTAGGACTGGCGGAGTACATCGAAAAAGTTCCAGGAAAGGCAGCACGTTTTGTATTATCGCGAAATATGGGAGAGAGTGTCACAGAAATGATACAGGATTTGGGCTGGAAATCATTAAAAGATAGGCGTTTTTCGTTGCGATGGAATCTTCTCACGAAATTCCAATCACCAACTTTCTCCTCCGAATGCGAAAATGGTTCAAATGGCTCTGAGCACAATGGGAATTAACTTCTGAGGTCATCAGTCCCCTACAACTTAGAACTAATTAAACCTAACTAACCTAAGGACATCACACACATCCATGCCGGAGGCAGGATTCAGACCTGCGACCGTATCTGTCGCGCTGTTCCAGACTGTAGCGCCTAGAACCGGTGGGACACTCGAATGCGAAAATATTTTGTTGACACCGACCTACATAGGGTGGAACGATCGCCACGATAAAATAAGGGAAATCAGAGCCCGTACGGAAAGATATAGGTGTTCATTCTTTCCGCGCGCTTTACGAGATTGGAATAAAAGAGAATTGTGAAGGAGGTTCGATTAACCCTCTGCCAGGTACTTAAATGTGATTTGCAGAGTATGCATGTAGATGTAGATGTAAGTACTTACAAACTTTCCTCCGAAATGTTCGTATCTCAAAGATTAAAATAGTTGTGTCCCAACAGGACTCAAACTTGGACCTCTGCGTTCCGCAGGAGTTGCGCTGACAAGCATTTCGAACTGACTCAAAGCTTCACTTGTTAATCGTTGCTTCCTCCTCATACGGTAAGAGAAGTGATTCTTAATTTTGATGCATTGAGTTACACTAGGTGCTGTCACTAATAATTTAAGACGGCCAGTCATGCTAGAGAGAATTAGTTAAGCGGATGATGTTATTGTTTATTGAAATTCGAACCGTTGAAAAATTGTACCGAAGTACAGGAAGACCTGGAGAGAATCAACGTTTGATGCATGCTTTGGCACCTGACCCTCAACATAAACAAATGTGTGTTACTGAAACGGCTTCTAGCAGTAAGAAAAAATTGATTTTCAATATTTCCAGTAATACTGATCGAATTTAAAAAATAAAAATTGTCTCATAAGCCACTAACTACGAATGTGTTACACAATAAGACAAGTTGTACAGTACGAAACTGCTTGTTTTTCTTGAGACATGCAAATACCCGGAACTTATTCATCCGGTTTATCCTTATCTATTACGGACATTTTAGAACCGTGAGTGTATATTAAATGTAAATAAGTTATACAAAACTGGGAAACACGGAAGCATCCTATCCCGCCCGTCTGCTTTGACCCATGACGTCATAAATATGGCGGGAACGACCATAAACCACGATTCCAATAAGGCGCATATAAAGTCGTTACGTACTCATTATGAGGACGAAAATACATCGAAAAACAAACACACACACGATACACAAAAAGCCTAATGGCACTAACGGGACAAGCGCGGGAAATATGGGGTTTTTGGGTGGGGACAAACTAAATATAAACAAATTTATACACCCAACCCCCGTACAAAACCATGCAAAACGACCAAAAAAACCGGCATCACAAAACCCTCCAAATACCACTAAACACAATATCATCTAGAATCGGAGATTTCCCTTGACCTATATCGCTCAATAGCAGCTCCCGATCCCATAAAGTAGGACCTAACACTTCCCTTGACCTATATAGCTCAAAAACATCTCCCGATACCAATACCAACATTCACAGCCACACATTGGGATCGAACACGTCCCTTGACCCGTTATCCTTACGACGACATCACATACAGCCGTCCATGGTCCGAGACGCCGGAACAGTAAGCAAGCCTCATTTCTTCACATCATACTGAACACTTCACGACTTCATCCAAAAATCCGAATAGTTGGAATTTTATTAGAGACAACGCACTGTCCCCCATCATAGCCGACAACCGAAAACTGTTGACCCTGTCAGTCATATCCATACCTACCAAAGACATAAAAAAAGGAATTTACCAAACTTCACACACGACGCCACACTCGCAAACTAAACCGAAAACATCACCTAACACACCACCAGAGAGCACCACCGATCGCATCAAAACGGCACCTACAAACACGCCACTCTCACAAACTAAATTCCGCGCCGTCGTGACGTCACACACCACAAAACCCTTACGTCACGGATCAAAGCCGACGGCTGGGATCGGACGCATCGGTCGACCCCAAAACTTCAACCAGTCACTTTTTTGAATAATTATGTTCTATTCCATGAACCGGTTTTCAAACCTTTTCAGGTTCATCTTCACATGGTTTCAGGAAGTTACATCATTATTGCTAGCATAATGCTTGGTGCAGGCTCTATGACAAAAACATGGAACACATTTTAATGTATCGCCATGACTATAGCTTATGTGTTGATATGGGTGTAAATTTAGTTTTTTTACTTAATGCAACAGTATAGGAGACCTTTTCCGGTTAGTTTCCATCTTTCTACGTCCATTTTGATGTCCAGTTGTTATATCACTACACACACTTCCACACAAATTATATTAATCTACACTCTGACAGCGAGACTTTTCCAGCATCCAGCATGCGCTTTACAACTGTTGCTTCTAACAAAGATCTTAACAGAAAGATATGCCATATGCCTTCTTTGCACACAGATGTAATTTGTTCTTCTTTACATGTATTAAAGTCGATATATATTTTAATCAGACTGGCGATAACATGAGAACACAAAATAAAATAAATGAATAAATTCTACAAGAACAAACTTCAGGTGATCTGATATCTTATTTCTGTCTGTATATTACGTATAATACAGGCAGTTTATAGCATTTTTTTAACTAGAGCAGTTAGCGACTTCCAACAAACATTAAACTTATTTTCAAACATTTCCTAAAATATTAACTGCTTAAGTGCTAAAAGTGAAAATCTTTAACACCTTAACTCAACTTCAAAATAGTCACACGTTAAAGCTGTTTTATACATCAGAGTTCGATTTTTAAGGACCGGGGGTTTCCTGATATAAGATATTGTGCATGAACAGACAGAAAGACAGATCATTGTGTTATTGTACGATTGCAGAACGATCAGTGGAAGCTTCCACATCCATAAAATATCGAGAACTGTGCATACGAAGTGATCTGAGGTGGAACGACCACCTAAAACTGATCGCAGGTGAGGCATAAGCCCGACAGATTCACTGGAAGAATTCTTAGGAAGTGTTGTTTAGAAAACCTTCGTTCCACCGATAACTGAATGTTGCTCTTCAGTGTGGGATCCGTACCTGGTAGGATTGACGGAGGAAATAGAGGAGATCTCAAGACGAGTAAGTTCGTCCATTACAGATTCATTACGGCAAGCACGGAGTCGTCGAGGTAACGCTCAGGCAACTGCATTGGCAGGAGCTGGAAGAGATGCGTTCCGCATCACGAAGTAGCTTGATTTTAAAATTATGAGAGCATACGTTCCTAGAAGAATGAACTAATATATTGCTCCATTTTGCGTACGTCTCAAGGAAAGATGATGAACGTAAAACTAAGGACATTAGAGCTCACTTGGAGCCTTACCAATAGCAATCGTTCTTCCCGCGAATCATTCGCGACTGGAACAGAAAAGAGGGGAAGCGACAGTCTTACAGCTTAACTTCTGCTTAAAATCTAACGTAGCTTCCGGAATTTAGATTTAGGTGTACCTTTACAGAAGGAAAAAGAAACGTGAAAGAAACTGAAGCGCGTAAGAAGAGGAAACACACAAGAAGTGAGTCAGCATATATTTGACGTTAGTAAATGAGGCAGTGGAACGAGTGTGGTAGAGCTGCTATTGCGAAATATTTTTGCTTCTAGAAGGAAAGTCGCATTTCTTTCTCTTTTGTGTGGCTCTTCTTAAATTCTACATTTCAAACAACCGAGAACTTCGATCTGAAATCACCTCAGAAGGCCAAAGTATTAATATGTTTCAAAAATACATAGTTCCACTGAAGATGTCATTGGGATAAAAGTAAAACACGGTGGAAATGGTTATTGTATTACCAGGGAAGATTGTTTGAAAGTCGAAGTACGAACTGCCGAACCGAAGCCATACTAGCTGAAAATAAATTTGGAGTACAAAATTTTAAAATGTGACATTAGATGGTTTTGTTGTACTGGTAAGAGAATCGAACAACATTTATAAAAAATAATCATATGAGGCATTGAAGAGATGTTTAGGTTAACTAACCCACACAAATGTGATGCCCCCGAACAGTCCACTCCGGCACGACCTCCCACCAAAATGAAATGAGAACGATGAAAAAAGTAAATACTAGCACCCTCTGATTACTTACCACAATAGGTAAGTGTTTTGGTGCAGAAAAAGTTAGTAATGTTGTACACAGGTTTCACATGGTGCCTAGAAGTAGTAATGCTATTGGGTCTATAAGCCACTTTAAAATTGAAATGACCGTGGAGGTAATTACATGATTGTCACGTCATCGTGAAGGTCATGCATGGCGTCATCACTGATGTTAAACCCATGATGGCACCAATCAATAAAGTCTTTGAATCAATCAATAATTGAAAATGAAAAACATCACCCCACTCCTTGTCACCCCAACTCTTCTCTGCACCTAGCTCCAGCCAATCATCGCACAGTATTAGAATAAAACAACCAGTGAAAGATAGAAAATTGGTGGAAACACTCCGATGGTTGATTATTTCCTTGAAAGTCACTTACCTCTGACAAAATATGAAAGAGGTCAAAGTCATAAATTCGTTACGTACACATACATATACTAGGGGCATCCAATAAATTGGATTTTTGTTCCTCAACATCAACATTTGTTAGGACTGACCCCGCGCTTCTGCTATGCTTAGACGGGACCGTTAGAAGTGAGGAGAGCGTGCTGTTAGGTGTTTCCCGCCGTTTCCCAGTAACGCTCACAATATCTGAGCAACAGGTACACCCCTCCATTGCGCTACGTATAATTATCAAATATCTTGCTCGTGAACGAGATGCGTAAATTTGCCAAAGGTTGATTGCACAGTTCTGCGATAAAACATTATCTAGGACGCGTGTGTTTGCCTGGCATAGAAAGCTGAAGGATAAGATCATGCGGAAAATCAGCAACACGATTGCCGTCCTGGGACCAGCATTACAGACAAAATTATTCGTGCGGTTAAAGACATTATTGACGACGATCGACTGGCGAGAGTATCAGACATTGCACAGAAAGTCGGAATCAGTTGTGGAAGTTGTCAAGCAGTCATCACAAACGACCTACAGTTTCGTAAAGCGCGTTCAAGATGGGTCCCAAAACGTTTGACCGAAAATCTGAAGCTGAGATGTTTCGAGTCCTGTCAGAGGTTTACAGTAAGGTTTGCGGAAGAAGGTGATGCCTTTTTCAGCGGGATCGTCACCTGCGACGAAACATGTGTTCACCACTACACTCCAGAATCCAAACAAGCCAGTAAGGAGTGGCGGAGGAAAGGGGAGGCAGCACCAGTGAAAGCCAAAACTCGACTGTCAGCTGTCAAGGTTCTTTAAACCGTTTTTGTCGATCAGCGAGGCATTTTACTGATTGATTTTTTGTATGTGCGACGCACGATGATTGCTACTTACTATGCGAACTGTTGAACAAGGCGAGAGTTGCATATCACCGCAAAAGAAGAGACCAGTCGATAGAGGCAGGTCGTCCTCCTCCACGACAATGCGCGTCCCCATACTGCAGCTCTAACTGTCTCCAAGCTACAGGAAATGCACTGCACTACACTTAATCATTCTCCTTACGGTCCGGACTCATCGCCCTGCGATTTCCATTTATTCGGACCGCTTAAAGAAGCTATAGGAGTGCGAAGATTTGAAGATGACTTCGTGTGCAACTGGCTTGTGACACGACCCAGTTCTTTTTATGATGAGGGCAGGAAAAAGCTGCCCCTGCGCTGGAACAAACTCATTTCCAAAGCAGGAGACGATGTGGAAAAATAAATTGTAATTGCCTTGAGTTTTTCAGTAAATGAATTTATATAAGAAATAGAATCCCGTTTATATTTGGTCCGCCCTCGTATTACACGTGAAAAATGACACACACATTCACACACACATACACACACACACACACACACACACACACTACATAATGTACAATTGACCATTATTACCCACTGACCATCAGTGATCACAAGCTACATTGATCACTAACCGACACTGATCACTGACCATCATTGATAACTGCCCAGCATCATCCACCGATTATCACTGTCCACCGATTATATCAAATCCTACAATTAAACATGTGAACTCTCTCTTTGTATATGATACTTTAAATATACTATCCTTAAACACGTACTTTATGCCTCATACGAAGTAATCTTTTTCTCCCCACCCTCCTCTGTCTGTCTGTCTCCCTCTTTCTCTCTCTTCATTTGTCTTATCAAATTAATATGTTACTGAGGGACCGATTTACATTCTGCATTAAAAGGCGACTATCAGTAATGTTTTGTGATGATGGGAACGTCCTCCTCAATTATCACTCAGTACAAGAATTATGGAAAATAATTGATCACACCAGCCATACCATATAACATTGGCCAAACACCAAAAATAAACTACACTCCTGGAAATTGAAATAAGAACACCGTGAATTCATTGTCCCAGGAAGGGGAAACTTTATTGACACATTCCTGGGGTCAGATACATCACATGATCACACTGACAGAACCACAGGCACATAGACACAGGCAACAGAGCATGCTCAATGTCGGCACTAGTACAGTGTATATCCACCTTTCGCAGCAATGCAGGCTGCTATTCTCCCATGGAGACGATCGTAGAGATGCTGGCTGTAGTCCTGTGGAACGGCTTGCCATGCCATTTCCACCTGGCTCCTCAGTTGGACCAGCGTTCGTGCTAGACGCGCAGACCGCGTGAGACGACGCTTCATCCAGTCCCAAACATGCTCAATGGGGGACAGATCCGGAGATCTTGCTGGCCAGGGTAGTTGACTTACACCTTCTAGAGCACGTTGGGTGGCACGGGATACATGCGGACGTGCGTTGTCCTGTTGGAACAGCAAGTTCCCTTGCCGGTCTAGGAATGGTAGAACGATGGGTTCGATGACGGTTTGGATGTACCGTGCACTATTCAGTGTCCCCTCGACGATCACCAGTGGTGTACGGCCAGTGTAGGAGATCGCTCCCCACACCATGATGCCGGGTGTTGGCCCTGTGTGCCTCGGTCGTATGCAGTCCTGATTGTGGCGCTCACCTGCACGGCGCCAAACACGCATACGACCATCATTGGCACCAAGGCAGAAGCGACTCTCATCGCTGAAGACGACACGTCTCCATTCGTCCCTCCATTCACGCCTGTCGCGACACCACTGGAGGCGGGCTGCACGATGTTGGGGCGTGAGCGGAAGACGGCCTAACGGTGTGCGGGACCGAAGCCCAGCTTCATGGAGACGGTTGCGAATGGTCCTCGCCGATACCCCAGGAGCAACAGTGTCCCTAATTTGCTGGGAAGTGGCGGTGCGGTCCCCTACGGCACTGCGTAGGATCCTACGGTCTTGGCGTGCATCCGTGCGTCGCTGCGGTCCGGTCCCAGGTCGACGGGCACGTGCACCTTCCGCCGACCACTGGCGACAACATCGATGTACTGTGGAGACCTCACGCCCCACGTGTTGAGCAATTCGGCGGTACGTCCACCCGGCCTCCCGCATGCCCACTATACGCCCTCGCTCAAAGTCCGTCAACTGCACATACGGTTCACGTCCACGCTGTCGCGGCATGCTACCAGTGTTAAAGACTGCGATGGAGCTCCGTATGCCACGGCAAACTGGCTGACACTGACGGCGGCGGTGCACAAATGCTGCGCAGCTAGCGCCATTCGACGGCCAACACCGCGGTTCCTGGTGTGTCCGCTGTGCCGCGCGTGTGATCATTGCTTGTACAGCCCTCCCGCAGTGTCCGGAGCAAGTATGGTGGGTCTGACACACCGGTGTCAATGTGTTCTTTTTTCCATTTCCAGGAGTGTATTTTAAACAAAGGCAAGGCTGTATACCTAAAATTGACATCTGCGTAAAAGTCAACATTTGATGTTGATCGCATAGTACTGCCTATACCCTCGTCAATTGAGAAAGAGTAATAAATTCCTTGGCATTTGGATGTATAATTATAATTACAATTAATTACAATGGGATACAAATAAGGATAAACAGTGAAGCAGACGAAACAGTATATTATACATATTTGAAGGTAGTGGAAGGAGAAAGGGAAGCAAATGAAAAGATCTAATGACTTCATTCGTAATCAGCGGTGTTGAGTGATAATTTGTGCTAGACCAGGACTCAAACCTGGCATCTCCTGCGTGCTAGGCAGTTGCATTAACCAATGCGCGATCTAAACACAGTGTTTATCGCACATCCGTGGGCTATCTCGCCACACTCCCTGACTGATCCACATTCCCACACAGCGCCATCAACCAGCAGTCCATGTCCATGTCCTTCATGCTCACTAACTTGAAATACCCGCTGTAACTCGAACGTAAATGTGCATCCACAATGAAGGTTGTGGATCCATTGCCCATCAAAGCTACTGAATTACATGAATGTGTGGTGTCTGTTCTTTCAAATATGTCCAAAAGAACATGCAACATGCATTCATATAAGTCTCTTTTGCTATGGTTTCAGTTCACTCAGCAGTAACTCTGTTAGTGACACACTAAAACGGTTTACTTTGCTCATGTGCTCCCAAGTGCATGTGTGCAAGTTGGCAATGTAATACGGCGTTTGCTCCGTGCTGTGCACACTTCCACGCTTTTTGAGCACTGGACCTCATCGCATCAGGCAGACCCTTCACCCCCTGTCTCGACTCACACTCTTAAAATTTTTGTACTCTCCTAAAGCAGCACTGAAATATATCAAAAATCACATCTGGAATGCTTTATTTACGATAATGCGTCAAAATTAAAACAAATCTGCATTTCTTAGACTGTATTGTGGTTATTTACTCAGACTTGGTCATAAAACAATGTTTGGTACTACAATTTATAAAATACGTATCTTCGCCCAAATGGTGCTCGGAATAACTACTTATAAAGGACGGTTCTTTGCCTAAAAAGCAAATCGTCCCGTAACTCACGGAATACGATCGAAAAGTCACTCCACAGGCGGATGCAGGACACTATTCCATGAGTAGTTGAAGCTAGATATAAGTTGGCGGTTCGCTAGATTCAGCACAGAGGCTTGAAATGCATTCCATTCTAAGCGCCTCTGTAGCCAACCTAATTCTCTCGTGATAGTCTGTATCCAGTACCATCAGGTATTACGGTCTCGCTCTTCCATACACTGTGTAACCATAACCTAATTGGGACTGGGAAGAAACGTGGTAGTCTCCTCATGTCCGCCCTGCAAGCGGTTTTCTATCGTGGTCAGCAGATCATACTATGTTGTACGTAAGTTAGATTTCTTGGTTGTCTGATCTGCACTGGTTCTCATATATCTGTCACTGAATAGTCCATACAATAATATTGATCACTTGGCAACACTTTCGAACACTGAATGTCAATAGCAGGATCTGTGGGCGAAGCTCAGTCTGCGGAGTCTTACAGAGACACGCGGGCAGATACATTCGCTGCAGGGAGCGGAACTGGAGATGGCGCCAAGCGATGGCGTCCTTAGTGCCATCCGTAAGGAGATGGCGAGCTCTGGAGGGGGGCGTGGCTTGCGGTGGCGCGCTGCTGGCGTCTCCAAACGAGTCTCCGCAGGCCGCCAACTCTAAAGTTCGTTTCACAAGTCAGGGATTAAAACTGACTGTCGTGAACTGCCAAGGTTCCCTCTTTTACACCCGCAGAACGGCATCCGATTGGCTGGGTTACGTCATGATAGCACCTTCTGCGTCCGTAGATTTTACTTGCGTTCGCTATCTAGCGTTGGTTGCAGCAGCATCCATCGCATCAGGCGGTGAACTGCGAAAAGTATTGCTCTGTGTTTTTCTTCTTCACACGTGCACGCTTCCGTGCATTGCTGAGTGCACACCGAGCGAGATGGTGCAGTGGCTAGCACACTGGACTCGCATTCGGGAGGACGACCGTTCAATCCCGCTTCCGGTCATCCTGATTTAGGTTTTCCGTGATCTCCCTAAGTCGCTCCAGGCAAATGGTGGGATGGTTCCTTTGGAAGGGCACGGCCGACTTCCTTCCCTGTCCTCCCCTAACCCGATGAGCCCGATGACCTCGCTGTCTGGTCTCCTCCCACAAACAACCCCCCCCCCCCTTTTGTTACGCCCTTCCCACAGTCTAGCTGAGTGCATAGCCGGTGCCTCCACTGATGATGATTTGACAAAGTCTATTTTCAACTCCTTTTCTGACCACAAAGTCCCAGTACTTCGATGTGTAAGAAAGTAAAAGTTGGATCGAACAAAATCTTGAGTTTATTTTACAGGCTGCGCTTTGCCACCACTGTATCCAAGGGTTGGAATCCCTCTTCCCCTCGAGATATAACAACTGTCTTGGCTGCGCTTCGGGTTAAAATTTCATAGGGAAAAACTTCCAGCCGACGCCATCCTTGTCCTCACTGCAGCGGGCAGGCCTTGCTGCCTGTACATCGTCATCGCCTCCACTGCCAGACACCACCATTACTGCCAGTATTTGCTGCCCGTCGTTCTCATAGGTAGTAAGTGGGTAGGTTGAGTGCACTCGTAGATAATTTAGCTCAAAATTGTTTTTAGAAAAAAAATAAAAGCTCCCCGTCGCACGTCAAAAGCACTAAATTGCCTGCGAGCAAGCCCAACGTAACCACTTACTACTCCCGCCGAAAAAGCTAATTCAAATTGCCAGATCATGGAAAAAAAAGTGCAAAACATTCCCTATCGAACACCTTCCACTCAGTGATCACTGAGCTTCAGGCCTCTGCCTTTCGTACGTCAGCGCATCACGGAGACCTGCCACTGAGTTAACAGAGTGCTCCATTATTTCGGGCTGAAACACTCCAGACAGGTTTCAAACCTGCCCATGGATGGCGATAAGTCGTACAGAAGCGAGGATAGAAAATGTTCTGTAACTCGAAAGGCCAGCCGAAATGCTACTTCAAATTACACAACGAACTCCAGATCATGAAATTCGTTCTCATTAGTTTTAGTCTTGTTCATCTCTCTATATTTTAGTTTAATGTCACCATCTTTAAAAAATTGGAAATCCCTGTTAGTTATTATTTTATTGAACCTTTCTGGCAAAAATATTTTAAATTTATTATATCCAGCTCGATAGAAATTTTCTCTCCACATCTAGCATTTAAAAGTTCACAGTCAGTAATATAACATCACTCATTTACTTCAAGCTCACAAATATTTTAAGCAAATTATAATTGCTTGCATTATTTAGCTTCTTCAGTAGAACCTCCATTTTTATAGATTAAAAATTTAATAAGATTTGAATTTTAATTTTAAAAATATGTCTAATGTGTGGGATGAATTTAAATCTGACATGTTTGTCGATAGAAATAATAAATCACCACACCACAAGAGAGAGAAGTTGAATGTTATATTTGCAATGAATACTTTAAACTGTTTCACCTATAGAACATCTGAGAAGTCAGAATCATAATGTAGAAGAATATGATATAGAATTATGGGATGACATAGATAATTCAGATTCTCTTTTTTTAGGACTGTAAAACTAATAGCAAAGCATAATTTACCTCTAAATAATTTAGCAACAAAGTTACATTAAAGCCTGTTCATTATTAGTAAAACTTTATCATCCTATAACCAAAAAATTAGATAACAACAAATACAACAAAAGGCAACTAACTAAGCTATTCTACTTTTACAAGGAATGTGGTATGAATTTTTTCTTTACATTAGAAGATATTCAGTATCCATAAGGCACCATATAAAAATTTTCTATAACCACTCTTTTGCCACACTCAAATGAGAATCTTTCTTAAGCTGTTTGTTGACCAGATTTTTAGTATCAACATCTCTGGTTATCTGCTTTCACTTCATTCTCTATTTGTCTTATCATCGACTCGCCAGTCAATCTTTGAATATTCTTGTAAATTAGACTGAAGCCCTTTTCTTTCATCTCTTTTTTTTTACCATTTTTCTCATAGTAGTAACTTTATGGGCCTGTTGAAGCCCCAATCTGTAATCCAGTTATTTCCCAATTCATCAGTCCGTTCGCCTAACATACAGCCTGTTTCCACAGTATTTTCACCATCATCAATATATACTACAGAATCGGTATCAAACCATATAACAGATTCTATTAGCTTATATAACATTTCATATAATCTGAGTCTTGCATTTGATGTAGTGAATGCAGCTATCAAAATAATTGTATCGGTGATGTTTTCCACATAATAATACTTGAATATATATATCATCTGAACCATATGCTCTGTAATAAAATTAATATCTAAATTATCTAATCAGTGATCCAGCAGTATCTCATAAAAGTACTGAAAATCGTTACATATTCGGTTTCACTGAAATTTTGCCTTTGCCCAAATTTCCCCCATCATGAATTAAGACACACCTTAGCAGCAGTTCGTTTTCCTGGATTTTCCTTTATTCTGCCAGGATCTAAGTCAATATCCATTTTTTCGTTAACTGTTTTGATATCCTGTTCATCAGTTACAGAATTATGTGCACTAATCTCTAATTTTATCTTCAAAATATCTTTCACATAACTTTTAAACAGCATATTGCTTTTATTTTTAAAATCCCAATCTTCATACACATTTAAAATTTTATATCCTTTTTCTATAGCTTTCTTCACTTCATCAGTCGTCCAAGTTCCAATAAAACTTCTTTCTTCATCACTGTGATTGCACTTATCAATTTTTTCTTGAGCACATTTGGCACACAAAGGAAACAGCATTTTCACATTTTCATCAATCTTTATTTTCACAGGTAAAATACAGTGATACAATACTCTAGGAGCCAATTATTTACATTTTATTATCCCACACCAGTCTTTATAATAACATCTTGGTCTATATATTTTTCTCCGATATTGTTCAGGATAAAAGTCATGAAATTGCACAGTAGGATAAAGACTACATACGTCAATATATTTTGTTTTTGAGCTAGCTCTTAATTTTATTGCATTTGTTAGCCCACCATAAACAGCATCTCTAGAAATCTGTGGTTCAAAAATTTCGGGTAACTGCATTAATTTTATAAGACTTTTATACTCTGCTGAGTTCAGCCAATTACATTCCCACATTTCTAAAAGATTGTATCCAGCATTTCGTATTTCTTGGCTTCTTCTCAAAGTATTTTGATACAGGTCATCCATAGTCTTCTTATTGTCAATTGTCAATTTTTGAATTTTTTTTACATCCATGCCAATAACAGTCATAGTATTGATAAACAGTTTCTTTATGAAGCCTATCTACTTTTGCACCAGCTATTCTTAATTCACTGCCATTAAGAGCATGTTGAATGTTGTTAATGTTTAACCAAGCTATGGATTCTATACTATAATTCTCTTTCTGTTCTTCATCCAATACAGCGATTGTACCTTTTGGTAAATGTTTAGATCTGTAAATAGCTATGAAAATTCCAGCAATGGTTAAATAACAGAATGGATCAATTTTGGCCATGTTCTTAGTTCGAAACAGCCTCTTCTTAATATATCTAAATCAGAATTACAGTACTCATTAATTACTTTCTTCATATTGAACACATAATTATCTCTAACTCTGGAGCTATGCCATGTGAGAAGTGCTTCTATATCTTTTGGCTTCTTAGCGTCAACACAGTAATATTCAGTATCAGGAATTGGTCCTACGTTGTTATCATTTTCTGGTATATTGAATAAATGTGGGAAGTAGCCTTTCTTCAGTTCTTTCAAATCAAAAGTTTTTGGAAAGCTACTGAATGGTCCTTGGATAAAGTTACTGCTATCTATAATTTTTATGCCTACTGTTTGATCTCCAATAACATCCGTTTACTTCCTGTGTAGATGGTATAGGGTCTTATTGTATTTTCAACACAGTACTTGAAAGTGAATTGCGAATCCTAACCTTTTGCATAGTGAGCTGTGAATGTATGACAACTGTTTTTTTTTTCAGATGTCATCGACCTACAGAATCCTTCATTTGTCTTAGATTTATAAACAGTATCACATTTAAAATTGTGAACAGTTATGAGATTGGGAATGGGTCTTCTGGTTCCTTGAGTTTCTTCATAATCAAACCACATGTATCTCTCAGTATAGGTACAATTCACTTTCCTAGGATAGCGTTTTCCACAACATTTAAACTCTTTACCTGTGACTATTTTATTACATTCGAAGCACTGGTAAATATAAAAATCTTTGAATTCTTCATTAACATAGCAACCTTCTTTATTACAATTTTGACAACCTTGCACTATAAAACCCATACCAAATCTTCTTTCACAGATACCACCTTTTGCAATACAGTTTGCATCTAACAATTATGTTTTCCAGTTTTCCACTACCTGTTTACAATTTCTGTAAAGTTAAAAGCCACATTTATGTTCTTTAGACCATAAATCTTTTTGCACCCTTCACACTTGCAAACTTCTTGGTGATTGTTCAAGCATTCTTCATTATAACAGAATCTATTGCATTTCTCACAGTAAACCTCTTTTTCTTCACTTTCATGTTCATGACTTTTGCATAATATACACACTTTTCTCTCTATTTTACATCTTTGATGACTCTTGTTGTTATATGACTTATTACATTTATCATAGAAATACACTGATCCTAGGAAAGCTGTCATACTCTTAGTTACATCAAAATGGTTCTGGTCTTTGTACAGATAGATCTTCATTTCTGTCTCAGCGCCACTATAGATAACCGAATTGAAGTTCTCAGCACATATAACATTTATTTTAATATCCAACAATTCTGCAACATTTTTAATGTCACCTAAAGTAAATCCTGCTTACATAGTATGTCAGTTAACCCTTTCTGTAATTTGTGTTTATCTCCTCTGATTTTCTTAATTTCGCCTGTGATTAGTTCTCTTCCCAAAATATTATTTGTATGGTATGTTAATGCAACAATTACTGCTCTAGGACAGCACAGATTATCATTTTTAATTCTTGTGATGCATCTCTTAGACTTTTTGTCTTCCACTAGATTTATTATTTTTTACCTCAACCACCTTGACCTCTAGGAATTGCTAACACCTGAATATTAAATGAGGTATCTGCTATATCAACAGTCTCATTGGGTGTTAAGATATCTCTCATTTTATTGCACAAAACTTGAACAGACTCTCGAGTATTAATTGATGCTTTATATTCTGGGGAAACTGGATAAAACGTATTTGGGTTGTTGATTGTTAAATTCAACCTATCCCCTTTTCTAAAATTAATTCTCTTTTCAGCTACTTTTAGCATAGAATTGAGCTTTTCGTTATATATGTTTCCTCACTAATGGTATAAAGTTTGGCAATATTAGCATCGTTAACACAATTTTTTAGTCAACAGACCAGTATATTTTTCATTAAATCTCCAACTAATTTCTTTAATCTCAAACAAATGCATTTTACATGGCTCATTCTCCTTTACTTGCTCAAATATTTAGCTACTAAATGGGTAAATTTGATGTAGCCTCACTGTTTCTTCCTGTCTTGGTGGGTGAGGGTTATCAATAATGTCATCATCAAATCTGTAGAAATTAATTTATGTAAGGTACGCATTTCGGTTTCGATCTTGTTGCTTGGAATACTTCTGGATGAAATGTAAACTCTTGTAATCCAATGGCATTAATTAACTATAATTTCTTTAATTTGCTTTATCCTTTAATGTCAGTATTTTTTCACCTAGAGCTTTGAGTTCCTTTACTGTCAAATAATCGAGAGTTCTTGTAGGAGGAGGCCGATTATTTGAAACAATTATGTTAGTTAAATCTGCTTTTCGAATTCTACTATGGACTGGTAAATTATTCCTTCTGCAATAATAACGAAGTTGGGCGAGTGTGAACTTTGCCGCCAGAGTGTCCATCTTTTTTAGCCCTTCTATTTAATAGGAATAAAAAACAATAAGCCCTCAAAAAATTAAGTGTCAGTGAATTTGTGCTTGTTGAACTACAAATGCCTTTTGAGCCCACTTTTAAAATTTCTTTTCCACAGCACACTCTTTTCCTTTTTTGCTTATCTCCTAGTTGACAAATCTTACATTTACTTGAGAGTTTGTCCCTAGTTGAACAGTTAAAGTAAAAACTGTGAAAATCTTTAATTTTTTGACAACCATTACATTTTTTGCAGTTTGTTTGTGGTCCATCGAACAGTGGTCTTAAGTCAGCAACTGCTGAATCAGCCTTTCTGGCTGCTCTAACGCAGTCTGAAGACTGTCGCCTGTGTCAGGATTTTGTCCTGCTCCTGCAGGCGAAGTTCTATTAATTTTATTTTTCTGTTTATAATAATCCCAAATACAGATCTTACATCTACTATATAGCTTGCTTTTAGACGTAGAATCCGAGTAAAAACAATCAAAATCTTTATTTTCTTGACAACCAATACATTTTTTTAGAATTATCTTCAGTTTCGTCTCTTTCAGCAGCCATTGCAGCTATTACTTTTTTCAACATTTTAGCATACTCTTCACTTGAAATTTGTTTTAATAAATTCTTTTGGTTAGATATGTACTGTTTAAAGTGTGCTTCTTTATTATTATGTATTTTTACCATAGATTCTAGTGCATTTCTTACAAATATATGGAAGCTTATTCTTTGAGTATTTCTGTGAATGAAAGGTATCAATTGACTCCTCCACTTCACATTTTTAACACTTCTTCAAAACTTTCATTTATTGAGCCAATTATTTCAGTAGATTAATAAAAATTATTCCTTAATAAATGAATCAACTTTCTTGTTGCTGTGTTATAGATAGTTGTATAGATAAAATATTTTCACTTTTAATTTTCTTCCTGTCACAAGAATTTTTACTGTATATTTTTTATCTCATTTATGAGTACAATACACACTTCATGAAAAGGAAATTATGTTATGTAACAACACACTCTTAAGGAAATTACAGATGGAAATCCAGGCACCTGCAGAATTTCAGTGACCAGCATCATGGCAGCTGAAAAAGAAATGTAATATATCTTCTTTCTACATAAATGAAGGTTGTTGAATATCTTTGAATTCATTGAAGACAGAAAATATAAATTAAGCTTGGGTGCTTGGTTCAAAGACATTTGGGTTCCTTTGTTCAATCAAAAAGATGTTTTGATTACGAATGAAATTTGATGCTTTATTTATTATGGAATTACAGGGTCTGTCATCCCAGACCCTGCAAGGTTAAAGCAAATAAAGTATTATTTTATACAGTCTTTGAATAATGATGGTCTCACATACATTGAAATCAAACAAAACGATCCTATCGCTTTAGAATACGAATACATCCAAAATTAAATAAAATCGTTAGCTCCTAACAATATAGTTCAAAACACATGGATTTGTTGGCCCAGGAGAAACTTCAAGAAACTCATTATGAGTTTATGCACCAAAGTTGCTAATGAAATTAAAGATTATTTTAGAACAATTGAGAATGTATTAGTACACTATCTTAGTTACACTATATCTGTTGAAAAAAAGAAATGTCAAAAAATTATTGGACAACAGGCTAAAGAATTAAAAGAAAGGGAAAAAGAATGTCTACAATTAAAAGATGTAATATCTGATGTAGTAGAGGTGAACAAAGATAAATTATATACATTGCCACATCCAAGCAATATGCCAAGAAAAATTACTTTAAAGTAGGCGGCGTATTATCTGAAAACCATCAAGCTATAATAGCGGAAGACCTAATTTCATGTCAGAAAATATAAATGTACTGATTATAAATTAATAGGGCAAATGCTTAACATTACTTTTGTTGTACTCATAATAGATAAAAGAAAAGAAATATACAATGTGCACTTAAACAGCCTATCTTACTTCATTGAAAAATTATGTGACCAATCCAACAATATTGTTGATGAGGTAAATGAAGACAGGAAAAATATTTGTGACGAAATTTTGACTGTTCCTGCTGTAGAATTTTAATTTACTGACCATCAATTTCCACCAGAAAAGTTAACACAATATGAAAGAGATTTTGGAATTCCAGCAGTCAAAGATTTGTCCCCCACAGATATAGCTAAATCTTTAAGGGATTTCTTGATGAAAGTCGTTGTCCAGATTTTATGGATGTCAAAATAAGAATGAGAAAAGCCAAGACCTATACACGCATGTGCATAAAAATTTATTGAATTTAGTTCAAACCAACAATGGTTCCCAACCTAATTACCAAAAGTCAGTGTCCAAATTTTATGGTTGCTGAATTTTTAAATCTGCTTTTTAAAGTATTCATATACAATACGAATTTCATTTCCACTGAGATTGTATAAATAATTAACACTTTCATCAGTTAATTTGTCTATGAATGCAGAGATTATATCTCCATCATCATCAGGGTAACATACACACAGAAAGAATGGAAGTGTCCGTTTCCTCATTGGTACTGTTTGGTACATTAATATAAAAAAATTTTATTTAATTATAAAAATTTATTAAAACAAGGGGTTATATTGTGTAGCACTCCTTTAAATATACAAAAATTTGATAGCTGTCAATCACCGACTGTTACTTTATCTTTATTTGCCTAACTGTTGTGTCAGTTATCAAACAAAGCCCAACCATTTAATATGTTGTTTCTCGGAACGTTTTCAACGAGATACACATCTGGATATTTCGTTTTCTGTAGCTCTTGCTCATAAAAATTACCTTCGATATATTTCAGTTTATATGTGATTAGATTAGAATGAATAACAGATTCAATTTCGAAAATTTCTGTTGACCAGTTGGCAGTATATCATTTCTCAAAACGTCCATTAAGTTTACTGATCCTGATTTTATCGCCTTTTTTAAATGTAGCCTTATCATTAGGCACAATAATGTGTATCTTATACTTCTTTTCAATAACCTCTATTGGCTTCATTTTTATAGTTCGATGTACTACGTTATTGTTTTCGTCAACTATTTCGAGACTAGATGGACCCATTTATAATTTCCTTGCAGAGCAAATTTCTTCCACATCTTTCCTTTAAATGTTCTGTTAAATCGTTTAACAACAGATGCTTTTAATTCTATAAAAGCTGAATAATGATTAATGCTGTATTTCTTCATCATCTCATGAAACTCTTTATTGTAGAATTCTTTGACATTATCAGTCTTTAAATTTTTAGGCGTTGCATGTTGAATATTTTATCAAATTCATCAACTACATTCTTAGCTGTTTTATCTTTAACTGCGATAGCCCCTGCAAATTTAGAAAAGATGTCAAGAACAGTTAATAAATATTTACATCCTTGAAAGTCCTTTCGACTTGCCAGAGTCCATTTCGACTAGATCGGCTTGCATTAGATCATCTATACCAAGAGAAATTTCATTTCTTTGTTTAAAATTTTTTCTTTTTGGTTTATCTAACTTATTAATGATTTCTTCATGGAGGGATTTGCTCACTCCTTCGCCGACTCCAGTCTGAAGACAGGAAGGGCTGCCTCACCTATCTACAATTTTTTAACCAATTTACTTTTCTTCTTTTTACAAATTGTACAAAGACCTTCAATTCTTTCCCTTCCATTCTTTACGATAGCTTTCTGAAGTTCATGAGTATCAACAAATTTTTTACACTTCTACTGTTTGATCTGTTCGTCCATTTATATAGATAAAAAATTTAATAAAATTTAAATTAATCTAACGACCTCAGTACTTCTAGAACTTCACCTACTTTCCTGTCTAAGCTTTTATTAATTTGAGAATGTAATATTTAAGTTTACTTTCTAATGAATCTATTTTATTGAATGTATGAAGGAGACTTGTTTTCGTTTTGTTTATTTTTTTATTATAATGTTCCATGATACCATCGATAATACTGTTTCTTTGCTTTAAATCTAAGAGAATCTGCTTGTAATCCTCATTATTGTCTTAATAACTAAATTACATTAGAATACTCATGTATTTAGGTTTTGTAACATTTTTTAAAAATATTGTTTGATAATAGCATCATAACCAATTACTTGATCTTTTATATCCACTATGCATCTACCATTAACATCGATATAACCCTTAGTTGCTTTAAAGTGTTTTTTAATTCTTTCCGAAATTATGTGATTAAATTATTAATTTTTGGTTGAAAATCTTCAAATTTTGTCTGAATATCTTTTGAAAGGGTACAGTACCACCGTACATTGAAAATAGGTACAACATTCTTCGTTATTCTTGTCAGAACAACATATTTTTTGTAATAATAACTCAATTTCACTTAATACACCGAAGCCGGATACCAGTGTAGGAAAGAATGACAATTTATTTGTTTAATTGATCACATGTGCACTCCCACAAAATAAATCCTTACATCTAGTTTGAGGATATGTGCGAAATGAATGAATGTATGGTCGTCTGCAAACCACAGATAATGAATGTGCAGTATATGGTCATCTTTGAGACGGTCCTTTGGTCACCTTTGGTGGAAACAAAGAGATGAAATTTACCTGAGATATGAGCGCCTGAAATGTGGCTGACTAATACAGTAACATGGTGCGCCCCCACCTCGATGGAGGTGCGAGCTGACCTGAAGAACGGCCCTGTTTTCAGCACTCTTCCACTGGAGCTTGTGTTGGTAAGACCTGTCTTAGGTGTGCTCCGAAAAGACAAAAGAGTGGAGTGAATGGTATGCATGTGGAATACTTAAGAGTAGTTTAGAATAATAATTTCTCTATTTCAGGAACTTTTGTGGGAAGAATTAAATGTCAGGCAGGTAATATTAAGGGGATCGTAGTAATCTCCAGAAGTGACCAACGGTCACAATGAAACCATGTGTAGCAATAAGTTGAAACACTTCCGAGTGCTTAAGTTAAGCTGAATTACTGGCGTGTGTACTATAAGTTGGAAATATTTAAGAAATGGCGTGTGCATGACTTGAAATTAGAGACGAGTACTTCCACGTGGTGAGTAGTGTGTAAGACTCAATCTGTGTATGAGACAAAGGGTAAAGAGATGTATTCGTCCATGGCATCAGTTGAGGACTCGCGTGTGTGAGGAATATGTTCTTAATATTACTTTGCATGTTATGTTTCCGTGTGACGCTTGATTCAAACTATAATACTCTCAGAGTGAAGCCAGGTGAAATAGCCGTCTATCCAGCAACGCCACTTGGCTTGCATTGCACAGGAAGGCGCGCATATATCCTCCAGAGTTCATAGTAGGAAAGAATATTTACGAAGCGGGGCAGTGTCATGTGAAACTGGGATGAATACTAATTGAAGTGGGAAAGCTGAAAGTGATGTGATTATAACGTTGTCACTATGCCTCGTTTTGTATTCTGTGTTGCCAGTGTGGTGTATTTCATGTAATTTAAGTATGTGTGGTTTGCATGGGAGAGTATGAAGATAGTTTCAGAGGCAGTGGGTTATGCATGTTCCTATTTGTACCGCTCGGTCTGGTGGAAATTTTCGTGATGATGGGTGTGAGAGTCGAAGAGTGAGATATAGCAAAATATCCACCATCCTATCCAGAAAGTGCACTGTAGCGTTAAATAATTTCGAGACCATAAGATAGAGAATCACCAATGTAAAGCCATGCCCTCTGGGCGGAGTTTCTCATGTGTAATTGTTGTAGAAAATGTAATGGTGTGTTTAGGTTATAGAATTTATCGTAATAAAAAATATAGTGAAACGGAAAAGATTGGTGGCTTTTTCCTTCGAATAGTATGTTGTCATGATATCCAGAATTTAAAATGTGTGCGCCATTCATATTCAGTGCGATGGCCACTTGTTGATCAAAGCCATTGGGTAAGAAAGAAAATGTGGTATTGCCAGTGCGTAGTGAACTGTCAGAGTTGCGTAAATTACTAATAGTCAGATATGCGTTATCTGTTTCCGTTGCATAATATTCAAACAGGAGAATAATTTGTAACTTAATTGTGAGTACTAGAGCCCATGCTACTCGATAAATAAGAATGAATCCACTCGCTTGGCATCTTGCAGGCCTGACTGCTTGATGCCACAGTATGATCAAGGCATGTGGGTGCCTCTGATAATTTGGACCCTACCAGGATTGTGCTGTTTGGGTTTGCTGTTAAGATTTCTTTTTGGTGGGATTTGTCAAGATTTTTACGTATATTGTGATAGCGCTAAGAAGTAAAATTTTTTGTTTGCAATTTCTTTCTGGATTGGCGAGGATCTTTTATTTTTTTATGTAATTGATTGCTACACATGGTTTCATTGTGACTGTTGGTCACTTCCAAAGATTACTACGATCCCCTTATTATTACCTGCCTGACATTTAATTCTTCCCACAAAAGGTCCTGAAATAGAGAAATTATTATTCTAAACTACTCTTAAGTATTCCACATGCATACCATTCACTCCACTCTTTCGTCTTTACAGAACACACCTAAGACAGGTCTTACCAACACAAGGTCCAGCAGAAGAGTGCTGAAAACATGGCCGTTCTTCAGGTCAGCTCGCACCTCCGTCGAGATGGGGGCACACCATGTTACCATATTGGTCAGCCACATTTCGGGCGCTCAAAGCTCATGTAAATTTCATCTCTTTGTTTCCACCAAAGGACCGTCTCAAAGATGATCATATATTGCACATGCACTATCTGTGGTTAGCAGATGACCATACATTCATTCATTTCGCAGATCTCACCAAATTGGATGTAGGGATTTATTTTGTGGGAGTACACATGTGATCAATTAAATAAATAAATTGTCATTCTTCCCTACACTGGTATCTGGCTTTGGTGTATTAAGTGAAATTGAGTTATTATTACAAAAAATATATTCTTCTGACAAGAATAACGAAGAAAGTTGTACCTATTTTCAATGTTGGGCGGTACTGTACCCTTTCACCACAAGTTATTTCATCGAAATTTTGTGATCTCTCGCTATTGTGGTAAAGATTGTTTTTTTCCCAAATAGTTAATGAGCTGTTTGGGAATATTTCCTCCATATGAATCAAAAACGAATTTTTTGTCCATATTCTTATAATAGCAGATCGAATGGGTGCCAAGATGATCAGAATTATTTAAATTAACTATTCCACATTCTAAATTTTTCACTTCATTTGGCAATGCAAGAATCATATAAATCCCTCTAAAGTCTTTAATTTGTAATTGATTAACTAATTCTTCTACATCGAATTTAGAAAAAGGATTGTTAAATTTTTTAATCATTTCTTCGAATTTTTTTTTCCTTTTTTGACTCCAGACATCCAGTCTAAGCCAGCTCCAGCTACTGCAGCTCCAGCACTCCTTTCCATTTCCACATTATGTCTTTTTTGTTCTTCTAGCTCTTTATCGGTTTCTTCTTGTTTATGACTGCATTTGCAATTGCTGCAGATCCAGCAGCAAGTGAACCAATAGTTGCTAGATATGGTAATGCAGCCAAAAGTAGCGGAAGAAATCCACCTTTGTGTTGCATTAAACTTTTCCCTTCCTTCTTTTTTGTTAGATATTCAATCTTTTTTTTCACAACAGGAATAACTAGTGTAATGAGTAAATTACCACCAGTTTTACCTGCCACTTCCTCTTTCTTTCTTTTTGTGCTTCAGTTAAAATTGGTTCAGTTGCATTTAATTGATCATTATTCAGTTTAAATTTAATTGATTTCAGATTGGTTTTGTCACTCTGTAGCAAAGTATAATCGATCGAAAAGTTGTTCATTTATGTAGATTAAAAAATTTAATAAATATTAAACTCCCCAACTATTTTCATCCATGCCTAAGCCAGAGCCGGCTATGGCAGCAACTGCTGAAGCAGTCTCCGGACTGTGACCAATTCCTAATTTTCTCTTTCCATGCATTATACCTGTAACTGCAGCTGCAGCTATTTTTGCACCAGTTGAAGCATCACCTGCTTGCATTCTTTCTTTTGCAGCTTGCTGATGGGATGTTTGTAAAGTATAGTGAGAAACTAATATCATCACCTCATTCGAGACTAAGGCAGAATTTGGTGGGCCAATAATTCACGAACCCCATTATCCTGTAAATATTCCACTTTTTGATCAAATTCAAGATTTAGAAATTACTATAACCAATGAAAATTATAATTTGATTGACTTTAATGGAGCTCGGGTAACAGTTATTTTAGAAATTTATTAGGATTTTATGTTCTTAAATAAATCATGAACAAAGTCTAGAGTTATCAGCTTTACTCATTCCCTGTGAATGAGAAGACTAAAAATAATTTTAATCTTCCCAACAAGAATATAGAGATTAATATTAATATTGGAGATGGTTGGGTTCATCCTAATCATGCCAAATTTTACATAAACTTCAGTATTATTGGAACTTATGATACAGACTATGCCACTTATGATCGAAAATCCATTAAAAAATTAATGGATAATTATATAGCTAAGGTGTTCGATGTTATCACAATAAAGAACACTAACAATACTTTGTCTAGGGTGGAGTTTCCGTTTATTTCTTCATCAGCTCTTATTCCAATTGACTTCGACTCTAGCCAATGAGCTAGCCATGGAAGGACATATTCTTAATAATGGAAAGATAAAAAGTAAGAAAAATGAAGTGCTTTATCCGTTAGAATTATGTGGAGGATTTTTTAAAGATTATAAAGAAACGATGTGGGAAGGAGTATTAACAGTAATTTTTACATGGTCATCGAGTGCTGGAGATTCTGTTCTTCATTGGTCAGATTGTACCTAAGCAGGAATTGAAGATGTGACAACACTTCCAAAATTGGGTAAAATTGTCGTAGAATCGATGGAAATTTCTGTTACTGTGGTTAAATTTGAACCAGATATTCGCTTGAATTAGTACAAAATAGACTTAAAAATCAGAAAATTCCCATATCTTTCTTTGAACTATCAACTGTAGCGATTGCTGGGTTGGATGAAAAACGAAATTTTGAGTTAGATATTACAAATTTCTATAACTTTGCAGAATTTGATATACCGTATTTCATCTTCATTGTTTTTCAGACAAAAAGGAAAAATAATCAGTTAGTTGTCTCTTCCTTATTCGGTCATGTTAAATTACAGAATATCTATATTAAAAATGGAAGGAAGGATCATTTTCCTCAAGAAATGTGGAATCTAGATACACCAAGTAACTACCTAAAAGCATATGATGCTTTCCTAGATTTTAAGAGAACTACACAATTGAATCGTGAAGTTAATGTGGGTCCATTCAGCTTCATTAAAAATTGTCCTATCTATGTCATAAATATATCTAGGAGAATGAATGTATTAGCTACACAGAAAACTACAATGAAATTAGTTGCCACTTTTAATGATTAAATTCCGAGTCATACACTTATGTATGTGGTAATGTATGGTAAAAAGAATTTGACATATGATTTGCAGCATAGAATTTTGATTGAAAATTTTTAGCGTAGTTTCGGCAGCTACTGACCACCGCATGCACGAGAAATCGCGTAGCTCTTGCCTATATGAGGTCGCTAATTCCAATGGCTACTAGAGGAAACAGCAGGTTGTTATAGATCAGCCTATGTGGCCTTCAGCTAACTAGCCACGCCTCCATATCTCTGTCTCTCTCGGTCTCAGTTACACTCGTCTTTCAGCAGTTGAGGAAGCTCTCAATAGATGCCTCTGGCCGCAGCCCAAAGCTTGGTTCAGTTGTCGCTTGACTGCAAAAAATTAATGTTTCGATAATTTTGCTGTTTCTGAATGAGGCTGACGCAGTCCAAGACTGCTTTGGCAGTAGCAGAATTAAACAGTTTCCTAAAGCTTTTAGGTGATTGAAATCGTTTTTTATGATGATTATATAGCTCGACAGTATTTACTCTCACACCAAATTTATCACTCAAATACCAACTATATATACAATCTTCGAGCCTCCTTACTCTGTCAAACCTCATAACCGAGTACATAGACACAAGGATTTTGGCCATTATCTCAAGGTGTCATCAAGTGTCAGTTGTTCGAGGTGAGCTACCTATTTGACAGAACATTTTCTATCCTCGCTTCTGTACGACTTATCGCCATCATTGGGTGGGTTTGAGACCTGTCTGGAGTGTTTCAGCCCGAAATAGTGGAACTCTCTGTTAACTCAGTGGCAGGTCTCCGTGATGCGCTGACGTACAAAAGGCAGAGGCCTGAAGCTCAGTGATCACTGAGTGGAAGGTGTTCGATAGGGAATGTCTTACACTTTTTTTTTCATGATCTGGCAATTTGATTTAGCCTTTCGGCGGGAGTAGTAAGTGGGTGCGTCGGACTTGCCCACATATAATTTAACAATTTTAGCGTGCAATGGGGAGCTTTTATTTTTTACTAGATTTTGAGCAAAATTATCTGCGAGTGCACTCAACTTACCCACTTACCACTGTCATCGTCATCATCTCCACTTACAGACGTCACCATTACTGCCAGTTCTTGCTGTCCATCATCGTTACCATCCGCACCACCTACACTGTCAGATGTCGCCATTACTGCCAGTCCTCGCAGCCTGTCATCGCCATTGCTGCCATTCCTCTCTGCCAGTCACCAATACTCGCCTCTCGGCTGGATGTCGCCAGTTATCTCCAGCCTACTTGTTCACTGTCGACTTTTGACTCCATCAGCTAGTCACCAGTGTCACTACTCCATTGCCAACTCCACCTACTCCTTTACCCCCAAATCTCTTTCCCCTTGTGCTCTTCCCCCATTTCCCTCTTCCCCGACTATTGGAAAACTCCATCCACCTTCCCACTCTAACACATTGCTTCCTCAGATTTAGTTCACTCCTCATTTGCAGATGTCTTCACTCCAGCATATACCGCAGCTCAATTGCCACCACCAATTCCGACACCACCTCCATTCCCATCATCAATGGGTGAACTGCACCAGATAGCAGCGTCATCAGCTCATACTGCTATAACTGTAGCTGCATCAACCTTATCTACATCAGCTTCAACCCTGCCAGTTCCAGGTAAGAACATTAAGAAAAGTCATAAAAAATTCCTCCCCACTCCACAGTGAATATCCTCCGATACCCCATCCTCAAACGATCCCTGCAATCAACTTAGTACAGTTACGCCATCTATCTCTGATACCCATCTGCTGCTTCATCTGTCCCATACACCAGAACCTATGGAGTCTGCTCCAGTACCTCGCCTCCAACACATTCCTTCATTCTATCACATCCGACTGTCAGTTCCTCAATCCTAAAACACTTTCCCTAAAAAAAGTATCTTCCATACCTCAACGTATCGCTACTCATAACCCACAAAGATCCTGTAATCATTAAATCTTCTGATCCTAATTTTCAAACCCACCTACTGCAATGAGTACCTTCCATCATCTTTGGTCGACTTACTCCCTTTTGCCCCTCAGCCCATCAATACCCCGACAACCCAACTTACGCCACTCATCGACTCTTACTGCTGTGATCAAGGGGGTGGACCCTGCGATCACTGTGGAGCAAGCTGAGTGGGAGCTAAATTCCAATCTTGACTCCAAAATCCGAAAAGCCTTTCGAATTCTTAACCATTCTGGCACTACATTACTCTTTCATGTCTTTTCTGAAGGTCCCCCATCACAGATCACTCCATTCAGAATGGAGCGTTCATCTATCACCACAAAGCTGAGCCATCCTGTTCCCAAGCTCAAGCCTAAGCCTACCATTGCCACAAATGCCTTATCTACAATAATAGTTTAATTTCGGACTGTAAAGCTCCTCCTACTTTCCCCACCGCAAAGCCAACTATCTGTACCAAGGATGTTCCAACCTGAAATCCAACCTCACCTGCAACACTTGCTACCAGCCCCATTCCACTTACTCCTATAAGCATAGAGCCAAACCCCCTCCTACCAAACCCGAAATGACTGTTTCAGTCGGCTCTGTTGATGCATCACTCCACCCAAACAAATCCTTACAATCTACTCCTACTGCTGAAGAGATCATCTGCTTTGTCACTACTGCCCTTAAAATCATCCACCCTTTCCAGTATTCACATATTTTCCATGAACTCACCCTGACAGCCTGTACTGTATTTCACTTAAATGCCACTGTCACATATTTCCAAACCCATTCCCATTTCCTCTTTTCCAAAGCAGTTGTCACCATATAATACATTCCATTTATCCCTTGAGGAGCCCCTCCAACCCCACAGCACACTCGATTCCTTCCGTCAATGCCCCTTTAACAACCACATAAACACCATTTCTCCTTCTTCATAACTTATTGCCAGCTCTGTATCTTCATCTTTTGCTTCACTCTCCACCATGATACCACAATCTCTTCCATCTACCCCTTACGTGGATCTTGTCATCGAGCAGATGTCACATCAGCATCATCTCCTGCAGCTTGTCGCTTCCGTGCAGATAACTAGGAAACGCCAACTCCATCATATCAGTGACACTCAGAAATTTTCACTACTCAAATTTTGTTTACCTTTTTATGTTTTAAAACATTCCATTATTATATAAAAAACTGTTGGCTGAAGAGCGGCTACATCACTGCCCTTACATGGGAAGTGAAGTGACAACACAGAATAAGAAAAACCCACCACTGAAACCATCCTCCGCTATGTAAATGTTGCACATATCTCCACCCACCAAAGTTCTGAAAGTCCCTCCAGATCCTTGAGCGCCGTGCACTCTGTCTCACTTTCTGCATTCATTTACCTTCCCCCACATGGATCCCTTGCCTTCTGCAATTACCTCCCCTCCCCACTCACATCAAACAACTCCACATCTTCTATACTATCACAGCTCCAGGCTGTGTTGCCTTTCATGACACAGCCTGAGGCTGCTGCCAAGGGCCATCACTGTGGAGGGTCAGATGTGGGGATGTGAGAGACGTTAAGCACGTCCCATGTGTTCCCTGAATGCTCCACTGCTGTGGCTGCTCTGAGTACTGCTGCACTGAGGTTGATCCCTCGCCTGTAGTTGAGTAGGAGATCATTCCAAAGTCTGGCAGACAGCGAAAGACTTTCCGAGAGGCTGATCGTAGGGCCTCCAAGATTCGTTTGACGAACAGGTTTCCGGCATTATTGGTGGCTGACGAAGTCTCTTAGCCGGATGCAGTCGTCCATCCTGTTCCAGAGGAAGCTTCTCGGCCCGCAAGGTCTGGGCTTTCACAGAGGGTGAGTTTGCTGGTACTTGGGAGCTACAACGATAGGCACGTCATGGGGTCCCTTAGGAACATGGCTGCCAAGGAGGGGAAGGAAGCCAGTGTCACTCTGTGCTCATACTGGGGGGAGTCATTCCCGATGTGGAAAGGGTGCTTCCGTATGCCATGAAGAGTACAGGGTGTAGCCAACTGCAGGTGGTGGCCCGTGTCAGTACCAATGACATGTGTCGCTTTGGATTGGAGGAGATGCTCTCCGTTTTCAGGCGGTTAGGGGAAATGGTAAAGACTGCCAGACTTGCTTGCGAGATTAAGGCGGAGCTCACCATCTGCAGCATCGTCGACAGAACCGACTATCGTCCTTTGGTGCAGAGAAGTGTGGAGGGTCTGAATCAGAGGCTCAGGCGGTTTTGTGAGCGTGTAGGCTGCAGATTTCTTGACTTGCGCCATCGAGTGGTGGTTTTCCGGGTTGCGCGTAATAGGTCAGGAGTCCACTATAAACAGGAAGCGGCTACACTGGCAGCGGGGACTGTGGAAGGGACTGGGGAGTTTTTTAGGTTAGAGGGTCTCAAGAAACCACAGGAAGGTAGTCTGTGTAGTAAAAGGGGGCAAGTAAACCACAGCAAGGTAGTTGTAGAAAGGATCGGTATTGTAGTTGTAAATTGTCATAGCGGTTGATGGGAAAGAACCAGAGCTCCAAGCCCTAATAGAAAGTACTGAAGTTCAAATAGTTATAGGTACGGAAATTTGGCTAAATCCGGAAATAAGTTCAGCCGAATTTTTTTCAAACGACCCTGACAGTGTTCAGAAAGGATAGATTAAATGAAACTAGCGGTGGAGTATTTATTGCTGTTAGAAGTAGTTCACCTTGTAGTGAAATTGAAATAGATAGTACCTGAGTAATAGTATGGGTAGAGATGATACTTTGCAATCGAACTAAACTATTAATTGTATAACCGACCCCTGACTCACAAGATTCAGTTGCTGAACAGTTCAAAGAAAACATGAGTATCATTTCAAATAGGTACCGCACTCACACAATTATAGTTGGTGGTGACTTCAATCTACCCTCGATATGCTGGTAAAAGTACACCTTTAAAGCCGGCGGCAGACATGTAACTTCATCCGAAATTGTAGTGCTGCTTTATCAGAAAATTATTCTGAACAATTACTTCATGAGCCCACTCGAAGCATAATTGATTGCGAAAACATACTTGACCTCTTAGCAACATAGAATCCTGGACAAATATGGAGGATCGTGCCGAACACAGGGATTAGCGACCACAAGACAGTTGCTCCTAGGCTGTATACCGTAACACCTACAACCATCAAAAAGAAACGAAAATTACATGTACTTAAAAGAAACTGATAAAAATGCTCTTAACGCCTTTTTACGAGACAGTCTCCACTTCTTTAGATCTGATCACGTAAGCGTAGAATGAGGTAGAATGATTTCAAAGGGATATTATCGACGGAAATTGAGAGATATATTCCACATACATTGATAAGTGATGGTACTGATCTCCCATGGTACACAAAACGGGTCAGATCGCTGTTGCAGAAGCAGTACAAAAAAACATGATAAATTTAAACGGACACAAAATCCCAAAGATTGGTAAAGTTTTGCAGAAGTGCGAAGTATAGCGCATACTTCAATGCGAGACGCTTTTAATAATTTTCACAAAAAAACTCTGTCTTGGAATCTGGTAGAAAACCCAAAGAGATTCTAGTCATACATAAAGCACACCAGTGGCAAGATGCAATCAATACCTCATTGCGCGATAACAACCGTGAAGTCACTGATGACAGTGCCGCTGAAGCAGAGTTATTAAACAGAGTTTTCCGAAATTGCTTCATCAAAGAAGACGAAGTAAATATTCCTGAATTCCAATTAAGAACTACTGCCAAGACGAGAAACGTAGAAGTAGATATCCTCGATGTAGCAAAGCAGCTTAAATCACTTAATAAAGGCAAGGCCTCTGGTCCAGATTGTATAGCAGTCAGGTTCCTATCAGAGTATGCTGATACAATAGCTCCATATTCATCAATTATACACAACGGCTCGCTCACAGATATTTCCGTACGTAAAGACCCATATAACTTAACGTCCATTTGCTGTAGGGTTTTGGAACATATACTGTGTTCGAACATAATGAATTACCTCGAAGAAAACGATACACGCCTGCAGTAATGAGTGCTATCGACAGGGGATGTCAAATTAATTTCATAATTTTAGATTTCCAGAAGACTTCCGACACCGTTCCTCACAAGCGTCTTCTAACCAAACTGCGTGCCTGTGGAATATCGCCTCATTTATGCAACTGAATTCGTGATATCCTGTCAGAAAGGTGACAGCTCGTAGTAAAAGATGGAAAGTCATCTAGAAAAACAGAAATAATATCCGGCGCTCTCCAAGGAAGTGTTATAGGCCCTCTATTGTACCTGATCTATATTAACGACAATGGAGACAATCGGAGTAGCTCTATTAGATTGTTTGCAGATGATGCTTTCATTTATCGTCCTGTAAAGTCATCAGAAGACCAAAACAAATGGCCAAATAATTTAGGTAACATGTCTGTATGATGCGAAAACTGGCAGTTGACACTGAATAATAAAAAGTATGTAATTATTCACATGAGTACTAAAAGAAATCCGCTATATTTCGATTACGCGAGAAGTCACACAAATCTGAAGGCTGTAAATTCAAGTACATACGTAGGGATCACAAATACAAATGACCTAAATTGGAACGATCACATAGATAATGTTGTGGGTAGAGCAAATCAAAGACTGCGATTCATTGGCATAACACTTACAAGGTGTAACACATCTACTAAAGAGACTGCTTACACCACACCTGTCTGCCCTGTTCTGGAGTATTGCTGTGCAGTGTGGGATCTGCATCAGGTGCGACTAACGGATGACATCGAAAAAGTTCAAAGAAGGGTTGTTCGTTTTGATCTATCTCGAAATAGGTGAGATAATGCCACAGGCATGATACGTGAATTGGAGTGGCAATCATTATTAGAAAGACGTTTTTTGTTGTGACGGGATCTCCTCGTGAAATTTCGAATACCAGTTTTCTCTTCCGATTGCGAAAACATTCTATTGGCACCCGCCTACATAATGAGAAATGATCATCACCATGAAATAAGGGAAATCATGGCTCGCGCAGAAAAATTTAAGTGCTCGTTCTATCCGCGCGCCGTTCGACAGTGCAACGGTAGAGAGAGAGCTTGGTGGTGGTTCATTGAACCCTCTGCCAGGCACTTTATTGTGAGTAGCAGAGTAATTACGTAGATGTGGATGTTGATCACCATAGTATTCCAGTAACCCCATTGACCCGCCTCTGATCACCAACCGTGGTATAGTGCCAACGCTTCAAATACACATCCCTTCATCCCTACACTTACACCCAGCGATATCCTATCTCAACGCAACTCCAACATCCGTGGAAAGATTCTCACCTCCCACAATACTACTCACCCAGTGCTGGTGCTTCATATTTTAAATTCAAGTGGAGTGCTTTAGTAGTGTTTTTCTTTTTCTTTTTAACGCGTTTCACTTTTCTGTCATGTGTTTTAAAACATATTATTTTCGTTTCTTAGCTATCCGTCATTGAATTTTAATTTGAAATAAAACGACAGCCGCAAATTTTGTTTTCTCATTCAATATTTTTTGTTCACGTGACTGAAGAGTAGAATATTTTATCGCTGGCAGCCATATGCGACGAGTGTGACGAAATAAGAATAAAGAAAAAATCCACCTCTGATTTCTCCAAATGCCTCTATTTAAGATGACTTTGACATTCGACACAACGATCTGCAACCGTCTGTACAGACTGGCCCACGTACCGGTTGCTACATTTGAATGGAATGCTATCTATAAATTCCTGGCTCTCTCAGCTCAGGATTATTTTAACCAGTCAAAACACTTGTTTAATTTTTCTGTGTGGCCGGAAGACCGGTCTGATTCCTTCCCTCTTTACCACTCTATCTTTGCCAATTATTGCACCACAGAATGGAAGTTGAGCTATATGTTGGTCCTCTTGGCTTGTCTGAATGGCATTGAGACTCGGTTTTCTCAACAACGTTTATCTAATGTCGCGGACAGAATTCCCGTTCCTTCTGAACACCGTCTTCAAGTGCTTAATCTCGAACCGATGTGATCTCTGTCTGAAACAGTTCCCTGTATACTAAGATGTTTAGTACAGCTCTCTTCTGAGCTGGTTGGTGAAAGGTATGCCCATTGAGATGCAGATTTTTATGCATCGGTTCTCTGAATACAGAATGGCCGAGTCGTCCATCTTATTTCCATCTGACTAGCGCTTTCATAGATGTGTTGGGCGAACTCAAATCGAATGGACGACTAGGCCATTTTGTGTACAGAAAACTGACGCATACAGATCTGTATCCCAAGGGACATAGCTTTCACCATAAAGCTCAAAAGACAGATATTCCGAACACCTTAGTACACAGAGCAGAATTATTTCGGCCATGGATCATAATGGCTCCGAGAATAAGCTGTTGAATAAACCAAGATGCGACGTCGTTCAAACAAGCCAAGAGTACCAACACATAGCGAGCTTCCATTCTATGCTGCAACAACTAGCTAGGTAGGTAGAATCCTAATAAGAAAAGGAATCAAACTGGTCTATCTGCCAACCCGACAAATCAAAGAAATGTTGCAAGTGATTAAATATTATCTCGGCCTGAGACTGTAGGGAATTTATAACATTCCTTGCGAGAGGGACAAAAGTTATGCATCCCAGTTCATACATATGGTGTACAGTCCTAATCACGCACGTCAGCGTATCTAGGAGCGTCAACGTTACCTTAAATACAAGCATTGTAATAAATCAGCGGTGGCAGAGCACAAGCTGTTAAATAAGTACAAGGTTTGGCTTGAACAAACAATACTTCCTCACACATTGAACGATTGGTACTCTGTGGTCAGAGAAGCAGCTGAAATTACACTTTGTTAAAAGACTTGCAATAGAGACACCGGCTTTGCACTTAGCAGTGCATGGAAGTGTACACTCGACAAGGAAAAAACAGAATTAAGTACTTCTGGCAGATCGCCGCCTAATTCGAAGGATGGCGCTACAAGTAACGTTACAGAGCGCAAGCAAAATCCATGGATGTACAGTCCACCACATCTGTACATGCCATCATGCCATAATACAGCCAGCCAGATGTCTTCTGTGTGTATAGAAAGAGGGAACCTTCCCAGTTCACGAGACATAGCAAGAATTGAAGACCTTGAACTCACCGTGGTTAAATCGCTAGAACCTACTCTTTCAGATTGGGAATCTATTAGTCAAAAACTCCCTGATATCGCATCGGACTGTCACCACCACTGCGACACCCACCACACAAAAGCGCCGCCAAGAGGTCAGTTTCTCCAGTCATGGACGGACGCTACCTCCGTCGCCAGATTGCTATTCGACAGAATGAGGACATCGCCTGCAACTGCTGCAGTTTACACAATAGTGGCTGCTACCTGGACAATAACATGGGCAACAAGGCACTCTGCGTTCAAAATGATTATGGACCTCGCTTCTTAGTATGTGTGTTCTGAGAATCAGCTGACACCATTGACACACCTGCCAAACATAGGGACTTCATTTATGTCAGTAAATCAAGGCCCACTACGTAAGGTTATAGATGTCAGCGATACCTCCAATACCATGACCACCAGACAGAAAATTGTGGGAACCCACTCATCTGCCCTCACTGCAAGTAAACCCACCTTCACCAACAATGGCCAAACGTAAACTACCCACCTACATGAGATACCTACGTCCAACCTCACCCAACATACTCCCTCAAATTCGAATCCAAACCCTCTCCTAAAAAGCCTCAACTCACCATCCCTATATGTAAGATTGATCAACCATTCCACAAAAACAGCTCCCTCCATCCTCCATCCACAGTTGAAGATATAACCCATTTCATAATATTAATCCTGTGAAACAGACAGTTTTTGAAAGGTCCCACATCCTACAACAAATAGCTCTCGCCACCCACACCATCTTCCATCTCAATACCTATGTAACATATTCCCAAAATCAAGCCCATTTAATTTTCGACACTAGTCTAACCTACCCCTCAAATGCGTCCTTGTTTCACTGAAAATGATGCAGCATACATACAACACCCTCTACCAAAATATCTGTACTCTTCACTCCAATAAAAAAACGGTTGAAATGGCTCTCAGCATTATGGGACTTAACATCTGAGGTCATCAGTCCCCTAGAACTTAGAACTACTTAAACCTAACTAACCTAATGACGTCACACACATCCATTCCCAAGGCAGGATTCGAACCTGCGACCGTAGCGGTCGCGCTGTTCCAGACTGAAGCGCCTAGAACCGCTAACCGCAGGAGTCGGCTCACTCCAATAAACATCCTCTTATTCATACCCTCCAGCAACATGTAATCCACACCATCGTCTTCAATGAAACCTTTCTCCTATCCCACCATTCCATCCACATATCTCTTTACATCCTACATCACACTGATAATCCCCATCCTGCTGCCTGTAGCAGAGTGACCATCGACCATCTCTGAAATATGCCCTCTACTCCCCAACCGCTACTAAATGATCCAACTGATCACTTCATCCTCACCATCTTCCTCACAGATCTCACATTAACCCTTGCCACTGTCTACATCCCAATTCATACCATTTCCTGACCAATGTACATTGAACCTTATGGCTTATCACAGCTAACCTTTATCTACATTCTCGCACACCCGCCAAAAAACGGTGGTGGCGTGAGTTTATCAGTATCCTCAATGACCACGATATCCGTATCTCTGTCCACACCCATTCTGATAGAGACACCACCCCTGATGTTGTTATTGTTTCCCCCAATCTCTTGAAGTGCCCCATAATAGAAGTCCGAGATCCAACTGGGAGTGATCAACTACCTGGCTTTCTGATCTCATACAACACACCAAACCCAATGCACACCACTTCTAATCATCCACCCCACCATATCTAGGATTATTCCCTTGCAGACAGGAATACATACCACGCCAAAATTTATATCACAAAAGAAAGCCATGATTCTAACCTTCAAAATCCTTACTGCATCCAGAATGAGGCTTACTTCCTATGAACATACCGCCTCAGATACGATGTCCCAACGTATTCCACTCAGAATTCTCTACTATGACCGTCCTGCTCTTCCTCCTGATGGTGATGTCCTGCTCCAAGCGTCCCATCATGCATACATCCCATCATGCATACAGAGAATTCCTTCATACTCATGACTGGAGCATGGTCATCTCCAGCGCCATGTTTGCAGTTACATATAAGCCAAACAACGTTGGGACAGACACATGACATGCACTAAACTAAAAGAAACGCCTGCAACTCTGCAGAGTATTGGAAAGCATTCTGTAGACTCTCTGGAAACAACCTCACTTCCAGCTATCGCATCCATACATGGCAATAGATCATTTGCAGACAACCTTACCAAAGCCAACCACTCTGCATCCTACCCGGAAGACACATTGACCATACGTCATCCCAACTTTTACAACATGATGCACCCTTATTTGTTTGAAAGTACTAACACAAATATCCCACCCCTCATACGAACTTCCCATCTTACACAACGCTCCACGAACAGGACTAAACATGCCAATAACAGCTGGTGACATTAAGCAAACACTCGGTAAAAAGCGAAACACTGAGCTTGCTCACTATACAATTTCCTGTCGCCACCTCATGGAATATTCCAGGACGTATCATAAACCCTTGCCTCCACTTACAATACCATCGTGTATGCGGGTTATTAACCTTAGCAGTGGAAGACGTCCAAAGTTCTGCTCTTCCTGCAACCTGATGCTCCGACCTGGCAGACCTCATCATATCGACCAATCAGACTCTCGTTAGTTTTAAGCGAAATCTTTAAAACTATTTTTACCCAATGAATCCACCAACATCTTGAAACCCGTCTACCCACTGCTGATACCCATTGTCGCTTGTGTCTTAACTATTGCATCAAATCAAATGGTTGAAATGGCTGTGATCACTATGGGACTTAACTTATGAGGTCATCAGTCCCTTAGAACGTAGAACTACTTAAACCTAACTAACTTAAGGACATCACACATATACATGCACGAGGCAGGATTCGAACCTGCGACTATAGCGGTCGCGCGGTTCCAGACTGTAGCTCCTAGAACCGCTCGGCCACCCTTGCTGGCCAACTATTCCATCGATGAACAACGTTTTTACCTTACCCACCTAATCTCCTGTCAACTGAATAAACGGAAGTCCGATATAGTTGTCTCCCTTGATATCCAAAAAGCCTCCAACCTGGTCACAGCGTTCTAGACTGCTCTTCAAGCTACAAACCCATGCACTCCCAGTTAACTTTATCCACCTTATAGCATTCTTCCTTCAACACTGCCTTACAAATGTCACAATCAACCATGCCTCCTCTTGCGTCTTTCACGTCGCTGTAAGTTTGCCTCAAAGCTCTGTGCTTTCACACCTCCTATATATCCTGTACACTGTAGACATTCCCAAACAGCCACCTCCGACGTAGCTCCTGAAATATTCTGATAACACCGCCTACATAGGCAACTCTCCCACAGCTTCGTCTAGTGCCATCTGATTCTCCTAGTCGAGTGGTGTAGTAAGTGGGAACTTCACGAAAATCCACAGAAAAGCGAAGCCACCATCCTTGGTCGCTGCACTTGGAATTACCGTGTTGATTTCAATCTCTCCACCAACAACAAGTCCATCTCTCTGACTAACACAGTAAAGTGTTTAGGACTAACTGTCGACAGCAAAACTAACGTGGAATACACATCTCCTTACCATCCAACACAAATCCCGAAACTGCCTTAAACTGCTAAAGCTACTAACAGCCGCCCCGGTGGTCTATACTCTTCTATGATTATTGTCACCTACAAACCCGTAATCAGCCCTATCCTAACCTATGCCAACGTTGCTTGGGTCTCTGCCTCGCCTAAATTCTATGTCCCTTAAAATCCTGGAAAGACAGGCTCTCTGCCTCACATTCCACAACCGCCTATCTTCTCCAACTCGCATACTGTACCAAATCACCCAGTCCTCACACTTTCCTTTCTGCCTGTAGCACCTTTGGATCTGATACATTAATCGCAAAACCCGGTCCCAGTACTCGGTTTATCACCCAGTAATAAACAATCTAGGTACCTTGCTGCACCACTACGTAGATATTCCACCTTCTGTGCACATCCAAGCATTACCTGTCCTCTCATGCAGGAATTTTCACCAACTCCCACTTCCCAACGAGGAAATCTGTCCAGAGATACACCTCTCTAGCCAGTCTTAATCAAAAACCTCCTCCTCACACGATCCTCCCATTTTCTGTTTCCCTTCATCCATCTTGTTGGCTTCTAGTACCAACCTGTGGTTCTAGAGTGTCTCATAGTCATGCTGATCATCACATCTTCATCATGACCATTTTCTCACATGCCACCAACCATCTCCACTACACTTTGGCGTCATTAACAATCATCAGTGCTATGTTTTAACAGTAATATGAATGTGTGAAGCGTGTTTTAAAAAAATCAGTTTTTTCCGGCTAGGTGTATTTTACAAAATCCCCGTTTTTTTCACTCGTTTTTATGTAAAAATCGTCCATATCGTCCACCTATGTACTTTTTGTAAAATCATCTGTCATTGTCACCTTTTATACGTTTCAACACTCTTTAAATAGCTTATGTGACCTTCTGCTGAAGAGCGTTTTTCACACTCTGCCTGCCCACCACCTTTGTGGAGAACTGAGGTGAATATACAACGTAAATCGATTGAGAATTAGCTTAATGTAGAGAGTATTCTTCAGATCTACAGAGAACGATGCTTACATGAAGAGATCAGTATGCTAACAGACAAAAGCGAGCAGCCAGGCATATTTCTTAGCTGCCATAAAAAGAACTGTAGGTCACGACCTCATTTATTTATACAGATAATGCAGTTGTTAACGTATGATTAACGCATGAACTCTTTGGTTCTGATTCGTTATACAGAATTTTACTCCCAAAAAATAATTTTTAGGAATGTGCGTTACAATACGGCAAAGACTGTATATGAAAAGAAATTTCGCACTGCCTGCACAAATAACTTTTTCGGTTTGATGAACTAGTGATGAAACTGACATATGGAGAAAATGGGGGCTAATTTTGAGTCTGATATGAAAAATATTATTGCTCTTTCTAGTTTAAGACAACTTGGTTCAATAGCAAGACTTTTAAAGGCAGTGGATTATCCAAAGCTTGCTTGTTTTCATTTGTTGCCTGTCCTCATTGAACTCAGTTTCCAGTACCCCTAAGTACTACAGCTGCGTTATTCCGCAATAAAAGATGATTGCTGACACATAACTGCACTGAAGTAAACCTATTTTAAATTATTTATATAAATTAAAATTTTCGAACACTGTGAGTAATCCTTTAAGTTCACTAGAAGCACAAAAACTAAAATGAAGAGAAATTATTTTACAGAAAGATATGTATCTTAAACCTCCTTGCATAATATTAAGTGTAGGGAAGCGTCCAAAACATTGATGTATTTGCTGATGTCTCTTCATATTGCATTTATGCAGGTTTTTAAATACACTGAATTGATACAAACAATTTCGTTCTTAATTTTTTACAGTGAAATAACGCGACTAAGTTACTGTGAAGTTAATCAGCTTCGTTTCAAGTTGACATTCATTTTATAGTTAAGTGTATTTTCATAGCGACAACTACGTATTAAATTCCACATTCAGCTTTGCAGGAACGCAGGAATATTGACAAAAACTTTTGGCTCTGCCCTCTTAAAAGACGCTTTGCATCGGGTTTTATTAACAGAAAGAGCGTATCATTTTTTTGTGCACGCTTTGCAAGAGGATGTCTCGGGCGCTCTTTTCCCTCTTTCTGCGTTTGTCTCATAAAATCAGCCCCTTTCGCAATATTTGCTACTGAATCAAGAGAGTTTATAGCTCCTTTCGCTCTTCTGCGATGAATAGAAAGTTGTAGAGTGCATCTTACCCCCTGTGCTGGCTTGTATTGCTTCCCTCTCAAAGCTTACTACTGTAAGCATTACCTCATAAGCGATACAGTTTTATTATGTTGTTAGCAAATGGGGTGAAGATCGTATTCTGGACTCTATAGCTTCTGTTAGGGCGAGTTGTTTCCTAACGAACACCTGCTGTATCTCAACAGAGTGAAACGTCTCTGGGTGAAGTCAGTCTCTTGCATCATTCCTTTTATTACTGTTACACACTCTTTGATCATGCCCCAGTCGGATTTCTTTCTTTTGGTTTCTCTGACTCAAGTAACGCAAAATTTTGTGTTAAAATGGGACAGCGGTACGTACAGAGGTCAAAATTTAGCTCTAAAAATTTTCGTCCCTTTGATTTCTTTCTGTAATGCCATGTATATACAGCATGGTTGAGGGACTTCCTCTGTTCAATGTAAAATGTAAAATTAAGAAGAGCTTGAGCTGTCTATATTTTAAACGCTGTTTATTTATGCAGCCAGTTTCGGCGTTTAATTACACCATACTCAGGCCCCCAGACCAACATGTACGAGGAATCCAATATCATGTACAGTCGAAATATGAGCCAACATTAAGCAGCCAGTGTCCGTACACGTCTGGTTTCAGGAGGCCTGAAGGCGATGTAGTGAAATGCCGAAACAGGACACACAAATAAATTACACACAAGATCCAGACGGCTAAAGGTGTTTCTAATTTTATATTTTAAACTGAGCATTCAGGTTGCACATTGCACTAGGCTGGCAGATCAGCTGAGTCTTGGTGAGCCGTTCCAGCAAAAGGTCAGTGAGTGTCCTGTTAGCCAAATGTTGGAGGCGTCCTGGGGACTGCCTAACTCGACTTCTAAGAGCCGTCGGGTTCCCGGGTTCGATTCCCGGCGGGGTCAGGGATTTTCTCTGCCTCGTGATGGCTGGGTGTTGTGTGATGTCCTTAGGTTAGTTAGGTTTAAGTAGTTCTAAGTTCTAGGGGACTGATGACCATAGATGTTAAGTCCCATAGTGCTCAGAACCATTTGAACCATTTTTTCTAAGAGCCGTGTTGGGCTACAAGGCAGCTCCACCGTTCGTGGACGGTGCTGTGCCAGCGGTCGGTCAGCGCTCGACTGACCATCGTACCAAAGTCACGGCGTTGGAGGAGCAGGGTTACCTTACCATAGAAACTGGCCAGGTATGCGCCAGACAGGTAGCGAAATAGCTAGCACCAGAGTGGGACAAAGGAGTAGCTCGAACAGGGATAGTGTTGTGTATTTCCTTAGACACTGTCTTATTCAACCAAATTGCAGTGCTTGTTGGATGAGTGCCGACTGCTGGTCATAAAGGGGCAGAGTGCAGGTGTCCGGGACCGCAGATCACATGCTCCAGTCTGTGGCAGTGTAATGCTTGGGGAATGCTGGATCCACTTTGAAAGAAACCAGTGCGACTTTTTGTCGGCAGCAGGGCCGTCGCGAGAAGGTATGAGCTGTAACGGTCGCTGAAGACCTCGCGCTTGCAGTGGCCTCTCGCCGAATTTGTGAATAGCGATACTAGACAGTGCAAATAAAATTTCTTCAATGCAAAGAAACTCAGCAAACGAATTTTTACTTGCTCTGTGGTGCCAAGCAAATTTGTCTCTGGTGTAATCATGGATGTAGTGCTACATCCATGGGCGGGCGGAGGGACGATCGCAAACGTAGCACGGCATCCTCATGGCAAGGCTGGAACCAGTAAGGCGCTGTGTCATAGTTAACAGTGACAAGCACAATCCGTCGCTTCGGTTGTTTCAGTAAGACCGCTGCTCTCTTCGGCTCTCTGTACCTTATCTACCCTGAACGGATTCCTGCCGTAGGTGAAGGGACGCCAGTCGCATTGTGTGTAGGCGGAGGATGCGCAGAGTTTTCGGTTTTGTGGACATCAACATCAAAGAGGTGATTTTTTTCTTCGATAATTGTTTGCTGATATGTGAACCGATAACGTTAAAACGTCCAGAGAGTCATTCTAGAAGTTTTAACGTCATTTCCATCTGTTTTCGAATAAGGTCCGATTATGCATCATGGCAAGCTGAGATGGCAACAGAGGTCGAAAATTCGAAGGTGGAGGAGAAGAAAAAACCGTAAAAGAGAATCCTGGGGAGGAATTTCAACAATCACAAAAAGGTACTCTAGAATAATTTTTGTGCACACATTCATCACAGTCGTTTGACCAAATCTCTCTCTCCCTCTCACCAACGCACACACACACACACACACACACACACACACACACACACACACACACACACACACAAAACAAAAGAAGGAAAAAAGTAAAAAAAGAAAAAAATCACAGACACCTCTGAAAGATTCAGAACAGCCGCCAGGAACACCTTCAACAGTTCCACTGTCAGCCATCTTGTTTTTACACCTTCAATTGTTCCACTGCCCGCCATGTTTGTTTTTACAGCTGGTAAAGCAGTGAAACAGTTACAGTGACAGTGACAGTGGCAACACAATATATAGTGTTAGACACTGATGAAAATGATCAAAAGGAATATGCAAATGAAACATTATGTAAATAGACACACACAGAGAATTAAATAATTTCAGGCATAGAAATAACAAGTTTTCTAATTGTAATTTTGGCTTAAACAATTTGTCTACTTTAAGGTATAAGTGGTTGCACATGACAAACTGTGACAAAACGATCACTGTAGAAACACAACACATCAGAAGAGCCACACCATGTGGTAAAAATGTATGAATTTGTAATTTATGGGTTTTTTCTAATATCTGTAATTACCATTTAAAAACTAATAGCTACATGTATACAAACAGCAAAGCACACTCTTTATCTTTAACAAATGGAAAATGAAAGTCCACTGAAGATGCTGCAACTGTAGTGAAACTTGTTTGGGTTCAAACACAAAATTGTGTTTCCCTAAAGGCAGACCCTATCCAAAAACATACGTATCGAAGGCAGAGTCAATCAGTGGTAGTGTTTGCATCATCTTAAACTGCAAGGTTAGATTCGAAAACAGATTCGCTAGCTCCCTCAGAGTCAAATCTAGCCGAACCTTCGGACTAGCCGTTGATCTGAATGATCTGTGAAAATGGTCCTACATTATGATAGCTTCAATGATAGAAGTTATGGTACAAAAGAGTTCTGTGGAAATTCCTTCCTCACTCCCAATCCCAAGAAAAGGTAATCGGCGTTCCTAGTACAAATTATCAAAAGGTGAAAATAATTCAAGAACTTCGCTCATTTAAATATGTTGCTTACTGCTACTGCTGCCGAATCTTCAGGATTAAATCCACAGCACACGTGACACGTACATTCTGCAGACCTGAAGGATTTAACTCATGGAGTCGTTGAAGTAATGCCCTTCGAAAACGTGAATGCTCGGTCGATCACATTTCTCCCAGTGCAAAATTGGTGGAATCGAAAGAAACACTGCAAAAATGACGACATGAACGAAGGACGAATAAGTCAGCAAACGAAACATTGGTGTGATATTTTAACAAGAATAATTTTAGGAGTTTAATTTTTAGCAGAAATGAATTCAGCGTTTCGAGGTTCTTCGTCGACAATTTCCCAACGTTAGAATGTAAATTTCCTGAATCTGACAGAAATATCCCATCTTACGATGCACCGATGAAGGAACAAATACGTCACAATCGTGACAAGGAGGCTCATTATCACTGCCTTGGAAAACAAACTCAAAATTAAGAGATAGAAGTGTTAGATAAGTCGTAAATATGTTTGTATTCACGGGTTCAATAACGAAACAACCCATGTGAAGTGCTGCGGCAAAGACTGGTGTAAAATATTACTTAACAGAATAACAAAATTTACACGTTACTCGTTATACATCCATCAGTTGTTATGCATTTTTATTAGGTTTTAGAATTGCCTATTCACCCTTAAAGCGTCATTTAAAGTACATACGCACGACTGTCCTCGGGTTCCCTAGCATTCAAGTCCCCATATGAATGCGTACCTCTCGACGGGTGGTTAGTACGGATGAAAAGCCTCATTCTGAGATATTTGTTTTGCAAGACTATTTTGGTGATCGATTCGCCGCACTGATATTTACTGTGAGCGAAGTGTCGCGTTGTCGATGGTTGATATTCAGCATTGGCACCATGACTGCTGGCTGCACTCACAATTTCCTTTTTGCCGTCATGTTGGTTTCCACGTGCTTTTTGAGGCACTGCCCCCATCCGATTTGTGTATCAATTTAAAGAAAATTTAAAGATTTTCTTTTAGTGGTAACGTAAAGATGTGACTTAGTATAAATGGAGAGAAATAAGGAACTGAAAATACTCTTAAAATAAGGTAAAAACTCGTATTACTGGTAGGACACTGGCACTGATCGCCCGTGATTCAAGTGCATCCGTGGCGCTCAATTGTCAGCTGCTCAGCTGACATCGGCTCATTCAAGCCTTGCACCATATTCACAAACTGATGCACTGGATAAGTCAAGTCATCCACCGTCTTGGATCGGAAGCCCTGTATTGTTCAAACTATAGCATTATTTTCCCAGAGTATTACCGCCCTCAACGTTCTTTAGAACCAGCGTAAAAACCTCAACATTCTTAAAAAAATCCTTCGTTTTTCCTTTTTCTTTTCTAAAGATAAGGAAATGAAGGGATAGATTCTAGATTATATTCGTGCCGCAAAATTTTACGTCGTCATCCTCTACTGCACCCCAGACATTAGTCATCAACAACAGAGTTTTGTCATCCGTTATGTCAGGATGTCGGGTGTTCCAGTTAAAACCACAGTCGAAAAATTCATTTACGTTTTAGTAGCGAGAGATACAACTGGAGACAGATAGCCGTAGATTTTAATAGAAGTGCTGGAAGAAAACATTTTAAACGTCATGGATAGTCGAGGCCAAGGATATGATAATAGAGCCAGTATAAAAGGAAAATCAACAGAATACAGGCTCGAGTTTGGCACATCAACAAGTGGACGATGTTCTCGCATTGTGTTAACTCACAGCTTTAACTCGGTCCTTGGAGATATGGCCAGATGTAGTACGGAGGCAATGACATTTTTCAGCATAAAACAGCGTTTGTACACTCTCTTTTCGGCATCTACAGAGAGGTGAAATATTCTCACTGAGATCTGTTCTGAACGAACCTTAAAGGCACGTACAGACGTTAGATGGGAGTCTCGTACTGAGAGCGTCAGATCTGTTACATACCAGCTGGGGAAATTTGTGAAATGCTCGAAAAAGTTGCCCAAACAACAAAGGATCCGTCTGTCCAGTCTGAAGCACTGTCTCTTAAATCATTTCCTTAGCCTCTTACAGTTCGTTTTGGCTCATAGCGTATGGCGTGACCTCTTACACGCCATCGGTGAGGTCAGCAAAGTTCTTCAAGGTGAAGATAGGCAGTTAGAGGTCACCGTACAAGAAATAAGTGGATTGAACGACTTCCTCAAAAACCACAGGGAGACAGTTCACATCCTCTATACCGAGCCGCAATACCACCGAGCATGGTAGCGCAGAGGTTAGCACACTGGACTAACATTTTGGTGGATGAGATTCAAAGCTGCGTACGGCCATCCTGATTTAAGTTTTCTGTCATTTCCCTAAATTTCTTAAGGCGAATGCCGGAATGGTTCCTCCGAAATGGCACGGCCGTTTTCCTTTCCCACCCGTCCCTAATCCGAGCTTGTGCTCCGTCTCTAATGACCTCGTTGTGGACGGGACGCCAAACACCAATCTCCTTCTCCTCCGTAATGTCAACTGCAAAAGAACTGATGCAGATTTAGGATGGGACGCAAAGTTTTCAATTCTTCGCCAACAGAAGCGCAAACGATTTTTCGACGAGGTTGAAGACGATTCCGACATTGCCGCCCGAAAGGCACGAAGGTGGCACAGGCCGAAGAAAGACTTAGATTCTGATACTTCTTGGCGGTCGTCGATGAAGCCTTGAGCGGCATGAGATCAAAGTTCAGGCCGAATAATTATTCCGAATACTCCGGATTCCTCTTTCACCCGTCCAAATTTCGTCATATGTACAATTGAAATGAGTTGTCATAAACAATTATGTACAAGACGGGCAACTAGCTGATGTAGACGCATCCGACCACGTCTCAGAATTAAAACTGCTGCGGTTTACGATTCCTCCTACAGTGATGACAGTGTTGAACACACTCAAATACTCAGGCCCACTCTGAGAGTAGTTTGACAGTATCATCACCGTTCAAAGCATTTTTCTGACGATAACAGTCACGGTGGCGTCTGGAGAATTTTTTTTTCAAAATTGAAACTTCTTAAAAACTATGTAAGATCCACCACGATGCAGGACCGTGTAACGCCGGAAATGCATATCCCCCTATTTCCATCTATTGTACTATTATTTTTTTCCTTGTTTTGTTACCTCAAGATATGACATTACTGTCTCTTTATATATTGTAATTGTTTTACTGTTTGTATATATATATTTATGCACTCATGTCGATGTATAATTGGTTTGTTTCGTAAATATTATTTGTATTTTTACGCTGGGTCTTGCCTAGGGAAAACTGCTATCGAACGATTACGTCGATAGGTCGTGTGAAGAATCAAAGTGTGTAGGATCTTTGGTAGTGTTAACTCTGCCGCGTGGAGCGCGGGCAGAACAGTTAGAGTCTGGCGGGAGTAGCGAGTGGAGCAGGTGTTGTGTGACGCTCCCGCGAGTTGCCGCGCTTTCGGGGTTTGGCAGCATGTAATTGCGCTCGACTCGCAATGATAATTTCTGACATGGTGTCGCGGACGGGAAGCATTAGCTGGCGCACATCAAGAGCCCGTTTCGCCTGGTGACCGTGTCGAGAAGAAGGCGCGCCAACATCCAGCTTCTGCAACAGCGACGGCCGACAATGAGCGACTGTCGCCACCTCCTCGATCGACGGCTTCAAACCTTCAATCAACCAACAAGGAAGACTAAAAGCACGTAAAGTTTCAGAACTGTATGGCAGACCTCAGCTTTTCAAATTGTTCCATTTGCCTCGCAAAATTACAGCAACTTAGCATGAACCTTTGTTGCTCATTGTCCCAATTGCATTGCCAAGCAGGGTCCCTTCCTTTTCCGAAATGAACCCGAGTGTCGTTGAAATTCAAACGCCAGCATTAAAGTAATATATTTAGATATCACTGCTTTAATTTCAAAGTTCAGTAGCTGGCTACAATATTTAGGTTACACGAGCACAAATTTAGAGTGCGAGTTTTGTTAGCATATTTTAGCTTACCTGTGACTGCAGCTCAGCTTGGTACGTACTAAATTTTACTATTGTTAATAGTTCAGAATCATTTAATTCAAGTTCAAAGTTAAATATCTTGTTTCTAAATTGTGTAGAGTCAAGTTGCTTTTGAAATGATTGTTGAGGTAGTCCAAGACTAACCGTATTTTACTGGATTTCGATGTGCTTCAGAAAGAAAGCTTCTTATTAATTTCAGTCACTAAATTAACTTTCAGTTTTCTGGTTTTATTAATTCTTCTGCTAAATGAAGTCAGAGTGTAGCGAAATTTATTACTTCTGACAAACTTTCAGTTTTCACACTACACGTGTCAACCTTCAGTTGCCACGCTTCTAGTGCTAATTATATGTGTAATAACCTTACTTTTTCAGTTACTATAGTAATTGTCCTTAGGACTGGCGACCGTGATTTCCTCCAAATCTCAAATATCTAATTACCGCTAGTTAATTGTTAACGTAACGGCCGCACATTTACTTTCTTTATTAACTTTATCCCTTTTCAAAATTAATTTCCACCAGTTTCATTTGCATTTTTCCTTTCATTTAGATGTAACCCTTTCCTCCCTCTTTACCGACAGGTTAACTTCGGTGACGATTGCTTTTCCCAAATTTCCATTAGGTACACGCGGTTTAATTTCTCACTGTCATTAAGGTCGATAAGTGAGGGGGGAGGTTACAACCGCCTTAATGTTCTCGTTATTATGTCAATCGAAAGCGACGAGGGGCTTCAGCCGAAGAAAGAAGACATGATTCGAGAGTTTTCTTTCTTCAAGGTACGCAAAGTTCCGTATTTGCAAGCACAGGCGAATGCAACTGCATAGTTCCCTGCTTTTAATGTTAAATTTGATGAGTGCCAAATGTTTTACAAATTGTACCTGTAAAGATGTGGAATCATATATCAGTAAAGGAAAGATGGATGCTGCCTGCAGGAAAATTAAAGAGACCTTTGGAGGAAAGAGAACGGCATGTATGAATATAAAGAGCTCAGATGGGAAACCAGTCCTTACCAAAGAAGAGGAAGCAGAAAGGTGGAAGAACTGTATAGAGGGTCTTTGCAAGGGAGATGTACTTGAGAGCAATATCGTGGAAATGCAAGAAGACGTAGATGAGATGGGAGATACGATACTGCGTGAGGAATTTGTCAGAGCACTGGAAAACCTAAGTCGAAACAAGGTCCCGGGAGTAGACAACATACCGTTAGAACTGCTGATAGCCTTGGGAGAGCCAACTATGACAAAACTCTTTCATCTGGCGAGAAAGAGGTATGAGACAGGCGAAATACTCTCAAACTTCAAGAACAATATAATAATTCCAATTCCAAAGAAAGCAGGTGCTGACAGGTATGAAAACGACTGAACTATCAGTTTGATAAGTCACGGTTGCAAAATACGAACACGAATTCTTTACAGAGACTGGGAAAAAAACTGGTAGAAGCTGACCTCAGGAAGATTAGTTTGGATTAAGGGCAATGTAGGAACTCGCGAGGCAATACTCACAAAAGCTAGGTTAAAGAAAGGCAAGCCTACGTTTATAACATTTGTAGACTTAGAGAAAGCTTTTGACAATGTTGATTGGAATACTCTCTTTCAAATTCGAAAAGGCAGCAGGGGTAAAATACAGGGAGCGAAAAGCTATTTACAGTTTATTGATACAGAAACGAAACTGCAGTTATAAGAGTCGAGCTGCACTAAATGGAAACAGTGTGTATAAAGAGCAAGCAGTGAAGGAAAACAAGCAGAAGTTGGGATTGAGGTTTGCGGATGACACTGTAATTCTGTCAGAGATAGTAAAGGACGTGGGAGAGCACTTGAACTGAATTGAGAGTTTCTTGAAACGAGGATACAAGATGAACATCAACAAAAGCCGAACGAGGATAATGTACTGTAGTCGAATTAAACCAGGTGATACTGCGTAAAATTAGGTTAGGAAATGAGGGATATGAAGTAGTAGACGAGTTTTGCTATTTGGGGAGCAAGATAACTGACGACGGTCGAAGTAGAGAGAATATAAAACATAGAATGGCAGTTGCTAAGGAAAAGCGTTTCGGAAGAAGAGAAAATTGTTAACAACGAGTACAAACTTAAGTATCAGGAAGCCTCTGTAGTAGTATTTGTATAGAGCATAGCCATGTATGGAAGTGAAATATGGAGAATAAACAGTGCAGACAAGAAGAAAATACAAGCTTTGGAATAGTGGTACTACAAAATAAAGCTGAAGGCTAGATGGGTAGATAACGTAAGTAATGGGGAGGTACTGAATAGAATTGAGGAGAAGAGAAATTGGTGGTACAACCTGATTAGAAGAAGGGATCGGTTGGTTGGACACATTATGAGACATCAAGGTAACCAGTTTAGTATTGGAGGGGAGCGTGGGGGGTAAAAAATTTTAGGGAGAGACCAAGAGATGAAAATTACTGGTGAGTTCTAAATGCGCGCAAGTAAAGTGTTTTACGATGTTAAGGTAGCCAAAAGTAATAGCACTGTCTCCGTCTGTTTTCTTTAACTTGGTGTTAGCCAAACACTTTACATACATACTTGTTGCTATGTTTTATTATTACACTTATTTTAAATGTGGAAATCGATGATTCTTTTTACAGTTGCGTTTAATTTTGCCAATAAAGAAAACGAAATGTTTTTTGTTCTTCCTCTCCCCTCCTCTCCCCATCCCTCCATCACGGCCTCGCGCTTGGCTTCATTACAGGCCTCGCATGTCCAAGCGACGGGCCTGTTCGCTAGGCCACCAAGGCTGTATCTGAGAAAGAGAGCAGGACATACGATGACTGAACGGTGCCTGAAACAGCAGACAGAGTGGGAGATCGGCGGCTGCTCTCCAAGAAAAGGAACTATGGGCTTGCTGACATTGGTTTGATGTGCAGTTTTTCTCAAGAGCGGTAGTTTGCTATCAAATTGTGAGAATTTGTTTAACTAGAAAGTGATACTGATTGGGTAATGCGTATGTAACCCTTGCGGAGTAAAGAAGGCAAGGTGTGCTACTTAGCATCCAACTGCAAATACGTACTTGGGTGTTACTCCTCACATAGCTAGGAGGTGTGTGGTTTTCGGAGACATTTTTACTGAGACTCGCGTACGGATAGATGACCAAGAGACATGGAAACGGGGGGGGGTCTCCTTGGCTCCAAGGATTTTGGTTTCGGTATTCAATTCTCCTTCTGGTGGATGCAGCCTACTTTTTCGAAATGAAGAATTAAGATATCGGCTAGTGGACGAGGCCAAGGTGGAAGTGAGTATTAGGCCTTTTCTTTCTTAAGTTGATGGGTCGTTGCTGCGTATTAAGCTTAGTGATCGATGGTTCAATCATAATTGAGGCTCTTTGGTTTCCTGCGTGTGGTAGACTTCACCCCACAGTAGATCGATATCACGTCGTACACGCAGCCGCGTGTTTGATGTACTTTGGTGGAACATAGATAAAGTACCAGTTTCTTTTCAATATCCCTTCCTCTAGGCTTTACCTTTCAGTAATTGTATTTAAGTTTGTATCCATTGGTTTGGGGAATTTACTGTGTCTTTTCTAATCCATGTTAGTGCCTTCCTGTCGCATTTTTATGAATAAACTATGGTCAAAGTAGACCCATTTTTCATCCCATAATTTAGATCAAACCCAGCATCCCTATTTATTGCTGTTGATTTTGCCAAAGACTACACCTTCTACTCATGTGTAGAGGCCAGTAATTGCTAAATTTTATCCGTTGCACACAGTTTACGACTTCACATCTGAATCGCTGGGAGGGCGATCTGCATATTGAGGTCGTTCATTTGATACAGGTCACAGGCCCTATATAGTGTTAGTTATAGCGCAGTGGAGTCGTACTTTGAATTGTTCCACTTCGGTGAAAACTAGCAAGTATTTCAACAAATTTCCATACAGTTTGTGAGTCAGTCGATTGTTTCTAACGTGACTGTCTACCATAAGAGATTACTATGACTGACGGACGTATTTCCTCAACAAACTATTACAGCAATGAACAAAGTAAGCGCAACGGTTAATCAAGTCACGAATTGAAATCATAGTTACTTCTCAGCCCTTACAAACGACAATGTAAGACTGCAGTTGTAGCCCATCCTAAGAACCAAAATTAAGCCTTCTGCAGAAAGAGTTAAGTTCGATGGTTAACAAAATCTTTCTTAATTTACAAAATATGGCTCACTGGCTTTTATTGTGCACTTCTCTCTCAGTGTTGTAGTTTATATACTCCTATATGTCCCCTCCTCTCCAGGGGAAAAGAAAACTATTTCTTCTCTCTGGCCTCCACGAAGGTAAGTTAAGGATGAAAGTTATAAAACACTGCCATAAATTTTCACATTCTGTTTCTCCCTGCACAACAGTACTTAAAGATCGCTTTTTCGAAACCCCGTAGTTTCCTTCGATTGCGACAAGTAAGTTTGCTTCAAAGTTGCTGCGTACAACCTTCGCCTCTAATCGTGAAAAATAGTGGCGCACTGTCACGTCATCATCAGGATCGACGGTGCTTCAAACAGCGAAAAAAGGCCACAGCTGAGAAGTTCATGTGACGTGTAAAGTGTATCAGTGATGTTCTATTGACACCAAAGATCACCACAATTCTGTCCAACCCCGCCGTGGACGTGTCACACAAAGGGAAGGTCGTCACCGCACATCTTATCTTACATACGTTTCGCCCCTTCTTTTGACGCCTAGCGTAGATATCACGAAGTTTTCTTGTAAGTGACGCGGAAATCATTGCAGGTAGAGCACTGCTCAGAATCGGCACGAAAATCCCTCAAGGGGTGGCACAGAGGGCGTCAATGAAACCACTCCTTTCCGTGCGGCGTTGATTACCACACATTTCACGATCGAAAACGACTGTTCGCGGCGTGATGAGCAACAACAAGACGTTCCAGTCAACATTTAACACTGCTCAGACCCTCGGACGTTTCGTCCTTCTCTAAGGACATTGTGAGGCTGCACCCAATGAAAAGTGATCCCACCCCTTTGTAGCGCAGTGCCAACGTAAGGTTTTCTCTTGTGTACAGGCCAAAACCCTTAGGGACTGTTCAAAAAATTCGAGGAAATTTGAACGTGGCCCTATGCAACAAAAGAGGCTTATCCTCATTCAGCCCTCGTATTTTGCGTGCTCCTGTGGCGTGATGGGGGGGTGGGGGGGAGGGGGAAATGAGGTATATGATATTGGCTCAGGTGTGAACAAAATGGCAAAGCCTCCCTCTAAGCAACCCCTGTTCGGCATAACTCTGAGTTTCACCAGCCCACTTTTATTGGGACTTTTTAAAATGAGCGTGTACAGAGACAACGTGAAAAGCGGCCCAATGTACCTACAGGTAGGCAACCCATTGATACAACTGCGATTCTCATTCTTGGAGATACAGGTGAGGCTCAGCAGCTCTAGGGCCTCAGTCTTGTTCAGTCAGTCTGCAGAAGAAGAAGAAGAACTATGAAGTGTCAATGGCAGTCGCACTCCAGCACAATCATGCAGAACAGGATCTTTCAAGTAAGTGAGGTCTGCTAAGACAAGGACGAGCCCAAATTGGTTAAGAAATTTCAACCATGGAATTCACTGGGGTGATCCTGGCATACCCTATAAAGATATGGTGACTGCGCTCAAATTATTTGATCACATGGACACCATCTTCTACATGAAGGGAAAGGAGAAGATCTCATCGATGTGTCAAATAATGAAATTTGCTTCTATTCAAGAAGCAAATTTAAGTATCGATTGAGTCTGTCCAGTGCAAGATGAATGGCAGAGTCCAGATTGTATAACTTCATAACTGAGGCATGTCTTAGATAAACACAGTTGTCATCTGATATCACACATAATACACAGTCTTCATACACTGTTGTAATAGAACGTGTCCCACCAGTAAGGCGAATGTCTCGGAGAGAATAAGTTGGATAATATTCCGTAGTCATCTCCTGATTGATGTAGCGCTCTGCACCACATATTTCATCCCAGTCGAACTCGGACATTGGCACTTTAACAGATATGGATACATTTTCAATCTCCATTCTCACATGCAACCCCCAGACATCATATGCATCTACAGCAATGTTCACACGTTTCGATCAACTGGGAGTTAAATTGTATGTGGAGGTGAAAAGCATAGGTGCACTCGACGCCTTCTTATTCACAGTATCTGCACTCTGTGGGTGTGCTGTCACAGGGATGTTCTGCTGGGGTGGGTCATATGTGGGCGACCAGTACTGATCTCCATCTTGTTGTTTGACACCACCAGCGACAGCATTTGATGTGTCGGGGGCAGATCGCATGTCCTCATCACACGAATCGATGAGTGGGATGGACCACTGCAACTCCCTGTCCTGCTCCAACAAGTGGGCTATGTGTGCTACCAGATCCCACATAGCCGCTATTGGTTCTGACGCACTGGAAGCTGTTGCTGTAGGTCTTGACAAGATGGCAGGTGAGGCTGCTACAGGTCCGGACGTGGCAGCAGAGCTAGGCATGTTGGCGCTTGAGTCTGTTGAATAAAGACGAAGAAGCATTAGATATGGACCAAGATGTGAAAACTTTGAATAGTAATAGTAATAAGGCTAACCAGAGAGGATGATGTGATATGGGATACTTACTTTCCCATTTAATCCTGTTCTGCATGACTCTGCTGGAATGTGACTGCCATTGACACTTCATGGTTCTTCTTCTTCTGCTGACTGACTGAACAAGACTGAGGCCCCAGAGCTGCTGAGCCTCACCTGTATCTCCTACAATGACATCGCCAGATACTTCCATCCTACTCGCTGAAGTCGATCACATGACTGGATTAAGGGTTCCTATTTGTTCCCACCATTTCCCCCACCCAAAAACGTCATCACCTGACATCATGGTAGCGCCCTCTGGTGCCGGTACTGGGTGTTAGGTCCAGACCTCGTGGTGAATACACTGTTTGCCACCATCTTCGATAATGGTATTTGCGTCATCAGCTGACGTCACAACAGCACCCTCTGGTGCCAGTAGTGGGTAGTAGGCCATGTGGCGAACACACTGTTTGCCTCCACCTTAGATTACGTCACAGATGAGAGTCCTCTCTGGTGGAGGCGATGTGTACCAAGCCAGTTGGAGTGCAGATCTCATGGTGAACACATTGGATGGCCATACTGCTTGAAATTGTTTAAATAAAGACTTATGTCCAAGTCCTTTTCCCACGAATACTTAGGAGGTGGCGGTCAGGTTACTTAGGTTAACCAAAGTGAGCTATCTTCCCCCGATTTTCTTAGGTGTGATGCATTATCCTGTTGGAATTTCAACTTCCGCCATTTTTCTGGGAAGGGAGGGGAGAGGGCTAGGTTAGTGGATGTGACCTTCTTCCCACCAAAATTCAAACTCCCCACCAAAATCCGCCATCTTGAATGACGTCATAGCCGCCATCTTGAACGATATCATGCACTGTTGCCAGGCTACACACTGCCTTCTTTGATATCGTCATCGCCGCCATATTGGATACATCTGGCAACAATGGAAAGTGGGGCCGTATTCTCTTTGTCCCAATACTCCTGTCGACATCTAGTGGATGTACAGCTGTGTTCGTCATCAATCAACAGCATTTAGAATGGGTGCATGAAACATATGTTTGCTGTGGACGCCCATAAGCGCCAACACTCACTGAAACATCGTTGAGGACACTCTGGTGGTAGCCCCTTGGTTCATCTGGTGGTCGATAGCTGAATATTTGCACGTCACAAATCTTCTCAGCCGTCATTCACACTTGTCATTTATGGCCTGTGGTGCACTGCAGTTGCCTCGTCTCTGGCTGAGGATAGCTGTATTTTAGCATGCACGGTATGCTTTAACCATGGCCTCATGTGAAAAGCTTAAAACATAGCCGTTTCGGAAAATCTTCCCTCGGTGGCCCGAAAGCCAATCATTGTGACCTTTTGGACATCAGGTAAATGACTCCGTTTCAATATTACAACTATGACTACACCTTTTACCGGACCCCGTCCCGACATGCTTTATAAACTGAAGAGCCAAAGGAACTGGTACACCTGCCTAATATCGTGTAAGGCCTCCGAGGGCACGCAGAAGGACGGCAAAATGATGTGCCATGGACTAGACTAATGTCTGAAGTAGTGCTGGACGGAACTGATATCATGAATCCTGCAGGGTTGTCCATAAATCCGTAAGAGCACGAGGGCATGGAGATCTCTTCTGAGCAGCACGTTGCAAGGCACCCCAGATACGGTCAATAACGTTCATGTCTGGGGAAGCGGAAGTGTTTCACCTCATATCAGTAGCAATTCTGTATGGGGTGTCGCATTGTCCTGATGGAATTGCCCAAGTTCGTTGGAATGCACGATGGACATGGATGGATGCAGATGATCAGACAGGATACTTAGTACGTGTCATCTGTCAGAGTCGTATCTAGACATATCACACCATTACAGAGCCTCCACTAGCTTGAACAATCTTCTGTTTATATGTATGGTCCATGGAGTCATGAGGTTGTCTCCATACCCATACACGTCCATCCTCTCTATACAATTTGAAACGAGAGTCGTCCGACCAGGCAACACGTTTACAGTCATCAACAGTCCAATGTCGGTGTTGAAGGACCTTGGCGAGGCGTAAAGCTCTGTGTCGTTCAGTCATCAAGGTTGCACGAGTGGACCTTTGGCTCCGAAAGCCTATTTCGATTACGTTTCTTTGAATGGTTCGCACATTGACACTTGTTGTGTCCCAAATCTGCAGCAATTTGCAGAATCTGTCAGATTGAACGATTCTCTGCAGCCGTCGTTCGTTCGTTGTTGCAGAATCTTTTTCCGGTCGCAGCGATGTCGGAGATTCCGTGTTTCACCGGAATCCTGATATTCGCGGTACACGCCTGGAATGGTCGTACGGGAAAATCCCCACTTCATCGCTACCTCGGGGACGCCGTGTCCCATCGCTCGTGCGCCGACTATAACAAGTTCAAACTCACTTAAATCTTGATAACCTGCCACTGTAGCAGCAGTAACCGCTCTAACAGCTGCGCCAGACACGTATTGTCTTATATAGGCGTTCCCGACCACAGCGCCGTATTCTGCCTGTTTACATACCTTTATATTTGAATACGCATCCCTATACCAGTTTCTTTGGCGCTGCAGTGTATATCCTCCACTGCTAGCCTTGCGACCTGCCGTCTATAAGTGGTTATTCCACATTGACGACGAACACAGGTGGTGATCACGTTGCTGTGACTGGAGTGTGCAAATATGGTAATGACAGGATTTTCTCCTTTGCAACACATCTAAGTTTCAGTCGGACGTTTAATCTTAGGTAAATGATAATGTTGTGTCTTGGATTATTTTTTCGCATTTGGAATATCATGACTTTCTGGAGAAATTATTGTAATTACAGAGAAAGATTGCAGAAAAAAAAGTAATAGCTATCGTTCAAAAATTTGCCGTTAAAGGCAAAAGCTTGATAGGTGTTCGAAAGAAGAACACCCTCCTCTATACGTAATTGTTACAAGATCAAATGTAGGTACTTCCTCAGTAGCATAATATCATACATTGTATTACAACTTTCCAGCCTGGTAAGTACACTGATTTGAATTGTTAGATTTTTGTGAAATGTGTTACAGAGTAAGAAAACAGTTCGAGTTCGGTACTGAGTGAATCTCTACTCCGCCACGATAAATCGTTTTAACTAACGTGAACCATCTCGCTTTTTCTGTGACGAAGGTAGTATTTACCGCTAATAATTAGGACCGTAGCAACAAGACGTGAGATTGGGAGAAGAAATTCGGTGGTGTGGACAGTGGGTGGGAAGGGAAGGATCAGTGACTTAATGAACTATTCACAAGTGCTTAATGAGGACCAATGGCGACAGCTGATAAGCAGTCGCTATTTCTGAGGAGAATATTATGTCTATACAGTCTGTGATGCAGATGGGGCCAATATGCTACACTGAAAACCTCATCAACGGCTGTAAGTGGTTTCTGCTTATTAGCATAGTGAAGTCGTGACCTGACGGCGCTATTCATTATCCTACCACTCAGCTGCACCAGCTGAGCGTATTATCACGGAGCTAATTACGGTGGCTGCCACTGGCAGATCGCGACAGGCGTTTGCGGCTGGAAACGTGCATGCGTCGCCCCCGACTGCAGGGAAGATGGTACGGCATGCGGTCATCCGCTTGTCTGGACCGTGCCCGTACTGCCGGCGACACAGGCAAGTGCACATCCTGGCCTGGAGACGCGCTGTGTGGGGCACCCATTCACGTCTGTCCAGCACCTCCGAAGTCTCGCCTGATGATGGAAGCGAGACTTAAGAAAAACCGAGATAGTTTCACAGGACTAGTTGCCTTAAAAAATGTTTGGGAGATGTAACGATGATTTAAGTAAGAAGAATAGGTATACGCTGTGGGATTAGGAAGAGAATATACTTGATATCCTCTACTTGGCAGATTTCAGGACGATTACTTATCTGCCTGAGAAATTCTAATAGTTAATATTGGAACACATATAGATACAAGACTATAGGAACTGGGAATGATTCTCATATCTCAGCGTTACTAATGACTCAAATGACACATCTGGCCTTTAAGGCTGTAGTTAAAGTGAAGGAAGAGAACGTTGTCTATGTCTTTTAAGGCGAACAACCGATGATGAAAAATAAAAGAAGATAGTAAAATGTAATGGAACCTGTGTGTGTAACATTAAATACCATCATATACTTTCACCTTACATACAATTTCAAGCGCCAGTCTTTCTGGAATCTTCCAATCAACAGTGCTATGAAACTGAATCTGTTTGCGCACTGATACATTCTTTTCTTGTACCTCAGTGCTTTACCTTGGATTCCTTATTCATATCCACTAGCAGGGACGGCTAGAGGACAAATGTAAGGATGTAGAGGCCTGTCTCACTAGGGTTAAGATAGATACTGCCTACAGGAAAATTAAAGAGACCTTTGGAGAGAAGAGAACCACTTGCATGAATATCAAGAGCTCAGATGGCAACCCAGTTCTAAGCAAAGAATGGAAGGCAGAAAGGTGGAAGGAGTATATAGAAGGTTTATATAAGGGCGATGTACGTGAGGACAATATTATGGAAATGGAAGAGGAGGTAGATAAAGATGAAATGGGAGATAAGATACTGCGTGAAGAGTTTGACAGAGCACTGAAAGACCGGAGTCGAAACAAGGCCCCGGGAGTAGACAACATTCCATTAGAACTACTGATGGCCTTGGGAGAGCCAGTCATGACAAACTCTACCATCTGGTGAGCAAGATGTATGAGACAGGCGAAATACCCCCAGACTTCAAGAAGAATATAATAATTCCAATTCCAAAGAAAGCAGGTGTTGACAGATGTGAAAATTACCGAACTATCAGTTTAATAAGTCACAGCTGCAAAATACTAACACGAATTCTTTACATACGAATGGAAAAACTGGTAGAAGCGGACCTCGGGGAAGATCAGTTTGGATTCCGTAGAAATGTTGGAACACGTGAGGCAATACTAACCTTACGACTTATCTTAGAAGAAAGATTAAGAAAAGGCAAACTTACGTTTCTAGCATTTGTAGACTTAGAGAAAGCTTTTGACAATGTTAACTGGAATACTCTCTTTCAAATTCTGAAGGTGGCAGGGGTAAAATATAGGGAGCGAAAGGCTATTTACAATTTGTACAGAAACCAGATGGCAGTTATAAGAGTCGAGGGGCATGAAAGGGGAGCAGTGGTTAGGAAAGGAGTGAGACAGGGTTGTAGCCTCTCCCCGACGTTATTCAATCTGTATATTGGGCAAGCAGTCAAGGAAACAAAAGAAAAATTCGGAGTAGGTATTAAAATGCATGGAGAAGAAGTAAAAACTTTGAGGTTCGCCGATGACATTGTAATTCTGTCAGAGACAGAAAAGGACTTGGAAGAGCAGTTGAACGGAATGGACAGTGTCTTGAAAGGAGGATATAAGATGAACATCAACAAAAGCAAAACGAGGATAATGGAATGTAGTCAAATTAAATCGGGTGATCCTGAGGGAATTAGATTAGGAAATGAGACAAAGTAGTAAAGGAGTTTTGCTATTTAGGGAGTAAAATAACTGATGATGGTCGAAGTAGAGAGGATATAAAATGTAGACTGGCAATGGCAAGGAAATCGTTTCTGAAGAAGAGAAATTTGTTAACATCGAGTATAGATATAAATGTCAGGAAGTCGTTTCTGAAAGTATTTGTATGGAGTGTAGCCATGTATGGAAGTGAAACATGGACGATAAATAGTTTGGACAAGAAGGGAATAGAAGCATTCGAAATGTGGTGCTACAGAAGAATGCTGAAGATAAGGTGGGAAGATCACGTAACTAATGAGGAGGTATTGAATAGGATTGGGGAGAAGAGAAGTTTGTGGCACAACTTGACTAGAAGAAGGGATCGGTTGGTAGGACATGTTTTGAGGCATCAAGGGATCACAAATTTAGCATTGGAGGGCAGCGTGGAGGGTAAAAATCGTAGAGGGAGACCAAGAGATGAATACACTAAGCAGATTCAGAAGGATGTAGGTTGCAGTAAGTACTGGGAGATGAAGAAGCTTTCACAGGATAGAGTAGCATGGAGAGCTGCATCAAACCAGTCTCAGGACTGAAGACCACAACAACAACAACATCCACTAATGACGGCGTAGTTACAAATTGTTCGGGGTAGGCCACATAAAACTAGCCTGGAAAATATTTACAATAAGACTGCCGTGGGACTGATTCTTGTTAATGAACATCACAGAATAATCTCGAATTCGCCAGCTTAGACGTCGATGCAGCACTGAGCTCGGTTGCCTCGAATTGTGAGACAAGCGTAGGAGCTTCGCTCGAGGGCTAGCAGCAATACGGATTCCATTCTTCTGCTGCAGTCCTTAAAGTGTGTGAGGACTATTTTGAGAACACCTGAAGCCTCAATTCGACCCAGAGGTAAAAGTCATAGAGCGGGCGATCGAGGTGGCCAGGAAAAAGCAACGCCTATGCTGATACTTCTCTCCTCACCGAACACTTCACGCACGAGTGACAAGCCTGTCAGGGCGGTGTGTGCTGTTGGTGTATCGTGTATAAAATATAGATACACTCGTTCATCTTCTGTGAATTGGTCTACAGCGTCGCTGTGCTTTGCAGCGTTTCACTCACATTGCTGTGAATTGCTTCTATCACTCCGCCTCCTTGAAGTTACTGCATGCAGTTCTCAGCCGGAAAAAGCTATATAAAAAACACCTATACACATCATAACTCCAGGTCGCACTAAAATGTTTTAAAATATGGAAATTTGTGGTAAGGTCTTATGGGACCAAACTGCTGAGGTCATCGGTCCCCTAAGCTTACGCACTACTTAATGTAACTTAAACTAACTTACGCTAAGGGCAACACACACACCCATATCCGAGGGAGGACTCCAACCTCCGATGAGGGGAGCCACGAGGACCGAGACAAGGCGCCCCAGACCGCGCGGCTACCCCGCGCGGCAAAACTGTTTTATCTGTGGAAGGAAAAGTTAAACGAAAGTATTTATGTGGTTCATATTTCACTCTGTTACAATAGGATTGCAGACACCTGTCAGGCCTTACTCTAAGCTGTAGAAAGTCTGAAAAGTTCACACGAACACTTCATTTTAACCGTAGCCAGTTTATTGTAATTATGAACTGTGCTTCACAGAAAGTTTACAAACGGATTGTTTCTTTTACAACTGATCACACAAATGTTGCTGGTATCAGTCTCACGAAACAAATTGTTCAAGTTCGCGAGTTAACAACACGCCATGCGGTATGCAGATATTTTAAACGTCAGCAGAAGTTCTGCATTTCACCCTGTGCATTAACTCGAATTCTCTTCCACACATTAAGGCACTTCTCAAACATTTTACTACCGAAATATCACAATATTAATAATTTTGAACGTAGCATGTATCAATAGTTCTGATCGCGATGACATCCACACCCCGCCTCTACTCTCTCTACACAAAAGAAGTTTCTAGTTCCCCAAAAAACGGGAAAATATGGCAATTTCTGATTGGCAGAGAAACGTCACAGCCAGTCGGAGAGTAGCAGCAAACCCTCTCAAAACAAATCAAAGTTTGTCACTGAATGAGAACAGCAAATTAACATTAATAAATTATATAATCCAACAAATATGACATTAATTCCCTCTTAACAACATTACTTTACCTAAATCATAATCTCATTACCCCAGTACCTTAAGATGACGTAATAGATTATAACAGATTACCCGGTACAAATGGCTAACAGACACGTCATTCTCGAAAACTCCTCGCGTGACTAGTTAGTTCACAGTATAGCATAAAAACCTTACATAAAATAATAATTCACATTCACACCTTCATTCACTCTCATAACACAATAATAGTGGTAACTAATAAAAAGTTAGAAATTTAAACAACTGACAGCCCTTTTACTGCAGCTCAAATAGCGTCCGTTAGCTAGTGACCTCTATCATGTAGCGTAGAAACTCCATACAATCGAGCCATTTGACGCCGCCTGTCTTGAGCGTGCCTCAAACTGTACGTCTGGTCACTGCTGTGATGAGATGTCCCACTGAACAGGCATCATGCCAGGAGCTACGCTTCAACCGGTTAGCGCTAATAACTTGGCGAAAGAATGGTGTTGCGGTGCGAATAGTAGAGACCGCGCACCAAACGCTAATCTTGAGATTACGCGACGGGATTTTCTGATGCATTATCTCGTATATTCTGGCTGTTGACATACTCTCAAAGGCTGAAGAAATGAAAAATAGTCAGGCTCCAAAAGTCCTCATTCCGGTTCACCGGCAGCAATGATCACGCAGAGGTTTCCTGCGTTTTCTATGATGAGTCGTCCTGTTTAATAACAAGTGTCATCTACACACCAGTCTAAAAAATATTTTCAGGGACACTTTTTTTCCCGCACCGTAGAATAAAAACGATCTCTAAAGCGGAAGGGCTAGCGCGTTAATACGACGTAACACGTCCGGGACAGCCTTTTACTTATCTTGCATTTATCGCGAATCTCTCGTCCAGCGCAATCTCCCAATTGTCTGGAAAAGGCGCTGGTGATTGCGTTATATAAAAAGGGTAATATAATTCAGCCTCAAAATTGATCTCTACTATCAATAACATCGATTTGCAGCGGAGTCCTTGAACATATTCCCAGTTCGAATACAATAAATTTTCTTGGGACGGAGAAGCTGAAATTCACAGATCAGCACGGTTTTAGAAAGCATCGCTAGGGCGAAACTCAGCTTGTCCCTTTTTTAAATGATATGCTGCGAACTATGGATGAAGGGTAACAGGGAGGTTCCATATTTGTAGATATTAGGAAAGCATTTAATACCTTACTCCACTGCAGACTGTTAACGAAGGTACGAGCATATGTAACAGGCTCACAGATATGTGGTTGGCTCTAAGATATCTTAAGTAATAGAACCCAGTATGTTGTCCTCGATGGCGCGTGCTCATCAGAGACAAGAGTATACCAGGTGCAGAAGTATGAAACCGGAATTTCCCCATAGACGGTGCTACCCGTCAGTGTAGGACCCGTGAGACCGCGTCTGCGGCGCCATCTGCTTCCTGAGACGGCTGACGACGAATGTCAACACACAGTAACCCAAGTTCCATTCATCGGTACCTGTTCCAAACCCCTAAACATGTCGACTTTTTGCCTACAAACTACGATTGTGGTTTTCGTTTATCATTTGAAGAAAATTGCAACGGAATCGCATCAAATGCTTGTCGAAGTTTTCGGCGAACACGCTCTTGGGAAAACACAGTGTTGTCAGTGGTTAAAAAAACTTAAAAGTGATGATTTTGACATGAGAAACGACGAGCGCAGGAAACCACCGAAGAAGTCCGAAGACGACGAATTTCAGACCGTATTGGATGAAGATAATACTAAAATTCAACAGGAACTCGCGGATCAGTTGAATGTGACGCAGAAAGCCGTTTCTCTTCGGTTGGAAGCTATGGGAAAGGTGCAGAAAGTGGAAAAATGGGTTCTGCTTGAACTGAATGAAAGACAGTAAACAAATCGAAAGGCCACTTGTGAAATGCTGCTCGCCAAATATGAAAGAAAGTCGTTTCTCCATCGAACAGTGACAGGTGATGAAAAATGGATATATTTCGAGAATCCTAAGCGTCGTAAATCATGGGTGAATCCAGGCAATCCATCGACATCCGCTGCAAGGACAAATTGCTTTGGAAAGAAGACAATGTTCTGTGTTTGGTGGAGTCAGAAGGATGTCATCTATTATGAGCTGCTAAAACCTGGTGAAACCCTTAATACAGGTCGCTACCAACAGCAGATGATCGATTTAAATCGAACTATACGTGACAAATTACCGGAATATGGAAAAGGGCAAAATATAGTCATATTGCTCCATGATAACGCACCATCAGACAGATCAAAACGGGTCAGGGAAACAATCTAGGCGTTCAGTTTGGAAATACTAGAGCATGCGCCTTTTTCTCCAGACTTGGCCTGATCCGATTATTATCTATTTGCGTCACTTGGAGGAACTCTGCTGAGCAATGCTTCAGTTCGTATGAAAATGTACGAAAATGGCTCACTGACTAATTCGCTTCAAAAGAATAACTGTTTTTTGGCGTGGCGTTCATAGCCTGCCAGAGAGGTGGGAGTAATGTATTAATAGCAATGGAGATTATTTTGAATAAAATACTAATTATCAGTTTCAGCCAACAGACGTCTAATTATTGCAACCAAATTCCTGTTTCATACGTCTACACCTGGTAGTCAGGAGTGGTCCCGGGAAGAACTGCCATCAGTTTTCACTTTCCGCAAACAACCGACAATCAGTGTGGCTCGTTTCATAGCTAGCAGTACCTTTTACAGCTAACTGTGTAAGTAGGCTGTTTATGTTTTCTCTATGTAAGTAGGCTGTTTATGTTTTCTCTATGTAAGTAGGCTGTTTAGGTTTTTTTATGGTAACGCCACCTCTGTATGAAAATCACTGGCTGTGCTGTGTGCAGTCTGTGGCTGCTTTGCATTGTTGTAATACTCGCCATTGTAGTGTTAGGCAGCTGGCTGTGAACAGCGCGTAGCGTTGCGCAGTTGGAGGTGAGCCGCCAGCAGTGGTGGATGTGGGGAGAGAGATGGCGGAGATTTGTAATTTGTCATGAACTGCTATATTTATATATGATGATATCAAGGTAAATACATTGTTTGTTCTCTATTAATATCTTTCATTTGCTAACTATCCCTATCAGTAGTTAGTGCCTTCAGTAGTTTGAATCTTTCATTTAGCTGGCAGTAGTGGCGCTCCTGTATTGCAGTAGCTTGAGCAGCGAAGATTTTTGTGAGGTAAGTGATTTGTGAAAGGTATAGTTTAATGTTAGTCAGGGCCATTCTTTTGTAGGGATTTTTGAAAGTCAGATTGCGTTGCGCTAAAAAAAAAAAATATTGTGTATCAGTTTAAGGACAGTTGTGTATAATTGTTCAAAGGGGACGTTTCATATGGCTATGTAAGTAGGCTGTTTATGTTTTCTCTATGTAAGTAGGCTGTTTATGTTTTCTCTATGTAAGTAGGCTGTTTAGGTTTTTTTATGGTAACGCCATCTCTGTATGAAAATCACTGGCTGTGCTGTGTGCAGTCTGTGGCTGCTTTGCATTGTTGTAATACTCGCCATTGTAGTGTTAGGCAGCTGGCTGTGAACAGCGCGTAGCGTTGCGCAGTTGGAGGTGAGCCGCCAGCAGTGGTGGATGTGGGGGGAGAGAGATGGCGGAGATTTGTAATTTGTCATGAACTGCTATATTTATATATGATGATATCAAGGTAAATACATTGTTTGTTCTCTATTGATATCTTTCATTTGCTAACTATCCCTATCAGTAGTTAGTGCCTTCAGTAGTTTGAATCTTTCATTTAGCTGGCAGTAGTGGCGCTCCTGTAGTGCAGTAGCTTGAGCAGCGAAGATTTTTGTGAGGTAAGTGATTTGTGAAAGGTATAGTTTAATGTTAGTCAGGGCCATTCTTTTGTAGGGATTTTTGAAAGTCAGATTGCGTTGCGCTAAAAAAAAAATAATATTGTGTATCAGTTTAAGGACAGTCGTGTATAATTGTTCAAAGGGGACGTTTCAACTGAAATATGTTTCCCTTAAGGGGTGTAGCAACTACATGACATTCGCGGTAAACGGGGAAACAGATGCCTGAATGGGGCACTCGCAGCAGACAGCTGTGACTGGCAGTACCGCTTTGTCAGATCACGTGATACTGGGGTTGCGCTAGGAACAACAGTTGGGGGTAGAATACTTTCCCGTAACAAATAACAATGCGATGTACCGTGACTTGCTATGTTTTAGCACACTCTGAAAGTACCCGTCTGAAACTGTACATGCAAGGTGGACGTTAAAGAATGACTGTGAAGTCGGAAGCAGCAGTTGTTGAAGCTTTTCTGTTTCGTTCCATTTTCAGTTCGGCCTAAGTCCAGTGCGTTGAATGAGTTCTAATCAGATGCGCACCCTCACAACTTGGAAGGCAGGAGAGACGTACTGGCGGAAATAAGCTGTGAGGTGGATCGTGGGAGTCGTATTCGAATACCGAGACGAAAGGCAAAGTCACCGTGTTCGGAGTCCCGGTCCGGCACAGAGATTTTATCTCCCAAGAACATTCGGAGGTACAACAGTTCTCACAGAGTTGGTGGAAGTACACGGAACAATGCACCTTGTTGTGGCACATTGTTTAGATGTCACAAAAGCCTCCAGTACAGTCACAAATGTCTGAATAATGAAGAACGATGTTTGAGTCCATCTCTTTGTGAACAACGCGAATCTCAAGGGGACCTGGAAGTTCCGGTACTCAAAGACCTGGTTATTGCCATCGAGGCGATAACGGAAAAAGTGGAAGTCAATCACAGATCAGTTTTCAAGAACTTAGCGAACTTTATAGCATAACAAGTAGAACCTCACGTCAGTCTCCTTGACTCATTAACGGAGCCCGCCAAATCGAGGCAAATCACCATGAACAAGTGCTGATTGCATCACTGCGACCTGACGATAAGACAACAAAACTGTGATAGAGGCGAAGACCCAACCCCAGTCGGACAAGATGATGGTGAGTAGTTTCTGGAATAGCCATGGTATGATGCTAACAGGTTATGCTCGTAACGGAAAATCGTCATAGGAGAATACTACCAAAATCTCCTGATGAGGATATAGGAGGCTGAAGCATAGCACGAAGCTGTCAAGGCGGATGATTTTTTTTCTCCATGGCATTGCCCATTCTCGTGCTGCAAAGGTCATAGTGGCACGTGTTGCGTTTTCTGTCCATCAAATTTTATCTTCCCCCCCGCCCTCTCCACTCCCTCCTCCCCATTGCCGCCTCCGTTCACCTACTACCGCCTCCACCTCTCTCTCCGCCGTACTCTCCTTACGTACCGACTTCTTCCACTTGCCTCGATAAGGAAACCATTGTGTTACAGGCGTATAAAGAACTACGAAGTGACTTTCTTATAAACATATGAAATAAATATCCTATATGTGCCCACCGTCATTGTGAATGTTTTGTGAATAAAACCGTCTAGGTCGCTTCATTTTTTTATTTATTCCGCCGTTTCTGCTGCTGTCATTACGAGATATCAACAACTAACCAGGGAAGGCTACGACGTTGGGATCACGGATTCACTTCAATCTTTGTACATCTTTAGAAGGCCATCAAGGCAACACAAAATGCGTAAGTAGTGAGGTGCGTTGCTCTGGCAATTCCAAGAAAATCGCGAGAGAAGTTTTACGCGTCTGTTATGTAACTGATGTATCCGTGCGCTGGTGCCGGATGGCAGGGTTTCTGGTGGTCAACCGATTAGCAATCGAGTTTCCGAACGTGTATGAGGCGACGGCGCGACTCTCGCCCAAACCTTCATTTTTGTAGTACAAGTGTAAATTCTGTGATACTGAAAAAAATTGCACTTACACTATTCGTTCTTGCTACATTAGCAACGTCTCACCGCTACGCAGGTAAACTGCCAAATTGTCTGTAGCTCGAGATGCAAAGCAGTTCCGGGTACCTTGCTTGACTGCGTGTAAAGGACTTTGCAAATCACTACAGGCAAACATTTTCAAGAAAACTCTTTCATTTCTTCATTTACTTATCGGTAGTTATAAATATGTTTGTTCTGATAATTAAATATAATTAAAAATAGTAAGTAGTAAAATAACAACATTAAAAGTTCACGCAAATACGCGTGGCTTTTTTAAAAATTGTATTACCTCTCAAATGTCATGTAAATTAAATAATATGACCAGTGTTGAAAAAAATGTAGATTAAATATTAAGTTTGAGAGGGAGTCGAACCGTCGCCTCATATGCGTTCGTCTTACGTAGCTTGAACGCTAACCATTTTTTGTTTTTTAATCTCAGATTGTCCGTTATTGTTCGTTGCATTTGTTCGGGGGCCGACGTCCCATGGCAACCGTTCAAGTTTCTTCGTCGACCCTTCACTCAGTTTTTTATTACAGAGGTCACGTAATCCTCTCACCAAACATGCTGAGATACCAAGCCAGCTATTTTTATATAATAATAATAGTAATAACAGAATAGCAAATTATCACTGAAGTGCAGACGACGAGCCTTCTGCCAGTCTACAAGTGAATACCTGCTGGGAGGTACATAAGGATGGGCAACAATATTACGACAGCGACGCACTGTTCCATCCACCTGACTGCCATGAACTCAACGTCGAGCACCTACGCACAGATACACTTTTTTCTTTGGTCATCAGTCTACTGACTGGTTTGATGCGGCCCGCCACGAATTCCTTTCCTGTGCTAACCTCTTCATCTCAGAGTAGCACTTGAAACCTACGTCCTCAATTATTTGCTTGACGTATTCCAATCTCTGTCTTCCTCTACAGTTTTTGCCCTCTACCGCTCCCTCTAGTACCATGGAAGTCATTCCCTCATGTCTTAGCAGATGTCCTATCATCCTGTCCCGTCTCCTAATCAGTGTTTTCCATATATTCCTTTCCTCTCCGATTCTGCGTAGAACCTCCTCATTCCTAATCTTATCAGTCCACCTAATTTTCAACATTCGTCTGTAGCACCACATCTCAAATGCTTCGATTCTCTTCTGTTCCGGTTTTCCCACAGTCCATGTTTCACTACCATACAATGCTGTACTCCAGACGTACATCCTCAGAAATTTCTTCCTCAAATTAAGGCCGGTATTTGATATTAGTAGACTTCTCTTGGCCAGAAATGCCTTTTTTGCCATAGCGAGTCTCAGATACACTATGGAATATAAAAGTATCCGGACACCCCCAAAAACATGCATACGTTTTTATTATTAGGTGCATTGTGCTGCCTTCTGCTGTCAGTTACTCCATATCAGCGACCTCAATAGCCATTAGACATTGTGAGAGGGCAGAATGGGGCGCTCCGCGTAACTCACGGACTTCGAACGTGGTCATGTGATTGGGTGTCACTTGTGTCATACGTCCTAAACAATCCTAGGTCCACTGTTTCCGATGTGATAGTGAAGTGGAAACGTGAAGGGACACGTGCAGCACAAAAGCGTACAGACCGACCTCATCTGTTGACTGACAAAGACCGATGACAGTTGAAAAGGGTCGCAATGTGTAATAGGCAGACATCTATCCAGACCATCACATAGAAACTCCAAACTGTATCATGATCCACTGCAAGTACTATGACACTTAAGCGGAAGGTGAGAAAACTTGAATTTCATGGCCGAGCGCCTGCTCATAAGCCACACATGACGACGGTAAATGCCAAACGACGCCTCGTTTGGTGTAAGAAGCGTAAACACTTGACATTGAACAGTGGAGAAACGTTTTATGGAGTGACGAATCACGGTACACAATATGGCGATCCGATGACAGGATGTAGATATGGCGAATGCCCGGTGAACGTTGTCTGCCTGTGTGTGTAGTGGCAACAGTAAAATTCGCAGGCGGTGGTGTTATGGTGTGGTCGTGTTTTTCATGGAGTTGGCTTGCACACCTTGTTGTTTTGCGTGGTACTGACACAGCACAGGCCTACATGGATGTTTTAAGCACCTTCTTGCTTCCCACTGTTGAAGAACAATTCGGGGATGGCGATTGCATCTTTCAACACGATCGAGCACCTGTTTATAATGAAAGACCTGTGGCGGAGTGGTTACACGACAATAACATACCTTTAATGGACTGGCCGGCACAGAAACCTGACCTGAATCCTATAGAACACCTTTGAGATGTTTTGGAACGTCGAACTCGTGCCAGCCTCACCGACCGACATCGATTCCTCTCCTCAGTGCAGCACTCCGTGAAGAATGGATTGCCATTTCCCAAGAAACCATCCAAAACCTGATTGAACATATGCTGCAAGATGGAAGCTGTCATCAGGGTTAAGGGTGGGTTGAAACCATACTGAATTCCAGTATTACCGATGGAGGGCGCCACGTACTTGCAAGTCATTTTCAGCGAGGTGTTCGGATACTTTTGATCACATAGTGTACGTCAGTTACATAAGGGACGCGTAAAACTTCTCTTGTGATGATCTTGGAATTTCCAGAGTAGTACACCTTAGCCGGCCGCTGTAACGGAGCGGTTCTAGGCGCTTCAGTCCGGAAATGCGCTGCTGCTACGGTCGCAGGTTCGAATCCTGCCTCGGGCATGTATGTGTGTGATGTCCTTAGGTTACTTAAGTTTAAGTAGTTCTAAGTCTAGGGGACTGATGACCTCACATATGAAGTCCCATAGTGCTTAGAGCCATTTTAATTTGAGTAGTGCACCTTACTACTTGCGCATTATGTTGTTTTGATGGCCTGTTGAAGGTGTGGAATGTTTGAAGTAAATCTGTGACCCCATCGTCGTGGCCTCCCCTTGTAAAATTAAAGAAATGTGAAGGACGACAGATGTTTGTTTACAACAAAAAATCAGAAAAGATGAAAAATCAAAAGAAAAAATTCTTTTAAAGATTACGTACACTAAAAAGCTTAGGATTTATAAAACCACTTGCATTATCACTATTAAAAACCTATGCCTTGCAGTGACGTCAAGTAAGAACTTGCCTCAAGAAATTACGAGTACAAGCAAGTAAGTTGCAGCCGCCAGGTGGCGCTGGTATAGGGGTCGTTGCCTAGAATTTTATTTTATTGTTCTTGACATCAAACTTATAAAAAGATATACCGTCTCTAACATACAAACATTCAAAGTAAATTTATAGAACAAGATTTAAATGACTATATTTGTACCGATTTGAGCCCGCTACGTGATGTACATCATACAAGGACATTATTATAATACGTTAGGAGACCAAATGTGCTCTTGTGTTTTTATATTCATTAATACTATAGGCCTATGGTAATACAACCAAATACAGCAGCTTCTTTGGTCTCGTACGCAGCTCGTGGTCTAGTTGTTAGCGTTTCTGCCCCTGGATCATGGGGTCTACATCTACATCTACATATACAGGGTGAGTCACCTAACATTACCGCTGGATGTATTTCGTAAACCACATCAAATACTTACGAATCGATTCCACAGACCGAACGTGGGGAAAGGGGCTAGTGTAATTGGTTAATACAAACCATAAAAAAGTGCACGGAAGTATGTTTTTTAACACAAACCTACGTTTTTTTAAATGGAATCCCGTTAGTTTTGTTAGCACATCTGAACATATAAACAAATACGTAATCAGTGCCGTTTGTTGCATTGTAAAATGTTAATTACATCCGGAGGTATTTTAACCTAAAGTTGACGCTTGAGTACCACTCCTCCGCTGTTCGATCGTGTGTATCGGAGAGCACCGAATTACGTAGGGTTCCAAAGGGAACGGTGATGGACCTTAGGTACAGAAGAGACTGGAACAGCACATTACGTCCACATGCTAACACCTTTTTATTGGTCTTTTTCACTGACGCACGTGTAGATTACCATGAGGGGTGAGGTACACGTTCGACGGGCGTTTCATAGGACGTGGAGGACGCATAAATTGGCCAGCCCGTTCTCCTGATCTTACACCTCTGGACTTCTTTCTGTGGGGTACGTTAAAGGAGAATGTGTACCGTGATGTGCCTACAACCCCAGAGGATATGACACAACGTATTGTGGCAGCCTGCGGCGACATTACACCAGATGTACTGCGGCGTGTACGACATTCATTACGCCAGAGATTGCAATTGTGTGCAGCAAATGATGGCCACTACATTGAACATCTATTGGCCTGACATGTCGGGACACACTCTATTCCACTCCGTAATTGAAAATGGAAACCATGTGTGTACGTGTACCTCACCCCTCATGGTAATCTACACGTGCGTCAGTGAAAAAGACCAAGAAAAAGGTGTTAGCATGTGGACGTAATGTGCTGTTCCAGTCTCTTCTGTACCTAAGGTCCATCACCGTTCCCTTTGGAACCCTACGTAATTCGGTGCTCTCCGATGCACACGATCGAACAGCGGAGGAGTGGTACTCAAGCGTCAACTTTAGGTTAAAATATCTCCGGATGTAATTAACATTTTACAATGCAACAAACGGCACTGATTACGTATTTGTTTATATGTTCAGATGTACTAACAAAACTAACGTGGTTCTATTTAAAAAAACGTAGGTTTGTGTTAAAAAACATACTTCCGTGCATTTTCTTATGGTTTGTATTAGCCAATTACACTAGCCCCTCTCCTCACGTTCGGTCTGTGGAATTAATTCGTCAGTATTTGATGTGGTTTACGAAATATATCCAGCGGTAACGTTAGGTGACTCACCCTGTATATTCTGCTAGCCACCAAGCGGTTTGTGGAGGAGGGCACAATTCGCGCCTCAATCATATTTTCCCCCCTCTGTTCCATTCGCGGTTCGCGCGAGGGAAAAACGAATGTTTGAACGCCTCAGTACGAGCTCTTATTACCCTTATCTTTGAATGATGATCATTACGCGATCTGAAAGTTGGTGGTAATAATATATGATCTACATCCTCGGTGAAGACTGGATTTCGGCATTTAGTGAGCAGCCACTTTAGCGCGTCGTCTATCTGCAAGAGTGTCCCGCTTCAAACTTTCTATGAGATTTGTAACGCTCTCGCGATGACTAAATGTACCAGTCACGAATCTTACCGCTCTTCTTTGGACCTTCTCAATCTCTTGAATCAGACCCAACTGGTAAGGGTCCCATAAGACGAACAATACTCTAAGATTGGACGAACTAACGTATTGTAAGCTATTTCCTTTGTGTCGCTTCAGGATTCTACCAATAAACCGCAATCTAGAGTTCGCCTTACCTGTTACTTGTGTAATCTGATCATTCAATTTGAGATCATTTCGAATAGTCACACCCAGATACTTGACGGATGTTACCGCTTCCAAGGACTGGGCATTTATTTTGTTATTAATGGGGATCTTCGCCTTGTTATACGCAGTAGGTTACACTTACTAATAATGAGAGATAACTGGCAGTCATTACACCAATCATTTGTTATCTGCAAATCCTCATTGATTTGTTCACAACTTTCGTGTGATACTACTTTCCTATAGAGTACAGCATCATCGGCAAACAGTCCAAGGCCGCTGTCAATACCATCAACTAGATCGTTTATGTAAATCGTAAAAAGCAGAGGACGTATTACGCTGCCCTGGGGTGCACTTGAAGTTACTCTTGTTTCTGTTGAAGTTACCCCGTTCAGAACGACATACTGCTCCCTGTCTGTTAGAAAACTTTCTATCCAATCGCATATGTCAGCGGATAGACCGTAATCGCGCACTTTTTGTAGCAAGCGACAGTCCGAAACTAAGTCGAACGCCTTCCGAAAGACGAGAAATATGGCATCAACCTGGGAGCCGGTATCTAGAGCCTGTTGTATATCATGCACAAAGAGGGCCAGCTGTGTGTCGCATGACCGCTGTTTCCTAAAACCGTGCTGGTTTCTGCAGATGAGCTTCTCAGAGTCTAGAAAAGTCATTATGTCTGAACACAAAATATGTTCCATGATTCTACAACAAATCGATGTCAGTAAAATTGGCCGGTAATTATGTGCATCCAATTTTCTACCAATTTTATAGATTGCTATGACCTGGGCCTTCTTCCAGTCCCGTGGAACTTTCCGCCGTTCCAGTGATCTCTGATAGATGACGGATAAGAATGGAGCTATATTTGTAGCATAGTCAACAAAAAATCTTACAGCGATACCGTCTGGGCCAGATGCCTTTCTGGCGTCTAAGGATCTTAACTGTTTTACAATCCTAGATACACTAAACACTATGTCAGCCATCCTTTCGTTTGTTCGATACTTGAAAGGGGGAATGGTGCCGCGTCCGATTCCCGTGAGGGTTGGGGATTTTCTTCGCCCAGCGACTGCGTGTTCGTATGTTTCTCATCATTCCATCATGATTCAGGAGTTGGCGAGAGTGGAAAGCGTACAGATTGTGAATTTGGACGGGAGTTGATAACCACGCCACTGAACGCCCCACCCAACAACATCATCATCATGATTGGTCTCATAAGACAAGTAAATGAGTATAATTGCGTAGTTAATACATTAGATATTCTGATGGTGGCAGTTAGTCAACATGGAGTCCACTTGAAGTTGACAACAAGCATTCATGGAAGCTGCTATAGAATAAAATTTATACTACAGTCGCATGGTGTAAAGTATTAAAGACGTTTGGCATTAACATGACGTTGGACTTACAAAAAAATGGTTCAAATGGCTCTGACCACTATGGGACTTAACCTCTAAGGTCATCAGTCCCCTAGAACTTAGAACTACTTAAACCTAACTAGCCTAAGGACATCACACACATCCATGTCCGAGGCAGGATTCGAACCTGCGACCGTAGCGGTCGCGCGGTTCCGGACTGTAGCGCCTAGAACCGCTCGGCCACTCTGGCCGGCTTTGGACTTACAAACGTAGTACTTGCTGTAGTAGTTACACGTCCCCGATAAATAAAAAAGTTTTCGACGTTCTACGTATCCTGAACATTCGAAGTGTGGAACTCTTCATTGACGATTCTCACCAAATCATTCACCGTTCCGAGAATGCGTTACACTAAAGGCAGGATATGTGGAGAGTCAGTGATACCAGCAATATGTCCCACGGTTGAAACTGGATTTTTTTTTCGAGTCTATGATTAAGATTCGATCACTACCCTCTCGTAATAATAATAAATAGGCCGAAACAAAGAGCTACAGTGAGTGGGTTTTTCTTAGCCGCGCCTTTTCACCGCTTTCATATCCTCGTTCCGTTCATCAGTAATGGAAAGTCACGGCTGTGAATGAGAACGCGGGGCGATGAAGCGCGCCGAATGGTACCAGAGGCACAGAAAAGCTCTCCGCTGCGAATGCGAGGAGGAGGGAGAGCGGCAGCAGCAGCAGCAGCAGCATAAGGTGGACGAGCCGGAAGCCAGTGCCTGCGCCGCCGCGGCTGTTATTGCAGACGGGGGCCGCCGCCGTAGCCGTGAAAAGCCTTTTCCTTTTAGATCGGCTCAGCGCGCGCCCGCCGCCTCTTTGCGGGTCCGCTACGCCCCCACCCCCACCCTCCCCCCTCCCAGAACGAGCACTCGCGGCCGCTGGCTGGCTCCGAAATGAATGCCGGGTCGCGTCTCCGCGACCGACGTGAAGAGCGCAATCTGCGAGGCGTTCTTATTTCCGTTAATCTCGTGCAGTGGCCACTCTGAATGCGGGCGCATCTCTGGCAGTCTTCTCCTTCCTCGCCAGCAGCTTCGCTGAGAAATATATTTCAATAAGAGCCGTTTCATTCATTTCCTGACGTTTCTTCTTATTATATTTTAAGAAATAAAAGCACTCGTCCTATGAATTACAGAGTCTACGAGGCACTGGAATAATTTATATATTTTTAGACGCAGATATAGCCTTTGCAGTTCTATTTCTTTTTCATACTTGACCGTACATAACATAATCTGCCTCAACTTCTTAAGTAATAGAACCCAGTACGTTGTCCTCAATGGTGAGTGTTTATCGGAGGTGAGGGTATCGTCTGGAGTGCCCCAGGGAAGTGTGGTAGGTTCGCTGTTGTTTTCTATCTACATAAATGATCTTTTAGATAGAGTAGATAGCAATATGCGGCTGTTTGCTGATGATGCTGTGGTGTACGGGAAGGTGTCGTTGTTGAGTGACTCTAGGAGGATACAAGACGACTTGGACAGGATTTGTGATTGGTGTAAAGAATAGCAGCTAACTCTAAATATAGATAAAAGTAAATTAATGCAGATGAATAGGAAAAAGAATCCTGTAATGTTTGAATACTCCATTAGTAGTGTAGCGCTTGACACAGTCAGGTCGATTAAATATTTGGGCGTAACAATACAGAGCGATATGAAGTGGAACAAGCATGTAATGGCAGTTGTGGGGAAGGCGGATAGTCGTCTTCGGTTCATTGGTAGAATTTTGGGAAGATGTGGTTCATCTGTAAAGGAGACCGCTTATAAAACACTAACACGACCTATTCTTGAGTACTGCTCGAGCGTTTGGGATCACTATCAGGTAGGATTGATGGAGGACATAGAAGCAATTCAGAGGCCGACTGCTAGATTTGTTACTGGTAGGTTTGATCATCACACAAGTGTTACGGAAAAACTTCAGGAACACGGGTACGAGTCTCTAGAGGAAAGGAGGCGCTCTTTTCTTGAATCGCTACTGAAGAAATTTAGAGAACCAGCATTTGAGGCTGACTGCAGTACAATTTTACTGCCACCAACTTACATTTCGCGGAAAGACCACAAAGATAAGATAAGAGAGATTACGACTCGTTCTGTTTGGGAGTGGAACAGGGAGAGATGATGCTAGTTGTGGTACGAGGTACCCTCCACCACGCACCGTATGGTGAATTGCGGAGTATGTATGTAGATGTAGATGTAGATGTAGAACTACAAGTTACGTTATCTTTTTGTGAAATGGTGTGCTTCATGCTACCTACGCAATCGGTATCTTACAACTGAATACCCACATGATTCAAAGGCTTTAAAAAGCACTGGAGTGGTTGTAGGATGTTGCTTCGTTTATCTCAAGTTTAACTTTTGTGATTCATTTTGTTTAAATCAGTTTCCTTCGCTAGACTGGCTGGATCTGTTTCATCAGTAGCTTTCACTTGAAGTACATTTAGTTCACCTCCATTTTCAATTTCTCCTAAACTGGGCAGAAACACTTAACCAATCATGTCAGTTCTATAGCAACAATATCACTCCTTCTCAATGGAAAAAGTGTAATTAATCATTTGATTTGTGTAGCGTCTGTGTAGTTACAAACTACAATTGGTGTTCGGCTTGCTGGTGCAAAGACAAATACGTTTTGTGGATGTCCAGCACACGAACACGCTACGTACCGATCTCATCTACGAGGCCTGTCCAGAAAGTAAGATCCGATCAGTGGCGAAATGGAAACCATTGGTAAAATACGGTAAAGCTTGGCACAGATGTGTTGGGCATTGTCTATAGTATGCTTATCGATCGTGTCGCGTCGCTCTTTTCAGTTCTGAGTGAACAGTGAGCACGTAAAGATGCGTAGGGAATAGCGTCTCCCGCCAAGTGTGAGGGCCTGGTTAGAGATTTCGCCTGTGTCATGCAGCCCACATAACACAACTGTCGAGCAGTTCCTTCTTCACGCCAATTCTCGGCCGCACACTGCAGGGGCAATGAAGACGCTCCTGCAGCGTTTCCGATGAGAAGTGTTTGATCACCCACAGTACACTCCGTAATTGGCTCCCCTGCGTCTCATCTCTGCTCAGAAGAACCGCTGGCTATGAAGGCAAAATTTTTCCACAGGAAACGAGCTGCAGACCGGTGTAGATAACTGGCCAAAAGCACAGGCGGCTGCTTTCTATGACGAGGATATTGGAAAGATGATACAACACTACAACAACACTAGAAGTTGGAGCGGCGACTATGTAGAGATGTAGGTGTTGCAAGTAAAACGTTTCTAGTTTTCACTGTGGTTTCCGTTTCGTGACCGATCGTAACTTACTTTCTGGACAATCCTCGTATATCTACGTGGTTACTCTGCTATTCACAATTAAGTGTCTGGCAGAGTGTTCAATGAACCACCTTCAAGCTGTCTCTCTACCGCTCTAATCGCGAACGGAGCGCTGGAAAAACGAGCACTTAAATTCTCCTGTGCTACCCCTGATTTCTTTTATTTCGTGGTGATGATCATTTCTCCCTATGTAGGGGGGTGCCAACAAAATGTTTTCGCAATCAGAGGAGAAAATTGGTGATTGAAATTTCGTGAGAAGATCCCGTCACAACGAAAATCGCCTTTGTTTTAATGATTGCCACTCCAGTTCACGTATCATGTCTGTCGCACTGTCTCCCCTATTTCGCGATAGAAGAAAACAAGCCGCCATTCTTTGAACTCTTTCGATGTCACCCGTCAGGCCCACCTGATGCGGATCCCACACCGCACAGCAACACTCCAGAATAGGGCGGATAAGCGTGGTGTAAGCAGTCTCTTTAGTACACCTGTAGCACATTCTAAGTGATCTGCCAATGAATCGCAGTCTTTGGTTGGCTCTTCCCACAACATTATCTATGTGATCGTTCCAATTTACGTCATTTGTAATTGTTATCCCTAAGTATGTACGTGGATTTACAGCCTTAAGATTTGTGTGACTTATCGCGTGGTCTAAATTTAGCGGATTTCTTTTAATACTCACTTCGTTTTGTTTACGGTCAATAGCCACTTTCCGCACCATACAGATATCTTATCTAAATCATTCTGCAATTTGTTTTGATCATCTGACGACTTTAGAAGATGTTAAATGACACCACAATCTGCAAACAATCTAATAGGGCTACTCAGATTGTCTCCTATGTCGTTAATATAGATAAGTAACAATAGAGGGCCTATAACACTTCCTTGCGGAACGCCGGATATTGCTTCTGTTTTACTCGATGACTTTCCGTATGTTACTACGAACTGTGATCTTTCTGACAGGAAATCACGAATCCAGTCGCACAACTGAGGCGATATTCCATACGCCCCTAGCTTGATTAGAAGACCCTTGTGAGAAACGGTGTCGAAAGCCTTCTGGAAATCTAAAAATATGGAATCAATTTGACATCCCCTGTCGATAGCACTCATTACTTTCTCTGTGCGAGAAACACAAGTCTTATAAATTCACTGCACAGCACTGGAATTTTTGTCTTTATGCCTCACTGATAGTCGTCCTGTGCGCTAATCTTATGAGAAAGTAGAGTCTTATAAGAGAGAATGATAAGTTAGTTTATATAAAAGAATTTCGTGAGATGAATACCAACTTGTCTTTTCTTTTCCACTTACCATTTCCGTCTGAATGATGTTCAGAAGTGTTTCTGCGGGAGTATGCCGGAATCATAGGGAGAATTAGGGAATTCTCCTAGTTTACTACTGTATCGATGGACGCAAAATTGTCTTTTGTTCCCCATGATCTCATGTTCTGTATTCGCTGAATTTCTCGTTGGTATTTCACCCTTTTCAGATAATTCTTCACTCACACAACCGGTCTTTATTCAAGTAATTCTACCTAAAACCGTGTAAGTGAATACACTTTATCGATGTATGTTTCCCGTACCTTTACAATGCTTCACAACTGATCAACAAGACGATATTGCAGAAGTAGGGATGCATGAATAAGTGTCGATTCGCTGTTGTGTTCGGGAACATTAGTGAATATCCTAGTACATTCGAAATGATCGTTAGCATTCAAGAATATTTACAGAAGCTCGAGGACATTTTACATGTACATGCATACTCCACAAGCCTCACTGCGGTGTGTGCCAGAGGGTGGTTTGTGTACGAGTGTCACTTCCCTCTTTTCCAGTTCCTGTCGGGAAATGTTCGTGCGAAAAACGATTGGTGGTACGCCTCAGTCTGAACTCAGATATCTCTAATTTTACCTTCATGGTTCCTTCGTGTGACGCAATACAGGGACGTAGGCTCTCGATACTTTCACAGTAAACCACATCGTGATACAGAATGGCCTCTCGTGCAACGACTGCCGCCGGAAATGGGTGATTATTTCAGTGACGCTTTCGTGCTTGCTGAGAGAACCTCCAACGAAACGTGCTGCTCGTCTTTGGACTTTCTCTGATTCGTCTGCCAATCTTATCTGATACGAATCGCATACTGATGAATAATAGTCAAGTATTGGTCCCAGGACGGTTTTGTAAACTTGGCGCTTTGTGGGTGGACTACATTTTCTGAGGATTCTCCCAATGAATCTGTCTTGCATTTACCTTACCTTAGCTGGATTTTCAAGACATATTTATTGTGACACATAACTAGCTCTTTTCTCGCATGAAGTGTCGAGTGCTATTGACTAGGGACTTCAGATCGATTCCGTATTTCTGGATTTCCGGAAGGCCTTTGACACTGTACCACAGAAGCGGCTCGTAGTGAAATTGCGTGCGTATGGAATGTCGTCAGAGTTCTGCGATTCGATTCGTGATTTCCTGTCAGAGAGGTCGCAGTTCGCAATAATTGACGGAAAGTCAACGACTAAAAAAAAAAACGATTTCTGGAGTTCCCCAAGGTAGTGTTATAGGCCGTTTGTTGTTCCTTACCTTCATAAACGGTTTGGGAGACAATCTGAGCAGCCGTATTATGTTGTTTGCACATGAAGCTGTCGTTTATCGACTAATAAAGTCATCAGAAGATCAAAACAAATTGCAAAACGATCTAGGAAAAATATCTACATGGCGCGAAAATTGGAAATTAACTCCAAGTAACGAAAAGTGTGAGGTCATTCACGTGAGTGCTAAAAGGAATCCGTTAAACTTCGTTTAGAAGATGAATCAGTCAAATATAAAGGCGGTAAATTCAACAAAATACCTGAGAATTACAGTTACGAACAACTAAAATTGGAAGGAACACACAGAAAATGTTTTGGGAAGGCCAACCAAAGGCTGTGTTTTATTGACAGGACACTCAGTAAACGTAACAGATCTACTAAGAAGACTGCCTACACTATTCTTGTCTACCCTTTTTTAGAATACTGCCGCTCGGTGTAGCATCCTTACCGAATAGGATTGATGGAGTACATCTAAAAAGTTCAAGCAAGGGCAGCACGATTTGTATTATCGCGAGATGGGAGATAAAGTGCCACTGAAATGATACAGGATTTGGGGTGAACGTCATTAAAACAAAGGCGTTTTTCGTTGTGGTAGAATCTTCTCACGAAACTGCAATCACCAAATTCCTCATCCGAATGCGAAAATAGTGTGTTGACACCGATCGTTTCACCAGTTCAAGAGCATGGGACATAACGGACCATTCAGAGTGAAAACGCTCCTGGCAACAGCAGGAATAAACATTTTCAGATTATAGTCGAATCCTCGCTGCACTGGAAGGAGATCTCTGACAATTCGCATCTCTTCCATAGGGAAAAAAGGGATGCCCTGTACGATCAACATGATAAAATAAGAGAAATCAGAGCTCATATGGGAAGATATATTTATTTTTATTTATCTATTTAAGCTGATCAGGTGATATAGGTGTTGGTTCTTTCCGCTCGCTATACGAAATTGGAATAATAGAGAATTGTAAAGGTGGTTCGATGAACCCATTGTCAGGCACTTAAATGTAATTTGTCGATGTAGATGTGGTCTTTCTGCCTGCAGTTGCTCCGTACATACACAGCTTAGATGTTTTATGAACGTAACTGTTTCCAGCCACTGTTCTCCTATCGTGTAATCACTCGATAACAGGTCCTCCTCTCTCTTTATGCTCAACACGTTACATTTGTTTGCGTTGTTGGTCGTATGGCAGTCCGGCAAAAAGTGTCGATACTCTGCAGGTCCTCTTCCATTTCGCTATAATTTTCTAGCGATGAATTTCAGTCGGCCTCACACCACGCAAGTTGATAAAACGAATCGTTAGACGTTGTTCTTCTAGTGACATCGTCGCCATTGTAAGTATCGAAAACACTCCTCGCTGTCCCCGTTGCAGCTGGGGTTGTGTGTGCGGCACAGTGCTGCCACTGTATCACACGCTTATAGCGAGTGCACACATTTTTTGAAAGAAACCACGTTTCTACCTGTCCCAGTCCTGGGAAAAAATCTGATTTGTTATATGTTGAATGCACCTCGTAGGTGAAAGGGAGCTTAAACTAGACCCTTTCAAGACACGCAAACTGTAAAAGCATGCAATATCGTATAAGTGAAAAAGAAAATTATGATGTGACATACCTTTCAGGTCCTGCCATTTTTATATAGAAGAGATGGAATTTGTCAAAGATCTGCTTTCAGTGCCGCAAGGATTCGACAAGAATCTGAAAATATTTATTCACACTGTTGTCAGGAGCGTTTTCACTCTGAATGGTCCGCTATGTCCCACGTTCTTCAATTGCAGGGATATTACGTTTGTCGCTTGTTTCCAATGTTAACACACAAGTGTCCCGTGGTGCAAATCCTCTACATCTTCTCATGTAAAGCAAGTCTGTTCTTCCAAGCAGGAGCTGACTTTATATATACACTACTGGCCATTAAAATTGCTACACCAAGAAGAAATGCAGATGATAAATGCGTATTCATTGGACAAATATATTATACTGGAACTGACATGTGATTACATTTTCACGCAATTTGGGTGCATAGATCCTGAGAAATCAGTACTCAGAACAACCACCTCTGGCCGTAATAACGGCCTTGATACGCCTGGACATTGAGTCAAACAGAGCTTGGATGGCGTGTACAGGTACAGCTGCCCATGCAGCTTCAGCACGATACGACAGTTCATCAAGAGTAGTGACTGGCGTATTGTGACGAGCCAGTTGCTCGGACACCATTGACCAGACGTTTTCAATTGGTGAGAGATCTGGTGAATGTGCTGGCCAGGCAGCCGTCTAATATTTTCTGTATCCAGAAAGGCCCGTTCAGGACCTGCAACATGCGGTCGTGCATTATCCTACTGAAATGTAGGGTTTCGCAGGGATCGAATGAAGGGTAGAGCCACGGGTCGTAACACATCTGAAATGTAAAGTCCACCGTTCAAAGTGCCGACAATGCGAACGAGAGGTGACCGAGACGTGTAACCAGTGGCCCCCCATACCATCACGCCGGGTGATACGCCAGTATGGCGATGACGAATACACGCTTCCAATGTGCGTTCACCGCGATGTCGCCAAACACAGTTGCGACCATCGTGATGCTGTAAACAGAATCTGGATTCATCCGAAAAAATGACGTTTAGTCATTCGTGCACCCAGCTTCGTCGCTGAGTACACCATCACAGGCGCTCCTGTCTGTGATGCAGCGTCAAGGGTAACCGCAGCCATGGTCTCCGAGCTGATGGTCCCTTCTGCTGCAAACGTAGTCGAACTGTTCGTGCAGATGGTTGTTGTCTTGCAAACGTCCCCATCTATTGAGTGAGGGATTGAGACGTGGCTGCACGATCCGTTACAGCCATGCAGATAAGATGCCTGTCATCTCGACTGCTAGCGATACGAGGCCGTTGGGATCCAGCACGGCGTTCCGTATTACCCCCCTGAACCCACCGACTCCATATTCTGCTAACAGTCTTTGGATCTCGACGAACGCGAACAGCAATGTCGCGATACGATAAACCGCAATCGCGATAGGCTACAATCTTACCTTCATCAAAGTCGTAAGCGTGATGGTACGCGTTTCTCCTCCTTACACGAGGCATCACAACAACGTTTCACCAGGCAGCGCCGGTCAACTGCTGTTCGTGTATGAGAAATCGGTTGGTAACTTTCCTCATGTCAGCACGTTGTAGGTGTCGCCACCGGCGCCAACTTTGTGTGAATGCTCTGAAAACCTAATCATTTGCATATCACAGCATATGCTTCCTGTCTGTTAAATTTGGTGTCTGTAGCACGTCATCTTCGTGGTACAGGAATTTTAATGCCCAGTAGTGTATAATTTCCGATGCGGACTGAAGACCACAACTCTGTTGCTGGGATGCAGGAATGTAGCTTATTATAGGAACGCCCCCTAGAGGGGTAGAGTTTCTTCATTCACTGTCCCAGTAATTTCATAGAAATGCCTTCAACGTCACAGCGAAATCAAATGTCCGGTCTTTGTGGAACTTAAGAACGCACGGAATGGCTTTTAACATTAATAATTTTGACTTCGATGTTCCTTTATTGTACAGTGTTCACCTGCTGTATTATCTCCAATACTTGGGCCTTGTTGTGATGTTTTCCTACCGTGGTGCTGTATTATACGCAAAGATGTTAGCGAATTCAATATTAACACCGTCAGTGGCGCAGTGGTTTTCGAGTCACATTTCAGCATCACTACCATAGTTGTTAACTCTGTCGTCATGACAGGTAGTGCGGGGAATGTGGCGGGGGGGAGGGGGGAGGGGGGTTGGCGGCAGCTTGTACTTTCCCAAGTCAACCGCGATCATGTCGATAAATGCAAAGCCGGTGTCGTTACTACATTCAAATCTGTCGGTATGTAACGCCGAAAATGCATATCCTTCTATTTCCATCTATTGTACTATAGATTTTTCCTTATTTTGTCACCTGAAGATATGACATTTCTGTCTCTTTATGTATTGTAATTGTTTTACTGTTTGTATATATATATTTATGCATTTATGTCGGTTTGTTTTGTGAATATTATTTGTAATTATACGCTGGGTCTGGCCTAGGGAAAACTATGCTATCGAACGAATACATTGATAGGTCGTGTGGAGAACCAAAGTGTTAAGGATCTTTGGTAGTGTTAATTCTGTCGCGTGGAGCGCGGGAACAGGGGTCTGGCTGGGGTAGTGCAGTGGAGCAGGTGTGTTGTGTGACGCTCCCGCGAGTTGCCGCGCTTTCGGGCTTTGGCAGCATGTAATTGCGCTCGACTTGCTATGTTAGCCTCTGACATGGTGTCGCGGACGGGAAGCGTTAGCTGGCACACATCAAGAGCCCGTTTCGCCTGGTGACCGTGTCGAGAAGAAGGCGCGCCAGCATCCAGCTTCTGCAGCAGCGACGGCCGACAATGAGTGACTGTCGCCACCTCCTCGATCGACGGCTTCCAAACCTTCAATCAACCAACAAGAAAGACTGGAAGCACGTAAAGTTTTAGGACTGTATGGCAGGCCCCAGCTTTTGAATTTGTTGCATCACAAAATTTCAGCAACTTAGCATGAACATTTGTTGCTCATTGTCCCCATTGCATTACCAAGCATGGTCCCTTCCCTTTCTGGAATGAACTCGAGTGTCGTTGAAATTCAAACGCCAGCATTAAAATAATATGATTCGATTTCACTGCATTAATTTCAAAGTTCAGTTAAGTATTCATAGCTGGCTACAATATTTAGATCACACAAGCACAAATTAAGAGTGCGAGTTTTGTTTGCATATTTTAGCTAACCTGTGACTGCAGCTCAGCTTGGTACGTACTAAATTTTACTATTGTTAATTGTTCAGAATCATTTAATTCAAGTACAAAGTTAAATCTCTTATTTCCAAATTGCGTAGATTCAAGTAGCTTTTGAAATGATTGTTGAGGTAGTCCAAGACTAGCCGTATTTTACTGAATTTCGATGTGCTTCAGAAAGAAAGCTCACTATTAACTTCAGTCACTAAACTAACTTTCACTTTTCCGGTTTTATTAATTCTTTTGCTAAATTAAGTCAGAGTGTAGCGAAATTTATTACTTCTGACAAACTTTCAGTTTTCACTCTACATGTGTCAACCTTTAGTTGCCACACTTCTAGTGCTAATTATATGTGTAATAACCTTTATTTTTCAGTTACTATAGTAGCTGTCCATAGGACTGGCGACCGTAATTTCCCCCAAATTTCAAATATCTAATTACCGCTAGTTAACTGTTAACGTAACGGCCGCACATTTACTTTCTTTGTTTACTTTACCCCTTTTCAAAATAAATTTCCACAAGTTTCATTTGCATTTTTCCTTTCATTTAGATGTAACCCTTTCCTCCCTCTTTACCGACGGATTAACTTCGGTGACGATTGCTTGTCCCAAATTTCCATTAGGTACACGTGGTTTAATTTTTCACTGTCATTAAGGTCGATAAGTGAGGGGGAGGTTACACGTGGCGACCTGGTGACAGGACAATCTTCAGATTTGAGGTTGTTCTGGACACGAATTTTGTATGGTGCAAATGTCATAACAAAGTATTGGTTACGAACAGATAGTTACGTCAGCGAGTTTAAGTAGTGGGAGGAATCCTAATTAGATTTGAGATTTGTTATTTATATTGAAAATTATGAAAATGAGTGAAGGCAAGAATTACCAAAATTTGGTAGACTTGGATACGGAACAAGCGGTCGAACAGTGGGAAACGCGCACCGCGGTACCCATTGTTCAGGGGCAGGCGGCTAGCATGAAAGACGCGACCGCCGAAACGCTACAAAGAGCAGAAATGGAATTTCAAACTTTAGAAAATGTTTCGGAATCGGAAGTGAAAATCAAATCTGAATCCCTTGATGACGAATACGGGGGACAATTAAAGAGGAAGCGGCTACGGAAGTAAAACCGGTAGTTTCCGGGAATTTAACTGATTTATTGAATGTTTTGATTAACGAAATCAAGAGTCAATCGGCAGATATTAAAGCTCTGTCTGCCAAGCAAGAAGCTCAGTCTGAAAAAATTGAACGGAAGCTAGACAATCAGAACAATGCTATTAATGTTGTTAACGACAATGTGGGAGTTGTTAACACAAAAGTTGATAAAATCAAAGAAGATATTGTTGTAATTAATACCTAAATCGGTAATCTTAAACAGGAAATGATAGGCGTTCAGGCGGAAATTGCGAGCATAAATACTCGTTTTTATTGCGAAATTAACAGATTCGAGAGAAGTGTAGGAGAAGCAGTTGCTCCGATCATCGAGAATAAGGTGACGGAACAAATTCAATTAGTGAAAAAAGAGGATCAACAGAAGGTGGAAACTTTATAGGCTTTAGTGTACGAGGTTGATGCTAAAGTGACGAAGCAGGCTAATACCTGTGAAGAGAAAAAAAGGGAAGTAGAAACGCTTGCGACAACCACTTGAAAAGTAATTACGATAGTTTCGGAATTAGAAAAGAAACTTGACGAAAAACACAGCTATGTGCCAATCTGTGCACATAGTTCGGAATTGTTGACGAAAGAGGAGCGGTTCGACCCCTTGAAAAAAGGCGGTATACACCCGACGGATTTCATTAAAAATTGTGAAAGAGTTTTACCCAGATCATGGACTAATGAGAGATAAATTAATGCGGTTATTGATGTGTTGGCTGGTGATGCCAAGCGTTGGGGCTTAAACCTCAACATTACGAACCTGACTTTTGACGAGTTTAAAAATTTGTTTCTGGCTGAATACTGGTCAGAGCAAAAACAACAAAGTGTCTGGCGCGAATTTGTCGTATGGAGGCCTTTCGATGCGAATTCGCGCGGTTCGATGAAGGAGTTTTGTGAGGGCTGGATCCGGAAGTTGGAATATTTGCGTGATCGCCGCACGGAATCCGAAATAGTCTGGGAACTCTACAAGAAGCTTCCAGATGATACAAAACGCTACGTAGGAAGCAATTACAGGACAATCAATGATTTCCTGGAAAGAGTGGAGGACGAGGACAATTGGCGCAATAGTCGCGACAGTGGTAGAGGCCGTGGTAACAACAACGGATACCATAGCAACCACAACAACGATAACCATGGGAATAATGCATACCGCAACCATGGCAGCAATAACAATAATGGTTCGGACCGTAATAACAATCGGTACAATGCAAATAATAACAGGAATGACGGAAACCAGTATCATACTAACGTGATACGGGCTTCACAGAATAGTAATAACGCCAGAAGGTGTGATCAGCCGCCTCAGCAGTATCCGGGGAGCGTATCTGCTGGGACGAGACAGGGAAACCATTAGCCGCGCCGGTGAGGGGCAGACCGGGCGTGGAGAAATTTTGGCGGCCCAATAACAGGAGAAAACCCAGGTGTCGTTGTTATGAAAATTCCGTGTGGAATAATCAACGGCGGGAGGGTGTGCCAGTGTTAGGAGAAACGAGTGCGTCCACAAGTAGTAGATCAGCTGTAGACACGGCAGTAGAAAATACATTCACTGTCAGTGAGAACAATGTAAGTAGTGTTCCGGAAATAGATTATAAAGTGGCAGCTGTAACACCCACAGCGGAAATGAAGATTGAGTTTTAGAATGATTCGCAATTGTTGAGGGAACATCAGATGTCGGATAACACGTTCGTCATTGAGCGAGGGGATGCAGAGAGGGATGAGGTCTGGTTAAGGCAGTTCGGTCGCTTATACGACGAACTAAGAGATTATAGGAGCCTGTACGGGAGAAGTGTTTATGGGGAGCGGGTGCAGGATTTGCCGTGTCTCGTCCCACAGGAAGATAGTATTTGTGAAGTGATAGAAAGTTCTGGCCCTAACCGGCAGACTTTACTAGAAATAGTTGATGTTAATGGGGAGCACGAGCAAGATTCGTCGTGTTTCGTCCCGCAGGAGTTGGATGTTGAAGTAGTAACGGGAAGTTCTGGCCCTAACCGGCAGACCTTACCGAAAATTGTAGTGATAGAAGTAGCCGACCCATCCGACTCAAACCTCCAGTTTAAACATTGCGAGAGTATTAAGGAGAAAGATTACGAAAATTTTAGTGATAGCCGGACACGATTGGTAGAAAAGCACGTAGATTACAGCGTGTATGAGGTTAGAGCTGACGTCATACGGTCAGACGGTAGCAGTGTGGGTTGCGCAGATCCAGAGGAAGTAATTGCAGATACTACTGGGCACATTCCTCCAGGTAGATTGGCAGATGAGATCAATCTGACCAAAGGGGAATCAACGAAGGTGACAATTAATGAATTGATAGCAAAGCAACACTCACTAGTTGACGAGTTACAGGAAAAGATTTCGGTATTGGAGGCGAAGCTACAGACTAAGCCTCAGGACAAACGTGTTGAAATTAAGACTGTATGCGAACAGAGGCTGAAAAAGCCGCCAGATGAGCACGATTTAGGATCAAAGCCGGATGTTTTTTTTCTGGAATGACCTGGATATAGACGAGGATTTACTGTGGGAAAATAAAGAAACAGTCGAAGGCAAGTGTAGGCAGATAGTAGTGTGTGTTAGTATGCACGACCTACAACTAAACGTGTTGATTGACACCGGTGCAGAATTAAGTGCTGTATCTGGGAAAATATTTGAGTTACTGAAAGACAGACCTGGCATCGTAGTTATGCCAGTCACAGGAGTGAAAATTATCGGTGCTACGGGGAAGGCCAGTAAATCGGTCACGAAACAGATTTTTGTCAGCTTCGAGATATGTGGGGCACGATTTGAACAAGAGTTTGTTGTCGTGCCAGACTTAACTACGGAAGTAATTATCGGGTTGGATTGGCTATTAAAGTACCATACAGTGATTAATTGCAAAAGCAAAACTTTGAGATGTACGTCACAAAATAAAACAATAGTAGTTAGTTTTGACGAGGCAGAAGACGGTGTGCATAGGCAATACCAGCCTATACACAATTGTTAACTGGCCGGATGGTATTGACGTAGGTATGAATTTGAACTACTGTAATGTGAGGATATCCTGTAAGATGACAGAAGGAAAAGTTTAGTGGAAGAGACAATTAAATTCCCTCCACGGATTGACGTTAGTATTGGTGTGAAAAAAGATCGTTTGCGAGAAAGAATGAACCTAAATCCGATGCTCGCATACGTCGTCATGACGCTAAAGCGCGATTTCTAAGTTTGCAATCGGAGACTTAGTACTTGTAAAAGCTCATGAGAAATCGAGCGAGATAGACAATGAAATCTCTAAATTTAAGTTTTTTTATAATGGACCATATAAAGTCATTGGTTTGCCTCACACAAGTGCTTATTGCTTAGAGTATCCGAGTTCTGGGAAACTATTAGGTATACGGAACATTGTAGACTTGAAATTGTACCAACCTAGGATTGATTAATACCACAGAATGGGTAATTTGTACAGTATGTAAATATAGAGTGTAAGATTTAAACGATTAGCTAGATTCCATGCTTTTGCCTGACCAAGAGGACATTAAATAAGTTGTAATTAATAAGTAATTAATTTTTACTAAATGATTTAAGAGAAACTGATTATTAATCTACTGAAAAATCCAAGCTGCTAGTTTAAGTTTTCAGCTGAGTCGCAGTAGATTAAGGAATGGAAATATGATTTTGTAACAAGCTGTAAGATTTCACGAATATGTGATTTACTAGTCATTGCCGATGTACTTAGACTATGTTTTAAGTTTCAGGCTTGTACATGTGTGATTATGGACAGTGTTGAGTTATCCACTGTGATTGTGTTAATGGACTCCTTGAGATTACTCGGGAGTGAGTTTTTCCGAAAGAATTCAGTTAAACGGACGTTCTGGAAATGCCGTTACAAGGGCGAGAGAGATCAAGCGCGCCGCACAGGCGGGCGCAACAATACTCGCGAGGCGGAGTCGCTGTCGGCTCTTGTGCCGCTGTCGGCTCTTGTGCCGCTCTCGGCATTCTTTGTACTTGCGAGTACGGAAGGCAGAGCTGTTTTTCTTCCCGGACAGCTGACATGAAAGAATTCTGCTGTCAATATTTCTGTTTTTTCGATCTGATGTGTATTATTTTCTTGTTTAGCGTTTAATGGACTCTCATGACGAGAATATTACTTATGAAAAGGTTATATAAAAATGTGTATTCTATGTGATTAATTATTAATTTGCATATTTTGATATACCTGTTTTTATGACCATGTACTTCGATTACTTTTGTAAATAGTAATACATGTCTTAATGCAGGGCTATTACAAATGATTGAAGCGATTTCATAAATTCACTGTAGCTCCATTCATTGACATATGGTCACGACACACTACAGATACGTAGAAAAACTCATAAAGTTTTGTTCGGCTGAAGCCGCACTTCAGGTTTCTGCCGCCAGAGCGCTCGAGAGCGCAGTGAGACAAAATGGCGGCAGGAGCCGAGAAAGCGTATGTCGTGCTTGAAATGCACTCACATCAGTCAGTCATAACAGTGCAACGACACTTCAGGACGAAGTTCAATAAAGATCCACCAACTTCTAACTCCATTTGGCGATGGCATGCGCAGTTTAAAGCTTCTGGATGCCTCTGTAAGGGAAATCAATGGTTCGGCCTGCAGTGAGCGAAGAAATGGTTGAACGCGTGCGGGCAAGTTTCACGCATAGTGATGTGAAAGATTCAGTGTTTAAACCTCCTCTACCAAGAAACGTGCCAGAACAGCGAGCTCGCATCAACAATGCTTTCGAACTCATTGATGAGGACATGCTGCGCCGAGTGTGGGAGGAACTTGATTATCGGCTTGATGTCTGCCGAATCACTGAAGGGGCACATATCGAACATTTGTGAATGCCTAAAAAAACTTTTTGAGTGTTTGTATGTGTGTGCAAAGCATTGTGAAAATATCTCAAATAATAAAGTTATTATAGAGCTGTGAAATCGCTTCAATCATTTGTAATAACCCTGTACTGTTAGGAATTTTGACGATTTTAGAATAGCTAAACCGTTTTCTGTGTTTTCTATGAATTTTAATATGTTGTCAGCCTGTTTTATTTTGTGCAAGATGACAGAGTGGAATAAGGTTAGGAGTCTCCACTCAATTATTATGGCCTAAACATTGGTTTATGGTTAATTAGCCTAATGCTAAATTTTCTTGATGTTTTGAGCATATGCATTTCCGCTGTTTTTTTTATCCTTTTGGGACATTTTCTCAGTCTGTTTACGTTACACGAACATCCTCAGACAATGTGGGGCACGTGTAACGCCGGAAATGCATATCCTTCTATTTCCATCTATTGTACTATAGATTTTTCCTTATTTTGTCACCTGAAGATATGACATTTCTGTCTCTTTATATATTGCAATTGTTTTACTGTTTGTATATATATATATATATATATATATATATATATATATATATATATTTATGCATTTATGTTGGTTTGTTTTGTGAATATTATTTGTATTTATACGCTGGGTCTGGCCTAGGGAAAAGCTATGCTATCGAGCGAATACATCGATAGGTCGTCTGGAGAACCAAAGTGTTTAGGATCTTGATAGTGTTAACTCTGTCGCGTGGAACGCGGGAAGAGGGGTCTGGCTGGGGTAGTGCAGTGGAGCAGGTGTGATGTGTGACGCTCCCGCGAGTTGCCGCGCTTTCGGGCTTTGGCAGCATGTAATTGCGCTCGACTTGCTATGTTAGCCTCTGACATGGTGTCGCGGACGGGAAGCGTTAGCTGGCACACATCAAGAGCCCGTTTCGCCTGGTGACCGTGTCGAGAAGAAGGCGCGCCAGCATCCAGCTTCTGCAACAGCGACGGCTGACAATGAGTGACTGTCGCCACCTCCTCGATCGACGGCTTCCAAACCTTCAATCAACCAACAAGGAAGACTGGAAGCACGTAAAGTTTTAGAACTGTATGGCAGACCCCAGCTTTTGAAATTGTTGCATCACAAAATTTCAGCAACTTAGCATGAACATTTGTTGCTCATTGTCCCCGTTGCATTAGCAAGCATGTTCCCTTCCTTTTCCGGAATGAACTCGAGTGTCGTTGAAATTCAAACGCCAGCATTAAAATAATATAATTCGATTTCACTGCTTTAATTTCAAAGTTCAGTTAAAGTATTAATAGCTGGCTACAACATTTAGATTACACGAGCACGAATTAAGAGTGCGAGTTTTGTTAGCATATTTTAGCTTACCTGTGACTGCAGCTCAGCTTGGTACGTACTAAATTTTACTATTGTTAATTGTTCAGAATCATTTAATTCAAGTTCAGAGTTAAATCTCTTATTTCTAAATTGCGTAGATTCAAGTAGCTTTTGAAATGATTGTTGAGGTAGTGCAAGACTAGCCATATTTTACTGAATTTCGATGTGCTTCAGAAACAAAGCTCAATATTAACTCAGTCACTAAACTAACTTTCGCTTTTCCGGTTTTATTAATTCTTTTGCTAAATTAAGTCAGAGTGTAGCGAAATTTATTACTTCTGACAAACTTTCAGTTTTCACTCTACACGTGTCAACCTTCAGTTGCCACGCTTCTAGTGCTAATTATATGTGTAATAACATTTCTTTTTCAGTTACTATAGTAATTGTCCATAGGACTGGCGACCGTAATTTCCCCCAAATCTCAAATATCTAACTACCGCTAGTTAATTGTTAATGTAACAGCCGCACATTTACTTTCTTACATTTACTTTACCCCTTTTCAAAATTAATTTCCATCAGTTTCATTTGCATTTATCCTTTCATTATATGCAACCCTTTCCTCCCTCTTTACTGATAGATTAACTTCGATGACGATTGCTTGTCCCAAATTTCCATTAGGTACACGCAGTTTAATTTTTCACTGTCATTAAGGTCGATAAGTGAGAGGGAGGTTACAGGTACATATCATAATGGCAGAGACCGTTCTATCGGATACTCTTTTAGTATACAGGGCGCTCGACTGTTCCTATTACAGTACTCTGTTTTAGAAGGGACTTCGTAAATAAATGTTTACATAAGAAATCCGTGTCCGGCGATGTTTGACTGTGATATAAGATATTTTTGTAGTTCCGTTAACTTTCAAACTCCCTCTACACGGCATGATAGATATTGCTAGAGCCTCACGTTATGTGTGGAGAATATTTTCCAGTTCACCGCTGTCCATCACACACGCTTTCCGCGAGACCAGAACAAACGACTACGTTCGTAACTAAAAGGGGTGACTGTGGTGCTCCATGGACACGCACCAAGGTTTGTGTGCTGTGTGTATGGAAGCATACTGCTGTTGGGGAGAAATATGTAAATACCAAAAATATAACACTTGACTAATACGATGTGGGAAACCCGCTGGTATTTAAATGAGTTTCATGTCTTGTAGGAATGGATATATGTGGGTCCTACATGGTATTCAAGGGGATTTTATACCATTATTCCTTCAAAATAGTGGAGAGTTGAAGTAACGATGACGCAGGTTGAAAGTTGGACGTTAATATTTCTTTGGAATGTTGACCAATGATTCTGTTGTGGCGTGCCTACACAAACTCTTGAGTGTGAGATATTATCGCGCGTAGTAGAGAGCGAACAGTTGTCGAGAGCAGTCGGAAGAGGTCGGACGCAGGGTGCTTCGGAGAGAAGCCGCGCGACATGAGAGGTCGCAGCCTGCCGTGATCGTGCTAGAAGCGCCGGAGGAGACTGGTATTAAACGAGGATTTTTTTGTTAATTTTGCCTTTCGCTGCTCCTAGTTGTGGGTTACTTGCGCACTGGAGGGCTTTTGTAAGATTTATGTATAGATACACTCAGGGTTAAATTCCCATCATTGTTGTCGCCAGAAACGTGTTTACTGAGCATGGACTTTGTGGATTGATTAAATGTCTGTTAAAGTTTGTCAGTGTTTAAATAATATATACTGCAAATAAACGAGGGTCACTCCAAAATAATTTCACACTCTTTTTGTAAAAATACAGTTTTCATTCTGCATGTGTGAAAGTTTTACAGTGTGTAGATACATCCTTGCCGCTTGTTCTCAAACTTAGTTCAACCTGTTCCCGTGAGTGGCGTCGTCACGGCATGTCTTCAAGATGGCTCTCACAGAATTCCTGTGCTGTTAAAACGAGACAGTGGGAAACATCCACAAAAGGTTGAAAGAGATGTATGGAGATGCTGCTATCGATCGCAGTACAGTTAGTCGGTGGGCAAGCAGGTTACGTAATGAAAGTGGGCACAGCAATATTAAGGACTGTGCTCGCAGCGGCAGGCCTCGTACTGCACACACTCCAGACAATGTGCAGAGAGTTAACGAATTGGTGACTGCTGATAGACATGTCACAGTGAACGAATTGTCACGCTGCGTTTGGATAGGGGAAGGTAGTGTTTGCAGAATACTGAAAATGTTGGCATTAAGAAAGGTTTGTGCTAGGTGGGTTCCTAGAATGCTGACAGTAGCTCACAAAGAAACAAGAAAAACGGTATGCAGCGAACTTTCGGAACAGTACGAGGATGGTGGAGATGCATTTCTTGGAAGAATTGTGACGGGTGATGAAACATGGCTCCATCATTTTTCACCAGAGACGAAGAGGCAAGCAATGGAGTGGCATCATGCAAATTCACCCAAGCAAAAATTATTCAAAACCCCACCTTCTGCTGGAAAAGTTTTTTCTACGGTGTTTTTCGATTCCGAAGGACTCTTGCTTGTGGACATCATGCCGAGTGGAACCACCATAAATTCTGATGCATATGTGACGACACTGAACAAACGTCAAACTTGACTGAGTCGTGCTCGATCACATCAGCAAAAGAAGGATGTTTTGCTGTTGCACGACAATGCACGGCCACATGTCAGTCAAAAAACCATGGAAGCGATCACAAAACTCGGATGGAAGACACTTACAGTCCTCACCAGGCTCCATGTGACTATCAACTCTTCAGGAAACTGAAAGACTCTCTTCGTGGAACAAGGTTTGCAGACGATGACTCCCTTGTGCACGCTGCCAAACAGTGGCTCCAACAGGTTGGTCCAGAATTTTACCGTGCAGGTATACAGGCGCTAGTTCTAAGATGGTGTAAGGCAGTTGAGAGGGATGGAAATTATGTGGAGAAATGAAAATATTGTTCCTAGAGGATGTATCTACACACTGTAAAACTTTCAAACATGTAGAACAAAAGATGGATTAAAATAAATAGTGTGCATTTCTTTTGGAGTGACCCTCGTAGTAGATTATAGTCTTTATTGGTTTCTTTCATTCCTTACACCGTTGCAAGTGTAGATGACCAAACCCGTACTGATCATTCTATTTCCATAGCTAAAAATATGACAGTATTGCAATTATTATGAACATGCATTGCACTCTGCACGAATCGCAGTATTGCTTCTGAAATATTTTAGCATGTTGCTGATCACGCAGTTTCAGCAGCAAGACGAGGTGAGTAGTCTGTTGTGCACAGGAGCATTGCAGAACAGTTGTTAGGAGACGTTAGAACGTTATTTTAAAACTCGCAGTCTGATACTTGAGAACTGATTTCCTTATGATTTGTAGGATCTCAATAAGAATTCTATTATTGCCAGAGACGGAACATGACGCATTTCCGTACGTCTTCTAAAATAATTACGAATCAGTTTCAAGGTGGATATCGATCACGCACCTTTCTCTACTAAGCAGACCACCACCATTGAGATCTGGTGACTGCTGTATCCAGGAGAGATGCGACAGTGCATCCTTGTGCTGCTCACAAGACAAGCCGTGGGTAACGCGTGTTGTGTAAACAGGGGCCCTGTCGATTTGGAACACAGCTTCATGATTGAGCAACATACGTTGGACCATCGGATGTACCTCATCAGCCAAAATGGTAACATGATCTTTTCCACTAATGCGATCTAGCAGAATAATCATGGGGCCCGTGGCATACCAAGGTATGGCTGCCCAAATAATCACCGAACGCCCGCCATGTTTCACTCTTGGAACGTAAACTCGACGGTGTAAACACGATTCAGCCAAACAAATGATTTTCTTCCACCGCTCCGTATTCCTGACCTTATTATGGCTCCGGCACCACGTTTTGCCGTTACGTGCATTCGTGTCACTGATGAGCGGTTTTGGAATCCCAGCGCGTTCTCCGATTCCCTGCTTATGGAAGTTCATTCGCTTTGTTTTACTGCTGCCAGAGTTCGCGAGGTCGATATTCAGTTCTTCAAAGACTTTTGTAGCCATCGTCATGTTGTTTCTCGTCACAGTCATCTTCAATGACCGTCTGTAACGATCACTCAGCACGCACTTTCGTCCGCATTGTGACGTAGCGGATGATGTTTTTCCACTTTCGCTGTATGCGGAATACATCTTCGATGTGGTGCCTCTTGAAACACGAAACACTGTGGCTACCTCGGTCACGGAAGCACCCAGCATGAGAGCACCAGCAATCTTCTCACATTCGAATTCACTTGTCTCTCGTATAACTCAATGACAGCTACGCGGAACACTGTTCTGATGACGACTGATATTTGCGACGTACTGAGGACATACCACATCTGCCGATTACGGTCAGTTACAACATTGACTCCTGCAGGATTGTCTGGCATCTGTGTTTATGCTCAAGCACCCATTTCTCGCAGTGTTGCCTTATTTTTGTTCAGCCCATATACTTCGCAGACACACGTAATCACCATGTGAAGCAGCTCCTCCACAGCACACATGACAGAGCTCATTGTCTCTTTTGTCTGCATACTGAAAAGGGGAACATTTGAAAGTAATTCGATCTTCAAACTCATTGTACATCCAAACGGTACATTTCCTGACGTTGGTTACTCGTCAAAAGTCCGCCTGCTAAGTCTCCTCTACAAACCCTAGCAATATGGACGAGGAATTGTGACGCCTCCCGGATACCAGCCGCTTCGAGAGCTGTACTGCCAATGCTTCAAAGAAATACTGGAGGGTATCACGCTTAAATTTCCTCTCATACAATGTCAATATCAGGAGGTTACATCCTGCTAGCTATTGACTGGGAGACTAAACATATGAAAAGGACAGAGAGTCTGTAACACCATAGCTCTAATGCTGCACTGATTTATTCTGACTTTTGTTTTGTTTAGTGTTATATCGTTAAGTTTCTGTAAATGTTGTTGGACTGAGTCGATACCATGAGAGTGTTCCTTCTTTTCTGTTAAAAACTTTGATTTCTTTTAGAGTATAGGAAATGTTCCCTCTAATATGTACAATATGAGCAAATGATATGTTTTGTCTTTCTCACATAATCTCTTTGGTTATCTTTGAGGATGAATAATTTTGTTTACATTATTTTTTATAGAAATGTCAATATGTGCAAAGGTTCTTTTCTATTTAGAATGTTTGTTTGCTGTTATGTAAGCTGCTGACCTTCACTTAGGGTTCTTAGTTATTTTGTATGTAAAAGGTGTTGTGGTTCCCTCGGGAACGGGACTGTGTAGCGCGCGCAAATTGTGGTTGGCCTCGGTAGAAAAGGTGGAACCAAGAGTCAGTTGGGGACGAGCTACCAAACTGTCAACTGCTCATGCAGAAGTTGTACATTGTGCTGGTGCCGAGAGAGGCTTTCAGTGCTGCTGTCCAATGCCTCGGATGGATGGATAAAGAGCTGGAACTATTCTGTAATTGATATCTATCATCGCTACCAAGAAATGACAGAGTCCAGGAATTCTACCTGCAAATCCACCTACCAACATGCAATCGCCACCACATTGCGCTATCATTGTAATGGAACACTATAGTAATGTACACTGAAGGATCAGCTCATTGGATGTGTTAAGTGTGCTCAAATATAAGGTAAAATTTAAATGAATTTATGTACCTACCTTGATTTTTTCCTTATAATAACACCTCTCAGGTTCCTCTCCGTTTGAACTAAAGTGATTACCGAGTGTCTTTATTGAAAGCATATTAAAATTAATATGGCAATAGAGTGTGCTAAATTAATATTGTTTGTTGAAAGGATCTTACAAATATCTGAAATATGTGTTTCACTGAAGTAAAAGTTCAGAACTGCAACTATTGAGAGTCATATGTTCATGCTTACTAAGTACTTGTTTCTCTAGTGTATTGAAAGTGTTTAGTTTACTCTGCTACAGTGGTCAAGATTAAGGGCCCCCCTCCATTGAAAGTAGTTCAAATCCACCAAATTACTTAACTATAGAAAGTTTCAATAAATCTTGCTATTCAAGTCAAATTCTGTACAATATTGGGTTCCTCTTGTGTATTAAGAGTGCAAATTAAAGTTGTAACAGGATCAACTGTTTGTCTATTGTGCTTATGCTAGGTAACAAGTAACAGAAAAACCACTATCTATGAAAACAGTAACTTCTTTATTAAAAGGGCAGTGAGAAGTAATTTGTTAGTGAACTCCATTTAATTTTCATTCTAAGTAGAAAGGTGCTTGGTAGTGAGAGAATTAATCTATGTGCAGTAACTAAATTTGCTGTGAACCATATCCATATTTCATGTCAGATAGGAATTAGTCTGAAAAGTAATACTAAACCTATGTCCAATTTACGATTCTACAGTGAATATTAATAGTAGCGTTATTGAGACCATTCAGGCTGACTATGTCCCCAAGGTAATAGTGCGTTTTGTTATCGTTTATATTTATGGAAACAGTTTGTTCTGATCTGTTAACTCCAACCTTAACTTGAACATGCTGTATTCAGGTGCCAGAGTATAGGTTGTGTTTGTCCGTTGAAGTTACTCACACCTATTTTCTTGAACAAGAATGTCAATCATTCTCTTGCCTAATTAGGCTGGCGACCGTTTTCATTATTCTTTGAACTGTGTAGATAGGTAAAATATTGTTTGTTACTGTTAAAATATTTACGTAATTCTGACTTTCACTTCCGATAAGCCACCTCCGTTAGGTACAATACGGTCAACATAACAAAATTGCTCTCAGAAGGAAACACTGCTCTGTTGCTTTATACCATAATTGCTTTAATAAGATGTTTTTATTTCATGACCCAACACCATCTTTAAGGTTATGGTATAACAGTAGCGGACAGAAGTGTTATAAGTCCTGCACTCGACTTTTTTAATAATTAGGTTGAATACTTGGTGAGGACCAGGTCTTAGATCTTCTGGTAATCAGAAAGATGCAAGTAAGATGGAGTTAGTGACCCTACATTTCTTAAAACGTAACAATTACAAATATTAAAATGAATGTCAAGGAATGCACAAAACTATTTCTTCTTAGAAAAATTGGCAGGAAATAAATTTCATGTTATCAATCAGACATTAATTTCAGGAGACTAAATTTGATTATTCTAGATTATTTTAGAATGTGCCTCACACATAAATGTCCCGGGCAAACATGTGTTGGATGGGAAACATGAGCCGTGCATCAGCAGACATTGTAGAAGGTTAGTATACTTATCCCTATATTTGGCGAGTGCTGCTGCTCTGCAACAGTGTGTTGAATAGAAGAATAACCTCTCATGTTGCAAATAATTTCTGTATTTTATTTTGCGACTGGTTTCAGTTTTTATGCTGAAACCATTTTCTGGTGCAATCTTAAAATAGCACTGTGGTGCACTTGAGTCAAGGTATACACACTCACATAGAAGACAGCTTCATTACAAAAGCTGAAACTGGTGTTTAAGTGAAATAAAGAACTTTTTGCAATGGGAGAGTTATTCTTCACTTCAGTATTAGAAAGTAGCTACAGAAACGGAGACAGTTTAATCAGAGGTTTAAACGAATCCACAGCCTTCTTGATGAACAAAAGCTGGCCGGAGCCCAAATAACAGTACCGACTACCGTTCGAGAAGGATTTAATGAATTTGACAATAAAATTTGGTCCTTAGATTTTATCGATAATTCTGAGTAGCTCATGTCTTCCATCAAGTCAGATACCGCATTAATATAATCGCTACACTCAATCAGTGACTCCACCAAAACAGATGCCACAGAGAAGGCCGAAATGCTAAATTTTGTTTTCCGAGCTACTGCACAGAAGAAATCCATGGCACAGGTTATCGTTTCAATGGCCAACCGAAAGCAAAAACGAGAGATGCTGCGATAAATGACCACAAAATACAAAATCTACTGAAATCGTTTGAAGAGAGGACACGATGCGTGGTGTGTTTCTGCTTCTACAGCGAACACGAAAAAACATGTTCCACTGCTAGCAGTAATCAATCGTTGGTCACTTCCCACTGTCTCGTTTTCACAGCACAGGAATTCTATGACAGCACGTCGCGTCTGACGAACGTCAAGTGTAGCAGCCATCTTGAAGACATGCTGTGACGGCGCCACACACGGGAACAGGTTGAACTAAGTTTGAAAACAAGCGGCAAGGATGTATCTACACACTGTAAAACTTTCACACATGCAGAATGAAAACTGTATTTTTACAAAAAGAGTGTGCATTTATTTTGGAGTGACCCTCGTATATTTGCAGTATATATTATTTAAACACTGACAAACTTTACACAGACTTTTAATTATTCCACAAAGTCCATGCTGAGTAAACACGTTTCTGGCCACAACAATGATAGGAATTTAACTCTGAGTGTATCTATACATAAATCTTACAAAAGCCCTCCAGTGCGCAAGTAACCCACAACTAGGAGCAGCGAAAGGCAAAATTAACAAAAAAATCATCGTTTAATACCAGTCTCCTCCGGCGCTTCTAGCACGATCACGGCAGGTTGCGACCTCTCATGTCGCGCGGCTTCTCTCCGAAGCACCCTGCGTCCGACCTCTTCCGACTGCTCTCGGCAACTGTTCGCTCTCTACTACGCGCGAGAATATCTCACACTCAAGAGTTTGCGTAGGCACACCACAACAGAATCATTGGTTAACTTTCCAAAGAAATATTAACGTCCAACTTTCAACCTGCGTCATCGTTATTTCAACTCTCCACTATTTTGCAGGAATAATGGTATAAAATCCCCTTGAAAACCATGTGGGACTCACATTAATCCATTCCTACAAGACATGAAACTCATTTAAATACCAGCGGGTTTCCCACACCGTATTAGTCAAGTGTTATATTTTTGGTGTTTACATATTTCTCCCCAACTGCAGTATGCTTCCATACACACAGCACACAAACCTTGGTGCGTTTCCGTGGGGCACCACAGTCACCCCTTTTAGTTACGAACGTAGTCGTTTGTTCTGGTCTCGCGGAAAGCGTGTGTGATGGACAGCGGTGAACCGAAAAATATTCTCCACACATAAACGTGAGGCTATAGCATTATCTATCATGCCGTGTAGAGGGAGTTTGAAAGCTAACGGAACTACAAAAATGTCTTATATCACAGTCATACATCGTCGGACATGGATTTCTTATGCAAACATTTATTTACGAAGTCCCTTCTAAAACAGAGTACTGTAATAGGAACAGTCGAGCGCCCTGTGTACTGAAAGAGTATCCGAGACAAACGGTCTCTGCCATTATGGTATGTACCGACAGATTTGAAGGTAGTAACGGCGCCGGCTTTGCATTTATCGACATGATCGCGGTTGACTTGGGAAAATACAAGCTGCCGCCAACCCCCTCACCCTCCCCCCCCCCCCCACCACATTCCCCGCACTACCTGTCATGACGACAGAGTTAACAACTATGATAGTGAAGCTGAAGTTCCACAAAGACCGGCCATTAGATTTCGCTGTGACGTTGAAGGCATTTCTAAGAAATTACTGGGGCAGTGAATGAAGAAACTCTACCCCTCTAGGAGGCGTTCCTATAATAAGCTACATTCCTGCATCCCAGCAACAGAGTAATATTCCAAATTAATTGTCGTACGCAGGTTTTATGTAACCGTGACGCACCGGAAATTATACACTACTGGGCATTAAAATTCCTATACCACGAAGATGACGTGCTACAGACGCCAAATTTAACCGACAGGAAGCAGATGCTGTGATATGCAAATGATTAGGTTTTCAGAGCATTCACTCAAGGTTGACGCCGGTGGCGACACCTACAACGTGCTGACATGAGGAAAGTTACCTACCGATTTCTCATACACGAACAGCAGTTGACCGGCGCTGCCTGGTGAAACGTTGTTGTGATGCCTCGTGTAAGGAGGAGAAATGCGTCCCATCACGTTTACGACTTTGATGAAGGTAAGATTGTAGCCTATCGCGATTGCGGTTTATCGTATCGCGACATTGCTGTTCGCGTTGATCGAGATCCAACGACTGTTAGCAGAATATGGAGTCGGTGGGTTCAGGGGGGTAATACGGTACGCCGTGCTGGATCCCAACGGACTCGTATCACTAGCAGTCGAGATGACAGGCTTCTTATCTGCATGGCTGTAACGGATCGTGCAGCCACGTCTCAATTCCTGACTCAATAGATGGGGAGGTTTGCAAGACAACAACCATCTGCACGAACAGTTCGACGACGTTTGCAGCAGCAAGGACCATCAGCTCGGAGACCATGGGTGCGGTTACCCTTGACGCTGCATCACAGACAGGAGCGCCTGTGATGGTGTACTCAGCGACGAAGCTGGGTGCACGAATGGCTAAACGTCCTTTTTTCGGATGAATCCAGATTCTGTTTACAGCATCACGATGGTCGCAACTGTGTTTGGCGACATCGCGGTGAACGCACATTGGTAGCGTGTATTCGTCATCGCCATACTGGCGTGTCACCCGGCGTGATGGTATGGGGTGCCATTGGTTACACATCTCGGTCACCTCTTGTTCGCATCGACGGCACTTTGAACGGTGGACTTTACATTTCAGATGTGTTACGACCCGTGGCTCTACCCTTCATTCGATCCCTGTGAAACCCTACATTTCAGTAGGATAATGCACGACCGCATGTTGCAGGTCCTGAACGGGCCTTTCTGGATACAGAAAATATTAGACTGCTGCCCTGGCCAGCACATTCACCAGATCTCTCACCAATTGAAAACGTCTGGTCAAAGGTGTCCGAGCAACTGGCTCGTCACAACACGCCAATCACTACTCTTGATAAACTGTGGTATCGTGTTGAAGCTGCATGGGCAGCTGTACCTGTACACGCCATCCAAGCTCTGTTTGACTCAATGTCCAGGCGTATCAAGGCCGTTATTATGGCCAGAGGTGGTTGTTCTGGGTACTGATTTCTCAGGATCTATGCACCCAAATTGCGTGAAAATGTAATCACATGTTAGTTCCAGTATAATATATTTGTCCAATGAATACCCATCTATCATCTGCATTTCTTCTTGGTGTAGCAATTTTAATGGTCAGTAGTGTATATATAAAGTCAGCTCCTGCTTGGAAGAACAGACTTGCCTTACACTTGTGTGTTAACAATGGAAACAAGCGACAAACGTAATATCCCTGCAATTGAAGAACGTGGGACATAGCGGACTATTCAGAGTTAAAACGCTCCTGACAACAGTGTGAATAAATATTTTCAGATTCTTGTTGAATCCTTGCAGCACTGAAAGCAGATCTTTGACAAATCCCATCTCTTCCAAAAAAAAGTGGCAGGACCTGAAAGGTATTTCACATCAAATTTTCTTTTTTACTTATACGATATTGCATGCTTTTACAATTTGTGTGTCTTGAAAGGGTCATGTTTTAGCTCCCTTTCACCCACGAGGTGCATTCGACATATAACAAATCAGATTTTTTCCCAGGACTGGGACAGGTAGAAACATGGTTTCTTTCAAAAAATGTGTGCACTCGCTATAAGCGTGTGATACAGTGGCAGCACTGTGCAGCACACAGAACCCCAGCTGCAACGGGGACAGCGAGGAGTGTTTTCGATACTTACAATGGCGACGATGTCACTAGAAGAACAACGTCTAACGATTCGTTTTATCAACTTGCGTGGTGTGAGGCCGACTGAAATTCATCGCTAGAAAATTGTAGCGAAATGGAAGAGGACCTGCAGAGTATCGACACTTTTTGCCGGACTGCCATACGACCAACAACGCAAACAAATGTAACGTGTTGAGCATAAAGAGAGAGGAGGACCTGTTATCGAGTGATTTCACGATAGCAGAACAGTGGCTGGAAACAGTTACGTTCATAAAATATCTAAGCTGCGTATGTACGGAGCAACTGCAGGCAGAAAGACCACATCTACATCGACAAATTACATTTAAGTGCCTGACAATGGGTTCATCGAACCACCTTTACAATTCTCTATTATTCCAATTTCGTATAGCGAGCGGAAAGAACCAACACCTATATCACATGATCGGGTTAAATAGATAAATAAAAATAAATATATCTTCCCATATGAGCTCTGATTTCTCTTATTTCATCATGTTGATCGTTTCAGGGCATCCCTTTTTTTCCTATGGAAGAGATGCGAATTGTCAGAGATCTCCTTCCAGTGCAGGGAGGATTCGACTATAATCTGAAAATGTTTATTCCTACTGTTGCCAGGAGCGTTTTCACTCTGAATGGTCCGTTATGTCCCATGCTCTTCAACTGGTGAAACGATCGGTGTCAACAAACTACACTCCTGGAAATTGAAATAAGTACACCGTGAATTCATTGTCCCAGGAAGGGGAAACTTTATTGACACATTCCTGGGGTCAGATACATCACATGATCACACTGACAGAACCACAGGCACATAGACACAGGCAACAGAGCATGCACAATGTCGGCACTAGTACAGTGTATATCCACTTTTCGCAGCAATGCAGGCTGCTATTCTCCCATGGAGACGATCGTAGAGATGCTGGATGTAGTCCTGTGGAACGGCTTGCCATGCCATTTCCACCTGGCGCCTCAGTTCGACCAGCGGTCGTGCTGGACGTGCAGACCGCGTGAGACGACGCTTCATCCAGTCCCAAACATGCTCAATGGGGGACAGATCCGGAGATCTTGCTGGCCAGGGTAGTTGACTTACACCTTCTAGAGCACGTTGGGTGGCACGGGATACATGCGGACGTGCATTGTCCTGTTGGAACAGCAAGTTCCCTTGCCGGTCTAGCAATGCTAGAACGATGGGTTCGATGACGGTTTGGATGTACCGTGCACTATTCAGTGTCCCCTCGACGATCACCAGTGGTGTACGGCCAGTGTAGGAGATCGCTCCCCACACCATGATGGCGGGTGTTGGCCCTGTGTGCCTCGGTCGTATGCAGTCCTGATTGTGGCGCTCACATGCACGGCGCCAAACACGCATACGACCATCATTGGCACCAAGGCAGAAGCGACTCTCATCGCCGAAGACGCCACGTCTCCATTCGTCCCTCCATTCACGCCTGTCGCGACACCACTGGAGGCGGGCTGCACGATGTTGGGGCGTGAGCGGAAGACGGTGTGCGGGACCGTAGCCCAGCTTCATGGAGACGGTTGCGAATGGTCCTCGCCGATACCCCAGGAGCAACAGTGTCCCTAATTTGCTGGGAAGTGGCGGTGCGGTCCCCTACGGCACTGCGTACGATCCTACGGTCTTGGCGTGCATCCGTGCGTCGCTGCGGTCCGGTCCCAGGTCGACGGGCACGTGCACCTTCCGCCGACCACTGGCGACAACATCGATGTACTGTGGAGACCTCACGCCCCACGTGTTGAGCAATTCGGCGGTACGTCCACCCGGCCTCCCGCATGCCCACTATACGCCCTCGCTCAAAGTCCGTCAACTGCACATACGGTTCACGTCCACGCTGTCGCGGCATGCTACCAGTGTTAAAGACTGCGATGGAGCTCCGTATGCCACGGCAAACTGGCTGACACTGACGGCGGCGGTGCACAAATGCTGCGCAGCTAGCGCCATTCGACGGCCAACACCGCGGTTCCTGGTGTGTCCGCTGTGCCGTGCGTGTGATCATTGCTTGTACAGCCCTCTCGCAGTGTCCGGAGCAAGTATGGTGGGTCTGACACACCGGTGTCAATGTGTTCTTTTTTCCATTTCCAGGAGTGTATTTTCGCACTCGGATGAGGAAGTTGGTGATTGCAATTTCGTGAGAAGATTCTACCACAACGAAAAACGCCTTTGTTTTAATGACGTTCACCCCAAATCCTGTATCATTTCAGTGGCACTTTATCTCCCATCTCGCGATAATACAAATCGTGCTGCCCTTGCTTGAACTTTTTAGATGTACTCCATCAATTCTATTCGGTAAGGATGCTACACCGCGCGTCAGTATTCTAAAAATGGGTGGACAAGAATAGTGTAGGCAGTCTTCTTAGTAGATCTGTTACGTTTCCTGAGTGTCCTATTAATAAAACAAAGCCTTTGGTTGGCCTTCCCCACAACATTTTCTGTGTGTTCCTTCCAATTTTAGTTGTTCGTAACTGTAATTGCCAGGTATTTTGTTGAATTTACCGTCTTTAGATTTGACTGATTCATCTTCTAAACGAAGTTTAACGGATTCCTTTTAGCACTCATGTTAATGACCTCACACTTTTCGTTATTTAGGGTTAATTTCCAATTTTCGCGCCATGTAGATATTTTTCCTAGATCGTTTTGCAATTTGTTTTGATCTTCTGATGACTTTATTAGTCGATAAACGACAGCTTCATGTGCAAACAACATAAGACGGCTGCTCAGATCGTCTCCCAAATCGTTTATGAATGTAAGGAACAACAAAGGGCATATAACACTACCTTGGGGAACTCCAGAAATCGTTTTTTCTTTTAGTCGTTGACTTTCCGTCAATTACTGCGAACTGCGACCTCTCTGACAGGAAATCACGAATCGAATCGCAGAACTCAGACGACATCCCATCAGCACGCAATTTCACTACGAGCCGCTTGTGTGGTACAGTGTCAAAGGCCTTCCGGAAATCCAGAAATACGGAATCGATCTGAAGTCCCTAGTCAATAGCACTCGACACTTCATGCGAGAAAAGAGCTAGTTGTGTGTCACAATAAATATGTCTTGAAAATCCAGCTAAGGTAAGGTAAATGCAACACTGAGATTCATTGGGATAATCCTCAGAAAATGTAGTCCACCTACAAAGCGCGAAGTTTACAAAACCGTCCTGGGACCAATACTTGACTATTATTCGTCAGTATGGGATTCGTATCAGATAAGATTGGCAGACGAATCAGAGAAAGTCCAAAGAAGAGCAGCACGTTTCGTTGGAGGTTCTCTCAGCAAGCACGAAAGCGTCACTGAAATAATCACCCGTTTCCGGCGGCAGTCGTTGCACGAGAGGCCATTCTGTATCACGATGTGGTTTACTGTGAAAGTATCGAGAGCCTACGTCCCTGTATTGCGTCACACGAAGGAACCATGAAGGTAAAATTAGAGATATCTGAGTTCAGACTGAGGCGTACCACCGATCGTTTTTCGCACGAACAGTTCCCGACAGGAACTGGAAAAGAGGGAAGTGACACTCGTACACAAACTACCCTCCGGCACACACCGCAGTGAGGCTTGCGGAGTATGCATGTACATGTAATATGTCCTCGAGCTTCTGTAAATATTCTTGAATGCTAACGATCATATCGAATGTACTAGGATATTCACTAATGTTCCCGAACACAACAGCGAATCGACACTTATTCATGCATCCCTAATCCTGCAATACCGTCTTGTTGATCAGTTGTGAAGCATTGTAAAGATACGGAAACATACATCGATAAAGTGTATTCACTTACACGGATTTAGGTAGAATTACTTGAATAAAGACCGGTTGTGTGAGTGAAGAATTATCTGAAAAGGGTGAAATACCAACGAGAAATTCAGCGAATACAGAACATGAGATCATGGGGAACAAAAGATAATTTTTCGTCCATCGATACAGTAGTAAACTAGGAGAATTCCCTAATTCTCCCTATGATTCCGGTATGCTCCCGCAGAAACAATTCTGAACATCATTCAGACGGAAATGGTAAGTGGAAAAGAAAAGACAAGTTGGTATTCATCTCACGAAATTCTTTTATATAAACTAACTTATCATTCTCTCTTATAAACTCTACTTTCTCGTAAGATTAGCGCACAGGACGACTACCAGTGAGGCATAAAGACAAAAATTCCAGTGCTGTGCAGTGAATTTATAAGACTTGTGTTTCTCGCACAGAGAAAGTAATGAGTGCTATCGACAGGGGATGTCAAATTGATTCCATATTTTTAGATTTCCAGAAGGCTTTCGACACCGTTCCTCACAAGGGTCTTCTAATCAAACTAGGGGCGTATGGAATATCGCCTCAGTTGTGCGATTGAATTTTTCCTGTCAGAAAGATCACAGTTCTTAGTAACATACGGAAAGTCATCGAGTAAAACAGAATCAATATCCGGCGTTCCCCAACGAAGTGTTATAGGCCCTATATTGTTCCTTATCTATATTAACGACATAGGAGACAATCTGAGTAGCCCTATTAGATTGTTTGCAGATTGTGCTGTCATTTAACATCTTCTAAAGTTGTCAGATGATCAAAACAAATTGCAGAATGATTTAGATAAGATATCTGTATGGTGCGGAAAGTGGCATATGACCGTAAATAAAACGAAGTGTAAAGTCGTTCACGTGAGTATTAAAAGAAATCCGCTAAATTTAGATCACGCGATAAGTCACACAAATCTGAAGGCTGTAAATTCAGCTAAATACTTAGGGATCACAATTACAAATGACGTAAATTGGAACGACCACATAGATAATGTTGTGGGTAGAGCCAACCAAAGACTGCGATTCATTGGCAGATCACTTAGAATGTGCTACAGGTGTACTAAAGAGACTGCTTACACCACGCTTGTCCGCCCTATTCTGGAGTATTGCTGTGCGGTGTGGGATCCGCATCAGGTGGGACTGACTTGCACCCTACGTCCTCAGTTATTGTTAGATGTACTTCCACATCTATGTCCCCTGCAGTATTTACTGCTCTCTTTGGTACCATGTAAATAATACCCTGACGTCTTAATACATGTGCTATAATTTTCTGCTATCTTATTTTCTGTATATATGTTTCTTCACCGTTTCTCACGACATCCCCTTCATCGGTTATCTAGTCAGTTCACCTAATTTTGTCATCCTTCTATAGCACCACATCTTGAACGCTTTTGCAGTGTTGCTGCAGTCCGTGATTCACCACCATACAATCCTGTGCTCCAAGCGTACATTCTCTGGAATTAGTTTGCCCTATTAAGGTGCTGTATTTGATACTAGTACACTTCTCTCCGCCGCCTGCGCTAGTCAGGTTTTGATGTCCATCAGGTATTATTTAGCTTAATTTTGTGCTATTTAGCATAATTTTGTACTTAATAAATTCTCTGCTTCTCCGCATTGCCTTCGTCCTTCTTCAGTTTAGCCGCGCGGGGTAGCCGTGCTGTCTGAGGCGCCTTGTCACGGTCCGTGTGGCTCCCCACGTCGGAGTTTCGAGTCCTCCTTCGGACATGGGTATGTGTGTTGTCCATAGCGTTAGTTTACGTTAGATTAAGTAGTGTGTAGGCCTACGGACCGATGACCTCAGCAGTTTGGTCCCACAAGACCTTACCCCAAATTTCCAAAATATTTCCTTCTTCAGTTTACTCTCAGTCCATATTCTGTACTTTTTTGGTCTGTTCGTTCTGTTCAACAGATGCTGCAAAGTTTTTTTCACTTTGAGAAATGGTAGCAATGTCATCAGCGAATCTTATAACTTGTATCCTTCCAGCCTGAATCATAATCTCATTATTCAAAAATTGTCTTAATATCGTCACTGATTTTTCGATTTCTTTTATAGAACTGCAAGTCAGCATGTCTGTATTATTTTTAATACGAGAATTTCGTTCTTTGTCATCTATTCTTATTGTTTCCTCTTGTTTCCTCTGCATATTGTGTATTATTCTTCTTTCCCATAGCTTACCAATATTCTTCCCAGAATTTTGTGCTTTTGTCCTATAGGATGAATGACAAGGATGTAAAACATTTACTAATCTACTTTCTTGCACTGATAGTTAATATTTATCGTCCTTGTAGCATCATTTCCATGTTCTCGGTTTTTCCTCACTTCCTGTTGACAAGCGTGTCTCTTGCTTGCGTGGAGTCATTGTGACGGTTGAATGTCATATGAATATATTGAGTGTTAAGAAAAGTAGCTGCTGTGTTTTCTAAGTATTCTGTCATGCAGGTAACAGTTTAGAGAAGAGTAGCTTGGAAAGTAGAATGAGTTTACGCTCCAACAAATATAAAATTCGTGAAAGTCCCTTTCTGTTACAGTACAAAAGAGAATACGGGTGGAAAGTGCAATAGGAGCTGCACCTACCTGCTAGCGGAGTAGAACTGAGTTTACAAAGGTTGCTTATTTGGGGGATGGATGACTCTCAGAAAAAAAAAATAATGAAATGTGAAAAAAAGCTTGTGTGCTCTCAAACAAAGCGTATACTCACAGCTGAAATGAAAGGGTACAGTCTGCAAAGAACTAATAAGCTTCTATCTGATACTGCTCACCGTACGCCCGTGCCGCGTTGTCGCTTTGTTGTCCACTTGCGGGCAGAGATGGAATAAATAATCTTCCGAGAACTCGCAATGAGATAGCTGGCCTCGCTCTTTCGAGTAAGTAATGTTCACGTCAAAATGTGGCACCTACGTCTCTGAAGAGTGTGAAGATAACTGGTGATCCTCAGACGCAAGAAGGTTAATGGGCTAAACCAATTTAAATTACATTATATTGCGTTTAGGCGTTTTAAGTAATTCTTAATTGAAATTGTTTGGCATAATACAATTTCACAACGATTTACAGTGACTGCGTTCAACACCAAATATCCAAAGACGCACACAGAATAATTAAAGGACAGCAGTTGTGATAAAAGAAAGCTTACGCTTAATGTTGCGTGGACGATGAGGTCGTTACGGATAGACGGAAACCTGTGGTTGGGGAAGGCTAGTGAACGAAATCTGCCGCGTCCTTTTCAAAACAAACGTCCTGGTACTAGTTTGTATCTGCTTAGGAAAAGCACGGAGAAACGTAAGTATGGGTGGCCAGAAGGGGATACTAGAAGAGTTTGCGAGTGCAAAGACTTACCAGTAAGTCAAAAAAAATCGTTAAAATAGCTCTGAGCACTATGGGACTTAACATCTGAGGTCATCAGTCCCCTAGAACTTAGAACTACTTAAACCTAACTAATCTAAGGACATCTCACACATCCATACCCGAGGCAGGATTCGGATCTGCGACCGTAGCGGTCGCGCGGTTCCAGACTTAAGCGCCTAGAGCCGCTCGGCCACACAGGCCGGCCCAGTGACGGCCTGGCCAGACAGAATCCGGCCTGCCGCTGCGACGGAAGAAGAGGAGATGTTGGGTGCACGATGTTAATAGCATGACCGAAAGCTTAGGAGAATACCATCGTCTGTGTATTGAGCTAGACCCTGATGAAGTTAGGTTTTTCAAATATTTTCATATGTCGCGAGAATGTTTCGAGGAACTGCATCGCCTGATAAAAAGGTAGCACGACGAACTGGAGAATGCCAATTGATACAAGGCATAGACTAGCCATTTGTTTGAGGTATTTGTGGCCTCTTTGTGCTTCACACAGAAGTCATATAAATTATTCCGTTTCGGTTTTGCTGTATGATATGAAAGGTTCGGCGGAAGAGAGTGCTATCCAACAATGTAGTTACGAGTGGCGTGATAAATTTCTCTGCAGTGTTTACGAAAACAGCAAACGATAGTAACATCTAGTTCCGTATGCCCCGCTATAGAGAACTTTCTACTAAATACATTGTTTTGTTTCATTGTATTCATAACATTGTCATTGAATTTAAACAAACATAACTTTGGTCGTTAACTTATCTATTCGTTCTACCGGCATAATTTATTTTAATCTCTTCCAGATACTTGGCTACAGGCGACAGTCACCAGACCATAGCTTTTTCTTTTCGCTTCGGACATTCAACAGTCTCAGAAATTGTGAAAGAAGTATGCCAAGCAATATGGACCGTTCTACTGCCCAAACAAGCATTTACCTACTCCTACAACAGAGATGTGGAAGAAATCCGAAGAAGGATTTCTAGTATCTTGGGGGTTTCCGAACTGCCTTGGAAGCATAGACGGAAACATATCAGGTTAAAATGCCTGAAGGGCAGTGGATTCCAGTTCTTCTGTTATAAACAATTCTTTTCGCTAGTTCTCCTGGCGGTCGTTGGTCCACACTACAAGTTTACAGTAGTTGATATTGGAAGTGACAATTCAGATTTCTATCAAGAGTATATAGAGGGCAAAAGTATTCTACGTATAAATCAGGATCGCGTGTATCATACAAAAAATAGTATTCTCTCATCTCCTCTATTACCCTGAAGGGCAGTGGATTCCAGTTCTTCTGTTATAAACAATTCTTTTCGCTAGTTCTCCTGGCGGTCGTTGGTCCACACTACAAGTTTACAGTAGTTGATATTGGAAGTGACAATTCAGATTTCTATCAAGAGTATATAGAGGGCAAAAGTATTCTACGTATAAATCAGGATCGCGTGTATCATACAAAAAATAGTATTCTCTCATCTCCTCTATTACTCTTTCTGTGTCCATGACGGATGCACTACGAGCTGCAAGACAAAAACCGCCTCACGCCGCTGCTTCCAGTGTGACAGCAGAGTAGTTGAGTGCGCCAACAGAGGCAAGCAGCCGCTCCGGCTTGCGGCGAATCTGTAATCTGCGACAACGCGGCGGCGGCCGGTGCGGCAGGCCGCATGCCGGTGCGTCAGAGCCGCACCCTGTGTGAGCGCCGCCACACAGTATAACGAGCGATTCAACAGCGCGGTCTGCCGGCTGCGGTTCAAGGCCACAGGCCGGACGGCCAGGCCGCACTCTGTCTGGCCAGGCCTTAAGTCACCACGCTTGTTTGTTTATACAAATGATTCGCGTTGGTTTTTTCTTACTTTCTTTCCTCTGCCAGTTCAGTTTATGTTAATTTACACTGAACACGTTGACAAAGATAACTCTTTTTTTTTTAAATTTCCAGCTACATTTACGTCTAACGGAAGTTGAAATTGAAATGAGATTCAGCACTACGGTATGTCTTATTGACTCCTGGAACAGATAATTCACACGACGAGGAAATTAAGGTATACCTTATCTTGTGCGGTTAGTTAACCGTGAGGCAACTTCGAAAGTGTGGCGTCGATTTAGTTTCTATGGTGTTTAAGTACTCCTATACAGACAATCTCTAACATCAGTCTAATTACGGTGCTTTACAGTTCTTCCTCAGCCAAATCCTGGCAACATTAGAGTTCATTTGAACTAATTTCCATTAGTTTTCTGGCACATTCCGCTTCGTCCTTTCGGGTTTTGCTTTCAGTCTGTTGTTTCTCTTGAGCGTCCTTCTCATCTCATTACTGTCAATGAATGTGCTCAGTGAGACAGGTCTTCCTCAGCTCTGTCTTACAAACGTCTCACACATCTGCCTTACATTCTTCAGCTTATTTGACATTTTTATCACTTGAATTGTGGTTCTGAACCAGGCGTTCTTCTGTCTGAATGTGCACCAACGGACAACGGCCGGTTTTTACTGGCTGTTAATATCACTGTCTTATGATATATATTTGTTCATCAGACCTCATATTTAACTGAACAAAGGCCCATTTTTTCCTGATGTCCTGGCAGCCTGAAGTGATCTCTGTATCAAGCAGAAGTCTGCAGATGCCAATATTTTAATGCTGGCCCCCATTTTGACCGGAACCGAGGCTAGAATCTTGCTACAAGTCGATCAGGGGCCTGAAGATGGCGTAGTATATCACCTAAACTCGTGGGTAAATAAAATAACAGTTCCGAAATTAGAGGGCTGAAAGGTGTTTGATTTGACATCCTACAATGTTGCAAAGTGTTTGAACTGGTATACTCGGCATTTTCATGGCATGATGTGTCTTCTTCGGTTTTCAAGTTTCATACTGTTCACGTGCATCTATTCCAGCAGACACTTTATAATAGCTGTATTTCAATTAATTTTCTTCCTTTCGAGTCGGACAGATTTTACTAACGTGAGTGATATTGCAAAACATGGAAAACCTGTAAATGAATATGGTCTTCCACAGCAGTTAAAAATAGTTAGGTTGTGCTGCATTCCATTTAAGAGGATATACTTCCTCTTTGTGTTTTCATTGGGTCTATTATGGACCTTTCTGAACAATATAACTTTCTCTTCTTTCATGTTTCAGTGAGCCGAGTTCTTTTTTATTTTTTTCTGAATCTCCTATTCAGTCTCCTAAAAATGTTGCCCCTTTTCTGCGTTTGGTACATTTAGGAATACTTTGATTCCAGCTGCGGTGTTCCTATTAACGAGTGAGTAGCACACGCCCATCATTGTTATATTTATTGCTGTCGCACCGTTATGTAGTTGTTTCATTTATCTTGCTTGCTTCTCATCTTTTCAAGCATTCTCGCAGATATACTCTCCGGTGCCAGGTTTTTGATGCATCAGCTGAACTTGAATTTGGCGTTTTATAACGTTGTTGCTGAGACGTTACTGTGACGGCTACAGCTATCGATCCTTGGCCAACAGCTAAAGCCAACAGCACGCGAGACAAGTTACCTTTCGTTGACATGGCGCTCTACGACTTTTGTGACGTTGTAACACCACAGCTGAGACCCTACCTAACTGTTTGCTGATTCATTTTTGCTTTCTGTTTATTCAAGATTATATCGTTGAGCTTTTGTAATTATTATTAATTCAATACTGTATAAAACATGTATATTCTTGTCTCAGCTGAAAACTTTGATGTCTTTTACATTGTAGGAAGTGTAATCTCTGTAATATGTACAATATGAGCAAATAATATGTTTTGTCTTTCTCATATAATCTCTTTGGGTATCTCGAAAATAGAATAATTTTGTGTAGAACTACCAATATTTGCAAACGACATGTTTTGTTTAAAGTGATTGTTTGCTGTTATGTAAACTGCTGACCTTCATTTAGGGCTTCTAGTTATTTTGTATGTAAAAGGTGGTGTGGTTCCCCTCGGCAACGGAACTGGGTAGCGCCCGCAAAATGTGGTTGGCATGGATAGAAAAGTGGAACCAAGAGTCAGTCGGAGACGAGCTACTAAACCGCTAACAGCTCACGTAAAGGTTGTGATTTGTGCTGGTACCGAGAGGGGCTTTTAGTGCCGTTTTAATACGCGTTACAGCCTCTGATGAATGGATTAATATGCTGGCAATACTCTGAAATCAATATCTATCTTCACCACCAAGAAATGACTGAGTCCAGCTTGTCTATCTGCACCTCCATCCAACAACAAGCACTCACCACCACATTGCGCAATCACTGAAATGGGACCAGGAAATAACAGAATTGTACAGTGAAGGCTCAGTTCATTGGATATTTCAATGTGCTTAAATATAAGGTAATTTATATCAGAACTCTTGTACGTATCCTGATTTTTCATCTTCAGTCACTTCTCCAGCAGGGTCCTTCCCACGTTAAAGTGCTTACCGAGTATCCTAATTGAAATAATATCAAAGCCCAGTATGTTATATTAAAAGGCCTCTTTAAAACATTAAAAGTGTTGGTTAAAATTAATGTGGATAAAGAATGTGCCATGGTAACTGTTTGTTGAAGTAAATTTAGCAATCAAAGTTGTTGCTTAAAAATCTGTGGGTTTTCAAAGAATTATCGAAAATATAGAAGCAGATCAATTCAGTTAGGCCTCAAAACAATTTGATGTCATTTCAAAGCTAATCGAATACTTACTCATACTGAAGCTACAAAGTTTTGTTCAGTAAATAAATAATACAGCTTGTTGTCCACTGTACCAGGTGAGTCAATTCCTGATGTTTTATGTTAACTTGTGTCTTACTGCAGTAACAGGTCAAATTACTGATGAAAGTTTCATGGTTATGTTTGCTAAAATAAGGACCCCATGTGTATAGGAAAGTGCGTATCATTAGTGTAACAAGACCTACAGTTTGTTTATTGTGCTCAGTAGTAGGAAACGTTTGATAGATACACCATTTGTTATGATTACAGTAACCGATTTCAGTCATAGATCAGTGAGAAAGTGTTTGTCAGTGCATTTCATTTAAATTGTATTCTGAGTTGAAAGGTATTTAGCTGAGAGAGACTTAACCTATGTCCAATTTATGATTCTAAGGTGAATATTAATGGTAACATTGTTGAGAGCATCCTGTTTGACTGAGCACTGAAGACATAAGTGTGTGTCAGCATCTGTTGTACTTAGGCCTTTAGTTGGTTTCAGCTCTGACTATCAGCTCCAACCTTAACGTTAACACGTTAACATATGCTTGTGCTAGAGTTCATTGCACTCTCGTGTGCCACAGTATAGGTTGTGTTTGTCCATTAAAGTTACTCATATCCATTTTCTTGAATACGAATGTTACTCATTCTTATGCCTAATTAGGCTGGCGACTGTTTTCTTTATCATTTGTAAGTGTGGATAGGCAAATTTTGTTTGTTACCTTTTAAAAGTTTACGTAATTTTGACTTTCCCTTCCGATAAGCCACTTCCGTTGGGTACATCACGGTCAACACAACAAAATTCCTTCCAGAGGGTAACACTTCTCTGCTTCTTTATACTATAAGTGCTTTGACAAATAATTTCGTGATACAATTTGCCTCCAGTTGTGAGGTTATGTTATAACAGTAGAGGACGGTAGTGTTATAACGTCACTCCCTGTTATTTCACTTTGAGGAACTATTTCGTCACGTGAAATACGAAGTGAGTTCAGCGATATTTCGGCGACGTGTCAGATCAAGTAGAACCAATGGGACGTGAGCCATGACCGTGTTGTGCTGTCTTTGAATTCTCTGACTGACTGGTGTCCTCGTAGTACACGCTGATTCACTCGGTTTATCGCTGTTTCCGAGTGAGGAAGAGGCCAGACCTTTTCCGCGGTTGGGAGTTGGTGTTAGTAGTGGGCGGCAGCAGGTACGGACTGACAAGGGAAACTCTCCATCGCACCCCCCTCATATTTAGTAGCAAAATGGCCCAGTGGATGGCCAGTCAAAAACTCGCCGCAAATCGAGCGTGTAAAGTGTACTGAACTGTGAAAAAAGAAGCAAAATACAAAGACTGAACGGTCCAGGCCCAACATAAGCAACATCGAGAAAAACTGAACGACCGTAGCGTCGACGTTGTGTGGTCGTGGTGTTGGACTGAAAAGCGACAGATGCGTCTTCAAAATTCCCTCGTATTTCATACACATTTTTTTTCACAAAATTTTGAACTTTCCGTCCTGTTACTGACGTGTTGGTCCTTCTGTAAACTTGGCAATTGTCATGCTATACATTGGTTATAAAATATGAGTTATGTGGGACGAATATATTACCGTCGCATGTGAATGTGATAAAAACTGAGCGCATGTGAGATGCTGCATAGACCTCTGACAGAAATGAAAACAAACAAACGTGTTGAACTGCATTACAGCAAAGGAATTCAAGAGACAAAATTTTAAAAACGGGACGCAAAAGTCATAAAATGTGGTACTTGTGTAGAATAAATACGAGATACTCACATCTAGAGGTCCCTTCCTTGCGCCTCAGTGTTGCAAACGGAGGTTACACCACGACATAGACACAAATTTGAATACAGCGAACAGGCACGTCAATGACCGGATGCACAGTTCACAGTTTTGTGAGAAAACATTTGTGGCACGATAGAGATCTGAAAATCGATCCCCCGCTTGGCGGTCCAACACCATGACCGTACGCACGACGCCGTGGCTGCTCAACTACGTTCTATGTTGCTTATCTTGACTTGGGCGGTTCACTGTCTTTATTTTGCTTCTTTTTTCACGGTTCACTACACCCCTTTCCTGTTTTCATGCTTGATATGTGTCCAGTTTTTGAAGGGCAGTCCACCGTGCCATCTTACCACTAAATCCGAGGGGCGTGCGATGGATAACTTGCCTACTGAGGTGCGGGTCTGTTGACATGGACACCGTTGGGTACTCATGCTGTATTCGGTGCCTTATGCCCGATGGCATCCATTGCGGCTGAAAAAAAAAAATTCAAATGTGTGTGAAATCTTATGGGACTTAACTACTAAGGTCACCAGTCCCCAAGCTTACACACTACTTAACCTAAATTATCATAAGGACAAACAGACACACCCATGCCCGAGGGAGGACTCGAACCTCTGCCGAGTCCTCTGCGGCTGATTTCTGGGTCTTGGAGATAGAGTGCACCAGCATTTAGCCTTTTGGAATGATCTCGCCATGTGTAGTTTTGATGTTGTGCTTTGAATGATGGAATGTGGATTACTAAAGAAGTTATGGGAGTATCACGTTTATTCCCTCAGTGAACTTTGCCTGCGCAGTTTGGAAGATGAGGTTTTCTTGCGATAACTGTAGCCTGCTTCAAGCGACGAGCGTAATTTTACTGACTGGCTTAGTGATATATATTTATGTATATATAAGAAGTGTTGGAGGGCAAGTCTTCTGTTAGATCCTCCGAGTTAGTCTCGGATTACATGATCGTTTATTGAGATGGGCCGCTGACAGAGGTGGTAAATTTGTTTTGAACTATTTTGCTCGGATTCTGCCGGCGGTACTGGTGTTTCCAACTTTCCTTCCTTATTCCTTATCTGCTGAGAGTTTCGAGCAATGCTGAATCAGCTTTTGATGTTTTAAACTGAAGGGTCTTCCCCACTCGTCTGTCCGCAGCTCGTGGTCGTGCGGTAGCGTTCTCGCTTCCCACGCCTGGGTTCCCGGGTTCGATTCCCGGCGGGGTCAGGGATTTTCTCTGCCTCGTGATGACTGGGTGTTGTGTGCTGTCCTTAGGTTAGTTAGGTTTAAGTAGTTCTAAGTTCTAGGGGACTGATGACCATAGATGTTACGTCCCATAGTGCTCAGAGCCATTTGAACCATTTGAACCCACTCGTCTCTTATAGGGTGCCTAAAAGATGCTGCGTCCTCGGAATGCTATACAACAATTCAAGCAAATCACATTAACCTTTTTTTATTGCAATAAAGAATATAGACAATATTTAACTTTGAATTTACAACTGTGTCGCAAGCGATGGGTGACATGCAAACAATCAAAGCCCTTTGCTGTGTACAAGGTCCATGCAAGCAATTGGTATGGATCACACATCACTGCTGTCGTGGTGCTCTCCTAGTACTGTCCTAATACTGCTCTGGTCTGCGAGTCCCGGTCTGGTACGGTGCGGCCGACCCTGGCAGGAGCGGCCCTTGTATTCCCTTCGGCTAGAGGGCGCTCCTGTCTTGGTGCGCGCCGGCCGGTGTGGCCGTGCGGTTCTAGGCACTTCAGTCTGGAACCGCGTGACCGCTACGGTCGCAGGTTCGAATTCTGCCTCGGGCATGGATGTGTGTGACTGCGGTTCTAATCAGCGCACCATTGGCAGAATTCGTCTCACAGCCTTCTCTTCTCTTGCTGTCTTCATCTTCTTTCCGGCGCTTGTGGTTACGCCAGAACATAAAGTAATTTCGATTTGTTTGGGATGGGTTTAAACGTGTCCAGCCATTCTGATTTAGGTTGCCCGTGACTTCCTTAAATCGTTTCAGGCAAATGACGGGGTGGTTTATTTGAAATGGCACCGCCGACTTCCTTCGCCATCCTTCCCTAATCCTATGGGACCAATGACCTCCACCAAATCAATCAATCAACCTAAAGTCTGTGACAGGCAGGTAAACTTGCATCTGTTATTCTGTAGTTTCAAAAGATCGCTCAATATCTGTAGGTTAATCTGCTATTGGTTATCACAAGTGTCTTATCCTTTTATATTAGCTGTTTTAATATAATAACTGAAGTTTCTGCTTATAATTAAATGATGTAAGCCTCATTCACGTAACTTATAATTAAGTTGGGGTTGTTGCGGTGGAGGAGACCAGACAGCGAGGTCATCAGTCTCATCGGATTAGGGGAGGACGGGGAAGGAAGTCGGCCGTGCCCTTTCAAAGGGACAATCCCGGCATTTACCTGGAACGATTTTGCCAAATCGGGATGGCCGGACGCAGAAATGAACCGTCGTCCTCCCGAATGCGAGTCCAGTGTGCTAACAACAGCGCCACCTCGCTCGGTTAGAATTAAGTAATTGCTTTGCGAAGGTTACATCGCTTCAAGGATTTTATTAAGCCTTGAAAGGCTTAAGACCTTATTGCCGGAGCTCTTGACTTTGGTATCGTAATGTCTATGCCACTTGTTGACAGCATTAGCTCCTGAGCCATAATATTCTAACTGACGCGGCGCCTGCCTGCGTTTATGTTCTCCTATGTGTGTAGCAGGATGGCCGTCTACGGTGGCCGTTAGCTCTCGCTGGGGTTTTGATTCCAGCTGTAGCTGCTAAACAAGTTAAGTTTTCCGGATATTCTATTTGATGGGTGGTTTTAAGACAGATTGCCCTGTCTTGAGATCTAATGTAACGAAGCTAAGAATCTACTTTCTGTACTTTAGTTCAGGAACATTTACTGTACTTAAGTTTTTGGACTTTTAAATTCCATCTGTAATCCACTGCTCTTTACAGTCAGCTTGGCGTTCTTCTTGTAACTCGTCGCAAGATTGCCAGATTAAAGTTGTAATGTTGCCCTGTTTCTCGGAACATCGATTCTTGTTTTCGGTTGTTGTGTAATTTGAATTAGGAACCTTTACTTAATTCCACTGTTATACTTGAGTGAGTTTTATTTAAGGGCCTTATGACTCTTACTTGTTGTCTTCTGAGTTTTAAGAATGGCCCTGCTGTTGTAAAGGTGGTTTCGGCCTATTTCTTGGGTGGCTGGGGTGGCCGAGCGGTTCTAGGCACTTCAGCCTGGAACCGCCGACCGCTACGGTCGCAGGTTCGAATCCTGCCTCGGGCATGGATAAGTGTGATGTCCTTAGGTTAGTTTGGTTCAAGTAGTTCTACGTTCTAGGGGACTGATGACCTCAGAAGTTAAGTCCCATAGTGCTCAGGGCCATTTGAACCATTTGAACCTATTTATTGTGATAAACAGTAGCTATTTCAATTATTGGTTTGTCCGTTTTAGATTTGCTTGTGTAAGTGAAGTTAGTTGTTTAAATTGTTATTTTTCTTGTACTAAAGATTGCTTACCTAACAGAAACTTCCTGGATATATCACATGCAAGATTGGACTGTGGTTTTAATTATCATTGTGATTGTATACTGTGAAATTTGTAATTTCTTAAGGAAAAATTATGTGCTCAGCCGGTGTTCACCCTACCATGTCTTCTGTCCTTTGTCCGTCGTATGTCTTGGACATGTCACAGGCAGAGAGCTTGATGACCGCAGGAAGCATGACGCCATACTACATTTGTTGTGTTCAGTAGAAGCTCATATGTTACACGTTTTATGTTATACGTCACACGCCATGAATGTACGAGTATGATGTTTCTAAGCACCAGCACATTTAATGTCTCGAGGCCGAATCGTTTTTGGCACGATTTGTTGTGATTAAACGATGGGAAACGTCATATTATTGCTTACAGAACTTTCATATTTAGTTATAATCGCGCTATAACTTGCATGTTATGAGAATAGGCCATTATAAGATAATGGCACATTGAAGATTAATGATAAACATGTCTTTCTTGTTAGGTTTTGATATAATGAAATGTTGATTAATAACATTTCGGTGAATAAAGCCTACAGAAGAGTATAAAATAAAATACGTAGTCGCTGATTACGAAGCTATAGCCTAGAGTAGTGAGTAGACGCATCACGTTACAGAAACGAGGTATCACCTTCGCGTTTTGTAAAATTTTGTGGAAGTTTCATACGAAATTGATAGAAATAGTGTAAGTAGGCTGTTTATGTTTTCTTATTCGAAACGTTACGTAGCGCTCTGTATGAAAATCACTGGCTGTGCTGTGTGCAGTGTGTAGCTAGTTTGCATTGTTGTCTGCCATTGTAGTGTTGGGCAGCGGCAGCTGGATGTTACAGTGCGTAGCGTTGCGCAGTTGGAGGTGAGCCGCCAGCAGTGATGGATGTGGGGAGAGAGATGGCGGAGTTTTGAAATTTGTAAGACTGTCATGAACTGCTATATATATTATGACTTTTAAGGTAAATACATTGTTTGTTTTCTATTAAAATCTTTCATTTGCTAACTATGCCTATCAGTAGTTAGTGCCTTCCGTAGTTTGAATCTTTTATTTAGCTGGCAGTAGTGGCGCTCGCTGTATTGCAGTAGTTCCAGTAACGAAGATTTTTGTGAGGTAAGTGATTTGTGAAAGGTATAGGTTAATGTTAGTCAGGGCCATTCTTTTGTAGGGATTTTTTGAAAGTCAGATTGCGTTGCGCTAAAAATATTGTGTGTCAGGATAAGCACAGTTATGTATAATTCTTCAAAAAGGGAACGTTTCAATAGTTTCTGTAATAGTTGATGTTGTCTAAATATAAGTGAGTTCTCTGGCAGGAGTGAGTTTGATCGATTTGCCGAACTTTCCAAGGCTGATGTCGTTACTGACTGGACATGTATCTTTCCTTTTTGTCTTACAACATGTTCACGGACACTGAATTTATAATTTTCGAATACCGTAGACAGAAGAACACGACTTAGTCAACAAACTGTATCGGTTGCGGGCCACATAAAGTCAACAAATGCCCCTCCTTTTTTTATTTAAAAAAAGGGTTGAGCCCCTCCACACCCAGGTCATCCAGACACCTAGGCACCTGACTTTCTCACGGAAACGTAATGGGCGGTTGTGTAGCGTTATCTTTCTACAACGTTGGTGCTTGTGATGTTGTTTCGATCTACGAGTGAAAAGTTCTGCCTCGCAATTGTCTAAGTTTACTTTAACACACCTATGGTCCAACCAAGTCTTGGCAGCTCTGAGTGCAGTATGCTCCCATGAGTTAATGTTCGATGGTTACCTGTCTTGCGCTAGAATGGCGGTGCCATCTGCGCAGAAGGCCACCATCCTGTTTTGTATAGTTGGTGGATCGTCTAGTATAGCTTAAATAATAGGGGCTCCAGGATTCTGCCTTGAGGTGCTCCAGGTTGTGTTCTCTGTCGTGTTGACTGTTTGCTTTGAAAGTCACCGTTGAAGCATCTGTTGGTGCGATATGAGTCTGTGAGAAGTGTCTCTCCATGAGGGAAACCAGCGTCACTAAGCCTGCGTATGAAGCCATTGTGCCAGAGATGATCGATGATCGAAGCCCTTTCCAATGTCTAGGAATTTTGCCCCTGTTGGTTTGTTGGTGTTGTACCCTTTTGTTACGCGTTCTACTACAGGGAGGAGTTGTTGTGTTCTAGAGTGACGATTACCAAAGCTGAGTTGTTCCGGTCTCAGGGTGTCGTTCATGCAGTGCCTAGTGAGACGTTTCAGTATTACCTTCTCAATACAATTGCTGAGCCAGCTCCGTAAGTTGATGGATCGGTAATTTTGTGGAAGAGGGTGGTCTTTCCCTGGCTTCCTGTTCAGGACCTGGGCCACCTTCCAATAAGCAGGGAAGTGTTGGTGTCGTAGAACGGCATTCGTGATTTGTTTAAGGTATTCTGTGACTTTATCCGTGGACTCCTGGAGGACGCGATTTTGAATGCCATCTGGACCAGGAGCTTTTCTAGCCGTGGTATGCTTAATAGCCCATGTGATTTCGTGTGTGCTAACGTGTCTGATAGAGTCACGCACAGGTTGAGCTACAAGTCGAGTAACTTCCTGGTCCATTTCAAGTGCGAATTTGGGTCTGAGGAATCAGATTCGGTGTAAATGACGCTAAAAGTGTGCTGGCCATGAGCTCTGCCCTCCTCTGCAGAGTATGCACAGCTATCTGGCTCTTGTAGAGTAGGCATGTAGTGTTTGGCTCAAAATGGCTCTGAGCACTATGGGACTTAATTTCTGAGGTCATCAGTCCCCCATAACTTAGAACAACTTAAACCTAACTAACCTAAGAACATCACACACATCCATGTCCGAGGCAGGATTCGAACCTGCGGTTCAAGACTGTAGCGCCTAGAACCGCTCGGCCACTCCGGCCGACCATGTAGTGTTTCTCCTTCGTGAAGTGTCGTTTGAGATTCCACACGCCAGGTCGAGTGGTATTGTGCTCGGCGTCTTTATAGTCCGACTCTGTAGTTTTAGATGTTTGTATTTTCTTCCATTTAATTCCTTGGACCATGTTAATGAGCTGTTTCTACAACGGGCGCCTTCTATGTTGTCAGTACCTCCTGAGATGATTCCTCATGAGGCCAAGGATTTTCTGGGACAGGGCTGCTGACTGTGTTGGCAGTGTAAGAATTTAAATGGCGCCAGTCATTACATCCTCGACATCACTAGTGAGTATTTCAGCGGATACATCTATTTGTTCTGTGCGCGTAACTTAGAACGTCTATCAAACGTTTCCTTGAAAAGGGCCGATCCTCGCACTTGTGGTTTAGTATCTAGCGTGGTTCGATGTTGTGCAGTGTCTTTTTCATGTGCCGTATTAGTGGTAGGTGTCGGAGGCCAGATCGTCCTCAAGTTCAGGCGAAGTCACCCGCAAGGAACGCTGGTAGTTCCGGCCTTTTAGGTGACGTGGAAGGAAGACTGGTCCCAAAATACGGTCACCAGTTATCCTGCGCCATACATTCCAGCCACACCGATGCTGATGATTCGCTGTCACCATACCACAGGGGTTCTGCATACCCTCCCACAGATGACTTATGAAACTTGAGGACACCACTCCGCATAAAGATGGCCTCATCTGTGAATGGTATGGATGGCACAAATCCCGCCATCGTGGTTGTCTGGTGAAGAAAGCTGTGATAGAACTGTTCTCAATGTGGGCAGTCTGTCGCTAGTAGGACCTGCACACGCTGTAAGTGATTAGGATAGTAACAATTGTCATGGAGAGTGTTCCACACTGTCGTCTGGCTTATCCTGTATTGGTGGGCCAACTGTCTAGTACTAACATGGCGGTCGCCTTCCACAGGGTTAATCACATTTTCGTCCAGGTCTATCTGGGCATTTCGGGTTGGTCCTTCATGATTTCCTGCTTTCTGAAACGACCTTGTCTCAGACAAAGGCGAAACACGGTTGCAAAAATGGACTGCTGTGGTTGTTACAGGCAGGGATAGGTCTCCTGATACAACCTTCCTTCCCTCCGCCCTTTGTCATTTACGTTTCCATAGGTAAACATCACGTTGGTAAGCTCTCGATTTGAATACGGAACTATTGTGTACAACGCTGTACACAACGCTGTGCCACAGGGGAGTGTCGTAGGACCGTTGCTATTCACAATATACATAAATGACCTTGTGGATGACATCGGAAGTTCACTCAGGCTTTTTGCAGATGATGCTGTGGTGTATCGAGAGGTTGTAACAATGGAAAATTGTACTGAAATGCAGGAGGATCTGCAGCGAATTGACGCATGGTGCAGGGAATGGCAACTGAATCTCAATGTAGACAAGTGTAATGTGCTGCGAATACGTAGAAAGATAGATCCCTTATCATGTAGCTACAAAATAGCAGGTCAGCAAATGGAAGCAGTTAATTCCATAAATTGTCTGGGAGTACGCATTAGGAGTGATTTAAAATGGAATGATCATATAAAGTTGACCGTCGGTAAAGCAGATGCCAGACTGAGATTCATTGGAAGAATCCTGAGGAAATGCAATCCGAAAACAAAGGAAGTAGGTTACAGTACGCTTGTTCGCCCACTGCTTGAATACTGCTCAGCAGTGTGGGATCCGTACCAGATAGGGCTGATAGAAGAGATAGAGAAGATCCAACGGAGAGCAGGATAAAATCAGAAAGATTAGAGCCCACACAGAAGCATACCGACAATCCTTCTTTCCGTGAACAATACGAGACTGGAATAGAAGGAAGAACCGATAGAGGTACTCAGGGTACCCTCCGCCACACACCGTCAGGTGGCTTGCGGAGTATGGATGTAGATGTAGATGTAGACATCCACTACAAGGTGAGTCAGCAAGAGAAGTAAATTGAACACAACATTAACAATTACCATGGGAGGAGAAGGCGCTAGGGCATGACGTATAAAGAACAGTACCAACCTCTAGGAGGAAACTATGTATCCTGTATTTGTGGCTGCATCGTACATCGGGTATTAGATAGCGGTCTCTGTAACAAAGTATCATTGAATAAATGGTCTCCAGCATGGAAACCATGCATTTGCGGACTTAAGTGCGTGCGTTCCATATCCTCTCACCGATCTATCTTTAGAGTGTGTACACGGTGGAAAAAAACCACCCAGTATAACCGAAAACTGTTGATACATTCGGATTACATGCCTCGAGTTTTGACCACGATTAATTCCATTGTCGTCTTGTGAGCACCATTTTTGTAGCTGTTGCTTTTGGCTATGTGAATAGTGGCTTTTTGAGCCACGTAGACAATTTTGAATAGGCATTCTTCTATTTTAATAAATTGTTAAAACTGTAACTTGTCCATAACGACTGCAGCCCATTCCACATCCCACAAGAAACACACTGCCGTATCAGTCGTGAGTGTTTCAAGTTTGCCCGTAAGTTTTAGTTCCTATTTATAGTTTCATCCTAATTTTAAATCTGATGGTATTACTCAGAATTCACGTCTCTCTCTTTTTATTTGCTTTAGAAGTTATTTACTAGACCTTGTTCAACGGCCTGCGTGATATTAAGAAGAGGCTGTTTGATTATATCACTGTGGTACGGACATCAACTGAGCTTTACCTTATTTCTACAATTAACTGACTTTCCAGCTGTTTGATTATATCACTTTGGTACGGACATCAACTGAGCTTTACCTTATTTATACAATTAACTGACTTTCCATGTAAACGTGCATGTGCGTACTCAAATTTGAGATCATGTGAAATACGAGGCGTATTTTTTAAGTAAGTACCGTTTTGAAATTTAAAAAATACACTCTTAGATATCCCAATAATTTTATTTTTTTACATGAAAGCCTGTACCTTAATCTACTTTTCTACATAATGTCCGCCAATATTGAGGCACTTGTCATAACGTTGTACCAGTTTTTGAATGCGCTCCCGATAGAAGTCTGCCGCCTGACTTGTTAACCACGGCATCACCACTGTTTTGACTTCGTCATCGTCTTGAAGACGCTGACCGCCCAGGTGTTTCTTCAAGTCTAGGAACAAATGGTAGTCACTGGGCGCTAAATCGGGGCTGTACGGAGGATGATCTAGAGTTTCCCATCGAAAAGATGTGATGATATCTTTGGTCTGATTCACCACATGCGGACGAGAATTGTCTTGCAGCAAAACGATGCCCTTGCTCAACTTCCATGGACTGTTGCTTTGATTCTGCTGTGACGTAGGCCACCCATGTTTCTTCGCCCATGACAACTTGGCTTAAGAAATCATCACCGTCGTTGTGGTACCGCGCAAGGAAAGTCAATGCACTATGTAAACGTTTGGTTTTGTGCACATCCGTCAACATTTTCGGTACCCAATGTGCGCACAATTTTCGGTAAATCAAGTGCTCGGTCACAATGCCATACAAAACACTACGAGAAACATTAGGAAAGTCATCCCGCAAGGAGAAAATCGTAAAGCGTCTGTTTTCTCTCACCTTATTGTTCCTTTCCTGCACCAAACTTTCATTACCGACCGAAGTACGCCCACTCCGTTGTTCATCATGCACATTTGTGCGGCCATCTTTAAATTCTCTCACCCACTTTCTTACCATTCCATCACTCATAATGTTTTCTCCGTAAACTGCACAGATCTCACGACGAATATCGATCGCTTTTAGGCCTTTAGCACTAAGAAATCTTGTAACAACCTGTACTTCACAGTCGGCGGGACTCACAATTATCGGAGGCATCTTAAACACTCAGTACACTACGTAAACAAGGAAGAACCAGACTGTAATGGCGTCAGTGCGTAGATTAACGTGCAGGCTTTCATGTAAAAATAAAATTATTGAGATAGCTTAGCACGTCTTTTTTTTTTTTTAATTTCAAAACGGTACCTACTTAAAAAACACGCATCGTACATGTATCTGCTCGGGAGTATGAATACTGTCCCACCAAAACCAGTTCACAAAGATTAACTCGCTACAGTTACAGAAAGCAGAGACATCAATGACTTTAGGGTGAAGCTCACACTACATTTTACTGACCCTACCACGTGGCGAGTTACGATAAATCAGACGTTTTGTTCCCACTTCCTGTGGTCTCAGTGTTATGGATGATACTGTAATGCTGTTATCCACACGTACTTCTATTTAAGCCTTGTTGCCGCGAAACATGGTATAACACTTCAGAGCAAGATTCAGATCTCGAATGTGGCTGAAATCCAGTGCTGTGTGCTACGGAGAAGCGGAAAGACAGTCGCTGGACAGTGACATACGTTCTGCTGGAGTGAAACAAAAACACGCCTTCATTCCGCAACGCTGCACATGTCACCTTGAAAGTGTTAGAATTTCGTTCACTCGTACTTTTTTTCTCTCTTTTCCACCATCCTTGTCACTTTGGGCGTCGCAATAGGAAGCAAAATGCTGGAGCAAACGCGAAAAGTCGTCTGCTTGCGCTTCCTCTTGTTGCGATCTGGGAGAAGCTCTCGGACATTTGGCGTCACGACAGCTGGATTCCTTCTCAGCGCTCTCGTGTTTGTTCTCTCGGTCGTTTTCCGCCAGATGGCACCACGTTTTGCGCGAGCAGTGTGCGAGAACTAAAGGAATTGATGCGGTGTCAATGGCAAAGAAATTTTGTGTTATGTGTGTTGTGTGTTTTTTGTGAGAAAAACTGAGAGCGAGACACACACACACACACACACACACACACATAGAGAGAGAGAGAGAGAGAGAGAGAGAGAGAGAGAGAGAGAGAGAGAGGGAGAGAGGGAGAGAAAGAGAGAGAGGAGAGAAACTGTCGGAAAGGTAAGTGGAGAGCGAAACAAACTAATCTGTAAGGAACAAAGGAGCACTTACGTGAATACATTGATATCGAAGACAGCTGTAGTGGCTGCACCATCTCCTACTAATTAGGTCGTGTCAGCCACATTTGTCTAGCTCAGCAACTTTTTGCGAGCGAAAACAAATTGCACTTGCAAAAGGCAGACTTGGAAATACCTTAATTTATGAAGAACATTAATTTTTCAATAAAAAGTGTTGTAAAGTATTCTAATGAATTTACATACAGTCATGTCCTGTGAACATTTCACAAAACAGTGCAAACTCTTAAAAATCCTAGAAGGTCCGTCTGGGCACACGTGTAAACTTTTTTTGTCTTCGTTTTATTGACAAGTAGAAGATGGTGCACATCCATCGAGTTGAAACAGATTTTCAGTTAGCTTTTTCCCCACATACACTGACAGAAGGACTGAAAAGTTATGATTCAGCGATTTTCTCTATCTCTGAAGCTCTGATTTTTGTTTGTGATCTCGTATCTTCTTTACGTTTGACGTATGTGTTTACAATGCACGTGGTATGTAAATGCTTCAGGCCAAGAGGCAAATTATTTTGTTACAGAATTTCACACACATCTTATGATGGGGTCTTCAGTGCTTAATGTTCAGTGATCTGACTTCGAAACAGAAATTGATAATTAACTTTAAGCAAAGTTGCATCAGATCCCTCGTCCACGTCTGGATTTACAAAATGTTAATTATTTTATTTCGCTGGGGGGCCGCGTTACGTTCTCTGGGAATTGATGCTGGTCTTGGATCATATTTCAAAATGTGAAGAAACATTAACTACTGAAATGGATGTGTTATTCAGGGGGCTTTAAATGACTATAAAATTAAATAAAGTTTCTGAACTTCCAAACAACTATATTCACTAACATTTTCACACACTGATCCATTAGCAAACGATACTTCTACTTTCTACGTTATTACGAAAACACATTTTTCCCATTTAAAGTAGCAGTTCCTTAAGGACTGGCTATTGCACTTCATATTCCCGCCAAAACTGTGTAGAACGAAGGACAACAGACGTATTAAAAGGGTTTACAACTACGTCGATATTAATGGCTGACACATATTTACTAATTTAGCGTTTTGCATTTTAAATAATATAAGTAACTTTACAGAAATTTAAATCAAATTATCCAATATTAATTGAGAAGAGTATAATGTGAATATTTAAACATGGAATAACTGATTTTTTTCTTAATATACAACTGTAGATATCGGTGCCCACTAGTAGCGGACGTTTCTTTTTGTGTTATTACTTGATTGCACTACAGTATTAAGCTACAGTTTTTGATTTGTCCATTTTTGCAATCACAACACATATATAGCTAAGAATTTTACACACACTGTAACGAACGGAGAACACGAAGAAACCCACCACTCACCTCTCGTTTAGCTGTTTGATTGCGTTTACCACACATGATTCCTTTGATTAGTTATATCAGCCTCAGGTAAAAAAGATTCATGATGAGATTGCACTTCTTTGACTTCATAATAAGATAACCTATCACTTGACGAGTCACTATGAAACATATTCCAGTGAGGGCAGTCTAGAAAATTCATCCGGTTTGGCATGTCTATATTTCTGAAACTAACAAACGTATACAATGAATTTTGTTTTTTGATGAACAGGAAACTCAAAAAGCTTTTTTCATACCTTTTCATAGGTGTTCAATACGGCCCTCTTCAGATGCACAGCATATGTCAATACGTTTCTAAAACTGTTCCCACATGAAGCGAGCATGTCTTGAGTTACAGCTTCCACAGCTGCTGTTATGTGGTGTCTCAGTTTATTCATCGTTGTCGGTAACGGAGGCACACTAACAGAGTCTTTTATATACACCCACAAAACATAATCACATACAGTCAGGTCCGGTGACCTTGGAGGCCAGTAATGTAAGGCTGAGTCATTTTGTCCAGTGCGACTGATCCATCGTTCAGTATTCCTTTGATTTAAAAATTCTCGCACTTCCAGGTGCCAGTGTGGGGCCGCCCCATCCTGTTGGTAAACGAAGTGGTTCGAATCAGTCTCCAGCTGTGGGAAAAGAAAGTTCTCAAGCACTTCGAGATATGTGCTTCCTGTAACAGTGTTCTCGTCAAAGAAAAATGGACCTTACACCTTTTCCCGTGAAACTGCACAAAACACTTTAAATTTAGGAGGGTCACCCCCATGTTGTACCACTTCAAGTGGTCGTTCCGTAGCCCATATTGTCACATTATGACGGTTCATCTTTTCATTTAAATGGAATGTTGCCTCTTCACTAAATACTAAGTGTGGAAGAAAACTGTCTACCTCCACATATCGATACAGAACTGCACACTATGTTGTTTGTCACCTTCACAGAGAGCCTGTAGTAGCTGAATTTTGTTAGGTTTCATGTGTAAACGTCGACTCAGCACAAGCCAGACGGACATCGGGGGCATGTTGAGCTGTCGAGCTGCACGGCGAACCTATTTCTGCGGACTCCTTGTGAAACTATAGTGGATACGTTCGATGTCTGTGTCAGCCACTTGGGGACGGTCCGGCGATTTGCCTTTACTCAAACAACCTATTTCTCGGAATTGTTCATGCCATCGTCTCATGCTCTGTGCCGTAGGAGGATCCACACTACACCTATTGCGAAAGTCACGCTGAACAGTTATTATCGACCCGCACTGCGCAAAACATAGAACACAAAACGATCTATGTTGTCCAGACCCCATATTTATTAGAACTGAAGTGGGCGCACACTGCTGCTACGTTGCGGAAACCATGCAAAATTCGAGAATTTTCTCTTTCCCACAGTATGTTGTTTATACACATATCTCAATTAAAATAATAGTAATGATTTTTTTAAATCGGATGATTCTTTTTGATACTCCCTTTTTCCTCACGTGTGTGATTCAGACGATGCTCGGTGCAGCGCCCGTTGTTCACTTCAGACACTGGCAAAGGACGCATCCCGTTCCTGCACGTGGCTTACTCACTGACGAACAGCGTATTGTCTAAGCGCTGCTTGAGAGACGTGAAATTCTCAACGCTGGGAGGCGCCTCTGCTTTCAGTTGCAGGTATTCGAGTAATTTTAGAAAACTAAAAGCTGCATTCGCGTCCATCCCCCTCCGTTCCGACTTGTCCTGACTTTTCTCGACATAGAAGTTTGTTTGACTTTATTACTATCCCATATTTTTAAACAGATCGTATGAGGATGGTTTACTTAGTAGTCGGAACTGGTCGCGGTACAATTTGCGTGCCATGAGGTTGAAATGTGCAACTAAATAATTTTCGTTAAGAAGATTGTCACTGCGTTCCACTAAGACACTGTGCCCGGCCTGTGTAAGTTTCCCACACATTTTTCGCTGATCCTGTAACTGTCTGACATCTTAGCTAATGGTAAATCTTCCAGAGTGCATGGTATCGTTACCTTAAACTTTTACGTTTCTAATGTTTTACCTAGACCTGCGCTGAACATCTTCAGAGGTACTGCTGGTTTCGCTAAACCCTGCCGACTGACAGACGCTGGAGTGGGACGTAAATACTGTGAAAAAACTTCTTTGTCGATTCTGTAAAGCTACAGTTCCATATATCACAAGGTTTCGTAAGTTCTTCTAAAACTATTCCCATGGTTATCAATTTCGATTGTTGTTCTACATCATCATCATCATCATCATATCATCTGTCAACATGGTCATTTAGTAAGTTGGCATCTTTGAGTCGACGTGCAACGTAGGATCCTATCGGGTTCTTCGATTTATATCGATCCTCAGCTCCCCATTGTCAACAGAATCCAGCTGCCCGATGGTTTTACCCTTGATATTTTTTGGTACACTGAGCTCCAGTCTGTTATTTGTTTTGATCATCTGCCGTCCTTTCTTCGAACGATATGACCAGCACATTGGCATTTCAAGGTATTTACTGTTTCCATTATGTCATTAACCTTTGTTTTACGTCTGATATATACTGCTTTCTCTCTGAGTTCTTTAATATATCTTGATCTTTCCATCCGTATTTGAGCTGCTATGAGTTTCCTAACAATAAAATAATTTAATAGTCATGTGTGGAGACCATAAGTTATTACTGGTAGTGTACATTGGACGTAAACGATTTTCTTCAGCTGAGCACACGCAGGACTGGAGAGCGTCAACTGCAGGTTTTCAAGCCTGATTTAACAAGTCGACATAGTATTAGTTTTAAGTCTCATTTTACACTCCTGGAAATGGAAAAAAGAACACATTGACACCGGTGTGTCAGACTCACCATACTTGCTCCGGACACTGCGAGAGGGCTGTACAAGCAATGATCACACGCACGGCACAGCGGACACACCAGGAACCGCGGTGTTGGCCGCCGAATGGCGCTACCTGCGCAGCATTTGTGCACCGCCGTCGTCAGTGTCAGCCAGTTTGCCGTGGCATACGGATCTCCATCGCAGTCTTTAACACTGGTAGCATGCCGAGACAGCGTGGACGTGAACCGTATGTGCAGTTGACGGACTTTGAGCGAGGGCGTATAGTGGGCATGCGGGAGGCCGGGTGGACGTACCGCCGAATTGCTCAACACGTGGGGCGTGAGGTCTCCACAGTACATCGATGTTGTCGCCAGTGGTCGGCGGAAGCTGCACGTGCCCCGTCGACCTGGGACCGGACCGCAGCGACGCACGGATGCACGCCAAGACCGTAGGATCCTACGCAGTGCCGAGGGGACCGCACCGCCACTTCCCAGCAAATTAGGGACACTGTTGCTCCTGGGGTATCGGCGAGGACCATTCGCAACCGTCTCCATGAAGCTGGGCTACGGTCCCGCACACCGTTAGGCCGTCTTCCGCTCACGCCCCAACATCGTGCAGCCCGCCTCCAGTGGTGTCGCGACAGGCGTGAATGGAGGGACGAATGGAGACGTGTCGTCTTCAGCGATGAGAGTCGCTTCTGCCTTGGTGCCAATGATGGTCGTATGCGTGTTTGGCGCCGTGCAGGTGAGCGCCACAATCAGGACTGCATACGACCGAGGCACACAGGGCCAACACCCGGCATCATGGTGTGGGGAGCGATCTCCTACACTGGCCGTACACCACTGGTGATCGTCGAGGGGACACTGAATAGTGCACGGTACATCCAAACCGTCATCGAACCCATCGTTCTACCATTCCTAGACCGGCAAGGGAACTTGCTGTTCCAACAGGACAATGCACGTCCGCATGTATCCCGTGCCACCCAACGTGCTCTAGAAGGTGTAAGTCAACTACCCTGGCCAGCAAGATCTCCGGATCTGTCCCCCATTGAGCATGTTTGGGACTGGATGAAGCGTCGTCTCACGCGGTCTGCACGTCCAGCACGAACGCTGGTCCAACTGAGGCGCCAGGTGGAAATGGCATGGCAAGCCGTTCCACAGGACTACATCCAGCATCTCTACGATCGTCTCCATGGGAGAATAGCAGCCTGCATTGCTGCGAAAGGTGGATATACACTGTACTAGTGCCGACATCGTGCATGCTCTGTTGCCTGTGTCTATGTGCCTGTGGTTTTGTCAGTGTGATCATGTGATGTATCTGACCCCAGGAATGTGTCAATAAAGTTTCCCCTTCCTGGGGCAATGAATTCACGGTGTTCTTATTTCAATTTCCAGGAGTGTATATTACAGGTTTACCAAGGAAGAAAGTTTCTGTGTTACTTTGCAGTTGCGTACTTGAAACACGTATATTTTTTTCTAGTATCCATTCATTTAATATTATCTTGATCAGAGTAGTTCCTTTTAGACCAACTTCAGAGCCTCTCTACACCCTCTCCGGAGCTGTAGAAAGAAATGAGACTGAACAGAAGCAAGAGCGCCTTTGAGGACTGACTAATCTTTAGGAACGAAAAGTTCAGTGGACCACGACCGTACAACCGGAAAGATTTACCATCGGCTTTGACATGCGGCCTGATAGCTATTTTATTGGTAGAGAGTGACTCAATTTAATTGAGGGCAGGACCATGCCTTCACCATGTATCACGGGAAAAACACAATTTCCAGTCGCATTTTTAACCATGCAAAGCAATCAAATTCGTCCCTAATTGCAGGGCGTTCTACACTGATTAATTAATGAACTGAGGAGGCTAACATGGGTTGCATCAAACAAAGAAAAAGTTATCATTTAAATATTCATATTTGTACAGAATTAATAACGAATGAAGAGCTACGCTTGAAATTCACGAATGCTATAGATACTGCGATAGAGAATAGCTCAGCAGGCAGTTTAGTTGAAGAGGAATGGACATCTCTAAAAAGGGCAATCACAAGAGTTGCCAAGAAAGACATAGGTAGAATTAAGGTAATTGCGAAGAAACCATGAGTAAAAGAAATACTTCAGTTGGCCGACGAAAGAAGAAAGTAGAAAAAATTCAGGTAAATTCAAGGATAGTGAAATACAAGTCACTTAGAAATGAAATAAATAGGAAGTGCAGGGAAGCTAAGGCGGAATGATTCCATGAAAAATGTGAAGAAATTGAAAAATAAATATAGGAAAGTCAAAACAACCTTCGATGAAATTAAAAGCAAGGGTGGTAACATTAAGAGTGGTATGAGAATTCCACGGTTAAATGAAAAGGAGAGAGCAGATAGGTGGAAAGAGTATACTGAAGACCTCAGTCAGGGGAGTTGATGTAGAAGAGTTAGGGGGTCCCGTAATAGAATCAGAATTTGAAAGAACTTTGCAACGGACAGATAACGTTCCATTAGAATTTCTAGTATCATTGGGGAGGTGTCAACAAAACAAGCATTCGTGTTAGTGCATAGAATGTATGCGCCTGACGATATATCATCTGACTTTCGGAAAAATATCATCCACACAATTTCGAAGACTGCAGCTGCCGACAAGTGCTAGCATTATTGCACAATCAGCTTAGCAGCACATTCATCCAAGAAGCTGACAACTACAACAAACAAAAGAATGGAAAAGAAGATTGAGGAAGTTTTGTGCAATGGTAATTAACTGTTAGTGCTGAGTAGTTGCTCTTTCAATGAGCATCCCATACGAACATGTACTTCAGGTACTTGGGCTATGTACAGGTCTGTTTAAAGGAATAAATCGAGCCATGCACATCTGCTTTCATGCCCCGCAGCTAATTCGCTGCAAGCAATAACTGGTAGCTGCGATCCCACAGTGAAATATTGTATGCAATGGCTAGAATTGCGAGTTAATGAAACACACAGAAATACAAAAAAAGTCAAACGAATTATTTAATAACAAAGATTCTATTCTAATGTCCGTAGTTGAAGTTGTCGACAGAGAATTACGTTAATTAATGTTTATTCAAGAAAGGATCTCTCAGATAAACGGGAATTGTTTCCACAATATTCAGTTGAAATACAGGCAGAAAATATTCTTATGAAAGGCAGCAAAATCCCCAAACTAAATAATCATCACAGATATGCGAGCCGGCCGCTGTGGCCAAGCGGTTCTAGGTGCTTCAATCTGGAACCGCGCCACCGCTACGGACGCAGGTGCACATCCTGCCTCTGGCATGTATGTGTGTGATGTCCTTAGGTTAGTTAGGTTTAAGTAGTTCTAAGTTCTAGGGGTTTGATGACCTCAGATGTTAAGTCACGTAGTGTTCAGAGTCATTTAACCGACAGGTAGAAGATGTTGTGATATGCAAATGATTAGCTTTTCAGAGCATTCATACAAGGTTGGCGCCGGTGGCGACACCTACAACGTGCTGACATGAGGAAAGTTTCCAACCGATTTCTCATACACAAACAGCAGTTGACCGGCGATGCCTGGTGAAACGTTGTTGTGATGCCACGTGTAAGGAGGAGAAATGCGTACCATCACGTTTCCGACTTTGATAAAGGTCGGATTGTAGCCTAGCGCGATTGCGGTTTATCGTATCGCGACATTGCTGCTCGCGTTGGTCGAGATCCGATGACTGTTAGCAGAATATGGAACCGGTGGGTTCAGGAGGGTAATACGGAGCGTCGAGCTGGACCCCAACGGCCTCGTATCACTAGCAGTCGAGATGACAGGCATCTTATCCGCATGGCTGTAACGGATCGTGCAGCCACGTCTCGATCCCTGAGTCAACAGATGGGGACGTTTGCAAGACAACAACCATCTGCACGAACAGTTCGACGACGTTTGCAGCAGCATGAACTATCAGCTCGGAGACCATGTCTGCGGTTATCCTTGACGCTGCATCACAGACAGGAGCACCTGCCATGGTGTACTCACGCGACGAACCTGGCTGCAGGAATGCAAAACGTCATTTTTTCGGATGAATCCAGGTTCTGTTTACAGCATCGTGATGGTTGCATCCATGTTTGGCGACATGCGTTGAACTCACGTTGGAAGCGTGTACCCGTCATCGCCATACTGGCGTATCACCCGGCGTAATGGTATGGGGTGCCATTGCTTACACGTCTCGGTCATGTCTTGTTCGCATTGACGGCACTTTGAACAGTGGGCGTTACATCTCAGATGTTTTACGACCCGTGGCTCTACCCTTTACTCGATCCCTGCGAAACCCTACATTTCAGCAGGATAATGCACGACCGCATGTTGCAGGTCCTGTTCGGGCCTTTCTGGATACAGAAAATGTTCGTTCGACTGCTGCCCTGTAAAGCACATTCTCCAGATCTCTCACCAACTGAAAACGTCTGGTCAATGGTGGTCAAGCAACTGGCTCGTCACAATACGCGTCACTACTCTTGATGAACTGTGGTATCGTGTTGAAGCTGCTTGAGCAGCTGTACCTGTACACTGCATCCAAGCTCTTTTTGACTCAATGCCCAGGCGTCTCAAGGCCGTTATAACGGCCAGAGGTGGTTGTTCTGGGTACTGATTTCTCATGATCTATGCACCCAAATTGCTTGAAAATGTGATCACATATCAGTTCTAATATAATATATTTGTCGAATGAATACCCGTTCATCATCTGCATTTCTTCTTGGTGTAACAATTTTAATGGTCTGTAGTGTACAAGCAGAAATAATGAGAGTCCCACTCTGGAATGCATTCTCCATTCTCCCAGCGCTCGACATAAAGTGTTCAGAATCGCTCGCTTGAGCTTTTCACTCCAAAAGTTCCAGTCTTCACTTGACTCCCATTCTATTCCGGTACGGCCTGCGTTTTCATTGGCTGAAGGCTGTCCCCAACAAAAATACGTCTTCCTTACGTGTTACATTTGTGATTTGACTCATCTTGACTACTTTCCCGCACTAAATTAATATATTACAAAAAATTTTAATTAAAAGAAATTTTATAAATATTATGTCGCATTAAAACCATGGACAATGATTACAAAGAAAGGTTTGTTCATAAATAAATATACTAGTATTCTTGCGCAAGTGCACTCACGATAAATGATAACAGATTGTCCTTTCATATTGTTTAAACAATTACTTAATCCTGCTTGACAGAAACGTCTGTTGGTTCTCTGTTCAGATGTAGTGTCTGATAAGTCCTAAACTAGCACAGATTTTTAATAGCACTTTCAACCAACAGTTCTAAGAACGTTACTGGGAAAATAGTAAAATTTTCAGTAAATAAAGACACAAGTATAACATAATATGAGATATTTACGCTGTATTCATTTGCTGTTTGATTGTGGCAGATACAAGGTTGTGACAGACATTTGCATAATAAAGAAGATGTAAAAGACGTAATTAGTCAAGAAATAATACAGATGCAGTTACATAGCTTTCAGAGATGATGGCTGTAGTGGAACGCTATTATCTGAGATATCGTTTGTTGAAGTCGCATGAAGCGATTAATAGTTGTTAATTCAGAGGTCCATTGTGAAAATGTTTATTCCCTGTGAAATGTTAACTTCTGTAGTCCGAAAGGTCTTGAAACTAATGTTGTGTGACTGAATGCGTCTCATTTTTCAGGGATCACAAATGTACAGGGTGGCCCAAAAAGGATGGTCACATTTTAAATAACTATAACTCCATCAGTTTTACAAATTAATTTTATTCAATTACGTAACTAAATGCTCCCAGGCACCCAATTACAAGAACTAACCACAAAAAATCATGTACGGAAAATGACTTCCGGAAGATGGTGTCCTTCCTCGGTGATGCATTCCACAAGTCTTTCCTCGAAATTTTCCATCACTTTCACTACTGTTTCTTCTTGAATTGCCATAATTTCCGCACTGATTGCCTCCTTCAGATCAATTAAGTTTCGGGGCTTCTTTACGTAGACTTTTGACTTTAGGTATCACCAAAGAAAAAAATCACAGGCTGAGAGGTCAGGTGATCTCGTGGGCCAGTGGACATCTCCAAAACGCGAGATGATGTGGTGGGGGAACATCCGCCTTAAAACACACATGGAGTCATTGGCTGTGTGGGCCGTGGCCCCGTCCTGTTGAAACCAAATTCGATCTCGATTTACATGTAACTCTCGCAGTTTCGGCACCAAAAAGCTACGTAGCATGTTAACGTAACGTTTCGAGTTCACTGTGACTGTAGCGTTGTTCTCCTCAAAAAAATAAGGACCAACAATCCCCAATCTTGAAATTCCACACCAGACTGTTACCTTAGCACTATGAAGAGGCTTTTGGTGCAATTCTCTGGGATTATCTGCTGCCCAATACCTGCAGTTTTGTTTATTGACATACCCGTCTAAATGGAAATGGGCTTCATCTGGCATAAGAAGCACAACATCATTATTAGAGTACAAAATGTCAAGCATTGATTCATAAAATCGTCTTCGCTGCTCAAAATCACGATCATACAGCTTTTGCGTGATCATAATTTTGTATGGGTGAAACTGTAACTCACGGCTTAAAATACGCTGCAACGAACTACGGCTGAGGCCTAAAGTTTGAGCACGACGCCTAGTGGAACGACGCGGGCTTTGCAGCACTGACGCTCTAACATCATCAATGTTCTGTGGAGTAACTGCCGTACGTGTACGCCCTGTAGATTTACCACTTTTGACAGACCCTGTTGTCCGGAATGCAGTCACCCAACGTGATATGGATCTGCGATCTGGAATGGGTCCATCACGCGCTATACCAAAACGTTGTCGAAACAATCGTTGCACAGTAATAAACGATTCATCATTTCTGAAAAACTGTTCCACAGCAAAAACACGATGCTCGACCGTCCACTGCGCCATCTCGTGGCAAACTGGGTGTAATGGCCGACTTGCAGACGGCCGGCAGTGGTCCCCCCCTCCTCACCTTTCAATGGTACTACGCAGTTCAAATCCGACCATCCTTTTTGGGCCACCCAGTATTATGACTTGCATTAACATTTGATGTGAGTTACTCTCGAGTCTGTAAGAGCTGTAACTTAGCCGTCCTTAAGATTGTCTGACTCCGCCATTTATTGGGGCATCTCCTGCACAAAGGCCCTGAAAATAACAACAGTCCCAATTCCCAGCATTGGTATTGACCAGTTCCCTGTTGACTCTGCTCAACTCAGCACCCGGCTGGCTGCAAACAATGAACTAGCCAGGCTGGACGCGATGCTCCCAATGCCATAGGCCTGCTAGCATTCAGCCGTGCAATGGACTCATCTCTCCTCATATTAGGCCTAGATGGCCAAATAATTCACACACATGCTCGTAGAAGCCCGGAGTGGTCGTGTGGTTTGAGGCGCCATGTCACGGATTGCGCGGCCCCTCCCGCGGGAAGTTCGAGTCCTCCTTCGGGCTTGGGGGTGGGTGTCTTTCTTAGCATAAATTTGTTTAAGTAGTGTGTAAATCTAGGGACCGATGACGCCAGCAGATTGGTCCCGCATGAATTCACACACACACACACACACACACACACACACACATACATACTCGTAACGTTACAGTTGGATAACGGTCAGATTGGATTTGGCAAATGTAAAGGCATCACAGAGGAAATTCCGGCGTTGCGGTTGATAATGGAAGCAAGATAATGAAAAATAAACAAGATAATGAAAAATCAAGATACATTCATAGGAGTTGTCGACCTGAAAAAAGCGCTCGACTGTGTGGACTGGGGCAAGATGTTCGAAATCTGAGAATAACTGGAATAAGCTATAGGGAATGACAGGCGATATACAATACGTACAAGAGCCAAGAGCACACACTAGGAGCGTAAAACCAAGAATGAAGTGCTGAGCTAAGAAATGATGTAAGACAGGAATGTAGTCTGTCCACGCCCTTTCCCCTACAGTCCCATCTATACATGAATGAAGCACTGACAGAAATAAAAGAAAGGTGCAGGAGTGGTTTAAAATTCACGCCAAATGAGTATCAATGATAAGACTCGCTGATGACATTGCTGTCCTCAGTGAAATTGAATAAGAATTATAGTATCTTTAGAATGGAATGAACGATCTAATGAGTACAGAATTTAGACTGAGAGTAGATCAAAGAAAGACGAAAGTAATGAGAAGTAGTAGATATGGGACCTGCGATAAACTTAACATCAGGATTGATGATCAAGAAGTAGGTGCATTAATTAAATCTGCTAAATAGGCGGCAAAATAACCCATGCCAGACAGAGCGAGGAGGACCTCAAAACCAGACTAGCTATGGCAAAAAGGGCGTATCTGGTCCAGAGATGTCTACTAGTAAAAAACAAAGAACTTAATTTGAGGAAGAAATTTCTGAGAATGTACGATTAGAGCACAGCTTTTTACGGTACAGGAACATGGACTGTGGGCAAACCGCAAAAGAAGAGAATCGAAGCATTTCAGATATAGAGCTAAAGAAGCGTGTTGAAAATTAGGTGGGCTGCTACAGTATGCAATGAGGAGTTTCTCAGGAAAATATGTGAGGAAAAGAATATATAGAAAATGCTGAAAGAAGACCTGATACGAAGGAAGGAATAGTTTCCATGCCACTATAAAGAACCGTGGAGGGTAAAAAGTGAAGAGGAAACCAGAGATTGGAGCACATCCAGCAAATAATTCAGGACCTAGGCCACAGATGCTATTCTGAGATGAACAGGTTTGCATAGGAGACGAATTCGTGGTGGGTCGTGTCAAACCAATCAGAAGACTGATGACTCCGAAAAAAATTTGACATACGATCTTTCACAATGCCAAGAGCAGCTTTTACAAAAGTGTGGCTGCGAATACAAATTCTTAAATGAAGAACAAACCGCCTTAGTCACAAGTTGCGTTTATTTACTGCACTATGCACTTCGAGACCTGGCGGCTCATTTTCAGGTGCTTTTTAGTGATTTACATCAGGATTTTTTAGTTGTTTGCCTATTGATATTACATTTTTGTGTTACAACATGGTATATTATAGATATAGGTTTCACAGCTTTAATAATATGAAACTAACTAACAGTTTAACATTGTATGATGTCTGCCTCTGTTGCGCAGCTGGTATACACAATACACCTCTTTAATTTTCCAGTACTTATTGGGATACATACATAGTCACACACTCTTTCGCACATTGTAGTAGCAGAACGTAAACATGCCGAAGATTCTCGATCATACAGGTGTTCTACTTCTAAATATAATCGACTTTCCTGTTTCACAGAATGTAATATGATATAGTATTGCTAGTACACAGGTATTATTAAAATAATCATTTGGCACCATGTTGTAGGTTGTCAGCTGTTTGTACTATTGTAGATTCGATTTCTCAGGAAAAAATAAACTTTTCTTGTTGTTGTGGTCTTCAGTCCTGAGACTGGTTTGGTGCAGCTCTCCATGCTAATCTATCCTGTGCAAGCTCCTTCATCTCCCAGTACCTACGGCAACCTGCATCCTTCTGAATCTGCTTAGTGTATTCATCTCTTGGTCTCCCTCTATGATTTTTACCCTCCACGCTGCCCTCCAATGCTAAATTTGTGATCCCTTGATGCCTCAGGACATGTCCTACCAACCTATCCCTTCTTCTAGTCAAGTTGTGCCACAAACTTCTCTTCTCCCCAATCCTATTCAATACCTCCTCATTAGTTACGTGATCTACCCACCTAATCTTCAACATTCTTCTGTAGCACCACATTTCGAAAGCTTCTATTCTCTTCTGGTCCAAACTATTTATTGTCCATGTTTCACTTCCATACATTGCTACACTCCATACAAATACTTTCAGAAACGACTTCCTGACACTTAAATCTATATTCGATGTTAACAAATTTTTCTTCTTCAGAAACGCTTTCCTTGCCATTGCCAGTCTACATTTTATATCCTCTCTACTTCGACCATCATCAGTTATTTTGCTCCCCAAATAGCAGAACTCCTCTACTACTTTAAGTGCCTCATTTCCTAATCTAATTCCCTCAGCATCACCCGACTTAATTCGACTACATTCCATTATCCTCGTTTTGCTTTTGTTGATGTTCATCTTATATCCTCCTTTCAAGACACTGTCCATTCCATTCAATTGCTCCTCCAAGTCGTTTGCTGTCTCTGACAGAATTACAATGTTATCGGCGAACCTCAAAGTTTTTATTTCTTCTCCCTGGATTTTAATACCTACTCCAAATATTTCTTTCGTTTCCTTTACTGCTTGCTCAATATACAGATTGAATAACATTGGGGAGAGGCTACAACCCTGTCTCACTACCTTCCCAACCATTGCTTCCCTTTCATGCCCCTCGACTCTTATAACTGCCATCTGGTTTCTGTACAAATTGTAAATAACCATTCGCTCCCTGTATTTTACCCCTGCCACCTTTAGAATTTGAAATAGAGTATTCGAGTCAACATTGTCAAAAGCTTTCTCTAAGTCTACAAATGCTAGAAACGTAGGTTTGCCTTTCCTTAAACTTTCTTCTAAGATAGGTCGTAAGGTCAGTATTGCCTCACGTGTTCCAACATTTCTACGGAATCCAAACTTATCTTCACCAAGGTCGGCTTCTACCAGTTTTTCCATTCGTCGTGTTAGTATTTTGCAGCTGTGACTTATTAAACTAATAGTTCGGTAATTTTCATATCTGTCAGCACCTGCTTTCTTTGGGATTGGAATTATTATATTCTTTTTGAAGTCTGAGGGTTTTCGCCTGTCTCATACATCTTGCTCACCAGATGGTAGAGTTTTGTTAGGTCTGGCTCTCCCAAGGCCGTCACTAGTTCTAATGGAATATTGTCTACTCCCGGCGCCTAGTTTCGACTCAGGTCTTTCAGTGCTCTAACTCTTCACGCAGTATCATAACTCCCATTTCATCATCATCTACATCCTCTTCCATTTCCATAATATTGTCCTCAAGTACATCGCCCTTGTATAGACCCTCTATATACTCCTTCCACCTTTCTGCTTTCCCCTCTTTGCTTAGAACTTGGTTTCCATCTGAGCTCTTGATATTCATACAAGCGGCTCTCTTTTCTCCAAAGGTCTCTTTTATTTTCCTGTAGGCTGTATCTATCTTACCCCTAGTGAGATAAGCCTCCACATCCTTACATTTGTCCTCTAGCCATGCCTGCTTAGCCATTTTGCACTTCCTGTCGATCTCATTTTTGAGACGTTTGTATTCCTTTTTGCCTGCTTCATTTACTGCGTTTTTATATTTTCTCTTTTCATCAATTAAATTCAATATTTCTTCTGTTCCCAAGGATTTCTACTAGCCCTCGTCTTTTTACCTACTTGATCCTCTGCTGCCTTCACTACTTCATCCCTCAGAGCTACCCATTCGTCTTCTACTGTATTTCTTTCCCCCATTCCTGTCAATTGTTCCCTCATGCTCTCCCTGATACTCTGTACAACCTCTGGTTTAGTCAGTTTATCCAGGTCCCATCTCCTTAGATTCCAACCTTTTTGCCGTTTCTTCAGTTTCAATCTGCAGTTCATAACCAATAGATTGTGGTCAGAATCCACATCTGCCCCTGGAAATGTCTTACAATTTAAAACCTGGTTCCTAAATCTCTGTCTTACCATTATATAATCTATCTGATACCTTTTAGTATCTCCAGGATTCTTCCAGGTATACAACCTTCTTTTATGATTCTTGAACCAAGTGTTAGCTATGATTAAGTTATGCTCTGTGCAAAATTCTACAAGGCGGCTTCCTCTTTCATTTCTTCCCCCCAACCCATATTCACCTACTATGTTTCCTTCTCTCCCTTTTCCTACTGACGAATTCCAGTCACCCATGACTATTAAATTTTCGTCTCCCTTCACTACCTGAATAATTTCTTTTATCTCATCATACATTTCTTCAATTTCTTCATCTTCTGCAGAGCTAGTTGGCATATAAACTTGTACTACTGTAGTAGGCATGGGCTTCGTGTCTATCTTGGCCACTATAGTACGTTCACTATGCTGTTTGTAGTAGCTTACCCGCACTCCTATTATTTTATTCGTTATTAAACCTACTCCTGCATTACCCCTATTTGATTTTGTATTCATAACCCTGTATTCACCTGTTCCTCCTGCCACCGAACTTCACTAATTCCCACTATATCTAACTTTAACCTATCCACTTCCCTTTTTAAATTTTCTAACTTACCTGCCCGATTAAGGGATCTGACATTCCACGCTCCGATCCGTAGAATGTGTGAAGTACAGTTAGGCTGTTGTGGATGTCGTCAAGTCTGTGTTTATTAATATACATGTGGCTAGCTATTGTACATTTTTCAAAGTGGTTTAGTCGAAAGGTGTCGGTATGCTCTTTACACCGTGTGGGAAGTTTCTTCCAGTTTTTCCTATGTAAAATGCAGGGCAACTGTTACATTGTAATTTATTTATTCCGCTGTGTTGTGTTATTGGCTTGTTTGTGTTCACTGTGTGAGGTAAGTGGTATCCAAGTTTGCTGTTTGTGGAGAAACGTATTATACTACTTTTTTTAATAAGTTAGCAATTTTTTGTGATACTGTGCCTAAGTATGGAATGCTTGTGAAGATTTGTTTTGTGTCGGTAGTTTTCTCTTCAGTGTTTTTGTGAGTGATGTTGGTCTGAATTTTTCTAGATAGTTTATCAATTGATTTTACACAGTAACCATTATTCACTGCAATTGTTTTGATAGTATCTATTTCTCGTGTTAGTGCGTTGGGTTTTAAAGGTAATGTATGTGCCCTGTTCAACATTGATCTAAATGCAGCAGCCGGCGGCGGTGGTCTAGCGGTTCTAGGCGCGCAGTCCGGAACCGCGCGACTGCTACGGTCGCAGGTTCGCATCCTGCCTCGGGCATGGATGTGTGTGATGTCCTTAGGTTAGTTAGGTTTAACTAGTTCTAAGTTCTAGGGGACTAATGACCTCAGCAGTTGAGTCCCATAGTGCTCAGAGCCATTTGAACCATTTTTGCTACGGTCGCAGGTTCGAATCCTGTCTCGGGCATGGATGTGTGTGATGTCCTTAGGTTAGTTAGGTTTAAGTAGTTCTAAGTTCTAGGGGACTGATGACCGCAGTAGTTAAGTCCCATAGTGCTCAGAGCCATTTAAATGCAGCATACTTATGTGTCTTCGGTTGGTATGAAGATTCATGTAGTGAGGTGTCAGTTTAGTTTGATATTCGGTAAATGTACAAGTTACGTTCTTGTTGTTCATTCACAATTGTGAGGTCTAAGAAATTTATGGACTGATTTGTTTCATGCTCTATTGTGAACTTTATTTAATTGTGGAGTGAGTTGAATAATGTGAGGAGTTCTTCAAGTTCATCTTTAGTGCCATCAAATAAGAGTAGTGTATCATCTACATATCTCTTGTAATACACAATTTTTGAACAAGTTTATTTTCTCCTTTGAAGAACGTATTCTCTAAGTGGTTGATGAAAATGTCAGCTAGGAAACTTGACATGCAGTTACCCATAGCTAAGCCTTCTTTCTGTTCATAGATTTTGTTATTAAATGAAAAGTAGTTGTGGGGCAGTACTAGTTCAAGTAGATCTACCAACTCTGTAATCTCTGGTATGGTTAGTTTTTGTGTGTAATGAGGTTTTTTCTAATAATTTCAATTGTCTCTTTAATGGGTATATTTGTCAACAGGTTGATAATGTCAAATAAGGCAAATCTAGCTTCTCCAGGGATTTTTACATCTTTGATGAGTGTTGTTAACTCATGTGCATTTTTTATTGTGTATGTGGTTTCGAAAGTGTAGAATTCTCTGAGGATATTGTTTAAAAACTGTGAAAGTGCCCATAATAATGTAACTTCTACAACACACATCCATGGCTGAGGCAGGATTCGAACCTGTGACCGTAGCGGTCGCGTGGTTCCAGAGTGAAGCGCCTAGAAACGTTCGGCTACACCGGCCGGCAACGGAGAGTATAAGTAAATTTCTTAACAGAATGGTGGGCAGCATGCGGTTACTCTGCAAAGTAAGTCTAAACTCTATACAGGAGACAGTGCTGGGGGAAGTGTTCGAGGTCAGCCAGAAGATCAGATGATCGTAGCACCCGTGAGAGTTCGGCCGTAGTAACAGAAGGGGCAGATGGGTTTCGATGTCCTGCTACCATAGGATGATACAACGCTCCTGCCCGAGAAATGTTGTTCGCGTCGTGTTAAAACACTGACACTTCATCGCGGGGATCAATACGAGTCTCTATCCAAGGTAGTTAGCAACAAAAATTGCAACGAGACTTTATGCGATAAGTACCCGGGGCAAAGCAGTATCCGTCGGCTTCTTCCAAATGAGCCATCTGACTGCAACATATGATGTTCGGACATGCAGAATGCGTGAGACAGCTGCGCCTGGGAGTTGTATGATCTCGGAATGATTGTTTCTCAGTAACGATTCGACGTAACTGTTTCTCAATATTGATTCGACGTCGACTCGACTACTGAAAAAAGCAGCTCCTGATTTCTAACTGCTGGAACACAGAAATCACAAGCTGTCTTACATTCTCAGAAGTTCCCCATTCTACGTAGGCGGGAACCGATAAAAAGAAACAGGTTTTCTTCTTGGAATAAGTAGAAGTCGTTAACATTTTCTGCGGATTCTAAAGACTGTAGCCATTTCGCAGAAGTTATTTTCTCTCATGGCCACATCACAGAAAAGGTTCCGGGTTGCTATTCTGCAGTATGTAAGGAATCTGGCTGTGATTGCACCGTTTTTGTCCGATTTTCCTTTGCAGGGAGAGATCTGCGTGTAAAGTTATGCAGGCATTAAAATAAAAATTTTTAAAAATGAAATACACCAGAGTATTATTTGTGACTAGGGAATCAATATTTTGTACTGATAAGAACCTCATCATAAATAGCTAAAGCGTTTTTCTGTGTCATTTAACTTCGCACAAGATCTCGTGTAATGCACGCGTCTCAGCATATAGCGAGATAGGACTGAGTTTTAGTGCCAAAACGCTGCAGTTAAAGCAGGGCAGCCGCGCAGGGTAGCCGCGAGGTTTCAGGCACGTTGTCACGGTCCGTGCGGCTCCGCCGTCGGAGGTTCGAGTCCTCCCTCGGGCATTGGCGTGTGTGTTGTCCATAGCGTAAGTTAGTTCAAGGTAGATTAAGCAGTGTGTAGGCTTAGGGACCGATGACCTCAGCGGTTTGGTCCCATAAGACCTAACCGCACGCAGGGGTAGCGTCAGACGTATAGTATGAAGGTTCAACATGGTTTAGTGTAAAATAATATTCCCCTTTGACGCAGTTTCTATAAAAACATTGACAAAAGCCAGTAATTTTCAGCTGTGCTCAGGAGTACGTGATGAGGGAAATGCTCAAAGAAAATCTTACAAACATAGGAATAGGAGCTCAGAAAGACAAAATAAACTGAAATTGCTTGGGATTTGCAGATGACTTACAGTTACTTGCTAATGACATTCAAGAAGCCAGAAATCGCATAAGAAGCCTCCAAAATATAGACCAAAAAATAGGACTCCAGCTATCACAAGCTGCGACATCGTCGCGAAAAAACACAGTGACCCGTATATGTAATACGTTTCCTTTGATTTCCGTCTATGGTCACAATTTTTTCTGTTTGACACATTGCCGGCCGCGGTGGTCTCGCGGTTAAGGCGCTCAGTCCGGAACCGCGCGACTGCTACGGTCGCAGTTTCGAATCCTGCCTCGGGCATGGATGTGTGCGATGTCCTTAGGTTAGTTAGGTTTAAGTAGTTCTAAGTTCTAGGGGACTGATGACCACAGAAGTTAAATCCCATAGTGCTCAGAGCCATTTGAACCATTTGTTTGACACATTACCGGTTTCAGTCTTTAATGACCATCATCAGATCTGCAGCAAAGATGGGACAAATATAAATACACACGCAAACTGTATACAGCTTAAGTACAATACATGGAGCATATTGAAAAGTAGTGCTGACAAAATTTACATTTGTGCGCTTTAGATGTAAAGAGGCATACCTGTCTCATAAAATCAAAGTCCTAATGCACTGCAGCCATAGTGGCATAGTCAACTATTAAATGCGGAATCAGCACCAGCATCGTCAAATAGATACAAATCACATCACATGCACAAGTCATGTTGTCAGTAAAACTACTGTTTAAAACTAGCTGCCGTACAGTAGCCACCAGATGTTTGTGTAGTTAGTTTACCAGATGGCGCTAATGTCAGAATACACTATTTTTCAATAATTAATTGAAACAGCGAAAATAAAAGAGGGGGATACAGTAGTTAAAATCTGTAATAAGCTTATAAAGTATAAAAAGTGTTACAGTAGTAAAAAGCAATAAAAAGAACACAACCAAAATAATATTGTTAAAAAGACGAAGAGTCAAAAACAGTGGTTGACAAATGCTCTAGGGCCAATATTCTGGGCAATAACATAAATATTAAACACCATTGATATTGCACCGGGTAATATAAACATCATAAAACAAATCGCTAAAGGAGCCACAAATGGAAGGAAATATAGTTCTGCACATAATCAGCGCCCTCTGTTAGCGCTAAAGGAGCCACAAATGGAAGGAAATATAGTTCTGAACATAATCAGCGCCCTCTGTTAGCGCTAACCCTAGAATTCCGCACAGGCGGGAAGTGGTTGGAGGAACGTGACCGGCAGAGGGCCCGTCGTACCCTGCGGCACTCCGTTGCAAGCAACTGGTGTCACACCGAACTATGCCAAAGCGAAAATTAAACAGCGGTCAGCCCTCGCCTTATCAATTAAATCTAAAAGTGAGATCAACTGGGTTAGGGCCCAGATACGTGAATCATATAAACATAAAGACTTACTAACTAGAGAAGCTTTCGAACTACATTTACAACTAAGTAACGAACTTTCTTGTAGCCAGTTTCAATTTGTGTGGACAGAGATTACTAACAGAGTTAGGATTAATGTCGAGAAAATTTCAGAGAGACATAACGAAAAATTAGCTAAATTGATCAAACCTAAGAACGCACATTCTGTAAAAAGTAAGGATGGCATTGGGCAACATCGTTTCAATCACAGGGTAGCTAATTTAACAAGTATTGTACTGAGTAGTGATGAAGATATATTGCTGAATAAAGGCCTACAACATAACATCACTCCACATGTTAGTCAGGCCAATATTAAGCGAGTAATAGTTGAAACTAAAATGGCTTGCGAATCGGCTGGGATGACGAAATTACAAATTGCAGACACAGCTGTTAAGGTTAATAAGGCATTATCTGTTCAGAATAGTTCTAATAACATAGTTAATCACGAGAGCCGTATTTTAAAAGGTCTTAATACTAAGTTAGCCAAGGAGAAAGCAATTGTCATTCGTGCTGACAAGGGGAACACGGCAGTTCTTATATATGAAGATGATTACATTAAGGAAACAGAAGAATTTTATGCAGAAAACGATATTATAGAAATTCACAAAAACCCAACTGATAAGTTTCAGACCAATTTGCGGCGAAAGATTGACAGCTCCCAGTTTATTCTCAATGATTGTGAAAAGAAATCGCTCAAAATGATGAATGTCAAACTTCCCCAGCTCAGGTCTCAAGTTAAGATCCACAGAGATGGAAATCCGGTTCGTCCGATTGTTAACAATATGTCATCACCATGCTATAAATTATACAATGTCCTTAATAATCAACTTAAATCGGTTTACACATTCAAGAATTATTTTGGGGTCAAAAACAGTTCTGAGCTAGCGAATATAATTAAAGATATACACATATCAATTAATTCAACATTAGCATCCTTAGACATAAAAAATCTTTAAAGTAATGTCCCAATTAAAGAAACTATTGACATTATTAGACAATATCTCCTCTCCCACAACAAGATCAGCACTGCCGAGTGTACAGAACTAGTTAACTCCTAGATTTTGTTTTAGCTTACAATTTTTTTACCTTTAATGAAAAAATTTATTATGAAAAGGACGGGTTCGGGATGGGCAATAGCCTTGCTGGCACTTTAGCGGACATTTTTATCAATGATTTAGAATGTAAATTTTTTGCCAAGTATCCACAACTAAAAGACAAAACGATTTATTACAAGCGGTATGTCGATGACAATTTATTACTGATAGAAGGTGACACCAGTGAGTTCAACACTTTCACCCAAGCATTAGGTAGCATGAACCCTAAAATAACTTTTACCACTGAAATAGAAAAAGATGGCGCTATAAACTACCTTGATCTCACTATTAAGAAAGTTAATAATAAACATAAGTTTTCGATTTTTAGGAATCCAACTTGCACAGACAGTATAATCAATGCCAGTTCATGCCATCCTCTCAGATAGAAAAAGCTTTCTTCTCTTCCATGGTTCGCCGGCTCCATTGTCTACCTTTAGACGAAAACGAAACACGTAAAGAACTTAGCGTTTTAAAGCAGATCGCATTAGCTAACGGCTTTTCTACAAACGACGTCACGCGCCCCTACGATAGGCTAAAGAAACGTTTAACAAACAGCAGGCACACACACACCCACACACAAAAGAGAACCGGCAAAGATAGAATAAAAACTATTCCCATGAAATTTAACGGCAAAATGTCCCTGCAAATAGTAAGACGTTTTAAAAAGTCTGACGTCAGATGTGGCTTTCACGTCAATAACACAATAAAACTAAGAATAAAACATTAATTGAAAGGGAACTATGATAAATTTGATGGCTCTGGAGTGTATAGGATCGACTGCAATAACTGTGACAAATACTATATAGGTCAAACAGGCCGCTCTTTTAAATTAAGGTTCAAAGAACACTCACAGCCACGAAACAAAACGGCTTTGGGAGAGCATTTATCTGATACTGGTCATCCCATTAAGATCTGTATGCGTATTCTTCACAGGGTGGAAAAGCGCCGTGCTCTCAATTTGCTGGAGGAACTTGAAAGTTATAGAGCAAAATTAGAGAACCGGATAAACTGCTTAACTGGCAGAAAGATTTTGTGCCCAATGCCTACTTTGCTTCATTTGACAATGTTTTACCCTAGTCACTCCACGCCTCTGTTATTTATAGTGTGTTCACAAGTTCTCCAAGTATTGAGTATATCACATATTTTCTTTGTTTTCATACGTTTTATGCATGATTCTAGTAGGTTCTTGTACCTTCTTTATTCATTTCTTTGACTGCACTAATCAGATAATGTAAATCATCCACTGTTACGGAATTTTATCATTCTTTGTTTGCAACGGAGTGCCACAGGGTACGAGGGGCCCTCTGCCGGTCACGTTCCTCCAACCACTTCCCGCCTGTGCGGAATTCTGGCGTTAGGGCTAACAGAGGGAGCTGATTATGTGCAGAACTATATTTCCTTCCATTTATGACTCCTTTAGCGATTTGTTTTATGATGTTTATATTACCCGGTGCAATATCAATGGTGTTTAATATTTATGTTATTGTCCAGTATATTGGCCCTAGAGCATATGTCAACCACTGTTTTTAGCTCCTCGTCTTTTTAACAATATTACTTTTGTCGTGTTCTTTTTATTGCTTTTTACGACTGTAATACTTTTTATACTTTATAAGCTTATTACAGATTTTAACTATTGTATCTCCCTCTTTTATTTTCGCTGTTTCAATTAATTATTGAAAAATAGTGTTTGCTGACACTAGCGACATCTGGTCAACTTACTACACAAACATCTGGTGGCTACTGTACGGCAGCTAGTTTTAAACAGTAGTTTAACTGACAACATGACTTGTGCATGTGATGTGATTTGTATCTATTTGACGATGCTGGTGCTGATTCCGCATTTAATAGTTGACTATGCCACTATGGCTGCAATGCATTAGGACTTTGATTTTATGAGACATCTAAAGCGCACAAATGTAAATTTTGTCAGCACTACTTTTCAATATGCTCTATGTATTGTTCTTAAGCTGTATACAGTTAGCGAGTGTATTTATATTTGTCCCATTTTTGCTGCAGATCTGATGATGGTCATTAAAGACCGAAACCGGTAATGTGTCAAACAGAAAAAATTGTGACCATAGACGGAAATCTAAGGAAACTTACTCCAGGAATCATTCGAAAGGACTTTGATAATAGTAGCAGATCCGCTAGTAATCAACCACATAACAGTAAATAACAGGAAAGTAAAAATAGTAAAACAATTGAAATACCTCGGAGAAATTATAGCATAAAAATATAACTAAGGAAATGATAAAAGCTGAAAAATTGAAGTTACATGCATACAATAAAACTGTTGATCAGTCAAAATAGACTTAAAACATTACAAGACAATGCTTCCACCAGCAGTGACATACGGAAGTGAAACTCTTTTCAGCGTCTTTCAGGAAAACTGAATGGCCAAAGTCGTAAAAACAGAGAAAAGAATAACATCAACGTGCATAAATAAGAAATATCTAAAGGATAGACAGTGTCGGATAGTCTCAAAAGAAGTGGTGTACATTATGAAGACAACAAAAACCAGATTACCAAGAAAAACTTTAGAGAAACTTTGGTACCTGACGCAACAAGTATGATGAACAAAGGAAATGAGGGTGGATATGAAAGAGCTAGCAGTGACCCTGGACGATTTGCAAAACGAAATTGAAAATTTAAAGGAACTGAAGAACATAAAAATAAGATCGAAACCAAAAATAGCAAGCGACAAACAATAAAAACGGTATTTACCGACAAAGAACGACAAAAAAGATCATAACGAATAAAAGGATACCGGCAAGCAAACCTATAGAAGCAGATGACCAGCGAATGCATGACTGAAGTGGTCCAACACAGCAGTAACAGCATCAGAAGAAGAAGAAGAATAAGCCTATACAGGGTGGAGAGAAACAGTTTGAAAAGCTTGTAAGGATTGTTTCAGTGTCAGGTGTGCTGAGAAATAATTGTTAAGGAAATAATAACATACACTGCACCGTTTCCGAGCTAATTACATTTGCAGTAATCCAGTGAAGCCGTTGTTCTCGCAAATTTAAGCGGCTTGCCAGAGACGGTGTCACCAAACGTGCTCTGATTTTGATTTCTTAAAACGGAACAACGGAGTGATACAAAAACTGGACATGTAACGGCAGTAAGGTTTGAACCCGAGGATGACCAGCCTCGCAATGAGAACAATTTACACTAACTGAATGTGGTGGGACGCTTGAATTCGCGCCCGCAGCAGCCATATTGACTAACTTCAGTCCTAGTTCACTGGGAAACGGCGCAAAGTAATGAGTTTTTTCCTTAATAACTAGTTCTCAGCACAACCTACCCTGCAACGCCCGTACGAGATTTTCATATCGTTTCTGGCCATTCTGTACAAGTATTGTGGGTAAAATTTGGTATTTCGTCCTGGATTGAAAATTTCTTATAAAACTAATTGGCAGACAATGAATTAAATTACATCTGCAAATTGACTGATTTGGTAAACGTATACTAACAACAAAACTGCAGAACAGTGGTCTCTACCTGTTTGTCTGTGAGAATGTGGTAATCTCCAAAGGTTCTAGACGAATTTCCGTGGTGTTTCCGAAGGTAACTTGAGCGTAGCTAGGAGCAACATACAGGTTTCATGTCATCAGAATCGCATCATGGGAGAAAAGGTATCGTAATTTAAAGTTTTACCCATACTGATGTTTTAAATTCGTACTCCGTTTTGTTTACGCTACTAAAGCGTTGGACCGATTTCGATGAAATTTTGTATCCAGGTAGCTGAATCCTTGGGAGGAACTTAGGCTACTTTGGAAGGTACAAAAAATCGAGCCCTAAGACCTTGAACTAGTAAATGGAGCGTGTATTTTTTTATGTGAATGAGCATAAACGTCATTAAAAAATTATTAAATTCGTTGAATAATGTACACTTTGTATTGTGTTTAACAATCTCAGTAGCCCAATGCTTGCATGCGTGCACCTGCCCATGCCCATTAGCACATATTGCTCGGCAGAGACACTGCACATGCCACTGCATGTGAGCAAACAAACAAGTGAGGGCAGCTGACGTTATTGCACGTACACTCCTGGAAATGGAAAAAAGAACACATTGACACCGGTGTGTCAGACCCACCATACTTGCTCCGGACACTGCGAGAGGGCTGTACAAGCAATGATCACACGCACGGCACAGCGGACACACCAGGAACCGCGGTGTTGGCCGTCGAATGGCGCTAGCTGCGCAGCATTTGTGCACCGCCGCCGTCAGTGTCAGCCAGTTTGCCATGGCATACGGCGCTCCATCGCAGTCTTTAACACTGGTAGCATGCCGCGACAGCGTGGACGTGAACCATATGTGCAGTTGACGGACTTTGAGCGAGGGCGTATAGTGGGCATGCGGGAGGCCGGGTGGACGTACCGCCGAATTGCTCAACACGTGGGGCGTGAGGTCTCCACAGTACATCGATGTTGTCGCCAGTGGTCGGCGGAAGGTGCACGTGCCCCGTCGACCTGGGACCGGACCGCAGCGACGCACGGATGCACGCCAAGACCGCAGGATCCTACGCAGTGCCGTAGGGGACCGCACCGCCACTTCCCAGCAAATTAGGGACACTGTTGCTCCTGGGATATCGGCGAGGACCATTCGCAACCGTCTCCATGAAGCTGGGCTACGGTCCCGCACACCGTTAGGCCGTCTTCCGCTCACGCCCCAACATCGTGCAGCCCGCCTCCAGTGGTGTCGCGACAGGCGTGAATGGAGGGACGAATGGAGACGTGTCGTCTTCAGCGATGAGAGTCGCTTCTGCCTTGGTGCCAATGATGGTCGTATGCGTGTTTGGCGCCGTGCAGGTGAGCGCCACAATCAGGACTGCATACGACCGAGGCACACAGGGCCAACACCCGGCATCATGGTGTGGGGAGCGATCTCCTACACTGGCCGTACACCACTGGTGATCGTCGAGGGGACACTGAATAGTGCACGGTACATCCAAACCGTCATCGAACCCATCGTTCTACCATTCCTAGACCGGCAAGGGAACTTGCTGTTCCAACAGGACAATGCACGTCCGCATGTATCCCGTGCCACCCAACGTGCTCTAGAAGGTGTAAGTCAACTACCCTGGCCAGCAAGATCTCCGGATCTGTCCCCCATTGAGCATGTTTGGGACTGGATGAAGCGTCGTCTCACGCGGTCTGCACGTCCAGCACGAACGCTGGTCCAACTGAGGCGCCAGGTGGAAATGGCATGGCAAGCCGTTCCACAGGACTACATCCAGCATCTCTACGATCGTCTCCATGGGAGAATAGCAGCCTGCATTGCTGCGAAAGGTGGATATACACTGTACTAGTGCCGACATTGTGCATGCTCTGTTGCCTGTGTCTATGTGCCTGTGGTTCTGTCAGTGTGATCATGTGATGTATCTGACCCCAGGAATGTGTCAATAAAGTTTCCCCTTCCTGGGACAATGAATTCACGGTGTTCTTATTTCAATTTCCAGCAGTGTATAATAGCTTAGTTACTCACCGTTACTCATCATAGCAAGTCTTCTGACATCAGTCGATTTTGCTGATGTAATAGTAAAATCATGTTGCAGTTTACACACATCTCTACATTGTATGGACGGCATTCCATTGGTTGATACTGCTTATGAATGATCACTACCAAGTATTTGAGCAAGCTCTTCGCCATATCCCCAGTGACACTATTTCATGCGTTGTATATAAAAAAGCGTTATAAGCAAAAAATAAGTCAACAAGTATGAAGTGTCTGGCACACTCATAAATACTGAGCCGACACCAGATTTCTCAGCTAGTAACTAATACTGATGCCTGATTTCATACATTTTAAGCTATTTCAGTCTGCAAGTCAAAAAAGGAAACAATGCTAATTTATGAAACGGAAGGGTTGGCCATCAAATGATAAGAACCAAGTAAGAGTCTACCTCTTACTGCTATCTCTTGTATACGTAAGTTGTAATTCTTCCATTCTGTTCACTTGTCGTAAATCTCATTCTGCAACACTTGTTCCTGTTGTCTAGTGGAGCTGTACAACAGCACAAGCGGGTCGTCACTCACAGGGAACATTTTCTCAGAATCAACTTATAGAGCCCGTATGGGAGCAATGATTTTAATAAAACTGATGCAAGCGATACCAAAGAATTAACTTTAGATTCACGTAATTTATTCTAACGGCAAAATTCGATGCACAAAAACATGGCAAGTCATTCGTATTTGGAATCAGTTCTCCTCCGAGTAGGGAAAAAGACCTACGAGTAATTTGTTGTCGTTCTGCACAACTCCTGCTAGTTTAAAAAATATTAAACTGTGTGGCAAAAGAAATAACTAAGGAGTTTTTATCGTTAATTTATAATTTGCCATGTCAAAGGAATGTTTATTTGGATACACACATGTAAGAGAGGTTACTCATTCTGCGGTGTCATGAACATAGTACAGGGTGATTCAAAAAGAATACCACAACTTTAAAAATGTGTAATTAATGAAAGAAACATAATATAACCTTCTGTTATACATCAATACAAAGAGTATTTAAAAAGGTTTTTTTTCACTCAAAAACAAGTTCAGAGATGTTCAATATGGCCCCCTCCAGACACTCGAGCAATATCAACCCGATACTCCTACTCGTTCCACACTCTCTGTAGCATATCAGGCGTAACAGTTTGGATAGCTGCTGTTATTTCTCGTTTCAAATCATCAATGGTGGCTGGGAGAGGTGGCCGAAACACCATATCCTTCACATACCCCCAGAAGAAAAAATCGCAGGGGGTAAGATCAGGACTTCTTGGAGGCCAGTGATGAAGTGCTCTGTCACGGGCTGCCTGGCGGCCGATCCATCGCCTCGGGTAGTTGACGTTCAGGTAGTTACGGACAGATAAGTGCCAATGTGGTGGCGCTCCATCCTGCTGAAATATGAATTGTTGTGCTACTTGTTCGAGCTGAGGGAACAGCCAATTCTCTAACATCTCCAGTTACTGTAGTCCAGTTACAGTAGCACCTTCGAAGAAAAAGGGACCAAAAACTTTATTGGCTGAAATGGCACAGAAAACGTTCACCTTAGACGAGTCACGTTCATACTGAGTTGTTTCCCGCGGATTCTCAGTGCCCCATATACAGACATTGTGACGGTTGACTTTCCCATTAGTGTGGAAAGTTGCTTCATCACTAAACACAATCTTTGAAACGAAAGATTCATCTAGTCAACAGCGCCTCAAGCGAACAAATGTACAACTAAATGAAACTTTATAGCTCCGTTAATTCGCCGACAGATAATGCTTAGCTCTGCCTTTTGTCGTTGCAGAGTTTTAAATTCCTAAAGTTGTGGTACTCTTTTTGAATCACCCTGTATATTCAGATGTTTTGCCAGAGAACGAGTTTTGTAGCCTTTTTAGTTAGGGAGTTAAAAACGTTGCAAACCTTAGGATTGCAGTGTGATGCACATAATCCGCCGTGTTCAAGTGGATGTTATGATGGCGGAATGAAGCGATCAAGTTAGTAAACACCTCTTTCCGCGTTGTAAGCGACGTGAGGGTCGGGCATACTGTTGCCAGAGTCACACATTGCGGATATTAACCCGTAACTGGTCTAGTGAGGTCTGACAGACCCCAGGACTTTCTTCTCGGCCCGTACCTCTATATCTAGGCAACAGATGGCGCTGGCGGTTTTCGTATTCTCTAGTGGTCTGTAGATGACTCTGTGCGCGCCATAACATTGAAATCATTCTAAACGTTTTGTCAGTTGGGAGCAGTCCGGGGTGTGTGAGACCCCACCAGGGCGTTAACGTTAATGTTTTCGTATTAAGGTGAACATTTTCTAGGAAACTTTCTCCCATTTTTTGCTCCAAACGTTTGTAATATTTGCAGGAGTTACAGTGCCATGGCTGGGAGGAAGCGTTTGACAGACGAAGAAATACAGCGTCTACTGGATGACTAAACTCTCAGCGATATCAGTGACAATGAGTTATCATCTTCCTCGGATATCTCAGATGGCGTAGTGGAACCTGGTGACGTATCATCTTCAGATGAAACTGATGTCAGCGAGGAAGAAGATTGTGTGCCCACTTGTGATTCCAACTGTTTCTATGGGAAGAATAAATGTTTCAAGTGGAGCAAGAATCCCCCTGCACTTGGACGTACACATGCGCATAATATTGTTACCAGATTGCCAGGTGTTCGTGGAGCTGCAGAGGATGTCCGTGACAATGACGTTTTAGGTACTTGGCAATTATAGTTCACTGACACCATGCTACAAATTATAGTGAATCGTTCAAATGACCAAATCCGTCAAATGAGAAGCAGGCATAAACAACCCCTTCCATCATTTGTGGGTGATGTTCATATGACTGAAATCAAAGCAGTGGTAGGACTCTTATACCTGGCAGGTGTATTGAAATCAGGAATCGAAGACGTTTCTAGCCTTTTTGCTTCAGATGGTACAGGTAGAGAGATCTTCTGGGCCACTATGAGTGTCAAGAGATTCTTGTTTATTCTTGCAGCCTTGCGGTTTGACTGTGCCCAGACACGAGCAGAGCGAAGGGAAACAGATAAACGTGCTCCTATTCGTGAAATTTTGGATGCATTCATCTATAATTGTATTCAGTATTTTGTTGTTGGAAGTTTTGTGACTGTTGACGAAATGCTGCTACCATTTCGGGGACGATGTCCTTTTAAAATGTACATGCGTAAGAAAACCTAATAAATATGGAATAAAAGTTCTATGCCTTGCAGAATCCAGGGACTTCTATATGAATAATGCTTTCATTTATATTGCTTCAGAAAGTGAAGTTCGCAGAAACATGTCAGTGCCAACGCAAACAGTGCTGTGATTAACTGAACCCATCAAAGGGACAAATCGAAATGTGACTGTTGACAATTGGTTCACCTCCACTGAACTTGCTGAGAAATTGAAATCACAGAAGCTCAGCATCCTGGGAAAAGTGAGAGCCAACAAACGTTACATTCCACAAGAATTCAAAGCTAGCCGCAGAGACAAATTGGATCCACTCTCTTTGGACATACTGCAGACCTCACGCTATCTTCATATGTTCCGAAGAAGAACAAAACAGATATTTTATTGTCTAGCATGCATCACGACCAGAGGATAACAGACTATAGAAAATCTGAAATGATAACCAACTACAATGAGAAAAAGGGTTGGGTGTATACCGTTGACCAGCTGTGCGGTACATACACTACTTCGAGACTCACAAGGATGTGGCCTACGGCTATTTTCTTCGCAATGTTGGACATTGCTGATGCAAACAGTGCTATTGTGTCATACTGTAAGCCTAATTCAACAGCACAGAAGATGCCAAGAAGGAAATTTTTGACTTCGTGAGGCATCGCACTTATCAAAGACCATATGGATAGACGTGAAACCAGATATCTTCCAAGGGAGCTGCAGCAGGTTGTTGCAAAAAATAGAGGTGGGGACGAAGGAGTGGGGAATCCAGAGCCACGTGTCAGAAAGGGGCGTTGTCAGTTCTGCCCTCGAGAAAAGGACAGAAAGACAAAACTTTCTTGTGTGAAGTGCCATAAGTTGCTTTGTTTGGAACACAGTGTATGTATTTGCCCAGACTGTGCAAATTAACATGGCTTATTTTACATGAACAATTTAATTATGTAATCACACGTAATTTATGTGTATACACATAGTTCATGTATCACACATTCACATGTAATAATATGTATCTTATTTGACAAGTAAATGCAATTATTTGTGGTAACATCCTATTTCAATCATTGGGGTTCAGACCCCACTAGCGTTTTAATGGAATAGAAGTAGATTAACTAAAGTGAGCACCCAGAGGCCAGACAATTAAAGCAACTAGTTGGCTTCTCGCGAGCAGTAGCGATACTTAACCAGAGCGTGGTTAACAGAAACTGGGCGTCACATACGGTAAATTAGGAAACAGAGATAATTTGAGTAATACAGCTACTACTAAATTTACGGTTATAAAATAGAAATTGCAGTTTAATATCGAGACTAGACTGAACAACGTAAGACACAAAGAAATTTAGTGGAAAGAAATATTGAAATCCAATGGAAAAAGTAGGCAGATAGGGGTATGCTGCCCTGTGATTAACCCAGTAGTACGTGCCAAATGGCTGTGATCGTTTAAGCTCCACAGGGAGACGTGGTGACATTCGTTTCAAGTGGCGTTTATTTGTAACGAATGCTTCGTGGATGCAACTCGTTTCTGCCCCCTTAACTTGTGAGATAATTGTGCCTAACCTTACCTTGAGACTTGTTTCTTATGACCAGCAACGTAGTAAATGTGCTGAAGGTAATGCTGTGCAAACGCCATTCTAACACATCACACGAATAAACTGAAATGTGCGTAAACACGTTTCATTGGAGTGATCATACTGCAACATTCCCTTGGTCGATGTACCACTTTGTAACATCCTCTCTGAGGAATGACTTACCCTAACTTATAACGTACTGGACCACTGGACTGTCTGGTCCGATAAACAGTAGATTTACAGGGGTGCGTCGCAGGCCCTCTTTGTGATTTACCTGCGCGGTGCCAGCGTAGTCAGCCACTTTCTCGACGTGTAGTCTTACCTGTCCTTACCTCAGTTCTGCCGCTCGTACGTTATTCGGCACCCTGTGGATTCTGGACTTAGAAAATACATAGACCTAAGATTTTGGAGAGGTATTCCGGTGACACTAAATAATGCAATGCAGCTCTGATAAACGCAGTTATATTCTAGAGAATCGTTGGCCTCAAAATCCTTTGACACAATTTATTACAAAAAAAGTTGCCAAATTGTAGTTCGCACGCCTGAATCCAGCCACATAGCCATCAGAAGGATATGCATCTCTACGTGGGTTTAAGACCACTGTCGGATACCGATTGCCTTTGGTTGTTGTCGCAATCAGGCTAATCCCAATTGTGGTCGTTTTAATATCATTCACTCAGATGCCAAAAGGCACAGGATCTTGTATTACAGGTTGCCGCGGAACTCAGTCTGTACTTCCACTTGATGCCTTACATAAAAATAAGAATGATTGTAACCAGTTGGACATAATGATTATTGTCAGAAAACAAAAACAGAATTGCAGCAGCAGGGGCGAGTACAGGAGCTGGCTTACCCTGTTCAATGACTGCCATGTTGCTGCATGCACTAAGCTTTGCTCAATTAACTATTTGCGTCCATACCTCAGTAATTGTCACATATTAAGATAAACATTCATTCACAGTCAAAATAACTACACCACCTACGCGAACGTCACTTTGTCCCGGTTTTATGCAGATTTAGCCAAAAAGCAAAGCTTAGCTGGTAATCTTGCGGGAGCTCCCCAGTCTAACCGCTAGACCTCAGCTATGGCGAGCTGTGCGCTCCTTCTCCACCACTAAACGGCTTGTGACGTCAACCACCATCTCTGCCCTTAAAACAGCCACATTTTACGTTATAGTTTCCCTGTTGCTTTCTGCGCAAATACGGTTTTAATTTACACTCCTCTGCAAATTTTACTCTGGCCCTCTGTTGTAATTTATATTTTTTTCAAACTAACTACTTTTTCTTCCCTTTGGCAGCCTCTGGTTGGCCCAGTCCACCTTCTCCATCCCCAACAGGTGTTCGTCTGTGGATACTGCATCGTATTTCTAAGCTACCCCTTGCTTTTCTGTGTGCTTCCGCCTTCACGTTCTTGCAAGTCGCCGTGCTGGCCTCACACGACCGTCTCGGCTCTTATCGTAACCGTGCGCTACGCTACCTCCGCTCTGGCCGTCCCCGCCATCCCGCTCCATTCTAATCGGTGCTCGCTTAATTAAAAGCGGAACTTTTGTTTTATTGCCGTACAACAACCGGGTTTCTTTCTGAAGCCACCTCTTATTCTTAGATATCACATGCAGTTCTTGAAACTATTGCTTATTTCAGGCATGGTCGTTTGTGCAGAGTACATTGCCACGTTTGAACACTGTTAGTAACCTGCTCGTAGCGTTCACGTAATTCAGGTATTTCTATTCAGCATTCTCTCGCTGTGCCAAACGGGATATAAACAAGTGTAATAATGCATCAGATTTCTCCCCCCAATGTCATGTATGTTTATGTTCTGCATAATATAAATGAATTGAAAAAGAACAACACATGATGTGTCTCCAAACGTAAGTTGTATTAATTAGCTTCAGGCGACTCTCTTACTGTCGTATTAGTAACCATACCTGAAAAGTATCGGCACAGTGTTAGCTATATTCGATATTTAGACTGTAGGTAGCAGTCAAAAAAATGACATGCGTTTTTGTAGTATGAGCTATTATTTAATTTGCATAAAACTGGGTAAGAATACACTCCTGGAAATGGAAAAAAGAACACATTGACACCGGTGTGTCAGACCCACCATACTTGCTCCGGACACTGCGAGAGGGCTGTACAAGCAATGATCACACGCACGGCACAGCGGACACACCAGGAACCGCGGTGTTGGCCGTCGAATGGCGCTAGCTGCGCAGCATTTGTGCACCGCCGCCGTCAGTGTCAGCCAGTTTGCCGTGGCATACGGAGCTCCATCGCAGTCTTTAACACTGGTAGCATGCCGAGACAGCGTGGACGTGAACCGTATGTGCAGTTGACGGACTTTGAGCGAGGGCGTATAGTGGGCATGCGGGAGGCCGGGTGGACGTACCGCCGAATTGCTCAACACGTGAGGCGTGAGGTCTCCACAGCACATCGATGTTGTCGCCAGTGGTCGGCAGAAGGTGCACGTGCCCGTCGACCTGGGACCGGACCGTGGCGACGCACGGATGCACGCCAAGACCGTAGGATCCTACGCAGTGCCGAGGGGACCGCACCGCCACTTCCCAGCAAATTAGGGACACTGTTGCTCCTGGGGTATCGGCGAGGACCATTCGCAACCGTCTCCATGAAGCTGGGCTACGGTCCCGCACACCGTTAGGCCGTCTTCCGCTCACGCCCCAACATCGTGCAGCCCGCCTCCAGTGGTGTCGCGACAGGCGTGAATGGAGGGACGAATGGAGACGTGTCGTCTTCAGCGATGAGAGTCGCTTCTGCCTTGGTGCCAATGATGGTCGTATGCGTGTTTGGCGCCGTGCAGGTGAGCGCCACAATCAGGACTGCATACGACCGAGGCACACAGGGCCAACACCCGGCATCATGGTGTGGGGAGCGATCTCCTACACTGGCCGTACACCACTGGTGATCGTCGAGGGGACACTGAATAGTGCACGGTACATCCAAACCGTCATCGAACCCATCGTTCTACCATTCCTAGACCGGCAAGGGAACTTGCTGTTCCAACAGGACAATGCACGTCCGCATGTATCCCGTGCCACCCAACGTGCTCTAGAAGGTGTAAGTCAACTACCCTGGCCAGCAAGATCTCCGGATCTGTCCCCCATTGAGCATGTTTGGGACTGGATGAAGCGTCGTCTCACGCGGTCTGCACGTCCAGCACGAACGCTGGTCCAACTGAGGCGCCAGGTGGAAATGGCATGGCAAGCCGTTCCACAGGACTACTTCCAGCATCTCTACGATCGTCTCCATGGGAGAATAGCAGCCTGCATTGCTGCGAAAGGTGGATATACACTGTACTAGTGCCGACATTGTGCATGCTCTGTTGCCTGTGTCTATGTGCCTGTGGTTCTGTCAGTGTGATCATGTGATGTATCTGACCCCAGGAATGTGTCAATAAAGTTTCCCCTTCCTGGGACAATGAATTCACGGTGTTCTTATTTCAATTTCCAGGAGTGTATTTGTCTTAAATTTTTCTATAAAAGCGGACTGTCATGCTGTGAAATTTTAGAGAATTTAAGTATTGTTTATTGTGATTCTAATAGCAGTGAAAGGAAGATTTAAATGTGGTGTGAAAAGGCCGTGAAGACGTTGAATATGACGAATGCCCTGGACGCCCCAGCACATCATCAACCGACGAAATGGTGTAAAAGAGAAAGAAATGGTTATGACCATTCGCCAAGTCAGTGTCATAGGCGTAACTGATGATGCTAACTTATCAAGTCGGTGATTCCCTGAAGTGTTTTTATGTTTTGAGTATGCCATGTGACGGTAATATTAGTTTCCAAATTGTTAAATCTCGAACAAAATAGTTGCTGATTCAAATTGCTCAGGAGTCAGTAGTTGAAAGGGTCAACGATACCAAAATGAGGAAATTTATTATGACAGGTGACGAAACATGGGTTTATATGATGTCGGAACTACGGCAGAATCATCCCAGTGGATGCATCGTCAAGACCCAAGAAAGCCGCCAAGTGTAGTAGCATGTGAATGTTATGTTCAATGTGTTCTTCGGTTCTAACGGCATAGCTCATCACAGGTTTTTGGCACAAGGTCGAAAGGTCAATTAGAAATACTGCTGACAAGTTAAACGCAGTTTGCTTGAAGAAATCCGAAAAATAGCGCCTGAGCATCTGACCAAATAATTAATGGCTTTCGTTCCACTATAAGGCACTTGCTAACACTTTCTTGCTTTGTCGTGAAATTTTTACCAAAAACAGTGCTGTGAAGACGCCTTTGCCTCCATATTCGCCAAACATGGCCCCTTGTGAAATATTTCACATCCAAAAAAATAAAGGAAACCTTAAAAAGCCATCGTTTTCCCCAAGTAGATGAGATTAAAAAGCCATCGCTGAGAGTGCTGAATACAATCCCAAAGATCGAGGTCGAGAACTGTTTCGGGGATAGGAAAGGATGTTGGCATAAGTGAATTATACGTATTGGGCACTCAGCTGAAGGGAGTAATTTTTATATACACCAATACGTTATAATGTTTCCCAAGAGCAAAATTCTCATCTTCTGTGCGTGTGTGCGTATGTGTGTGTGTGTGTGTGTGTGTGTGTGTGTGTGTGTGTTGGTGTGTGTGTGTGTGTGTGTGTGTGTGTAAGAAACCTCTCAACGCGCTGTCATGAAGTACATCATTAGGTTGAAGACATTACAAGGTACGAAATAGCAGAGTCTGTGTTATTAAACCGTAGGATTTACTGTTGCTTGGGACATGTATGGATTCCTGAACGGGAACGTACGTAACTTACGAGTGTAGGTGGTGACACAAGGGGGACGACCAGTGGAATACTGGGTCTGGCCATGATTTGTGCACGGATAGCGGAAGCTGTTAAGGTGGCCCCTTACGTAAAGCGGGAAATCAGGGTTCGAATCCCGGTTAGTCACAAATTTACATTGCCGTTATCCTAATATGCAGCCGAGGGCGGTTCATTTCTACAACTGTGAATACATTTCCTTTAAATTACAAGGTGTCCACATGAAACCTTCCTGATCTTCAGATGCAATTAAGGGAAAAAATTCTTTGAGTCATAGGTACATACACAGAAACGAGGAGTTTGCGGTGTCATGCAAAGAAACTTAAAAAGTTTCGTGCAAACTCTTATACATGGGCTCCTTTCGTAACCCACAATCCCTCATCCCATGTGGTGGCTGTTGCGTCCACAGTTCTCCTGCAGAGACCGACTAGGTCACATAATCTCAATCGAAGAAATCCAGATGAGATATGTCCTGAGATTGTCGTGGCCACTTGTTTGGTCCATCACGTCCTTCCCGCCGCTGTGAAAATACTCGGTGTACCATCCTGACACATTTGGCCGAAGTGGAAGAAGCTGAGGGACAGAAAATTGCTCAAGTATTTTCAAGGAATGGTTCCTGTGACGCGAATGAATATTCAGTCTGCAACGGGATGTGCGCTGATCTCAAACTTTCTAGCGGGTCAAAACTGTTTGATGGTCCGGAACACGACACCGAGACCCTCGTCTTTGCAGACAACTGATGTACCGACTGAGGTATACAAACGGGACTCACGACCCACCATCACTGCCTTACGCCCAGCAGCTGCTGTTACTCTTCGTTCTATGAAGGAAAATAATCCACATATACTGTCTTTCATAGCGGGCACCACACTTTCACCTTTCCGCTCTCTGTGAGATGTAGAAAATGAGGAAGATTGCTTCGCCAGAGAAAAGGACATTTACAAGATAGTTGGTGTTTTGTCCGACCCGGTCCGATATCTGAAAAGTAAATTAGATGCGAAGCTTCAAGTCGTTTCGTGACAAAGCTTCCACAATAGCAACTTTGTAACAGCACAAACGAAGTCGTTTATGCAGGACCTTATGTACTGTTCAGCGAGGGATGTTTAGCTCTCGTGGTGCTAGGGGTTCGTTGGAAGATCTCTCTGATCTCCTCTACCGTTTCATAAGATGTGTGTTTACCGTCAGAACTTGATTATTTACACTCCCAGTGGGTAGAGACTCGTCATACCAAACGAAACACTTCAAGTGACACTGATAAATGTGCAGAAAGTTTGAATATTGCACTGAAATACCTTAACGTGTCTTGAGGAACAAAATGAAGAGAGAGACCCCTGTCCGGAAACTCATCCACCGACATTACAGGGTATCGAAGTTGTAGGCGCCAGTGTTTGTATATGTATATACATACAGTGCGATCTGTGATGATGCTACAAACTTTAGACTGTCGTGAATTTAGTTCGTAGTTGCATCCAATTTTACTGATTATATGCTGTGAAGTGCTTCGTCTAGTGAAGAAGGAACTCTGCACATAATATAGTTTCACAGATAATTTCGAAAATATTAGCCACTGAGATAACGTGAATTATTAGCGCTGACAGTACACTTGTAGGATAACCACTGAAAACGTGACGAAAACAGTTTATACATAAATTAGAATGTAGTAATTGTGCTATTTACTCAATGTTTGTTGCTATTTATAGCTGGAGGGTGTCAGACCGACATTCGTGTATATTTCTTTTATGTTTGTAAGAAACATTTCACACAGGTGGCATTGTCCCAGGACACGGATTTCTGGCTGATCGTGCAATGAACTGCTGGGAAGAGGTCACTGATCATTCACGATTTGCAGGAGACTCTGATACAGATGATTTAGCTGCTATTTCGGCAGTTTCGAGCACCGCTACAGTAACTGATGGTAATCTGGTTAACATAGTGTCAAGTGAAACAGTGGGTAGAACGTCTAGTACAGATGCCGCAGGTAGGGTAGACTGTTTGCTTGCGCTTAAAGAAGCATTTGTTCGAAGTCGTGAGACTTACTCTGATAATGAAGTGGGTGCAAACGTGGACTTATGTGTGTGGTAAAAAGTTGATTGTGACTCCAGTCCTCTGGGATACGTCGTCCTCCTGCGTGCAGATAGGTTTACTAACAGATGCTGAGATGGATAATTCCCCGAATACTTTTTTCAAACTATTTCAGTGCACATTTTGTGCTCCTGATCCACTGATATGAATATTTACCACACCAAAACTAATGGTGGTCCTAGGAATACATAATAAAATGAGGACTGACGTTTACCAGCGAAAATATGCTCCAATCGGAGCACAAAAATGTGGATATGTTACTGTTTATTTAAAGACTCAGACTGAAAGTGTGGTACCAGCTGCCTCATTCTACCTTCCTCAACATCTTTAAAAATTTATATAAAAATTTTGCCAAACGAACATTTTCGTGCTTTTATTTAACAAGCAACTCACCTCAGACTCTCACAAGGTCCCATAATTTTAAGTCACTCACACCCATCAGTCCATCAGTATATGTCTCCCATACCCATGCACTCCCATGTGCCCTTTCTCACCCACTCATCCAGCCCAACTCGTTTTCACGATGAGCATTACTCATAGCTGTGATTAGCCTAACTAGAAGGTTGTCTGCATTATCATTACCTCCTTGTGTCTCTCTGTCACTGTTTCCTGTCTCACAGCCTCAGTCCCCTTCGTTCTGTCCTGCTACAACGGTCTTCTCTCACTGCCTCTGTCTCCTCCTCGCTCTCTCTTACTGCTGATATTCATTCCTTCCGTCTTTCCTACTGTTGCTCTCTCTTCTCACTGTCTGTCTCTCTCTTTTCCTCGTTCTTACCGTCATGTACTCTGTCTCTCATTATCACTGTCTCTGAACAACCTCCACTTTCTCTTCCTCTTTATTTCTCCCCCCATGGCCCTGTCTACTTACACTTTTCCTGGCGCAGTTCTTTGTCAGCTACTGCCTCTGTGTTCGTCTCTTTCTCTTACACTACCACTGTCTCCTTCTTTCTTTCTTTAACACCACCACTCTCTACTATCTTCTGGTATTCATCACCTTTCCGTCTCTTTTCCACTACCGCTGTCTATTATGTTCACATGCCAAAACGTTAGGGAAATTTTTTAAAGGTGCTGAGTAAGGTAGAATGAGGCAGCTGGTATCCAACTTTCCAGTCAAAGTCTTTTAAATAAACAAGAACACATCCGCATGTTTGTGCTCAGATTTGAACATTTTTCCACTGGTTCCCTTCTTTTCCCAGCAGCAACAGGACATGTAACTCACATGATAAGAAATCTATTGGTCAGTAAAATTTAGGAAGTTTACTTACGTGAAATGAAAATAACGCAAAACTAATTTTACACCTCAGACCGGATTTTACGTGAAAATAAATTTTGTATATGCTTCAGTATTACAACATAGGGTTCCCCACATGATAACGGAGACACTTTACAGCATATGTCTTCGTGTTACGTCACTTTATAAATTACGTTTACTTCTCAATCCGGATTTTATGTGCATGTTTTACATGTGTAAGTAGGGTAACTTTGAACCTCTGTATCTCGGAAACTGATGAAGAATTGAAGAAACTTTTCAGTGTTGTTTGAGATCAGGATCTTGCGAATACATCCTAAAAGTCATAGTCATTTGCTGTGCATGGCCGTCTCGAAATCTGCGGCTGAGTTTTGGTAACCAAAAAAGAAGTTTTTGGGACGTTTCCCCATAACCGATAAAGATTTTTGAAAACGAGGAGGTGATTCTTCTAGATAAATAAAAATATGTCACTGAAATTTGAGCGTTTTGTTGTTTCATATAGGATTTTACGTGTAGAATGGTAACTCTTGACCTCTGTGTATTGGAAATGGATTAAGGTATTTTGAAGTTGTTCGAGATGGGGATCTTAGGAATATATCGTAAAAATTTCAACCGTTTGGTATGCATAAGCATCTTGGAGTCATCGGGTGGGTATTGATGCACTGGTGACGGCGAAAATCTAGTAGAAAGGACTCTTTTATGAATATGAACTAGTGGAGCCTCCGTAACTCCCATCAAGTCCACCGTAGATCACACAAAATGCAAAAAGAACCAAACGGTTTACTCAGTTTATCTAAGCAGGAGGAAGTATGTAGCATGCATATTTTGACCCTTTACTGTAGAATAAGGACACTAAGACAATGTATGTGTTGGGTATACAAACCATCCTTAGTCCAAGGGCTCTCCTAAATACCTGACACTATGTGATTATCACCAACAGAACCCGTAGCATGATCGCTGGGAAATCCCACTTTTACACGCGGCGTTTTGGAACGTATTAAATGCGTATGCTGTCGCATGCGTACCGATTACCATTTCCAAAGAGTACCAATATGTTTTTCACGAATACATTGGACTAAACATTTGCCCCTTAAAGGATTAACCGTATGAGGGTCCCCAATGAAATTCAATTCGGAAATTTCTTTGAGAACAATGGGTGACGCCGTGTCCACATACTACATCAAACACTTACAACACCACGACTCTATGAATGATCATACATTTTCTGCGTGTTTTATGAAGTTTGTTTTGTTAGATGTGCTGGATATTATTTTTGTTACAAAGATAATAGGCATGGAATGTTAACATTTTGTAAGTATACACGCTGGCCTAGTCAGGGAAAAGATATTGTCAGCGAGTGCAAGAAATTGAAAATGCATTATCGCTGGGCGTGCGAGCGCGCCAAAAAAGTAGCACTTCGGAGTCGCGAGGAGACGATTGGTGTCTTTGGTTGTTTGTATTCGACGGTGTGGCTATGCAAAACTGTGGAGATAAAAGTCTGTTCCCTATCTACGAAGCAGTGAAAACTGAAATGGCTATTTTAGCGGATGTTTAATACGGGAAATCTAAGGGTATGGAATTTATTGTGCACAGTACAAATGCAGCAAGAATAATTCACATAACACCACTAGTACTGTGGGCCTTTGTTATTGGCTATGGTATGGCAAAGAGATAAACTTGAGCACTATTTTACCGCTAAATGCAGCCACTGGACAAACCAACGGCATCATGAAGTGAAGTAGGATCTAGACTTCTTATAACTAGAAGTGTAATTGACCAGCGTAGTTGGAATTTTATTGCTTAAATAATATTGTTTCCGTGCATATTGTCACATAAATACTTTTCCTAAGACATCATCCAACTAGTATCCATCCTATCCCTTGTAAGTGTGGTGCTTCTGTGTTGGCAGCGCTGTGTAGCGATTTGCATTGGATCTCCGACTCCGCTTTCTTTGTAAGAGACTCTGTGGCTGGTCGGACTCGTTGTTGGAAGTCAGTTGCCAGCAGTGATGGAAGTACTGTTGGGCAGTTGGATGTGAACAGACAGCAGTGATGGATGTTAGATGTGAGAAGTTAGCAATGATGGAGGGTAGAGGTCTGAAGTGTTAGCGTAGGCTAGTGATCTGTACATCTTCGACTTGAAGATTGAATAATATTCATGGTTATGTACCTTTATACTAGACGCCAATGACGATTTATTCGTGTCTGAAGTGGATCTCGCATTATTAAGGTAAAAAATACATTATTTGATTTGCAACAAATCGTTCCCTTGCTAACCACATGCCTATTAGTAGTTGGTGGCTTTAGTAGTCAGAATCTTTTATTTAGCTAACAGCACTGACGCTCGCTGTATTGCAGTAGTTCGCGTAATGAAGATTTTGTGAGGTAAGTGCTTAATGAAATGTATAGGTTATTGTTAGGATTTCTTTTTAGTCAGGGCCATTCTTTTGAATTAATAATTTGAAGTCAGGTTATTCTTCTTTTGAGCAGTCAGATTGCGTTGCGCTAGAATATTGTGGGTCAATATTGACACGATGAGAATAAGTAAAGAAAAAGTAGGCTCAGTACGTTCAGTTTCACTCAGCTGTTTCAAAATTAAGTAACGCAGAAGCTTCAACTTCACATTTCATTCACTGAAGAAAACACACGCATTTAAATAAAGAATTTTCACCCTTTCTATGAACCAAAATAATCAGAAAATGAACTGAAAGTGATGTGAATATTAGTTTCTTAGATTATAAAAACATAATTTTTACAACTTTTGGACAATTACATAATAATGAAATCTTTATCTGTAGTATGAATAATGTCAGAAATAGAACGATGCAAAAGCCAGTATTAATTCATTTCCTAAAACTATAGTAACTTACCCAATAAAAAATTGGCAGTAAAACTTTACCTAGCTTCGAAAAAGAATTTCCCTGTCAAAGGACAGTTCTGATTTACAGCTTGTGGCATAATTTATAACTTCTATTACAATGAAATATCAGAGTAACTGCTAGGTAAATGACAGTCCTTAACAATGAGTAAATTCAAACAATCTTTCTGATTGCTACAATTACCACAGTCAGTATTACAGTGAATAACGTAACAAAAAGTTTCTGTCCACAGCCAGTAAACAATCTTACTTTAACTGATCTTTGATAATTGTGTAATATGTTGTGTGCGTTTGCTATTTGATTATTATCTGATTACTGCGACATGTGTGGTGTGAAGCACTTGAAAGTGTGCGTTAGGTACTGTTCTTACTAATATTGCTTACGAGTATAAAGTTCAGTTTCAGTTTAATTATTCTTGTTCCGGTGAGTAACTGGCGACCGTTGATTATTTTCTTTAACGACATACTCTAAAAACTTTTTTCCAATTTTCCCACTAACTACTGTTGATTAAAAACTAGTTTACGTGATAAAAATATATAAAGTTAACTGATCTTTGTTTCTAATAGTTACTGCTAAAGTACTTAGTAGTGGCTATTCGGTTATAGCTTCTCTCCGTTTTGCATTATTCTTCGGAGTGGATCCTTTTTCCCCACAGATTAGGGACTTAAGGTACAAGGTCGTATAGAAAAACTTAATTAGTCGCAGAGCAGGAGGGCTATATACTGGTCTCTTTCTTGAGTTTTTCGTCATTTCTGATAATTATTTAGCATCCAAAACGGAACAGAACCAAAAGTTAGGAACAATTTGCACACAACTCTTTGAGTTGCTTTAGGTGATGCTGCGAATCTCAAGTATCTGTGAATGATAGTTTTAAATGCGAACATTTTAGGTTAGCCCTTACCGTGACTGTTATTGACATTAAATGAAACGAAAAGTTTATTGTTACCAGTCACCGTTTTATTTATCTTCACGACGCGTTTCAAAGGTTTAAACCTCGATCATCAGGTGGATTTACTTTAGTGACATTTGTGTGTATCTTGTGTTACGATTTTGTAAAGTTAGCTCTCATACAATAACTCTTTCCACCCTCTCTCTCTCTCTCACTGTCTCTGTTTCTTCCTCTCCTTCTGCCTCCAGTCTTTCAAATCTATCTACACTCCTGGAAATTGAAATAAGAACACCGTGAATTCATTGTCCCAGGAAGGGGAAACTTTATTGACACATTCCTGGGGTCAGATACATCACATGATCACACTGACAGAACCACAGGCACATAGACACAGGCAACAGAGCATGCACAATGTCGGCACTAGTACAGTGTATAACCACCTTTCGCAGCAATGCAGGCTGCTATTCTCCCATGGAGACGATCGGAGAGATGCTGTATGTAGTCCTGTGGAACGGCTTGCCATGCCATTTCCACCTGGCGTCTCAGTTGGACCAGCGTTCGTGCTGGACGTGCAGACCGCGTGAGACGACGCTTCATCCAGTCCCAAACATGCTCAATAGGGGACAGATCCGGAGATCTTGCTGGCCAGGGTAGTTGACTTACACCTTCTAGAGCACGTTGGGTGGCACGGGATACATGCGGACGTGCATTGTCCTGTTGGAACAGCAAGTTCCCTTGCCGGTCTAGGAATGGTAGAACGATGGGTTTGATGACGGTTTGGATGTACCGTGCACTATTCAGTGTCCCCTCGACGATCACCAGTGGTGTACGGCCAGTGTAGGAGATCGCTCCCCACACCATGATGCCGGGTGTTGGCCCTGTGTGCCTCGGTCGTATGCAGTCCTGATTGTGGCGCTCACCTGCACGGCGCCAAACACGCATACGATCATCATTGGCACCAAGGCAGAAGCGACTCTCATCGCTGAAGACGACACGTCTCCATTCGTCCCTCCATTCACGCCTGTCGCGACACCACTGGAGGCAGGCTGCACGATGTTGGGGCGTGAGCGGAAGACGGCCTAACGGTGTGCGGGACCGTAGCCCAGCTTCATGGAGACGGTTGCGAATGGTCCTCGCCGATATCCCAGGAGCAACAGTGTCCCTAATTTGCTGGGAAGTGGCGGTGCGGTCCCCTACGGCACTGCGTAGGATCCTACGGTCTTGGCATGCATCCGTGCGTCGCTGCGGTCCGGTCCCAGGTCGACGGGCACGTGCACCTTCCGCCGACCACTGGCGACAACATCGATGTACTGTGGAGACCTCACGCCCCACGTGTTGAGCAATTCGGCTGTGCGTCCACCCGGCCTCCCGCATGCCCACTATACGCACTCGCTCAAAGTCCGTCAACTGCACATACGGTTCACGTCCACGCTGTCGCGGCATGCTACCAGTGTTAAAGACTGCGATGGAGCTCCGTATGCCACGGCAAACTGGCTGACAATGACGGCGGCGGTGCACAAATGCTGCGCAGCTAGCGCCATTCGACGGCCAACACCGCGGTTCCTGGTGTGTCCGCTGTGCCGTGCGTGTGATCATTGCTTGTACAGCCCTCTCGCAGTGTCCGGAGCAAGTATGGTGGGTCTGACACACCGGTGTCAATGTGTTCTTTTTTCCATTTCCAGGAGTGTATTAATCGCAATCAAAATTGTCATTTATGTATAATTGTACCGCTGTGTCCAATATGATTATTGTACTTAAAGTCTGAAACATTTCACCTTATTGTTAAAAACTAGTATGAAGTTTAAGCCATTTTAAGATTTCACCTGATTGTGTAAACGAGTATGAAGTTTAAGCTGTTTTAACTTGTCAAAATCTTGTTTATATGCCACCTGACGTATTTACCCCAACACATTTACTCGACTCCTCAAAACAAACACCTCCAAATGCTTAAAAATTATTCTATAATAATGTTGTTATGATGCATATTCCTTGTACTTTGCGATAGTGTCTTCTCTTCTTCTATACCAAACTTGCACGCAGCAGTTCCCAGACGCCATATTTGTTTACAAATGTGACAGTATACGTGTGATGTGTTATGACAGCGAAAGGGGCCTGTGACCATTGGAGGTGCTCAATTTTACTTTTTTTATGCTAACCGTTAGATATAAGTTAAATTTTTGGTCAGAAGAAACCCAAAACTGTGTTCTGAAATAGTGTTTTGTTCCTCCACTAGACAGTGCCACATATATAAAAAAAGAAGTACTCCGTCTTCAGGCCACGAGTGGCCTACCGGGACCATCCGACCGCCGTGTCATCCTCATGGAGGATGCGGATTGGAGCGGCGTGCGGTCAGCACACCGCTTTCCCGGTCGTTATGATAGTATTCTTGACCGAAGCCGCTATCATTCGGTCGAGTAACTCCTCAATTGGCATCACGGGGCTGGGTGCACCCCGAAAAATGGCAACAGCGCTTGGCATCCTGGATGGTCACCCATCCAAGTGCGCCGGCCAGTGTGGCCGAGCGGTTGTAGGCGCTACAGTCTGGAACCGCGCGACGGCTACGGTCGCAGGTTCTAATCCTGCCTCGGGCATGGATGTGTGCGATGTCCTTAGGTTAGTTAGGTTTAAGTAGTTCTGAGTTCTAGGGGACTGATGACCTCAGAAGTTAAGTGCCATAGTGCTGAGAGCCATTTGAACCATCCAAGTCCCGACCACGCCCGACAGCGCTTAACTTAGGTGATCTCACGGGAACCGGTGTAACCACTGCGGCAAGGCCGTTGCCCAGTGCCACATGTCCCTCCAAAAAATCGTAACACAACACACACACAAATGTCATACTAACTAATGTAAATCTTCCTGATGATGGAGGTTTAAACCTTTGAAACGCGTCGTGGACATAAATAAAACGGTGACTGGTAACAGTAAACTGGTTGTTTCATTAAAATCATAGTTTTTGTTGTTACGTTTGGATCTCAAGCATGATTCACGCACCCTGCGCAGTAGCCGGGGCACGTGTGTGTGCGCCCGCAGGCCGAGATGCTGGGAAGTCCTGCGGCCGGGAGTGGTGGCGCGCGACTGCCGAGGTCCTGGGGGAAGCCGCGGCGGCGCCGCAGGTGGGCTGACGGATCACTGTGCGCCGCTGTGCTGTGTGTGCGAAGCCGCGGCCAGCGCTCCTGTGGCCGCCGCCGTGGGGGCCGGAGGCGCGGCCGCAGGCGCAGCCGCAGGCCTGGGGCGCCGCGGCTATGTGCGCGGGTCCTCGCGGTCGCGGTTTCCACCTCCGGAAGCGAACCCTGACCCCCGCCAAGGAGGCCGCAGCTGTTCCGAAAGAGCCGGCACTCCCCAGAAACCAAGCACCTCTTACCTCTTACTCCGCTTTCCCTTCTTCTCTACACTGAACGTCATAAAATCTAGCCTATACCAGGTATAAATTATGTGTCCCTTTGGACTAGACACAGTAAGTATTACACATTCACAACTAAGTTACACCCTATATAGAGGACAGCATGTCCGGCTCTGAAAAACACCCAAAACAGAGTGACTATTACATATTCACATCTAATAACGCACGATACTGACAAGGAGACTGCACGACCGTGGGATCGGGGATTTGTCCGCAATTTTGTGTGGTGAAAGAGGACCCCTAACACCTCATGAGGTTAAAATATTAGGACGCACTACTCGCAAAATCCCGAGAAAAATCGATCCAAAGTTTCTTAGGTGGCTTATGAGCATAAAATGTTAGCTCATTGACGTGCTGCCGTCTGGCCTACATGATTAGCGCTCGGACCCTTACGCCAGAGGTCTCGGCTTCGATTCCTCCTCCGGCACTTTTTTCCTTCTTCTGTTGCTTGCAAAATTGCAGCGCATTGTTACAGGAGAATCGCGAAATTAATTCCCTAGAAGATTGTATAAAAATTCATTCTATAATTCACCATCAATTATCGTTACCAACATTCCGAGACATGATTTAATATGCCTGGTTTGCCTCAAAATTGTCAGAAACTCGAAATATTTTCGTAAATGTTAATGGGGCACGCTTTTGTACAGATTTATTGCAAAAGCCCTGTGATTGTAAAAAATCCGCTTTTATATGTTGCGCAAGATGTCGCAAAAATTATTGCTTTGCTTGTTTTTACGATAATTACCACTGCGGTTCTTGTTTATAATTATTATATGTATAAAATTGAATGTTTCCCAATCGACTTTGTTGTTCTGATTAAAAAGGTCATGTTTCTCCTCATATACTTTACAATGAAAAATGGAAAACGCACCGCCATGAAATTGTGTTGTTGGACAAAAGGAAAATAATTTTTATTCAATAATGTAACTAATTTGTTAAAGATAATGTAGGTTTGGGAAACTTTCTCAATAATTGGAGGAATAACCAAAGAAAATGAAACAGAAGAAGAAAAAAGTGCCAGAGGAGGAATCGAACACGAGACCTCTGGCGTAAGAATCCGAGCCCTAAACACTGAGGCCAGACGGTGGTTCGGCAGGGTACTAACATATTATACTCATAATGCATTTAAGAAACTTTGGATCGATTTTTCCCGGGATTTTCTGGGTAGTGCGTCCTAATGTTTTAACCACCTGAGGTGTTAGTGTCCTCTTTCACCACACAAAATTGCGGACAAATCCTCGACCCCACGGTCGTGCCGTCTCCTTGTGAGATACGATCAGACCCACCAGAACGCCCGAAACATAGTTACTAGCGCAGCCGAAGTACTTCGCCTCCCAGGCGCCTCAAAGCGACCCGAAGGTGTCCGAAGCACTTCGGTTGCAATATCGTTGCTCTTATGTTTCTCAAAACTAGGGAAATTGAATAAACAAAAGCGACAGACTCGTATGGTAACCATGAGAAACAGTCTGCATAAACTGAGTTAAATACAATGAGAAGTATATAAACAATTAATGAGAGAAGTTAAGCGTTTTGCCGCCCAGCACCCGAACGTGCCGACCAATCAAAAGCAAGTTCAGTACACTTGTTGTACTCTCCCACTGGACTGGTACATACTGTCGCTTGTACCTCGCTCGACTTTTGTACCATGTGCTTCCTCACGTGTATGAAGTTGCAACAAGGGGAGCAGATCACATTGCAATAGCCACTCAGAGCAAGATATTCGAAGAGGGGGAAACTACTCTGTCAACGGACCTCCAAGTTCTTAACCAGTATTATACGAAGTGGAGGCTCTGCCCAAATCCAAATAAAACTGAGGTAAGCGTATGCCACCTGAATAATCGTGAGGCAAGACGAGAGTTACAAGTAACATTCTGCAATGAGCGGTTGACGCACAACAGCCATCCAAAATACCTAGTAATCACTCTTGACTGGTCACTGACCTATAAAAGACACCTAGAAATAACCAGTCAAGAGATAAAAAATCGAAATAACATATTAAGAAAGCTGACTGGAACCTCCTGGGCAGTTCTAGCTAACACCGCACGCACCACTGCACAATCTCTTGTTTACTCGGTGGCAGAATACAGCGCCCCACTCTGGTACAAGAGCACTCACACGAAGAAAATAGATGTCCAGCTTAATAGCACCATGAGGATTGTCTCAGGAACTCTGCAATCAACTCCACTTCCCTGGCTTCATGCCCTTTGCAATATAGCTCGTCCCTCCGTCAGAAGGCAACAAGTAGCTATCTGAGAATGGAAGAAAATTAATGTCCCCTCTGTCTCTGAAAATTTACCTATCCGAAAAATATTGGACCATCTACCAACTACCTGCCTAAAATTCAGCAAACCTATAAGGGAAGACGAAGTCCTCAAATTCCCAGAAAGGTACGACATAGCAAAGGAATGGAGGCAACACTGGTCGCTGAATAATCACTATCCTCTCATCACTGATTCTGATAGTTCGATACCGGTGGAAGGAATGCAAGTGCCCAGAAGAACTTGGTGCAGACTTAATCGTGTGAGGACTAACCACGGCAGGTGTAAGGCCACTCTCCACAAATGGAAACTCACTGATGACCCACGATGCCACTGTGGTGAAGAAGAACAAACAATTCTTCACCTGATCTTCGAATGTCCTGCGTGGAGGTTTGAAGGAGAATGAAGGGATATCATGAATGCTACTCCACGTGCTGTTCAGTGGGTGACCTGCTTACATGTGGACTTCTAATAGATGCAGTGACTGTCTCCCTAATCTTTCGCATATTGTTGTTTGCAATCAATCATTTAATAATATATTTGTAATTCGTTTATTATATTAGTTAACAGTATGTGTGCAGTTTTACTCTGTAGATGCCATGCGCTAAATAAATAAATAAAATGGGAGCTCCCAGCAAAATAAAATACTGGTGGCCACAGCCAGGAATATCACACAGGAGTAGAAGTATGAAACCTGAATTTCCCTGTAGACGGTGTTAGCCGTCGGTGTTGGGCCAGTGACACCGCGTCTGCAGCGCCATCTGGTTCCTGTAACGACGAATATCAGCAGACAGTAAAGCAAATTCCATAGAGCGATATCTACTGGTGTGAGGCAGCGTTATCAGTATTTGACAGAGATTAAAATGGGCCTCTTTACCTAGATCTACGTTATTACTCTGCTATTCACAATAAAGTGCCTGGCAGAGGGTCCAATGAACCGCCTTCAAGCTGTCTCTACCGTTCCACTCTCGTACGGCATGGGGGGAAAACGAGCTCTTACATTTCTCTATGCGAACCCTGAGTTCCATCTAGAGGGTTGGATCCCCTCCTTCGAAAGCGTCAGATTGCAAAGCCTGGGCTACTCTCATGGGGGAATCTCCGTCTTCGAAGATTGTGTCTGTCTATCTGCCCGCCGCTTGCTGCTATCGCTTTTCGTTCGTTCGTCCGACTGCCTGCTCGCTGTCCATCGCCGTCGTCGTAACCACTGCCGCCGCCGCCGCCGCCGCCTGCTGTTCGTCCGTCTGTTCACCGCCGACCATCGCCGCCGCCGCCGCCGCCGCCTGCTGCACATCCGTCTGTCCGTCGCCGTTCGTCTGCAATGAGTACTCCCACCTCCACCGTCATCTACACCTCCCCCTCCCCCTCTCCCACAGTCACTTCCTGGAGTGCCGCCCCTGGCCTCCCTCCTTACACCTCCCCTTCCCTTCCCCCACTTACCCATCCCCCAATCTCCTCCCCTGCTGTATACCCACACCTCTATACCCTTCCTCCAGCCTCTACACCCTCAACAGCTCCCACTACCACCCCCGCCCTCACGTACACCTCTGTTGCCGCCTCTGCTGCCGCCCCTCAGGTGGTTGGCTTCCCCTCTCTTACCGACCCTGTCGCTTCGTCTTCTGCATCTCCCGCACGCATCACGTCGCGCCGAGCCACCATCGCCACCACTGAACCAGCTGCTTCTCCCGGTGCCTCCACTACGCCACAGGGATGTGCCACCCGCCACCTCCCTCTCCTCCCCGTCCCTCTCCACTCCTCCCAGCCTCCAGTCTCCAAAACCCAAAAGCGCGTCCTTACCGACTCTGCTCCCGCCACTTCCCACAAAAAATCAACACCACCTCCCCCTCCCCCTGCCATCACCATGGACACCACCCCTCCTCCTGCCACCCATACCTTGGCCCCCACCCTCCACACCTTTGTCCTGCCAACTCCCGATCCTAAGTTCCTCGACGCTCATACCCTCACCAAGGAAATACGAAAGTACTTACCTGGTGCTCCCATCTCCCAGCTCATTCCCCGCAGGGACTCAGTCCTTATCAAGTCCCTGTCCCCATCCTTTCACACAGACCTCCTGTGAAAACTCCCACGAGTTATGTTTGGCCCCCACGCCTCTCTGACACCCTTCCTTTCTGCTTCCACTCCTCGTCAGCCCCAGCCTCCCCGTCGCCCCCCCACCTACACCACTGTGATCACCAAGCTCAGCCCGGTGATCACAGGGGATGAAGTGTTGGTAGAACTGAACTCCCACCCGGACTTGGAAATCTGCTCTGCCCACCGTATCTACAATGCCTCTGGTCCCACCTACCTCATGCGGGTATTCTCTGAGTCCGCCCCATCCATAGACCATCTCCTCACCCAGGGTGCCCTGATATACCACCGTCGCCACCCTGTTGAATCCTCCAAATTCCCTCCCCAATCGTACCGTTGCCAGCGGTGCCTGATGTACAATGACCACCTGACTCCCAACTGCAAACCCCCCCCCCCCACCTGTCCCCATTGCAAGGCCTCCCACTTTCTTAAGAACTGCCCCAACCTCGCTGCTCCTCCTTCCTGTAATACCTGCAATTGCCCCCATCCCACATGCTCCCACAAGTGTAAAGCTAAACCCCCTCCAGCCACCCCTGATCTTACAGTCCCAGTTCGTCCCGTCGATCCCCCTGTCCATCCCAACAATTCCCTCCGTCCACCCCCCATGGCCAAGGACATCATCCGGTTCATTACCGTTGTACTCCAAAACATTCACCCTTTTCAGCACCCCGACACCTTCCAACAAATCTCCCTTGCCGCTCGCTCTGTTTTCCACCTGAACACCTTCGCCACTTACTCCCACAACCAAGCTCACTTCACCTTCACCCGCCTCGACACCCTAGTTTAAGTCTCTTCCCTTCCCTCTCTTCCCCCCCTCCTTCCCGTCATGGTGCGGCACGAGTCTCGCATCCTCTTCCAGAACATTCGCTCCTTCCGCTCCAACAAATACCTCCTCATGCACATCCTCTCCCACCACTAGGTCGACACCCTCCTCTTGAACGAAACCTTTCTCCAGCCCTACATTTCTATCCGCACCTCCCCCTATATCCTCCACTGCACTGATGCTCCTGGTCCTCATGGAGTCGCGATTGGCCACCTTAAGCATATCCCCGTCTGGCCACAACCTCTCCTCAATGACCCCACTGAACACCTTATCCTTAGTGTCTTCTTCCCCTCCCTCACCATTACCTGTGCTACCATCTATGTCCGCTCCACTGCTCCTCTTCCTTATGACTTCATCTCACACATTGACCACACCTTCTCCACCTATGTGATTGCTGCCGACCTCAACATCCATAGCCGCATTCCTGCTGCCCTTCGGCGGTGGCATCAGTTCCTCTCCACAATCCAAGGTGTCCTTGCTCCTCTTCCCCAGCACACCCGACCCAAAAGTGACACCACCCCCGATGTTGTCATTGCCTCCGCCAACCTCCTTGGGTGTATCGCTCGTGACAGGGATACACTCCAACGCCGCCGGCAAATACAGCGACACGTACGGAACCTTATTACAGCAACGAAACGCCGCGACTGGCGCCAGACCCGTATGCGACTCAATGCCACCCTCCCTATCAACTCCTCCAAGGACTGGTCCGCCTTCCATCGTCTTACTGGTTCCCTTTCTGCTCCCCACTACCCCCTTCTCCATAACGATCGCCTCCTTCCTGACAACCTCAGTAAGGCCAACCACTTCGCTTCCCACCTTTCCGAGGTCTTCTCCATCCCCGATGATCCCCACTTTGATTATTCTCTTTTCCCCACAGTCATGGAACGTGCCGATACCTCGGTCGCTCCACTTGCTCCTAGTCTCCAGTACTTGGGGCAGTTGCCCCCCTCCGACATAAACACTCCCATCACAGCACAAGACATTAAACTTATCCTCCGGTCCAAACGCAACACGGCCCCTGGTCACGACTGTGTCACCTACCGTCACCTTCGCGAAAGCCCCTATTCCTTCCTGACTGTCCTCGCCCATCTCTATAATGTCGTCCTCTCTACTGGCTTCTACCCTGACCTGTGGGAGACCTCCCGCATCCTCTTATTCCTCAAACCCAACAAACCCCCTTCTGCCGCCTCTTCCTATCGTCCCATCTGCCTCACCTCCGTCTTCAGTAAGGTCTTTGAATCCATCCTCTCCCACCATATCCATCAGCACCTTGCTCAACACCACCTCCTCCCCCTTACCCAGTGTGGCTTCCGACCATCCTTCTCTGCTGATGACCAACTCCTCAACCTTGTTCACCTTCTGTCCCTCCAGCTCAACTCCCGTCGCTCCGCCATTTTTGTTTCCCTTGACCTCCAAAATGCCTATGGGATCCTGGTCTCCTCTTTAAACTCCAAACCTACGCCTTGCCTATCAATTTTGTCCGTCTGGTCGCTTCCTTCCTCTCACACCGTCCTTCCTGTCACCCTCCACAACACCAACTCCCGTATCTTTTATCTCCCACAGCTGGCATCCCCCAGGGTTCTGTCCTCTCCCCTCTCCTTTATCTCTTGTATACAGCTGATATGCCCAAGCCACCCCCACCAGTCCACCTTCTCCAATATGCTGATGACACCGCCTTCCTGGCTCTCTATCCTACCCTTCAAGGGTCTCAACGTACCCTCCAAACCCACCTTAACCAGTTCACCACTTGGTGTAACCAGTGGTTCCTCCGTCTCAACCCCTCCAAAACCCGGGCAATCATCATAGGCCACACCACTCGCTCCTTTCGCCTCCATGATTTCTACCTCACCCTTTATGGTCGTCCTATCCAACTCACCCCCACCCTGAAATACCTTGGCCTCACCCTTGACCGACACCTCACCTGGACCCCTCATCTCCTGACCATCCAGCAGAAAGCCCACTCCCGCCTCCGCCTGCTGAAACTCCTGTCTGGCCGGACATGGGGATTGCATCCTTCTACCATCCCCCACACCTACAAATCCCTCATCCGGCCTATCCTCTGTTATGCCAGCATCACCTGGATCTCCGCCCCCACCTGCTTTTACAAGGCCCTCCAAATCCATGAACGCCATGCGCTCCGCCTTGCCTTCCATATCCGCCTTCCTTCCCCCACACGGCTCCTGTATGAACTGATCACCTTCCCCCACCTCCTCCTGTTCCTCCAACATCTCCGCATCCTTTACATTGTTCGCAGGCTTGATTCCCCCCCCCCCCCCCCACCCTCTGGTTTCCTCCTTCCTCTCCACCCCCCGCCCATTGCTGCGCCTCTATCGCTGAATCCCTCCCTCTCTCCACCTCCACACCCTCCATCTCCTTCATCAGGGCAATTTCCAATGCCTCCCCCTCCCGGATGACGAACTTCGCTGTGACATCTACCCTTCCTTCCTACTATAACCTGGCCTTGTTCACCCCACCCCTCCCCAGGGCCCCCTTTTCCTCTTTCCTCCTTCCCCCAGAGCGGATTTTCCTACGTCCCCCCCCTCCCCTGAGACCCTGCACCCCATACTTGCCTCTCTCCTTCCCACATCCCTCCCTACCTGGCCCTCTTCCGCGCGCCCCCCGCTCACCTCCCCCATCTCTTCCCCTCCCTCCCTTCTTCAGGTCTCCCTCATCTCCTAGCGCCTGGCAGATCCTCTGTATTGATCATCATCAGTGTGCGACATCAGTGTTGTGTTTAGTGCTGTTTCTCGTGTGCATCTAGAGGTGTGATTTTAATTGTGAACTGCCTTGAGGTTCGCCGTCAGTGTTACGATTTGTGCTATGCCATCCGTCGCTACCTTTATGCTCCTGTCGTACTTTGCCTTGTGTTCTTTCAACCGTCGCAGTGTGTGGCTTTTTGTGTGTGCTACTTTTAAACAGTTTTTTATCTCCATTTCACAGTCACCCCGTTTTTTGTCAGTTGCCTTCCATGATGTTCCCCCTTTTTTATATCTATGTTCACCTTGTTCTCTCCTTTGCTGTTTTTAAATGTCTTCTATTGTTTTGTTCTATGTCTTTCGGCTGAAGAGCAGCGCCTATGCTGCTGCCAGCCCGCCCCGATGGGGAATTGAAATACAATAAAGAAGAAAAAAAAACCCTGAATTCTATTATTTTATCGTGATGACCGTTTCTCCCTAGGTAGGTGGGTGCCAACAGAACGTTTCCGCAATCGGAGGAGAAAACTAGTGATTGAAATCTCTTGAGAAGATCCCGTCTCAACGAAAAACGCCTTTGTTTTAATGTTTGCACTCCAATTCACGTATCATGTCTGTGACACTATCTCCCCTGTTCTGCGACAATACAAAACGAGCTGCCCTTCTTTGTACTTTTTCGATGTGATCCGTCAGTCCCACCTGATGCGGATCCCACACTGCACACCAATACTCCAGAATAGGGTGGACAAGCGTGGTGTAAGCAGACTCTTTAGTAGACATGTTGCACCTTCTACGTGTTCTGCCAATGAATCACAGTCTTTGGTTTGCTCTACCCATAATATTATCTATGTGATCATTCGAATTTAGGTTATTTGTAATTGTAATCCCTGAGTATTTAGCTGAATTTACAGCTTTCAGATTTGTGTGACTCATCGCGTAATCGAAATTTAGCTGATTTCTTTTAGTACTCATGTGAAAAGCTTCACGCTTTTCCTTATACAGGTTCAATTGCCACTTTTCTCAACATACAGATTTCGTATCTAAATCATTTTGCAAGTCATTCTGATCATCTGATGACTTTACAAGACGGTAAATGACAGCATCATCTGCAAACAATCTAAGACGGCTACTCAGATAGTCTCATAGGTCGTTAATATGGATCAGGAACAATAGAGGACCTATAACACTTCCTTGGGGAACGCCGGATATTACTTCTGTTTTATTCGATGACTTTCCGTCTACTACTACGAACTGTGACCTTTCTGACAGGAAATCACGTATCCAGTCGCACAACTGAAGCGATACTCCGTAGGCACGCAGTTTGTTTATAAGACGCTTGTGAGGAACGGTGTCGAAAGCCCTCTGGAAATCTAAAAATATGGACTCAGTTTGACATCCCCTGTCAACAGCACTTATTACTTCATGAGTATAAAGAGCTAATTGTGTTTCACAAGAACGATATTTTCTGAAACCGTGCTGACTATGTGTCAATAAATCGTTTTCTTCAAGGTATTTCACAATGTGCCAATACATTATATGTTCCAAAACCCTACTGGAAATCGACGTTAGTGATATAGGCCTCGTGTAGGTGTGACTTCAGCAACTTTCCAGTCTTTAGGTACGGATTTTTCTGTGAGCGAATGGTTGTATATAATTGCTAAATATGGAGCTATTTTATCAGCATACTCTGAGAGGAATCTGAGTGGTATACAATCTGGACCGGAGGCTTTGCCTTTATTAAGTGATTAAAGCTGCTTCGTTATTCCGAGGATATCTACCTCAATTTTTCTCATCTTGGCAGTTGTTCGTGATTGGAATTCAGGAAAATTTACTTCGTCTTCTTTGATGAAGGAAAACGGTGTTTATTAACTCTGCTTTAGTGCCACTGTTATCAGTTGCTGCTGGTTGCTACGTTTCACACAATGTTCCAAGTAGTCATAGACATTTTCAGTAGGGTGAAGATATTCTGATTTGACGGACCAGACGAGATGTGTTAGGGGATGTGAGCGTTAGTCACACGAAGAAACTATAAGTGCAGCCCTGTGAGCCTTCCTGTTAGAGTCCACAGCACACTATCCACGTTGATGTAGAAGAAATTGTAGCACATTGTCAACGAGAATGCTGAAATCAAGATCCTGGTTGATCATTAGCATAACTGCGGTTAGTGAGCCCATGTGGTATGACATCATCAGCCTTAGCGCTGTGGAGTGGGAGGTCTGGAATTTGTGGATCATAAATATCTTTGTACATGTATCACAGTGGCATTAGTAAAACAAAATCCAACTAGAGAAATAAATTAGCCTCTGGTTAAATATATACTATGGGGTGTTGATTGTGCTGTTTATCATATTCCTAAATACCTATAGTTCGAGATTTGTGACATACAGAGAACGGAAGCACTCCATAAGACCAAGCAGATTTTAAGGGAATGATAGTATCATGCAATAGAACATCTTATAGAAATCGCAATTAAAAGGGATGACCAATAAACCATGAATATACGGGTACCACATCACAAGTATATATATTAAAGAGAGGAGAGATCACCTGTCTGTTAGAAAAGCAAGTGGTCATGGTGACAATCAGGTTTGTTACTGTAAAGTATCGTGATGTGACATACCCACTGACCTTTAATAAATGGTTAAGTAATTATTATTAAGGAATCTAACCTTCACACAGATGGTTGAGCACGATGAAACAAAATTATGAGAGTCACTCGAAGATACTGCCAATGACTCTAAGAGTGGTTAGTGGTTGAGGAAAGAACACAGAAAAGTACGTATGGACACAAATGACGTTTGTGATGGAAAGAGCTAGTTGGCTGCCGAAGGTTAAAACTGTACAATGTTCTCCTGATGGAGGTTCACTAACAATGTGCAGCTAAGAATCGGTGACTACAACGCCGGCCCATTCTTTCCACACCGTCATTAGTGGGGAAGATGGAGGCAGTAACCGCTGGAGATACTGAGTTCACCCTTTGTTCTCAGTAACTGGGTGAAGCCATCATTCTATACAACATTGAGGCTCATCTAAGAACAACTCTTATAGGTCCTCCAGTGGCAAGTGCTTGCTTTGATCATCTGGCAACAAGTGTTCTGTTTTTTTAACACTTTGAAACTTCACTGCTTCTTCAAGTGGAGGAATCTCGGTGGTCAGTAGTGGTAGACATTGTGAGTTCCATCCAGCAATAATTTTGTAATAAAATCAAACAACTCATACTGCTGACGAATTCGTTGTTATTAACCACTAGTGATGTGGCATGAAGAGGAGAGCAAACGTCTCCCAGTCCATGGTACGAGTCTGAAGCTGAAAAATAGGAAGGCTTCGATGCAAGCACGCACGAAAAATACGAAAGAACTTGCTCCCCTTCTAGCAGTAATATATCGTAGATCGCTTGAGCAACGAAAGGTACCTAACGAATGGAAAAAAGCGTAGGTCATTCCAGTTTTTAAGAAAGGCCACACAATTATAGACCTATATCGTCCACGTCAATCAGCTGTAGGATTGTGGAACATGATTTATGCTCGTCAATTATGACGTTTTTGGAAAAGTGATCATCTCCTCTACAAAAATCAACATGGATTCCGCAAACAGAGATCCTGCGAAACTCAGCTCGGTCTGTTCCTCCATGAGATCTACTGCGCAGTGGACAACGGCGCTCAGGTTTATGGCGTGTTTCTTCATTTCAGTAATGCATTTGACACCGTCCCGCATGGCCGTTTAATGAAAAAAAAATAACGAGCTTACTGGGTATCGGAGCAGACATGCGAATGGATTCAAGACTTTCTTGCAGAAAGCCTCGTTCTTAACGTAACAAATTGGACAGATGTATAGGTAGCATCCAGAATACCAAAGGGAAGTGTGATAGTACCGTTGCTGTTAACAATGTATACAAATGATCGAGTACAAAACGTCTGATGGTTTTTAAGGCTACTCGTAGATGATGCAGTAGTCATACCAAAGTAGCAACGTCAGGAGATAGAATTTGCAGAACGACCTGCAGAGAATTGATGATTCGTGCAGGCTCTGGCAGTTGACCCTGAACGTAAATAAATGTGACATATTGTGCATACATAGGAAAATAAATCCGCTACTGTACAGCTACACTAACTGGTGACAAACAGCTGGAGACAGCGTCTGCACTAAAATATCTAAGCGTAACTATCCAGAGCGACTTTAAGTGGAATGACTATATAAAACAGATAGTGGGAAAAGCAGACACCAGGCTGAGATTCATCTGAAGAATCATAGGAAATGTAACTCATCCACGAAAGAAGTGCTTATAAGGCGCTTGTTCGCCCGATTCTAGAGTATTGTTCATCTATCTAGGATGCTCATCAGGTAGGACTGATAGAGGAGGTAGAGAAGATCCAACTAAGAGCGGCGAGTTTCGTCACGGGATCGTTTAGCTGGCGACAGAGTGCCAAACTGCACTGGCAGACGTTACGAGAGAGGCGTTGTGCATCACGGAGAGAGTTACTACGGATATTTTGGGACAGCACTTTTCAGGAGGAGTCGGACAACATATTACTCCCCTCCCCCGTCCCCCCCCCCCCCACCCCACCACCTCCATCCACCACATACATCTCGCGTACCGACCACGAGGAGAAAATTCGAGACATCAGAGCCAATACAGAGGCTTACCGACAATCGTTCTTCCCACGCACTATTTGCTAGTGGAACAGGGTTGGACGGATCAGATAGTGGTATCGAAAGTACCCTCTGCCAAACACCATTAGGTGGCTTGTAGAGTAGGATGTAGATGTAGATGAAAAAGCACACGTCCAATAGGAAATAACACTGTCTACAAATAAGGAAGCCTGTTCCGAAAGCTTAAGCGGAACAGTCTCCGTATTGTAGGTGTTTAGGAAAATTTTGTTTTTCACGCTGCAGCATTTCCGAAAGGCTGCATCTGGCTCAGATTATTACCGTTCTAAGAGGATTCTTCGAACAATACTGCTTTTTGGCAGATAAAGGCCTTGTGTACGACCCGCAGGAGAGATGAGAAGGGGCAATTAGTTGGATGGTCACTGGTTGAACTGTTAAGTCCCATACTACTCAGAGCCATTTTGAACTGGTTGAACTGATTATTGTCAACAACTGTGATGCAATGTAAGAGTGCGACTACACTGACCAAAGATAATGTGGACATGTCATGAACTATGTTGCGCGACAGGTTCGGGAAAAAATGCCACATAACAGCAATACGACAGTAATAATAATAAGAAAATACAACGTTCCGAAGATGGTCCTGAGATTAAAGATTATACTCCTGAAGATTGAAACGTCACAATGAAGAAGTCACGATTTAAAAAAAAATAAAAATTAAATAAAAATAGAAGCAACGTATTATATCACAAACTTGAACAGGGAATATGATCCTCAAGCACTATAAAATGAAATGTCTGAAATAAGACACACATAAACAATTAACACTGGTGGCACTTCGAGCTAATTCTGTGTAACTTTCGCTAAACTAGAAGACTGTCGGTTAAAAACAAGCGTTTCGCTTGGGGAATCTTACGTACGCCCGCAGCGCAAAGGCACTGTCCGAGCACTCAGACCACAAAAGTCCTGCAAGGACCACGAAGCAAATCCGACGGCAGCCCTGCAATTGGCACTGCTCTTTGCCGTCCTCCCAGCTCGGCGGCCACCTGCTGCCCCGCCGATCGCCCGCCCACACGATACGCCTCCGGCCGCAAAGCGTCTTTCTAACGCCGCCGATACTAGCGAAACTTAATGCCGACCAGGCGTACCGTTCATTTTTCTGACCTCAGCGAGACCGCTGCCGGTCCCTCCCTCGCCTGCCTCGTGGTCACCGGTGGTGCCAGCTGCGTCCCCCCCCCCCCCCCTGATGTGCTAACATCTCCATTTCCGAGTAGCACTTGCAACCTACGTCCTCAATTATTTACTTTACGTATTCGCATATCTGTCTTCCTCTATAGTTTTTGCCCTCTACAGCTCCCTCTTGTCCCATGGAAGTTGTTGCTTCATGTCTTAACAGATGTCCTAAAGTCTCCTTACCAGTGTTTTCCAAATATTCCTTTCCTCTACGATTCAGCGCAGAACCTCCTTATTCTTACCTTACCATTGCATCTAATTTTCAACATTCGTCTGTAGCACCAAATCTCAAACGCTTCTATTCTCTTCTGTTCTGGACTTCCCACAGCCCATGTTTCACTACCATACAATGCTCTACTCCAGACGTCTATTCTCAGAAATTTCTTCCTCAGGTTAAGGCTGATATTTGATATTAGTAGACTTCTCATGACCAGGAATGTCCTTTTTCCGGTGCTAGTCGCCGGCCGCGGTGGTCTAACGGTTCTAGGCGCTCAGTCCGGAGCCTCGCGACTGCTACGGTCGCAGGTTCGAATCCTGCCTCGGGCATGGATAAGTGTGATGTCCTTAGGTTAGTTAGGTTTAAATAGTTCTAAGTTATAGGGGACTGATGACCATAGATGATAAGTCCCATAGCGCTCAGAGCCATTTGAACCATTTGAACCGGTGCTAGTCTGCTATTGATGTCCTCCTTGCTCCATCCGTCAGTGGTTATTTTACTGCCAAGGTAGCAGAATTCCTTAAACTCATCTAGTTCATAACCATCAATCCTGATGTTAAGTTTCTCGCTGTTCTCATTTCTACTACTTCTCATTACACTCGATTTACTCTCAACCCATATTCTGCACTCATTAGAATAGACTGTTCATTTCGTTCAGCAGATCATGTATTTCTTCTTCACTTTCACTCAGAATAGCTATGTCATCAGTGAATCGTATCATTGATATCCTTTCACCTTCAATTTTAATTCCAGTCCTCAACCTTTCTTTTATTTCCATCATTGCTTCCTCGATGTACAGATTGAACAGTAGGGGTGAAAGGATACATCCATGTCTTACACCCTTTTTAATACAAGCGCTTCGTTCTTGGTCGTCCACTCTTGGCTGTTCCCCATAGCTTATCCCTACATTATTCAGACATTCGAACATCTTGCACTATTCTACATTGTCGAACGCTTTTTCCAGGCCGACAATTTCTATGAACGTGTCTTGATTTTTCTTTAGTCTTGATTCCATAAGCTGATAGTGCGATAATTCTCGCACTTGTCAGCTCTTGCCATCTTCGCAATTGTTTGGATGATGCTTTTCCGAAAGTCAGATGGTATGTCGCCATCACTACAGTGTCACCAACGTGAATAGTCGTTTTGTTGTCACTACCTCCAATGATTTTAGAAATTCTGATGGAATGTTATCCATCCATTCTGCCTTATTTGACCTTACGTCCTCCTAAGCTCTTTTAAATTCTGATTCTAATACTGGATACCCTAGCTTTTCTAAATCGACTCCTGTTTCTCCTTCTATCACATCAGACTAATCTTCCCCCTCGTAGAGGCTTTTAATGCGTTCTTTCCACCTACCCGCTCTCTCCTCTGCTTTTAACAGTGGAAGTCCCGTGGCACTCTCCATGTTATAACCCTGGCTTTTAATGTCACCGAAGGTTGTTTAGACTTCCCTGTACACCCAGTTTGTCCTTCCGACAATCATTTCTTTTTCGATTTCGTCACATTTTTCCTGCATTTGTTTCGTCTTAGCTTCCCTGCACTTTCTATTTATTTCATTCCTCAGCGACTTGTTCTTCTGCATTCCTGAGTTCCCCCGGAATATTTTTGTACTTTCTCCTTTCACTGTTCAATTGAAGTATTTCTTCTGTTACCCTATCAACCAGACAGCTAGCGTCTTGGTAGACCAGCGCTATAGGCATACAACCATGGAGATCAGGAGCCGACTGTACATCGTTACATATACATATACAAGGTAAAGGAGACACCAGAACCCACTTTGGATTCTGGGAAACGGCGAGAAAGTGCCCTAGAAATTCTAGAAGCAAGAGAGAACGTAGAAATAAATCGGGAAGAAATAAAGGCCGTGTTGTTAAGTGAAGAAAAGGTTACGTTGGGAAGAAAGGAGAGAATGAAGAAGAGATGGCGGTCCAACGAGACATGCCAGAAGCATACAGAAAAGAGAAGAAAGACAAGGGAAGAGTGGCTGGCTAACAGCGAAAATGGGACATTTTCTTAGCATCATAAGGTAGACAAAGCGAAACCTGAGAACTAGAAGAGAATGTATCTAATCCGTTTATTGGAGCATGCTGGGGCAGAGAGCCATAACAAGAATTTAATACAATATTTCCAGTACATCAAAAATCGCAATCGTGGATTTCATAGCCCAACGTGTTTCATTAGAGATAAGAACGGTAACTTTATAAATGACAAGAAAATAAGTGTAGAAAGATGAAGAGAATACTTGTCAGGACTCTTGAATCGTTCAAAGCATGTGGAGACACTACCTACGACGCAATAAAGTAAAGGAAAGATGAAGAAGAATGGGAAGTGACTGAAGAAGATATGAAAGCTACAATCGAAAGTCTCAGAAGCAACAAGGACCCAGAGGAGGACAGAATAACAAGAGAATTAATCAAAGAGGGAGGCGAGAGCTTGCACTTAGAAATAAATAAACTCATCTAGTTGGTATGGAAGAATGAGACACTGCCAGGAGAATAGAAATTGGCCATAATATGCCAGATATACAAGAAGAAAAGCGAAGTGGAAATTGGTAACTGCAGTGGTATCGGCTTGCTCAATGTAACTTACAAGTTATTGTCTATCATTATACTCAGAAGAGTGCAGTCATTCGTAGGGAACAACGTACAGGAATACCAAGCTGCCCTTTAGCCAAACCGATCGCTAATATGTCACATTTTCACCCTAAGACATTTATTTGAAAAACACTCGGAATATGATAAAAATACCTAAACTGTGTTTGTTGATTTTCAACGTGTGTACGACAGCATCCACTGGAATAGTCTATAGAATGCACTGCGTGATTTCACAATCCCCGAGAAACTAATGAGAATGGTGCAATCTTGTACGGATGGATGAAGACCAGCGTTTCCGAGGGGTCACATCAGGATTCGAAATTGAGACAGATCTCACACAGTGGGATGCACTCTCATGTGTTCTGTTCAGTGTCATACTGGGGAAAGTAATAAGAGAATGTAGGCAGTGGGAATGGGCTGGATTACAAATGGATGGTAATTTCAACTGACTCACATATGCATATGATATAGTACTGCTAAATGAATCCATCGATGACATGAATTAAATATATTAGAAAATGGACATTTACGTACAAACGGTTTGTAAGTAAGCTGTTCATGTGTTTCTATGTTGGCAGCGCTATAGACTGCATTAATATCGCTGACAGTGCTCTGCGACCTCGCTGAGAGACTCTGTGGTTGGTCGGACTCACAGTTGGACGTTAATAGTTAGCAGTGTTGGATGTCAGAAGTTAAGATTTAGCAGTATTGGAGGTTAGCAGTGAGCAAGCGCACGGTCTGGACGTGTGTCCGTCATGGAGGTTTAGTGTTGGTTGGATATAAACTGTACAATGGTGACTGATCTATCTGATAATGTTTGGATAATGGAATTATTGATGATCATACAATTTCTGGAACTCGATGTCATATGAATTAGGTAAAAATCAGCAACTACATTGTCTGCTTTGCAACAAAATATTTCCTTTGCTAACCACATGCCTATTAGTAGTTAGAGCCTACCGTAGTTAGAATATTTTTATTTAGCAGGCTGTAATTGCTGCTTTCTGTATTTGCTGTAGTTCGTGTCACGAAGATTTTCGGTGAGGTAAGTGACTTATGTAATATATGGGTTTTGTTAGGATTTCTTGTGGTTCAGAGCCATTCTTCTGTGTTCATTATTTGCAGTCAGAATGCCTTTCGATTGTATATTGTGGGTCATAAGTGAATAGGATATGTTTGAGTTGTATTTGTTAATGAAAATTCCGTAGGTTAGTGTTGAAATGATAAAATAGCAAAGAGACTGTAGGTTCGGTTGCATTCAGCAGTTTAAGTAAAAACACAGGAGTTTCACCTACTCAGTTATTTAAGTTTAAGAAAAGACGAGAAAGTTTCACCTATCGGCCCTTAGCCGAGGATACTTCACTGGAATCTTCTGATTTTCTGGTAGTTTGAGTAATTAGTGCATGATTAGAAATTAGTTATTGTTTACTGCTAGCGCGTAATTGTATATGGCATTTCCCTTGTAGTTGTGGCCTCTCATTGTTGTACTATATTATAATGAGCAGTTGTGAAATGGATGTGGATTTGCATTAAGTATCTCGCAGTCGTTTTTGCAATTAATTAGATATTTATTATTTTCAGTGCTATTTTAGTGCGTATTCCTATTTTTGCATTTCAAATTGTGGTTTCTCTTTTGTGTGTTATCGTGTGAAGCAGTTTGATAATCATGGTGTGTAATAAGTGTATCACTATGCTGAAAGTAAATTGAGAAATGACAGTGACAACGAACATGGCTCGTTAGCACCTCCTAGTAACGAAGTGACAAATATTCAAGACAATAATTTGACAATTGTTCATAGACACATGGACCAGGTAGCAAATAGTGGAGTAGGACATGAAACAATCAGTGAACAGGGAACTATAGTCGATCGATCGGTAGGCAACAGTTCGCCTCAGGAATGCGAAATAATAGAACCAAATCTTGTAAATACCGTAGATTGAGGTTTTGGCGTCATTACACTTTTCTCAATTACGTCAAGACTCATTTTCTGCTTTTCAAAATATGAATATTGCTAGTGAAAATGCACTGACAAAAGACACAATGGAACATGCTTCACACTAATTTATTGTTACTGCAGTTAATTCAAACAATGGAACAACATCAGAGACAAGTAGATCAAAAGCTTCAAAAGTTATTCACAAAGGTACAAAATCAAGAACGAATATTACAACAGCTCCAAAAGTTAGACACAATTAAACAAACACTTGAACAGACACCTGAAGATTTAACCTCCGAGACACTCGAAATTGAATCGAAATATAAAAAAGTGTCTGAAGATGTAAAAACACAGATTTGTGAGCATTTTCAGCCTAGTCTTTTCTCGACGTGAAGACACATTACAGAATCAGGAAGCAGCCATAAAAGAACAGCCGATCATTGTGCACGAAAGTCACGACAACTTGCCGGCTAAAACTGATTTAGTTGCATCTACCGATACGGTCACGCAACTTGTAAAATATCAGGAAAACCTTAAGGGAACCGTAGATACAATTACGACACAAAAGTCATACACAATAATACATGGTACTTCAGAGATCTTGAAAGGAGTCGGCAGGGTGCACCAAACTTTGAGATGGAACCGCCGACACGACGTAAGAATAACCGATTTGCGACTCGGCGTCATGATGACTTTGACTATAAGCTCTTCATCACAACGAATAAATTTAAAACATTCAAGAATTATAGTAATAACATACATCCACAGGCTAGGCTTCATCAATTTTCTTATAGCTTTCCTCGTAATTGGTCATTACAGTAGAAAAAAATTTAACAGAAAATTATACCACATTTCTCATGTAAGACCGTTTATTGAGAAATAGTTTACTTTCTTATTTAGTCTTTGCCATTAAATTTTACACTTAAAGTTACTTTCATGCTTTGTCATATTTACCATACAGCCATGTTTTGAGGTTAATTATCTAATCAAGAACCTATGGAATTTATTAAGACAGCAATTTTATGAGTTCAATTTTATAGGGAATAGACGACATAGTCTAATTGTGTGTGCATTTTGTTTTTTCTTGTTAGCTGCTCGATTAAGTCATGACTATAACACTCACGTTCTTGGAGCATGTACTGATAATGAGGTTTTACTGTACCGTTTTGGTTTATTTGAAAAGACATTTTTATTTAAAGTAGTTTGTGAGAAGTGACAGACGACATAGTATTTGGTTTGTTTGACAGCTGCACGATTGTACTGTGATGCTGCTTATGAGTGACACAATTTTTATTCTTGCTTTTACACTGTATCTATTTTATATCAGCACAGTTTTTCGAAGTTCTTCTGAAAAGTAAAACATGTTTTGGTAATAACTTTTGTGGTATGGCCACAGTGAGATAGCTTTTTCTTTATAACACAACAATACGTTACAGTATAACACTTTCAAGGTCATGGCAATGTACGTAATAACTACGACATCTATACGCACAGCACTTTACTTTTGTATATGACGAAGTTAAGTACATTGATTTTTGGATAACTTTACTAATGAATGACGATAGCTACAACACTAGTCACTTTTTACTATTAAGCCATGACAGAAATTATATTACAGCAAGAAGTATAGTTGAGCGCTATATGACACGCTTTTGAGTGATTACTTTTTATACTTGGGACATTTTTAGAAAAATTTTTGAACTACAATCATACAGAGAAAGGGTTCGGTGAAACAGTTCATTCCGCAGTTTTAATCTGTAACATCTGTGGTATAATTACATTATCCCTAATGGGGGTACACCTACTTTGTGTACCATGCGTGTGGCAATGGCAAAGAGCCTTAGCCAATATGGTATTGGCTTATACAGTTTTATACATTGGTACCATATTTCTCTAACACGGAATTACACAGATACATGGTCATTTAATAGAGAGAAATAAACATTTTTTACTATGCCTCTGACACATGTCTACATAATTACGCAGTTGGATTACTTTGCAGTTATGAAATTGTACTTTATCTGCATTTTGGAAAGTGTTCACTTTTACTTTCAGAACCGTTGTGATACTGCGAGAGCTTCGAATGATGTATACACAGTTCTTTGCATTTGTGGAAAAGAATGTTGGAACCAAGAATCGTACCTTAAGAGTTATGAAATGTGAGTATATATGTGAATGTACCACAATGCCGACAAATTTTTCGACGCTGTTATTCATGAGTTTTCGATTCTGCACGTTTCTCCTATAATTTTTGAACCTGTGAAATTTTTTATTTGTATCAAACTGTCGTTGTAGATCAAACTTCTGTTGTAAATATTTCGGTAAACAGTGTGTGACCTTGACATAATGCTCTCCTGAGGCAGGTTGCTTGCTACCCATCTGGAAAAACCCATTGTTGTCTTGCCTGTCAATTGCTTTAGCCGCCTTTAAGCTTACTGCACTCCTGTAAGCACTCGCATGGCTGTGGCACGGAGAGGCTGTTGACCTCACTATTGGCATTTCCATGTAGAACACAACAAACATAACGTATACTATTACTTGGAAACAAATGATTACACTTTGGAGTTTGTACTTTGTGCTACTGACTGAAATGTTTATGAACTGACAAGATATATTCTTACATTTACACACCTGATTATGACAATTGTCTTTCTACGAGCGTTGAGAGAATTTTTGCTGACTTATGAAATGAATTTTCCTAGTTTTTTCGATATCTGGTTTCTAACTGCACTGCAGCATCGGTTATATAAAATAAAATTTAATATGTATCCTAATGTGAATACTTTCTGTGAACAGATCTATTAAATAATAATTTTATGTCCCTAAGAAAACAGCACTTGGAAAGGAAAGAACAATAAGAAGGAGAAGGGAACTGTTTGCATAATTTTCTTTTCAAGGACTTGGTAATTTTTTGGTAGCAAAAGTTGTTGTGTTGCAACACCTTAGTGTTAAGATGTGACAAAGACATTATGATGTGAATAGACATTTCCCTTACCTGCATTGCTGTCTTTACTGTAATACTTCTTTCTCTGTTTGCGCTTTGTCATGTTCAGGTATAAGTTATTGCATTTGCGGCTGCCATTTGTCAGGTATTGTCTTACTGAATTTCAGTTTTTATTACTGTGCTAAGCCAGTTATACCACTGATTTACTTTTCTTGTTTACTGCATATTGCCTTAAATTAATTGTAACGTTGCATCGTGTGTGCTAATTTAGATATGCTGCTGTTTGCTTGGCCAGTTTGCATTTTTTATCATTGTTGTTTATATTAATTTTTTTCTGCTGCTTCCCTGACTTGTTCTCTAGTTCATGTATCTGAGCTCAGTAAATTTAATTTAGTTTATGAGGAGGTATGTTATGTAAGACAATGAGTTATGATGAGCTGGGAAGAAATGCATTGAAAAGCTATAAGTAGTAGTTCTGGCCAAAGAGTATTGTATAATGAATAAAAATTATTTTGAAAGAGGAAATGTACAGATATAAGTAGGGTATAGTAACAACAGGTTGAGGTAGGATTTTCTTGGAAACAAATGATGAGATAAGAAATATATGAAAGTGTTGTTGTTGTGGTCTTCAGTCCTGAGACTGGTTTGATGCAGTTCTCCATGTTACCCTATCCTGTAAAAGCTTCTTCATCTCCCAGTACAGTACCTACTGCAACCTACATCCTTCCGAACCTGCTTAGTGTATTCATCTCTTGGTCTCCCTCTACGATTTTTACCCTCCACGCTACCCTCCAACGCTAAATTTGTGATCCCTTGATGCCCCAGAACATGTCCCACTAACCGGTCCCTTCTTTTTGTCAAGTTGTGCCACATACTCCTCTTCTTCCCAATCCTATTCAATACTTCATCATTTCATCGCATAGATCTACCCATCTAATCTTCAGCATTCTTCTGTAGCACCACATTTCGAAAGCTTCTATTCTCTTCTTGTCCAAATTATTTATCGTCCATGTTTCACTTCCATACATGGCTACATTCCATACAAATACTTTCAGAAACGACTTCCTGACACTTAAATCTATACTAGTTGTTAACATATTTCTCTTCTTCAGAAACGCTTTCCTTGCCATTGCAGGTCTACATTTTATATCTTCTCTACTTCGACCATCATCAGTTATTTTGCTCCCCAAATAGCAAAACTCCTTTACTACTTTGTCTCATTTCCTAATCTAATTCCCTCTGCATCACCCGACTTAATTCGACTACATTCCATTATCCTCGTTTTGCTTTTGTTGATGTTCATCTGATATCCTCCTTTCAAGACACTGTCGATTCCGTTCAACTGCTCTTCCAAGTCCTTTGCTGTCTCTGATAGAATTACAATGTCATCGGCGAACCTCAAAGTTTTTATTCCTTCTCCATGGATATTAATACCTACTCCGAATTTTTCTTTTGTTTCCTTTACCGCTTGCTCAATAAACAGATTGAATAACATCGGGGAGAGGCTACAACCATGTCTCACTCCCCTCCCAACCACTGCTTCCCTTTCATTCCCCTCGACTCTTATAACTGCTATCTGGTTTCTGTACAAATTGTAAATAGCCTTTCGCTCCCTGTATTTTACCCCTGCCACCTTTAGAAATTGAAAGAGAGGATTCCAGTCAACATTGTCAAAAGCTTTCTCTAAGTCTACAAATGCTAGAAACGTAGGTTTGCCTTTCCTCAAACTTTCTTCTAAGATAAGTCGTAAGGTCAGTATTGCCTCACGTGTTCCAATATTTCTGCGGAATCCAAACTGTTTTTCCCCGAGGTCGGCTTCTACCAGTTTTTCCATTTGTCTGTAAAGAATTCGCGTTAGTATTTTGCCGCTGTGACTTATTAAACTGATAGTTCGGTAATTTTCACATCTGTCAACACCTGCTTTCTTTGGGATTGGAATTATTATATTCTTCTTGAAGTCTGAGGGTATTTCGCCTATCTCATACATCTTGCTCACCAGATGGTAAAGTTTTGTCAGGACTGGCTCTCCCAAGCCATCAGAAGATCTAATGGAATGTTGTCTACTCCCCGGGGCCTTGTTTCGACTCAGGTCTTTCAGTGCTCTGTCAAACTCTTCACGCAGTATCGTATCTCGCATTTCATCTTCATCTACCTCCTCTTACATTTCCATAATTTTGTCCTCAAGTGCATTGCCCTTGTATAGACCGTCTATATACTCTTTCCACCTTTCTGCTTTCCCTTCTTTGCTTAGAACTGGGTTTCCATCTGAGCTCTTGGTATTGATACAAGTGGCTCTCTTTTCTCCAAAGGTCTCTTTAATTTTCCTGTAGGCAGTATCTATCTTACCCCCAGTGAGATAAGCCTCTACATCATTACATTTGTCCTCTAGCCATCCCTGCTTAGCCATTTTGCACTTCCTGTCGATCTCATTTTTGAGACGTCTGTATACCTTTTTGCCTGCTTCGTTTACTGCATTTTTGTATTTTCTCCTGTCGTCAGTTAAGTTTAATATTTCTTCTGTTACCCAAGGAGTTCTACTAGCCCTCGTCTTTTTACCTACTTGATCCTCTGCTGCCTTGACTACTTCATCCCTCAGAGCTACCCATTCTTCTTCTTCTGTACTTCTTTCTCCCATTCCTGTCAATTGTTCCCTTATGCTCTCCCTGAAACTCTGCACAACCTCTGGTTTAGTCAGTTTATCCAAGTCCCATCTCCTTAAATTCCCAGCTCTTTGCAGTTTCTTCAGTTTTAATCTACAGTTCATAACCAATAGATTGTGGTCAGAGTCCACATCTGCCCCTGGATATGTCTTACAAGTTAAAACCTGGTTCCCTAAACTATGTTTTACCATTATATAATCTATCTAATACCTTATAGTATTTCCAGGATTCTTCCATGTATACAACCTTCTTTCATGATACTTGAACCAAGTGTTATCTATGATTAAGTTGTGCTCTGCGCAAAATTCTACCAGACGGCTTCCTCTTTCATTTCTTAGCCCCAATCCATATTCACCTACTATGTTTCCTTCTCTCCCTTTTCCTACTCTGGAATTCCAGTCACCCATGACTATTAAATTTTCGTCTCCCTTCACTACCTGAATAATTTCTTTCATCTCATCACACATTTCTTCAATTTCTTCGTCATCTGCAGAGCTAGTTGGCGTATAAACTTGTAGTACTCTAGTAGGCGTGGGGTTCGTGTGTATCTTGGCCACAATAATGCGTTCACTATGCTGTTTGTAGTAGCTTACCCGCACTCCTAATTTTTAATTAATTATTAAACCTACTCCTGCATTACCCCTTTTCGATTTTGTGTTTATAACCCAGTATGCACCTGACCAAAAGTCTTGTTCCTCCTGCCACCGAACTTCACTATATCTAACTTTAACCTATCCATTTCCCTTTTTAAATTTTCTAACCTACCTGCCCGGTAAAGGGATCTGACATTCCACGCTTCGATCCGTAGAACGCCAGTTTTCTTTCTTTTTCCTGATAACGACATCCTCTTGATTAGTCCCCGCCCGGAGATCCGAATGGGGCACTATTTTACCTCCGGAATATTTTACCCAAGAGGACGCCATCATCATTTATCCATACAGTAAAGCTGTATGCCATCGGGAAAAATTACGGCCGTAGTTTCCCCTTGCTTTCAGCCGTTCGCTGTACCAGCACAGCAAGGTCGTTTTGGTTAAAGTTGCAAGGCCAGGTCAGTCAATCACCCAGACTGTTGCCCCTGCAACTACTGAAAAGGCTGCTGCCCCTCTTCAGGAACAACACGTTTGTCTAGCCTCTCAACAGATACCCCTCCGTTGTGGGTGCACCTACGGTACGGCCATCTGTATCGCTGAGGCACGCAAGCCTCCCTACCAACGGCAAGGTCCATGGTTCATGGGGAGGTATATGAAAGTACAAACACAAAAATCATGCTTAGATAGGATTTTTTTGTGATAAGAAATGTTGAAATAAGAAGAAACATCTATGGGAATTAAATGAAGTTTTGATAGCAAATGAAGTAGTTTTGGCTGAAAGTAAAGGACATAAGAGAATGAAGTATATTACTGAAAAGCAAATGAAACAGAGGTATAAAATGCTCAGCATGAGTAGTTCATTACTAAATGTTACACTGAAACCAGACCCTGTCCTTGCCCTTTGTGTTATTCCGCTATATTTATGTCTATCCTTGTGTGTCTGTGTTCTTCCGGTCTCTGTGTGTTTCCCTGATAAGATAAATTTGGTAGGATTTTTTTCTTCTAATACTAAGCGGCATACACTATGTTGTGGAATACTGTTGTCCTCAAACCTAATCCGTTTTTGTAGCATATTCGTTACTTTGGGAAGATGTTCAGACATTATTTATTCAGTTATGTTTTCTTTTAGTGCTCATGAAGTTCTGCAATACTCATGTATATTCTTATTTCAATTCTTTTTGTAAAGCATGTATCATTACAAATGTTAGTTGTATTAACATGTTCTTCACTGTAATTATGTTTTATTTACATTTATAATTGAATTCTTATGCTGGAAAGTTGTAATTGTATAGACACCAGTTCTCCAAGTTAGGTAAATAGTAGGGATTCATATTACTGCACACATCTGCCTATTGGTCATACTGTCTCAAAGATTATATGACTGTGTTAGTGCTTGCACATGTGTTGATAATTCTTCAAGGGAGTGGTTAACAGTATTTCTGGTTGTAAGGATACTGAAAAAAAAATTAGTGAGCGCACAAGTGGTCGTTCAAGGACTTGCTACATTATCCTCAAGACTCTTCAATTGTGATTGTGCACCTGTACAGGCCCAACGGATTGCTGCTGGCCATCTCTACAAGGACTACAGTGGGTCTGCATCTTTGGTGGTTCATTACTACCATAATCTCTACAAGGAATACTGTGAGTCTGCTCTGTGGTGATCTACCAATTCTACCAATATCCTTCAAGACTTCAACTGACCCTACTGTGAGTCTGCTCTGCTGTGGCCCATTACCGATCTACATGTCTTCATGTCAAGAGTCAGCACTGTGCTTCCATGGGGAGAACAACGCTACTTCTTCAAGAATGCATGGTGGTCCACTTATTATGGGTGCATTTTCTTTTACTGCTCAGCCTTTCTGCATAAAACTGTCATAGACTTCTCTTCTGACGAATAATTAAGACTGTCTTTGTTGACTGTGATGAGAATTTTTGCTTTATTGACCAACAGTATATTACTAATTGTGTGCATCTGATCAATTTGATATTGTTAATGTAAAAAAATTTAACAACTTAGTATTGGCCACTGCCCAAGACAGTTTGTAAACTATTTTGAAGGGAGCAGGGGCTATGTAAATAGCCTGTTTATATGTTTCTATGTTGGCAGTGCTATCATCATCATCATCATCAGTTATCTGCTATATTAGCAGGTCCTTTGCCTCTCCATTTTCTGCGATCCATTAGACTGCATTAACACCGCTGACAGTGCTTTGCACCCTCGCTGAGAGACTCTGTGGCTGGTAGGACTCGCAGTTGGAAGTTAATAGTTAGCAGTGTTAGAGGTCAGAAGTTAATAGTTAGCAGTACTGGAAGTTAGCAGTGAGCGAGTGCGCGGTCTGGACGTGTGTCCATCATCGAGATTTAGTGTTGGTTGGAAATGGATTGTACAATGACGATTGATGTATCTGCTAAATTTGGATAATGGAATTATTGATGATATTATAATTTTTGGAACTGGATGTCATATGAATTTGGTAAAATCTGCAAATACGTTGTTTGCTCTGCAACAAAATCTTGCCTTTGCTGACCATATGCCTATTACTAGTTAGAGCCTACAGTAGATAAAGTCTTTTTATTTAGCTGGTTGTAGTTGCTGCTTGCTGTATTTGCTTTAGTTCGTGTCATGAAGGTTTTCTGTGAGGTAAGTGACCTATGAAATGTATGGGTTATGGTTAGCATTTCTTGTAATTCAGAGCCATTCCTTTGTGTTCATTATTTGCAGTCAGATTGCGTTGCGTGTATATACTGTGGGTCGGAAAGCATAGGACAAGTCTGAATTGTATTTTTCAGGGAAAATTCTGTAGGTCAGAGCTGAAATGATAAAACAGCAAAGAGACAGTAGGTTCAGTTGTATTCAGCAGTTTAAGTAAAAACACAGGAGTTTCACCTACTCAGTTATTTCAGTTAGTGTAAAAATGTAGAAGTTTCAGGTTAAGTTAAAGATGAATCAAGCAAAACGGAGTTCATGCAGTTAAGAAGAAGATCGCAGCAGCAACAAATTCTTGATTCAGATGGCGTAAGGTTCAAGAATGTTCATCAGTTCAAATACTTGGTATCCTGGTTTATAAGTAACAACAGCATACAAATGGACATCAAGAAAAGAACAGCAGTGAGAATGAAATGCATGTATTCCCTAAGGGAGAAGCTCATCTCAAAATCCATATAAGCGGATAATAAGATGTTAATATATAACATAAATATACGCTTCAGAAATCCTGAGCATGACAAAATGCGAAAAGGAGAAACTATTAATGTGTAAAAGAAGAGTAATGAAAATGTGGGGACCAATCGTAGATAAAGAAGAAAAGAGAAGGAGGGAGAATGAGGGAATCTACCTCTTGAGACAACCAACAATACTACAGGTTCGCAGGAGAGCTTCTGTGAAGTTTGTAAGGTAGGAGACGAGATACTGCCGGAAGTAAAGCTGTGAGGACGGGTCGATAGTCGTGCTTGGGTAGCTTAGCTGGGAGAGCACATGCCTGTGAAAGGCAAAGGTCCCGAGTTCGCGCCTCGGTCCGGCAAACAGTTTTCATCGGCCAGGAAGTCTCAATACTGCAAAAGCTGAAGAGCAAAAGTATCTAGTGGGCTGCCCATGCAGCCCGTATACGAGGAGAAGACAGATGAAGAAAACATTTGAGGGCAACTAAACATCAGACTCCATAGAACAATCAAGGCAGCGCTGAATGCATGACTTGACGAAGCACCTGGCAGCTCTGGAGTTTAAAGACTCGTGGAATAAAATGGTTCAAATGGCTATGAGCACTAAGGGACTTAACCTCTGTGGTCATCAGTCCCCTATAACTTAGAACTACTTAAACCTAACTAACCTAAGGACATCACACACATCCATGCCCGAGGCAGGATTCGAACCTGCGACCGTAGCAGTCGCGCGGTTCCGGACTGCGCGCCTAGAACCGCGAGACCACCGCGGCCGGCACTCGTGGAATAACTGAGCACGAAACAGAAAGGAAAAGAGGCAGTTTATGGGGGCAAGATGCGGTCTACAGGGCCTGTGACCGCTGGATATGTATGTACGTCTGCCACCCAGAAATACTACAACGCGATACAACCTTTCGACACTGGATAAAACTCCTCACCGGGCCGTCAGTGCAATGCATGTCTCGCGTTGTTTAAAAAGAGGCGAAAATTCCGACTCGTCGGACGACATGACGCGTCTCCAGAGGGCTGTTGTGTAGTTCCTGTTCTGGTTGTCCCAGTGAAGACACGCAGCGTTGTGTATTTCTGTGAGGAATGGCCTTCTGCGATGTTCGAGTTAAAACTTGTATTACATTCAGTTCCCTCCATAATGTTCGCTCAGAAATGTCTATTCAAGCCCAATTAATAAATGATTCCCTAGAAAATGTAAGTGTCACAAAATTCTTGGGTCTTTGGGTTCAGTAAGACTTAAAGTGGGACACACAAATAAATAACTTGTGTAGAAAAACTATCATCTGTGTGCTACGGCCTAAGAATTTTAAGGGCTACAACAAGCAAAACAACAGTACTGCAGGCATACTATGCACAGTTCCACTCACTAATCCGATATGGGATCATTTTCTGGGGATACTCAACTCACAGTTTAAAGGTTTTCATAATGCAAGAAAGAGCTTTAAAAATAATTTGTGGCCTTAAAAAGATGGAGTCTTGTAAATCCCATTTTACTGAGCTTGGTGTTCTAAATGTTCCAAGTTTATTCATTTACGAAACTATCTTGTTCACTAGGGACTACCTCCTGAAAATAGGCAAACTGCTACAGAACAAAAATGTACACAACTGTAGTACCAGAAGGGAATCAAATATACATCAAAAATATCACAGAACAACCACCTATCAGAAGAGCATAATTAACATTGGTGTAATACTACACAATAAGATACCAGAGGAAATAAAAATACTACTCATCCAATATTTAAAGCTAAACTAGAGGCATTTCTAATAAAGCACTGTTTCTATTCTGTCAGAGAACTTCTGAGTAAGTAAAAAAATTAATTGTAATAGGTACCTAATTTTAATTGCTAATAATATGTATTATTGTAACTTATCTTTGACCTCTCCAATATCAATTGTACAATTAGGGCTATATGATAAAACTGGACCAATAAAAAATCAATCAATCAATCAGAAACTGGACCTAATTTCACTGATAGCAGCAATTCCATTGTGCTCTGAAAATAGTTGTCCATCACAAGACGTCGCATTTGCCTTCAGTACCCGTCAGTTAGCGCCTTTTTACGACCACTAATCTCATGCAGCGTTGTACGGTTGCCAATGATAAACCATATCTCAGCAGACACGTCGGACAGCCCACAATTGCTATATCAACAAATCGCGTAATTTTCTTTTCGGTGTGGTTATGTGCACTTCCGAACACGATACCTTTTTGTTGTCATTCCGTCGCATTTCCACGTTAACCCTCCATCTGCGCTGACTCCTTACTTTCGGCTGCCCCCCCCCCCCCCCCCCCCACACACACACACACACATCACTTCACTGCCGCGATTTACGTCAGTGACAGATGATCACGTGACCACGTCATGTCAGTTTTACAGCATCTGCTTTCCTCCACAGCGACTAGGGCTGACTAATAGTACGGCCATACAGCTTGAGTCTATAAACACCAGCTTATGGTGTGTGGCCTAGGGTACTTTGGGTGCCTGTCACTTTCCCCTATTCCTGTTCCAGTCGCGAATAATCCATGGTAAGGCCCTGCGTGAACTCGGAAGCCTCTGTTTCACCACTGTTGTCTTTCTGCGGAATGTACTTAGCAGGAAACAATATGTTGGTTGACTGTTCTATAAATGTACTCGTTCCGTAATTTAACAGTAAACTATCCTCCCATTATTGTAGCATCTGCCAGTGGCGATGAATTAGTATCCTACCATCAGCGACTCTTTCGCGCTTACCAAACGTACTTGTAACGAAATTGACTGCACTTCTTTGGATCCTCTTTATTTGTTCCATTACCCAATCCTGTGTGGATCCCAGACTGACGGGATGTACTCTGTTATAGGTCGGACAGTCTTGTAAGTTACCTCTTTCGGGGTGGAGTACACTTCTCTATGATTCTTCCAGTCAGTCTCTGTCTAGCACTGGCATTTCGCATGAATAATTTTATGTCGTCTTTCCATTTTAAACTGAATCATAGGTGTAAACATATTCTCAGAAATTTAATTCGATTGACTGCTTCTAATTATTGTTCTTCAAGCGTGTAATCGTACAATAATGACCCGTTCTGTCTGCTTGTGCGTAATACGTTACATAGTCTTGCTGCAATTCAATACGATTTACTGGCGTGGCGTACACTACAGAATCGTCCCCATATATCATCATCGAGCGTCAAGCGCAATCCACTACATCAGTTATATAGCAGCCACCTGCGGTAAATGTACTATGGCGGAGTGGTTTGCTTTGCTTGCTGGCGTGTTTGGGGTTGCCTGTTCAGACCCGACCACTACCAATTACTGATTGTTTATTACTAATAATTTCTGGAAAGGTTTTCAAATGTTTTGTGATGGTAATGTTTGTATAGTCGAAAATAGTTAAGTATCAATAGCTACATTCTCCGTCCAAAACTTCATTTCATTCTGCTATACTTTGGTGTCAGTAATAAAAGTGCTTCCAGTTCTTCTAAGTGTTGTGCATCATTGATGCCACTGCTTTTGTATCTGGACTCGACAGTGGCCTAGATGTGACTAAATATATTGTGAACAGTAATGGTGTTATAAAACTTACTTATGGTACTGACCTCAGCCCCCACCCAACCCCCACTCCATCCTCTCCATTAATATGAGGAAAATTGGGGACCTGATAGATGGCTATCAGTGTGGCTTTGGAAAACTTGAAGACAGTAGAGAGGCAGTTCTGACGAAGCGTTTGTTAGTGGAACCAATTCTTAAGAAAAATAAAAATATTTTCATGTGATTTGTCCACTTACGAATGCATCTGACATTGTCAAATGGTATAAGATGTTCGAAATTTTCAGGGATACAGCGAAAGGTGGGTAGTACGCAATAAGCTCATGAACCAAAAGGAAAAGTAACAATGGAAACTAAGGGTTAGTTTATAAAAAAGACGTAGTCTTTCGCCTATACTGTTCAGTCTATACATAGATGAAGTGATGACGGAAATAAATGAAAGACAGGAGTGAAATTAAATTTAAGGATAAAAGACATCGATGACAAGATTTTCTTGCTAATGACTTTGTTATCTTAGCTGCAATAAAGAAGACTGACAGGACCTCTTTAATGAAATAAATAGTCTGAAATCCGGTCGGAGTGGCCGAGCGGTTCTAGGCGCTACAGTCTGGACCCGCGCGACCACTACGGTCGCAGGTTAGAATCCAGCCTCGGGCATGGATTTGTGTGATGTCCTTAGGATAGTTCGGTTTAAGTAGTTCTAAGTTCCAAGGGACTGATGACCACAGCAGTTAAGTCCCATAGTGCTCAGAGCCATTTGAACCAAATGGTCTGAAGAGAATACGGTATGACTTGTGAATAAACTGAAGAAGAAAGTGATGAAGACCAGCAGAAATAAGGGTAGTGACAAACTTAACACCAAAGTAGAGACCACGATGTAGAAGAAGTAACTGAATCGTGCAGGACTGTGGGCAAAACTATAGGTTACAGACGACGCAAGGATGATGTAAAAAGTGGACTAGCACAGGCAAATAGTGATTTCATGGCAGAAAGAAATCTGCTAGTACCCACCAATGGCATAGATTTGAGGAAGAAATTTATGATAATGTACATTTGGAGCACAGATTTGTGTGGAAGTGAATTATGGACTATGGAAAAACCGGAAAAGAAGAGAACCAAACTGAACGAGATAGGTTACCTTAGAAGGATGTTGAAAATGAGGTAGACTGATAAGCAATTAGGAGCTTCTCACTAGAATCGCCAGGAGGAGGAACATGTGTGAAACATGGACAAGAAGAGGGGACAGGATGATAGGACATGTGTTGCGGCATCAGGGAATAATAGCACCCACGGTCAATGAGGGAACAGCACAGAGAAAAAAATTGTGAGGAAGAAGTATTTTCGAATACATTCAACAAATAACTAAGAACGTTCAGAGCAAACGCTACTCAGAGAAGAGGAGGTTGGTACAGTACAGCGTGTTTTAGAGGTCCACATCTAACGAGTCAGAAGGCTGTTGACTAAAAGACGACAGAACGAGGAAGAAAATTAATGCTTACAGATTCTGAAAACGCTAAACATTCAATGAAAAACATTTCCTATAAATTTCTGTTGCATCACTGTATCTCTGAGAAGAAAGCGTTACACCTACATCTACACCTACCATCAGCAGTCCGCAATCTACCTGACGGTGTGTGGCAGAGGGTAGTTCTGGTACGACTAACTGATCCTCTCTTCCCTGTTGCAATGGTGAGTGGCGGGTCGGAAGAATGGTTGTCAGAAAGGCTCTGTATTCGCTTTCTTTTCTGGATTTTTCTCGTAGTGGTCATTTTGTGAGACGTATGTGGGAGGAAATAAATTTTTATCCACCGCACAAGTTTCATTTGATATACAGCATATTCTCTATGTACAATACAGGGATTAACCATTAACCGACAACTACCGAAACATTAGTCCAAACAACTGTTACATTCCAACCAAACAATGGTTACCGGCCTACAGAACCGGACAGCTTATTTACGGAAGATAAAGACACAGGCACAGTATTTTCCACGCAACCAAAACAAGTCTACGTTTTATGGAAGATTTTATCGTTTATTTACTTATTTTTCATTTTTTTCCTTGTCGTACTGGTTTAGGAAATTAATGTCCGGGCACTGACTCTAAAATACGACAAATATAAATAAAATGGGGAAGGGTAGAGATGTCCTTTCGGTCCCGATGTCAGAAAGAGTGCACCGTACCAGCAATGAGGGGGAGCGTAATGGTGGGTTTCGAATAGGCGCAGACGACCTGACGCGAACTCAATGAGAACTGACAATGAATAAAATTCCTACAGAGCCAGCCTCTCTGGGCTGCGTGGCACGTATGGTACGACGGCAGTTCAATAAGTAATGCAACACATTTTTTTTCTGAAACAGGGGTTGTTTTATTCAGCATTGAAATACACCAGGTTATTCCCCAATCTTTTAGCTACACAACACTATTTTTCAACGTAATATCCATTCAATGCTACGGCCTTACGCCACCTTGAAATGAGGGCCTGTATGCCTGCACGGTACCATTCCACTGGTCGATGTCGGAGCCAACGTCGTACTGCATCAATAACTTCTTCATCATCCGCGTAGTGCGTCCCACGGATTGCGTCCTTCATTGGGCCAAACATATGGAAATCCGACGGTGCGAGACCGGGGCTGTAGGGTGCATGAGGAAGAACAGTCCACTGAAGTTTTGTGAGCTCCTCTCGGGTGCGAAGACTTGTGTGAGGTCTTGCGTTGTCATGAAGAAGGAGAAGTTCGTTCTGATTTTTGTGCCTATGAACACGCTGAAGTCGTTTCTTCAATTTCTGAAGAGTAGCACAATACAGTTCAGAGTTGATCGTTTGACCATGGGGAAGGACATCGAACAGAATAACCCCTTCAGCGTCCCAGAAGACTGTAACCATGTCTTTACCGGCTGAGGGTATGGCTTTAAACTTTTTCTTGGTAGGGGAGTGGGTGTGGCGCCACTCCATTGATTGCCGTTTTGTTTCAGGTTCGAAGTGATGAACCCATGTTTCATCGCCTGCAACAATCTTTGACAAGAAATTGTCACCCTCAGCCACATGACGAGCAAGCAATTCCGCACAGATGGTTCTCCTTTGCTCTTTATGGTGTTCGGTTAGACAACGAGGGACCCAGCGGGAACAAACCTTTGAATATTCCAACTGGTGAACAATTGTGACAGCACTACCAACAGAGATGTCAAGTTGAGCACTGAGTTGTTTGATGGTGATCCGTCGATCATCTCGAACGAGTGTGTTCGCACGCTCCGCCATTGCAGGAGTCACAGCTGTGCACGGCCGGCCCGCACGCGGGAGATCAGACAGTCTTGCTTGACCTTGCGGCGATGATGACACACGCTTTCCCCTACGACTCACCATGCTTTTGTCCACTGCCAGATCACCGTAGACATTCTGCAAGCGCCTATGAATATCTGAGATGCCCTGGTTTTCCGCCAAAAGAAACTCGATCACTGCCCGTTGTTTGCAACGCAGATCCGTTACAGACGCCATTTTAACAGCTCCGTACAGCGCTGCCACCCGTCGGAAGTCAATGAAACTATACGAGACGAAGCGGGAATGTTTGAAAATATTCCACAAGAAATTTCCGGTTTTTTCAACCAAAATTGGCCGAGAAAAAAAATGTGTTGCATTACTTATTGAACTGCCCTCGTATATCTAGAGCTGACTGCGTTTCACCTTCTTTTCATACTCTGCAGTCTCTACCACTACAGTTATTGTTTCCAGTACTGGGCCTAATGTTATATGAAGGAGTATGTAAATTTTGTGTAGCATAGGGAATATAATAAGAATTGGTATCTCTCCTTTGTGGAGTTTATGTCTGTATTTCGCCACCAATCAAAACCAGTAGGTGTTTGGACTGTTGAAATTTGTTCCCAATGGATTGACTGTATTTCTGTCTCTCCGTTTTTCGAGCTACAGGTTGTCTTTCTCAGGTAAGAAAAAGCTTCAATGTGTGTTATGGATTTTGGAAACCAATATATGTGCTGCTACGTACCGACAATGACTGTGGATGACAGAGTGTTAACTGAGTCCGGTATTTCGTTTACGATTACTTGCAGCGAACATATAGAATTGTTTCTTTACCGGTATTGTGACTGACTTCCCACTCTAGTCTGATATGTGAATATGTGTATCTGATGACAGGTAGGACTTGGTTATGTGATATTTCCCTAGGTGCAACTAGTGTTAGAATTCGCTGAGAGAAACTAATTAGTGGTAAATAGGGAGTGGACGTGCGGCTGCATGATAATGGTAAGGCAGTTATGAGCTTGAGGTTCGTAAGGTATGCTCTGTGCAGCTCCCTACAGTACCATGTAAGTCATTCCTTGACGCCCTATCATCTTGTCCTCCGTGTGGAGTGGCCGCGCCGTAAGAGGCGCCATGACACGAATCGTGCGGCCCCTCCCGCCGGAGGTTCCAGTCCTCCCTCGGGCATGAGTGTGTGTGTTGTCCTTAGCATGAGTTAGTTTAGGTTAATTTAAGTAGTGTGTAAGTCTAGAACCGATGACCTCAGCAGTTTGGTCCCTTAGGAATTCACATCGGAACAACATCATTCTTCTTGCCAGTGTTTCCCATAATTCCTTTCCTCACTGCTTCTGCCGTGAGCCATCTAATTTTCAGCATTCGTATGTAGCACTATATCTAAAAAGCTTAGATTCTCTTGTGATCTGATTTTCCCACGGTCCATATACAGGGAAACGTACACGAACTGGCTCTCAAGTAAGGAATGTAACGACCATTAGGATAGTGATGTGAGCCACTGTACGAAGTTCCGAAGTCGTAAGAGCAAATAAACAGGTGATATAAAGCAGTCAATTTTACCAGAGGCATTAATAAGTTAATGGATATTCACCATGGTTATTTCCCAAGTAGAAGAATAGATTAAGCTCCCACACAATCGACAGGGGTCTCCACTCTGAGGTAATCAGCCCCAGAGGATGAAATTTTTGTCAAGAACTGCTCTGTTTGTGCTTTTAAAGCAAATCTGAAGGACCTGCATGAACTGGCACCAATAGCGGCAACCAGAGTGTCAAAATTAAACCCCAACCTGTAAATTCATTGTATACAGGGTGTTACAAAAAGGTACGCCCAAACTTTCAGGAAACATTCCTCACACACAAATAAAGAAAAGATGTTATGTGGACATGTTTCCGGAAACGCTTAATTTCCATGTTAGAGCTCATTTTAGTTTCGTCAGTATGTACTGTACTTCCTCGATTCACCGCCAGTTGGCCCAATTGGAGGAAGGTAATGTTGACTTCGGTGCTTGTGTTGACATGCGACTCATTGCTCTACAGTATTAGCATCAAGCACATCAGTACGTAGGATCAACAGGTTAGTGTTCATCACGAACGTGGTTTTGCAGTCAGTGCAATGTTTACAAATGCGGAGTTGGCAGATGCCCATTGGTTGTATGGATTAGCACGGGGCAATAGCCGTGGCGCGGTACGTTTGTATCGAGACAGATTTCCAGAACGAAGGTGTCCGGACAGGAAGACATTCGAAGCAATTGATCGGCGTCTTAGGGAGCACGGAACGTTCCAGCCTACGACTCGCGACTGGGGAAGACCTAGAACGACGAGGACACCTGCAATCGACGAGGCAATTCTTAGTGCAGTTGACGATAATACTAATGTCAGTGTCAGAGAAGTTGCTGCTGTACAAGGTAACATTGACCACGTCACTCTATGGAGAGTGCTACGGGAGAACCAGTTGTTTCCGTACCATGTACAGCGTGAGCAGCCACTATCAGCAGCAGATTGGCCTCCACTGGTACACTTCTGCGAATGGTTCATCCAACAATGTGTCAATCCTTATTTCAGTGGAAATGTTCTCTTTACGGATGAGGCTTCATTCCAACGTGATCAAATCGTAAATTTTCACAATCAACATGTGTGGGCTGACGAGAATCCGCACGCAATTGTGCAATCACGTCATCAACACAGATTTTCTGTAAACGTCTGGGCAGGCATTGTTGGTGATGTCTTGATTGGGCCCCATGTTCTTCCACCTACACTCAATGGAGCACTTTATCATGATTTCATACGGGATTCTCTACCTGTGCTGCTAGAACATGTGCCTTTACAAGTACGACACAACATGTGGTTCATGCACGATGGGGCTCCTGTACATTTCAGTCGAAGTGTTCGTACACTTCTCAACAACAGATTCGGTGACCGATGGATTGATAGAGGCGGACCAATTCCATGGCCTCCACGCTCTCCTGGCCTCAACCCTCTTGACTTTCATTTATGGGGGCATTTGAAAGCTCTTGTCTACGCAACCCCGGTACCAAATGTAGAGACTCTTCGTGCTCGTATTGTGGACGGCTGTGATACAATATGCCGTTCTCCAGGGCTGCATCAGCGCATCAGGGATTCCGTGCGATGGAGGGTGGATGCATGTATCCTCGCTAACGGAGGACATTTTGAACACTTCCTGTAACAAAGTGTTTCAAGTCACGCTGGTACGTTCTGTTGCTGTGTGTTTCCATTCCATGATTAATGTGATTTGAAGAGAAGTAATAAAATGACCTCTAACATGGAAAGTAAGCGATTCTGGACACATGTCCACATAACATATTTTCTTTCTTTGTCTGTGAGGAATGTTTCCTGAATGTTTGGCCGTACCTTTTGTAACACCCTGCATACAGCGTGACCCTCCTATGAGTCATCAGCTGCATTTCCTCTGGTGCTTCAGCAGATATTTGCAATTTAGATTCTGTGAGGTGTAGTAGGAGTCAGCCCAAACAAATAGTGCTCATTACGTCTTTCATGTGACATCCAGTTTCGACAGAAGGCGTCGGTCTACTTCCCACTATTAACCAAAGGTTTTTTAATCAAAATTTTACATGCCTGTTAGACAGAGCAGTCGCAGACCAGTTTAGCTCGATGTTCTTTGTATCAACAGGTATTAACAGGAGCAGTAAAACGCGAAGGATTGCCAGTGTTGCAGCAGCGGCAGCACGTGCTGGCACCTGCCGCCATGCAAGCAGCTCTGCTCAGTCGCTGCTGCAGATTAGCGCGTTCTCCGAGTTTTAATTCCTCTGCTAATGCATATTGAGATAACAGATATCGCAATAAACTAATCTGCGACCTCTCTAGGGGATGTTGTTGTTGTTGTTGTTGTGGTCTTCAGTCCTGAGACTGGTTTGATGCAGCTCTCCATGCTAATCTATCCTGTGCAAGCTCCTTCATCTCCCAGTACCTACTACAACCTACATCCTTCTAAATATGCTTAGTGTATTCATCTCTTGGTCTCCCTCTACGATTTTTACCCTCCACGCTGCTCTCCAATACTAAATTGGTGATCCCTTGATGCCTCAGGACATGTCCTACCAACCGGTCCCTTCTTCTAGTCAAGTTGTGCCACAAACTCCTCTTCTCCCCAATTATATTCATTACCTCCTCATTAGATATGTTGTTTACCCATCTAATCTTCAGCATTCTTCTGTAGCACCAAACTGCGAAAGCTTCTATTCTCTTCTTGTTCAAACTACTTGTCGTCCACGTTTCACTTCCAAACATGGCTACACTCCATACAAATACTTTTAGAAACGACATCCTCACACTTAAATCTGTACTCGATGTTAACAAATTTCTCTTCTTCGGAAACGCTTTCCTTGCCATTGCCAGTCTACATTTTATATCCTCTCTACTTCGACCATCATAAGTATTTTTCTCCCCAAATAGCAAAACTCCTTTACTACTTTAAGTGTCTCATTTCCTAATCTAATTCCCTCAGCATTTCCCGACTTAATTCGACTACATTCCATTATCCTCGTTTTGCTTTTGTTGATGTTCATCTTATATCCTCCTTTCAAGACACTATCCATTCCGTTCAACTGCTCTTCCAAGTCCTTTGCTGTCTCTGACAGAATTACAATGTCATCGGCGAACCTCAAATTTTTTATTCCTTCTCCATGGATATTAATACCTACTCCGAATTTTTCTTTTGTTTCCTTTACTGCTTGCTCAATAAACAGATTGAATAACATCGGGGAGAGGCTACAACCATGTCTCACTCCCCTCCCAACCACTGCTTCCCTTTCATTCCCCTCGACTCTTATAACTGCTATCTGGTTTCTGTACAAATTGTAAATAGTCTTTCGCTCCCTGTATTTTACCACTGCCACCTTTAGAATTTGAAAGAGAGTATTCCAGCAACATTGTCAAAAGCTTTCTGTAAGTCTACAAATGCTAGAAACGTAGGTTTGCCTTTCCTTAATCTTTCTTCCAAGTAAGGTCACTATTGCCTCACGTGTTCCAACTTTTCTAGGGAATCCAAACTGATCTTCCCCAAGGTCGGCTTCTACCAATATTTCCATTTCTCTGTAAAGAATTCGCGTTAGTATTTTGCAGCTGTGACTTATTAAACTGATAGTTCAGTAATATTCACATCTGTCAACAGCTGCTTTCTTTGGCTTTGGAATTATTATATTCTTCTTGAAGTATGAGGGTATTTCGCTTGTCTCATACATCTTGCTCACCAGATGGTAGAGTTTTGTCAGGACAGGCTCTCCCAAGGCCATTAGTAGTTCTAATGGAATGTTGTCTACTCCCGGGGCCTTGTTTCTGGGGGACGGGCACGCAAAATTCCGATTTGAAAATCATTCTGTTTCCAACGGGAACAAAACCGAAACTTTTCGTCGAAACACGGTATCACAAGAAAGACGTAATGAGCAGCATTTGTTTGGACTGGTGCCCACTGCTTACCAAAAGAACGATACCGCAGATACGCCCGAAACACGAGAGAAAAAGGGCCTGAAGACTCATGGAAGAGAAACCCACTTTATGGAAACACCAAAAGCTAAATGCATTCGTATACGCAATACGGTGTAGGAAAATCATTGGCATCCAAAATAGCTTTCATTCGTCTTGAAATGGATAGATACAGATCCTTTACGGTTTTCAAGGGAGTGTTATACGATTCTTCTTGCAAAATCGTGGCAAGCCCAGGTAACGACGATGGAGATGCGAAGCCAACAGGAACTCTTTTCACCAAAGTAGACCACAAGGCTAAATAATATTGAGATATGAAGACTGTGGTGGCCAGAGGAGATGCAACCATTCATCCTCGTGGCTCAAATAACCAGTCCCGGACCATGCGAACTGTGAGAACTGGGGCGCTGTCGTTTTGGAACACAGAATAAACGCTGCGGAACAAACATTTACCATAGGATGAACCTGATCGACCAAAAATGGTCTCATGATCTTTGGCAGTAATCCGACCTTGCAGAATAATGATGGGGATCATGGAATACTACGATATGGCTGCCCAGTTCATCACCGAACCTCCGCCATTTTCTTTCTTAGGACGTAAACTCGTAGTTAGTAACAGTGCGAAGCAATACTCATCCCACCAAATGATATTCCATGAGCCGAAAGTCCGGGTCTTATAGCTTCGGAACCACGTTTTCCTGTTAGGGAACTTTGCAATATTGATGAGTGATCGTTGAAATCTGCTCGCCCTTCATTGCCCTGTTTATCGATTTCCGTTCTTGTTGTTTTAGTGGTGACTAGCTTCGCGAGTGCGACATTCAGTTCTGCAGTGATTTTCGCAGCTGTCTTCCTCTGAGTTTTCATCACAGTCCACTTCACTGACTTTGAACACACACTTTCGTCCTCATTTTGATTTAGCGAATGATGTTATTCCTCTTTCCCTTATGCGGTATAAATCTTCGATACGTTACGTCTTAAAACACAAAACCCTTCGGCTATCTGGTTTACAAAAGCACCATTTTCTAAATCCTCATCCCCGACATAATGAGCACACAACTACTCAGAACACTTTTCAGACCACTACTTAACTTGTAGTGTACCGAGAACATTGCACTGTGTCTTTCTTGTCACATGAAATAGCGCAGTCTGCAGGGTCGGCTAGCATCAGCACTTACGTTGAAGCACATGTTTCTCTCCATTTTTCCATAGTTTTGCCCAACACCTTTGGGTGTGTATTTTATGTAACTGTATTCAGTAACAGTATCAATAATAATAATAATAATAATAATAATAATAATAATGAAGACTATTCCTTTGCCTCCTCTGCTGTTCAGATTCTTCCCTATTCGGTCAAAGAAGCTGCTGATTTCATATCACACTAGATTGGTGTCCTTATTGGATATTATAGTCTGGATCCAGACAAACGTTTGATAGTCTTTTGCGGTACTGGACTCCTATACCTCCCATATACTTTAAACGTACTTCGAACAAGTTGGAGAAGGAGGAGAGTTAGTTTGACAGACATATTAAACACTCGGAGACGAAAAGACTCGGTCAAATTTAGGTACATAGATTAAGAGTTAAAATTATATGACAGCGTAAAACGACTATGACACATCATGCAGATCATACAGGAGAGAAGATTAAGAGTTTGAGGGCGCGTGGTGAGGATGGATTACAAAATGTTGACCACGACGATATGGAATGTCATATATTTAACCGTTGAGAATTGGATGAAAGAAGTCAGGATGGATTAGAAGGGATTGGTGGGGAAAAATCACCACACGGTAGTGCAAGGTAGGTGCAGACTCCAGGAAGATGATGGAATATCATAGATTCATTTCAGCATCAAAGCCAGGAGAAAATAAATAGAGGAAACACGAGGAGCGAGAGAATGAAGTAGTCAGGATAAAGAAGACTTGATGAGCAGGTCACTTGTGATCCTAACCAATTAAAAAATACTGATAACATTCATCGTAAATTATGTGTCAACGAATATTGTAATTTGTTATCGTAAACTGACAACGTTGCTGTTTTATTCATTTGTGTCATTACAAAGTTTCATCATGAAAGATTCGTGTATGTGTAATATGTGTGTAGCTTCGGCAGTGATCTAACGTTTTACTGCATCAGCCACGAATGGGAAGTCGTGGTTTATTTTTGCTGACCGCTCTTAATTGGTCGCATCCGTAAACAGTAACTCGTCGTGTTGCCGCGCTTATGCAGCGGAAAATGCCAGGCGGGTATTGCTCGCTGATAAACAAACCGGTCAATCGATTAATGCTCTCCCTGCAAAAACAGGAAGGGAAAAAACTCACAGCCTATCAAAATTCTCGCTTATCTGTCGTTGTACTGCCGTTTAACCCTGTGATTTGTTGCTAATGAAAAACTTTTGCCTCTCTTTATTTGGCACGATTTGCGATGCAAGCTACGAGTTTTCAGTGCAACCACCCTTTATCAAATAACACTGAATTAATGTGGTATATACTCAATTTTACTTTCATGATTTTCGCTAAATGGAAGAAGGCTGTACTACTGCGGCACACTAAATTAATTTTCAAAATTCTGTCACAATTAGTATTGCGATAAAAACTTAGCTTCAGAAGGGAAATTATAATAACATTTCTAAAGGGCTTCAGGATGTATTGGTCAACGTCTTTAATTTACTCATATTTATACGGTAGCGGTTCACTTACTTCTTAGCATTCATTAACAACTACAGTGGTGTGCAAAATTTAAGGACTGAGCTAGTTTTACCATGATGTGTCACTGCCAAGTACCACAGCTTGACGAAATTTAAAAGTGAACAGTCGAGATCGCAATTACATTTCTTTATTAACCGGTACCGGCTTATCTACAAGCCATCTTCCGAACTTTTTGGCCCTGCAAAGATAGGAACAACAAAGTTACGAACTGTAGTATTACGTATGGCCTTAAAATAAGATATAGAAAAACTGTGCTAAAATTTTACAGGCAGTGTTATTGTGTAAGGCGTTAAAAATAGAGGAATGTTACAGCGTTTACGCCTGTGACTGGTGCTGGCGGCTCCTCGGATTTTTCGTGACACCACGATCGTACACTGAAGGATGACTGTGCAGCCTCGGGTTAAATAGAGTGCAATTCGCGCACCGACTATAGCTTACGTCATCACCAGCCTATGGCAAACGCTTCACTAGAACTGTATGCAGTTTGCACAGTAAGTTCGCGTAGCCACATACGAGTACATAAGATGTGAAAAAATCTCCAAGCATGAAGCAATTAATAATTTAGAATAAAATAAGCAAACCTACAAAACAACACAAGAAGCAGTGTAATCTATTGACACTCATGTGAACGACAAACACGTCGTTCTTACAATGTTTTGTCGATAAACGAATAAAGAAGAGAGTGGTAATTATACCCACATAGATATTACGTAAATAGATAATGAGAGCTAAAAATATATTAAAAGGTACAACCATTAAAATATATACACGCCGTATACAGGGTGGTCCATTGATCGTGACTGGGCCAAATATCTCACGAAATAAGTGTCAAACGAAAAAACTACACAGAACGAAACTTGTCTACCTTGAAGGGGAAACTAGATGGCGCTATGGTTGGCCCACTAGATGGCGGTGACATAGGCCAAACGGATACCAACTGCATTTTTTAAATACGAACCCCAATTTTTTATTACATATTCGTATAGTACGTAATGAAATATGAATGTTTTAGTTGGACCACTTTTTTCGCTTTGTGATAGGTTGCGCTGTAATAGTCATAAACATATGGATCACAATTTTAGACGAACAGTTGGTAACAAGTAGGGTTTTTAAATTAAAATACAGAACATACGTACGTTTGAACATTTTATTTCGGTTGTTTCAATGTGATACATGTACCTTTGTGAACTTTTCATTTCTGAGAACGCATGCTATTACGGCGTGATTACCTGTAAATACCACATTAATGCAATAAATGCTCAAAATTATGTCCGTCAACCTCAATGCATTTGGCAATACGTGTAACGTCATTCCTCTCAACAGCGAGTAGTTCGCCTTCCGTAATCTTCGCACATGGATTGACAATGCTTGACGCTTGTTGTCAGGCGTTGTCGGTGGATGACGACAGCAAATATCCTTAATCTTTCACCACAGAAAGAAATCCGGGGACGTCAGATCTGGTGAACGTGCTGGCCATGGTATGGTGCTTCGACGACCAATCCACCTGTCATGAAATATGCTATTCAATGCCGCTTCAATCGGACGCGAGCTATATGCCGGACTTCCATCATGTTGGAAGTACATCGCCATTCTGTCATGCGTTGAAAGATCTTGTAGTAACATCGGTAGAACATTATGTAGGAAATCAGCATACATTGCACCATTTAGATTGCCAACGACAAAATGGGGGCCAATTATCCTTTCTCCCATAATGCCGCACCATACATTAACCCGCCAAGGTCGCTGATGTTTCATTTGTCGCAGCCATCGTGGATTTTCCGTCGCCCAGTAGTGCATATTATGCCGGTTTACGTTACCGCTGTTGGTGAATGACGCTTCGTCGCTAAATAGAACGCATGCAAAAAATCTGTCATCGTCCCGTAAGTTCTCTTGTGCGCAGTGGCAGAACTGTACACGACGTTCAAAGTCGTCGCCATGCAATTCCTGGTGCATAGAAATATGGTACGGGTGGAATCGATGTTGATGTAGCATTCTCAACACGTTTTTGAGATTCCCGATTCTCGCGGAATTTGTCTGCTACTGATGAGCGGATTAGCCGCGACAGCTGCTAAAACACCTACTTGGGCATCATCATTTGTTGCAGGTCGTGGTTGACGTTTCACATGTGGGTGTACACTTCGTGTTTCCTTAAATGACGTAACTATCCCGCGAACGGTCCGGACACTTGGATGATGTCGTCCTGGATACGGAGTAGCATACATAGCACACGCCCGTTGGGCATTTTGATCACAATAGCGATACATAAACACGATATCGACCTTTTCCGCAGCTGGTAAACGATTCATTGTAACACGGGTAATGTATCACGAAGCAAATACCGTCCGCAGTGGCGGAATGTTACGTAATACCACGTACTCATACGTTTGTGACTATTACAGCGCCATCTTTCACAAAACGAAAAAAGTGGTCCAACTAAAACATTCATATTTCTTTATGTACTACACGAATAAGTAACAGAGAATGGGGGTTCATATTTAAAAAAACTCAGTTGATATCTGTTTGACCTATGGCAGCGCCATCTAGCGGGCCAACCACAGCGCCATCTGGTTTCCCCCTTCAAGCTAGACGAGTTTCGTTGTTTGTAGTTTTTTCGTTTGATGCTTATTTCGTGAGATATTTGGCCCGGTCACTATCAATGGACCACCCTGTATATTTACTGGGTGGTGCCCTCTGGTAGGAATTTAAAACGACGGAGTTGCCTAGGCAACGTGAAGGTTGAGATAGCCCCCATGATATCATAGAAGTGCGTACTGAAAAAAGACGCCGCTGTCGTGGTAACATAATGGCCGAAGTGGCAGCCGAGAAACCAAAGATGTACGCTTGGGGATGCCGACTATGGTCGAGTTATCGTTTCAGGTCGATATCTTCAAAGACGTTTCTGCCAAAGACTCATAAATAAACACTACAGAAAAGTTACGTAATATTTTCCAGCGCCATTATTGAGACCAAATATGGTGGCACATGAACCACGAGGCAGGGCTTCTAAAAACTCGAATATATATATGACATTCTGTCGTTAGTAATATGATGATAGAAGGCTACACAGGTTTTAATAGTATTAGGATACATTAATGTTATTCTGTTAATTTACAGAAATGGAAATATAAAACATTAAACAGACAGATATGCACCAGTAGATTTTAACTTAGATGGACGCAAAGTACACTATAAAATGAATACTATGTGAAATAAGACGCTTGTTCATAACAAAGTGGCGCTGACATTCATGTAAGACCTGAATAAAAAGAAATAAAATGATTAACTTTCCTAAAACCAAGATAAGACAGGACGTATGGCATCAGTTGCAAATTAAAAGAGGGAAAAAACAGACCAAAAAATATTCTGTAGATGGCTTGTAGATAAGTCGAAACCAGTTAATAAAGAAATAGTATTGCCATCTCGACTGTTCATTTTTAATTATAGCATCGGGTCGCTGTTCGCCATGGACTATGTTGTCAAAATTTATGAGCTCGATGAAACTTGATTCATTCGTAGGAAGACCTGCTGCGGTATGGTACAGTACAGTGAAACTTCTTTCTTTAAAAGTGTGAATCTGTACTTAAATTGTAAATGACTGAGAAGATGAAACTTCTACGTTATTTGATTCTGAAACAGCTGAGTAAAACTGAACGCACTGAGCCTACTTTCTCTTTACTTTTTCTTATCACGTCAACACTGACTCACAATATTCTAGCGCAACGCAGTCTGACTGCTGAAAAAAATATTACAACCTGACTTCAAATAATTAATACAAAAGAATGGCCCTGAATAAGAAGCAATCCTGACAATAACCTATACATATCATTAGGCATTTACCTCACAAAAATCTTCATTACGCGAACTACTGCAATACAGCGAGCGTCAATAATGCCAGCTAAATAAAAGATTCGAACTACTAAAGTCACTAACTACTAATAGGCACGTGGTTAGCCAAGGAAAGGTTTTGTTGCAAACCAAATAATATATTTTGTATCTTAATAATGCGACATCCAGTTCAAACACGAATGTAAATCGTCACTGACATCCAGTACAAAGATATATAAACATGCAGATCGTTAGCTTACGCTAACACTTCAGAACTCTAGCCTCCATCAATGCAACATTCTCACATTTAACATCCATCACTGCTGGCTGTTCACCTCCAACTGCCCAACAGTACTTCCATCACTGCAGGCGACTAATTTCCTACTGCCCGACGGCCGCGGGGGTCTCGCGGTTCTAGGTGCTACACTCTGGAACCGCGCGACTGCTACGGTCGTAGGTTCGAATCCTGCCTCGGGCATGGATGTGTGTGATGTCTTTAGGTTAGTTAGGTTTAAGTAGTTCTAAGTTCTAGGGGACTGATGACCACAGCTGTTAAGTCCCATAGTGCTCAGAGCCATTTTCCTACTGCCCAACACTACTGGCGATTAACTTGTAACAACGAGTCCAACCAGTCATAGAGTCTCTTACAAAGAAAGCGCAGTCAGAGATCCAATGCAAAGCGCTACACAGTGCTGCCAACACAGAAGCAGCCCATGAATCAGCCCACTTACATCAGTACAGTACAGTACAGAAGGTAACAGACAGATATATTCATTGAGAGAAACTGGAAACACGCTTTTGCGCAAAGTCAATAATTACACCGAAGTCAGTGCTATTTATGATGGTCGCTCGGGCATTACAAACGACGAAACTTGATTCTTAATAAGGTATGTCGTCACCACAGAGGGCAGTGCACGGTCTGCAACGTGCTCCCATGCCTTCCACGAGGATGGGAGGTTTTGGTAGGGTGTTCCACTCCCCAACCAACGCCTTTGACAACTGCTGGGTGGTCGCTGATGCTCGTGGACGTGGTGCAATCTGTCTCCTCGCGTGCCTTATAAGATATTAGACGGGGGGAGCTGGCAGTTATGTTTGGTGGTCTAGCTATGGAAACCCCTGACAGTCCAATCCTAACAAAAAAAATTGTTCAAATGTGTGTGAAATCTTATGGGACTTAACTACTAAGGTCATCAGTCGCTAAGCTTGTACACTATTTAACCTGAATTATCCTAAGGACAAACACGCACACCCACGCCCGAGCTCGGCCCAATCCTAAAAAAACCAGCATGGACTGTTTTGGTAATCACATCTCGGAAAACCCCACTCTCTTCCAAGACTGGACACCAGTTTGGTGATGCGCTATGGTTATGGACGGATACTAAAATACAACATCGAATAGTCCTCAAGCAGCTAAATTCTAAACACAACAGTATCAAATGTACAATATAATTTGGGGCTAGCTCCATAAATTATTTACACCTAATCATGTGCATCAAGGATCACATTCGTTCTTTCAAGATTTACAGGAAGCCTGCCGCCACTGACATTATAATACCTGACAATTTTCAGCACCCAGCGATCCACAAACATGCTGCCTTTCATTCAGTGATGCATCGTTTAATGCTCAGAGTTCTCTTGCGAGCCACTTCTGACTGTAGATACTGCTCATAATAGCATCGAGACCGCTTTGTAAGTTACACTTTCTAGTCACATGCTCCATTTTCCCTTATCTCAGTTATTGTAGTTTCACTAGCAACATTAAAATTTCATTTATGTAATTACAGTTGTTTTCCTTACCTTTTTATCCTCGCTTGTTATATCGCACTTCTTTGTAATACTGGATCTTTATCTTGTTCTGTCGGCCTCTCGGAATGTCACCCAATTTTACTAAATACGTTTCAAATCATTTCTTCCCTCAGAACGGTTGTTATAATTTGACATGTAATTCATTATTCAATGTGTCACGTGCCTTTTTTGACGTAGGTATTTTTAGAGCACATTTTTCACTGAAATGATCCCTCTTCTTTTAATCCTAAATTAAACATTTACGATTGTCATCTTTCGAAATCTACTAAGACATTCTGCAGTTATAATATCTTAAAATCCTTGGACCCACAAAAATTTGAAAGCCGCACGTATTTCTTTGAGTACCCAACGATGGCGTAATAGCCGGAAACTGGTTTGTAAAATAATAAATATTGTTGATTATTACAACAGAGTAGCCTGTTTTTTAAATCTTAGCAGATTCTTTAAGTAAGTCATTGGAGTGGATACGGAGTGTTCAACCGAACCTAGGCAAAGAGTGTCTGCTCTCTGCATCAGAAACACAGCATGCAATCCCACGTGCGGGACCTGCGTAGCAGGGATACTTCTTTGCCTATTTGCAATCTCAAGGCTGAGAGAAGACTCTCTTGATTCCGTGTTGCTTAATTGCCAAGAGACGTTTCCTTTTTATTATCCGTGCGTGTGGTAACCTGCACCATTTTTCCAGTTACTCGTGTTCAACGCTCTCACACGTGTTTCTCATCTCGCTCAGACCGTCGGTGGCCTCCAGCTGTGCCTTTAGAGTTTTTGGTCCAAGTGCATTCTAACTCAGGTGACCTGAAAATCAATCTTTCAATTCCAGATTTTCAGTCTGGCTTCTACGTTCACAAAGTGCTCGTGGTTCTACTGTCTCATGCGACCGAGTTATTCCGCGCTCTCTCCATTCCCTTGCTTTGCCTCTGCCAGATGCACGGCAGTGGCAGCGTTCAGTTAATTACTCTGAGATACTTTCTAATATCCAGGGGACTCTGGCTCTGTACACTCTCCATAGACGCGCGAGCACGGGGTCCCGGGTTCGATTCCCAGCGGGGTCCGGGATTTTCACCTGCCTCGAGATGACTGGTCGTTTGTGTTGTCCTCACCATTTACTCATGATTCAAGTGGCGAGTTTGGACAGAGCAAAGGTATGGAATTTGTACAGGCGCTGATAATAGCGCAGTTGAGCGCCCCACAAACCAAAAATCATCATTATTATCTCCATAGATGTGCCAAGTGCTTCCACACAAATTGTCGAACTTGCCTCGTTCGACAAGTCGACTTGCATGGTTATTAACTCTCCATATCTCAGGTGCATAAGGACCGTGAACACAAAACGAAACTGCTCTACAGAATGTAATGACAGAAACAAAACAACGCCGATATCAGTGTCGATAGCAGCATAAACAACGATGGAGACATAAAACAGAACACTAACACCGCAATAGATACACATCCTTGTCGTAGGTATAAGGTTACGTCACAAATTCATGGGATTTTATGTACAATAACTTTATCTACATCTACTGCATACTGTTTTTTCCCAATGAACACACACACGCCGCGAGGGATTAGCCGAGCGATCTGAGGCGCTGCAGTCAGGGACTATGCGGCTGGTCCCGGCGGAGGTTCGAGTCCTCCCTCGGGCATGGGTGTGTGTGTTTGTCCTTAGGATAATTTAGGTAAAGTAGTGTGTAAGCTTAGGGACTGATGACCTTAGCGGTTAAGTCCCATAAGATTAAAAAAAAAAAAAACACTGCTCATATACATGACCCTAACACTGCATACAAATATTTTAACATATTCCATACGGCTATGCGAGGTTAACTTTTCTCGAATAGTGTCTAATAATTTCAAAACCCTCAAAGTCATAATGAAGGCAGCGAGCAATGAAATCGAAGCCCCACTCTCAGCGCTAAATAAAATTAATACAGGAATAAGGTCGCTCCAAGCTGGGCACAAAAATGTAGTGAATGAATCCCACATAAACATCTACGTATTAACTCTTCAATTCACGCTCAAGTGCCTGAAGTGTATCTGGGATGTTGTTGTTGTTGTTGTGGTCTTCAGTCCTGAGACTGGTTTGATGCAGCTCTCCATGCTACCCTACCCTGTGCAAGCTTCTTCATCTCCCAGTACAGTACCTACTGCTACCTACATCCTTCTCAATCTGCTTAGTGTATTCATCTCTTGGTCTTCCTTTACGATTTTTACCTTCCATGCTGCCCTCCAATCCTAAATTTGTGATCCCTTGATGCCTCAGAACATGTCCTACCAACCGATCCCTTCTTCTGGTCAAGTTGTGCCACAAACTTCTCTTCTCCCCAATTCTATTCAATATTTCATCATTAGTTATGTGATCTACCCATCTAATCGTCAGCATTCTTCTGTAGCACCACATTTCGAAAGCTTCTATTCTCTTCTTGTCCAAACTATTTATCGTCAATGTTTCACTTCCATGCATGGCTACACTCCATACAAATACTTTCAGAAACGACTTCTTGACGCTTAAATCTATACTCGATGTTAACAAATTTCTCTTCTTCAGAAACTCTTTCCTTGCCATTGCCAGTCTACATTTTATATCTTCTCTACTTCGACCATCATCAGTTATTTTGCTCCCCAAATAGCAAAACTCCTTTACTACTTTAAGTGTCTCATTTCCTAATCTAATTCCCTCAGCATCACAAGACTTAATTCGACTACATTCCATTATCATCGTTTTGCTTTTGTTGATGCTCATCTTATATTCTCCTTTCAAGACACTGTCCATTCCGTTCAACTGCTCTTCCAAGTCCTTTGCTGTCTCTGATAGAATTACAATGTCATCGGCGAACCATAAAGTTGTTATTTCTTCTACATGGATTTTAATACCTACTCCGAATTTTTCTTTTGTTTCCTTTACTGCTTGCTCAATATACAGATTGAATAACATCGGGGAGAGGCTACAACCCTGTCTTACTCCATTCCCAACCACTGCTTCCCTTTCATGACCCTCGACTCTTGTAACTGCCATCTGGTTTCTGTACAAATTGTAAATAGCCTTTCGCTCCCTGTATTTTACCCCTGCCACCTTTAGAATTTGAAAGACAGTATTCCAGTCAACATTTTCAAAAGCTTTCTCTAAGTCTACAAATGCTAGAAACGAAGGTTTGCCTTTCCTTAATCTTTCTTCTTAGATAAGTCGTAAGGTCAGTATTGCCTCGCGTGTTCCGATATTTCTACGGAATACGAACTGATCTTCCCCGAGGTCGGGTTCTACCAGTTGTTCCATTCGTCTGTAAAGAATTCGTGTTAGTATTTTGCAGCTGTGACTTATTAAACTGATGGTTCAGTAATTTTCACATCTGTCAACACCTGCTTTCTTTTGGACTGGAATTGTTATATTCTTCTTGAAGTCTGAGGGTATTTCGCCTGTCTCATACATCTTGCACACCAGATGGTAGAGTTTTGTCAGGTCTGGCTCTCCCAAGGCCGTCAGTAGTTCTAATGAAATGTTATCTACTCCTGGGGCCTTGTTTCGACTCAGGTCTTTCAGTGCTTTGTCAAACTCTTCACGCAGTATCGTATCTCCCATTTCATCTTCATCTACATCCTCTTCCATTTCCATAATATCGTCCTCAAGTACATCGCCCTTGTATAGATCCTGCTATTTCCCCGATGTGAGCAATATTTTCCACCCTTGTTAGCATATATGTGTTATATTCAGTCCCTGTGGGGAAAGAATATAACTAGTTGCACTCAATACCAAGTCGGAATGCGTACATGACAGTATTTTGGATATATACCTTCCCAATCACAATACGAAGTGTGTCAGTTCTTGTATTGATATTCAAAGAACGCGGAGGTCGCAAATGACTGCTTGTGATGCCCGGGCACGTTTCTGATGGCGGCCGGCCGAAGTGGCCGTGCAGTTCTAGGCGCTGCAGTCTGGAACCGCGAGACCGCTACGGCGCACGTTCGAATCCTGCCTCGGGCATGGATGTGTGTGATGTCCTTAGGTTACTTAGGTTTAACTAGTTCTAAGTTGTTGGGGACTAATGAGTTGAGTCCCATAGTGCTCAGAGCCATTTGAACCATTTGTTTCTGATGGCACTCTCAAGAGACAAGTAATTATTTTAGTGAGATCTAGACCACCAGTTTTTGAATGTAAGAGTATTGCTTGTTGAAACTACCTTCGCCCGGAACTTACAAACTTTTGAACTTGAGTTCACAGTCAGTTCAGTAAACTGCTTTATGTGATAACCCCTATCCATTGAGCCGATTTTTCTCTTCACTACCGAGAAGTCCCTAGCACAGGGCAAAAATGACTGTCCATGTATAGGGTAATAATGATTAATAGTCAGGAATGGCACTGAGTCTGCCAAAGCGAGGAAAAACCTTACACTGGTACGATTCTTATTTTGCCCGGGGCAACTACCTGGAAAGACAAGGAAATGTTTAATGTTTTCTTGCGATGTTGTTGATGAAGAAATCTAATAAGGACGAACACAATTCATTGGCTGTCTTCTCTGGCGTTCTTTCATAGTAAACGTAGAATTTTGATTCACTGATCTTCAGGTAGTGTATATTAAATACATTCACAGTATGCTGACGATAGTAGAAGAACTCTTGAACCGGTATACTTGGTAGGCATAAATTCTGCATGAAGTCAGTAACAATTCCTGCTACTTGCTCGTCATCACCGCTTTTCCCCCCATTTTCACTAAAAGAAAACATAACTGTCCGTCTCTTGTGCACAAAGAGTTCTGCAGTAACCCACTCGTTTCTCTATGGCATTAAGCGCTGTATTTTTCATTTTAGTTGACAGTTTCTCGCATTCGCCTCAAAATACTCATATTTTATAGCCATTTCGGCATCCTTCACTTGAAACTGTTCATACGTAATTTTTACATTAAGCTGCTCTCGAGAGCCATAGTGCGTCATTTTTTGCGGGTACGAGTTATGTGTTCAACAACAGCATTTATCTTTCCACCAATTTTCCCACTGACTGAACGATTTTTACCTCATTGGTCGGTAGATGACCAGCTGAATGCGAGTAGTTCGCTAATCTTTCGTGCTCTCACGTTCGGCACGCCATGCATGCTTAGGAATGCTTGCTTACGTAACTCCACTTTTCCGATACTAGAATCCACAGAAGTTTTGCTCTAGAGTTCTTAGTGGAATCATTTTTCTCTTTTCGCGAACACCTTCTTCCAATACCTTCGACGGTACTCAGCCTTTGGACATAGCAGTTTTGAGCATCATTTGAGTTCGTATCATAAAAACTTTTGAAGATCTCTATCCTGGTGTTCTGATTAATTTTCTCAAAGTACCGTCGAGAACATCTGTAGAGTGAGATAAATATTCTGTGTGAACCAGCATTTTGCTTACTACTGACGATTGCGGAAACTGTACATACCAATGTACGAGGGTTGGACCTGTTACTGTCCTTCAAAGTAGTCACCAGCGTTCTGTAGAACACGTCGCCAGCGATGGGGAAGGCGTAGTATACCGTTAACAGAGCCTATTCTGTTGATGGTGCAAATGGGATGGTTCCTTCATCTTCGGAATCAAATCAAGTTCACAAGAACTTAATTCCGGGTAGTATGGTGGATGGTACAGTACTTCCCAGTCCCATCGACCGAACAGAGCAGCCACAGCTTGCACCGTATGCGCCCTTGCATTGTCGTGCAAAATGATGGGTAGGTTGCGCAGAAAGTGTCGCCGCTTCTTTTGCAACGCTGGTCGCAGGTGATGCTCCAAAAACGAACAGTAATACTGTGCATTGGCGGTCTGCCGTGGAGGAACGTAATGCGTTAGGATAACACCATCACAGTCGTACTCGAGAATCACCCTAACTTGATAGCGCTCCATCCTGTGCTCACTATAAATTGTGCCGGTAAATAATTCCCACATCGAGTGCGGGACAAGTGCTATTTCTATTACCAACCGATAGAACTCTCCTCACAGAACAGGTTGCACTCTTAAATCAAAACCGACAATTTCTGGACAAGTGTTGCTTCTGAAATCAGCGATTCACTCAAATTTCATAGCACAAGATTAGTGTAAAAAACAGTTCACAGATTAATATTCCCCTCCATTGTCCGAACGTCGTATCTTTCATGCTATTTTCTGAGATACGAATCTATGACAAAGAGCACTTTAACAGACCTGTTGTTTTAGTTCACAGTCCGAGCTGTGCAGTATACAATTACTGTCTCCGCCGCTTCTGCACGCGTAGCAGACAATATGTCTCACTACATCCTCACTTACATTGTCGTCGATTATTACAACTACTTAACGATACAATACTAGTCTCTCTCTCTCTCTCTCTCTCTCTCTCTCTCTGTCTCTCTTCTCTCTCCGTCTCTCTCAGAACGCTAACGAAATTCAAACTTTTTAAACTTTTACCTACCCGCATGTATTTCAAAACACATGCAACCACTCGCAAGGTCATGCACTACATACGAACACAACGAACATACACTTAGTTTCAGTTTTTCCTTGCGACAGTGGAAAATGTTGTTCGAAAAGTAAATTAAAGTAGCTGTGTTACCTTCGTTCCAACTAAAGATTTTGGGAGGCACTCCTTGATTGTCACGTAAATGCCAGAACTGATAACCCCTTCGCATTCATTCCCAATTGGGAACCATTCAGTTCCACCAACAGCGTGTCTGGTAACGCTCTGGAAACAGTGTGAAGCTGTAATGGGCGGCATCTAAAGCATTCCGGTGTGCTCCTTAGAGTGGAGAACGAAAAGTGCGAACAAAAAAACAGTTTAGATATATACGTACAATACATCACAGCACAGGTGCGAGTCCGCACATACATACACACACACACACACACACACACACACACACACACACACACACATATACTGTTCGTAATCATGTTTCCGGGAGATCTACGTCAGCATTTAGGCAATTTTGCGGAACTGGTTTATCACTCTGACATACTCATTAGCAACCCGTATGGTGATTACCTGAAAGTTATTAGGGCTCTACACGGAATTGAAAAGAACGTTTTTCTGCTTGAAAATAAAAAAAAATGTGGTGCCATATCTTCAGGCTTTTATACAAGCAGAAAATAGTCACTCAAAAATGAAATTTCTTAAACTTGATTAAGAAAGGAATTTTTGATTACTATTCGCTGCTGGTGCGGCTGTTGCGGTATTTTCGGGATGAAAGTTGGGAGCGGAGGGTGGTCGGCCTGAAACTAATTGATGTCCAGTGATGTCTTCTGCTTGTGTGGAGCTGTGTCTCGCTTTTTATTATGGCTGACACAACGGACTGTATAGGATGCCGATAGAATTGCATTTCTGACCAATCACTGGCCCCCATTCCTCCCTCCAAATACCCCAACAGCGATACTAGAAGCAAACGATAAACAAATAATACTCATTGGTAACAGAAAATAGAAATAAGTAATTCAGAGATTGCATTTGTATCATTTCATCCCATTGAATCTTCAGGGGTTTCACCCGTATCACCAACTCCTGTAATTTTAGTGCAGTTAATTAAGTCTTGGCGTAAAAAATAAGAATAATGCAATTTTATTGCCCTGTTTCACGAAAAAACGAGCACCGAGGATTATGCAGTCCTGGAGGATCCCAGATTTTGTCATGCGCGCAGTCGTGTCTTGGTGGGTAGACCTACAAAAAGATACGTGTTGGAAGCAAATGTTTCACACTTGCAAAGTGGATCTCGGTGGCGTTCGGGGCTGGCGAGTGGAGTTCTTGCTGCGCAGAGAAGAGTGGCGGAGGAACGGTGGGCGGCTGTCTGTCTGCCTGGGGCGTGGCCCGGTTGTTTGCGTGGGCGGAAGGGCGGATGGAGCCCTTTGAAGGGAGATTCGGCCGCAGCCCTCGCGGTCGGCCGTTGCCCGCACGTGGCGGGCCCCAGCCGCCGAGTTTGGAAACGGCGAGCTCAGCAGCTCGCGTATCCCTTTGTGAGGATGCAGATAATACAACCGCTCGCGGAGGGCGGCGAGAATTGGATTCAGACAGAACAACGCTGCGGCTTACGACGCCTTACAGTTCTGCGGTTTTGCAGCGCGCACGGATATCGGCAATATTTCGACACCTAAGGTAATGTTATGCGTGCTCTGCATTGTGCCACCACTCACCACTGCAGTTAATACGTAAGACAGTGGTCGTCGAACTGCGGACCGCGGACCGCGTGCAGAGCGTATCAAGTATTCGGGTGGTACGGGATTCTAAGCCGGATCTTTTAATGATACGCACATAGTAACTAACAACACAAACGAAAAAAACATCAAATAACGTTACAAGTTTCTTAAGAGTGTAGTTTTCGTGCCCGATAACAAACACAGGTACTTAGACAGTAATATATTGCGATGTGCCTGAGTTTGACGTTAGTGAATTGACTAGTGAGCGAAGTGAAGTAGGTCAGTTATCTCAGGGGTAAGTTGCGTTGTCATTGCGTGGTTAGAGTTGTGAGAGGGGTAATGTTTTACTGTTAGTCTTCCAGTACTAACAATTCACTGGCAGCTAAAAATTCGCTTGACGCGTTCCTGAGAGACAATCTACACTCCTTCCGAGCTAACAATGTAAGCCTAGGCCATATGCGACTGAATGCAAAGAAATAGTATCGACAGCAACTGAGAGATGTACATCTACATCTACATCTACATACATACTCCGCAATCCACCATACGGTGCGTGGCGGAGGGTATCTCGTACCACAACTAGCATCTTCTCTCCCTGTTCCATTCCCTAACAGAACGAGGCAAAAATGACTGTCTATATGCCTCTGTACGAGCCCTAATCTCTCGTATCTTATCTTTGTGGTCTTTCCGCGAAATGTAAGTTGGCGGCAGTAAAATTGTACTCCAGTCAGCCTGAAATGCTGGTTCTCTAAATCTCCTCAGCAGCGATTCACGAAAAGAACGCATCCTTTCCTCTAGAGACTCCCACCCGAGTTCCTGAAGCATTTCCATTACACTCGCGTGATGATCAAACCTACCAGTAACAAATCTAGCAGCCCGCCTCTGAATTTCTTCTACGCTCTCCCTCAATCCGACCTGATAGGGATCCCAAACGCTCCAGCAGTACTCAAGAATAGGTCGTATTAGTGTTTTATGAGCGGTCTCCTTTACAGTTGAACCACATCTTCGCAAAGTTCTACTAATGAACCGAAGACGACTATACGCCTTCCCCACAACTGCATTACATGCTTGTCCCACTTCATATAGCTCGGCAATGTTACGCCCAAATATTTAACCGACGTGACTGTGTCAAGCGCTCCATTACTGATGGAGTATTCAAACATTACAGGATTCTTTTTCCTATTCATCTGCATTAATTTACATTTATCTATAATTAGAGTTAGCTGCCATTCTTTACACCAATCACAAATCCTGTCCAAGTCATCTTGTATCCTCCTACAGTCACTCAAAGACGACACCTATCCCGTACACCACATAATCATCAGTAAAAACAGCCCCACATTGCTATCCACCCTATCCAAATGATCATTCATGTAGATAGAAAACAACAGTGGACCTACCACACTTCCCTGGGGCACTCCAGATGTACACCAAATATATTTATAAACGGCGGCTTTGATCCCCGCTGGTACACCATACAGGTCAGAACACTGTTGTAGAAACAAAAAAATAAAACAAAATAAAAAAATGAGCACGTCAAATTCAAACGAACTCAATACCCCAAGATTGGCTATCATTTACAGAAGCTCGAAATTTAGCCCGAACTTCAAGGCGATATGCATATAACAGCTTCCAGAACGAAACATTGTCTCGAAACCTGGCAGAAAATCCAAAGAGATTCTGGTAATATGTAAAGTATGCTAGCGGCAAGACACAGTCAATGCCTTCTCTGTGCGATAGCGATGTAAGTACTATCGACGACATAGTTACGAAACCTGAGTTACTAAACACAGCCTTTCGAAATTCCTTCACCAAAGAAGAGTAACTAAAAATTCCAGAATTCGAATCAAGAGCAGCTGCCAAAATCGGTAGTGAAGCAACTTAAATCACTTAATAAAAGCAAGTCTACTGGTCCACAGTGTGTACTAATTACATGCCTTTCACAGTATGCTGATGCATGCTCCTAACAATCATAGACAATCGGTGGCACGACGAAAGATCTATATCCAAAGACTGCAAAGTTGCACAGGTCACACCAGTATTTAAGAAAGGCTGTAGGAGTAATCCAATAAATAACATGTTCAAATGGTTCAAATGGCTTTGAGCACTATGGGACTGAACATCCAAGGTCATCAGTGCCTTAGAACGTAGAACTACTTAAACCTAACTAACCTAAGGACATCACACACATCCATGCCCGAGGCAGGATTCGAACCTGCGACCGTAGGGGTCACGCGGTTCCAGACTGAAGCGCCTAGAACCGCTCGGCCACACCGGCCGGCAAAATAACGGGTCCACACTATTAACGTACAGATGTAGTAGAGTTTTGAAACATATATTGTATTAAAACACTATGAATTACTTCAAAGCCGGCAGGAGTGGCCGTGCGGTTCTGGGCGCTACAGTCTGGAACCGAGCGACCGCTACGGTCGTAGGTTCGAATCCTGCCTCGGGCATGGATATGTGTGATGTCCTTAGATTAGTTAGGTTTAATTAGTTCTAAGTTCTAGGCGAATGATGACCTCAGAAGTTAAGTCGCATAGTGCTCAGAGCCATTGGAACCAATTACTTCAAATAGAACTGTCTATTGACACAATGTCAGCAAGGATTTAGCAAAGATCATTGTTGTGAAATACCAACAGGCTCTTTACTCAAATGAAGCGTTGAGTGCTGACGACATGCGATTTCAAAAATGGTTCAAATGGCTGTGAGCACTGTGGGACTTAGAATCGCTCGGCCACGTCGGTCGGCCATGGGATTTCAAATTGATTCCGTATTTCTGGATTTCCAGAAGGCTCTTAACACTGTACCTCACAAGTGGCTTATAATCAAATTGCGTGTTTATGGAATATCGTCTCAGTCATGCGACTGGATTCGTAATTTCTTGCTAGAATGGCCGTAGTTCCTAGTAACTGACGAAAAGTCATCGACTAAAACAGAAGTGATTTCTGGTGTTCCCCAAGGTCGTGTTGTAGGCTCTCTGCTTTTTCCTTAATTATATAAACGATTTAGAAGACAATCTGAGCGGCCGTCTTAGATTTTTTGCAGATGATGCTGTCGTTTGCCGCCTAGTGAAGTCATGAGAAGAGCATAACAAATTGAAAAACGATTTACCAAAGAAAACCGTATGGTGCGAAAACTGACAATTGACCCCAAGTAATGAATAGTGTGAGGTCATCCATATGAGCGCTAAAAGGAATCCGTTAAATGTCGGTTACATGATAAATCAGTCAAATCTAAAGGCCATAAATTCAAGCAAATACCTAGGAATTAGAATTACGAACAACTCAAATTGCAAAGAAAACATAGAAAATGTTGTGGAGTAGGCGAACAAAAGACTGGATTTTATTGGCACACAACTTAGTGGATGCAATAAATATTCTAAAGAGTCTGCTTATGCTACGCTTGTCAGTCCTCTTTTGAAGTACTGCTGCGCGGTGTGGGTTTCTTATCAGATAGGATTAACAGAGTACATCGACAAAATTGAAAGATATTATCGAGAAACAGGGTAGAGCGCCATGGACATTATACAGGATATGGGGTGAACATCATTAAAACAAAGGCGTTTCTCATTGCGGCGGGATCTTCTCGCAATTTTTCAATCACTAGCTTTCTCTTCTGAATGCGAAAATATTTTGTTGATACCGACCAACAAAGTGAGAAACGATCACCATAGTAAAACAAGGAAAATCAGAGCTCGCACAGACAGATATAGGTGGTCGTTTTTCCGCGCGCTTTTCGAAATTGGAATAACAGAAAATTATTGTGAAGGTGGTTCCATGAACCCCTCCCTTGCATTTAAGTATGATTTGGAGAGTATCCACGTAGGTGTAGATGTAGATGTGTGTCTTGCATTGATCAGCTGCTATGGTATAAATTTCAAATGGGAGCAACAGGAATTCATGAATGCGGACCATAGAGACGGTCATCTTCAAATGCAGTACTGTCTTGTAGCAAGGATTATGAAATTAAATGAAAGCTATTTTAATAAAAGGTAATGCGTAGAAGGGAAAAGACGTTAAAAACGTTTGTAAACGTTTACAGTCCTGTCTCATACTGCATAATGTATTTAAATATGAGTACAGTTACCCTTATAATCATTTAATCACCCTCTCACACACACAACACTTCATCAGGCAATCACAGTTTCATTGATTTGGACTCGCTGAGGGTGTTAGCAATCCGAAACAGAAAACAGTAGACAAGAAGTGTTCCGAAGGTGCCGACTTCAAATGATTCGTGGTATCGCGCCCTTGCCGGCCGGAGTGGCCGTGCGGTTCTAGGCGCTACAGTCTGGAGCCGAGCGACCGCTCCGGTAGCAGGTTCCTAGGTTCTAGGCGACTGATACCTCAGAAGTTAAGTCGCATAGTGCTCAGAGCCATTTGAACCATTTTTTATCGCGCCCTTACTATGGCGACTTGGGATCTCGTAACACGTCGGTTAATTACGAGATCGGCAATATTCGCCCCGGGGTGCGGCTCCACAGTGTCTGTATTGTCTCTGGAGGAAAAAAGAAAGCTTGACTTCGGCTGCTTTAACATTCACTCGTATAAAACTTCAGCTGAGCTGCTGTTATGAGTTTAATATCCGCAACAGGTTACATTAGTTGGTTATCTTTGGGTGACCTATATATAAGAAAGACGCAGAGACACACGCCACCAAAAGTAGTTGTCGTCACAGGAAAAGAGCATTTGGCAAACTGTTACTACCATGTTCATAGGAGTCTACGACTTTGCGAGTGTTTACAGAACTAAGCACCTTCCGAACAGGCCATTAAGGCCAAACGGTACCGACCGCCCGCCGTGTCATCCTCAGCCCACAGACATCACTGGATGCGGATATGGAGGGGCACGTGGTCAGCACACCGCTCTCCCCTCAGAAGAGCTGAGTGCACCCCGCTTGCCAACAACGCTCCGCAGACCGGACGGTCACCCATCCAAATGCTCAAAAATGGTTCAAATGGCTCTGAGCACTATGGGACTTAAGATCTGAGGTCATCAGTCCCCTAGACCTAGAACTACTTAAACCTAACTAACCTAAGGACATCACACACATCCATGCCCGAGGCAGGATTCGAGCCCCCGACCGTAGCGGTCGCGCGGTACCAGGCTGAAGTGCCTAGAACGGCTCGGCCACACCGGCGGGCCATCCAAGTGCTGGCCCAGACAACAGCCCTTAACTTCAGTGATCTGACGGGAACCGGTGTTACTACTGCGGAAAGGCTGTTGGCTTGCGAGTGCATTGGTAAACATGAAAACAGTGTACCTTCTCTTCATTGTTATTTCAGCGGATAAAACTGATCTTTACAGCCGAAGTTTGTGTGTAATTAACCTTTTTGCGGTCAAAATTTATGTAGTATATACTTGAAAAATAAAAGGTCAAAACTGGTCTTCCTTTGTCTCACCAAATCTTTCCCATGAACCTAACTAGATCGATGTTTTCACGTGGATCAGATTGCAGTGTTTAATTTTTGAACGATTTCATTACAATGTAAGTAATAGGATAAAGTACAACAAACCAGTACCGAAATTCATTTAGTCTTCTGACTACGAAAAACACGAAGTATGGCACACACGTTTTCAACTTAACATTTAAAGATAGCTTTGACATACTAAACATCAAAATTCTCTACGCTCTATGACGTCTTCTAGGGCATACATATGACCCACTACATTATGTACAACTAGCAGAATTACTATGATAAATAACAAAATTAAATTAGTTACTTCAGACACTCTTGGAATGTCGAAGACAGTGGTTTGATGTGTAATTTCTGAAACATACACACTATAAACACATGGCGCCCCATTTGATCGTTCACAGCCTTCTATATATCCACTCCATGTTGCGTCGTGTGTATCCCCAAGTTCCAAAATCATCTCACTACTTGCTAGCACTAGACGTCCCTTGCCCAAAACTCCGTATTTGTAGGGGGACGTAGACATCCCATCAGTCAGGAAGGGTCACTGGAAGTTTCCATGTACACAGTGAAACAAAACTCCACCGACAACGGTCCAGAGATTGTTCATGGGTACCCATTGAGTATTTGGGTATAAGGCCCCTTGTACCTCTGTATCTTCATTGCACTGAATACACTGATGAGCCAGGACATTATAACCGCCGACCAGCTATCGATATAAACGCGTCCAGGCGATACCAGTGTCACCTGGCGAGGAATGACTGCTAGTCAGCCACACGCACGGTGCATTGCAGGATCAGTGAGCGTGCTGTCCGCACGTAGAATGGGGAAGGCGAGCGATCTATCTGAGTTTGACCGAGGACAGATTGTGATGGCCCGGAGGCTCGGCACGAGCATTTCGGAAACTGCACGACTTGTCGGGTGTTCGAGGAGTGCTGTAGTGAGTGTCTTCGACACGTGGTGAAACCAGCGTGAACAGACGTCCAGACATCTGAGGTTGGGCAGTATACTACTATCCGAATTGTGTGGTGTTATGGTCAATGTTCGTGTAGAACAAGGAATAATTAAGATAACTTATTCTCAATGCCAATGGTAAATGCAGTTGTAAATGCAGAATACTCAATTCTTCTATAGTCCGTGAGACGAGTGATTGGTACTGACAGTTCCGGCGGGCAGACGGCGCTGTTGCATAACGTGGCTCACAGCACGCGGCGCCCTGTCTGCTACACGCATTCTCTAGCAGCAGAAATAAAAGCGAGACAAAATGCAAGTCGTATTGGTACGCGTGAATTTATTTAAAGTTGATGCTTGAAATATATTAACTCGAAAACTGATAAGAGCTATTTAGTACATGTGTCTTAAGATGCTGAAACATAATAAAGTTATTTGTTAAACTTCACAATTGAAATGAAAACTATTTTCGCAAGTTGTTGAACATTAGCAGTTTTGGTTTCCATTGTTAAGTATTAGCATTATTAATTTGTTCTACTACAAGCTACAGAATAATTGGTCAGTGTATTAAGAGTTATAATCTGAAGAAAGTACTCACAATATGATGATCTGGTTGTAGATCGATAGCAAACTCCCTCCTTACATTCCTGAATACGTTGTAGTTACTGTAATGGAAAAACACCACTCACATCACTGTCATAATCTGATTTGACATTGTCTTCCTCAACACTACTCGAACTATCACTGCTCTCTCCCAGATGTGTAATTAAATTTTCGATGCATTCTTCCACAACCCCTTCGGTTTTGGCCGCCTCTCTGATGGCACTTGCAGTGCTGTTTACAATTTTAGCCCACGTCTCGCTTGTCACTTTATTGATAGCTGCTGGAAGGAGAGTTTCCACTTCAGAGATCGTGAATTTTTTATTGTTTGCAGCAATGTAATTTTTTATCTGCGCCCACACTCCTTCAATTGCATTGAAGTGACAGTGGTATGGAGGAAGCCGAACGATTTCATGCCCGTGCCTTTTAGCAATCTCGTCATTTACATATGTTGGAAATTGGGGTTTCTTTTGTGCCACAATTTCGAGCAGTTCCGCCTTCCTTAAATCTTCTCTGAAATCTACTTTTCGCCGTTTCAACCACTGAATGATATCGTCTTTTTTTGTTGCCAAGGATGGTGCCTTATCGTGAACAACGGAATGATAAGGCGCATTGTCCATAACAATCACTGATGTCAGATTCGTCATAAGCGATGTCTCGAACCATTCTTGAAATACTACACTGTTGATTTCTTCATGGTAATCTCCCGTCTTTTTTGACCGAAACATTTTCAAGCAGTTTGGCACAAAACCTTTCGATGTTCCTGCATGTAAGACAATAATACGCTCTCCTTTGCCAACAGGCACTGCCATTGTCTCCTCGGGCGTTCCATCATTCCAGCCTCTACGTAAAGAATGGCTGGCATTGACCCAAGTTTCATCTAACCGCACTATGCTTTCGAATTCCACACCCACGATCCTGCGCAGAAATCTGCACCGCCATGCAACTACATCTGTCCTTTCCATTGATATTTTGCGTCCGTTAAACAGTGAATAGCTGAAGCCTATGTCTTTCAACACTGTACGCAATGAAAATTTGCTCCCTTTAAAAAGATCGTCTTTGTGAAGCGACACCTGTAATTTAGATAGAGTGGGATGTTCCCTTCTCTTATAATAGCTGTATATATGACGACGAATAGCGTCTTTCTGAAAATCTTCCAAAGCTCTCACCTGCTTATTTCTCGGTCGCTTCTTTCCTGGTGTGTGCAGCTTTGCTGTGCCACTCTCGTCACAATCTACACTATACTGTTCTTTCCCTATCTTTACAACAGTGTTCTTACTAATTTTCAATGCTGCTGCAGTTCTCTTCACAACCTGAACAACAGAAATTAAGGGTCCACCTTTGTCCTTTCCTTTCTCAAAGTAATCCCTCACAGAGCGCACGAATTCACGGGCCTGGGTGTGTAGCACACTTTTCTTCCTCCGTTTCACTTCTTGTGTTGGGCTGGTACTACCCGCCGCACTAGACATTGTTTACAACGAAACATAAACAAAGAAACACTAAAAACAACAAAAACGAAATAATCTGCGAATTCAACTTCAGACAAACGACGAACGACCGCACCGCCTGCACGCGAGACACTGGTAAGTTTCATAAGCGCGCGCGACCGGGTTTCAGAGCGGCAACGTGGCCCTTGCTACCCGCTCAAAGTCAGGCCGTCATTGGCTGCCTGCCTGCGGTCGCTAGGCAACGGAAAGACGCTACCGAGCTGTCAATACCAAAGACTCGTCTCCCAGACTATAACACGTAATGATATTCTCTGATATGAAAGGTTGCAAATTAGAAAGTGCTACACTATTAAAGCCACCTTAATGGAGCTTTGTTATTTTCAATAAAAATAAATGTACTTTTCATGGGCGCCTTAGCCCCAGACACTTTAGTTTTTTGAGGGCCTATCGTAATTAGTATATTATGTTTCACGTACCTTTCGTCGCTTGCAGACGGGCAGGTCCGCTCTGAAACATTAAGCTGAAATGCTGTGTTTAAGTGCAGCAAAATCTTGACGGTTATGTGAAAGGCTTTGATTGTCGTGCGAGTAATGTTAATTTCTTTTCAACTGCGAGTTTAAGCAGTCTAGCATGTTTGTGTTTAACGTATTAGACACGAAATGTAGCAAAGCTAAATGTCGCGCACATCAAAATCCGAGCAACTTCATTGTTTCTGTTAATGAGAAGAGACTCTGGGCTGTCTGTGAGGTTCACATTGAAATCTTGTTATAGAACTGATTAAAATTCCTTGCAAGCTATTTTCTATTTACATGTGAATTACATTTGTTATTTATCTAGTGAATCGTGTGAGACATGATCCATGGTGGCTGGTTCAGGCTAACACAAAAAGTGTTTCTGCAATGAAATATTAATTCACTTTCAAGTGAAACACTTAAGCAAATAATTCTCAGCGAGTGAGTTCCTATTTTTAAGCCGTGTGGCGTAATGAAAAAACTTAAAATTATGTTCACGCCCGTAACGGGGTCTTTGAAACAAAATCAGCTCAGTATATGGAACTGCAGATTATTCAGTAATAATTATATGATGCGTTTCCCTAGAGTATTGAAAGGAAAATACAACTTTACGCATTTATAGAACTAATTACTATTATCGAAAGAATGATTTTTTCACAGTATTAGTAACAAACACATGCCATTCTCTTCACGAAACGTCAATGACGTCCTTCTACAATCAAGAACCAAACGAAGAGCAGATAGTTTTTCCTCTTTCTTCTCATTAGAGGACTGTCTATTCATTTTTATCTTTTTTCTGATTATTCTTGAAATACATAGTTTTCGTATTAATAGTAATTTTCATTGTTCTTTTTCTGTATCATTTTACAATATTTCACTGCAATAATCACAACACATTGTCTTTGTGGCTTTTATCAATATTTTCGTTATTACGATTTTTTTCATCGTTGCACTAGTTTCCTAAATTTTCACAATAACGTCATGGGGATGGCAAAGCAGCCACCCTTCATTTCAGATGTCTGATTTCGTAGACTGGGCAGACTGATAAAACTGGACAGGCGGTGAAGTGTGCCGGAACTAGTGTAAGATTTCAATGGTGGGCTGAGTACAAGCGTGTCTGAGCACACAGAGCACTGAACATTCGTAACGATAGGCGTCTGCAACCGACGACCGACGTGTGTGCCAATGTTAACATCATGATGTCGGAAACTACGACTGAAACGGCCATCTGACCATCGATACTGGACGTTGGTGCAGTGGTAGAACATTGCATGGTGTGATGAATCTCGATATCTTCTCCATTATGCCTATGGGAGGGCGCGAATCTGTCGGCTTCCAGGAAACACCCGTAGACACCTGTGCTGTGGAACGGGGACAAGCTGACGGCGGCTCCATGAAGCTCTCGGGAACATTCACGTTGGCGGCAATGGATCCAATGGATCTCGTGCAATTCACTATGATATCCAAGGAGTATCGTACACTGGTTTTAGGCCACGTACATCCCCTCACGACGACCAGTTTTCCCGACGGCAGTGGCACATTTCAGCAAGATAATGCGCAATGACGCAAGGCCAGGAGTGTGATGTAGTAGTTTGAGGAAAACAGTGGCACCTTTCAAATGATGTGTTGGCTCCCAAATGCGGCCGATGTGCACCCGATCGAACACATCTGTGATTGAACGTGGCGTCAGAGCCTATCAGTCCCCCGCCAGAAATTTACGGGAATGAGGTGACTTGTGAGTTCAGAGGCGGTGCTAGCTCTCTACAGCGACCTACCAGGTCCTCATCGCTTCAATGCCAAGACGCATCGCCGCTGTTATCCATGCCAAAGTCGGACAAACCTGCTATTAGGTAGATGGTCATAATGTTTTCTCCGGTCAGTGTATAGTGTACAATAGAGCAAATGTCAGTGGCATGCGCTGTGTGTCTTATTCCCATTCTTTCAAGATACCTACTGTGCCCATTTTGCTTTCCGCATTGAACCCAGCATTCAGCAGCGCTCTATTCTGTCGCGGGTTTGTTTCCCGGCAGTGTTAGTTGTGCATTAACAATGATACCCAGCTGAGTGAACTGGTTTGTTAATGTAGAGTTGACCGATATGCATCTCGTGTATGGGTTCAATGCATGCAAAGAAAGAGCGGAACAACGACGTGTACAGCTAAGTACTTCAGTCGAACATTTCTTGATCGCGGCTGCAACCCGCAATTCTAAAACCACCACGAACGTTCAGCAAGAATTAATAAGCAATTCTGAAGAAGAATTATTAGCACTGTGTATTATGAGTAACCCGCATGTATTGCAAATTACAACAGCAATAGTGGTAGAAAACAGAAAAAACATCATTGCAACGTATCTTTGTTGCGACATTTGTGTCCAGAGGCAGTTATCTCCAACTAAAGTATTCCGTAGGTGAGGTCCCGGTAGTTTACGAAACGATTGAGACACTAATTTTCTTTTACTGTACCTCATTTATGTCTCCTGCTATCTTAACATTTCGGTATTCTTTGGAACAGAGGACTGGAAATTCACAGGCTTGTCACGTAACTAAAATATGTATACATACAGGACCAGAATTAGAATACGGATAGTCGTACACACTTACATACAACACCGCCGTCGGTGCACGGCCACGTCATTTTGCAGCATACAGTAAATGCTAAAATCCGAAAAAAAACCCTATGTTTCTGTTGTGTAACAGCATAGAGTAATCAGTTGGGAAGTAGGTGCTTCACTATTTTGCATTTCTAACGAAATCATAGGATCACATCAGTCACATTTCTTAGATTTCTGGGCCTTAAATACGACAGATCGGTGTTTAAGAGAGAGGGAGAAGATGTGTGGCAGACTGTTCGTGGGTTACACGTCCTGCTGGAAATTGACAGCCGTCTACGAATCAGCGTGAATGTTCTGGGAGTGCGTATTATGCCGCTGCTGGTTGAGGAGAAACGACGCCAGTCGTTCTGGCGTTATCACGTGATTTCAGCTGCCAGCTAATGAGTCCACGCCCTGAAGAAACGCCTTTGCAGTGCGGACCAAACGTCCATTATTTCAGTACCTGAGCATTTTAAGAATTTCATAAGAGAACGCCTCAATACACTCAATAGGATTCAAATGAGAACAGGTATAACAGGAGATTAATGCAAGATACGCCAATAGTGAAGAACACATAGAGCTCGAAATGTCGACTGTTAAGAAATCAAACATTATGTAAAATATTATATTGTTAAGAAATGAAATAGTAATTTGCCTTAGTAACTGTTGATAAATGCATGTTGATACTTCCCACCCCACCCCCTCAGATTTAGTGGTAAGATGACCCAGAAGACAGTCGCAAAAAAGCTGAACGCAGATCGAGCATGAAAACAGGAAGGTGTGCTGAATTGTGAAAAAAAAAGTAAAATAGAAACAGTGAACGGCCCAAGCTTACTTAGTGCAATATTGAGCGAAAATGAACTGTCGCAGCGTCGTGGTTAAAAGCGGTTACGGTGTTGGACTGCAAAGCGAACGAGCCATATTCAAAACTCCCTCGTGCCATTTATTTTTATTTATTTTTTTCACAACACTGTGAACTGTCCTTCCCGTCACTCAAATCTTTGTTCTCTTTCTGTTGCCTTGGCAGTTGACAGACTATAAATTCCAGAATGAGATTTTCACTCTGCAGCGCAGTGTGCGCTGATATGAAACTTCCTGGCATTAGTGCTAGTTCTGCAAGGTTCGCAGGAGAGCTTCTGTAAAGTTTGGAAGGTAGGAGACGAGGCACTGGCAGAAGTAAAGCTGTGAGTACCGGGCGTGAGTCGTGCTTCGGTAGCTCAGATGGTAGAGCGCTTGCCCGCAAAAGGCAAAGGTCCCGAGTTCGAGTCTCGGTCGGGCACACAGTTTTAATCTGCCAGGAACTTTCATATCAGCGCACACTCCGCTGCAGAGTGAAAATCTCATTCTGGAAACATCCCCCAGGCTGTGGCTAAGCCATGTCTGCGCAATATCCTTTCTTCCAGGAGTGCTAGTTCTTCAAGGTTCGCAGGAGAGCTTCTGTAAAGTTTGGAAGGTAGGAGACGAGATACTGGTCGTGAGTCGTGCTTCGGTAGCTCAGATGGTACAGCTCTTTCCCGCGAAAGGCAAAGGTCCCGAGTTCGAGTCTCGGTCGGGCACACAGTTTTAATCTGCCAGGAAGTTTCATATCAGCGCACACTCCGCTGCAGAGTGAAAATCTCATTCTGCAAACATCCCCCAGGCTGTGGCTAAGCCATGTCTCCGCAATATCCTTTCGAATCAGGTGTGCTAGTTCTGCAAGGTTCGCAGGAGAGCTTCTGTAAAGTTTGGAAGGTAGGAGACGAGGTACTGGCAGAAGTAAAGCTGTGAGTACCGGGCGTGAGTCGTGCTTCGGTAGCTCAGATGGTAGAGCGGTTGCCCGCGAAAGGCAAAGGTCCCGAGTTCGAGTCTCGGTCGGGCACACAGTTTTAATCTGCCAGGAAGTTTCAGACAATAAATTGGTCATCGAGTATGTGTCTGGTGGTAAGGATACGTTACCGTCGCAATTAAAAGTGATGAATAGTGAGGAGAGCAGGCGAGGTACTAGACAGAAGTCTCACAGAAATGAAAACAACAAATAAACGGGTGTGAACTGTGTTACAACAAATTAAAAACCAGGATGGTATGTAACAATGTGTGGTTTCAGCTGCCTGAGCCTGCAATAGCTTGTGTGAGTTGCGTGTCTGTCGTCTGTTTTTGACGAAGGCCTTACTGGCCCAAAGCTTTACTTGTGACAGCCTTTTTGTTGTTGAGTATTTGTGACTCAGCATCACCGCTATATGGTGAGTAGCAAATTGATAATGTTACAACAAAGGAATTCAAGAGTCAACACTTCGAAAACGGAACGCAACTTTAAAAACGTAAAAAACATATTTTGACAGAACAGAGAGAAAATGTGTGATAGTGAAACTGTCACGTTCATTTGCTGCAGCAGACGTGGAAAAACTATTATATTTTCATCATTTCCTTGAGAGCGATCACATTCTCATCATATTCATTGTTTTTTGTTGTGGTCTTCAGTCCTGAGACTGGTTTGATGCAGATCTCCATGCTACTCTATCCTGTGCAAGCTTTTTCATCTCCCAGTACCTACTGCAACCTACATCCTTCTGAATCTGCTTAGTGTATTCATCTCTTGGTCTCCCTCTACGATTTTTACCCTCCACGCTGCCCTCCAATACTAAATTGGTGATCCCTTGATGCCTCAGAACATGTCCTACCAACCGATCCCTTCTTCTGGTCAAGTTGTGCCACAAACGTCTCTTCTCCCCAATCCTATTCAATACTTCCTCATTAGTTACGTGATCTACCCATCTAATCTTCAGCATTCTTCTGTAGCACCACATTTCGAAAGCTTCTATTCTCTTCTTGTCCAAACTATTTATCGTCCATGTTTCACTTCCATACATGGCTACACTCCATACGAATACTTTCAGAAATGACTTCCTGACACTTAAATCAATACTGGATGTTAACAAATTTCTCTTCTTCATATTCATACGAGCACCTATATCGGGCAAGGAGGCACATCTCACTCACTTACCAGACATACAAATGAGGTGCGTCGATAAGAGATTCATATCATACTCGTATGACACACGTCATAATCATCGTCTTGGACAGGTTCCAGCCTGTGGCCGGGTCTGTGTGGAACATAGACCTCTCCATCGTCTTCTGTCTTGCCGCCATCTCTCCATCTTCACCTTGCTCCATTCTTCTCCTTTCTTCTGGACGCATTCCTCTACTCCTTTCACCCATCTGCCTCTCGGTCTTCCTCTTGATCTCTTTCCTTCCAGTTTCATCTCGTGTATCCTCCTGGGTATCCTCATCTCCTCCATTCTCTTAACGTGTCCATACCATCTCCGCCTTGATTTCTCTATCTCCTCCTGTGGTGGCTCCACCTTCATTAACTCTCTGATCCTCTCATTTCTTAACATGCCTCCAATACAGTTTCTCAAGAATTTCATCTCACTAGCTGCTACGTTGCTTGTCTTTCTTCCTTTCGTAACCCAGGTTGCTGCTGCATATGTCAGGATCAGGACATAGTAGGAGCGGTATATAACCTTTTTACTGATTAGGGGTACATCCTTGCTCCATATCAGACTTCCGACACTTCCTAAATACTTCTGCTTTTCTCCCCTGCTCGTTTATTTTTGTGTCGTTTTTTCCATCTTCCTGTATCAGGCTTCCTAGGTATTTGAGACTCTCAGCTCTCCTCAGTAGTTCCCCACCAGTTGTTATTCCAGTTGTTCCTCTCTCCTTCTTTCTTGTTGTGATAATCATCTCATTCTTACTTATACTAAATTTCTTCCCATATTCTTGCACTGTTCATTCTCATACGTCCAACTGCTCTTGTACTTCCTCCTCCTTATTCCCCCAAATCATCAGATCATCTGCAAACACCATAGCTATCATCTTCCTTTCACCAGTTACTTTTGCTACTGTACTCATTATACCATCCCTTACCACAATGAAAGGTAATGGTGAAAGTGCACTTCCCTGCCTCAAGATATTCTTCTATTCAGTCCAAGCTGATCTCTCTCATCCTACATTCATACAGCTGACGCTTCCATGCTACATTTCCCTTATCCTCCAAATAATCTGCTTTGCTACTCCTGTCCACACTTTGCTTCTACGTACACTATCGTACGTTTTTTCAATGTCCAGAATTGTCATTAGTAGATCTATTCCATATTCATAGTGCTGTTTCTGCAGTTGTCTTACAACTGACACATGAACTTTCACTAATTCCGCGTATGGCAAACCAGATGTGTTTACCTGAGGAGGATTCGATTGACTTGTCGCCTTGTCATCAACGTTTGCGATTCCCATTCGAAAGCCACTTACTTTCGGCTGCTAATAGAGCAGTTGTGCTGAATCAACTGTCAGTATAAGTCCCTTTCTTACTCCTCGCTATTGCGAGCGGACGTTACACCACGACATAGACCAAAATTTGAATACAGCGGAAACAAGTAAAATAGAAAAAAAACTGCCTCCAGGGAGATTTGAACACGGGTCGCCACTTTCCTGCCTAGCACTGTGATCACTATACCAAGACGCCGGTGCTCTTCCACGCCTTTTTACGTTGTAATTCTTGTTACTGGATCGTTCACTGTTTCTGTTTTGCTTTCTTTCACAGTTCAGTACACTATCTTCCTGTTTCCATGCTTGATCTGTGTGCTGTTTTAGACGGGTTGTACACTGAGCCTTCTTGCCACTAAATCTGAGGGGGTGAGATGGGGAGTATTCCTTGTCAGTCAGTATACATGAAAGCGATTAACAAGTTTTTCATTACGAACTAAAATCAAATTGAATTCGCGTAATAAATGGGTCGTTGAATGTGAAAGGAACCGCTGCTGTCAGCTTATGCAGCTACAGACAGCTGAGAACCCAGCCGACGCGAAGCTAGCTGCCGGATAGGAGTGGGGAAGCTGCTTCCGCTAGCAGAACGACCGGCTGTCTACTTGCCACGCGGCATTCTGCCGACGGAGGACATTCCGCAGAAGGCGTGTAGTGCGCCATCGCCGTAAAGGGGACCGCTAAGCTGGTACTACCACGTCCCTGGGCTGCATTCCGTTTGCAAAGTGTCTGGCATCTGCGCACTGCAGGGAGCAATAAAGGAGGGAATCCTTTCCAGAGGGAAGTAGGGAATAACACGTCTCAAACCGCCTCGATACACTGACTTGGCATTCTGCTATTGACCCCCATTTATGACTTCAGAAATATTCTGAATCAAATTACAAATGTATACCAGTGCATGGTCTGCCACTGGGTTGAAGAAGACGTCACAAAAGATGTCAGATTCATTAAATTTTAGCATGTTTGACAGTGGCTTACCTCCACCATCAGAGATTCTACTCACGTGATATTTTTTTCGTGATTCTCTGCTCATAATTGCAGTGCATTCACAGCAGTGAGAACAACTTTCAAGAGCTGTAAATGGGCCCAAAGGATCGTTGTTGTTATGGTCTTTAGTCCAGAGACTGGTCTGATGCAATACTTCATGTTGCTCTATCCTGTGCGAGCTTCTTCATCTTGAACTAGCTACTGCAACCTACATCCTTCTGAATCTGCTTAGTGTATTCATATCTTGGTCTCCATCTACGATTTTTACCCTCCACGCAACCCTCCAATACGCATTTGGTGATCCTTGATGCCTCAGAATACGTCATACCAACCGATCCCGTCTTCTAATCAAGTTGTGCCACAAATTTCTCTTCCCCCAAATTCTGTTCAGTACCTCCTCATTAGTTACATGATCTACCTATGTAATCTTCAACAAGGATATAAAAAAAACAATTGCTCAAAAGAAGAACACAAGCACAGTGATCCGTGGTGGGGTTGCTGGCGTCGCCTTTCGAGTTCCTGGCGCCACAAGCTCTATCTGTCGTGTTATGTCCCTCTGGTTTGAGGCCATTAAGATCATTGGTCGAGGTTGTTGATGGGGGACGGAGCGAGTTGGGGGAGTCGTAACGCAGTGAGGAGGACGGTGTAACAGGACCGCCCGGAGCCCAGGAGGGCCTCTCACACCATGTGCAAGCACTTAAGCAAGCGTCTAGGGTACGGGGCCCGGCGCGCAGTTGCTGGGCATGTTTGTGGGCCGATTTGAATTCGTGGCTGACTTCGAGTGCCGCCTTCGTGCGTAACCTGGCCAACCAGCTCTGGGACGTGGCACTCCGATAGAGTTGAAGCAAGTCTCTATATGCTAGTACTAATGGAAACCTGCCATGAACGTAGGTCATTAACTGCACTATTTGAAACAGAGCCAGTGTTGCACACAACATCCTTTACTACCAAGCTAGTGTCATCAGCAAACAGAAATATTTAGGTTACCGATAATACTAGAGGGCTTATCATTTATATAAATAAGGAACATAGTGGCCCCAACACTGATCCCTGGGGCACCCCCCACTTGACTGTACCCTACAAAGTGCCCACGTGACGCTCATTGTCAACACTGTGAATGATGACCATTTGCTATCTGTTGATAAAGTAAGAGTTGATCCAATTGTGAGCTACTCCCCATATTCCATAATGGTCCACCTTCTGGAGCATTATTTTGTGATCAACACAATCGAACGCAATAGTTAAATAAAAAAAATATGCCTAGCTTTCGAAACCTTTGGTTTAACCCATCCAGTACCCCACAGAGGAAAGAGAATATAGCATTTTCAGTTGTTAAACGACTTCTAAAGCTGAACTGTACATTTGATAGGAAATGCGTGTGATATAAAATGATCAACTATCCTTACATACACAGCTTTTTCAATAACTTTAGCAAACACTGATGGCATACATGGCAACTGTCTACATTATTCTTTTCTCCCTTTTTATAAAGTGGCTTTACTAATGAATACTTTAATCGTCCAGGAAACTGACCATTCCTACATAAAAAATTACAAATATGGCTAAATACAGGGCTAACATGTGCAGCACAGTACTTTAATATTCTGCTAGACACTCCACCATAACCATGAGAGTCCTTAGTCTTCAGTGATTTAAGTATTGACTAAATCTCCTCCTTGTCTGTACTACACAGGAATATTTCAGACATCAATCTCGGAAAGGCATTTGCCAAGGAAGTTAGATGATTCTCTGTAGAAACTAAGTTTTTATTTAATTCACCTGCAATGTTCAGAAACTGATCGTTAAATACCGTGCATATAGCTGATTTATCAGTAACAGAAATATTTTTGCTGAGAACTGACCTTAAATCGTCGATCTTGTGCTGTTGACCACACACTTCCTTCACAGCTGATCATGTGGTTTTAATTTTATCCTTTGAATTAGCTCTTCTATTTGAATACCACTTACTCTTTGCCTTCTTAATAACATTTTTAAGCACCTTAAAATACTGTTTGTAATGGGCTGCTGTAGCATGTTTGTGACTACTTCTAATATTTTGATACCATTCCCACTTTGTTCTACGTGATACTATTATCCCACTAGTCAGTCACCCACCCAGGTTGACTATTACTGCTAGTACCCAGTTTAGAACTTTATAATGGAAAGCAACTCTCAGAGAGCATGAGAAATGTATTAGGAAAGCATTATATTTATCATCTATGTTATCGGCACTACAAACATCCTGCCACTCCTGTTCCTTGACAAGGTTTAAAAAACTCTCTATTGATATTGGATTAACTTTCCTACATCTAATTACATGTAACATTTGTTTGAGTACAGAGGCCTTTTAGTGTTAAGATTCGTGCATCATGGCTGAAAGACCATTCACCCTTTTACTAACTGAATGCCCATCTAGTAATGAAGAATGAATAAAAATACACTCCTGGAAATGGAAAAAAGAACACATTGACACCGGTGTGTCAGACCCACCATACTTGCTCCGGACACTGCGAGAGGGCTGTACAAGCAATGATCACACGCACGGCACAGCGGACACACCAGGAACCGCGGTGTTGGCCGTCGAATGGCGCTAGCTGCGCAGCATTTGTGCACCGTCGCCGTCAGTGTCAGCCAGTTTGCCGTGGCATGCGGAGCTCCATCGCAGTCTTTAACACTGGTAGCATGCCGCGACAGCGTGGACGTGAACCGTATGTGCAGTTGACGGACTTTGAGCGAGGACGTATAGTGGGCATGCGGGAGGCCGGGTGGATGTACCGCCGAATTGCTCAACACGTGGGGCGTGAGGTCTCCACAGTACATCGATGTTGTCGCCAGTGGTCGGCGGAAGGTGCACGTGCCCGTCGACCTGGGACCGGACCGCAGCGACGCACGGATGCACGCCAAGACCGTAGGATCCTACGCAGTGCCGTAGGGGACCGCACCGCCACTTCCCAGCAAATTAGGGACACTGTTGCTCCTGGGGTATCGGCGAGGACCATTCGCAACCGTCTCCATGAAGCTGGGCTACGGTCCCGCACACCGTTAGGCCGTCTTCCGCTCACGCCCCAACATCGTGCAGCCCGCCTCCAGTGGTGTCGCGACAGGCGTGAATGGAGGGACGAATGGAGACGTGTCGTCTTCAGCGATGAGAGTCGCTTGTACCTTGGTGCCAATGATGGTCGTATGCGTGTTTGGCGCCGTGCAGGTGAGCGCCACAATCAGGACTGCATACGACCGAGGCACACAGGGCCAACACCCGGCATCATGGTGTGGGGAGCGATCTCCTACACTGGCCGTACACCACTGGTGATCGTCGAGGGGACACTGAATAGTGAACGGTACATCCAAACCGTCATCGAACCCATCGTTCTACCATTCCTAGGCCGGCAAGGGAACTTGCTGTTCCAACAGGACAATGCACGTCCGCATGCATCCCGTGCCACCCAACGTGCTCTAGAAGGTGTAAGTCAACTACCCTGGCCAGCAAGATCTCCGGATCTGTCCCCCATTGAGCATGTTTGGGACTGGATGAAGCGTCGTCTCACGCGGTCTGCACGTCCAGCACGAACGTTGGTCCAACTGAGGCGCCAGGTGGAAATGGCATGGCAAGCCGTTCCACAGGACTACATCCAGCATCTCTACGATCGTCTCCATGGGAGAATAGCAGCCTGCATTGCTGCGAAAGGTGGATATACACTGTACTAGTGCCGACATTGTGCATGCTCTGTTGCCTGTGTCTATGTGCCTGTGGTTCTGTCAGTGTGATCATGTGATGTATCTGACCCCAGGAATGTGTCAATAAAGTTTCCCCTTCCTGGGACAATGAATTCACGGTGTTCTTATTTCAATTTCGAGGAGTGTATTTTCTATGGTTGTGCTACTTTTCCCCTGCACCCTAGTTCGAAAAAACAAAAAATGCATCAGATTATATGAATTTAGGAGATCTACCGACTTACTTTTCCTTGCACTGTCATATACAAAATTTATTTTGAAGTCACCACATATGACTAATATCTGATATTTTCTACAAAGCAAATCAAGAACCCTCTCTAGCTTGAGCAAAAATGTCTGAAGTCAGGATTACGGGCCCTATAATCAACAACAATTGGAAGTTTAGTTTCACTAAATTCAACTGCCCCTGTACAACATTTCAATACCTGTTCAGTGCAGCGCCGTGATACGTCTATGGACTCAAATGAAATACTGTTTGTATGTACATACCCACTCCCCCACCCCACAAGGGACTCATTGAAAAACATCCAGCTAATCTGTATCCTGGTAAAGGAAGCCTCTGAATTGTCAAATTATTTAAGTGGTGCTCCAACATACCAATAATTTCATAGTCAACATCTATAAGCAGTTCACTAGCTTTATCTCTAATATCTCTTACATTTTGATGACATATACTAATTCCTTATGTACTAGGAAATGTGACATCCTCTGAAGGTAAGTCCTTAATGGCACTTCCTTTAAGCGGGTATACCTATCAGCTGACTTCAATCTAAAAAAGATGCAGCTCTAACACCAACTACTACAGGAATTTTTCCATGAGTGATCCCACCACCACGCACTACACTGTCACCTATAAGCTTTGCCAGCCCCCCCCCCCCCCCCTTTCCATACATACTGAGGTGCAGGCCATGCCAAGTGAAATCCGAGAGACCCAACTGGTTGTCGTTGTTGTGGTCTTCAGTCCTGAGACTGGTTTGATGCAGCTCTCCATACTACTCTATCCTGTGCAAGCTTCTTCATCTCCCAGTACCTACTGCAACGTACATCCTTCTGAATCTGCTTAGTGTATTCATCTCTTGGTCTCCCTCTACGATTTTTACCCTCCACACCGCCCTCCAATACTAAATTGATCCCTTGATGCCTCAGAACATGTCCAACCAACCGATCCCTTCTTCTAGTCAAGTTGTGCCACAAACTTCTCTTCTCCACAATCCTATTCAATACTTCCTCTTTAGTTATGTGATCTACCCATCTAATCTTCAGCATTCTTCTGTAGCACCACATTTCGAAAGCTTCTGTTCTCTTATTATCCAAATTATTTATCGTACATGTTTCACTTCCATACGTGGCTACACTCCATACAAATACTTTCAGAAATGACTTCCTGACACTTAAATCTATACTCGATGTAAACAAATTTTTCTTCTTCAGAAACGCTTTCCTTGCCATTGCCAGTCTACTTTATATCCTCTCTACTTCGACCATCATCAGTTATTTTGCTCCCCAAAGAGCAAAACTCCTTTACTACTTTAAGTGTCTCACTTCCTAATCTAATTCCCTCAGCATCACCCGACTTAATTGGACTACATTCCATTATCCTCGTTTTGCTTTTGTTGATGTTCATCTTATATCCTCCTTTCAGGACACTGTCCATTCCATTCAACTGCTCTTCCAAGTCCTCTGCTGTCTCTGACAAAATTACAATGTCATCGGTGAACCTCAAAGTTTTTATTTCTTCTCCATGGATTTTAACACCTACTCCGAATTTTTCTTTTGTTTCCTTTACTGCTTGTTCAATATACAGATTGAATAACATCGGGGAGAGGCTAAACCCTGTCTTACTCCCTTCCCAACCACTGCTTCCCTTTCATGTCCCACGATTCTTATAACTGCCATCTGGTTTTTGTACAAATTGTAAATAGCCTTTCGCTCCCTGTATATTACCCCTGCCACTTTCAGAATTTGAAAGAGAGTATTCGAGTCAACATTGTCAAAAGCTTTCTCTAAGTCTACAAATGCTAGATACGTAGGTTTGCCTTTCCTCAATCTTTCTTCTAAGATAAGTCGTAAGGTCAGTATTGCCTCACGTGTTCCAGTATTTCTACGGAATCCAAACTGATCATCCCCGAGGTCGGCTTCTACTAGTTTTTCCATTCGTCTGTAAAGAATTCGTGATAGTATTGAAAGGTGGCTACACTGAACCACGGCGCCAGAGATTGCGCCAAAGAGTATTATTCAGCCGCCTTCACTGGCAGTGCCTGTCGAGGACTCGTAGTAGTCAGTGCTTGGGCAGAACTTGTAGTAGTCAGTGCTTGTTGAGATGTGCTAGCAGAGAGTGCTTGCTGAGATGTGATACTGAAGAGTTCTTGTTGAGATGTGGTAGTAGCAAGTCGGTGTGAGATATTGTAATGTTTAGAGTGCTTTCCATCAATATAAATGAAGGTAAAAAAAAATTTTCTTTTTCTCTCTCATTATTTCAGTGTCCTGAATAATGCGTCATTACAGGTTCAGTCAACAAAGCATCTGGCGTGTGTTCTTGTATTAGCGTGTAATTCTGGTTTTCTTGCGCAATTATAGTATTTCTAATTTTCTTTTATCACGTCAGTATAATTGGTATTTAAAAATTCTTGTCTTGTTGAAGAAGAACCGTGCCAGATGTGCGTTGAGTCGTACTTCCACACACAGAACAGTTATACTTGTGCTTTGGTTTCGTACGTTTCATAGTTGCTGGGGACTTAATTAATTAATTGTGTTAGCGAAAATTTTCATTTCATTCTTTGTTGTTGTTCAATGCAGTCAGATAGCGTAATAATACTAGTCAGGGCCAACCGTTTACGAGCCACAGCGTAATCGGGCATACAGCTACCAAAAATATTTGCATTATATATAATTAAGCACCCATGCACGTGGCGACCGCTGCTTCGGATCGTCCCTTGGAATTCTTCTGATTGTAAAAATAGTAGACAGTAGTATTGTTGTAGTAATTTGTACTTTAGTAATTGTAGTCTATTTTACATGTGTAGATTTGGTAATTGTCATTCTTCTAATGGTATTATTTTTTTAGAATTTAATTTTGTTGTCTTGTATACGTGATTGACAATTTAGTGCAATTATTTCAATGGTTTGTTAATCGTGTTTGAGGGAAACATTTCGTGTGAATGGTATTGTTGGAGATAAGGAGTCATTGTGTGTAATTTTCGTACAGTGACGAGTTTTGTATGTTTTGTAAATGATTACGCGATCGATGAAAAAGGCGAAAATGATGAATAGTGAGAATGACGAAATTGTTGACATGGCGAACGCAGGACAACACAGGACAACAGTATCACGAATAATGGTGTTGAAAACAATTTAGTAAGTTGGGAAGATAGTCCGGAACCATTTCAAAATTTTTCTCAATCAGAAAATTCACAGAATACGAGATTAACGACAGAAGATATGGAGCAGTTGATGAGTGCTATATTAAATTTGGGAGCACGAACAGAAACACGGTTAGACTCACAAATATGAACAATTAAAACAGAGATAGGAACAATTAAAACTGAGATAGGAACAATTAAAACTGAGATGGGAACAATGAAAACTGATATGGGAACAATGGAAACACGGTTAGGATTTGAATTTAAAACAGAGATTGGATCAATTAAAACAGAGATGGGAACTTTGGAAACACGGTTAGACTCACGAATAGGGACATGTTTCCAAAATATGAAAGATGAATTAAAGAAAGAAATCAGAGAAGAAGTACAACCAATTTTGAATGCTCACAATAATAGATTAATTGCAGTAGAAATCAGACAAAAGGAACAGGATAGAGAACAGGAGGAAAGAGATCGCGTGATAGTACAGAAATTTTCAGAGTTAAATTTACAACGCGCACACGATAAGGAAGAATTATTTGAGAGAATCGAGGAATCCGTACCAAATGACGGAATAAATAACCTAACACAACAATATGAACAGTTAACTACCAAATGTGTTAATACTGAAACCCGAGTCGCGACACTTACGGAAGACGTAAATAAACAGAAAGAACAAATAGGTGATTTATCGGAAAGAGTTGAGGAGATTTCAGATAAACTGACAAGTCTTAGTTTAAGTGGGGACAGAGATTCAGATGATACAGCACCATTGCCATTTGCAGAAACCGAAGAGTATATGAACATAAATAAGCATGTTGAATATCAGGGAAAATTTAATGAACGCGTGAAAAGGGAATTTGAGGCATTAAAAAAGCAAGTCAAACAAATTGAAGGCGAAATCGTAGGAAAAGACGGGAAAAGAAATTTAGAATCACAGATACCAGAGGGGTTTGAAGAAAATAATTTGTTTCATTTACGGGATGCAACAAGAGAGCGCCAGGCGCGTGAATTTAACAATAATCGTCACTGGGACTGGACTGGGACAGACGCGGTAGGTCGCCACGAGGCGAAAACTTTGACTATAAACATTTTTTGACTGTTCGGAAATTTAAGATCTTCCGCAATTCTAAGAATGACATACATCCATGTGCATGGTTAGATAAATTTATGTACGCACTCCCACCAAATTGGCCACTAAGTCACAAACTGGAAATTATGTGCGGCTATTAAAGTCCTCAGGGGATTCACTACTCTAAGTGAATATGTGCCGTAGCGAGCTTAGGGCCCCGAGCTGTAGTGGTGCTATTTCTCTTTTAGTTTTCTGTACCGCTGCCTACTCTTTTACTATTCTTTGCATCTGTCAAAACAACTCTTCTACTATCAATCTATCTAGAGAGTAAGTAAACAATAACCGGATATGACTATTTTACCTAAAAGTGATTTCGGAAATTACCGTTTGGACTTACTGTATCTTCTGCAGCATTCATTCGTAGCTTAAATGAAATTTTACCTGTTTATCTTCGTGACAATATTACTTCATATGTTGACGACATTCTTATTGCTAAACATTCTTGGAGTGAACACAACAAAATTTTGGATTCATTATTACGTATTTTTGCAAGAGTTGGCATTACAGTGAACTTGAAAAAATCCGAATTTGGCCGTTCTCAGGTGAAATTTCTCGGTCACATCATTTCTACAGAAGGTATTCTTCCTGATCCAGAAAAATTAGATGCTATTTGTAATTATGCTGTTCTTACCACAAAACGTGATGTTCGTAGTTTCCTTGGTGTCTGTAATTTTCTTAGACGCTTTGTTAGATTGGACGATTTGGCCACACCTCGTTTATGTGAACTATCCGGAAAGATTTCTAATTGGTGTTGGGATGAGGAAGCTCAATCAGAATTTGAACAACTTCGTGATGCTTTAGTTGCTGCTCCACTTCTTTCACATCCGGATTTATCTAAAGATTTTTGTTTGGCGACGGACTCATCATACATGGGCCTAGGGGCACACTTATTTCAAGAGATAGAAGAAGACGGCGTTGTAGTACAGAAAACTATTGCATTTGGAAGTCGTGTCCTCTCTAAATTAGAAAAGAATTATTCGATTACGGAACTTGAAGCTTTAGCTGTTGTTTGGGCTTTTACAAAATTTCGGACATTTTTGTTTGGCAGACATACTAAGGTTTACACCGATCATCGAGCTCTGGAATTTCTTATGTCGACAAAATTAACTCATGGCAGATTGTCACGATGGGCGTTGTACCTACAGGAATTTGATTTTAGTATTGTTTACATACAGGGTTCTTCAAATATTGTTGCTGATGCTTTATCACGTGCACCTATGGGTTTGAAACAAAGTGCTGAAGAGGACTGCAAGGAAAACATTTATTGTTTTGTTGTATATTCAAGGTGTTGCGTTTGAGAACTTTATTTCGTCTTCGCTCCAGGACATCGCTAAGGATCAAAATAAGGATCCAATCTGGAAGGACATTAAGGAGAAGTGGAGGAGAAAGGAAAGCGTAGCGATTAGACAGCATTATTTAGTTCGCAATGACATTCTTTTTAAACGAAAATCGGTCGACAACTCTGTTTGGTTAGTTTGTATTCCTGATGAGTGGGTTAATAAGCTGATTTGGTATACGCATTTCAGTTATGCACACTTTGGTCCCAGAAAATGCTTTCATAAATTACGGGAAAATTGCTACTTCAGTAATATGGAAAAACGTATTCGATCTGTTCTGGGCAAATGCAGATTATGTCAAAAGGCTAAGCCGCCAACAATTTCTCACAGAGCACCGTTGTTTCCTATCATTCCAGCGAACTTAAAGGACATGGCTGCAGTTGATTTGTTCGGTCCAGTGGTTCGTTCTACTAATGGTTTTGCGTACATTTTCGTAGCAGTGGAGTTGACATCAAAATATGTGTGTTTTACACCTTTAAGCAAAGCAACAGCTCGTTGAGTATCTAATGCTTTCATCAAACATTTTCTTAAAGAAGTGGGTCATGTTGATAAGGTTATATCAGATAATGGATCACAGTTTCATTCTAAAATTTGGCTTCGTACTCTACAGCGTCATAAAATTAAACCAATTTTCATTTCACTTTTTCACCCTCAATCTAACGCTTCAGAGAGATGGATGAAGGAAATCAATAAATTGTGTCGTCTTTTTTGTCATCAGAATCACAGAACGTGGGATCAGTATCTTCATATTTTTCAAAACATTCTGAATGAACTTCCTAATGACTCAACTTCTTTACCGCCAATACTGATATTAAAAAACAAAGCACCGACAAATCGCATTTCTGAAATCGTTCCTTTTCCGCCTACACGGAAACTGCGGCATTCTGAAGTTGTCAACCTGGCTCTACGAAATATTGAATCTGCGGCTGCTAGAAGAGAGAAATCAGCAAAACGTCCTGGTCGTTTAAAAACTTTTTCAGTTGGCCAAAAGGTGTTAATTAAGTCTCATCGTTTGTCTCACAAAGGAAAAGGCTTGTGTCGCAAATTTTTTCTGCTTTATAGCGGTCCATATAGAATTCGCAGAACTATTCATTATAACACTGTTGAAGTAGAAACTCATAAATCTCGACACTCTAAGGGAACACATCATATATCTAACGTTAAAATTTTTGTGGAATGACATACTTTTGAGAAACTAACAGCTAGATGTAAACATGCAGAGAATACAAGGATACCGCGCTGTGTTTTGGCGGTGGCACATACTCAAAGCAACAGTCAAGTCTGCGCGCCGCACAAGGCAGTCGATGACCGCAAACAATTGCTTCCTACGTCACGCGCCTACAGCTGATCGAGCGCTCAGTGCGAATGCACTGACAGCCGTAAACAAATACACAGTCTAATTTCTGCGACTAAAATCAGTATAAAGCTATAGTGACTTGATGAATTATGTTATTAACATTCAGTATTTTTCAGGATACGGTTGTATAATACATTCCTGGAAATGGAAAAAAGAACACATTGACACCGGTGTGTCAGACCCACCATACTTGCTCCGGACACTGCGAGAGGGCTGTACAAGCAATGATCACACGCACGGCACAGCGGACACACCAGGAACCGCGGTGTTGGCCGTCGAATGGCGCTAGCTGCGCAGCATTTGTGCACCGCCGCCGTTAGTGTCAGCCAGTTTGCCGTGGCATACGGAGCTCCATCGCAGTCTTTAACACTGGTAGCATGCCGCGACAGCGTGGACGTGAACCGTATGTGCAGTTGACGGACTTTGAGCGAGGGCATATAGTGGGCATGCGGGAGGCCGGGTGGACGTACCGCCGAATTGCTCAACACGTGGGGCGTGAGGTCTCCACAGTACATCGATGTTGTCGCCAGTGGTCGGCGGAAGGTGCACGTGCCCGTCGACCTGGGACCGGACCGCAGCGACGCACGGATGCACGTCAAGACCGTAGGATCCTACGCAGTGCCGTAGGGGACCGCACCGCCACTTCCCAGCAAATTAGGGACACTGTTGCTCCTGGGGTATCGGCGAGGACCATTCGCAACCGTCTCCATGAAGCTGGGCTACGGTCCCGCACACCGTTAGGCCGTCTTCCGCTCACGCCCCAACATCGTGCAGCCCGCCTCCAGTGGTGTCGCGACAGGCGTGAATGGAGGGACGAGTGGAGACGTGTCGTCTTCAGCGATGAGAGTCGCTTCTGCCTTGGTGCCAATGATGGTCGTATGCGTGTTTGGCGCCGTGCAGGTGAGCGCCACAATCTGGACTGCATACGACCGAGGCACACAGGTCCAACACCCGGCATCATGGTGTGGGGAGCGATCTCCTACACTGGCCGTACACCAGTGGTGATCGTCGAGGGGACACTGAACAGTGCACGGTACATCCAAACTGTCATCGAACCCATCGTTCTACCATTCCTAGACCGGCAAGGGAACTTGCTGTTCCAACAGGACAATGCACGTCCGCATGTATCCCGTGCCACCCAAGGTGCTCTAGAAGATGTAAGTCAACTACCCTGGCCAGCAAGATCTCCGGATCTGTCCCCCATTGAGCATGTTTGGGACTGGATGAAGCGTCGTCTCACGCGGTCTGCACGTCCAGCACGAACGCTGGTCCAACTGAGGCGCCAGGTGGAAATGGCATGGCAAGCCGTTCCACAGGACTACATCCAGCATCTCTACGATCGTCTCCATGGGAGAATAGCAGCCTGCATTGCTGCGAAAGGTGTATATACACTGTACTAGTGCCGACATTGTGCATGCTCTGTTGCCTGTGTCTATGTGTCTGTGATTCTGTCAGGGTGATCATGTGATGTATCTGACCCCAGGAATGTGTCAATAAAGTTTCCCCTTCCTGGGACAATGAATTCACGGTGTTCTTATTTCAATTTCCAGGAGTGTATATTTAACAACTTCAGGTAAATTCTGTGTGTCTCCGACGTTAAGAGGACTTGCTATAGAGAAAATTTCAGAAAGAATGTAATTACGAAGAAAAAAGTAATAAACTAAAAAGGTAACTATTAATTGAGTTCATTTTTCAGGTAACAAATTTCCACTTAGGTACGTACTATAGACGTAATTTGCTGCTCGCAATTACGTGATTCATACTTTGTGCTAAATTTTATGTTCTATGAAATTACTTGTGAAGCGACGTGCTTGCGTACGTTAACTGATTTTGACAATGATTATTAATGAACAGGGTTGTTATTTGTATATATTATGCATCGCTTGGCTGCACTGCTCTTTCGCTGATGTTATATTTTTTTATTATTTGCCTGCTGTGCTTATTTATTTAAATTATAATTGTCACCTGATTAATTGTGCTGATGTGGTTAGGTATGTAAGTTATACTTTGTGATTTATCTGCTTGCGCCTTCATGTTTACTTATTAAGATGACATATGAACATTTATTTTATTATGCTGATATGATGCTAATGACCTGTTTATTACGTAAGATATATGTTTACTGCTATGCGTATGGATTGCATATTTATACATTTCTGTTTGTCGTCACAACTACCCTTTAATTTAGTATATAGAAATGCTGATATACTGTGTACAAAGAGAGAGTTTGGGTCACACTATTGGATTAATTATAGATTGTTCGCTTGGCAGAGCCTCGTTGTAAGGATTGTGCTGCATCCACTTGTTGACATTCTGTTCTCTACTGGTATATTTACTCGCTATTGCTTGTTTTGCTTACGCTCAGTGCTTTATATTTTAAGATAAGAAAATGAACGGCTATAATTCGACGAACGACATTAGTACAAGAAACTTCATAGAAGTCACATGAGCTGAGGTTTTATGGAAGCTGTATAAATTTATGCTAATAGGAAGGAAGCTAACGACATGACGTACCAACACTAGGTTTAGACCATTGACAGTCATTACACTGCATTTTTCGTGAACAATTGAAATAGGAAGTGACACTTGACACAAAAAATACTCCACATGTTTGCTTCTGCCATAATTCTTGAAGTGGTGTACACACTGTGAAATATTATGATCATTCACACTCCGTAATCGTACTTAATTACTGAGAGTTATTCGAACTAAGTCTGTTAGAGGTCATGTATGCATTTCTTTTGTTTATAATTCATAATGAGTAGAAGATTTGGCTCAGATGGATTACACAGAGGTTGTGTGTTGACAGTGTGTCTTCGGATTGTATAGGATGATGAGGTTTGCATAAGTATTTATCTGTACTTGTTCGAGGAGACTGACTAGAGGAAAGGGTTGTTATGGAAGTGAAATGATATTGGTGATAAGGTTTATATGTGTCGACGTATAGAAGAGATATTATTGAGGTATTGAGATTATATGAAGTTGATGATCATTGGAGTTTTTGTGGACAAGAGGTAAGGTAAATGATATTGATGATAAGATTTATATGTATCGACGTAAGAGGTATTATTGAAGTATTGAGATTATATGATGCTGATGATTATTGGAGTTTTGGTGTATAAGAGGTAAAGTAAATGAGGAGCATATTTTTTTTGTTGGTCTATATGGAACAAGGAGGATGAAGATAGCAGACTAGAACACTCAAGTAGAAGGAAGATTGTTTACACACACTTTGTTAAATCACTAAGCAGTATATACTTTTTTTTGGAGAGAGGAAGTAATTGCATATCTTGGATCACTGACAGTTGTTCAGCAACCGTACATTTTGATCTGGCTTGGCAAACATTGATCTTGACATGATGACTATGACGTTGACTTAACTATTATTGACTGTTATACATTGCTGCCACTACTACTTGATACACAAGATGAACATCAAATTTTGACAGAATTGCATTTACACAGTTAACACTATTCAATTACACAGTAGTACTCAATGTGGATGAAAGATGAGTGAGTGTGTTTTGTGTGTTTTCCTTTCCTAATCCTACCCACCTATCTCCTAAATATGATTTTATTTGTTTGTAGTGGCTTGCACTGACACCCATAAATATTATAGGTTTACTGATATTTGTGTATTTGTAATAGTTAATATGACAATTATCTGACATCATTTGTGTGTTTGTTATGATTTGTATGTTTAGTGTAAAAGCATTTGTATGTGCATTCAAACTATTGTTCATGCCTGAACTGTCTGATTAGTGATAGTGAATATTATGGACTGTTACTTCTACTTTTTCTACATGATTGGTGCCACTAAGGCATGTTTACTTCCTGCTTATAAACTCTGATGAACAGTGTGATCAGTTGTAGTGAATATTATGGACTGCTCTCTGGACCTACTCAACTTTGTTGGGTGCCAAAGATGGAACTGCTTCTACTGAAATAATGTCACTTGTTGGTGTCTGCACCTGCTCAACATTACTGGGTGCCACTGATGGACTGTTTTTTACTGAAATAATGTGACTTGTTGCTATGTGTACCTGTTCAACATTGCTGGGTGCCACTGATGAACTGCTTCTACTGAGATAATGTCACTTGTTGCTGTCTGCACCTGCTCAACATTGCTGGGTGTCACTGATGGACTGTTTTTACTGAAATAATGTGACTTGTTGCTGTGTGTACCTGTTCAACATTGCTGGGTGCCACTGATGGACTGCTTCTACTAAAATGATGTCACTTGTTGGTATTTGCACCTGTTGACCATTGCTGGGTGCTACTACTGGAACTGTCAACTACTTGTTTCTTGAACTATGGAAAGCATGTTATGTGAACATTTGTAGAAACTGATTTCTTGTGTATTGTGTAAACTATTATGTAAAGCCACAGGTATAAAAGAATTTGTATTGCTTACTGTATTTTATATATTAGGTTATTGAAAGGTCAGTGCAAAGCCAAAACTTTAACTAATTGTGTGATATTTAGGTATTAATATTATCTTTTATTTTTGTCTGTATTTTTGTGAACGAATTTGGTGGTATTTTCACCACCAATGCTGGCAAAAATACCATCAAATTCTGGCCCGTGGAGGAGGGGCATATGAAAGGTGGCTACACTGAGCCACGGCGCCAGAGATTGCGCCAAAGAGTATTATTCAGCCGCCTCCACTGGCAGTGCCTGTCGAGGACTCGTAGTAGTCAGTGCTTGGGCAGAACTTGTAGTAGTCAGTGCTTGTTGAGATGTGCTAGCAGAGAGTGCTTGCTGAGATGTGATACTGAAGAGTTCTTGTTGAGATGTGGTAGTAGCAAGTCGGTGTGAGATATTGTAATGTTTAGCGTGCTTTCCATCAATATAAATGAAGGTAAAAAAAAATTTTTCTTGTTCTCTCTCATATTTCAGTGTCCTGAATAATGCGTCATTACAGGTTCAGTCAACAAAGCATCTGGCGAGTGTTCTTGTATTAGAGTGTAATTCTGGTTTTCTTGCGCAAATATAGTATTTCTTATTTTCTTTTATCACGTCAGTATAATTGGTATTTAAAAATTCTTGTCTTGTTGAAGAATAACCGTGCCAGATGTGCGTTGAGTCGTACTTCCACACACAGAACAGTTATACTTGTGCTTTGGTTTCGTACGTTTCATAGTTGCTGGGGACTTAATTAATTAATTGTGTTAACGAAAATTTTCATTTCATTCTTTGTTGTTGTTCTATGCAGTCAGATAGCGTAATAATACTAGTCAGGGCCAACCGTTTACGAGCCACAGCGTAATCGGGCATACAGCTACCAAAAATATTTGCATTATATATAATTAAGCCCCCATGCAGTATTTTGTAGCTGTGGATTATTAAACAGATTGTTCGGTAATTTTCACATCTCTCAACACCTGCTATCTTTGGGATTGGAATTATTATATTCTTCTTGAGGTCTGAGGGTATTTCACCTGCTTCATACATTTTGCTCACCAGATGGTAGAGTTTTGTCAGGACTGGCTCTCCAAAGGCCGTCAGTAGTTCCAATGGAATGTTGTCTACTCCGGGGGCCTTGTTTCGACTCAGGTCTTTCAGTGCTCTGTCAAACTCTTCACGCAGTATCGTATCTCGCATTTCATCTTCATCTACCTCCTCTTCCATTTCCATAATATTGTCCTCAAGTACATCGCCCTTGTATAGACCCAGTATATACTGCTTCCACCTTTCTGCTTTCCCTTCTTTGCTTAGAACTGGGTTTCCATCTGAGCTCTTGATGTTCATGCAAGTGGCTCTCTTATCTCCAAAGGTCTCTTTAATTTTCCTGTAGGCAGTATCTATCTTACCCCTAGTGATACTCGATTCCACATCCTTACATTTGTCCTCTAGCCATCCCTGCTTAGCAATTTTGCACTTCCTATCGATCTCATTTTTGAGACGTTTGTATTCGTTTTTGCCTGCTTCATTTACAGCATTTTTATATTTTCTCCTTTCATCAATTAAATTCAATATTTCTTCTGTTACACAAGGATTTCTACTAGCCCTCGTCTTTTTACCTACTTGTTCCTCTGCTGCCTTCACTACTTCGTCCCTCAAAGCTACCCATTCTTCTTCTACTGTATTTCTTTCCCCCATTTCTGTCAATTGTTCCCTTATGCTCTCCCAGAAACTCTGTACAACCTCTGGTTCTTTCAGTTTATCCAGGTCCAATCTCCTTAAATTCCCACCTTTTTGCAGTTTTTTTCAGTTTTAATCTACTGGTCATTACCAATAGATTGTGGTCAGAGTCCACATGTGACCCTGGAAATGTCTTACAATTTAAAGCCTAGTTCCTAAATCTCTGTCTTACCATTATATAATCTATCTGATACCTTTTAGTATCTCCAGGGTTTTTCCATGTATACAAACCTTCTCTCATGATTCTTAAACCTAGTGTTAGCTATGATTAAGTTGTGCTCTGTGCAAAATTCTACCAGGCGGCTTCCTCTTTCATTTCCTAGCCCCAATCCATATTCACCTACTACGTTTCCTTCTCTCCCTTTTCCTACTACCGAATTCCAGTCACCCATGACTATTAAATTGTCATCACCCTTCACTATCTGAATAATTTCTTTTATTTCATCATAAATTTCTTCAATTTCTTCGTCATCTGCAGAGCTAGTTGGCATATAAACTTGTACTACTGTAGTAGGTGTGGGCTTCGTATCTATCTTGGGCACAATAATGCATTCACTATGCTGTTTGTAGTAGCTTACCCGCATTCCTATTTTCCTATTCATTATTAAACCTACTCCTGCATGACCCCTATTTGATTTTGTGTTCATAACCCTGTAGTCACCTGACCAGAAGTCTTGTTCCTCCTGCCACCGAACTTCACTAATTCCCACTAAATCTAACTTTAACCTATCCATTTCCCTTTTTTAATATTCTAACCTACCTGCCCAATTAAGGGATCTGACATTCCACGCTCTGATCCGTAGACGCCTGTTTTCTTTCTCCTGATAACGACATCCTCTTGAGTAGTCCCCGCCCGGAGATCCGAATGGGGGACTATTTTACCTCCGGAATATTTTACCCAAGAGAACGCCATCATCATTTAATCATACAGTAAAGCTGCATGCCCTCGGGAAAAATTACGGCCGTAGTTTCCCCTTGCTTTCAGTCGTTCGCAGTACCAGCACAGCAATTGTTACAAGGCCAGATCAGTCAATCATGCAGACTGTTGCCCTTGCAACTACTGAAAAGGCTGCTGCCCCTCTTCAGGAACCACACGTTTGTCTGGCCTCTCAACAGATACCCCTCCGTTGTGGTTGCACCTACGGTACGGCTGTCTGTATCGCTGAGGCACGCAAGCTTCCCCACCAACGGCAAGGTCCATGGTTCATGGGGGGGGGGGGGGGGGGGGGGGAGACGCAACTGGTACCACTGAAAAGTGAGCCATACCCTCTGCCATCAGCGCCCTCTCTAGCCCCATATAAACGCGCCTAACAGCCGTATTAAAATTAGGCTGATCGTGACGCTGAAACTGTTGCACGAAATGCACATTAGTGCTATCAGTTAGAGTAGCTATCTTTACCAGGGCACCCGCCACATAATATTCCCCGTCCCTATCAGAAGACTGTTCCATGCTCCACCCAGCATCACTACCTGATCCTCCTTCGTAAGATTCCTACATAATTCCCCCATGCCGTCAGTCACCTGAGCCAATCCTGCACTAGGCTTCACAATGGTGGTGACCTGGTACTCTCTCCCCTACACTTCCTGCATCTGCTGGCCCACACCTCTACTTTGCAAACTACCTAGTAACAGAACCTTCTCCTTTCTGTTAGACTTTGCAACTGACCTAGGCCTCCTAAATGCTGAGGACTGCTGCATGCTCCCTACATCTACAGATACAAGAGTCTCCTCTCCTCTCAGCTCTGACTGTTGGTCAAGTTTATTGCATATACGCAAAGTATAACTGCCTGAATACCCCCTCCTCCTAACTTCCTTCTTGCTAATGGCCATTTCCCATTCCCCACCACCCTTCACCCTCTTCAACCTACTTAATTCCTCCTTTGCGCGTTGTAACTGCACCTGAAGGGCACAGATCTTACGTTCCTGCACCTCTATCAGCTTATTTCTACTACAGATTCTGCATTTCCAGGAGAGTATCTCGCTATAGTACTCACTGGCTTCCCCATTGCATTCCCCCCGATGAAAATACTTTGAAGAAATCCCACACCGTAACCCACTACTCACAAACCTACGACAGAGCCAACACTTCGCGCTTATGGTAATATTTTACAATTACTGAAAAAAACTATACGTCTACGTTACCTAGGTTCAGTTACACCTGTAGAGCTATCTATAGTAACAACAGCGGTTTCGCCCAAGGCCTACCTGTTTCAGAGGTATTTACGTCAATAATGTAGTAACGGGAAATGACACGTGATGGTACATTACACAGATCGTACCTTTCACCTTACATGCCTTTATCCATAATTGTAGGTTTCACACATTAACCTGCCTGAAATCGGGAGCAAAATGAACAAAGAAATGTATTCTTACTGTATGTGTTAAGGAATAGCTATAAATGCGCTCAAAATTACCGTGTCGATACGCTGACTAATCCTCGATCGAAAAAAATGCAGTTTATTCCCGCGGTAATAAAACTCCCGAAGACACATTTTTCTGCTTGTACCCTCTCGAGATTTTGTTAACATAGAACTGCCACCGAATGAAAAGACAGGCGTGGGCTAAGTCACCGTAGACTCATTTTCGAAACTCACAAGTGCTGATCCCCAATTACTACGTCAAATCAGCAGCCGTAAAATAATGCGGCTTTACTGAAGTGGTAAAGTTCGTAAGGCAGACTTCTACCGGCCGATAACATACCTCGACCACGTGTGCGAACATCTGTGACCGTCCCTCCGATATAGCTAGCTCGGAGCAACTCCTAAAACTTATATGCATTTAGACTTCTTAGACAATTAGGCTGTGGTTACAGTATCCTTACTCTTTTCTCACCAACATGAATTCACGATGCTCCAGTTTCCTCTGCAATTAACAAAGCCACAGTGGTAGCGAAACGTGGCAGATAGTGGGAAATCCTTTCAATAGTATGTACAGTTAAAGCACTCCCAATTGCTACAGTGCACTAGTATTTACAGAAAATCACCCGATTGCCCAACCGCTGTTAACGAAGGGAGTAATCCCAGCTGCCCCTATGGTCTCGGCCCCGTCTAATCTATTACTTCGGTCTGCCGCACCACAATAACCGTAAAATAGATATCTGGGTTAACATCCAGGTCAAACAATTACACTTTCTACAATCCGTAACGAAAAGAAGATTAGGTTTAACTTCCTGCCGTCAACAAGGTAATAGAGACGAAGGACACGCTGAGAACAGCGAAAGGTGGGGATGGAAATCGGCCTTGCACTTTCAGACAAACTTTCCCGGCATTGACCTGGAGTGATTTAAGGAAATCGCTGTAAACTGTGGATGGATGGACGACGATTTAAATCGTCGTACTGCCAAATGGGGATCCACAATGCTAACAACAGCGCCACTTCCCTCGGTCTATAATCCGTGCCGTTTCACATTTGAAAATACGTCAAGCATCGCAGCACATCAGCACCTGCCAGCTTTTGGCTTGGCAACATCAATTTTTATAAGAGCACCAATGAACACAAGAGATCTGAACGGTATTTATGTCGCGAACAAACCGGGCACTACCACTTGAAGATGAACTGGGATTGCCGTACCTCTCCGTTCACTATCACCCACGGTATTACAGCTGCGCACCTGCCTCACTTCATCGGGTGAATTGCGGAAAACTGTCATCGACTGCGCAGGTCGAACAATGAATTACCGCGATGTACGCGTTTCACCCTTACGTGTAAATTCTAAAAGGAAGACGAGTGACACCTAAGATGCAGATAAATTACCTTCTGCACTGTCAAAAATTTTTCAGCATGTAATATCCGCTGATAACTTGTACTGTACTTCTAATTTTCACTCTGTAAGCTTTATTACAGAAACTGTATTTAATATGTAATGAATGTGATAATGTGTTTATTTCTGAATGTATATAGTTGATTGTAATTATAATGTAAATACTGTAAATTGCTGGCTAATAACCAAGGAAATTTTGTTTATAATTGATCGATAGCAACGACGAAATGGCTCTAGCTTTTCCGTTGTTCATGTTTGCGTATTGAGAGTCTCTGTCGCGCTGCAGCTTGAGTCATGGAAGACTGCGGAAGTGTTTGTTGGGCGCTCCCGCTGCCACGGTGTGCAGTTCGGCTAGCGCCAGCATAGACGCGCCTGATTCGTTAGCCCGCGAGTATTAAGAGCACGATAGGAGTAGACAGGCGGAGGAAGCTGCAATTCCAAGTATTGCCCGTCCCATAATAGTTCGTGGTTCTGGAGACTACTCAGGGCTCTTCTCATCGAATAGCAGCAGCAGCAGCAACAACAACGGCAGCTCAGCATTGTCGTCTGCTACATTCTTCGTCGTCCGCACATCTACAACATCGTAAGACTGTTAAGTGTCAAAATATAACTACTATTGTGGAGTCACTATCCAGTGGCATTTCTTTCACAATGTATGGCTAACCTGAATAATAACCTGCAATAGTTAAAACTTGTAGGGCACCTGTGTTGCCACTGTCCTCAGGCATTATTACCAAGCAGAGTCCCTTTCCTTTCCATGCAATCACCAAGTGTCGTGAATATATGAAAATTAATTAATTATTTAATGCCAGTTTTCTTTGTTTGCTAATGACGAGTTTCAGACGAAGTTTTCTGCCCCAGTAGCTTTCATTCTTGTATTACAATAACAGAGGCTTTACTGATTTTCAATTTTTAGTATTTTGAATAACATAAAATTTCACTGGCAAAATTAATAACTATAGACACAGCACAGATGAAGAGTGCGCAATTTTAATTATTCTGTATTTAGATTATCGAGTGACTTCTCCTGGCACGGTATGTATTCCATTATTGTTACATTAAAAGTAAAATCAGTTGCTCATTTGCTTGAAGTAGACTTCATTCAGTCTTTCCACTGAGGTTACTGAAAGCCAGTTTTTACATAACACAGTTTTTACGCTGAGAGCGTTTACTTAACAAGTAAATTCATTTAACTTTACTTTAAAAATCTTGTCTTTCAGAATAAGTAACTGCAAATTCAGTGCTTTCTGGTTCATTTATTTTCTTGTAAATTGTTTTGCTGGGAAAAGGGCAACAGCCTTCTGTTACCAGGCAGTGATTATTTGTTTAGTTTTATTTAGCGTTACCTTTCTTAAGATAGTGGAGTGGCAATATTTTAACTAACCTTTTTTTGGCTTATCAGTATTTTTTTGTATTCTCAGTATTTTTTGTATTTAATTTTATATGGTACCCTTTCCCCCATGTGTGGTTCGTAAACGATTGCACTATATTCCACCCATTTCAAAATTATCATCAGTATTTAGATTAGGTTTAGAATAGATTCTTCCTTCGGAAGGGTCTTTCGTTCACTTTCCTCCGACTAACAGGTGTTATTTTCCTTCGGTAACGATAGCCTTACTCACTGTAAAATTTCGTTAGACGATCTCGGTCAATTATATGGCTGTTCAGTAGGCCGATTAGGAAGGGGGAGGCTACAGACGGACAAGACTCCCCAATGGGCAACACCTTCGGTGTCGGAAGTGTGAAACACGGCTACCCTGTGGGTTGCCGCCCGCCGTGGCCCTATCAACGTCCCTAGATACTCGTGATGAGAATGGGAGTGCATCAACTGTCTGAGGTTTCCTGCCATTCGTTGCCCCGCAGACACTTCAATAATTGACTCCCAAAAGGACAAATATTACAGAAAATTTTTGTTATATTATATTCCATTTTATGTTGGCCGACACTATACGCCACAGACCATGACCAGTTCAAAGGCCTCTGCGGGCTGCAAGGCAGAATTCTGAGCACCGCAGGAGACCACACATCAGAGGGAACCACGAAGTACCGTCCAGCAAGCCACCCGATAACAAGACTGTCCTGGGCGAGCAATGGAGTTTCAACACGCCTCTGTGTGTTTGCTATTGAGTTGTCAAACTCTTGGTTCAAGCAATCGTTAATTTTCTCTCGTAAATGATCAGTACTGCGATAAAAAATTAAGTAGATTTATATCTGTGTATTTCTGTAGTCATAACGTCGAGTCGCGCACATATGCTTTCATGGCCCACAGCTAATTCGCAACAAATAATAACCTGTAGCTGCGATCTTGCAGTAAAATAGTCTGTGCATTGGATAGAACTAGAATGAATGAAAGACAGAGTATTACAAAATAAAAATTAAATGAATAATTTAATAACGTAAGGTCTGCCACTGATGTAGAAGATAGAGAATTATGTTCAACACCGTTTCTCCAAGCAAGGACATCTCAAATAAACTGGAAGTGGTCCTACGGTATTCAGTCAAAATACAGACAGAAAGTACCACTATCAAATGCAGTAAAGTTACGTTGAGAGCGTTACAAGAATAGTAGCAAAATCCCCAAGATAAATTGTAATCTAGGATACGCAAAAACTAAATCTATTTCGTAATCAAAATACGTGAAACATTCACTAGCTCAAAACAGTTCAGAGTCCAACATGATGATATACAAATTATCACTCACTGTACAAAGAATAGTACCTCAAACCCTGTCTGATCTCGTTTCCATAAATCAAAGCAGCAAAAGTCCTACGTTGGAGCACGTTCAGACTTCTAGAAGTATAAAGTGCCATCCTAAGTTAAAATATGGTAGCGGCCATTCACCACCCAGAACCAATCACCCATACCATTGAACCATGCAGGTAACCCTTCTTCAAGAACTCGACATGAAGCGCCCAGAATCGCTCCCTTGAGCTCTTCACTCGGAAGGTCTCAGTCTCGACTTGATTCCTATTGTGTTCCCCTACTGTCTGCTTTTCCTTTGGCTGATGGTCGTCCCCACCAAAAATAGAGCGTTTTCAAGCTCTTCAGATATGACTTGACTCAACATGACAATTTCCTGGTCTAAAATTATATATTACAACAATTTTTATATGTAGAAATGCTATAAACGTTCAGTCACACTCAGACTATTCACAATAAAGAAATACGTAAAGGTTTGTCCATAAGTAAATTAGCCAGAATTCTTGCACAAGTGTGCTCACGACAAGTGACAACGGATTACAGCTATAAACTGTAAATATTGTTTACACAGTTGTTTGTGTCTGCTTGTCAAAAACGCCACACAAATGTGATATCAGCCAACACATGCGACTGACCACTTCTTAAATTCCTATGATTCTTGATTATCAATTGTAATTAATATTTAAATAAATTTACAGGCTAAACATTAAACTATTCACTAATAAATACACAAGTATGACGAATCGTGAGTTATTGAAGCTGTATGCATTCCCTATGTAATTGTTGAGGATACAATGTTCTGACAAACAATTGCATAATGAAGAAAGATATAAAAGACGTGATAAGTCAAAAAATAAAATAGATACAGATGAGTGGCTTCCTGAGATGAGAGCTGTAGTGCAATGCTGTCATCTGAGATATTGCATGTTGAAGTTGCGTCAGGTGTCTAAAAGTTGTTAATTCAGAGGTTCAGTGCGAAAATGTTTACTCGCTGTGAAATATTAACTTCTGCAGTTTCTAAGACATTGAAATATTGTTTTGTCACGGGAAATGCCTTATTCTTCTAAGATAGAAAATGTATTCAGATTTGCTTTAATACCTGAATATGAATTATCATAGATTCTTGTAGAGCTGTAAGAAGCCATCTATCAGCTTGTCTCGGAGTACACCAATCTCGTAATTTCTCATTCTGCTAAGCGATGCAACCACCGTCGAAATTCCTAGATTAGGGGTTTATCCATTTCTAACCACACTGTTTGTGTTTGTACCTGGATTCGCCACTACTAGTCACCTATCAGAACACTGGAACACCCACAGCGAGTTTTGAACTCTGGGCCTTCAAACCTTCAGTAATGTAACAGTTACATCTTACCTCGTACGATCAGTGGATGGCCAGTTGGGTTGCCTACGTACATGGTACATTAGATGCTAGAGCGATTAATAATTTTTCCGTCTGTGGTCAGCTCTGTTACAGAATTCCTACTGTTTCTTAATACAGTGTGTTGTATTCAGTGCAGTTGTGCAATAGTACTCAGTGAGCTGAGTATATTATTGTACCTGTTGCCAGGTCATGTGGACACCCATAATCGGAACATTTCCTTGAGATGCACTCTTCTAGCGTTCTTGTATTACTGCTCTGTTTTCTTTTTCGACAACTGTGTAGAAATCTTGCTTTTTCTTGTCAGAGTGACTGCCATTAATTCACTTTGAATACGAGGTTTAAGCCATTGTAAGACGTTTCCTGAAAGCATTTGTTTATTTCGTTGTTATCTCAGATTGTCTTGATTATTGTTATAACTGATTATACAGGGCTATTACAAATGATTGAAGCGATTTCATAAATTCACTGTAGCTCCATTCATTGACATATGGTCACGACACACGACGGATACGTAGAAAAACTCATAAAGTTTTGTTCGGCTGAAGCCGCACTTCAGGTTTCTGCCGCCAGAGCCCTCGAGAGCGCAGTGAGACAAAAAGGCGACAGGAGCAGAGAAAGGGAATGTCGTGCTTGAAATGCACTCACATCAGTCAATCATAACAGTGCAACGACACTTCAGGACGAAGTTCAACAAAGATCCACCAACTGCTAACTCCATTCGGCGATGGTATGCGCAGTTTAAAGCTTCTGGATGCCTCTGTAAGGGGAAATCAACGGGTCGGCCTGCAGTGAGCGAAGAAACGGTTGAACGCATAGGGGCAAGTTTCACGCGTAGCCCGCGGAAGTCGACGAATAAAGCAAGCAGGGAGCTAAACGTACCACAGCCGACGGTTTGGAAAATCTTACGGAAAAGGCTAAAGCAGAAGCATTCACTTAAACAGGAGATTGGAAAACCGATGGATCAGTCGTGGTGGAGATCATGATCAACAATTCATGTCATGGCCTCCACGCTCTCCCGACTTAACCCCAAGCGATTTCTTTCTGTGGGGTTATGTGAAAGATTCAGTGTCTAAACCTCCTCTACCAAGAAACGTGCCAGAACTGCGAGCTCGAATCAACGATGCTTTCGAACTCACTAGTGGGGACATGCTGCGCCGAGTGTGGGAGGAACTTGATTATCGGCTTGATGTCTGCCGAATCACTAAAGGGGCACATATCGAACATTTGTGAATGCCTAAAAAACCTTTTTGAGTTTTTGTATGTGTGTGCAAAGCATTCTGAAAATATCTAAAATAATAAAGTTATTGTAGAGCTGTGAAATCGCTTCAATCATTTCTAATAACCCTGTATGCCAGTCGATTATAACTGTTTTGTCTGATGGACTATGAGCGTCCTTATTTATAAGAAGCTTTTATGTAATGGTTGTAACGGCTATAGCATACATGGATGTGGTACTCTGGACTAGTGTGTCATGTTTTTTGAGTATTTTTTAATTGTTCCTCTTTTGGTGGGCAGCCCTCTTTAATTTAAATATTCCAGTTACACTCCTGGAAATGGAAAAAAGAACACATTGACACCGGTGTGTCAGACCCGCCATACTTGCTCCGGACACTGTGAGAGGGCTGTACAAGCAATGATCACACGCACGGCACAGCGGACACACCAGGAACCGCGGTGTTGGCCGTCGAATGGCGCTAGCTGCGCAGCATTTGTGCACCGCCGCCGTCAGTGTCAGCCAGTTTGCCGTGGCATACGGAGCTCCATCGTAGTCTTTAACACTGGTAGCATGCCGCGACAGCGTGGACGTGAACCGTATGTGCAGTTGACGGACTTTGAGCGAGGGCGTATAGTGGGCATGCGGGAGGCCGGGTGGACGTACCGCCGAATTGCTCAACACGTGGGGCGTGAGGTCTCCACAGTACATCGAAGATGGCGCCAGTGGTCGGCGGAAGGTGCACGTGCCCGTCGACCTGGGACCGGACCGCAGCGACACACGGATGAACGCCAAGACCGTAGGATCCTACGCAGTGCCGTAGGGGACCGCACCGCCACTTCCCAGCAAATTAGGGACACTGTTGCTCCTGGGGTATCGGCGAGGACCATTCGCAACCGTCTCCATGAAGCTGGGCTACGGTCCCGCACACCGTTAGGCCGTCTTCCGCTCACGCCCCAACATCGTGCAGCCCGCCTCCAGTGGTGTCGCGACAGGCGTGAATGGAGGGACGAATGGAGACGTGTCGTCTTCAGCGATGAGAGTCGCTTCTGCCTTGGTGCCAATGATGGTCGTATGCGTGTTTGGCGCCATGCAGGTGAGCGCCACAATCAGGACTGCATACGACCGAGGCACACAGGGCCAACACCCGGCATCATGGTGTGGGGAGCGATCTCCTACACTGGCCGTACACCACTGGTGATCGTCGAGGGGACACTGAATAGTGCACGGTACATCCAAACCCTCATCGAACCCATCGTTCTACCATTCCTAGACCGGCAAGGGAACTTGCTGTTCCAACAGGACAATGCACGTCCGCATGTATCCCGTGCCACCCAACGTGCTCTAGAATGTGTAAGTCAACTACCCTGGCCAGCAAGATCTCCGGATCTGTCCCCCAATGAGCATGTTTGGGACTGGATGAAGCGTCGTCTCACGCGGTCTGCACGTCCAGCACGAACGCTGGTCCAACTGAGGCGCCAGGTGGAAATGGCATGGCAAGCCGTTCCACAGGACTACATCCAGCATCTCTACGATCGTCTCCATGGGAGAATAGCAGCCTGCATTGCTGTGAAAGGTGGATATACACTGTACTAGTGCCGACGTTGTGCATGCTCTGTTGCCTGTGTCTATGTGCCTGTGGTTCTGTCAGTGTGATCATGTGATGTATCTGACCCCAGGAATGTGTCAATAAAGTTTCCCCTTCCTGGGACAATGAATTCACGGTGTTCTTATTTCAATTTCCAGGAGTGTATTTTACCTGTCTTAGACTTTTGCCTGGTTGAGAGGGTATCAGTTTGCAGACGAACTTTTTCCGTTTTGCAACAGTGCCCCTTTAAGTGTTTACATTGTTTGCAAAATTATTTTTCTGATACATTAATAAATGAAAATATTAGGGATTATGATCACTCATGACTCAATCGTGTCCTACCACTACCTGTTACGTCACTCTAAGTCGGATGGATATACAGCACTCAGTTAAGCAGCTTAAGACAGAGCAGCGGCCAAGGCAGAGGAGCAACAGGGAAGTAAACTACTTTGTGACATATTACTAGGTCACAACGAGGAGCGAAGTATATAGTTTCATCTATGTGTTTTGTTACTTTACTTCTTGAATCTCCGCACGCTAGTTAAATATTCAATAGACACAGTTCTACCGTTTTCGTTTGTGTCGGAAAGTAAACAGATTCTGCGACATTTTACAGGTTTTTAACCAGGAGAGAGTCACAGCTGTGTGCTTTTCTGTTTTAGTTTTAGAATTTCCGTGTATTGATGCAATTTATTAGACATTGTTCTTGCGTTGTCGTCACTGTCTACAGAAGAGTTACGTAGCGCGTGTCGATAGTTCTTTTCAGTGTAATGTAGTTTTCCAAGGTCCTCAGTGTGGATAGGCACTGTGACTGCTGTGTGCAGATGCGAGCCATGTTGGTGACACTTCGTTCTCAGCTCTAGGCTGCACTGGCTTCGAATTCAGAGCTTGAGGCTGCAGCGGATGGGCATCACTGTTGTGGGCCGGCTGTGGGGATCCAACAGACGTCCAGCACGGGTCAGCAGTCCGCCGACTGGTCCGCACGGGTCGCCAGCCCAATTACCGCTCGCACCGAGGTTGACCCCTCACCTGTGGTCTAGTGGGTGCTTTCGTCGGGATTTGGGAAGCTGTGAATCACTTCCCAGGAGGCCGAACATAAGGCATCGTTTAGTCTGACAAACAGGTTCCATGTACTGTCCGTGGCTGACTGTCACTCAGACAGAAGCAGTTGCCTGTCCTGTTTCGGAGGAACCTCTCAGCCTGCAAGATCCGAGCAATCACAGAGGGTGGGATTACTGATAGTTAGGAGCTTCAATGTTACGCGCTTTATGGGGCTTTTAGGGACATGGCTGACAAGTAGGGGAAGAAAGCCAATGGGCACTCTGTGTGCATGCCGGCTGTAGACATTCCAGACGTGGAACGGGTTCTCCCGGATGCAATGAAGAGCACAGGCTGCAGCCAATTGCAGTCGGTGGTTCTCTCCAGTACCAATGATGTGTGCCACTTTGGGTCGGAAGAGATGCTCTCTGGTTTCGAGCGGCTATCAAAAGTGGAACAGGCTTCCAGTCTTGCTTGCGAAATGAAAGCAGAGCTCACCAATTGCAGCACGGTCGACTAGACCGATTGCGGATAGCTAGTACAGAGCCGGGTGGAGGCTCTGATTCAGGTGCCAGACAGTTATAAGACCGCGAAGGATGCAGATTCCTCGACTTGCTCCATAGGATGGTGGAGTTTCGGGTTCCCCTAAAAAGGTCAGGAGTCCATGACACGTAGGAGGCAGCCACGAGGGTAACAGGGGCTATGTGGCGTGCACTGGGCCATTTTTTAAGATAGATGGTTTTATAGAAACACAAAAAAGCTTGAGTCTCAAAGGGTGTAGGTCGAACACAGGCGGAACATAGATCTAGAAACCGTTGGTATAACTGTTCTAAACTGTCGTATCTGTGCTGGGAAAGAACCAGAGCTCCAATTGCTTATAGAAAGCACTGAAGCTCAAATCTTTATGGGCAATGAAAGCTGGCTAAAACCGGAGATACGTTCAGCCAAAATTTTTGCGAAGGACGTAACTGTGTTCAGAAAGGATAGGCTAAATACAGTTGGCGGTGCCGTGTTTGTTGCTGTTAGAAGTAGTTTATCTTGAAGTGAAATTGAAGTGAAATTGGGAAGAGATCATTCTTGGCAAGCGGAATAAAATAATAATTAGATAATTTTACGACTTCCCATGTGGTATAATTGCTGAAAGGTCCAAAGGAAACCTGAGTCTAATTTCAAACACATAGCCAACGCACATAATAATAGTTGGTGGTGGCTTCAACTTTCACTCGATATTTTGGCAAAAACACATGTTTAAATCCAGAGGTACGCATAAAACATTATCCTAAATTGTGCTAATCGCACTTCCCGAAAATTATTTCGAGCAGTTAGCTCATGAGCCCACTCGAATAGTAAGTGGTTGTGAATACACACTTGAACTCTTGAGTAATAAATAATCCTGAGCTAATAACGAGCATGAAAACGGATACAGGGATTAGTGAACACAGGGTTGCCGTAACAAGAGTGAATACCGTCACTCCCAAATTCTACGAATATAAGCAGATGAAGGCTCGCATTATGCCTTTCTGAGAGACAATCTCCACTCTCTCTAAATTGACAATGTAATAGTAGACCAAGTTCGGCTTGAATTCAAAGAAGTAGTATCGACAGCAATTGAGATATTTACATCAAATAAATTAACAATCGACGTAGCCGATCCCTCATGATACGCGAAACAGGTCAGGATACTGTTGCAGAAATAATGAAAAAGCATGCCAAATTCAAACGAACGCAAAATCCCCCGAATTGGCAATCTTTTACAGAAGCTGCAAGGTACGTAGCTTCACATGTTGCACGATGACGATATTGTGATCTTGGGAACGACAAAGTATGGATAACTAATCTCGGGTTTTGAAAAAAAATTACTTCTGACAACGTTTATTGAATCTGTGTATTAAAGTGAACAACAGCGAAGTTAACGGGTTTCTAATTACGGATATGACTGTTAGAATACGCAGCCAGTTACTGAAAGCTGACAGTGTGTGAGCACGTTTTGTTGAGGAACAATTTAAACGAAAATATGCCTAAATTAGAGTTAGTTATAAATACCGAGAAGACACAGGTCGGCTAAGTACACGCAGCGAATAAACAGTTACCCGTTACACAAGTTTCAGTACAGCGGTAGGGTGCTGTATCAGCAGTTTATTGCAAAACCGCAACCATAACTTACCCAAACTCTAGCGTTGGTTTCCGTTGATTATTAGCTCGAGGAATAAACATAGCAACGGGACATACTGGGCCCACGTAACACGAATTAGCTTTGCAGTGTAGCCTCTAGTCCTTGCCGGCAGGTGAGGTTACAGACCGCATTGAGAAAGTATTGAGCGAGAGGGAAACTGTCTTCAGATCCACCAGGAATTTAAAAGATTGTTTAAGAATGGCAAACATATACAACATCCTTTGGCTACACCCGGTGTACATACGTAAAATTGCTTTTAGTTATGGAACTGGATTTTACTGGTACCACGAAACGAGGTGTTACAACCGTCTGGCTGAACACAAGAGGAATTGCCGCCTGGGACATAGGGTAAGTCGGCCGTAGCAGAACACGTTTACCAAGAAGGTGATCATAAAACAGAATTCAGGGAGACGAGCGTCAGATCGAAAATATCACATTCTCGTGCGTGCATCTATGGAGAGGCTATTGACTTCTATAAGCACCGTAATAATTGGGTTGTAGAAATATATCCACTACCAGTCACAATAAAAGGTTGTTTATTCGTCACACGACCGGTTTCGGGCTTGCACCCATCTTCAGGTCTTTATACATTCATGTACATGTTTGTACCGTTGGAGATCAAAAAAGATGAAGCCCCATTATTACAGTTATGCTGTGGTGATAGTTTTGCCACTTAGTTACATACACACTTATGATCATTTTCAAGTCCATATGTCAGTTTACCAAGTATAGCTCCATATTACACTTTATGATGTGCAATGTATTTCATGAGTGCATATCATGAAGTGTAATATGGAACTATACATGATAAAACTGATATGGACGTGAAATAACCATAAGTGTGTATGTAACTAACTGGCAAAACTATCACGACAGCATAACTGTAATAATGGTGCTTCATCTTTTTTGATCTCCAACTGTACAAACATGTACATGAATGTATAAACACCTGAAGATGGGCGCAAGCCCGAAACCGGTCGTGTGACGAATAAACAACCTTTTATTGTGACTGGTAGCGGATATTTTTCTACAACCCCATAAAGGAACAGTCACAGAGTTCGACAGCATTCACTATGGATAAAATTCGCCGTAACAATTTTAACACAAAAGTAGGTGTTTAATCAGGTAAATATAGGATTTCAGCGTTGTACCCTGAGAATAGCAATCGATTACCTTCAATCGTGAATGTTGATAGTACCAGAGATAATCTCGGAGCCGACGTTACATGGTGGACTGTGATGCCCGCTACACTGCCTCGAGTTCGGTCCCAGGCGACCGCTTTACCTCTGAAGATGTCTCCCGCAGTCTAAGATGAGACGTTGGGAGAGGTTTTTATACACTGATCACGCCGTGTCAGCCCCTAAGTTTCACGTAAAGTCTGAGTATTTTTGATCGGACATTGTACGTGCTTCTCTCGCATCAGTATGTCAGTGCGAACTGTACAAATCAGGTTCCTTTCACGGTGTGCTGGTACAATAGCTTCATACTTAGCTATCACATTCACCCGCTCGCCTGTAGAAAGATCCATACCCAGAAACTGGAAAATTGCAAGAAAAAAACTTTCAAACGTGTGTGAAAACTTATGGGACTTAACTGATAAGGTCATCAGTCCCTAAGCTTACACACTACTTAACCTAAATTATCCCAAGGACAAACACACACACTCATGCTCGAGGGAGGACTCGAACCTCCGCCGGGACTAGCCGTAAATTGCAAGAGTCACACCAATATCCAAGAAAGGAAGTAGGAGTAATCCGCTTAATTACAGACTAATATCACAAACGTCGAATTGTAGTATGATTTTGGAACGTATACTGTGCTCGAAAGTTGTGAATCACCTCGAAGGAAACGATTTATTGACAAATAGCCAACACGGATTCAGAAAATATCTTTCTTGCGGAACACAACTAGCTGTTTATTCTCACAAGTAAGGAGTGCTACTGACAGGTGAGGTAAAATTGTTTCGACAGTTTTAGGTTTCCTAAAGCCTTTTGACGCCGTTCTTCACAAGCAACTTCTAATTAAATTGCGCACCTGTGGAGTATCGTCCTAGTTGTGTGACTGGATTCTTGAATTCCTGTGAGAAAGGTCACAGCTCGTAATAGCTCAAGGGAAGTTACCGACTGGAAGAGAAGTAATATCTGGCATTCCCCAAGGAAGCTTTACAGGCCCTCTGTTGTCTGTCTGAAATAAAGAGTCATTTTCCAGGTATTTACAGAACGCTATGTCCGTCGCGTGTATGAAGGGTGTGTGACGTAAGCAGGATGGCGGCGCAGCAATTGTACAGTTATTACGTGCGCACGAGAGTGAGTCTATTAGCAGGCATTCTAGTGCGGTCCAAACGTGCTGTTATATAGTCATGGTGGATTCCACTGTCGAGCAAACTTTGCAGCCAAAAGTGTAGCACTGTGTTCTTGGTCATACAGGGACACGTGGTGGATGGTGAGTGGTCGGCATCGACAGGTTTGACTGTAGCGCCAAAAGTGTGACAGCGAACGTTCGACCGTTGTATGATTCAGCTCTGAGGCAGACAATTTTGGCGCTAAATTGTGGCAGCGAACGGTCGACCGTTGTGTGATTCAGCTCCGAGGCAGACAATTTTGGCGGGAAACGTGCGGAGGCGACGAATACAAGTGGTGAGTGGACAAAGGGCCGCTGTGACGTTAAACTCGACAAGTTCCAGCGTGTCCAGCGAAAACATGTTTACGACATGGGAGCGATCGCTGGGCTCGCCCCCCGCCCTGGTGGCCAGCCGCCTCATGTGACAGGCGTAGGCAGTGTCTCCGCACGCTGGCCAGGGGGTGGCGAGGTTATGAACTAATTCAGTTGGAGTGCAGACGTCGTGGTGACTGCACTGCGACATCAAAGATGTGTGTGCTGACTGTGTTGGAGAACAAGTGATGACCGTACTGCTGGAAATATAGTCTTCAGTTCCTTCCCCCCCTGCAAAATCAAAGGACTTGACATACGTTACTATAAGAGCAGTTTATTATTTGACGCAATTATGATAGGCTACCAGTGAAAAATGGTAAGTGAGGGAGAAAGTTGGTACCTGTGATCAATCATGGTATGGGATTTGAACTTGTGATAGATTTTTGTTATGGATGTAAGGAAAATGTTTTCGAGACATTATCGTGTTGGAATTTTAATTTGGTGCAATTTTCTAGTGGATGTAGGCCTATAATAATAAATAATAATAATAATAAATGATAATGAATGACAATAAATTATAATAAATGACAATGAATGATCATGAATGTTAATAAACAATAATGAATAATAATAAACAAAAGTAAGGTTTTGCAGCCATTATCGTGTTGGAATTTGAATTTGGAGGGAATTTTCTAATGGAGGCAGGTCAATAATAATAAATGGTAATAAATAGTAATAAATGATAATAAATAATAATAAATGATAATAAATAATAATAAATGATAATAAATAATAATGAATTTTAATGAATGATAATCAATAAGACAAGTACGGTGTTTACATGCTTTATCCTGTTGGAATTCAAACTTCCCGCCACTTTTCCTTCTGGAATCTTAGGTTAGTGGACTATTCTCCCGCCAAAATTCAATGTTCCCGCCATTTTTTTCTGGAGGTTAGGTTAGTGGACATAGCACAATTGGACTATTTTCCTGCCAAAATCCGCCATCTTTGATGACATCATGCGAATTTGCCAAGTCTACTTGCCACCATCTTGGATGACGTCATCGCCGCCATCTTGAATAAATTTGGCAACAGTGGAGAGTGGGATGACACGAAGGTTGCCCTACTACTCATCTTTTCAGAGTTGGTTGTGGGACTCGGCTGTTCGTTACAGGTTGTCAAATGAAACGCCTTTCAGCCGTCTAATTAACAAACTATTATTTTATTTGGCTGTCAGTTTTGGCGATTTACTACGCTACATTTAGGCCCCCTGACCGGCGTGTAGACGATTCCGGCTTTGATTCTGCTCAAAATAGGAGCCAGCATTCAAATACTGTTACAGTCCGATCCACGAACGATGGCGGTTCGCGCATGTCGAGGCATGAACGGGGATTGCATTCTTGACGATTCCGAGCGAGAGTTGCAGTACGCGCTTGTGCGTGCTTTGCCCTTGCAGAAAGCTTATAGCCTGGATATCATGTCTCTTACGCAGAATTTATGACTTACCACCACAATCAGCGATGACAGTTCGCAACAAATGGAATCGAAATTCACTAAATAACTCGTTAAGATCACGTTTAATACTCGCATTAGCTAAGCTACGGCATTCGCAGCAGAGCGGTCTGAACATACTGAACGTTGTTTCGCTGTCGGAGCATACGTGACGTAGGTGCGCAGAACAAGGCTAAACTGGACCGCCATCGTTAGTGACTCCGACTGTATCCATATGAAGCAGCAATCTAGTGATAGCAGTATTTGAATGCTGGCCCCTGTTTTGAGCAGAAACCGAGGTAGGAATCTTCTTACACGTCGGTCAGGGGACCTGAAGATGGCGCGGTAGATCGCCAAAACTGGTACCCAAATAAAATAGCAGTTTGGAAGTTATATGTCTGAAAGGTGCTTGATTTCACATCCTTAAAACAAAGTCGTTATCCGCTGCGGCTAGATCTTCTCGTGACATAGTGTGAAAATATTTGCGCCCACGTATACTGGGGGAGGAATTAAAATCCATGGAGAAGAAATAAAAATTTTGAGGTTTGTAATTGTGTCAGAGACAGCAAAGGACCTGGATGAGCAGGTGAACGGAATGGACAGTGTCTTGAAAAGAGAAGATGAACATCAACAAAAGCAACACGTGGATAATGGAATGTAGTCGAATTAAATCGGGTGATACTGAGGGTATTAGATTAGGAAATGAGACGCTTAAAGTAGTAAATGAATTTTCCTATTTGTGGAGCAAAATAACTGATGATGGTCGAAATAGAGAGGATAAAAAATATAGATTGGCAATGGCTAGGAAAGAATTTCTGAAGAAGAGAAACTTGTTAACATCGAGTATAGATTTAAGTGTTAGGAAGTCATTTCTGAAAGTATATGTATGAAGTGTAACCATGTATGTAAGTGAAACGTGGACGATAAATAGTTTGGACGTGAAGAGAATAGAAGCTTTCGAATTACAGAAGAATGCTGAATATTAAGTGGGTATATCACATAACTAATGAGGAGGTACTGAACAGAATTGGGGAGAAAAGAAATTGTAGCACAACTAGAAGAAGAGATCGGTTGGTAGGGCATATTCTGAGGCATCAAGGGATCACGAATTTAGTAATGGAGGGCAGCGTGGAGGGTAAAAATCGGAGAAGGAGACCAAGAGATGAATACACTAAACAGATTCAGAAGGATGTAGGTTGCAGTAGGTACTGGGAGATGAAGAAGCTTGCGCAGGATAGAGTAGCATGGAGAGCTGAATCAAACCAGTCTCTGGACTGAAGATCACAACGACAACAACATAGGGGGAAATGATTATCATAATAAAATATGAGAAACGAGAGCTCGCAGGGAAAGATTTAAGTGTTGTTTTTGCCGCGTGCTGTCTGATAGTGGAACTGTTCAAGAAATGGTTCAAATGGCTCTAAGCAGTATTGGACTTAACGTCTGAGGTCATCTATCCCCTAGAACTTAGAACTACTTAAACCTAACCAACCTAAGGACATCACACACATCCATGCCCGAGGCAGGATTCCAACCTGCGACCTCAGCGATGTTCCGGACTGAAGCGCCTAGAACCGGCGACACAACGGCCAGCAGTGGAACTGTTGATACGAGGATTAACCTTGGTTGGATGAACTCTCTGCCAGGTAGTTAATTGTGAATTGCAGAGTAATCACGAATGTGCAGATGTAGGTAGCGACCACACTGCCATCTTTTAACAGTAGCAGGAGAAGTTGTCGAGATGGAGAAGGAATAATAGGTCAGGGAAAGGCTGTACTGGTGGAGTCAGGTCTAAGGCCCTCGGCAGAGGGTCCTGCGCCTACGGCTGCTCGCCATCGACCCACAGCCGGGCAGCGCCTGCCTGCAGACGGCTCGGCCCCCGTGGCCGCCCACAGCAGGTGTCGGGGGGACCCGGCAGGTGTGAGGGCGGCGACTGCGGCGCGCTCTGGCGGCAGCTCACCGCGGCTCAGCCGGGACGCCGCCAGCGGCCGACCAATTAGAGCGCCGGCGCGTGCGCTGCGACGCGGCGCCGTGACGCTCCGGGACCGGACCGGACCGGACGGTAATGCTGTGTTAATTAGTGCCAGTCGCGCCCGGCCTCACCTACAGCCCGCTGTAATTGAGACCGCGCGGGCGCTGTTTTCTGGCGGCGGAAAGGCCGGCGCAATTAACGTCGGAAATAGCTTTTTCCCACCCTCCGTTCCTTGCCTCGTCGCTTTCTAGAATCGGCGGGTCGTACAAAAGGGCCACGCACGAGAGCGGAGACTCCGAGCCATCTTTTATTCGCCGCCAGAGTCTTTTAATTGGATTGGCTTTTCATTTTTCCATGCTAGATGTACCTAGGAACAGCTCTATCCCACAAAGGTCCTGCCGGTGACGTTCGCTCAAGTAACATGGTCACCTGTGTCCTCAGAATGTCCAGTACCTTGCGGCGACCTCATCGTCTGCCTGGAATACAGGAAAGGCACCTCCACTGTTTCTTGGATTTATCTTAGCCGACGGGACAGTCCGCCCCTTCTGTGCTCGCATCCGGGACAGCACTGTTTCATTTTACGATATTTCGGCAGATAACGGTTTTGTGTTAGCAGAAGAGCCAACACTGTGTTACGACTGGAGGCCGAAATGCACGCGTTTTAGCTCACGCAGGCTGGCGTGAGGAGGGAAGAACTATACTGACGTGAGGTCTGGAAAATGACAAGGAATGATAATTCAGAAAGCGGACGTAATTAGTTTCATACTTAACTTAAATCCATTAATGATGAATGTCGTTCTTGACGGTACATGATTCACAATATTATCTGTTCAGAATACATTCTTGAGGTAATTATAGTAACTGAATATGGTGCCCTGCTAGGTCGAAACAAATGACGTAGCTCAAGGCTATGCTAAACTGTCGTCTCTGCACATGAGAGCGTATATAGACAGTGAACCACCTCTAGCAAAGTCGGCTGTACAACTGGGGCGAGTGCTAGGGAGTCTCTCTAGACTAGACCTGCCGTGTGGCGGCGCTCGGTCTGCAATCACTGATAGTGTCGACACGCGGGTCTGACGTATACTAACGGACCGCGTCCGATTTAAAGGCTACCACCTAGCAAGTGTGGTGTCTGGCGGTGACATCACAAGCGGCACACCCATCTTCGAGGCGAGTCGACTGATTAACCCTTCATTACTGTGCTGGGATTTGACACAACGCAATCGAATATTTCTTATAGTGGTCATCAGATGACGCATAATTTCCACTCGAGTACTTGGGTAGGTTACTTGTCTAACATTCTCCGTGGTGTCTGTTTGTTCTACATCGTGTCTCCCTACCACTTTCGCGCAACGACGCTCTGAGCGTGTTTTTTAGGGAATTGACTAGGTTGAACCTGGGACCTGTTGCTGGTAAGGAGACGCCAGACCACACATGACATGTAGAGTTCACAAGAGTTCAGTGAGACTAACGATGATATAACAAAATACTTAATGATTTCAGCATCAGGTTCTCTGCACTCCCTGTAAAAGAATCTTAATACTAACTAAATTTAGTGGAAGGGGTTCAAGGCTTTCCTATTTTTAGTTAGCTGGTAAAATAACGTCGAAAAAGCAGTTAAGTTTACCATTGGAAATTTTATTCCACTCACAAAACATTGTTTATGAATTGCACTATTGATAAAAGGAAATGTTTTAATACAGGATGGTAAAAACAAACTGCATTCAACAAAAATGTGAACGAATATTCCCTGAATGGGTTACCAAGTTATACAATGGATCGAAGGATGACCTATGCCATATCACATCTATAATCTAGGCTTAAATTAAGTTTCACAAAAGAGAAAACTATCAAAATAGTCTACAGTGACCCTCAATTATCTTTAATTACTTATCTAACTTGTCGTAAATTACAGTGGCTCATGTGGCTTCTCAATAACTATATAACAGAAAAATTATCGCGTTTCAGATTTTAACTTACGTAGCAAATGTGAATACCATGAGCTTTAATTGACGATCGACACTAGTATTACGTAAAAAGGGGATGTAACAGATGAGACTTCTGCAGTTCTGAGTGAAGCTCTACGCGCTGTAATGCGGCATCGCGTGCGTTCATTACACGGTCGGTGTTCGTCAGGGGGCGGCGGGCAGCACAGCTCCGCTCACCTCGCCGTCTCAGAAGCAACTCCCTCCTAATTTCTCCTAACTACAATTTACCGAAGTTAGTTTAAAACAACTATCTGGCTGTGTTTTCATCTGACCAATCAGGGTCTCAATGTTAACCTTAAGCTCCGCCTACAAAAGTTCTGTCTGTCCAATGAGAAACGTTATACTTTTCGTGGTGGGGCAATGTTTTTAAAGTTTGCAACGTAACAAAGACGCGAAAAAGTCACGAGCTAAAGCTTGCAGCTGGTGTGGTCCTTTTAGTGTTATCGTAAGATCTATACTGTTCTTCTGGAGGGCTCTATCTTTTAACATGGGCTGGGGGGTGGTCCTGACGTAACAGAGACGCGAAAAAGTCTCACGCTAAAACTTTCGGTTGGGGTGGCCCTCTTTGTGTTATCGTAAGATCTATACTGTTCTTCTGGAGGGCTCTAGCTTTTAACATGGGCTGGGGGGTGGTCCTAGCGGTTAGCTGGCGACGTGAGTGTCCGTCCGTTATCGTAGGGCCTTCCAGCTTAACACGGTTCTGCTCTCGGCTTCTGTTCTCGTTTCTCCCCTCGGAACTGCGTCTGTCTCACGGTGGGAAGGTATGACATGCATTTAGGCATTCTTGTGTTAGTCTGTGGTATTCCATTTGCTCACTCGTTACTCGTATTACTTTGGTTAATTTAATGTCACGATTTATTCGGAGCTATGTGGCATACTACTGGATTTGCTTATCATGACAGGGTTTTCATGGAAAGTGTTGGATTTGCCTGACACCTTACACTTGCACAAGCCGTTGACGTTGTGATTGTAGTTACCCTCTGCTTAGCTTCGTTTGTGGGGCAAGACTGACGCGTTTCTCGTCCCCGAATGTTCATCAAACTCCTCTACAGTAGTGGCGTTCCTCTATTTTCGCAAATAATGTAAGTGAAATTGTAAAACAAATTGCGTTTTGTGTAGTACATCAGTTGATTATTTATAGCTTCGTTCTTTACTAAATATCTTTCAAACGTTAACTGTACATCAAAAATGCTGAAATGTAGGAAATTTCCACAGTATAAGGAATTTTCGTCCAAATCTTGAAGTGAGGTTCCAAAGTAAACGAACACAAGCGTGGTATGTGCTACGTCCAAAAATAGGAGTACCAAATATTGGTGCTGTACACACGGTACATTTTTGTGCTTATAGCACTTTGTTCCAACGTGTGAGAGGTGCTTCAGCAGTGAAGAAGATACTGGATGAACATTTTGTTCCAAGTAGTACACATAAGAAAACTATAAATTAGAACTTAAAATTACGACAAGATAAGTGCATTTGTTACTTCTCTTGTTTTGTCAGTGTCAGCATTATGATGAAAATCATACAACTATTCAGAACTTTGAGACAATAATGCTATTATGGAAAAATGTGAAGTTCGTGTAATTCAATTTTGTTATCAAGGTCCCTTAATAATTTATTCACTAATATTGGAACAAAAACTTCTTTTTATTTCCAAAGAAGAAATTTAATATGGGGGGTTGCACAAACCATACCACATTAATCGTTTTAAATAAGCTAAGCACCATCGTAACTAAGAGCTACAACCACTTAACACAATGACACGGATTTATCTGCTTTAATGTTAAAATGGATGCCGTGTGCTGGAATGCAAGAATGATGAAGAAGCACGAAGTTTGCAGAAATATGATGTGCTGTGAACATGACCACTTTCTCATCAGCTGCTCTGTGGATACGCAGAATACACTGATGCTAATTCTATCACCCCAGATCAAGTAAAATGGTATATTACACACACCCCCCACCCCTGGAGTTAATAGATTTCTTTAAAAATCAGATGCCAAGCACACTGGAAACTTTATATGATAACATCCTGAACTCGTTAGGGGCCTCGCCAGTTGCTAACGGTTGCAAGACTTCGGCGTTTCAATTGAACAGTTTACTTCATTGGTTGCTGAATTATAGATTCAGGTGTGGTAAACATAAGATATATTGAAACACTATGCTATTTACTCAAAACACGTCAACGTCGAGATTACAAACAGCTTGAGAATTAATTTTACATAAATAGAAGAAACATGATCAGAAATATGAACGATTGTTACAGTCGTCACCAGCATGATGCTGGACAGTTACGGTTGATGTGGTGCCCAGTCACACGAAATACGTTTTCACCTCTGATCGTAAAACTTTACAAATACATAAAAAAGAAGAGTATGAATCCGAACAGCGCACACAACAGATCAATAAATAAAGAAAGAAGCAGAAAGAATCATCACTATACGCATTGATCGTTCCGTTGGTTCTTGATAGAATATATTGTGCATTGTAGGTGAAATACACACAACACTGGAGTGATATTCTACAATATGTATTATTTTTTACATGAACCGGCTTTCGGTTCTTACGCCATCATCAGGTACAAAGATAAGTATAGGTGCAGTGAAATTTTGCTCGATTAAAGATTTCAAAATACATCATGTACAGAGTATCTCCATTTCCAGAGATGAAAATGCTAATGTTAGAATTACCTCGCTTGTTCATTCCTATTTATTCTTTTCGAAAGGAGATACATTGTACATGCACTAGTTCAAAATCCTTGATCGAACGAACTTTTGCTGCACCACGTACTTATTTTAGTACCTGATAATGGCATAACAGCCGAACCCGGTTCGTGTAACAAATAATAAATATTCTAGAATATTACACCAGTATTGTGTGTGTTTCATTCATAACATCATCAGAGGGGTAATGTCTAGTGAATTAACTGAGTGCCGAAATGGAACATGAGTGGTTACGCAAAAAGATACTTTTGAAACTTGACTTAGATTGCAGAAAAAATGATTACTAGTGCTTCAAGCCTGTAGATCAGAGTATGAAAAGTGAAAGCGGAGAACCCGGAATTAATTCCTCTTCCTTCCATATCGCGATCACCGAAGTACCGTGACTGCACATGAGACAGCGCCACTCTGCAGTGACTGCTAACTGTTGCTGGCACTGGTCGATGTGATGTGATCTTGAGTGGTCGATCTCATCGTCTTCCTGACTATCGGTTACAGATGCAGAACTAGAATCTCAGATAACTGGTAGAAGGCTGAAGTCAAGAAAAACACGTGAAAACGCCGAATCTGCAACAAAAAGGGGAATTGCATGAAAATCCAAAATACAGTACATCCTTAAATTTTCGTAGTCTTCCTTTATACCTCGTAAACCCACCTGGCACTATCGTTCTAGCCAATTCGGGAAAGGGCCTAAGTGCTCCTCCAATGAGGGATCTGGAAGTCTGTTCACTAGCTATCAGCATCACGTAACAGATGTATTTGCCAATGGGATTCTTGTTTATAGGAACGAGAACAGGGTGTCGGACTGCCCCCGTGGTCAGATTTGTTCCGAAATTCTGGAAATTTTCTAAAGTTTCGCAGAGCGTTCTCACAGAAAGGGCAGAGTTTGAAAAATTCGCAAACCCACGCACGACAATAGTTTGTGGAAACCGTGTCTGGAGCCCAAAACGCACCCACATAACGGCAAGTGGACAGCTGAGGGTCCCACTGGAAGTTTGGCACCAAGTGGAATTCCCCGCCCTTTTACAGCTGGTTTTTCCATTCTGCTACAGAGGACGCAAAACCACACTTACATCGCCCATTCTTCGAGGTACCTGCAGGATAATACCTGAAAGGCTAGCTCGGCTGCCCATTTGATCGGGAAACGTGACAAACGTGAGGTCTGTACCCTGAGTAACAGGCAGCCCCTCAAGAGTGTGCGAAACGTTCCACCTGTGTCTAAGGCAAGAGACATTAAAGAGAGGAACTATTACAAGAATAAAATTTTAGATTAGGCACAAACTGATGAGGTATTTACTGTATTTTACAAATCCTTAACATATTGCAGCGCGTCAGCAACTGTGAAATGTACAGAAAATAAACAATTTCTTCAGCCTTCAGTTGCAAGGTAATTTTTACTCGTTTACCTAGGTTTCGATTCCAGTAATGGAATGGTCCTTATATCTGGCCGGCGTAGCTCCGTCTACGTTCGCCTTAATGGTTTTAATTTCGACAGACATAATCTTATGATTATGCATCTTTATTGTTTTAATTTTTAATCTGTGACATGGTCAGTGTTTGGCTCTCAAAATAATTTAATTTTTTGTTCTGAAGAAGATTCCATTACTGGAATCGAAACCTGGGTAAACGAGTAAAAATTACCTTGCAACTGAAGGCTGAAAAAATTGTTTATTTTCTATTTACTGTATGTTGCTAGAAGCTGCGTCATAACCACTTGTATAATCAACGCGAAAAACAGTTGAGAATTCGACAAATACAAACCGAATCGGAAAGTAAACGAAAGATGAGATCTTTGCATGTAAATTCAGTTTGAAGATAGGATAAAATGTGAGAAGTCCTGAAACACTGACCATTCAATCGGTTAGACAGTCAGTGAGAGTGCTCCGCAAGTTCCTGCTGCTAATAAGCCGAGTACACCGTTAGTTTATTACGTATTTTTACGATCATCAAACAGGAGCGACTTCAGTAATGGATAGGGAAAAAAATGGTTCTAATGACTCTGAGCACTATGCGACTTAACTTCTGAGGTCATCAGTCGCCTAGAACTTAGAACTAATGAAACCTAACTAACCTAAGGACATCACACACATCCATGCCCGAGGCAGGATTCGAACCCGCGACCGTAGCGAATGGAAAGGAACTGTGACTGCTGTGCACGGATGCGAGCTGAGTTGTTGATCCGGCGCTCACAGCTCCAGCCTGTGTTGGCTTCCGTCACACAGCTTGAGGCTACTGCCGAGGGGCGTTACTGTGATTACTATGGGGGAGGGGGGAGGGAGGGGGGGAGGGGTTCGGATGCGGGTATGCGATGGACGTCGAGCACGTCCCACGTGTCCCCCGATCGGTCCACCGTTGTGGCCGCCCCGTGTGCTGCCTGCACTGAGGTTGATCCCTCACCCGTGGACGAGTGCATTCCAGAGTCTGGCAGGCAGCAAAAGGCTTTCCGAGGGGCCGATCGTAGGACCTCCCCGTTTCGTTTGATGAACAGGTTTCGAGCGTTATCTGTGGCTGACGAAATCGCTGAGCCGGATGCAGTCGTCCACCCTGTTCCAGAGGAGGCTTGTCGGCCCGCAAGGTCTGGGCATTCACAGAGGGTGGGTTTTCTGGTAGTTCGGACCTCCGACGTTAGGCGCGTAATGGGGCCCCTCAGGAACATGGCTGCAAAGGAGGGGAGGAAGCAAGTGTGCACTCCGTGTGCGTACCGGGGGGAGTCATTCCTGTTGTGGAAGGGTGCTTCCGGATGCCTTGAAGAGTACAGGGTGTGGCCAACTGCAGGTGGTGGCCCATGTCGGTACCAATGATGAGTGTCCCTTTGGATCAGAGGAGATTCTCCCTGGTTTCGGGTCTTTAGCGGAAATGGTGAAGATTGCCAGCCTTGCTTGCGAGATTAAGACGGAGCTCACCATCTGCATCATCGTCGAGAGAACCGACTGCGGTCCTTCTGTGCACAGGCGAGTGGAGGGTCTTAACCAGAGGCTCAGGCGGTTCTGTGACAGTGTAGGCTGCAGATTCCTTCAGTTGGGTTATCGGATGGTGGATTTCCAGGTTCCGCTTAATAGGTCTGGAGTCCACTACACACAGGAAGCGGCTACACAGGTAACGTGGACTATGTGGAAGATACTGGGCGATTTTTAGGTTAGAGGGTCTCAGGAAACCACAGAAAGAGCGTCCGTCTAAGAGAGGGTAGGTAAAACACAGAAAGTTAGTAGTAGAAAGGATCGATATTGTCGCAGTAAATTGTCGTAGCTGTGCTGGGAAAGAACGAGACCTCCAGGCCTCATAGAAAGCACTGAAGCTCAGATAGTTATAGGTATGGAAAGGCCGGAAATAAGTTCACCTGAAATTTTTTCAAGTGACATAACAGTGTTCAGAAAGGATAGATTAAATACAATTGGTAGTGAAGTATTTATTGTTGTCAGAGGTAGTTTACCTTTAGTGAAATTGAAGTAGATAGTTCGTGAGAAACAGTATGGGTAAGGGTTATGCTTGACAAACGTCCTAAACTAGTAACTGAATCGTTTTACCGGCTCCGCGACTCAGAAGATATAGTTGCTGAACATTTCAAATAAAACTTGAGTCTCATTTAAAATACGCGCGCCACTCATACAATTGTAGTCGGTGGTGACTTCAATCTACCCTCGATATGCTGGAAAAACTGTAGTTTTAAAGCCGGCGGCAGGCACAAAACGCCATCCGAAATTGTACTGAATGGTTTCTCAGAAAATTATTTTGAACAATTAGTTCATGAGCCCACTCGAAGCGTAAATGGTTGCGAAAGCATACTTGAATTCTCAGCAACAAATAATTCTGGACAAATAGGGAGTATCATGATGAACATAGGGATTAGCGACCACAAGGAAGTTGTTGCTAGGCTGAATACCGTAACACCTACAACCATCAAAAAGAAACACAAAGTACAGCTATTTAAAAAGAAATCTCATAAATGTGCTATTAACGCCGTTTTAAGAGAGAGTCTCCACTCCTTCCGATCTGATCACGCACGCGTAGAAAAGATGTGGAATCATTTTAAATAGATAGTACCGACGGCAATTGAGCGTTATATACCACATAAATTAATAACTGATGGTACTGATCCCCCGTGTTACACAAAACGGGTCAGATCGCTGTTGCAGAAGCAGCGAAAAAAGCACGAAAAATTTAAAAGCAAGCAAAATCTATAACATTGGTGAAGTTTAGCAGAAGTTCGAAATACAGCGCGTACTTCAATGCGAGCGGCTTCTAATAACTTCCACAACGAAACTCTGCCTCGGAATCTGGCCGAAAACCCAAAGAATTCTGGTCATACATAAAGCACACCAGTGGCAAGACGCAATCAATACCTTCACTGCGCGATAGCAACCGTGAAGTCACTGATGACAGTGCCACTAATGCGGAGTTATTAAACACGGTTTTCCGAAACTTCTTCACCACAGAAGACGAAGTAAATATTCCTGAAATCTAATCAAGAACAACTGAGAAAATGAGAAACATAGAAGTAGATATCCTCGGTGTAGTACAGCAGCTAGAATCATTTAATAAAGGCAAGGCCTCCATTCCATTCAGGTTCCTTTCAGAGTATGCTGACACAATGGCTCCATATTTATCAATTACATACAACCACTCGATCACAGAAAGTTCCGTACCTAAAGGCTGGAAACTTGCTCAAGTCATACCAGTACCCAAAAAGGGAAATAGGAGTAATCCTCAGAATTACAGGCCCATATCATTAACGTCGATTTGCAGTAGGGTTTTGGAACAGATACTGTGTTCGAACATTATGAACTACCTCGAAGAAGACGATTTATTGACACATAGTCAGCAGGGATTCAGAAAACATAGTTCTTGTGAAACACAACTAGTCTTTATACTCATGAAGTAATGAGAGCTATCGACAGGGGATGTCAAATTGATTCGATATTTTTAGATTTGCAGAAGGTTTTCGACACCGTTCCTCACAAGCGTTTTCTAACCAAACTGCGTGTCTATGGAATATCACCTCAGTTGTGCGACTGGATTCGTGATTTCCGTCAGAATGGTCACATTTCGTAGTAATAGACGGAAAGTCATTTAGCAAAAGTAATATCCGCCATTCCCGAAGACGGTGTTTAAGGCCCTCTATTGTTCCTGATCTACATTAACGACATACGAGACAATTTGAGTAGCCATCGTAAATTGTTTGCAGATTATGCTGTTATTTACCGTCTTGTAAAATCGTCAGATGACGAAAACAAATTGCAAAATGATCTAGATAAGATATCTGTATGGTGCGAAAAGTGGCAATTGACCCTGAATAAAGAAAAGTGTGAACTTATTCACATGAATACTAAATGAAATCCATCAAATTTCGATTACGCGATAAGTCACACAAATCTTAAGGCTGTAAATTCAACTAAATACTTAGGGATTACAGTTGCAAATAACTTAAATTGGAACGATCACATTGATAATGTTGTGGGTAGAGCAAACCAAAGACTGCGATTCATTGGCAGAACACTTAGAAGGTGCCACAGATCTACTAAAGAGACTGCTGGCATTACACTTGTCCGCCCTATTCTGGAGTATTGGTGTGCAGTGTGGGATCCGCATCAGGTGGGACTGACGGATGACATCGAAAAAGTTCAAAGAAGGGCGACTCGTTTTGTTCTGTCGCGAAACAGGGGAGATAGTGCCACAGACATGATACGTGATTTGGAGTGGCAATCATTAAAACAAAGGCGTTTTTCGTTGCGATGGGATCTTCTCATTAAATTTCAATCAGCAATTTCCTTCTCCGATTGAGAAAACATTCTGTTAGCACCCACCTACATCACGATAAAATAGCAGAAATCAGGACTCGCAGCGAAAAATTTAAGTGCTCGTTTTTCCCGCTCGCCGTTCGAGAGTGGAACGGTAGAGAGACAGCTTGAAGGTGGCTCATGGAACCATCTGCAGGAATTTTGTTGTGAACAGCAGTGTAGTCACGTAGATATAGATTCCATGAGTTACGACGAAGCCAAGACACTATCCAAAGCCTATGGCTATTCGGATTCATTGCCCAAGGAAGTTGTGAAGACACATTCCGCAGACAACAATACCGAGACGAGCATTTTCTTCTCGACAAATCGTAAGAACCACTGATTTCATGTCTGCACCCTTATGGGATTTATAGTTCTGAGTTTTCACTGCTTGTCATTCCATCACATGCCATTCATCTTCGTAACTAACCGCTTTATTATGTATCATACGATTTAGTCATAGATTCACCATTATTATTGCCCAGATATCGGAAGGTGAAATATTTCTGCTGTACCGGATGCACTCCAGAGAGATGATGGAATAAAGCGATTCTTGTTATTGTGTCGGTCGCCGTGCTTGGAAGGTGGACCGAGGACTAGCTGTTAGGACCAGCAGTGAGTTACATCAGGCATTGCTCAGCCTTAATTCACCCATGTTGGTGTTAACAGAGCTCTTCTCCTGTCGATCAAATTACTTGAAGAAATACGGCAACCGGATACTTCATACAACTTTGCTTACGCAAAAACTTGGTCCGGGCCTTCACTCATTTTCAAATAATGTATTGTAGTTACTTCATGATCAGAATTTCATCGAATGCATTTTGAACGCAGCAGGTGCTTCTTATTCTGTATTTTACGACTCGTTTTTCGAATTTGCATGCATACCACAAACACTTTTATTTTCGCTGATACAGGTCAGCAATCGCCATGTAGCCGATTTATATAGGTATGTGTTACGCTAACTGAAAATAAGTGAAACCCCGAAGCTCTTCGTGGTTTATAGCAGAGCTAATGGCAGAGAGAAGATTAATCTTCTTTGGACACCTCCAACAAATGAATGAGAACAGCCTTGCAACACAAATATTGCTGTATTTCTGTAAAGAATCAACAATAGCATGGATTACACAAACAACAAATGCCCTAGAAGGGTAGCCCTAGTAGTGACTGTCGGAACTGTGAAGGCACAAATGCATGTCACGGATATTACGCATCATCAAGTATTACTACTCATGCTTCAGTGCTGTGGTGACATTTTTCAACATGACAATGCACGTCCATGCAATACACGTATCTCTGCGAGCTTTCTGCGTAATGTTGAGGTACTAATGTTGAGATACTACTATGGGCAACCAGGATCCCAAGATCTGTCCTCCAAAGGATATATCGAGACCAGGTCCGACATCAATTCACTTCTTGCGTCAATATCCACTATATACAGGGCAACATAAAACAATTGTGAGCCAGCCTGCCTCAGAAGAGAATACGACGGCTTGGCAACACGTTTTCCAGCCGAATTAATGCATGAATGCAGGCCAGAGGGTATGCAAATTCAGACCAATAAGTGGGTTCATAATGCCAAGTTTTTTTGTAAATTTGACTCAAAACTGTCATCACTGAAATAACATTGCACACCCTTTGAACGCCTGACGTTCCCTTATGTCCTTCTGGGTGCTTCTCTTTCTTTCGTCAGGGAGTGTACTTAGGCTGCGACATGAGATGTGACAAAGATAATGATGCATATGAAAAGCTGCAGAAATTTCAATTAATATGTGGAATAATAAATTGATCACTTAACTACAAAACTTGAAAAGATACAATTATATTTTACACAGCTAAGGCAGTACGATTGCTGCTGCATGGATACTTGACATGCACAAATTAAAAGACAGATGAAAGCAAAATATCAGCAGGAAAGACGTTTTGACCAGAGGCTGCACAGGAAGAAATTTGATAAGGAATGAAAATGTCAGAAACGAGGTGAATGTACGTGCTATTAATCAACATGTATAAAAGGCAATGTCGTGACTGATTGATTCATCATCCCTCAATCCAGATTCTTGGGATAGAATCTTTAAACTTGATGAGGATGGTGATTTTATACTTTAAGCGTCGTTTAAGAAGAGTCTTTCGAATTTCCATCAGCAAGGGGGGTGAAATAGGAGATGAAAGGGGTTTCGAAAATATGTCGCTATGATGACAATTTTGAAGCTAGAACAACGAAAAATGGTATTTGGTCTCTCGGTCATAAATAAAAATATACATGTTTATAGTATTTTCGGAAATTCTTCACTAAGGGGTAAAATAGTGGACGAAAGTTTTTTTGAAGGTAAATCGTTATTAAAGAATTAATGAAGCATTTTTAAAGCTACATCTATGAAAACTGGTATGTGGCTTCTCGGTTAAAAATAGAAAGAGATACGTATTTCAGTGTATTTGTAAATCAAATCCCTAAGGGAGAGTAAAAATTGATGAAAAGTTTTCTGAAATTATTTCATTATGAAAGCATTTTAAAAGCTAAATCTACAAAAGTCTGTACTTGGGTTCTCTGTTAGAAACACAAAATATAAGTGTTTCACTGGTTTTGAAAATTCATCCCATACGCGGGTGAAATAGGGGCTGAAAAATTGTACGGAAACATGTCATTTAATTCCGATTTTTAGGCAAAATCTATGAAAATTCTTATTTCAATAATAACCAAATTCGCGTTTCATTACTATTGGAAATTCGAGCCAAATGGAGGTGAAATTTTTTATGAAAATATTTCATTGTGAAAACATTTTTAAAGCTATATATTTGAAAATAGGCTTCTCGTTATAAATGAAAAAAAAATTGTTTCACCGTTTTCGCAAATTCGTCGTCTAATGGGTGACACAGAATGAGACTCTTTCACTGACTCATCATCGTCCTGGACAAACCGTTAACCGTAGAAACCTGATATGTGGAGAGGGTGTGGGTCTTATACTTCAGGCATCGTATAAGAAGGTAATGTTCGAAGTTACACTCCTAAGAGAGTGAAATAGGGAGTGAAAGGGGTTTTGAAAAATGTAGCTATTAAGAAAATTTTGAAGCTAGAACTACGAAAAATGGTGTGTGGTTTCTCAGTCAGAAATGAAAATATACTTGTTCCAGCATTTTTACAAATTTAGCCACCAAGGGAGTAAAACAGTGGATGAATGCTTTCTTTTTTTAACATAAATCATTATTAAAGAATTACTAAAGCATTTTTAAAGTTACATCTTTGAGAATTTGTGTGTCATTTCTCGGTTAAACATAAAAAATTATGTGTTTCAATGTATATAGAAATCAACCCCTTAAGGGGGTAGAATAGAGGATGAAAATTTTTATGAAATAATTCATTATGAAAGAATTTTCAAAGCTAAATCTATGAAAATTTGCATTTGGCTTCTGAGTTAGAAATTTTGTTAAGAAATACATGTTTCACTGCTTTTGTAAGGTCAGCACATAAGGGAGTGAAATGGGGAATGGAAGTTTTTAACAATATATTGCGTTAAATTAAAAATTTTTAAAGCCATATCAGTGGAAATCGGTATTTCACTTCTCAGTTACGTATAAAGAAATATGTGTCAGGGGATGAATGTTTCTATGGAACTGTCACAACACGAAACTTGGATTCTGGTTACTAGATTCACATTTTGGTCAGAAGTACATTCGGAAAAGACCATGCTTCTATGGTCTTAATTAGCGAGAAAAGATTAGAAGGTGTTGTAATTTGTGAATAACATTTCATTACAGAAAAACAAACAAACAAAAATGTGCAGACCGTACAGTCTACGCGAGCGAAGCCAGGCAAGCTAAGCTGTGAAGAATAAACTGAATGCAGAGAAAGGTGCAACCAACATCTGAATAGACTAGAAGAGGAAGGGGTGCCTAAGAAAACCCGTAACTACAATGTGAAAGGATGCAGAGATGTAGGCAGCCCAAGGAAAGGATAGACATAAACTTTCTGAATATGTATAAGGTGTATGCGTGATCTCCGTATGTAAGACGACGACTGCGAGAGCTTATTGACTGGCCTTTGTTTTGCCTTGGTCTAGACCACAAAGTAAGTGACGGTTTAACGTCCTGTCGAAAGTGACTTCTGGGAAGATGCAGCTGTAGCTCGAACTAGGTGACGACTTCGATATACGAGTACGACAGTGATTCTAGTGTAAGTTCCAGTTTCTCGTTTCTCACGATCACTCACTGTCCCCAGAATCAAACGCCTCGTAACCTCGGTGGTATATCCGGAAGCAGTGTTGCCCCATCACGCAAATACCACGTCACGTGAGTGAACAGCTGGAGTACCGCTGTGACATGCCGTGTCGGTGATCGATCACAGGATCGATTCTGAAACTTTTCCCACGTACATCTCACGAAGTCAGATGCACTCTGAGGTAGATTACTTTTAACATTTTCGTCAGTGTACCATTTAGAGCTCCCAATGAAGCTACAGTGTCATAAAAGTATCTAAGCGAAGTAACATCGCAGCACATTATGAACAACGAGGTAATCAGAGATGACACAGCTTATTTTTCTATAATGGCAAAAGAGATATCTCTGGACTCCTCTGAAATGATTGTGCAGTTTCAAGTATTTACAATAAGTTTGGCGGTAGGGTAAATGTTTGCTTGTGTTCCAACGATAGCTATGATAAGGAAATGGGGAAATATTGAGACGGCGCAGGTGCGTTCATCACTTATTCTCCACTCTTTTAAACAGGAGAGTGGCAGAATTGCCACTTATTTACTCTTGAGTTTTTAGTATTCAACATCACCGTATAAGCTTCTTCATTTTCATTGTGTGCAGTCCTCTTATACATCACGATTATCCTTTGCATCTACGTTGTCTTATAGCTATTGTCTTCTGACCACTTCGAAGTCTAGAATTTGGCTTGAATAATTGTTCAACAATGATGTAGTCCAGTAAATACTTTGCCTTGCCGGTATCAGTCATTTCGAATTATGTGTTGTGTTCGTTCGTAGATTCAGAGGAAAGTTTTCGGTATACTGTGTAAAAAACTTGTCGCAAGATGTCAGAACCTTCTTTCCTATCATTCCATTCACCAAGCCTATTACGTTTAAAAATCATTACCTTAATGTAAGACCTTAAGTTCCGTTCCTTGCAAACACGAAATGCAACGTTAGCAGTCCATCTTTTTCTCAAGAGTCCATCATGTGAGAGAGTGTTGGAGAAATAATATCGCCATAGAAATGTATTCCAGTCTCTTTCCTGGCACGCCATTTAAGTTATGTAAGAGAGCCCAACTTTCATCTGCCTTTGAAATATTATATGTGTATTTATTGAAACATGTCCTATTATGTCTCCACTTCTTCATAAAGGCAATTTCAACTTGGGGAAGTAAACCTGGAGAGTGATACATGGTGTTTCAGTTGTGACGGATGTAATTGAGCCTGTGTGACATTCATAGCAACTCATCATGTTACCTACATAAATATTTATAACTATGCCACCATTCTTTACTTCGGCCGCTTGCGCTGGTGTTACCCGAAAATCCAGAATCTATTCTAGTTTACTCTCAGACTGCACTTTTCTCGCTTCGAACTCTGTAATATCTGCTTCACATTCATATCTATTACGTCACACGCTCCAATACATAGAATATTATCTAGGTTCCTCTTCTTGCTGACAACTACTTTGTGAGTAGAACCCACCAGGAGAATGAGAGAGGAATCTAAAATATTTCGTAAGTGAAACAACCACCGCAAGAATATTTAAGAGGAAATGGATGACGTAGCGATGTATGTTGGGCTCTGCATCGTTACACTATCCATCATTATTGACCCATCTGCATTTTGAGAGTAGCCGCGATGGATGCCATGGAAAGCTTGAAACTTCTTTAATTAATAAAATAAATTTTTGCTTAAATTGCAATAACTGAGAAGGGGAAACTTCTACGTTATTTAATTCTGAAACTGCTGAGTGAAAATGAATTGCAAGTGAACCTGCTTAAACTGCTGAGGGAAACTGAACGTACCGTCTCTTTGCTATTGTTTATCATCTCAACACTGACCCACAATATCCTAGCCCAACGCAATCCGACTGCTCAAAAATGATAAACTGACTTCAAATAATTACTACAAAAGAAGGGCCCTGAATTAGTAGAAATCCTAAGAATAACCTATACATTTCATAAGTCACGTACCTCGCAAAAATATTCATTTCACGAAGTACTGCAATACAGCACGCGCCAATACAGCCAGCCAAATAAAAGATTGTAACTAATGAAGGCTCTAACAAATAACAGGCGTGTAGTTAGCCAAGGAAAGATATTTTTTTTGCAGAGCAAACAATGCATTTACCTTAAGAATCGGACCACCAATTCAAAAATTATATAATCATCAGTAATAAATCTCAATGACGGATATACATTCAGACCATCCAGTCGCGCTAATACTGCAAACCGCCACCACCGCTAATTATTAACCTCTAACCTCCATCACTGTTGACTACTCATTCCTAACTTCCATCACTGCTGCCTGTTCACCTTCAACTTCCATCACTGCTGGCAGTTGACCTCCAACTGCTATCACCGCTGACTGTTAACTTGCAGCTGCTAGTGTGACCAGCCACAGAGTCTCTTAGAGAGCGCGCACAGCGCTATCAGAGTTATTAATGCAATCTATCACGCTGCCAACATATAAACACATAAACAGGCTACTTACAAGCTATGCGTCCATCTACTACCTTCTGAAAAATGATAGTCATTAAGAGTCTGACTACTTGTGTAGGATGTCTTTGGTAGCCGCAGCCTATGACTGTGTAACATACACTCCTGGAAATGGAAAAAAGAACACATTGACACCGGTGTGTCAGACCCACCATACTTGCTCCGGACACTGCGAGAGGGCTGTACAAGCAATGATCACACGCACGGCACAGCGGACACACCAGGAACCGCGGTGTTGACCGTCGAATGGCGCTAGCTGCGCAGCATTTGTGCACCGCCGCCGTCAGTGTCAGCCAGTTTGCCGTGGCATACGGAGCTCCATCGCAGTCTTTAACACTGGTAGCATGCCGCGACATCGTGGACGTGAACCGTATGTGCAGTTGACGGACTTTGAGCGAGGGCGTATAGTGGGCATGCGGGAGGCCGGGTGGACGTACCGCCGAACAACACGTGGGGCGTGAGGTCTCCACAGTACATCGATGTTGTCGCCAGTGATCGGCGGAAGGTGCACGTGCCCGTCGACCTGGGACCGGACCGCAGCGACGCACGGATGCACGCCAAGACCGTAGGATCCTACGCAGTGCCGTAGGGGACCGCACCGCCACTTCCCAGCAAATTAGGGACACTGTTGCTCCTGGGGTATCGGCGAGGACCATTCGCAACCGTCTCCATGAAGCTGGGCTACGGTCCCGCACACCGTTAGGCCGTCTTCCGCTCACGCCCCAACATCGTGCAGCCCGCCTCCAGTGGTGTCGCGACAGGCGTGAATGGAGGGACGAATGGGGACGTGTCGTCTTCAGCGATGAGAGTCGCTTCTGCCTTGGTGCCAATGATGGTCGTATGCGTGTTGGGCGCCGTGCAGGTGAGCGCCACAATCAGGACTGCATACGACCGAGGCACACAGGGCCAACACCCGGCATCATGGTGTGGGGAGCGATCTCCTACACTGGCCGTACACCACTGGTGATCGTCGAGGGGACACTGAATAGTGCACGGTACATCCAAACCGTCATCGAACCCATCGTTCTACCATTCCTAGACCGGCAAGGGAACTTGCTGTTCCAACAGGACAATGCACGTCTGCATGTATCCCGTGCCACCCAACGTGCTCTAGAAGGTGTAAGTCAACTACCCTGGCCAGCAAGATCTCCGGATCTGTCCCCCATTGAGCATGTGTGGGACTGGATGAAGCGTCGTCTCCCGCGGTCTGCACGTCCAGCACGAACGCTGGTCCAACTGAGGCGCCAGGTGGAAATGGCATGGCAAGCCGTTCTACAGGACTACATCCAGCATCTCTACGATCGTCTCCATGGGAGAATAGCAGCCTGCATTGCTGCGAAAGGTGGATATACACTGTACTAGTGCCGACATTGTGCATGCTCTGTTGCCTGTGTCTATGTGCCTGTGGTTCTGTCAGTGTGATCATGTGATGTATCTGACCCCAGGAATGTGTCAATAAAGTTTCCCCTTCCTGGGACAATGAATTCACGGTGTTCTTATTTCAATTTGCAGGAGTGTATAAACAGTGGGCAAAATAAAACCAAGGATCGCTTGGTTTGTATATAAGGGAGTTTATTACCATGCCACGACTATCTTCATGGTATTTAATTAGTTTGTTTGCATAAAACATAGATCTTACTAAATATTTTGTATAGGCACGTAAGCTTTAGAACGTAAATGTAACGTCAGTAAAATTCTTCTAGGTATGTGACAGCATTCTTAATGTCTAAAATTTTCCGACATTTCGGCCACGGTTGCAAATGTCCTTCATCAGGGTGTTTTTGTTAACTGCTGACTGAGAGAAATTTTAGTTTTTGTGTACTGACGGAAAGGCTGTTTTTGTGATCTAATAGGGCAATGAGGAGGAGGAGTGTTCGAGGTTCTTTATTGGTGTCTGCATTACTTCTTTTCGTTGGAGGAGACAGACGTTCTTCATTGGTGTTTACTGAATTGCTTGCCTCTGTTGGATATAGGCGAATGGGAAACGGGCGGCAGTTGGGACGTAGCGCCGTTTACTTGCTGCCTGGCAGCGGCTCTGGCGCTCCAGTATTCTGCGTATTCTGCCTGCGGCACGAACGCCTCTGTGTTGCTCCGCGTGAGCTGCCGTACCGTAGCGCTGATACTGCTGGCAGCCAAGACGCCGCAAGTCTCTGTTCATGGTGACAGGTAGCTTGGCTGTTTCTGTCAGCTCTCTGCTCTCCCTGCTGAAGGTAAGAGGCTGTTTCCCCAGTACGCGGGCTTCTCGAAACTGTATCTCTTTACCGTACTCAGCCATCTGTTCTGCAACCGCTGACTTCGTGTGTTGTCTTAGTCGAATATATCGTTCATGTTCAGATATCCGCGTGCTGATCAGTCGTCCCGTCTCATCTACATACACTAGTCCACACTTGCATCCGACATCGTAAGCTCCTGCCGCACGTAGCTTGTCAACTACATCTACCGTTGATCCAAGAACTTCTTTTATTCCGTTGCTGCTTCAAAAAATCGGCTTGATACCTGCTCAGTGGAGAATTTTACCCACACTTTCAGACTTCTGGAACGTATGCTACTATGGCGATGATGTTTGCCCGCCCGGTTGGCCGTGCGGTCTAACGCACGGCTTTCCGAGCGGGAAGGAGCGCCTGGTCCCCGGCACGGATCGGCCCGGCGGTTTTGTGTCAAGGTCCGGTGAACCGGCCAGTCTGTGGATGGTTTTTAGGCGGTTTTCCATCAGCCTCGGCGAATGCTGGGCTGGTTCCACTTATTCCCCCACAGTTACACTATGTCGGCGATTGCTGCGCAAACAAGTTCTCCACATACGCGTACACCACCATTACTCTACCACGCAAACATAGGGGTTACACTCGTCTGGTGTGAGACGTTCCTTGGGCGGTTAACCGGGGGCCGAACCGCACAATAACCCTGGGTTCGGTGTGGGGCGGCGGAGGGGCGAAGTGGACTGCGGTAGTCGTCGTGGGGTTGTGGACCACTGCGGCTACGGCGGGGACGGAGCCTCTCCGTCGTTTCTAGGTCCCCGGTTAACATGCAATACAATACAATGGCGATGTTTTGTGCTTTCGTCCAGAGTTCTTTATTGCTTTCATCCCTTGTAGCCATAGTCTGTCTATCTCCATTCCATAACCATTGGCTCCAGAAATGGATCTGAGGTTTTGTAGTTCAGTCTTCAGAAGATCTTCGTTCCTAATCCTGTGGGCCCTTTTGGTTAAAGGGGTAATGGTGGGATGACGCATGTAGATCCTGTCCGTTCCGGTGGGTCTTATGTACAGGGTGTACCATTTATCATGACCACCCTAAATAACTGTTTGTTCAGATGCAAATTACAAAATGTTTCAAGCAAACGTTCTTTAGCTAAATGTTGATCGTGTTAGGACTGCAACCAGCCACAAATTTACTTTGAGTTCCTTTATTCAAAGGAAACCGTTACCGGTTTCGAATCGTTGCGATTCATCATCAGACGGTTTACACGCTTTCTTTCTACATTTGGTGTGTTTTTTACAGATTAATTGCCCTAAAATATAAATAAAACACAATTACAAACACGCCACACACAGATGGTTGCGTTGCAGATTTTCGTTGCATGTGACTTACGTGAAACGTCGGTTTCGAGTGATTGTTTCTATAACTTTCATCCAATCGATGTAAATGCATTCCCACTGCGTCCTCGTTGTTGCACACATAATAGTTCTCACTGTACACTTTAGATTTGTCACTGAGTTCATTTCAACCACGCACCACATGTTTTGGTACATACAAAGAGCTTACAAACATATGGGTGTCACAGATGCTATGATATATTGTAACATTTGATGATGATGTCCTATGTTTGGAAAGGATCATATATTCTTTTGCAAAACTGTAATGTCTTTTACATTAGTGTAGAGAGATTGAATAATTTTTATTTTTAAATATATATATATATATATATATATATATATATATATATAAATCTGTTATTGCTAATTTAATTATAAACTTTTTTATATATATTTAGAGCTGTATAGGTAAAATAGTACATTATTTTATTACATTTGGCAGCATGAGAATTATAGTAATATATAAATTTTCTACTTGATCTGCAGATAGGTGTATTAATATTATTTGCTTTGGAGGCTGGAAAGTAATTTTTGGAAATTTTTCAGGACAGGGGCGTTAGCCAACTCTGTTCGTTAAGGATATAGTCTGCTGTGCTGTTTTTGTGTGTGTGTATTTCTAATTCTTCTAATATATTCATAGTGGCCCCTTTTTCTGTTAGATGTAAAATCTACACCATAAATAACTACACCATACATAACACACATGAACTCATAAGCTTAATTAAAGACATCCACATCCCACCAACAGCAAAATTAGCATCACTAGACATAGTCAACCTGTACACGAACATCCCTGTAAAAGAGACTATTAACATTATAAGAAAGAATCTGCTTAAATATAAGAAAATTAGTGTTGCAGAGATCTGTGAACTCATAGAAATACTTTCACTTATTCTAGACCATAATTACTTTAGCTTCAACAACAAACTGTACCAACAACATGATGGTTTGGCAATGGGAAGTAGCTTAGCTGGGATATTGGCTGACATTTACATCAACCATATAGAACAAAAATTCTTTTCTGCCAACCAGCACATCTCAAACAAAATAATATACTACAGAAGATATGTTGATGATACAATACGGCTTTTTGATGGTACAAGCAATGAAATAGATACATTAGCAGCAGATCTTAGCAAAATGCACAAAAATATTAAATTCACAGTTGAACATGAAACTAATAAAAGCATTAACTTTCTTGACCTGAAAATTTGCAATAGTAACAATAAACATCAATTCAGTATTTACAGAAAACCTACCACCACAGATGCCAGTATTAGCAACTCATCTTGCCACCCCCACCAACAAAAAATGGCATATTTCAGAACGATGCTACACCGAATTAAAAAAGTACCAATGAGTGACACAGACCAACAAAATGAAATCAATATAATCAAAACAGATGCTCATAATAATGAATATAAACCCACAATAATAGAAAAAGTCCACAACAAAATGCAGACAACACCCACAGATCCACTTCACAGCAGTCACTTCAAGCCAAATCAGTGTGCCACTGAAGCCAAACCTAAATATGCTACTCTCCCATACATAGGCCCACTTTCATACCAAATAGCAAACTTATTTAAAAAGAAGAAAAATATCAGAATCAGCTTTTCCACAAAAAATAAATTACAACAGAAAGTGATACATGATGTAAACACCTCCAAGAGTCCCTACTGTAAATCAGGAATATACAAACTCAAGTGTGATACATGCCCAAAATTCTACATTGGACAGACAGGCAGAAGTTTTGAAATTAGATATAAAGAACATATTGACGCCCTAAGACTTGGTAACTTGAACAAATCAGCATTTGCATCCCATATTGCTGAAGAAAACCATTCAGTGGGTAACATTGAGGACAACTTAAAGATTTTACATCTAACAGAAAAAGGGGCCACTATGAATATATTAGAAGAATTAGAAATACACACACACAAAAACAGCACCCCAGACCATATCCTTAACGAACAAACAGAGTTGGCTAACGCCCCTTTCCTGAAAAATTTCCAAAAATTACTTTCCAGCCTCCAAAGCAAATAATATTAATACACCTATCTGCAGATCAAGTAGAAAATTTATATGTTACTATAATTCTCATGCTGCCAAATGTAATAAAATAATGTACTATTTTACCTATACAGCTCTAAATATATATAAAAAATTTTATAATTAAGTTAGCAATAACAGATTTATATATATATATATATATATATATATATATATATAAATTATTCAATCTCTCTACGCTAATGTAAAAGACATTACAGTTTTGTAAAAGAATATATGATCCTTTCCAAACATAGGACACCATTATCAAATGTTACGATATATCATAGCATCTGTGACACCCATATGTTTGTAAGCTCTTTGTATGTACCAAAACATGTGGTGCGTGGTTGGAATGAACTCAGTGACAAATCTAAAGTGTACAGTGAGAACTATTACGTGTGCAACAACGAGGATGCAGTGGGAATGCATTTACATCGATTGGATGAACGTTATAGAAACAATCACTCGAAACCGACGTTTCACGTAAGTCACATGCAACGAAAATTTGCAACGCAACCATCTGTGTGTGGCGTGTTTGTAATTGTGTTTTATTTATATTTTAGGGCAATTAATCTGTAAAAAACACACCAAATGTAGAAAGAAAGCGCGTAAACCGTCTGATGATGAATCGCAACGATTCGAAACCGGTAACGGCTTCCTTTGAATAAAGGAACTCAAAGAAAATTTGTGGCTGGTTGCTGTCCTAACACGATCAACATTTGTCTTCAAAAACAGCCACGGTCTCCAACGTCATCATATGACAAAATTGCATCGTTCTTTAGCTGTCTGGGGAACATCAGTCAGCAAGATGGTCTTCCTTGTAGCTTGGATTTTTACAAAGATATGAACAGTAGTATGACTTTTTAAATGGCGCCCTGTATTATTTATTCGGTAATTCATTTCCTCTTCTAAAAACCTATTCAAAAATGTACCACAGTGACCCATTCACTGAAACACAACGTTACTAATTACATAACACGACGTTGACGCTGACGCTCCCAGCGCTTAGTGCTGGTACTCGGGGTAATGGAACACATCCACGTGCTGACGTTGACAGAGGACAAATGTAAACATAAGTAGAATGCACACCCGTCATTACGTCAAACGCCATCAGTTGAAGATTTGTGTGAGTACAATGTATACCAACGAAGAGAAGATAGAAATGCTGTGCATCTATGGGGAACGTAAGTTAGCAGAACAGTAATTGCAATACTGTTATCTTATGTAGGGTTACATTTAGTACAGGAGGTTAGTCTTTTTAAATACTGATATTTAGAGTAGGCGTACAGTTAAGGCTGTCCTTCCTAGAAACTGCATCGAAATAACGTTTCTTTTATTGTTGTTGTTGAAGGTAGGCGAAATGCTACGCAGGCAGAGGAACTGTACAGAGAGCGGTATCCTGACAAGGACCCTCAAGAGCTAATTGTTCGAATATTTCTATGTAAAAATTGGCGATCGTACGACTCAGTGGGTTACCCATGGCCACACCATCAACCTGCTCATAGCACTCATCCTCTCACTGAAACTGACTGTAGGTGAGACAGTGTCTGAAAAGAGCAGTCAAATCTGTGAAAACATCCGCTATGTAAACCACAACTTACTTAAGCGGAATCATCGTAAATAATGGCACTATGTCAAAACTGACAAGAATATCCTCAGGAGCCAAAGCCACAACCCTCCGTTTCTCAATGAAATGACACGAGTCTATTACGTAAGAATCAGTTCGGCCAATATGTGATTGCAAACAAGATGCCAGACATCTTGCTATTTGATACGTTTGGGAATTAATAGCACTGACAATGGGTCTCAGAGGAAGGTTAATCTTATGAACTTTAAGTAGTCCATAAACTCTGGAACACATAGCTTCACTCCTCAACAAACCTTTCTTCTCCTCGTGTTAAATTGAATTAGATGACTTTATCAGCGTATTTGCTTTCATCGATATGCAAGCTGTAGGGTCTTCTTTAGTTATTTAATTTGTATAAATTCTAAAATCCAGTTTACCATGTAAATGGAGAAAGACAATGCAATATCCTTCTTGGACGGCTTCATTATGAGACTGATTGAAGGGAGCTTGAAACATAAAGTCTTCCGGAAGGTTACACAGACCAACAGATACTTGCATAAGGATTCCAATCATTATCCACAACAGAAAAGAAGTGTAATTAAAAGTCTAGTGGACAGAGCTAAAAGGATTTGTGCGCCGGAATACCTGGACGCGAAGTTAAAACATCTAAAGCAGGCTTTTGAGAAGAGTAGGTACTCTAGTAAGGAATTAAATAGAGTTGTGCGACAGCATAACAGGAGGCCTAAGGACAACGGTAGGACACAGCGATGGAAGAACACGGTTTCTCTACCCTTCATCAAAAAAGTAATGGATCAAATCGGAAAGATTTTAAGGAAACATAACGTTCGACCGATATTCAGACCAACTAAGAAAATAGGCCAAGCACTTCGTTCCGTTGAGGATAAACGTCCCCCTCTGTCCGCAGGTGGTGTATACAAGATTCCATGTACATGTGGTGGGGTCTACACTGGAAGTACAAAGAGAAGTGTGAATACACGGTTGAAGGAACATAAAAGTCTTTGCCGAGTATTGAAAACAGACAAGTCAGCTGTGGCGGAACATGCTCTTCAGTCGGGTAATGAAGTAGTGGAATTTTCGGAAAATGAAGTTTTGTGTACTGTGACACACTATTATCCACGGCTATATAGAGAAGCCATCGAAATATATAAACATGGGGATAATTTTAACAGAAAAGAAGAAGCCATGAAACTAAGCGATATATGGACAGTGGCGCTACAGAATCGATGAGAAGTTTTTATCTCTGACGTACTATGATCGATAGTTATATTTTATCTTTGCCGAGGTTTATCTCTCATATCTCGTGGAATCCAGACCACGCTCACTTTCCACGGTATTTAGGCCTTTCTTCGACGTCCGACTCGTCAGTCGGCAAGACTCAGCACAACCAGGAGCACCTCCGAAGATGTCCAACGTAACCTTGGACGAAACGTCAGGGATAGAAGAGTTACATGGACCTCGGCCATGCAACCCGGAAGAATTCTCCGCAGCTGAAACATCCGGTCGTGAAAGCCTTCATTGTAGGATTAGTCGACTCTACGGGAAGAATGTTTCAGAATCACTCAGATGGCTGGAAGTTTCACATAAGAAGAAAGTAGAGAAAATTTTAGCTTTTGACCAACATTGTATCAATAAGTGTGTGCATATGATTTCTTTGATATTGTAATCGTGAAAATTTTTTTAACAAATATGTATTGGCGAGTGCCCAAAACAATTTGTAAAATTTTTCGTGGGTAGCATGGGGGCTATGTAAGTAGGCTGTTTAGGTCTTCTTATCGGTAACGTTACGTAGCGCTCTGTATGAAAATCACTGGCTGTGCTGTGTGCAGTCTGTGGCTAGTTTGCATTGTTGTCTGCCATTGTAGTGTTGGGCAGCTGGATGTTAACAGCGCGTAGCGTTGCGCAGTTGGAGGTGAGCCGCCAGCAGTGGTGGATGTGGGGAGAGAGATGGCGGAATTTTGAGAGCGGACGATCTGGACGTGTCTCATTAAGAAAGAGTAAATTTGTGAGACTGGATGTCATGAACTGATATATATATATATATATATATATATATATATATATATGACTTTTGAACAATATGGAGGTAAATACATTGTTTGTTCGCTATCAAAATCTTTCTTTTACAAACTGTGCCTATCAGTAGTTAGTGCCTTCAGTAGTTTGAATCTTTTATTTAGCTGGCAGTAGTGGCGCTCGCTGTATAGCAGTAGTTCGAGTAACGAAGGTTTTTGTGAGGTACGTGAATAGTGAAACGTATAGGTTAATGTTAGTCAGGGCCATTCTTTTGTAGGGATTTTTTTAAGTCAGATTGCGTTGCGCTAAAAATATTGTGTGTCAGTTTAAGCACAGTCATTTATAATTTTTCTAAGGGGACGTTTCAATTGCTAGCCCAGTCAATCTACCGAATCCCGTAAGAGTTTGGGCAATGTGAGTGCATCGATACTGAAGAAGATCATTGGCCGGTACCTTATTTATATGATATGTCGATGGTCATATCATATAAATCCGAAAGAAAAGATAGCATTGGTGATCTTGCAGCTCTCGAAGATTGAAATTACAGTGACATGCAAACTTTTACCTGCTTACAGGCGTTGTCCGAAAGAACAGATACCCTCTTCATATACAGTAGATAAGGCTTATCGGCCAATGATCTTCTTGAGTGCGGTTGTACACACATTGCTCGAACTCTTACGGGAATCGGTAGAGTGACTGCCGCGAGTAATGAGTGTAGTGGGAGGTGCACTACAAATGCAATGTGCGGACAGTAGGTTCGAAATGTGGGTCTCATGGGGAGCGGGTCAGAGACCAGGCCCTGCAGTCGCACTATCCTCTGTGTCCTCGAGTGGTCTGACGGATAGAGCGTCTGCCATATAAGCAAGAGATCTCGGGTTCAAGTCCCGGTCGGGGCACACATTTTCAACGCCTGTAAGCAGCTAAAGGTCTGGATTTCATTGTAATTTCATTCTTCGAGACCTGCAAGATCACCAATGTCTTAAAGAACAGACACCCTCTTCATATATTTTCAGGTATGGCCAAAAACAAGAAAAAACTGTTTGGTAGACATGAGCTCTAAAATGCGTACTTAAAGAGAAGAGATAAGTTTCATAGCAGCGAAGAGGAGGAAGTGTTCACAGCTGTTAAGGTATGCATTTCAGAGCACATATTTAGTAGACATTTTTTCTTGTTTGGGTCCATACTAACTAGTCGGCCGGTGCGGTCGAGCGGTTCTAGGCGCTTCAGTCTGGGACCACGCGACCGCTTCGGTCGCAGGTTCGAATCCTGCCTCGGGCATGGATGTGTGTGATGTCCCATAGTGCTCAGAGCCATTTGAACCATTTTGATCCATACTAACTCCCCCAATAATATGGAATTCCGAAGAGCTTGCAGTCGAAGAGAACTGTTTCAAAGTATCGAAGATGGCCAAGGGCTCATAGCGCCTAAGGTAAAGATTTCAGACCCGATGTTTACCTGACATTTTTTCTTGATTTGCTCCATACCATCACCTGTGAAATTCGCCTACGCTATAATCCTAGCAAGAACGGTAACGGTACATGTACTCCACTGTTAGGGATATCAGAGCGATTTTCGCTTGTTGCTTTCAACTTAGGAGTTTCCAGATCACGGTTCCTTACCTCAAATTGATACATTTACCTTTTCCGTCATCACTGAGGTTTTATTTCATCATCTTGACATCATCCTTTACCGTATTGTGAAACAGTTGTGTTGGTCACCATCGAGACAAACGTTAGAGATGGCAATACTTATAGCCAAACATGGGATGGACGTACTTTTGAAAATTGCGTTGAAAAACTCCTACCAACTTTACTTCTTCTGAGATCTCAGGCTTTCCCAGCGAACATGCTGTAGCCAAGGTTCTCGGGTGTCCAGCCGGATCCGTTCGTCGAAGTTCCATGATATTTCGGCGGATAACCGTTCCGCCATCATCAGGTGGCGCTGATGGAATGATCTGTCTGCGCTGTGTCCGTGGTATTTATGTCCGCGAGGTCCCGAGTCGTACCCCGGCGCGGGCGGCCGGCGGGGCGCCGCGTGGTGGGAGGGGTGGGGGAAGCTGCAGCCACGCCCGGTGGTAGGCGCAGTCCATCTCCGTCCCCCGTGGCGGAAGGATGTCGCGTCCGCTCGTGCCGTTGCTCTATGATGGTGTTTAATAACGGTTTCCAGGCCTTGCTGAGTCGAAAACCGGTATCCCTGTTGATGAGGTTATCTGTTACTGGAATTTCTATGGCCTCCTTGTAGATACTGTTCCAGTAGGCACTTGTGGCAGTCAGGATTTTTGTCTCTTCGAATTTCGCTGTGTGTCCGGTTTCAATGCAGTGTTCTGCTGTGGCCGAATGGCTGGGTTGGCGTAAGCGGGTGTGACGTTCGTGTTCTGTGCATCGGTCCTCGACCGTGCGAACTGTTTGGCCGATATAGGATTTGCCACAGCCGCACGGGATTTTGTATACGCCCGCTTTCTTCAGCCCTACGTCATCTTTTGCCGTTCCTAGTAGGTCACGAATCTTTGCTGGTGGCCGGAAGACTGTGTCAATCTTGTGTCGCCTTAACAGTCTCCCTATTTTTGACGACACGTTGCCAGAAAACGGCAGAAAGGCCAGAGCTTGCTTTTCTTCTTCGGGTTGTTCTTCATCTCGGTTCTTGCTGCAGTTCTGTTGTCGGAAGGCCCTTTGGATTTGGCGGTTGCCATTCCCATTCTTGCGGAACACGGTCTCCAGGTGTTTGAGCTCCGTTGTCCTGTTCATCAGAGATCGAGTGTGCTCTATGTACCAAGGTGTTGAGCATTCGATTAAGCTGCGCCGGATGGTGGCAGCTGGACGCATGTAGGTACAGGTCAGTGTGTGTGTGGGCTTTCGGTACACACTGTGCCCCAGTGAGCCATCAGACCTACGTTCCACTAGGACATCAACAAAGGGTAGTTTTCCATCTTTCTCAGTCTCCATCGTGAACTGAAAGTTACTATGGACCGAATTTAGATGTTGCAGAAATATCTGTAGCTGTTCCTGTCCATGTGGCCAGATGACGAACGTGTCGTCCACGTAGCGAAAGAAGCATACAGGTTTCAGTTCGGCGGCTTCCAGTACTTCCTCTTCGAAACTCTCCATGAACAGGTTGGCCACCACTGGGGAGAGCGGGCTCCGTAGTATTGACCGTTCAAGACAAAGTACGTCGATGTTAACACGTGCCTAAACAGTTATGTCAGTTCAGGCCCGAATTTCTCACTGATTAAGTGGAAAGAATCTTCCAGCAGGACACGTGTGAATAATGAGACGACATCGAAGCTGACCATGATGTCGGATTCTTGTACTGTCTTCTCCTTCAGACGGCCAATGAAGTCCGTCGAGTTCCGGATATAGTGCGCACATTTCCCCACATAAGGTCTTAGCATGCCCGCTAAGTGCTGCGCCAAAAGATACGTCGGTGCCCCTATGTTGCTGACTACTTCTTCTGTTTATGCCTAAGATGCTTTCTGTGACGGGGCAACACCCCGTTCGGTTCCTGGTGGGGTGAATCCTGCCTGCTTGCGGACACAGGTGACACCTGTGACAGAGCCGGCGAGGGCGCGGAGCAACGACACTGAACCACCGGCCCAGGCGCGTGGCGGCGATTTACTGAGCACAATAAGAGCCGCCCCCGCAGGTCGCAGCCGGCCGGCGGCCTTTGTGCTTCGGTTCGCGGCCGCCATTGTCTCCGCGGCGCTGCGAGGATTAACCGCCGCGGCGGGCCGGCCGGCACCTCCTGAAGCGCTGCCCATTCAGACGTCACAGAGGCCGCCGGTGTTGGTAGTCGTGGAGGGGGGGGGGGGGGGGGAGGGGGGCGCAGGGCGCATCCCGTGGGCCGTGTCGGCGCCCGTACACGCGCCGCGACAAATTCCACGGACCACGGCTCCCCTTTAATCCTCCCACGCCTTCCGTTGAATCACAGCTGAGGTAGTCTCGATAGTCTTCTTCAGAGTTAAACATTAGGGTCATTCGTGATCATTATATTAGGGAATATAATGTTACGAGGCACGTAGAATATTAATAAAAGAGTACATAGATAAATGCATTCAACATCTGTATATAGTCTCCGCAAGCTACTATACGGTGCGTGGCGTAGGGTACCAAGTACCACCAGCATAGCAGCCTTCACAAAAATAGTCACCTCAAGGTCATTCCCAGCACTGCCAGTTGGTGATAATTTCAAATGTTACTAAATATTTAGAAAAATGATATTACACATCTCTATTTTTTATCTAGAATATAACTGAGTATATTTTAAATGAAAGTTCTTTCCAGCTGCCACAAAAAAAAATAAATAAATAAATAAAACAAAAAAATAGCTTTACAAGAAATTTTGAAGAAAAACACTTTTTTATTTTTTTTAAATTCAACCTGTGGAAGAAAACAGAACCGGTGACATGTTATGACTGAAGATAGTATGTGAACGTTCTCAAAGTTTATAAATGCATATGATGCAGTTTTTATTGAGAAAACATAAAAGTAATTCGAGAAAAGAAATGAATACTGTTCCGCCTGTGCAACGAAAAATGTCGTTGCTGATGAATTCGAGTTCAGTTGGGCATTGATGAAACTTTCAGCGAGGATATTATTAAGTAAATTATGAAATTACTTTTATGAAAGCGTTTTATTTGTGAATGACTTCGTGCGCTGCAGTGCACGAGTACTTGCATGCCACCAACAGGATTTTAGTTCTGAAAGCTCGCCTTTATAATGACGACCAAAAATACTCCCCACCTTCCAAAAAAAATTTATTTGCAGCTCTTACTGACGCTCCGTCACTGTACCCATCACCCAAATCGCCAATGTACTCTACACAAGAGGATCTGTAGGTTCTTTCAGTCCAGTATTTATTTTGCCATCGACCAAAATATACTGTACGACGTGATCTTATATAACCCACCTTCTATTTAAGTCTGCTATCAGATTGTTGTCCTCAGCATGCATTAAGAGCATTTTACACAAAAGTTTGTTCTTGCGGCTGCAATGTCTATACATTCCATCAAAAACTTTTGTCCATCATAACACTCTCCGAATCTAAAACCAAGAGAGCATAGACGACAAACTGCAGAGGTCTCTGAGCTAGAACAATAAATTTTTACGGGAAAGTACCTAGTATTTTTTTCACCACTCACCACTCCTGATTTAAATAATGAAAACTGTGCCAGTTAATTATTTTTTTATGCTTAGCACAACGCGTTTCGAGAGTTTATTCTCATTTTCAAGTGCATTTGTGCATTTGTTTACTTGAGTGCGTTTGGTGATGTTTGGATGTGTGATTTTCAGCCTCTCTGGCGCCTTTTTGAAGTCAGACTGCAGTCGGAAAATCAGACGAAATGAATGTCTGAGTGTTTTTAAACGCTAATATTAGCAATCGTGTTATTGTTTGACTACTTACAGGTATTGTGCATCCTCCACTACGCAAAATATCACACACACTAATCATCATTTACACTGTTTGTTCACGCAACATGCTATAAAGATATTGCGACACTATGGCTCCACGAAGAGTTTTTACACGCTCAGAATTGTTAGTGTTCCTGGATTACATTACGTACATTTATAAGGTTCTAAACTATAGTATGTATTTTCACCATTATTGACTACTAAATTATCAATTACTTGTTTTATAAAAACGAAATACACATATTAATGCAAATTGTTACCGTTATGATATGTACAGTCGTGGACAAAACGAGCGAGACCCCTCGCCTTTTCGTTATGCTGATCCGCACGGCTTTAAAGACTGCTACACAGCATAACAGGCAAGGCGACGAAGTGCTACCAACATACTATGCACAGGCGTGAAATTGGCAAACTATCTGAACTTTTTTAGGCTGCTTTCTATAATTTGTAAGACTATATTAATGCTGATTAGTGTGTTAATTTTTTTTTTTTTTTTTTTTTTTTTTTTTTTTTGTGGTCATTAGTCTACTGAGTGGTTTGATGCGGCCCGCCACGAATTCCTTTCCTGTGCTAACCACTTCATCTCAGAGTAGCACTTGCAACCTACGTCCTCAATTATTTGCTTGACGTATTCCAATCTCTGCCTTCCTCTACAGTTTTTGCCCTCTACAGCTCCCTCTAGTACCATGGAAGTCATTCCCTCATGTCTTAGCAGATGTCCTATCATCCTGTCCCTTCTCCTTATCAGTGTTTTCCACATATTCCTTTCCTCTCCAATTCTGCGTAGAACCTCCTCATTCCTTACCTTATCAGTCCACCTAATACCTAAATACAACACGTAAATATAAGACAGAACTGAAAGAAGAAACGCTAATTGGTATGAACTGTACCAAAAAAAAATGAATTTCAACTTATCGAGATAACATAACTGTTTTAGTAAGACAAAGAACCCCAGATCGTTACGAATTAGCAAAATATTATTCGCATTCGGCCGCGAAACGGTCTGTGTCAACGTTCAGACCAGTCATACTGGATTACCGTTGCTGACCTACCATGAAAGTGTGCAAATTTAGCAATGCGTGAAGATTCATAACGAAATTCAGTTAAAATTCATTCAGTGCCACACTTAAGTCAATTGCATTACTGACAGAAGCGGAAAAAGTAGGCAGTAACATGTATGAAAATCTACAAGAGTGTCTTATTGACATCCACAGGGCGCCAGTACAGAAAAGGTAGTGATAACACGTATTGGGGGCGCGAGAATATCTTAAAATTGCTTTACTGATATTCTACCTGCCTCCATCGAGATTAGAACCGAAAACAGACCAGACCTTCCTTTCACTACGCTGGCAGACAACCCTCTATTATTATCCCAGACATGAATAACCCGGCAATTTCGGAATGAAAATGGCAAAGTGGTCTGCAGTTTCTGTTGCATAGAGCTTTCTGGACTCAAAAACATGAATTTCCTCCTTTATGTCACCGCTTATGTGACAATCATTCGGGATGTTAATCGAAATAACAAAATACTGTTATTAGAGAGTAAATTTATTAGGATAATTCTGCACTAGCCCAGGAAATAAACGCCTACATAGCTACCAAACTTATTCTACACTGTTTCGAATTCTCTACTAGACTCGCCACAGCCAGAAAACGTTCATTAGCCGAAGTGTTTCTTAAGCTAGCTAGCAATGGGAATTTTTGCACTTCTAAAACGCGGTAGCAATAATACTGGGATGTTAATTACCAATGGTATAAGCAAATGGATTCTATTTGCATTCCTGTAAACGTGATTTGGATCGAAAGCGTAGCTACGATTAATACACTCCTGGAAATGGAAAAAAGAACACTTTGACACCGGTGTGTCAGACCCACCATACTTGCTCCGGACACTGCGAGAGGGCTGTACAAGCAATGATCACACGCACGGCACAGAGGACACACCAGGAACCGCGGTGTTGGCCGTCGAATGGCGCTAGCTGCGCAGCATTTGTGCACCGCCGCCGTCAGTGTCAGCCAGTTTGCCGTGGCATACGGAGCTCCATCGCAGTCTTTAACACTGGTAGCATGCCGCGACAGCGTGGACGTGAACCGTATGTGTAGTTGTCGGACTTTGAGCGAGGGCGTATAGTGGGCATGCGGGAGGCCGGGTGGACGTACCGCCGAATTGCTCAACACGTGGGGCGTGAGGTCTCCACAGTACATCGATGTTGTCGCCAGTGGTCGGCGGAAGGTGCACGTGCCCGTCGACCTGGGACCGGACCGCAGCGACGCACGGATGCACGCCAAGACCGTAGGATCCTACGCAGTGCCGTAGGGGACCGCACCGCCACTTCCCAGCAAATTAGGGACACTGTTGCTCCTGGGGTATCGGCGAGGACCATTCGCAACCGTCTCCATGAAGCTGGGCTACGGTCCCGCACACCGTTAGGCCGTCTTCCGCTCACGCCCCAACATCGTGCAGCCCGCCTCCAGTGGTGTCGCGACAGGCGTGAATGGAGGGACGAATGGAGACGTGTCGTCTTCAGCGATGAGAGTCGCTTCTGCCTTGGTGCCAATGATGGTCGTATGCGTGTTTGGCGCCGTGCAGGTGAGCGCCACAATCAGGACTGCATACGACCAAGGCACACAGGGCCAACACCCGGCATCATGGTGTGGGGAGCGATCTCCTACACTGGCCGTACACCACTGGTGATCGTCGAGGGGACACTGAATAGTGCACGGTACATCCAAACCGTCATCGAACCCATCGTTCTACCATTCCTAGATCGGCAAGGGAACTTGCTGTTCCAACAGGACAATGCACGTCCGCATGTATCCCGTGCCACCCAACGTGCTCTAGAAGGTGTAAGTCAATTACCCTGGCCAGCAAGATATCCGGATCTGTCCCCCATTGAGCATGTTAGGGACTGGATGAAGCGTCGTCTCACGCGGTCTGCACGTCCAGCACGAACGCTGGTCCAACTGAGGCGCCAGGTGGAAATGGCATGGCAAGCCGTTCCACAGGACTACATCCAGCATCTCTACGATCGTCTCCATGGGAGAATAGCAGCCCGCATTGCTGCGAAATGTGGATATACACTGTACTAGTGCCGACATTGTGCATGCTCTGTTGCCTGTGTCTATGTGCCTGTGGTTCTGTCAGTGTGATCATGTGATGTATCTGACCCCAGGAATGCGTCAACAAAGTTTCCCCTTCCTGGGACAATGAATTCACGGTGTTCTTATTTCAATTTCCAGGAGTGTATGCTGATGTATCGACTTCAACTAGAACATTTCGAATAAAGAGTAGGGCGTGTTATTCATGCGGCCCTCATCTTCAGTAGCTGTCGTAGCTGTTTGCGTTGTTAGGATTTCGTCACCTAAACCGGTAAAAACGGAACCCTACTAGTCTCACTTTCTTGACCGTCTATCGGTCTACCCAACCCTTAAATCCCGTTTACCTCCAGAACGGGTGGACATAATAAGCGGAAATGTATCGCACTTCTTGCGGTAACCGGTCCCTTGGTGGTGCAAAGAAGTGAGCTTCTATGTCAACGCAATCTAAAGATACGGCCGTTTATGCAAAGAACATCCACGCGAAACGTCAAAAAATGGCTTCAAGAACTATGCGATCAAACTGCTTAGGTCATCAGCCCCTAGACCTAGAACTACTTAAACCTAGCTAGCCTAAGGACATCACAGACATCTATGCCCGAGGTAGGATTCCAACCTGCGACTGAAGCAGCCATGCGGTTCGTGACTGAAGCGCCTGGAACCGCTCGGCCACCGCACCCGGCGAAACCCTATTCACCTCATGTATAATGATAATATATACTGTCTAGTGACTGTAAACTGTATTCGCCAGCAACTCAGATCGTTTGATCACGGAACTTTTACGAAGCTACATTCAAACTTTGTTCGAAGTCGTCTGCAATATCCATTTATAAACACTCTCGGAACGTCGTATGCGATATCCACTTCTGAAGACGCTGGCAGATACTGCAGTACCATAACAGGTAGGTAAGAATTTATTGTTATTGGTCCATGCTTGACACTTTATTTCAATATCAATTTAACGCGTCTAGGTGTTCGTATATGGTTGAAACTAATGAACAAAAAGTAAACAAACAGCAAACAACTTCGATATTCAAATCAAATGAAAGTCACTTGTCGCAATTGCAACATAATTTCGTTGTTACATCTACATGACTAAATCAACAGGATTTCTTTGCAATCCCGACTTACGTGCCTGGCAGTGTGCGGGAAAAAGGACCACTTAAATCTTTTTTTGCGAGCCTTGAATTACATTATTACCATGGTTTCTTCCTGTGTAAGTTCCCGACGAAATAATGTTTTGGCATTCAGAACAGATGTTGGTGATTGAAATTTCGTGAAAAGATCTCGCGGCAACGAAAAACGCTTTCTTTTCATGAATGTTACCCCAACTCGATTATCAAATCTGGGTCCCTCTCTCCCCTATTTCGTGACATTACAAACCGTGCTACCGTTCCTTGGACGTTTTTGCATGCACAGTCAATCACGTCTGTCAAGGATATTATAGCAGTGGACGGACAAACGAAGTGTAGGCAGTGTTTTCAGTTGGCCTGTTGCGTATTCTTAGTGTGCGGCCAATAAACGCAGTCATTCGTTTGTCTTCCCCACAAAAGTATGTTTTCGATCGTTCAAGTTTTACTGGGTACTGAGATGAACTGACAGTGCTTCGACTTGTGTTTTGTCATGTAACCGAAAGTTAATTATTGTTATTGGACGCAGCTTTCGTGTTTAATGTATTCCTCATTCAATAGAGTACACTCCTCGTACACCACACATAACTGTTTCAAAGTATTAAATTGTTACTGATGTTATCAAGTTGCAGTGGTCATCTTAACTTTATATGACGGTAGTATCTGTTCCCGAAAGAACAGTTACCGTGGATGACCATGCAGCTTTGCTAGAAATGAAATGATAATTAAATGGACACCCTAGCTGCAAACACGCGTTGATGTACTTCATTGGGGACATGTTGAAAATGTGTGCCCCGACCCGGACTCGAACCCGGGATCTCCTGCTCAGATGGATAGAGAGTCTGCCATTAAGCAGGAGATCCCGGATTCGAGTCCCGGTCGGGGCACACATTTTCAACATGTCCCCAATGAAGTTCATCAACGCCTGTTTGCAGCTAGGGTGTCAATTTAATTATCATTTCATTCATCTTAAAAATGGTTCAAATGGCTCTGAGCACTATGGGACTTAACAGCTGTGGTCATCAGTCCCCTAGAACATAGAACTACTTAAACCTAACTAACTTAAGGACATCACACACATCCATGCCCGAGGCAGGATTCGAACCTGCGACCGTATCAGTCGCGCGGTTCCGGACTGCGCGCCTAGAACCGCGAGACCGCCGCGGCCGGCCATTCATCTTAACTTGCCGTATTGAAACCAAGGAAAATATTATAGCGAAATGTAGCAACTAAGAGGCGGAGTATCCAAATAAACAAACATTTCCGGTTTAAGTAATTGCAGTAGGTCTACTACACAGAAACGTAAATTAGAAGCAAAGTCCATTAGTAGATCGTTATCAGGAAAACCAGCCCTCATAATGCAAAGTGCCACTACAACAACGAAAGTTTCCAAACATCTCAATGAGCAGTCGAGGAAAGTGGACGCATTCTGTCTACCGAATCCCAACGCAAGCCACTTACGAGGGGACACGCCCTTGCTGAAACTTCGCTCAGTGAAAGAGGGGACAAAATAAGCGAACACGTGTCTCGGCTTATCTGCTTGCAGTCTACTGTTTCTGAGAAAACGACGGTCAAAGTTTTCAGTGCGCTGTTGCTATAGTGTAGATACCTCTTAGCGGGTAAGGATTCAACTGAAGCGGCGGCTCTGCGGCCACCATAGCGACTTCGGAACTAGGCGCTGCAGGTTCGAAACCCGGTTTTTCCTTCCCCCCTCACTCTCTCAATTATCTACGAATATTCCAATTGATGTTGAAATACTGTTGTCGTTATTCGTCAGATAATTTACTGTGTAAAGAAATAAGTTAAAAAGGGAACACATAGTTCGTAGAAATAATTCAGAAGCCAAGATCGCTTGAATACTGTTTACTGGATAACCGGTTTCAACACAATAAAGGTGCCATCATCGGATCTGAATGCAGATTAACATTTATAAACCATTTGGATATAGCGATACATGAGGCAGACCAGATGACTTTAGATCAGCTTGTCTCATTCGTTTATTATTTTTTTAATTCATTAATTGCACATAAAGTTAATTGGCGAATAATGACACCATTATTTCAACATAAATTAGAAAAAAACATTCATAGATAATTCTGATAGAGAGGCAGGAAAAAATAATGATAATAAAAAACCAATATGGTCTCGAACACGGGAATCAAAGTTAAGAAGGAACGACGGTAGCCACTGAGCCACCGCTTCAATTGCGTTTTCGGCTGCAGAAGGTATCTACACTATAGCAACAGCGCATTGATAACTTTGACCGTCGTTTTCTCGGAAACGGTCGAGTGTCTGCAGATAAGTCGAAACACATGTTCGCTTATTTTGTCCTCTCCTTCACTGAGCAAAGTTTCCGGACAATCAGCCTACGACACCTGGCGCGTTCCCCTCGTTAGTCGAGTCGCTTCTTACGTCCGGCGAGAATTATGTATGCCTCAGAGTAAACTGCGCCCCTTAGAAACACGGCGAGCGGGGATAAACACGTTTTCCTTCTTATAAGGCAACCTTCTACAGCTAAAATTCACGAAGTGTTCTTCGGGTTGCCTCAGATATTTCAGAAATGTTTCTTGCGTTAGGCCTGCCGCATATGCAAAACGTAAACATTTCATTTCATGTAATATTTATCAGGATAAGACATGACAAGAGTGGACCAGTCCCTTCTGAGAAAAATTACAGATTCTAAGTTGCTCCACTATGTAATGACACGGGTACGGGCTTGCGATCTCTCGTTTATGCCATCGATTTCCGTGTTACACATACTTGGCCACTGCGTTGTGCCTGCCATCATGGAGGAGGCAGACTGTTTCCTGCTAGCGCTGTTTCCGCAGCAGATATTAACCGCGACGAGTCATTCGGTCAACGCTAAATGGCCCCTCTGGCTGAGGCAGAGAAGGGCGCTATAATAGCACTCCATGCAGAGGGGTCTTCAAATGACTATATAGCAAGAACTATGGGTCTTCACAAGTCGACGGTAGCCAGGTGGATCAGACGAAAGGAAGAGTGTGGTGACCTGAATGGGACGCCTCATGGCCGTCGCCGCAAAACAGCAGCAGCTCAGTATCAGCAGATACTCCGTTTCAGTGAGAACCGCCCATTTATCAACGCACGACATATTCAGCAAATTTTGGGTCTCAGTGTTAGCAGTAAGACCGTCACTTGCCGTCTAAGGGAAGGTGGACTGAGAGCAAGAAGGGCTGCTGTGAAAGAGACATTGACTGTTTCCCACAGACAAGCTCGCCCTGCTTTTGCTGCTGGAAATGTCGACAAACCTCTCCAGTTTTGGAGGCAAATGATTTTCACGGACGAAAAAGTTTTCTCTACGGCATCAACCGGATAAGTATTTGTTTACCGGCCCAAAGGTGCTAGGTATAATCGAAAATATATTTACAGTTGCCGAAAGAGTGGCAGGGAGTCGGTAACGGTATGGGCATGGATATCGGCCGAAGGGTGTGGGCTCCTGTGGGAAGTGCAAGGAAGATTCGATGCGCGCAATTACGTGTCAATTCTGGAGAACGTGATGTGGCCTTTGCGACAGCAAGATTTGGCGATGATCAGATCATGTTCCAACAAGATCGCTCGCCTATTCATATGGCACGTGTGGTTAAGAGGTGGTTCGACGACCATAGTAATATTACTGTAATGGAATGGCCACCTAAAGGAGGTGACATGAATCCCATTGAGAATATTTGGGCAGAAATTGTCAGAGTAATACGAGAAAAGGGACAGTGACCGTCGACTCGCCGACAGCTTTCTGATGTGATTCATGACGCTTGGAATGAGTTACTTGAAACTCCTACTTATGTGGCACGAGTTGTGGGCTCAACAGACTTCGAGCTGTTGTGGAAGGCGAAGGAGGCTATACGCGATAATAAGCAGCATCAGCAGAGGTGTTTTTTTTTCTTCAGCCCTTCAAGGTTGTTTTTTTTTCAGACGTGTATTTTATATAATTTCAAGGAAACGCAGAAGTAGAATGCAGACAAACAAATTAATTCATAGCAAGATATGTAATATATAATTTGATAAGAGAAGAAATACTCACATTATATATTCATGCAGTCTCTAAAAAATACATGACACACGTGTATATGCAAGAAGGGTGTTGTGGGTTGGCAGGAGAGCCAACACCGTATTATTAGAGGAAGCCGAAAGGCACGCATTTTAGCTCACGCAGGCTGGCGTGAGGTCTGGAACAGGACAAGGAAATTAGACTTTAGAAAAACGGACGTAGCTGGTGGAATACTTTAATCCATTAATGATGAGCGTCGCTCTTGGCTGTATATGACTCAGTATCAATAGTATCTGGTAATGGCGCCTTGCTAGGTCGTAGCAAATGACGTAGCTGAAGGCTATGCTAACTATCGTCTCGGCAAATGAGAGCGTTTTTTGTCAGTGAACCATCGCTAGCAAAGTCGGTTGTCCAACTGGGGCGAGTGCTAGGAAGTCTCTTTAGACCTGCCGTGTGGCGGCGCTCGGTCTGCAATCACTGATAGTGGCGACACGCGGGTCGACGTATACTAACGGACCGCGGCCGATTTAAAGGCTACCACCTAGCAAGTGTGGTGTTTTTTCCAGCACACTTTATAGCTGCTTCAAATTCTGCGGCGAAGGCAAGTCTTGTATGGCACGGAGGTGCTCTGGACTGGGGCATTGAGTACATGTCCCAGATAGGGTAAGTCACGAGCAAAAAACACACATTTGTCCTTCCGCAAGCGAAGACCATTTTGTCGCAAGACCTGAAATAATGTTCTGAGATTGGCTAAATGTTCTTCTTCCGTCTTTCAGGAGATCACAATATCGTCCAGATAGTTTGCTGCAGTAGGGACCGACGCACAAACAGTTTGTAGATTTGCTGAAACAATGCAGGGGCGGATGCACACCCGAATGGCAGTCTTTTGAATCAGTACAAACCAAGATGCGTGTTAACCACCAAAACGCGCTGGGATTCTTCGTCCACCGGTATTTGCAAGTACGCTTCTGCTAGGTCCAACTTCGAAAAATATTTACCCGGGCACAGTTTGTCAAAAAGATCTTCCGGGCGGGATAAAGGAAAAGTTGCAGTCACTAGTTGTGGATTCACTGTTGCCTTGAAGTCCACACAAAGTCTCAATTTTCCCAAAGATTTTGGCAAAATTACTAAGCGTGATGCCCAGAGAAAAGCCTGCACACGTTCAATTACACCTTGTGATTCCAAATCGTGTAATGTTTTTGCGACCTCATCACGCAATGCGTGGGGAACATTGCACACTCTGAAAAATTTCGGTTGCGCGTTTACTTTCAGTTCCAAATGCGCTTTATAGTTCTTAGCGCAACCGAGGCCCAGTGCAAAAATGTCTGCAAATTCTTCACATAGACGAGAAACACTGTCTGAAGGCACAGTCGGTTCACTGATAGGACCTGATTTACTATAGACAAGTTAAACAACTGAAATAAATCGAAACCAAACAAGTTCAGTGCAGCAGAAGAACGAAGGACGTAAAATTACACACGTTTTGTTTGTCCCTTGTATGTTGCAAGAAGGCTGAACTGTCCTAACACAGGGATCTTGTGAGCTGAATAGCTAGTTAACTTAACAGTTGCGGCAAGCATCAGAGGTGTGCCCAGCAGTTAGTAAGTGTCTTGATTGATCAGTCAAACTGTAGCCCCGCTATCGAGCTGGAATGGTATCACTTTCCTGTTAATGTCCAAGTCCACAAAAAGTTTATTGTCCTGCTGACCACAAGAGCGACTGTCTCGTGCAACGTGAACTGACACTGGTACACAATCACTTGCGACTTGACAGGAGTTCCGGCAATGTCGACGCTCACTATTTGTGGGACGAACACAGTCACTGTTAGAGAGAGTGGCACTGGGTGGAGTGGTATGAACTATATGAATTTCCATGGGCGAAGTGTCGTGAGCCTTAGTATCCTTGGTTCGATTCCGATTCCGGCGTGAAGCAAAGGGCCTGGAACGGTTTTGAGCTTCCTATCTGAGCTTTTTCTGGCAAACACTTTGAACATGTCCTTTTTTATTACAGTAAAAGCAAATAGCTTGACGTGACGGGCAATTTTCACGCGAATGTCTAGTAGCACACCGCGGGCATGATTTTAGCACTGCATTTGCTTGCCGGCGCGGTACACGTGGCTGAGAGCCAGTCGGCAGCGGCGCGGTCGGGCACGAGGACTGTTAACTGTTCCGTGCAGCTCCCCCGGGGGGCCAATTAACCTGACACACGGGTGGCGAAGTTTCAAATGATTCCTGAGCAAAGTGACGTGTGTCCTGCCGATCCAATATGTCCATCACTTGTAGAAGGGAGGGATTGACTAGTTTCAAAATCTATTCCCATATACAAACATCAGAAACGTTCTGTGTAATTGCATCACGCACCATAGTATCTGAATAAGGGAGTCTACATTGACACTTAAAAGCACAATCCCTAGCAAGGCCTTGCAAGGTTGCAACCCACTCCCTATTAGTCTGACCTGCCGTACGTTTTGTACGAAAGAAGGTATACCGTTTGGCAACTACATTGACTGATTCTTTGAAATATGTATCTAATGCAGACAAAATTTCTTTGTAGGACAGAGTTGCTACGTCGCGTCAGGGAAATAATTTGACTATCACATGGTACGTGTGCACCCTGATGGAGGACAATAAAAAAGGCTGCCGCTCGTTACCTTGAATTCTGTAGGCGGCGAGGTGTGGAATCCAAATGGGCGTGACCACTCCGTCCAGCTTTCCAGTGCAGCATCAAAAGGACGAAAAGTAGGTGCAACTGCGTGTTGTGGCTGCGTGAGCGGTGGAGTGGCGGCTGCTGCGTCGTTTTGCATTGCTCGCTGACCCTGGACAAGCTGTCCAAGGGTATCCAGTAAGGCCGGTGTCTGCTGATTCTGTAAGCGATAAAATTCGGACAGTACATCTGGAGATGGTGGCGAAGCCATTACACAAGTAAATCAGGGCAGTATAGTTACGAACGCGGTGTTGCCTTGTCGCCAATGTTGTGGGTTGGCAGGAGAGCCAACACCGTATTATTAGAGGAAGCCGAAAGGCATGCGTTTTAGCTCACGCAGGCTGACGTGAGGTCTGGAACAGGACAAGGAAATTAGACTTTAGAAAAACGGACGTAGCTGGTGGAATACTTAACTTTAATCCATTAATGATGAGCGTCGCTCATTGTGAAAAATCAAATTGAGACCATCTCCATACTGCGACAAATGTGGGCTTGTAGACACTGTAGCGCACACCTTCTTATGTGAAAATAGACTCAGAATTTGGAACTGTACTAGGAAGAAATTAGCACTATCAACACAACCGCAGAAAGTCATATACCGATTACTGAATCTTTACAACCCGACTGGAAATGTTAACTGTCCGCAAAGAATGACAGTTATTCGTGGCTTCTGCGACAGTCTGTGTTTTACGTCGTAATAAACAAAACTTAGAACTTAGAAGAGTGCATGTTTTATATTGCAGAAGAACATTTTAAGCTGAAGAAGAATAACAAATATAATGAATGGTTTAAAATTTGTAATCTATTGCTTTATGTGGGCTACAAAGAGGTGGACAGTTTTATTGATTAGAAGAAGAATACTATTCCTTCACCTTTTCTTTTATTTACGGCACGGTAGCACAGCGTGTTCGCTCAGAGGGTTATCCGCCCTCTGTAATAAAAAAACTGAGTTAATGGATCAACAACGAACTTAAACGGATGTCTTACGACGTCCGCCTCGAGCAAATGCAACGAACAAAAGTGAACAAAATGAGATTAAAAAAAAAAGTGGTCAGTGCGACAGATTGTCAATCCAAACCCAGCCCGGGTTCGATTCCCGGCTGGGTCGGAGATTTTCTCCGCTCAGGGACTGGGTGTTGTGTTGTCCTAATCATCATCATTTCATCCCCATCGACACGCAAGTCACCGAAGTAGCGTCAAATCGAAAGACTTTCACCAGCCGAACGGTCTACCGGACGGGAGGCCCTCGTCACACAACATTTCATTTCAGTCATGTTCCAGAAGAAACGCACGCCATTGGAGACGACAATCTGTAATTTATTTTACCTTAATTACTACTTCAATTTTGTTCCACAATTTACAGGAATATATGAGTGCAAACATGGAATACACGGGAATAATGCAGCTGCTCAGTGACAGGTATGGGGGAGGCATTGTGGCCTGGCCTCGGATTTTCGACCCCTGCCCTCTTTGCCTCCGCCTACCTGGTGCTGACAGTCTTCTCAAACTTAAAAAAAAAATAATAGCGCAGTGGTCAGCACGTCTATCTAGTAAGCACGAGATATAGGTTCGAAGCTCAGTCGGTCACAAATTTTCATCTGCCGTCGTTGCTGTATTTCAACGCGCTGTAACAGTGTGGACGTCGGCCCTTGGATATTTAAGATGCAATTGTTTTTCGAGGCAATAGAGTTGATTTGCGAATATTTGTCTTGCCATCAAAATAACGGGACTCCAACGGCATCCAAACCTTAGTCATACCTTTGTGCCGGCGCTAACCCATGTCATATACATGCGAATTAGATTGCAGTTCATATTTAGTCAAATAACGAATGGTCAGTATACAAGTATGCCGGCCATGGGGGCATAGCGGTTCTAGGCGCTACAGTCTGCAACCGCGCGACAGCTACGGTCTCAGGTTCGAATTCAGTCTCGGGCATGGATGTGTCTGATGTCCTTAGGTTAGTTAGGTTCAAGTAGTTCTAAGTTCTAGCGGACTGGTGACCTCCGACGTTAAGTCCCAAAGCGCTCAGAGGCATTTGAACCATTTTTGAAGTATACAAGTATTTACAAACAGTAGAAGCAGGACTGCAGCGAACTGATCGCTTAACCAAGTGCAACATAGAGTACCTGTGTAATGAGTCATTCCAGCTGCATAGCTGAGGGTAATATTTTTTAAGCAATTTATTGCGGAATTAATGTAATACCCTCACGATGATCTCTGTAGTCATACTGTATCATTTACAGCCCGCGAATGTAGTACTATGTTCGTTAAGTCGGATTACTCAAGCTGAGGCCAAATAAAGACAAGCGACGACGCCACAACACTATCTTTACTTAAGTAAGTAGTCAGCGCTAAATTATGTGCGCCACCATTAACGTTGCTGTAAGCAGTTTGACAGCATAACACCACCACAACTACTGACAACCTGAACCATTATCATCACGCAGTTGTAACTCGCAGTGATTACAAGTTTCTCGTGTTTGTCAGGAATAGCAGAAAGCGCCTCTGAAGTTCCATTTCCATTACGCCTAGGACGGAGAGAATCCTAAATATCAGTAATAGGTCACCTAGCGAAGAGGAGAGTCCACGTATTGTCTCAAGTTCTTGCAGTTTGATGTTAATGCAGTTCCAGATGGTTTCACACTAACGGGTTCTTTTGGCTATCGGAATAATAATATGGGAATTATAAAAGTGTAATTGGTATAACGTTCAACTGCCTTAATTACATCTCATTATGGATTGAATACGACTCGGAAAGCAACGTTAATTTGACGTTTCCATCCATCTCCTGACGTCTTACTGAATGAAGTCTGAAGTGCACGCACAGTTGTGTTGCCTGCCGCAAGGATTCTGTAAGCGTTATGGCAGCCGGCAGTCATTGCTGAATACAGACATGTGCAAATACCCTCACTGTTCTAGGGGAACTCGTCTTTGTTGCATCTTTTCCATACCGTAATTAGCACAATAACATAAGGCTTGTTCTGCTGAAGAACTTGATGCCCACAAGTCCTTAAATAAGAATCTCCTAGCGTGAGAAATGCATGAAAGACTTTTGGACAAAAGAATGGACAGCTCCCCGCTTTTTGCGTTTCCGATAGCGCCTACCATAAGAATCTGGTGTCATATTACGTTTCAGAATCCTATACTGTTTATTTCTTTACCTCATACTAAAACAAAAGTTATGATATGAGAAGAGGAAATGACTTATATGCGTCTCAGGAACTTAAGTTTTGTCGTGTTTATTTTCTCACTTCATTCTAAAACAAGGGCGTTAATTTGAGAAGAGGAAATGAAATATACGCTTCCAAGACATAATATTTCCTTGTGTGCTACTACTGCACACATAAAAGCCCTGCAGTTAATTTTTGTGTGTTGGATAAATTTTGATACCACCTCACATTCCTTTGTGAGAAGGTTCCTATTTTCTTGGGATTCAAATAGAGTGGACATTTCACCAGTGGTTAATATTCTGATGACTAATGACATGATACCCGTTGCAACTGTTCCACGGCACCTGTCAGTAGAGTCTCACGTTGGTTACAATAAGAACACGCAGGCAGTGATATCAGCTTAGGGCAGTCAGAGCCAAGGTGATTTCTTTCTGTTTACGGCGAAGCGTCTGCTGCAGTGTCCACGCTCAGCCAACATAAACAAATCGCGGCGGCATTGGGCACTGCTAATCGCTGGACTTGTCACGAGCCTCGACAACAAGAGCGCACTGTCTCTGCTAACGATACTATGGAGTTAATACATCTTACTTAACGTAATATGCAGGACGTTGGTTGGGTGAAAATTCAGTTTGTAACTTCCCATCGCATTAAAATACTTTACAGTCATATTTCATGCAATATTTATTGTTCGTTAACAACTAATGTTAATAGTATTGATTCAGATTGTGCATGAACACGAAAACACACACACACAAAAACACACACACACACACACACACACACACACACACACATACACACACAGTCATTGATTCCAGTGAGGGTGATAACTACTGTGTGCTGAACAACGCATGCACCAGTCAGTTCCTCAGTTGGCGTCGAGTGGATGGGTTTTTTCAATTACCTTGCACTGCAAGAACTGTAAGGAGGAGCCTGAAAGTAAATGGACTTTGTAACGACAACTGTACATATAATAATTTTTTTCTTTATGAATTTAGATAAATTAATGTAAGCAATGATTTGAACTTCTTTCTCGGTTCGTATCGTTATGTTAAAGAGATTGTGAGCAACTTTTGAAATGAATATTATTATTTATGTTAGATTTCAAATAATGTGGTAATCAAAGGAAAGTGTATTTAATGTTAAAACTATTGTAAGATGTGAAAATTGTAATTTATACACTTGGTCCATACGTAGGTAATTCATTAGGATATGTGTAGTAGAAAACCTATGGTGAATACCCTACCTGTAGGGGAGCGGGAAAAGGTGGAGGCAGGCGAGGCGGGAAAACGCACACTGGCGCGGTTCGGCACAACGGGGACAGTATTACAGTCGGAGTTGTGCATCGTTCGGAAGTACACGTACTGTACCGAGGAGGCTACCCAGGAAAAGTGGATTCCATTGAGCCTCGGATGAACCGATTCCGACAACTACTTGGCATGGCTATATTCTGAGGCACAAAGTTGGAAAGATAACGACGCTAAGAAGAAGGAAAGTGCCGCTGCAGTGTGAGCCTTAGCCGTGCTTGTATGTGTGCCGTGCTGCGCGCTATCTCGCTGCCCGCCAACCGCCGCACCGACTTGCACAGGTCAAACATTTATTTCATCTTTAGAAGTGTATCTGTGTGGACCAGTGTCGAAAACGTTTCTGACTGTTCAATAATAACGTGACTTTTACCAGCATTGCCTTAGCCGTGACTTATCCTGATCACTGGCCTAGACAGGGTCCTTACCTCGTATTGTGCAACCCGAGTATCCTGAACTGAAAGTTTAATGTTAGTGTTAATGAAAATTATCAGCAGATTAATCTATGCCATAATATAGTCTAAAGTTCTGTGTGTTATTGCAAATGTTGGTAAAGAACAAAAGCATGACTAAATTGGAAGAGAGTTTTTTGAATTGAGTTAGCGATGTTATTTAATTAATTTGAGACAGAAATAATGACAGTTAAATTATTCAGAAGTAAGACAAAAGAGTAGTTATTCATAGATTGATAATTTTGAGTGTTAATTTGCCTTCAGTACTTAATAGTTTCAATATAACGACCATAACAGTTTAAGTCCCCCCCCCTTCTCTTGTCCATTCTTTCAAACCTTGAAATGTGTTGATCAGATTTGACCAGTAAAGCTAAGTCTATATTAATCCTAAGTGTATTAGTGTTTTTCCATCATTAATAGTGATATTGTGTGTGTACTTTCAAGATTGTCGATGCTAGGGCAATCTATGCCCGATTTCAGTCTGATCAATATACAAAATGCAGTTCGTAGTAATCATTGCTGTGTGGCGTTGTGAAAATTCAGCTCGTCCAAATTAGTACAAAAAGAGAAAACTTTAGTTCAGTGGATTTTTCTGGTTCCAAACTTTGCCATATAACGCATCATTACTACGTGTTACTACGCTTGTACATGCACCCACTTGTACAAGGAAAAACTCAATCATTGCCTAAGTAGGCTGGCGACCGAATTGTTAATTATAGGTAGCATCTACTGTGTGTATTTCTTGTCCATGCGAAAGAGTGATTGTACTTTGCTTTTGCTTGATACATCACTGTAGTTATTGACTGAGTACAAGCCCGATCTTGCTTCTATTAGGTACACGCGGTCAACTAATGTACTAAAATCCTTGTTTATAAGGTGAAGCCCGTGAACTTATTACAGTACAGGCTTTATAAAGCTAACGTACGTCCGAGCAGGGCGGAAGCGTTACAAGTGGCTTCCCGGTGACAGGACATCCAGCTGTTGTCGGTTACAAATTAATGTAAATACCGAACAGTGGATGTTCAGTGGCACGGATTGCAATAAAAGTTAGAAAAATAAACTGCAGTGTGAGTCAAGTATGGTAGTGTGGTGTAGTGTACATTCAGTATGGACGGGAAAGTAGACGGGGTAGATGTGCCGAGCGTAATGGAAGAGGCGCATGGCAGTAGCCGGAGTTTACGCGGCCAGATAACAGATGGCGTTAGCGGAAGACAATTGGCGTACTTACAATACCACGAACACGTCAACGAACAGATTGAAATGTCGAGATCGTCTCGAATACAGCAAGGGAGAAAACAGAAAGAAGAGGGTGACTTTGTAGATGATAGTGGGTACGTGAACGAATCCACTGACATATTTGATTCACCACAGATAAAGAAAGAACCGAAAGAAACTTTTGAAGTCGGATCGGAACTCACCGATTCCGTAGAACAAAACAGTGTGAAAATTTTAAACATGAACGATTTATTTGAACAATTAACTAAACAAATTGCAGGACAGAGTGAGCAGCTCAAAATACAGAACGAGCAGCTTAAAACGCACGTTGACGAGCAGCTCAAAACACAGGTGGATCAAATTAAAGCACAGGTCGAAGGACAGGGAATTAAAATTAGTAAACAAATAGAACAGGTAGAACAAAAAGTGGGTAATTTAAGTTCTGTGGTAAATACACTGAAACTTGAAACTGATACCATTAACAAAAATATGGATACTATGCAGGAGGAAATTGGAAACATTAATAGTAGATTCGATGTTGAAATTCTCAACATCCAAGAGAAAGTAGAACCTCTGGTTGAAACTAAGGTAGACGAAAAAGTTTTCGGTCTTAAAACTGAGATCGTAAACGAATGTCAACACGGGATATCGCAATTGAAAAAGGTAGTTTTAGACACTGAAAGGGATTTAAGTAAAAAAGTATCCGGATGTGTTCAAAATTGTGAACAAAATACTACGAAAATTCAAGGCAGAATTTTCGAACTGGAGAGCAAAATTAAAGATAGGCCTGGTGTTGTCTGTAATGGCACACCAATTACAAAGCTATTAGAAGGCGAGGAACGCTTTGATCCAGCCAAGAAACATAACGGGTGGCATCCGTTAGATTTTGTCAAAAATTGCGAGAGAGTATTTCCTGAGCACTTGTCTGATCAGGAAAAGATAAATGTAGTAATTAGCGCCTTAGCAGGTGACGCTAAGCGCTGGGGGATAAATTCTAATACCGAACGAATGACGTTCGAAGAATTTAGGCAGAGATTTATGGAAGAATATTGGTCTGAACAAAAGCAGGACCATTTATGGCGGGAGTTCATCATGGCCAAACAGCATGATAACAGGGGCAGGAATTCTTTGAAAGATTTCTGCAAGCATTGGTACCGGAAATTGACGCATTTAAGAGGCCGGAGATCAGATTCAGAAATTATCTGGGAGTTATATAAAAAGCTTCCAGAAGATTCAAAGAGGTATGTAGGAAGCAATCATCGCAGCTTCCAAGCATTTCTCGAAAGAGTCGAAGACGAAGATCATTGGCGCGAAAGTCGTGCCAATTATCAAAATTTTGGTAACTGTAATAACCGACACAATGACGAACGAAATGACGGCGATAGATTTCGCGTTGATGTAATACAGAGAGGAAGAGGCAGAGGAAATTATCCAGGTCGCGGTAGAGGGATACCGCGCAAAATAATAACGACGCGGGAAACTAATTTCCGCGAACGTTGCGGGCCAAACGGAAGTGGACAATACATACCGGCCCCGATTTAAGAAAAGATACCGGACCGACCGTAATGTAATGAAACAGGTTAGAGACAGTCATGGAACGCCGCGACGTGTTGTGGCGAAACAAGCGTCAGGTGTGAGCCAGAATGAGTCATCTCTGCCGCACAGAGCGCTACATGTTAACAGGCGAGTGGAGCATCAGAGGGCAACGGCCCAGCCTAGCAGAACATCTATTCGGAAAGAAGCCGCTAGCAATACGGCAGCAGTAGGTACGAACGTAGCCGTAAGAGCTGAGGAAAATTTTACGAGTGATAATTCCGTGGCAAAGGAAACAATAAATGAAACTGTGAATACACAGAGAGGTGCGGTTAGCAGTGTTTGCAATGAGATAAAAGGCGAGGATGAATTAGCAGAAGTAACTGATTGGCGTGTGCAGATCGATGATCTGTACAAGGGCCTAAAGCAATGTGAGTGGGAGGATTTTAAAAGGGAGTATGAGGCGAAGAAATTAGTTGGTGGAAAGAGAGATAGTAGGGACGTCCATAAAGTGACATGGCCCAAATTTGAAGAGGGGAGAATAAATAGCGCCGCGCAATGTACGCGTGCTGCCGATAGGAGGAAGGTTAATGATAGGAAGGATTTGGAGCATGAAATCCTCAGCATTGACGAAGAAATAACTTCTGCCAACAGTCCGCCAATAGTACAAGCTGCTACCGAGAGGCACCGTGGAGAAGGGGTAGATGATTACCTGAAAGTAATTAAAGTCCACGAGGATTACACTAAATATGAAGTCACAGTAGATGTAAATAAAGCTGATCATGAGGCCGTTTTACCAAAAGAGGAGATTGAATTAAAATCCAAGCCTGACGACAATACAGAGGAAGAACTTAGTGCCTGTCTCAGAAAAGCTTTTATGTTAGAACCTGAAAGCGATCCGGAATGGTCGGATTCTGACGATAGTTCAGATGGCGAATATTTCGGTAATTGCGAAAATAAGGGGGATACAGCTAATTGTGATATTGTAACTAATGATGACAAAGATTCAAAACAAAACCCAGATGTTGAGACTGAACAAAGAAAGAAAGAGCCACCGGACGACTCGGTGTTTATTTTGCAAAGAGTTCAAGTAACCAAAGACTTTGGACTCCAGAAACCGAAAAAGCCGCCAGATATAAATGGTTCACAGGTCAGGAACGTATCTTGGGACGATGTCACAGTCGACCAAGGTGCGTTGTGGAAAAAACAGGAAGGGGCATGATTTAGAGTCTGGGGCAGATTTATATTGGACTTTGAGCATGTCATGAACACATTACATCATGAAACTACAGGATTTCCACCGGAAGAAATTTTGTTAGGCAGAAGTAGTAAAAGTTTAATTGAAGAAAAACTAGAGTTTCCACCTTGTACAAGTTTGGGATTGGATCAAAAGAAAGAATTGGTGATAAAAAGGGCAAAGCAAAAAGCTGAATCTAGATCTAAAAGACACAATAAAAATTTAAAAGTTTCAAAATTTAAAATTGGAGATTATGTTCTTTTAACAACCCACGAAAAGTCTAGTGAACTAAACCATGAAATTTCAAAATTTAAATATATTTATAATGGACCATATATAATACAGAATATTCCACACAACAATGCTTACTACCTGATCTACCCAAAACCCAAAAGACCTTTAGGTGTAAGAAATATTGTGGAACTGAAACTGTATGTTCCTAGGAACGAGTAAATGTGCTGTATCTTATGCTGAACCCAAGTTATTCTAAATGTATCTAATCTTTTTAAATGTCTGTATACCCTTGAAAGTGTGCTAATGTAGTTATGTGAGTTTCAGATTACCAATTGTACTGTAACTGTAAAAATGTATGGAGAAAAGGACTGAAAAGAAAGGATAAATGCTATCAGCCAGATAAAAGATGGGACTGTCAAAAATGAAAATGGGCAGTGTATGAACCATAATATGAAGGACTGCCAAATACCAATGAGGGCAGATAAATAATCGATGGAAAATTGTAAATGTGATCCAGGAGATGTGACAATATGAAGTGAAAAGGACTGCCCAAATCCGCATAATAGGCAGCAAATATGTGTAGTTAATTTTCTGAATATATGTGTGTGTGTTTTGTTTAGTAAGTAAGAAAATGGACTGCTATTCAAAGCAAGCAGCGACAAATTATCTTATAGGGTATACAAAATATGCAATTGTTTTTGTAGTTAAATGTTTGTATTCCAGTATTTTTAATTATTTCTTTGAGAAATTCAGAAAAAATGATTAAATTGCTATTTTAGTAATGTTATGATGGGAAGTTGGACTGTGCAAAAGGCACTTGAGTAAATGACAAGTAATTATTCTTGATGTGTTAAAAAAGTGTAAACCTATATACAGTGAGTAAAGGGAAATATGTAGTGTAAATCTTTTTGGACAATTAAATAAAGATTCGGAACCACTGTATAATTGTAAGATTTAGCGTTCCCATAAAATTTGGACTTAAGAAAATTTTCTGGAAACAGGGGCATGTGTAACGACAACTGTACATATAATAGTTTTTTTCTTTATGAATTTAGATAAATTAATGTAAGCAATGTTTTGAAACTCTTTTTCGGTTCGTATCGTTATGTTAAAGAGACTGTGAGCAACTTTTGAAATGAATATTATTATTTATGTTAGATTTCAAATAATGTGGTAATCAAAGGAAAGTGTATTTAATGTTAAAACTATTGTAAGATGTGAAAATTGTAATTTATACACTTGGTCCATACGTAGGTAATGCATTAGGATATGTGTAGTAGAAAACCTGTGGTGAATACCCTACCTGTAGGGGAGCGGGAAAAGGTGGAGGCAGGCGAGGCGGGAAAACGCACACTGGCGCGGTTCGGCACAACGGGCACAGTATTACAGTCGGAGTTGTGCATCGTTCGGAAGTACACGTACTGTACCGAGCAGGCTACCCAGGAAAAGTGGATTCCATTGAGCCTCGGATGAACCAATTCCGAGGCACAAAGTTGGAAAGATAACGACGCTAAGAAGAAGGAAAGTGCCGCTGCAGTGAGAGCCTTAGCCGTGCTTGCATGTGTGCCGTGCTGCCCGCTATCTCGCTGCCCGCCATCCGCCGCACCGACTTGCACAGGTCAAACATTTATTTCATCTTTAGAAGTGTATCTGTGTGGACCAGTGTCGAAAATGTTTCTGACTGTTCAATAATAACGTGACTTTTACCAGCATTGCCTTAGCCGTGACTTATCCTGATCACTGGCCTAGACAGGGTCCTTACCTCGTATTGTGCAACCCGAGTATCCTGAACTGAAAGTTTAATGTTAGTGTTAATAAAATTATCAGCAGATTAATCTATACCATAAAGGAGTCTAAAGTTCTGTGTGTTATTGCAAATGTTGGTAAAGAACAAAAGCATGACTAAATTGGAAGAGAGTTTTTAGAATTGAGTTAGCGATGTTATTTAATTAATTTGAGACAGAAATAATGACAGTTAAATTATTCAGAAGTAAGACAAAAGAGTAGTTATTCATAGATTGATAATTTTGAGTGTTAATTTGACTTCAGTACTTAATAGTTTCAATATAACGACCATAACAGTTTAAGTCCCCCCCCCCTTCTCTTGTCCATTCTTTCAAACCTTGAAATGTGTTGATCAGATTTGACCAGTAAAGCTAAGTCTATATTAATCCTAAGTGTATTAGTGTTTTTCCATCATTAATAGTGATATTGTGTGTGTACTTTCAAGATTGTCGATGCTAGGGCAATCTATGCCCGATTTCAGTCTGATCAACATACAAAATGCAGTTCGTAGTAACCATTGCTGTGTGGCGTTGTGAAAATTCAGCTCGTCCAAATTAGTACAAAAAGAGAAAACTTTAGTTCAGTGGATTTTTCTGGTTCCAAACTTTGCCATATAACGCATCATTACTACGTGTTACTACGCTTGTACATGCACCCACTTGTACAAGGAAAAACTCAATCATTGCCTAAGTAGGCTGGCGACCGAATTATTAATTATAGATAGCATCTACTGTGTGTACTTCTTGTCCATGCGAAAGAGTGATTATACTTTGCTTTTGCTTGATACATCACTGTAGTTATTGACTGAGTACAAGCCCGATCTTGCTTCTGTTAGGTACACGCGGTCAACTAATGTACTAAAATCCTTGTTTATAAGGTGAAGCCCGTGAACTTATTACAGTACAGGCTTTATAGAGCTAACGTACGTCCGAGGAGGGCGGAAGCGTTACAACTTGTATGCTAAAGAGCTGCGACAAAGCAAAGCTTGACCGATTATCAGATAATTGTCCACACGGGTTTTGTGGACGAGTATAGTTTTAGTAGCCGCGCGGGATTAGCCGAGCGGTCTCGGGCGCTATAGTTATGGGCTGGGTGGTTGATCCCGGCGGAGGTTCGAGTCCTCCCTCGGGCATGAGTGTGTGTGTTTGTCCTTAGGATAATTTAGGTTAAGTAGTGTGTAAGCTTAGGTACCAATGACCTTAGCAGTCCCATAAGATTTCACACACATTTGAACATTTTTTTATACTTTTAGTAACCAACCCACCCACGATCATTACGTAAGATTTCTCGAAGGCGTAGGGGATTTGATTTCATTAAGTCGTCGACAGTGTAGCGTAATGGTTTACTTCCCAGCATATGTTTTCTATATTTGTCCAAAGGTCACTTGCTTTTGTAGATCGACGTGGCAATGGCCTTGTTACCTCTGCCACATATTCTCTAACTGGTTGATGTTTGGTGATCGTGGAACAAACGGCAACAGCTTTATCCTCTCTTGGCCCTGAAACCAATCTCGTACTGCTCAGCTATGATGGATGGGGCTCTGCTCCTGTAAATAAATTGTTATCTCGTTAGTTCATATATTTATATTTAAATAACGTATTTGTAATAAGCACATTGGATTATTATTTTCCACAGTGTTTAAGAATTCAGGTCCTGTCATAGATAAGTGATATATATTCAACAGTCCGATTAAGAATGTGGTTTACCAAGTCTATCATATGATGAGAAAGTCGGATATCCACATTAAGACTGCCTGGCTGAACCCGACTAGAACGACCTGATATCGAAATGAAATTACAGGAATCGGATAATTTGAACGTCTGTATTGCAACAATTCTGCGCACATAAATTCCTATGAGGCAGTAACAGATAGCAACTGTCTAAGAAAAAGTGAGAAATATGTCTACTAGCAGCAGTGTAAAGTAATTATAACCCACATTTATGTGATGGAAATACTGATCGAACAATACACATCTATTTCAGTGGTGGGAAGATACACCATATCGGATTTGCTGATGACGTAACGACAATAATAATAATAATAATTGTTGTGTCTAGACAAGAGAGCCTAGACACAATGAGAGGAAGCCGAAAGGCACGCGCTTAAACTCACGCAGGCTGGCGTGAGGTCTGAAACAGGATACGTAATGAATGCTATAAAGAAAAGTACGTAGCTTCTGGAATACTTAACTTTAATCCATAATTGTAGAACATCGCTCTTGATGATACATGCTTCATAATATTAATTAGCAATTGAATACGGCGCCTTGATAGGTCGTAGCAAATGTAGCTGAAGGCTATGCTAACTATCGTCTCGGCAAATGAGAGCGTATTTGTCAGTGAACCTTTCCTTGCAAAGTCGGCTGTACAACTGGGGCGAGTGCTAGTACGTCTCTCTAGACCTGCCGTGTGGTGGCGCTCGGTCTGCTATCACTGACAGTGGCGACACGCGGGTCCGACGTATACTAATGGACCGCGGCCGATTTAAAGGCTACCACCTAGCAAGTGTGGTGTCTGGCGGTGACACCACAATAATAATAATCGCACGTGGCGGAAGGGGAAACCCTCCTCCTTATGGGTGGTCCCGACGAAATCAAATACTAGGGGTGAACCACATACAAACACAATCCTGAACGGCTACTCAATCCGTTGAACCCAAAATCCAGACACGTCTGAGTGAAAATCACCGCTACTCTGGTCACCGTCTGTTGGCTCAAAGTGCTTGGTTGAAAATATTTGCGTTCAAAGGCTTCAACATCCTCTGGTCCTGTCCAGTCCGGGTAGCACGCATACCAAACCAATGAAACACAAGCAAACATGAACTATGCAAGCAAAGTACACAACCTGGCTACCGACAGGCGGCTGTTGGATTTTCGGATTCTGGGGAGTCCAGGTTAGCACCGCAGAGAATAACGAAGATCTCTGGTAAATTTCCCTACAAGCAAAAAACATGGAATTAAAAGTAAACATCAGTATATTGATCCAAACACGAAAACTAAACAATCTCACAAAAGAAATCGACCGACAAAAAATTCTCCTCCTTGCTCTTCAAGAACCACAACTAACTGACAATGAAACCTTGCATTAGGGAAACCATTGCATCTTCAAGAGCAAAATACAACAAAATGTAGGGAAAGGCGTACCAATCTTCGGCATTGCATTTCTCGAACACAGATCTATCATCAACTCTTTCAAAGAAATCGAACCCATCAACAATCAAAAGGTTCAAATGGCTCTGAGCACTATGGGACTTAACAGCGGAGGTCATCAGTCCCCTAGAACTTAGAACTACTTAAACCTAACTAACCTAACGAAATCACGCACATCCATGCCCGAGGCTGGATTCGAACCTGCGACCGTAGCAGTCGCGCGGTTCCGGACTGAAGCGCCTAGAACCGCTCGGCCACCGCGGCCGGCCCATCAACAAGCGACTTATGACTATGGTCATTCAGAGCCCCAGTAAAAAATATACACTCATCAATGCACGTGTCCCCACCAACATCGAAAATAAGAAAAACACCGAAAATGTCGTCCGCAGCTCGTGGTCGTGCGGTAGCGTTCTCGCTTCCTACGCCCGGGTTCCCGGGTTCGATTCCCGGCGGGGTCGGAGATTTTCTCTGCCTCGTGATGACTGGGTGTCATGTGATGTCCTTAGGTTAGTTAGGTTTAAGTAGTTCTAAGTTTTAGGGGACTGATGACCATAGATGTTAAGTCCCATAGTGCTCAGATCCATTTGAACCATTTTGAACCGAAAATGTCGAAAAATTCTGGAACACACTCGAAAATACTATGAGCAAAATTCACCAAGATGACGTGATAATACTAATGGGTGACTTCAACTCTCTATTTGGGACAGAAAAAACCTGTAGAAAAATCATTGGTACAAATTCAGCACACCGAAACGCCTAGACCAACGGCACACGTTTGACTGACATTTGCCAACAATTCAACCACAAAAGAATGTCTTCCCACTTTAGGAAAAAGCCAGTTCCCAGGTAACATGCTTAGTTACCAGGTGCAAGCTGCTTTCGTTCGCCTTTCTAGACTCGCTGAAAGCTAGATTTTTAACTCTTTTGTAGCACAGCTACAAGCAGGCAGATAAAAACTCAATAAGGGAATCGTGAGACAACGCTAGAGCAAAATTGGTCTTGCTACTTTCAGTAACCCTTAGTGTCGGAGCGAAAACCTGACGGTACTGCCAGATTCATAATGCAACTTTTTTTTGCCGACATATTTTTTGTTGTTGTGAATACATAATTTTATCTATGAAATGTCACATTTTCATAATACTTACGAATGGTACAGGAAATGAAATAAATACAGATCTTTTCGAAGTCAAAAGTCAGTAATATCCTACTAGTTCGTGTTAAAATAGGCTCAATCGTCTCACAGACACTTAATGCTTTTTTAAGATAGACTGCCGTCGTGATGTTTCTGTAGTAAGCTGAATATAATTTGTATTGGAACAGTGAAAATTTTACTTGCATTTTCCATTAGTTTACTAAACGCAACAGTAATTATCAAAGAGAAATTAATCAGCAGCAGAATTTTCTTTCACGATATCGAAAACAATCTGAAAATGCTAAAGTTGTTTACAAATTCTACGCCTGTAGAAAACTACTGGTTCTAACGATGTCATTAAAAGAGTAGTTTTAAGAGTATTTTCGTCTAGAAATGAATTGCCTTGACGGTTGAGCGATCAAGAGCGGAAAGGTAAAATTTTACAAATATATGACGAGAGGGACAAGTGCTTGAGAGAGGACTTCCCAATCAATACGAGTGCCTGAGAGACGACTTTCCTATCAATATCCTGGATAGTTTTGTTTCTCAAATCAACATAGTGCGTTATCATGCAATAGCACAGGTGATGTAGTTTTGTTGCTCGATTTTCTTACACTGCGACCGAAAGGCGTCTCAGTTGTTGGCAACAAATTCCAGCTGTGTTGCACACACCCTGGGGGCAGGATTCGTAGCCCAAAAGACATTTTTGGATTTATCATATGTAAAACATTATGTTCACAATACTCTTTCCTCGAGTTTACGTCTTTTGGTGGGGCCCAGCCTTTCATTTCTTCTTAGGAAGTTAACGATAAAGGCATCACAACACGTCACCAATAACAGTACTGCATAGGAATGCTCGATGAGTGACCTGATGACGTTCAATAATAGTCACTCCGTTGATTTTTGTTGTTTCGAATTAGAGCATGCAGTACTCCTACACCAGACTTCTGAACTTTGCCTGTTGAATGCAAATGTCGCATGATGGTAAAATGGTAATCTATCACATATATCAGTAGTCGAGACTTCCTTAATGTGGAAAATCATTCGCGCCAGAACGATCTCTGTTGAAACACGAATATCTTTTTCTGGCGTTTTTTTCCCAAACGCACCCGCTCCAAACACAGTTCAAATCTTTCTAGCTGCCTCCTCTGCATTCACCCCTCTGTTATACCAAAAGTAAACGTTGTGTTGCAGATGTTACACATTTTTCCACTTGCGACTCAATTTTACAATGCTTAACTGTAGTCATGATTTTCAAGTACGAAAAATCCAATGCTTAACTGCAAGATGATAACTAGAACTTCAAATTCGAAATGACAGTTGATACATACACTGACAGCGTGGCGCCGCGTTCACATGGGCGGCGCCGGATTTCAGGCGGCGGGTGGCGTCTGGCCGGTGGCCGGTAGAAGCTGCAGCGCGAGGAAACGCTCGAGCGTAAGCTGTTATGATCGCGGCGCAGCCACGAGCTGTCCTGCGGAGTTGTTTCTGGAATACTTGTTATTGCTGGTGGGTAGAATGTTAAGTGAATTATCTTCGATGCTCAGTCAGACTCATAACTTTAGACCGAAATGTGGTTAAAAAAAAGAAAAAAACATCAACTGGACCCGAACGGGCGACCATAATTTTAGAATGCACGAAGATTACCACGAGACCACGAGCTCACACAATCCGAAAACATCGCGGAAGTAGACAACTCGTCCTCCTAACACTTCCGCACCTAACAGTGTTGCCAGATTCTGCAGATGGCCGGACTTAGAGTTGTCAGAGGCGGTCAGTTTTACTGGCCACGTTAAGTGAACGACTCGGACTTAGTCTCTGTCCCGGCGGGCCGGCGGTCAGTTTTTATGTCTAAGACAGTACGCCAATGTGTTTCATTCACATATCTGTGTGGCGCTAAGGTGTGGTTATGGATAATACGTATGCTCAGATTGCGAATCTAACACCAAAAATAAAGAGAGGGAAATTAATTAGGCGTCCTTCGTCTTCAGTAACATCAAATATATTTTAGTTATTCTATCTTAAATGAACTTCGCAGAAAATCATTCATCAGAACTAAATAACTTTTTAGCAACATCAGATGATATTAACAGCCTGCCGGCGCGGGTTAACCGTGCTTTCAACGGCGTGATATCGCGGATCGCACAGCTGCTTGCCCCGTCAATTCCAATCCATTCCCGGGCATGGATGTGTGTGACGTTAGGTTGGTTTAAGTAGTACTAGTTCTAGAGGCTGGTGACATAAGCAGATTGGTCGCTTAGTTCTTGAAGCCATTTTTTGACCTTTCACGTATATTTTCTTTACATAAACGGCCGTATCTTTAGATTGCGTTGACATAGAAGCTCACTTTTTTACACCAACAAGGGACCGGTTACCGCAAGAAGTGCGATACATTTCCGTTTATTAAGTCTACCCGCTGTGGAAGTAAACGGGTTTAAGGGTTGGGTAGACCGATAGACGGTCAAGAAAGTGAGACTAGTAGGGTTCCGTTTTTACCGGTTTAGGTGACGAAATCCTAACAACGAAAACAGCTACGACAGCTACTGAAGATGAGGGCCGCATAAATAACACGCCCTACTCTTTATTCGAAATGTTCTAGTTGCAGTCGATACATCAGCATATTAATCGTAGCTACGCTTTCGATCCAAATCACGTTTACAGGAATGCAAATAGAATCCATTTGCCTATACCATTGGTAATTCACATCCCAGTATTAATGCTACCGCGTTTTAGAAGTGCAAAGCTTCCCATTGCTAGCTAGCTTAAGAAACACTTCAGCTAATGAACGTTTTCTGGCTGTGGCGAGTCTAGTAGAGAATTCGAAACAGTGTAGAATACGTTTGGTAGCTATGTAGCCGTTTATTTCCTGGGCTAGTGCAGAATTATCCTACTAAATTCACTCTCTAATAACAGTATTTTGTTATTTCGATAAACATCCCGAATGATTGTGACATAAGCGGTGACATACAGGTAGAAACTTCATGTTTTTGAGTCCAGAAAGCTCTATGCAACAGCTACTGCAGATCATTTTGCTGTTTTCATTGCGAAATTGCCGGCTTATTCATGTCTGGGGTAATAACAGAGGGCTGTTTGCCTGTGTTGTCTGCTACCGTAGTGAAAGTAAGGTCTCGTTTGTTTTCGGTTCTAATCTCGATGGTGGCAGGTAGAATATCAGTAAAGCAATTTTAAGAAATTCTCGCGCCCCCAATACGTTTTATCGCTACCTTTCTTCTGTACTTGCGCCCTGTGGATGTCAATATGATACTCTTGTAGAATTTCATACATGTTACTCCCTACTTTTTCCGCTTCTGGCAATAATGTAATTGACTTAAGTGTGGCACTGAATGATTTTTAACTGAATTTCGCTATGAATCTTCACGCATTGCTAAATTTGCACACTTTCATGGTAGGTCAGCAACGGTAATCCAGTATGACTGGTCTGAACGTTGACACAGTCCGTTTTGCGGCCGAATGCGGATAATATTTTGCTAATTCGTAACGATCTGGGGTTCTTTGTCTTACTTTTTTTGGTACAGTTCATACCAGTTAGCGTTTCTTCTTTCAGTTCTGTCTTATATTTACGTGTTGTATTTAACACACTAATCAGCATTAATATAGTCTTGCAAACTATTGAAAACAGCCTAAAAAAATTCAGATAGTTTGTCACTTTCACGCCCGTGCATAGTATGTTGGTAGCACTTCGTCGCCTTGCCTGTTATGCTGTGTAACAGACTTTAAAGCCGTTCGGATCAGCATAACGAAAAGGCGAGGGGTCTCGCTCGTTTTGTCCACGACTGTACATATATTACAAAAGAAGAGTAATCGATAATTTAGTAGTACATAGTAGTAACAATACGTTTTATAAATTAGAATCTCATAAATATATATAACATAATCCATAATCGCTAATAGCTCTGACTGTGTAAAAACTCTTTGTGAGGCCGCTGTGTCGTTGTATCTTTGTAACATGTTCTCTAAACAAACAGTGTAAGTGATGATTTGCGTGTGCAATATTCTGCATAATCGAGGATGCAATATAACTGTAAGTAGCCAAGCAATACTAACATACCTCACATTAGCTTTGAAAATCACTCAAAGGTCAATTTTGTCCGATTTTCCGATTGCAATCTGAGTTCAAAAGGATGCAAGAGAGGCAGAAAATCACACATGAAAACGTCACCAAACATACGCATGTAAAAATATGTGGAAATATACTTGGAAATGAGAATAAATTCAGGAAATGCTTTAAGAAAAGCATCAAATAATGAGTGACTGGTACAGTTTTCATTATTTAAATCATGAATGACACATTTAACATAATTTTCCTGGGTTTTTGACCGCATTGTCTATTAACAAGCATTAAAAAAATATTATTAGAAAAAAAATTAAAAGATACTATTGAAAAATATTATTGAATGTGAAAATGGCAGCGGAAGCCAATATTTATATGAATGACACAGTTGCAGGGTTTCCTGTATTACCTAATATCATGAACAACATTAAGTTGCATTCAATACTCTCCTTTGTCACAGTATCGAAGTGTAGTTCTAAGCACAAACTTTTTGTCAAAATCATCAAATTCAGCGATTTCCATTGCCTCTCTTGGGGAATCAAACACGTGCACATATTTAGAGATCCCGCTGACGTTGTTGCACTGTGAACACGGAAGATAGTCGATTTGAAAATACTACAAGGTGTTGTTATCATTTCATGAAGTTCTGCGAAATATGTCATGCTTTCTTTGCCTTTGGACGACAATTTTAGATTGTTTTCGAATGTCTTTTCGTCCTGAACACACGCGAAACGGAGTAGTTCTACATGCAAGCCATCGCCTATGCATTTCACTTACTGTCACACACACACACACACACACACACATCAATGCACCGTACCATGGCAAAGCTGAAAACACACGTGACAATTCGATATCGCATGGAAACGCAGAACGTTCAGTTGAGACTGACCTACTACGCTGTTGGTGTACATGTGGCCACAAAGCAATGTGGCGAGCGACTCACAGTGCCCAATGGCGGGCAGCTGGGAGCAGGTGTGACCTTGAGGTGTCTAATTTCATGACGGGTGCTTTTGTCATTTCCTTTCCTGTTCCACCTGCAAATATAGCGACAGAAATATGAGCGTCTAAACGCCCTAATTTGTTTCACCGTATCTTCTTCGATCATATGAATAATGTAAGTTGGCTACAGTAGACTCAATTTACAGTCGCCCTCAAATACTCTTTCCTTAGATTTCCACAATGGCGTATCTGATGAAGAAAGTCGTTTTCCCTCCAGAGATTCATAATTGAGCTCAGGAAACATCTCCACAGTACTTGTATTCTGATCTAACCTACCGCTAATAAATCTAGGAGCCCGTCTCTGAACTGCTCCGAAGTCTTCCTGCGAGGTACCGGGGCTAGCAGTGTATTTAACATTAAATTCTTCTAGAAACTTCATATGTAAATGATGCTCTAAACCCCCCGCCCTATTCTAACTCCGACTTTTGCTGTTGCACATGGATTAAAAAGAAACGTGAAATGACTGCAATCGACCGTGCAAGTGGAGTAGAAAAGAGTTTGGCGCCTGCAATAATTTAATTTGATAAATAAGTTAAATAAAGGAAAGTTTCATTAACGTAGTGATAAATGATAGGGTTGCTCTACCGATTAACAGAATGAAAGTTCTGTCCAAAATAACAATATGATTTATTGAGACTAAACTCAAAATAATAAACAAAACACGTGAAACATTTACAGTACATCAAATTGGATACTCAAATAAATGCTGTGAAGGTGAGGTTGTCCATAAACTAGATTGTGACATTTATGACCAAGTGGTATGTGGAGCCAATTCCTTGCAACTCAAATCTTAAGAGAAACACCCAGCCAAGCCAACATTAATTGCTGCTACAGTAGTGAGAGCTCAGGCAATGAACATCCAAGACAGAACCACGTAAGAAAAGATGGGAACAGGCGCGCTCTGCTGAACTCATTATCACAGAGCAAATTCCCTAATCTGCCGGAGCTGCGGACATAGATTACCAAGCTGTCTTCTTAACTGCTAGAACACGATTTTGCGTACCGGAGGCGATGGTTGGTTGCTTCGACGTCCCGTCATGGTAATGATAATGTCGCGAGTATAGCCTGAAACAAATTATCCTGGTCTGGTTGTTACAGACTAAAGACTTCTTAGCAATACAAATGCGCCTCTGAGGGAGACGAAGAAGGCTCGCCACACAGACAGTACAGTGATTGATTTTAACAAGCAAAGTCACACAGTAATTCCGATACAGTCATCTTTAGCCAAAACTGCTCAAGACAGACAACATAGGTCGCTTGTACGCAGAACGCTCAACTGCCAGCTGTACTCGGAAAGTTACGTTGAAGTCGAAACTTCAGCAACTTCATCGAACAGTTACAATTAAATAAAAGTATATTAGACAGCCAACGCAAGGCAGGCTGTCCAGAGCAGCGAGAGCTCAGTCTTGTAACCTACTCAGACCGAAAGGTGAGAGCCAACCCCTCAAGAGCACCCATACAAGTCGAACACAGAACATTCCCGCCCCCACGACAGTGGCCGTGGTTAAACTTTCCAATCAGCAACTCGAAAACTGGCGGAATATTCCAGTCTATTGCCGAAGCACTACCATTCCACCAATGGAGATTTTTGGCGCCAATTTCTGCATCGATTTTGCTACGTCACGGAGCTATGCCCTGAGCAAGCCAATCACAGTTATGATTTTGCAGAAAACACGGGAATTTTCCCACCGAGACTGCCTGGGAACACAAGTCATTCCCACGCCTTGCTGGTAACCTGCTAGAAACTGTTTTCGCTAAGTTTCTGCGAAGTAACGGAATCTCAAGCCCAGCCGCTCCTTCAGGCCCCTGCGGGCGTGTCTCCGTCGTTATTATGACAATGTCGGCGTCTGGAAAGCATTCACTCGATTTCCTCACACCTGTCGGCTTAACCCCTTTCAAGATCAGCAGAGCCCGCCTGTCACCGGACCACCTGGGTGACGAGAGACGCTGCATGGGAAGTCTGCGTGTGAAGGAATAGCAACTTTTCACTGCATGGAATTAGAGAGGAAAATCGAATTACTCAGAGTAAGATAGGAATATGAGAGGGGGCTTCTGCACTATCATACTATATGCCATCTCCCCAGATGAGATGCACTGTATCCTAAGTTCTCACAATAAATTGATGCTGAACAATCTACTACCAATCAGCATGGCTTCGTTTGCAAACTATGAAACCAGATATTCTGGTACTATGTGCAGTAACCTATAGCTAGGTTACAGTGATTCTAGGTTGGAAATGGTAAATAAATATACCAGGTGATCAAAAAATCAGTATATATTTGAAAACTTAATAAACCACGGAATGATGTAGATAGAGAGGTAAAAATTGACACACATGCTTGGACTGACATGGGGTTTTATAAGAACAAAATAAAAAACAAAGTATTGCTAGACGTGTGAAAGATCGCGTGCTCAGCCGCCGCTTTCGTCATGCTTGGCCTCCCAGGTCCCCAGACCTCAGTCTGTGCGATTATTGGCTTTGGGGTTACCTGAAGTCGCAAGTGTATCGTGATCGACAGACATCTCTAGGGATATTGAAAGACAACATCTGACGCCAATGTCTCACCATAACTCCGGACATGCTTTACAGTGCCGTTCACAACATTATTCTTCGACTACTACTGTTGTTGAGAAATGATGGTGGACGTATTTAGCATTTCCTGTAGAGAAGATCATCTTTGCTTTGTCTTACTTTGTTATGCTACTTATTGCTATTCAGATGAGATGAAGCGCCATCTGTCGGACATTTTTTTAAAGTTTGTATTTTTTTGATTCTAATAAAACCCCGTGTCATTCCAAGCATGTGTGTCAATTTGTACCTCTCTATCTACATTATTCCGTGATTTATTCAGTTTTCAAATTTATATTGACATTTTGATCACCTGGTACTTTAAAATAATGAATTACGTGTTAAATGATTATTAAATAATGCAATAATCACAAGTAATTCAGTCTATTGTGTTAAAGAATCCAATTTGGCAAGCAGTCATTACATTGTTCTGTTAAAACCTGATAAAAGATTTTGGGGTAAAATTCCAATAATTGCCTAACTGAAACAGTTTAAATGACAACAAAACCTTGTAGTATTTTCAAATCGACGATATTTCGTATTAACAGTGCAGTAACATCAGCGGAGTCTCTAGATACGTGCACGTCCTTTGATTCTCCAAGAAAGTAGTATAAATGAAAATAGAAGTCGCGAATCTGATGATTTTGACAAAAAGTTAGTGCTTGGAACTATGCTTCGATACTGTGACCAAGGGGAGTATTGAATGCAACTTAATGTCGTCCATCATACCACGATTGTCGCTATTTTATTAGTGCAGATAGATAATTAAAAGATGTGAATGCATTGAACCTGTGGCACGAGTTGAAAGCAAGCTGGTTATTGGATCTGTATGCATGTCTTCAAAGTGAAGCTTTTAGTTATAAAACTCTATAAAATTACTTTATTGTTTCTGTGAAGTATATCACAGCTGCAGCTCAATTTCACCATAGCAAATTATAGATGGAGGCTCCGGTTGCTTCTTCAGTCATTGGATACGTGCGACACAGCCAGAAATCTCTCTATGTCCCTAGATACATCTGCTCTGGTGGCATTGCAGCCCAGTTGTCATAGATCAAGTGAAGAGGTGAATGCTGTGTAAATCAAATGGCTCTAAGCACTATCGGACTTAACATCTGAGGTCATCAGTCCCCTAGTCATAGAACTTGAAACACCCCCTTAGAAAAATTAATGAATTACTGTGCTGGTAAACCCATTACGTTATTTGATTTTCAAACAGCTGAGCAAAACTGAACGTACTCAGACATTTTTCTCTTTACTTATTCTGATCATCACTAAACTGAACCACAATATTCTTAGCGCAACGCAATCTGACTTTCAATAATCCCTACAAAAGAATGGCGGTGACTAACAATAACCTATACCTCTTATGAATCACTTAACTCACAAAAATCTTCGTTACTCGAACTACTGCAATACAGCGAGTGCCAATACCTCCAGCTAAATAAAAGATTCTAACTACTGAACGCACTAACTACTGATAGGCATAGTCAGCAAATCAAAGATTTTGATAGAGAACGAACAATGTATTTACCTTAATAATGTTCAAAAGTCATCATATATATATATATATATATATATCAGTTCATCACATCCAGTCTTACCAATTTCGTTTTTCTGACGGACACACGTCCAGATCGCCCGCTCTCAAAACTCTGCCATCTCTCTTCCAACCAATGCTGGCGGCTCACCTCCAACTGCGCAACGCTACTCGCTGCTCACATCCAACTGCCCAACACTACAATAGCGAATATTCCAACAAAGCCAACCAGCCACAGACTGCACACAGCACAGCCAGTGATTTTCATACAGAGCGCTACATGACGTTACCAACATAAAAACCTAAACAGCCTACTTACAAACTACTTAAACCTAACTAACCTAAGGACGTTACACACATCCACGCCCGAGGCAGGATCCGAACCTGCAACCGTAGCAGCAGCGCGGTCCTGGACTGAAGTTCCTAGAACCGCTCGGCCACAGTGGCCGGCTGCTGTGTACAAAGAAGTAAGTTTTTATCAAGTGTTCCCTAAAATGAAAATCGGCACTTCCACATTCTTGCTTATTACTTCTTTCGGATTGTTTGGCTATGGATCTTCCGAGTGCCGACAGGTTAAAATATACCTTAAAAAATTCTACTCCAGTCTCCTGGCCTATTCTGTAGTAACGCGTGCCCTACCATAGAGACCTGAAAATTCTTCTGTCACTTTCTTTCCATCTCTCTCAGTGGTCAATGAAGGTGGTTCCTAATTGGCGGTATAGTTTCTCTGTCTAACCTACAGTTTATTCATGGTAGCCAGTTCTGGCAGTTCTTATTTTGTGTAAACGTTTGTTATCTGTTAGGTTAGCATTCAGCGTTATCTCTCCTCTACAATTTGTACCAAAACTACAGAAACCCAAACGATTTTTGAGATAGCATCTATACCATACAATTCCCTCTGAGGATAACACAGCATTCTACGTTCTGTGCCCAGCAGTGTTTTCTTGGACTTCACTAAGAACATTGTTTCCTTTCCTACACTTCTGGGTTGTAAACATTTTAAACTACTGCCCTGCTCGTTATGACCTATCTTTAATACTTGCCACACAAAGAGATACACACATCAAAAAAGTTTTGCAATATCCATGTTCCCAGAAGTCCTGGAGATAGGCATTGACTTTGGATATTGTTTCACAGACACAGTCCCTTCGACTGTTCAGATATGTCACTAACCCGCCCAAAAGTGTAAACAACCATGCATGAGCAGCGCTTCTTTGACAGGGGGGGGGGGGGGGGGGGAGGGTAGGGGGTGACAGACAGCCGATCAGTTCCAGTCATTCCACCAGGAAGGAGGTACATGGCTCGTGTTGTCTGTAGTTCAACCATACCTAGACAGTCTATACCGCGGTTCGATCGCGTCCACATTGTTACTTTGTGCCGGAAAGGGATCTCAACAAGGGCAGTGTCCAGGCATCTCGTAGTTGTTCGGATATGGACGAGACACAGAGAGACAGAAACTGTCGAGGACATGCTCCGCTCAGACCGCCCAAAGGCTACTACTGCAAAGGGTGACCGCTACTTACGGAATATAGCACGTGGGAAACCTGACAGCAACGCTACTGTGTTGAATAATGGTTTTCGTGCAGCCACAGGACGTCGCGTTACGACTCAAACTGTGAACAATAGGCTGCATGATGAACAACTTCACTCCCGACGTCCATTTTGAGGTCCATCTATGCAATCATGACACGATGCTGTGGGGTACAGATGCGCTCAACAACATGCCGAATGGACCGCTCAGGGTTGGCATCACACTCTCTTCACAGAGAAGTGTTGCTTATGCCTTCAACCAGACAATCGACATAGACGTGTTTGAAGGCAACCCGATCAGACTGAACGCCTTAGACACACTGTGAAGTGAGTGCAGCAAGGTGGAGGTTCCCTACTTTTTTGGAGTGGCTTTATACGCCGCTGGTGGTAACGGAAGCGCCATAACATCTGTACGATACATGAATTAAATCCACCAAGCAATAGTGCAACCATATCGGCAGCATATTAGCGAGGCATTCGTCTTCATGGACGGCAATTCGCGCCCCCATCGCGCACATCTTGTGAATGACTTCTTTCAGAACAACGACATCGCTCGACTAGAGTGGCCAGCATGTTCTCTAGATATGAGCCCTATCGAACATGCCTGGGATAGATTGAAAATGGCTCTTTATGGACGACGTGACTACCAGACACTCTGAGGTATCTACGCCAAATTGCCATAGAGGAATGGGACAACCTAGACCAACAGCGCCTTGATGAACTTGTGGACAGTAAGCCACAACGAATGCAGGCATGTATCAATGCAAGAGGACTTGCTACTGGGTATTAGAAGTACTGGGGTGTACAGCAATCTGGATCACCACGTCTGAAGGTCCCGCTCTATGGTGGTAGAACATGCATTGTGTGGTTTTGATGAGCAATAAAAAGGGCGGAAATGATGTTTATGTTGATCTACATTTCAATTTTCTGTACATGTTCCGGAACTCTCGGAAACGAGGTGATGCAAAACTTTTTTGATGTGTGTATTTGACAGAACTGAAGTGCCCGTGAACCCAGGCCCTGCAAGGTAAGAAGATCCCAGGTAAAGTCACGACTAAACATTAAGATAAAAGCCGTCATACTTGCCCTAAAACATTCCAGTGAGGAAGGGGTAGCCTCTACTCTAGAACACACAAACAACTGTTACCAGTACTAAATCTTTTTATTACGGAATCACCATACACATTGGGTTCAAGTGCGTAGTAGGTGACATTGGAAAATCATCCTTAATTAGGAAGAGCCTCACAATCAATTCAAAAAATAAATGAAATTAATCGTGATAAACATGAACACAGAACAACTTTTCAAAAGCATTCCTATATCACAAAAGAACCCCTAGCTTAACTTACAATGCAACGATCACAAAACAATTTGTAAGAAGGCTGTTTATGTTTTCTTATTGGCAACGTTACGTAGCGCTCTGTATGAAAATCACTGGCTGTGCTGTGTGCGGTCTGTGGCTAGTTTGTATTGTTGTCTGCCATTGTAGTGTTGGGCAGCTGGATGTGAACAGCGCTTAGCGTTGCGCAGTTGGAGGTGAGCCGCCAGCAGTGGTGGATGTGGGGAGCGAAATGGCGGAGTTTTGAAATTTGTAAGACTGGATGTCATGAACTGCTACGTATATTATGATTTTTCAACACTATTAAGGTAAATACATTGTTTGTTCTCTATTAAAATCTTTCATTTGCTAACTATGCCTATCAGTAGTTAGTGCCTTCAGTAGTTTGAATCTTTTATTTAGCTGGCAGTAGTGGCGCTCGCTGTATTGCAGTAGTTCGAGTAACGAAGATTTTTGTGAGGTAAGTGATTTGTGAAAGGTGTACGTTAAAGTTAGTCAGGGCCATTCTTTGGTAGGGATTATTGAAAGTCAGATTGCGTTGCGCTAAAAATATTGTGTGTCAGTTTAAGCACAGTCTTGCATAATTGTTCAAAGGGGACGTTTAAAATTTACCCTCCAAAATATTATAATCACAACACTTCAGTATGCCCTATTGTCTATGCTATTTTAGCTGGACAATAACATATATTCCCCAATACCTTTCTCGACTCTTAAGTCCTATATGAACACACTGACGATACGTGGCTAGCATGGACATGAGGCAATGAGAAGAATATACGTAACACAACGCCAATTCCCAATAGAACTGAAGTGCATACACTCCCTTATTGAGCGCCTGAGCAAACGCAATATTTGCTGTGCTTTGTCAGCGGTTGCTGTGGTCGATAGTGGCGTGTGATGATGGCGGCGTCGACGGTGTGTGGACCTGTAAACCGCACTACTATTCTGGCCTTGACCGCATCAGCAGTTGGAAACTGCCCTGAGGTTTCGTGAGGCGAAAAACTATGTTTTTCCCTAGCTAAACTATTGGCAATGTCTACTCGCTCTGGATTAGCGATGTGTACGCCTCTGCCCTCTTTAATTGTTCCACAGAGTGTAAGTAACTCAGGTCGAAATCCGTAATCTCCCCTCCAGAAATGTTATGAGATTTTCGTACCCTGTGAACGCAAGTGTTCACTAAAAGGCTTTTTTTAGGCTGACAGAATAGGAAGTGTTCTGTCTACACACGGCCTTGGTCTGAAGAGACATCTTTCCTTCTACACACGATCCCGGTCTGTATATTTTTTGCCCCCCCCCCCTTTTACCTTGTGTTCATCCCATAGCACAAGTCGTAGCGGCCAGTGCTGACTGTGGTACAACTTGCGTTGTTTCTTGGCCCAATGAAGCTTGAGAAGCGTATTGGGGGTGGAAACTATTTTCCTTCTGGCCTGTAGCATTCATGTTTCACTCCTACACTCTCAGACTCCGCCCATGCATGAGCTGTCCTCGTGCACCCTCATATTCTGCACGCCTTCCACTGTGGCCTGTTTTTTCTTTCTTTTGTAAAAAGGAAACACAGCGACTATGTTTTTTGTGCTTTTCAAAGACCTCCCGTTGTGATTCTGAAAGCATTCCTTTCCTATAAGTTTTCCCAGGCATCAGGAGTGGTCTTTATACGTGTGTTCTGTCCCGTAGCCTCTGCCCCGCTGTTAACTTTATTTTGTGCGACTCAGCGTTTTCCGTAAATGCGAATTCCATGTATTGATCCTCTAAGATCGGCCACGTTGACCCCTGCTATGATAAAACGTTTGTTTCCGTTCCACGCAGGTGTGTCAGGGAAGCTCGCCTAATAGCTTATTGTTAGCTAACGGTACCTGCCTCCTCGGTGCGAAAGATTGGCTGTTTTATGGCCTCTCTCGAAATACGTTCCTTGTTCTACTTATCTCGACGGCTAGGAACTCCCTGCGTCCACTTCTGTTCAAAATGATTGCGAAAATGCGTGAATATAAATATGCAAAGTAGGGAATGCTTGTTAGTGTCGAGTTCATGTGGACCACGTATGAATGATTACTCTCTCTACTAGGCAAATTAGTATTTTACTTGAAGTAGGGCATGAGTGGCATCAAGCTCCTCTGCTTGATGAGTAGATTAAGTTTCTGTATTTCAAATAGTATGTTAAGGGAATAAATTATAAGTCGACCGCGGACCTTCAGTCCCGAACCGCGCGGCTGCTACGGTCGTAGGTTCGAGTCCTGCCTCGGGCATGGATGTGTGTGATGTCCTTAGTTTAGTTTGGTTTAAGTAGTTCTAAGTTCTAGGGGACTGATGACCTCAGGTGTTAAGTCCCATGGTGCTCAGAGCCATTTGAGCCATATGATTTTTGAGAAATTATACCGCCGCCTTACAGCATGGTCGCAGCTGGGAGCCTTGTGCTACAGGATATCTTATATATGTGTTGCCTGCAGTGTCTTGGCCGTCCAGCAGTGGCACTACAAAAGACTGTCCAGTGGCCTGTGAGCTACAGACTTGCGGGTCTCACGGCGCGGCCTTCCAAGAACCGCTCCAAGAGTTGGGGTCTGCATCACTCCACAGTGCTGTCACCTCATGCCCATCTTCTTTCATCATCCTCTCATTTACAAAAGGCATGCGAAACCGAATGAAAGACTGAACAGAGAGAAAATTACATTGAAATAAACGATATCGGAATTGAAAAACAACTGCTATCACTTAGTAGCGGAAAAGCATCCGGACCAGACGAGATACCCTTAAGATTCTACAGTGATTATGCTAAAGAACTTGCCCCCTTTCTATCAGTAATTTATCGTAGATCGCTGGAAGAACGTAAAGTACCTAGCGACTGGAAGAAAGCGCAGGTCGTTCCCATTTTCAAGAAGGGTCATAAATCAGATGCGAATAATTATAGGCCTATTTCGCTTACGTCAATCTGTTGTAGAATAATGGAACATTTTTTGTGTTCTCGTATTATGACGTTCTTAGATAATACAAATCTCCTTCATCATAACCAACATGGATTCCGCAAACAGAGATCATGTGAAACTCAGCTCGCCCTATTTGCCCAAGAAATTCACAGTGCCGTAGACACTGGCGAGCAGATTGATGCCTTATTCCTGGACTTCAGGAAGGCAATTGATACGGTTCCGCACTTACGTTTAGTGAAAAAAATACGAGCTTACGGAATATCGGACCAGGTTTGTGATTGGATTCAGGATTTCCTAGAAGAAAGAACACAACATGTCATTCTTAACGGTTCAAAATCTGCAGATGTAGAGGTAATTTCGGGAGTACCGCAGGGAAGCGTGATAGGACCTTTATTGTTTACAATATACATAAATGACTTAGTTGACAACATCGGTAGCTCCGTGAGGCTATTTGCAGATGACACGGTTGTCTACAAGAAAGTAGCAACATCAGAAGACTCGTACGTACTCCAGGAGGACCTGCAGAGGATTAATGCATGGTGCGACAGCTGGCAGCTTTCCCTAAACGTAGATAAATGTAATATAATGCGCATACATAGGGGCAGAAATCCATTCCAGTACGATTATGCCATAGGTGGTAAATCATTGGAAGCGGTAACGACCGTAAAATACTTAGGAGTTACTATCCGGAGCGATCTGAAGTGGAATGATCACATAAAACAAATAGTGGGAAAAGCAGGCGCCAGGTTGAGATTCATAGGAAGAATTCTAAGAAAATGTGACTCATCGACGAAAGAAGTAGCTTACAAAACGCTTGTTCGTCCGATTCTTGAGTATTGCTCATCGGTATGGGACCCTTACCAGGTTGGATTAATAGAAGAGATAGACATGATCCAGCGGAAAGCAGCGCGATTCGTCATGGGGACATTTAGTCAGCGCGAGAGCGTTACGGAGATGCTGAACAAGCTCCAGTGGCGGACACTTCAAGAAAGGCGTTACGCAATACGGAGAGGTTTATTATCGAAATTACGAGAGAGCACATTCCGGGAAGAGATGGGCAACATATTACTACCGCCCACATATATCTCGCGTAATGATCACAACGAAAAGATCCGAGAAATTAGAGCAAATACGGAGACTTACAAGCAGTCGTTCTTCCCACGCGCAATTCGTGAATGGAACAGGGAAGGGGGGATCAAATAGTGGTACAATAAGTACCCTCCGCCACACACCGTAAGGTGGCTCGCGGAGTATAGATGTAGATGTAGATTAGTCAGCTGCTGACAAGAAACCGGATTGTTACATATAAGACTTACTGCCATCGATTAATTAATCCAATTGTATGGGTCTTTGCAATATGACTTCACATATGTTACGGGATTATTTCCGAAAAAAACGCTATATATAACCATCTGTTGGTCTGTACTGCCACCTTGAATGGCTTCACATATGTGATACTTCCTATGTATTAATTTTGTCGTTATGAATCACCTCTGTTTCTGAGTCAGTGGTTATGCAGTTCAGTTGAATCTAGATTTCCTACAATATCTGCAGGCATCTTAACTAATGAAATGTGGTATTTACTCAGCACCAGTTTCTATTAAAAAGTATTTTATTTTACATTTATGGAACATTCTATCGATACTTGGAGAAATTCAGGCATATTGAAATCTGAAATACACAGTACTGTCGTTCCACGATAATGTTTATTTTATAGTTCGTTGTGATCCAGCGTTTAGCCTTTTAGGTGACCCGCAGTGATCTTGAGATTAAACAGATACTCCTTTCAGCATTAGCGACAGTTTATAGGTGTACAAAAATTGTTTTGGCTTCCATTTTCGGGAAAAGAAATTACATTGGTGTTTTGGAACAAATACAGTTATCACTCTCTGAAGTTAAAAGCAAACCATAACTAAACAAAAGAAAAATAAAAAGAAAACGAAAAGAAACGGTCACTGAGAATGGCTGTAACAGCTTATAATTCCTCTTTCACTTCAAATGAAACATTACAGGTTAAGTACTTGATTACTAGCAAGAAACGAAAGAGGAATTATTGTAACCATGTAAGCTAAGGAAAAAATTGGAGTAATCAGTGGTCGCTGATTTGCTGTTAACAGGTTCGTGTGTGACCGTGAATCGGTATTTCAATGCCTATATGGCCTTCGTAATGCAATGATTATTTATATGACATCTGATTTCGCTCAGTAAATTTTGAATTAATCCAGGATCTATTACTAATACCGTGCGAGGTGGCGCAGTGGTTATCGCACTAGACTAGCATTTGGGAGGACGACGGTTCAAACCTGAGTCTGGTCATCCTCATTCAGGTTTTCCGTGATTTTCCTAAATAACTTCAGGGAAATGCCGGGATGGTTCGTTTGAAAGTGCATGGCCGACTTCCTTCCCCATCCTTCCCCAATCCGATGGAACACATGACCCCATTGCTCCATTCCCTTCCTCAAACCAACCTTTTACTGAGCACGCAATGTCCACCTACGGCTGCTGTAATGATGGCTGCTCAAAGGCCACACCGTATCAGCATAATCCAAGTTAAGTCATCGCTTACCGTCACAAAAGCTGACAAAATATTTGAAAGTAAAAGTTAAGAGAAAGAATCATGATAAAATTAAAAAAATAATGACCTCATAGTATATTAATAGTCTAAAAACATAAATACTAAAATGTCACCACTTTTTATTAGTTTGATAGAAGACGTGGAAAAAGAGATCGATACAGGATGCTAAGTATGTACGTTATGGCAAGAAAAACGAATAAAAGTGTTAATACTTTCATCCTTCTTTACCTCCTCTGCATTACTGCAGATGACGTGTCACTGAGCACATTTGTACTGTGCATACAGTACACGTGAGGGGCATATTTGTTTCCACTGCCCTGTGTGGAATACATAAATTCTTGTACACTTCACTAACCTGCTGTCTTCATGATAATGATGTCCCCAGCGCAGAAAACAGCACGTAGGTCGTGGATTCTTTTTCGCAAGGAACTGCTGCTACGAATAAACTATAACACATTTGGGATGCCACTCGCGTTTTTATTGATATAGACACGAGACACTATTCTCGACCACAACGTATTGTACATATCTTTCCACAGTCATTATATCTGGCTAAAATAACATGAAATACATCCTGCCACAGACAACATGTCTGTGTACTCGAACCGTCAGAACTGGAGAATAAAATTACATGAATCATATACTGCTATTACAGACAACATATCTGTACCTAGCGACGGTCGGAACTGTAGTAAATAAAATTGCATGAAACTAATACTGCTATAACAGATAACATGTGTGTCTACTGGAACGATCAGAACTGGAGAGCCGGACTGCCCGAGACACTTCGCGCGCCAAGCCAGCAGGCGTGACCCGAACGCCACCGAAGTGCATCGGCAGTAATATCTTCAGTCTTTTGTTTTAGTTGAAACACGTATGTTGTGTGGCGGCGATGGCGAGGCATTGCAGAGTCTCTGACCAGAGAGCCATTTATCGTAGTTAGTCTGCGCTTGACCGTGCGAGTGTTGCGAGCAGTACGCTAGTAGTAGTCGTGCAGTACAGTTGCGAGCAGTCTGTCAGTGGGCAGTCTGTGAGCAGTGCTGTATGTCGGTAGTAGCAGTCGAGTGCAGTTGTGTGTGTGAGGAGTCGGCGAGCGTCCACATGGCATTCTGGTCAAGAGGCTGAATGAGGTATATTATTAATTAAGGTAATCATCAGATAATGTAAAGTTTATTTATTGTAATTAATTTTCAACAAGTGCCCCAATAATAATTTTCATTTCAAAGCAATATTTTTAACAAAAAAAAATCATTTAATTGAACCAACGATTTCCTTCCATTTCCCTTAAAGAAAAGTTTCAGTTAAATTTCAAAAAAAAAAAAAAAAAATATTATTTGCAATGCAGTTCCTCCAAGCCGTGGCCAACAGTAAGAGCAGAAATTTGACATGGAATTATACTGAGGTAAGAATTTAATTCTGATTTTTTGCACAGGGCCAAAGACCGATATTTCGGTTTAATTGAGTTATCATTATCACTGAGATTTTCTTATCACTGAATTGACTTTCATTTTTTTGTGAGGAACTTATACTTGGGTCAGATTGTTAAATTTTATTTAATTGTCATTGTCAGTAGATTTCATTGCGGGAGGTTACACTTGGCTCCCATTTATTATTATATTGTTTATTTAAATATTTCTGTAGGGACGATATTGCTTCTTGGCTCCATTTCTATTAAATATTGTTGTTAAAATTTCGGTGGGGAGGTTACACTTGGCGACACCCAGTCCAGGATTGAATTTCGTTGAGAGTCTTTTGAAAAACAGTCAGATATCTGCTCTTATTTGCTTAGATATAATTAGAATTTGGCGCAACGCTTTTACTAATTTTGTGATTTTCTTTCCTCAGATCATCGGCAATTCTTTGCTCTGTTGTATTTGTGTTTGTTGCTTTTTGCATCTGTGCTTATTTCTTTTGTGAACAATTTTGACTATTGTAAAAATGCCGCGAAAGACTGTGAATAGTGTATCGCGAGGTATTATGAATGAAATTACCGACCCAAACAACTTTACTGATAGGACATGTGACACGCAGTGTAATGATGACAATCCTGCGTTCACTAACAATCAGTGCATTACAACCACTAATGATGATATTTATCTTAATAATGAACAAGCGAACTCAATTGTCTCCTGTGTTAATTTGACGACAATTGATGATGCGGGGAACTCTATTGTAATGAGCGCTGGCCAACTTAACACACCCGTTTTAGAAAATTCAAATAATGTACAGACAAATTTGTCTAATGAAAATGGACAGTGTTCTGAAAGTACGACGAATCCATTTAATTCAGAAATAATGACCGACAGTGTACATTCGACTGACAAACCTTTTTGCAAATCTCAAAATAACCAAATGGTTACAGAAGGCGAAACAATTCCAGATTCACCATTAAACAGCACTGAGAATAGAAATGCTGACTTTGAGTCTAATCCAATTATGACATTGTTGCTACAAATGACTAAGCAGTTTAATGAAAGATTTGATAACAATTCGAAACAACAGAGTGAACAGGCCTAACACTTAAATGAAAAACTTGACAATAATGACGAAAATCTCAAACAACTTAGTGAACAGGTCAAACAAGATAACGAAAAACTCAAACAACACATAAATGAAAAATTAGACGACAATTCCAGACAGTTAAATGAAAAATTAGAAGACAATTCCAGACAGCTTAGTGAACAAATTAGAGCTGTTGCCGCGCAGTGTCATGACACTAAGGAACAGTTGCGCGCGGAAATTGAGGCTTGTTCAAGAAAAAATAGCGAAGAAATTAAGTCTGTTGCGCAGGAATTAAGGGAAATGGAAACAGCCGCAACAGAAACACTCAGAGACGAAATTAGCGGAGTCGCTAAACAATGCTCTGAAAAAGCTACACAATTACGGGACGAGTTTAAAGCAATGACGGTAGAACTTTCGCGCACAATGGACGCAAAGATAGACGCGAAATTCGAACAGCAGAACACTCAGATTGACGAACACTTTAATCTTCACATACAAAACAGTGATACGCGTTTCCGCAAATTTATTCAGGATCAAAATAAAGTCAAACGTCATGTAATGGAAACAATCACTGCTCAGAGACAAGAAGACAAACGTAAATTGTTCGCGAAAGCGAAGATGTATGTAGACAATAATATTACTACAGTGTCCGACAAAATTAATACCATAGAACAGTTGAACGCGGAATTACGGGATGAAATTTCTGATCTTAAATCAAAAACAGATACACACACAGTAAATATTCAAACAGTGACCGACAAATTCGAACAATTAGAACTAACACAGGATTGCGATGTCATCAAAGCTGGTGTTAAAAAACTGAGCGAAACTACACGTAAGTTGCAAAGACAGATTAATGCGTCCGATTCTAAAACCGATGATCAGGCAAAAATACTGACTGAAAAATATGATGAATTAGCCAGTCGTATTGATGCTATTGAAAGTAATAATGATAATAAATCAGACGATACTGCAGCGATTTCATTTAACCAAACACCTGAATTTCAAAATTTACAGCAGACAATTAATGAGATCGATTCGTCTAATAACACGTTACATAGAAAATTGTCGAGTTTACAACAAGAAGCAACAAGGATGAAAAGTATTTCAGTTAATAACGCATCACAGCAGACGCCACTTTGCGAACATCTGTCAGACTCGCGCAACGCGTATAATTTGGGTAATCTACAGAGAGTACGGGACTTTGATTCCGAACAACCACAGTTCAACAGATTCTCTTACAATCCTGAACCTGTTCCATCACTCAGAGACGATAATTTTGATAACAAACATTTTCTGTCAGTGAGAAAGTTTAAAGTGTTTAAAAACGACAGAACACAGATTCACCCACTGGATTGGATACAACAGTTTAGCTTTGCTTTTCCACCGACTTGGCCTGTTACGCATAAACTTGAATTTATTTGCAGCTTTTTGGAAGGCGAACCGGCAACTCGTATGAGACCGATCGCGAGACAGTGCTATTCGGTAGAAGAGTTTCAGAATGCCTTTCTATCAGCTTACTGGTCGAAGACGACACAGCGCGGAATTAAAGATCAGTTAATTAGTTTGCCAAATTACGAGAACTCAAATTTTCCCAGTGTGACGCAATTTTTTGAGCACATGGTACAACAGAACCAGCACCTAAGTGAACCGTACAGTGAATCTGCACTTATACAATTATGCATTTCCAAATTACCACGGTCATTACGAGTGTCACTTCTAACGGGCCAGCAAAAAGAAAACATTTCAGCATTCAGGGATCTGTTGCAGCTTTTAGAAGTACAGCAATCTGATTATTCATTTGTAAACAAAAACTTTTCGTATAATAACCAAGGTCAACAAACTTACAGTAATTATGATCAGGGGCGTAATTTCAATAGGAAAAGTAACAGACGCTTTAGGAACGACAACTACCAGATCTTAAATCACAGACGAAATTCAGATTATCAATATCGTCAAAATTTTCAGCAACAGGAACCACATTTTGGTAACAATAGAAGTTTTCCACCGCAACAGCATGAAAGTCAACCGGTTAGCATACGTAACCAACAATGTAATGCACAAGGTCAACCAGGCTTTAATGTTCAGCCGCGTGCACGTATAGTCCCAGATCCAACAAATAGTAATGCACTACAGCAAGGAAACAACTACGTACAAAGAAGACAATATTTCAATTCCTATCGCAATGCACCGTATAGGAATGACTATCACGACAGACGTAAAAACGATGAGCACAATTATCAGCGTACATATAATAACAGTCGGTCTCACCAACAGCAAAATTATCCGCAAGAACCTCTCATGAATGAACCGGACAGTAGGTATCATCCAGAGCGTAACACGTCTGGAAGAAGTAATAGGACAGTTCAAATAGTCGAAATGCCACAGAATCCTCCTAATAATAATAACACGTCAGATAGAATCTGACTAGATACTGTACAGATCGCATCTTCCAATAATATAAGCACTACTTCAGACACGCAAAATGTTGTTCACGAAAATGTTATTACTTTTGACGATATCAGAGACACTCTCTTGCAGGAAAGACCAGTTATTCAGAAAACCATTTCACATCCTGTTATCGAAATTAAAATTGGTTCATCGAAATTACCTTTAGGCAAAACAAAAGTGAAGGGAGCAGTATCGAGTAAAGGAGAAGACGTTAAATTACAGACGCATTTATCATTTTGTATTGGAGGTCATACTTTCCACTCAGATTTTTGGATTGTTCCTTTATTGACGACAGACGTTATTTTAGGTACGAATTTTCTGGTGCAACACGACGCAGTTATTGATTTTCAGAATTCGTATTTAATGTTAAAGGATGAAAATGTACAACTTGCTTTAGAATTTCAGCACTCACTATCTGCGGAAGAACAAACAATAAACCGCACAGAGGTCATTTCCGTATCACGTAACATAGACTGTAATCCCACATTGTTCACTGATACGTACGTACACAACTATAATACTCCAGACGAAACTGACTACGACGTAATGCAGATGATTTCCGATAAGGTTAAACAAAGCAGTGCAAATACAGACGACGAACGCACGCAGTTACACAAAATTCTTTTACAGCAAGCTCCAGTTTTTGGCAATATTCCTGGTACTATGTCCGGTTTTATGTATGAATTTCAAGTCAAACAGCACGACACATTTAAAGCAAAGCATTATCCCATTCCATATATTCACAGAGAACAAGTCAAAAAAGAGTTGCAGGATATGCTTGATCAAGGAATTATAGAACCAGCAGTTAGTCCGTACATAAACCCGCTACATATTGTTAAGAAAAAAGATGGCTCACTTCGCCTCGTACTTGATTCACGTCACATTAATGACATTATTATTAATGAAACAGATGAACCACAGACTTTAGAGGAACTTTTACAGAAATTTCATGGTACTGCTATTTATTCTACATTAGATTTGAAATCGGGATTTTGGCAAATTCAACTTCATCTAAATTGAAGAAAATATCTTTTCTCTGTTTCGGCGACTGTTATCAATTTTGCAAATTACCGTTCGGCTTAACTATTTCTTCGGCAGCCTTTATTCGCGGTTTGAACACAATACTTCCGACAGAACTTAAGGACAGAATTACGACGTATGTAGACGACATTCTTATCGCAGAAGCTAACTGGTCTGAACACAATCTGATTCTTGAACAACTGTTACAAACTTTTCGTGCACAAGGACTTACAGTTAATCTTAGTAAATCGCACTTTGGCAAAACTTCTATAAAATTTCTTGGACACGTAATTTCAGCAGAAGGCATTGCACCTGATCCGGAAAAACTTCAAGCTCTACGTGACATTACTGTTCCTACGACGAAGAAGCAATTACGCAGCTTTTTGGGCTTAATTAACTTTTTTCGTAAATTTATTCATCACTCTGCTTTAGACACAACCAGATTATGCCAATTAACAGGTAAAAACAGTATTTGGTCTTGGGATAAGCAAGCACATTCTGAGTTCATGAACCTGAAGCATGCTTTGTTGAATGCTCCGCTGTTATCGCACCCAGATCTTACTACAAATTTTTCCATTGTCACTGACAGTTCCAATACCGCTTTAGGCGTACACATTTTCCAGGAAATTGAAGAAGATGGTTCTACAGTAATTAAAAACATCGCATTTACAAGCCGCATTCTGTCATCTGCTGAACGAAATTATTCTGTTACAGAACTTGAAACATTATGTGTTGTATGGGCTTTTACGAGATTTCGGCACTTTCTTTACGGCAGACATACCACCGTCTACACAGACCACAGAGCGATACAATTTTTACTTTCGGCTAAATTCACTCACGACAGATTAAGCAGATGGAAACTTTATTTACAGGAATTTAATTTTACAATAGTTCACATTCCCGGCACGCAAAATGTTATAGCAGACGCACTATCGCGTTCTCTCAGCAACAATCAGCAAGACGTAGCAACCAACTTCTGCAAAACAAATTTCAGTATCATGTACATTCAGCAAGTTGCATTTGAAAACTTTATTTAATCGTCATTACAGGACATAGCACAAGAGCAAAATAAAGACAACGTGTGGAAAGAAATTAAACACCTTTGTCAAGATAAGAATAATGTTACGATTACACTGTACGCAATGACATTCTGGTTCGCCGCTCTCATCCTGACAGCAACAATTGGTTATTATGCATTCCTGACGAACTGGTTAACAAATTAATCTGGTACACTCATTTAAGTTACGCACATTACGGAGCACGAAAATGTTTTCTTATACTGAGACAGAACTGTTATTTTACTAACATGGAGAAACGTGTACGACGAGTTTTAGCGTCTTGTAAAATTTGACAGAAAGCTAAATCAGACACCACTTCACATATTCCTCCTTTATATCCCATTATACCTGTTAAATTAAGACATATGGCCGCTGTAGACATTTTTGGTCCGATTCCGAGAACTAATAGAGGTTTTTGCTACATCGTTGTCGCTGTTGAGCTCACTTCAAAATTTCTTACTTTCACTGCGTTACGCAAAGCTACTGCTAAAACTGTTTCGAAAGCATTTGTAAAACATTTTCTATTTCATGTAGGGCATGTGATGAAAGTAATTTCTGACAATGGATCACAATTTCGTTCTAGCATATGGACACGTATGTTACGAGCTAGAAACATTTCTCCGATTTATATATCCAAGTACCATGCTTCTTCGAACCCCTGTGAAAGATTAATGAAAGAAATTGGTAAGCTGTGCCGAATATACTGCCACAAAAGACATATTGATTGGGATACACACATACTCTCATTCCAAGATGTAATTAATTCCATTCCAAATGAATCCACTATGCTATCTCCGTCTGTTATATTGAAAAACGTTGAACCACCAAACAAAATTAAAGAATTAGTAAACTTCCCTAAATGTCGTCGACTAAGACACCACGAAATAATTGACATTGCGCTGAACAACATCAAACGTGCCGCAGAGCGCCGGAGAAGACAGCAAAAACAGGTTTGTACACGCCGCGACTTTCACGTTGGACAGAAAATATTAGTACGTACACACTATTTATCTAGTAAATTAAACGATAAGTGCAGTAAATTTGAACTTCTATACGCAGGTCCATATCGGATTCGCAGCATTCCTCATCCCAATGTGGTATACGTCGAAACTTTGAGAACCAGAAAATCGAAAGGCAACCACCATTGGTCAAATATTAAACCATTTATTGAATGAAGACACTGTATGATTCAACACACTATGATGCCATTTACTAATGCAATTATATTCACCTGACTAATTACTGATGATTATCGTATTTTTTCTTGGCAAGTGCCAGGCAAGGTAAGGTTAGCAGGTCGTTTTTCTTGTCGTTACACATCAGACCGAGCACATTTTCCATTTTTTTTTTGTGTATATGATTGTACTCCAGTTTTGTTTGTATGTACTGTGAAATAGTTAAGATATAACACACACCAGTTGACTTTGACATTTGTTGCCCTATGACACCTCAAGATCGTGACTGTTTTACATTTTGCTGCTGCATTGTGATATTCTCTGTACATTTTGGCTTTGAACACTGTCAATGTCTTTGACATATTACGTTTTCTGTCATGTTATGCTGTATACTTAATTATGTTACCATAAACCAGTCATTATTTAGTGGGTATATGATTTAAATGCAAGACATTAATCTTTGTTCATCAATTTCAGAAATAAATGATGCATGTAAGAAATAAATTCAACAGATATGGGAATTTCACCTAAGGAATAAATGAAAGAAGATGCAATAACTTTATGAGGAAGAGTAAATGGATCAGGATTAACAACACATTAACAAGAATATACTATACTCATCGTAGAATAGCAGTCTTAACTAATTTTTTCTTTCAGAATACAAGGTGATTGATGCAGGCTGTCAGACAGAACTACACATCTTAGTTTTAGTGATGAAATATGCTAGAGATAAGGAATAGTTATGTAATAAGTATTGAAGTAATTTTTTCTAGATGGTAATGAATGCTGATGAATAATGATGAAGAATATGCTGTTATGAATAATGAAGTTTTTCTTTACAGGTGATGATAATAATGAAGTTATGATAATATGGATAATGAAGTGATTGATAATGAAGTTTTTTCTTTACAGATGAGGATAATGTTGAAGTTATGTATTTATGCTATGTAGTATTTGTTGCAGTTTGCTTTGACAGCAGGCGTTATATTGCATAGTAGGATGACGGAAAGTTTTGGAAAGGAAAGCTATGGAACACATTTTTATACACATTTCACTACCTGTTAATTCGAAGTTCACTACTTTTCAGCATAGTGTGCGTTTCTTGTTTCAGGTCAATAATCAATTTTGTATTTTTTCCAGGAGAAGCTTTTCATGATACTTACTAAACCTGTTACTTATTATACCTGTTCTAGTACTTGCATTTTATTTTTTACCCATTTGTGTCTATCATTTATAAATGTTATCACATATACTGCCTTGTTACATAACCTTGCTACAGCTGACTCATGACGAATGACGTTACCTATCCTCATTTGCAGCAATAGGTCAAAAGCAAATAGTGTTATGCCTCAGCAATTAATTATCGATCTCAACGCAATGCATTGCTAACAAAAAAAATGTATTACCAGTCCCAAGTAGTGATACTAGTTTGAGAAAATTCTGAGTAATGCTGATCAGCTCTGAATAGTATGTCACTTCAGTAATGACTTCTTAATGATACAAAAAAATATATATATAAAATAATGCTTTGTAGCCGACCAACGACTGCCACTGTTTATTGTAATGAGACTACTTATAATGCCCGTGATTATTAATGCTATGACTGTAATTAACTGATTTTTAATAATGACTTTGTAATGATCTGAATAATACTGAATGATGAACAATGTTTTATTCTATTCAATACTTGCTGGCCACTGAGTGCCAATAATTAATGTCACTCAATGAATTATGTTATGAATTATGCCATTAATTAGCTCTTGTTTTCAATGTTGATACTTTGTAACTGGAAAAGAATGTGATTGTTAAATAATGCTTTGTAATTAGGAAAAAGCTAATGATTCTTACTATATTGAAATGACAAATGATTAATTAACTGTGCCATACTTTGTAACTGGAAAAGAATGTGATTGTTTAATAATGCTTTGTAATTAGGAAAAAGCTAATGATTCTTACTATATTGGAATGACAAATGATTAATTTACTATGCTATACTTTGTAACTGGAAAAGAATGCGATTATTTAATAATGCTTTGTAACTAGGAAAAGAAGGCTACTGATTCTATGTAAAACAATTAATGAACATTTTTCTGTAATACTACATACATGGTACAGAAATGTTCAATAACTGGGCTATGAATGCCGCAAACTACTAATGAAGAATGGTATGTGACTTAATGTCCTTCACCTTATGAGCTAACTACCCTGAATTACTGCAATGTCCATTTGTCCTGTCTATCCTAGTGATCATGGAGCACTATCTTTGGTTTTGCACTAATTCTACGTTGGTGTGCCTTGTAAGAGCGTGGTGTTGACACGACATGCTGTCCACCACCGTGAGCGATGAAGACGTTATTATGGTCCCACTGTTTGGTGTACCTAGTGTACTGCCAAAATGAGAACATGGAACATTACTACGACAGTTCAGTGTCTTGGCTACACTGATAAATTCTGATGGGAAAAGAACTTCAAGTTGTGTCACTTGGTGTTGTACTTCTGTGGAAAGATATGGACTTTCAGAACAGCTGTGTGCAATCTAAAGTGCTACAACCATGATGCAATCCTTCCCTTTCCTATCCTAATAATGAAAATCATTTTTTGCTAACATCATTTATGTTCATGGCTATACATTTTTTTCGATTCGCTGAACTCCAGTGCGAGTACACTTATGTCACTTGTCGATATGATTTTTTGCCATTATGTTTATTTGTTGTGAAAATGCTAAAGACATTTTTTCGATTTGTTCTGAAGTACAGTATATGTGCACTCTTGTCTTTTATATTGTATATACATTTTTTATTTTGATGATATGTTCTGAACTACAGTGCAAGTGCACTAATGTTGTGTGTTAATATGTTTTCTACTGAACTTCAGTGCCTGTGCACTTTTCTCATTTTTCAATATGATTTGTACTCATTCTGTATGTTCAATACTTCAGTGCGTATGCACTTATGTCATTTGTTACTCATTGTATATACATTTCGTCATTTGCTGATATGTTCTGAACTGCAGTGCATGTGCACTCATGCCACTTGTCAACATGATTTTTTTTTGCCATTCTGTTTATGCTAAAGAATTTTTTCAGTGCGTGTGCACTTTGTTATCTGTCAAATAATTTGTATATACAGTTTTCTGATTTGCTACTATGTTTTGTACTCACATTTTGTCTTTGTCTGAAATGTTTTATACTCGGTGCATGTGCACAACATTTAATTCATGTACTACATCTAAATATTCTGTAAATTGTAGAAGTTTATTAATTAAAGAAAAATTTTGCCGCGCTTGGCAAGTCAAAATGACTCATCATCGCTGCCAAATTTTTGCCCCCCCAGTGAAGGGTTATGAAACACGTATGTAACGTAGCAGCGATGGCGAGGCATTGCAGAGTCTCTGACCAGAGAGCCATTTATCGTAGTTAGTCTGCGCTTGACCGCGCGAGTGTTGCGAGCAGTACGCTAGTAGTAGTCGTGCAGTACAGTTGCGAGCAGTCTGTCAGTGGGCAGCCTGTGAGCAGTGCTGTATGTCGGTAGTAGCAGTCGAGTGCAGTTGTGTGTGTGAGGAGTCGGTGAGCGTCCACATGGCATTCTGGTCAAGAGGCTGAATGAGATATATTGTTAATTAAGGTAATCATCAGATAATGTAAAGTTTATTTATTGTAATTAATTTTCAACAAGTGCCCCAATAATAATTTTCATTTCAAAGCAATATTTTTAACAAAAAAAAAATCATTTAATTGAACCAACGATTTCCTTCCATTTCCCTTAAAGAAAAGTTTCAGTTAAAGTTAAAAAAAAAAAAAAATATTATTTGCAATGCAGTTCCTCCAAGCCGTGGCCAACAATAAGAGCAGAAATTTGACATGGAGTTATACTGAGGTAAGAATTTAATTCTGATTTTTTGCACAGGGCCAAAGACCGATATTTCGGTTTAATTGAGTTATCATTATCACTGAGATTTTCTTATCACTGAATTGACTTTCATTTTTTTGTGAGGAACTTATACTTGGGCCAGATTGTTAAATTTTATTTAATTGTCATTGTCAGTAGATTTCATTGCGGGAGGTTACACTTGGCTCCCATTTATTATTATATTGTTTATTTAAATATTTCTGTAGGGACGATATTGCTTCTTGGCTCCATTTCTATTAAATATTGTTGTTAAAATTTCGGTGGGGAGGTTACATAGTAATACTTAGATTTTAATAATTTTGAAATGACTGATTGATAGCTGGCTGTTGAGAGATGTTTATCGAAAGAAATTAAGTAATTTGGATGACAGGTTTAATTAATAATAGCAACTAAAGTTTAACGTTTTGGTGCCCTACCGCCGAACACAGCAGCCAATCACAGAGCAGCAGCATCATGCTGGCGGTCTTTCTCACGGGAATGGTACCAAATGTAACATATGTCACCAGTACCTCATCCCACATTGCGTCATCTCTATGCTTCTTGCATCTCCACTGCCCTGGGAATAGCTTCCTGGAGGCTTGTATGATGGCTGAATAAGCCAGAAATATTACAACGTATGTATGTATTGAATAGGGGACCTAGAAACGATGCAGAGGATTCTTCTCCGCCGTAGCCCTCAGTGGTATACAACCCCAAAACAGGCTACAGCAGTCCACTCACCCCCCCCCCCCCCCCTCCCACGCCGAACCCAGGGTTATTGTGCGGTTCGGCCCCCAGTGGACCCCTCTGGGAATGTCTCATTCGAGACGAGTGTAACCCCAACGTTTGCGTGGTAGAGTAATTATGGTGCACGCGTTCGTGGAAACAGTGTTCGCGCAGCAATCACCGACATAGTGTAACTGAGGCGGAGTCAGGGGAATAAGCCCGCATCCGCCGAGGCAGATGGAAAACCGCCTTAAAACCATCCACAGGCTGGCCGGCACACCGGACCTCGACACGAATCCGCCAGGCGACATCGTGCCAGCGACCGTCACGCCTGCCGCTCGGGAAGCAGTGCGTTAGACTGCGAGGCCAGCCAGGCGGGCAAGCTAAGTATTATCTCTCTATCGTTTTCCAAACTAAATTGCAACTTTTATGTAGTGTTTTATTTTCTTCACAAATATTTATAATATTATCTCAGCATTTATGAGGTTGTGTACGTTCGTATACTCAACGTTCTTGAAAGGCGCTGATACTGTTCCCCCACATGAACCATGGACCTTGCCATTGGTAGGGAGGCTTGCTTGCCTCAGCGATACAGATAGCCGTACTGTAGGTGCAACCACAATCGAGGGGTATCTGTTGAGAGGCCAGACAAACGTGTCGTTCCTGAAGAGGGGCAATAGCCTTTTCAGAAGATGCAGGGGCAACAGTGTGGATGATTGACTGATCTGGCCTTGCAGTACTAACCAAAGCGGCCTTGCTGTGCTGGCAGTGCGAATGGCTGGAAGCAAGGGGATACTACAGCCGTAATTTTTCCCGAGGGCATGCAGCTTTACTGTATGGGTAAATGATGATAGCGTCCTCTTGGGTAAAATATTCTGGAGGTAAAATAGTCCCCCATTCGGATTTCCTGGCGGGGACTACTCAAGAGGATGTAGTTATCAGGAGAAAGAAAACTGGCGTTCTACGGATCAGAGCGTGGAATGTCAGATCCCTTAATCGGGCTGGTAGGATAGAAAATTTAAAAAGGGAAATGGATAGGTTAAAGTTAGATATTGTGGAAATTAGTGAAGTTCAGTGGCAGGAGGAACAAGACTTTGGGTCAGGCGAATACAGGGTTATAAATACAACATCAAATCCGGGTAATGCAGGAGTAGGTTTGAAAGGGTACGGTACCGCCCGACATTGGTACAACATTCTTCATTATTCTTGTCAGAACAACATATTTTTTGTAGTAATAACCCAATTTCACTTAATACACCGAAGCCGGATAGCAGTGAAGGAAAGAAGGACAATTTATTAATTTATTTAATCACATGTGCACTCCCACAAAATAAATACCTATATCCAATTTAGTGAAATCTGCGAAATGAATGAATGTATGGTCGTCTGCTAACCGCAGATAGTGAATGGGCAATATATGATCATCTTTGAGACGGTCCTTTGGCCACCTTTGGTGAACCCAAAAAGATGAAATTTACCTGAGTTCTGAGCGCCTGAAATGTGGCTGACCAATACGATAACATGGTGCGCCCCCACCTCGACGGAGGTGCGAGCTGACCTGAAGAACGGCCATGTTTCAGTATTCTGACACTGGATCTTGTGTTGGTAAGACCTGTCTTAGGTGTGCTCCGTAAAGACAAAAGAGTGGAGACATGGTATGCATGTGAAATACTTAAGAGTAGTTTGGAATAATTATTTCTCTGTTTCAGGAACTTTTGGGGGGAGAATTAAATGACAGGCAGGTAATATTAATGGGATCGTAGTAACCTTCGGAAGTGACCAACGGCCACAATGAAACCACGTGTAGAAATAAGTTGAAATATTTCCGAGTGCTAAAGTTAAGCTGAATTACTGGCGTGTGTACTATAAGTTGGAAATATTTAAGAAATGGCGTGTGCAGGACTTTAAATTATAGACGAGTACTTCCACGTGGTGAGTACTGTGTGAGTCTCAATCTGTGTATGATGCCAAGGATAAAGGGAAGTATTCGTCCATGGTATCAGTTGAGGACTCGCGTGTCTGACGAATATGTTTTTAATATTATTTTGCGTGTTATGTTTCCGTGTGACGCTTGATTCAAACTATAATACTCTGAGAGTGAAGCAAGGTGAGTCAGCCGTCTATCCAGCAACGCCACTTGGCTTGCATTGCACAGGAAGACGTGCAAATATTCTCCAGAGTTCATAGTAGGAAAGAAAAGTTACGAAGTGGGGCAGTGTCGTGTGAAACTTGGATGAACACTAATTGAAATGGGAAAGCTTAAAGTGATGTGATTATAACGTTGTGACTATTCCTTGTGTTGTATTCCATGTTGCTCGTGTGGTGTATTTCATGTAATTTAAGTGTGTGTGGTTTGCATGGGAGAGTAGTAAGATAGGTTCAGAGGCAGTGTGTTATGCATGTTCCTTTTTGTACCGCTCGGTCTGGAGGATATTTTCGTGATGATGGGTATGAGAGTCGAAGTGTGAGATATAGCAAACGATCCACCATCCTGGTTAGAAAGTGCACTGTAGTGTTAGATAATTAGGAGACCATAAGATAGAGAATCACCAATGTAAAGCCTTACCCACTGCGCGTAGTTTCTCCTGTGTAATTGTTGTAGAAAATGTAATGGTGTATTTAGGTTATAGAATTTATCGGAATAAAAAAGATAGTGAAAAGAAAAAGATTGGTGGCCATTTACTTCGAATAGTGTTTTGTTATGATATCCAGAATTTATAATGTGTGCGCCATTCATATTCAGTGCGATGGCCACGTGCTAATCAAAGCCGTTGGATAAGAAAGAAAATGTGGTATTGCCAGTGCGTAGTGGACAGTCAGCGTTGTGTAAATTACTAATTGTCAGATATGCGTTATCCGTTTCTGTTGCGTAATATTCAAACAGGAGAATAATTTGTAATTTAATTGTGAGTACTAGAGCTCATGTTACTTGATAAATAAGAATGAATACACTCGCTTGGCAGACCACTCATCTTGCAGGCCTGACTGCCTGATCACACTGTATGAGCAAGGCATGTGGGTGCCTCTCAGGTTTAATAGTGAACAAAAAAATAGGAGTGCGGGTAAGCTACTACAAACAGCATAGTGAACGCATTCTTGTGGCCAAGACAGACACGAAGCCCACGCCTACTACAGTAGTACAAGTTTATATGCCAACTAGCTCTGCAGATGACGAAGAAATTGAAAAAATGTATGATAAAATAAAAGAAATTATTCAGATACTGAAGGGAGGCGAAAATTTAATAGTCATGGGTGACTGGAATTCGGCAGTAGATAAAGGGAGAGAAGAAAACGTAGTAGGTAAATATGGATTGGGGGTAAGAAATGAAAGAGGAAGCCGCCTGGTAGAATTTCGCACAGAGCACAACTTAATCATAGCTAACACTTGGTTCAAGAATCATAAAAGAAGGTTGTATACATGGAAGAAGCCTGGAGATACTGACAGGTTTCAGATAGATTGTATAATGGTAAGACAAAGATTTAGGAACCAGGTTTTAAATTGTAAGACATTTCCAGGGGCAGATGTGGACTCTGACCACAACCTATTGGTTATGAACTGTAGATTAAAACTGAAGAAACTGCAAAAAGGTGGGAATTTAAAAAGATGCAACCTGGATAAACTGACTAAACCAGAGGTTGTACAGAGTTTCAGGGAGAGCATAAGGCAACAATTGACTCGAATACAATAGAAGAAGAATGGGTAGCTTGGAGGGATGAAGTAGTGAAGGCTGCAGAGGATCGAGTAGGTAAAAAGACAAGGGCTAGTAGAAATCCTTGGGTAAGAGAAGATATATTGAATATATTTGATGAAAGCAGAAAATATGAAAATGCAGTAAACGAAACAGGCAAAAAGGAATACAAACGTCTCAAAAATGAGATCGACAGGAAGTGCAAAATGGCTAAGCAGGGATGGCTAGAGGACAAAAGTAAGGATGTAGAGGCTTATCTCACTAGGGGTAAGATAGATACTGCCTACAGGAAAATCAAAGAGACCTTTGGAATATCAAGAGCTCAGACGGAAACCCAGTTCTAAGCAAAGAAGGGAAAGAGAAAGGTGGAAGGAGTATAGAGAGGGTCTATACAAAGGCGATGCACTTGAGGACAATATTATGGAAATGGAAGAGGATGTAGATGAAGATGAAATGGGAGATATACTGCATGAAGAGTTTGACAGAACACTGAAAGACCTGAGTCGAAACAAGGCCCCGTGAGTAGGCAACATTCCATTAGAACTACTGACAGCCTTGGGAGAGCCAGTCATGACAAAACTCTACCATCTGGTGAGCAAAGATGTATGAGACAGGCGAAATACCCTCAGACTTCAAGAAGAATATAATAATTCCACTCCCAAAGAAAGCAGGTGTTGACAGATTTGATAATTACCGAACTATCAGTTTAATAAGTCACGGCTGCAAACTACTAACGCGAATTCTTTACAGACGAATGGAAAAACTAGTAGAAGCCGACCGGGGGAAAGATCAGTTTGGATTCCGTAGAAATATTGGAACACATGAGGCAATACTGATCCTACGACTTATATTAGGAGCTAGATTAAGGAAAGGCAAACCTACGTTTCTAGCATTTGTACTCTTAGAGAAAGCTTTTGACAATGTTGACTGGAATACTCTCTTTCAAATTCTGAAGGTGGCAGGGGTAAAATACAGGGAGCGAAAGGCTATTTACAATTTGTACAGAAACCAGATGGCAATTATAAGAGTCGATGGACATGAAAGGGAAGCAGTGGTTGGGAAGGGAGTGAGAGAGGGTTGTAGCCTCTCCCCGATGTTATTCAATCTGTAAATTGAGCAAGCAATGAAGGAATCAAAAGAAAAATTAGGTGTTGGTATTAGAGTCCATGGAGAAGAAATAGAAACTTTGGAGCTCGGTGATGACATTGTAATTCTGTCAGAGACAGCAAAGGACTTGGAAGAGCAGTTGAACGGAATGGATAGTGTCTTGAAAGGAGGATATAAGATAAACATCAACAAAAGCATAACGAGGATAATGGAATGTAGTCGAATTAAGTCGGGTGATGCTGAGGGAATTAGATTAGGGAATGAGACACTTAAAGTAGTAAAGGAGTTTTGCTATTTTGGGAGCAAAATAACTGATGATGGTCGAAATAGAGAGGACATAAAATGTAGACTGGCAATGGGAAGGAAATCGTTTCTGAAGAAGAGAAATGTGTTAACATTGAGTATAGAATAAAGTATCAGGAAGTCGTTTCTGAAAGTATATGTTTGGAGTGTAGCCATGTATGGAAGTGAAACATGGACGATAAATAGTTTGGACAACAAGAGAATAGAAGCTTTTGAAATGTGATACTACAGAAGAATGCCGAAGATTAGATGGGTAGATCACATAACTAATGAGGAGGTATTGAACAGGATTGGGGAGAAGAGAAGTTTGTGGCACAACTTGACTAAAAGAAGGGATCGATTGGTAGGACATGTTCTGAGGCATCAATGGATAGCCAATGTAGCATTGGAGGGCAGCGTGGATGGTAGAAATCGTAGAGGGAAACCAAGAGATGAATACAATAAGCAGATTCAGATGGATGTAGGTTGCAGTAGGTACTGGGAGATGAAGAAGCTTGCACAGGATACAGTAGCATTGAGAGCTGCATCAAACCAGTCTCAGGACTGAAGACCACAACAACAATAACTGTTGCTTAAGCAACACGACAACGTCATTTAGCAAATCGTTATCCTCTTAGCTTCGTTTACTGTTTTCCACTAGTTGTTATTGTCACATATCATTTGCGTTTGCAAATAATGTTATTTCTTTACTTCCGGATTGCAGTCAGTCAGTGCACATCACATTTCATGCATACATACTAATGTACTGTACATACTCGTTTCGTAGACGTAAGTAACAGAGATAATAAAACCCTTTTTAAGAGTTCGCAGACCTCATTACATCCATTCTTGGTTCTCTAAATTTAGTGTTCACAAAGTGACTAGATACTGTTCTTATTGTTTTCATACAAACAGTTAGAACGGTTTTTGTTAACACACGTCTGCTTCGAAGGACACGTAGTGGATCCATGGAGAGGTGGCAAGTGAGGTCCGCGCTTGTCGGATGATACCAAGTTGAACGATAGTTGATGAATTACGTTGGTGGACTGTGTTACTCGAGCAGGCTCGGTTCTTCAGCATGGATCGGTTTTATGGAACTGTCGTACAGTCTAATCACAAACGTCTTTACACGACTTATAACAGTTGTGGTAAAAGTACAAAAGTTTTCCTTACAATTTAGACACAAATGATATGAAAAGTACGCATAGAGTTAGAAGATGCCTCCGTTATTATCACGGGACGTAGTTTATAGTTTTTCTCAATAATTTTTGTTTGATATCATAGTCGGTCTTTTTAGTTTCTTAATGTATTCTAAACCATACCGTGCGTTTAATCAGTCTCACTCATAACAAATGTTCACAACAGGCGCAGTAAGTGACCGTGTTAAACCTAGTCTCGTATCTTTCTTTGTCGTGGCACTTGAATGTTATTTAACGGCACGGCAGGCCCAACACCAAGGTCGACAATCAAATTGTCTTTTGTTACTGAAATTGTGAGGTCCATGCGCGAGCAGTGTTAACAGTCACTCGGCAAAACTGCTTGTAGCTACTGCTTTCGCGTGCCTGTGTGTATGGAATTACCAGGACCACACACAGATTCACAGTAGCTTGAAAGCAGGTTTTCATTGCAGAGGCATATTCCAAGTTCATTTATATGGATCTCGTTATTCTTAATGGAACGAAAAATCTTTTCAATTTACGTACACAAAGAGTATTAGTCTTACATTATTTTCTTGCACTTTAAAGATGCACATTATCTACACTACACGATAGCACCCATCTATCGCTGAGCTTTTGGTTAGTATTAGGCCAATTCCGTTTCAAAAATTGATACCGTACAGACTGAACACTATTCGAAGTTCAAACAACAGACTTTTTCTATTCCGCGGACAAGTTTCATCTGCTCACAGAAGGATAATGATTATGCGAACGTGCAAAATAGACGCAAATCAAACCGAACACTCCAAAGATAGGCTCTATCAAAGGGGCATCATATCTTATTATACGCACAACTTTCACATAACTTAACGCAATTTTATGTTATACGCCAAGAACTTTGCCTCACTCAAGCTCATTAATATTGATTCCTTGAACATAGACTATTGAAGCATGACACTATTGCATCCAAACCTTTAATATCATCAGGATTTTATCCAAAGTTTTTGAAAAGAGCCGCAAGTCGCACTTTGTATTTTTTCATTTACCGGTTTCGTTCTTCAAATGAACAAGATCATCATCAGAATGTATACTGTAAAAAATACCAATTGCGATAATACGGAACACTTAAATTGACGTTACGTAAAGTATATACTGTATTTGGATTCCGGTATGGCAACTTAACGTTCACAGCTGGCTGACGGTATTAAAGATTATGTATAAAGATGGCTGACAGCTCTGAAGATTAAACTGGCTGTACTACAGTACTTCAACCTATGTTTAAAATACAGTAGCAAATGATGGCATTGAAAGGGCCAAAGGTTAAATTGACTGTGCAACAGTACTTGCAACGTCCATGGTACAGTGTATCCAAAGATAATATCTGAGTACAGGAAACGAAATTGAAGTTTTAATTGCCTCTTTCGTCGGCCTTTTTTAATAGAAACCTCATATCTATACATATCTGTTTATCTTTAAAAATGCAAGTATATCTGTAAAAATTAAAATATCTTTCAAAATACATTATAAAAACATGTATATCTAAAAATGGCTTTACCAGATGCATTCCAAACCACAGTATTTTCAAAATATTTCTGTTGCTTCGATACGAATTTAATTTATAAGGATTCTGCCAATTATGTGATGAATTGCTGTAGATAAGCAAGCAAAATATAATACTTGCAGTATTATCCCAACAGAAATACTTTTAAAATACGGAATACATCTGGTAAAGACATTTTGAAATACATGTTTTTTATAATGCGAATTGGAAAATATTTTAATTTATGTATATGTGGTCGCATTTTTTTAAAGATAAGCAGAAATGTACAGACGTGAGATGTCTATACACACGTTTATAAAAGAAGCGATTAAAATGTAAATTTTGTTTTCTGTAGCTATAAATTATCTTTGGATAAACTGTATTATGGACGTTACGAGTACTATTGTGCCGTCAATTTAATCTTCTTCGCAGTTCAAAAATGTTCAAATGTGTGTGAAATCTTATGGGACTTAACTGCTAAGGTCATCAGTCCCTAAGCTTACACACTACTTAACCTAAATTATCGTAAGGACAAACACACACAGCCATGCCTGAGGGAGGACTCGAACCTCCGCCGGGAACAGCCGCCCAGTCCATGTCTTCGCTGTTAATATCATCTTTTACTACTGTACTTTAAACGTAAGTTTAAGTTCTATATTACAGCCAGTTTCATCTTTAGAGCTGTCAGTTAGCTTTAAACGCAGTCTTTAATACGGTCAGCCAACTTTAACTGTAAATCGCCATACTGGAAATAGAATAAGTACTTTATGCAACGTCGTTGTAAGTTTTCCGTATAATTTGAATTTGAATCCTTTACAAAATATATTCTGATGATCCTTTTTTTCATTTGTAGATTGAAACCGGCAAATACAAAATACAAAGTACGACTTGTGGATGCTTTCAAAAAGTTACTTTTAACAATCGCTCCTCCGCGGGTAATACATGCCCTTGCTAGAATTATTTACGTTTTGACCTCAGTATTGCGCTCTAGAGCTAATGTCAACTTAATTATTTCAGTGTTGTCATCGCGCACCGTATACCTTAAAGATTAACGCCACAAAAATGAAGAGCCTTTTTTGTAAAGGAAGTTTTAGTTTTCTACTAAAATACTTTTCTGTCTGAACTGGGCATTAGTGTCACACACTGTACACATAGTATGTCTCCTTTCGATATGCATATTGTGTTCTTTTTCAAGCGGAAACGAGTACACAGAAACACATTTGTATACATATTTCTGATTAACTTGTTCATAATGTCACACAGCACACGTTGCACTTAAAATATTGGTATACTGCAGTAAAACTGTTGGGAAACGGTTTACTTTTTAGTATTTCTTTGCAGGTAGTTGATAGTTTAGCATTTATATAGGGAACTTAGTAGATCATGTTGTCACGTGAATCACTAGTCAAGGATTGATACCTTTTATGTTTTCTCAATCCAAGCAGTGCAGCCATGACTGCTAAACCGGCAGATAGTTTTCTAAATCTCAGTGACTATAAAATCCTTTAATTCGCTTTGTTTTAGGAAAAGCTGAAAGCAGACACGTTGGATGTGAGATCCATGTAATGTTATATGGTCTGTTACACTGCAGCAGCCATTTACTATTTCTTTTCTTCAGGACAGAAGGTCTAGTGTGCGATTTACGCAATACTGTTTCCCAGATTAGCATTCCTGAACATGTCCTAACTTATTGTCATAGGTGTTCTTTCTAACGCTGGCATGTTGAGTGCAGTTAGTGATTCCCTTACCTTTTCTTCAGGCGTAGATTCTTCTTTACATAGACAGTCGTGGCAGTGGATATATCCAGTCGTTGACTTCTTTGCTATTAGTACATGGATCTGATAGCGTATAAGAGGTTGCGTCAATTTGCAAATTATTTATTGTGAGTTAAAATCATTCTGTTAATTCCACCTGCCACTGAAGCATTTGATTTACTTCTTGGGCTGCAGCCCCTTCTTTCGCCCACTGTATTGAGTTAAATTTTCTGAAAACGGATTCTTGAGACCTCACGTCCATGTGGTACACGCACACAAAATTGTTTTCACGTACGCTTTTCGTTTTCACGGATTTTATCTTAACGTCCTTGTAGTATGTACCATGCTTTTCTGTGACTTGTATTAAATAGACTGCGATATATTTTCCCTTGGTACATAAATAGCATTTACCGAAAGATAAGTCTAGCTTACGTCATTTTCTCGGAAAACTCCACCGGAAGTAAACATTCGGGTATGATATCCCTTAAAAATGAAATATAAGCGTTACACAACTCACGTTCTCGTTATAATAACCGCCTTTGTTTGCCACTTGACGAGTAGCGGTTTAACACCAAGCTCTGCGATTAGTAAGTCCCACTTTCTTTATCTCCTTAATTTTATTAAACACATTCTGTGATAAAACATTAACAAAGCCACTTTTGTCTAGAACAGTTGAAGTAGGAATTTCGCCACTCATGGCATAAACTGAAGGATGAACTAATACTTGTGGGTGACTCGAACATATGTGTTGATACATAGTCAATTCATCTCTGATATCAGTTCCATCATTATATCTCAACAGTTTAATGTGATTACCCCACGCTGTGAAAAGACCATAAGTAGAGGGCTTAATGAGAAAGGAATAAATAGAACAGCGCAAGTACTGTTAGTCAGTGGTGTCAAAAGGTCACAATATCTCTGCGATGAGACATGTCATCATTTTCAGGTGTGTTGACGAATTGAGCTCCTGAGGGCGCGTGGCCGACATTACATTCCTTTCCATCACGAACTGTTCCCTTCGTGGTCCACACCTTAGAGCACACATCGACTGTCACGCAGGCGCTTGCGTTGGCGTCTGTGATAGCGTCGATTAGTCGCTCTGTCCGACCAGATCGCCAGATCATTGAGTTTGCTGGTCGCCTTCTTCATTAGATCCACTGCTAGTCCCAAAGACTTGCTGAGATGATAGCAGCAGTCCCGCTTGATAAGATTATCCAAAGTGCGAATTTTGATGGCTTCTCTAACGATACTCAAAATATTGTTCAAATGGCTCCAAGCACAATGGGACTTAATATCTGAGGTCGTCAGTCCCCTAGACTTAGAACTACTTAAACCGAATTAACCAAAGGACATCACACACATCCATGCCCGGGGTAGGATTCGAACCTGCGACCGCAGCAGCAGCGCGGTTCCGCACTGAAGAGCATAGAAGCGCTCGGCCACAGCGGCCGGCTAACTATACTCTCCCAGTATTTGGAAGTTTGCTCCAAAATCCTAGTATGGTCGTATTCCATTGCATGATTTTCTGACAAACAGTACTATGTGACTGCCGACTTGTTTGCGTACTTCAGCGGAGTGTGCAACTGGTGTTCTTGATCTCGGCCTTCAATGATGCGAACTTATATTTTATTTTTTTTGTTTATCGTATGGAAATACACATGCAGTTTACAGCGATATTTACGCAATACAAAAGAAATATTTATTCATAACAAAAGGTATTTACAAGAGTTATGGTCACTAATTATATCCAGATAGTCTATCCAATCCAGTGCTGTGGGCGAGTCATTGATTATGTCGTTCCAGCCTCCGCTAAAACTTCTGTTGGAACACTCCTCTACAATGTGTACCTCTGACTTTTCTGCTGCTCTCAGTCGCACATCGGGGAGTCTGAGAGTCCCAATTTGTACGTGAAGGACTTAGTTCTTCCATGTTCACATCGGGTCCTGTTGAGCATACACCAGGTTCTTCTAGGTAGTTGGACGCCTGTTATGCATGTAGGGTCTTCGAGTCCACGGGAAGAATGCTGGAGTCGTTTTCCATTTCTCCTTCCACACATCTTCAATCTTGAATGGTTCGGGTTCTCGAGCTGTCCAGAATGGTTATCTTGATTTGAGACGCGTGCAACGTAGATTGAACAGTATTTCCTGGGAGGGTATCCTTTGGGAAAGCTTTACGTTATTAATCTTTTCCCGTTCGCGGGCCCCTTCTTCTTGTCATCTCAGATATGGTGGGGCGATGCTACTGAGAGCAGACAGCCAAGGTAGTGGGGTTGATATCAGGGTGCCCGTTAATATTCTCATGGTGTCATTCAGCTGAACGTCGACCTTACTGACATGCACACTCCTGTACCAGATAGATGCGGAACATTCAGCCACAGCATATACGAGAGATAAGGCCGCTATACGGAGTGTCTCAGCTTGCACCCCGGGAAGTTCCAGTTAGTTTCTGGATAATGTTGTTCCTGGTCTTTAACTTTTCTGCTAGTGATGTGAGGTGAATCCTGTACGTAAGTGATCGGTCCATGTGATTCCAAGATACTTGGGATAATTTTTTACAGACTGTGACGTTTAGTGGCTGGCTTGCTAATGAGCTGTTGAGTTGGAAAGCTGTCACTTCAGGTTTTGTAGGGTTAGGGCATAATCTCCAATTTCTGTAATAGTCATCAAGTACTCTGAGGTCTGGTGTGAGTGCGTTTTCTCCCTCCTCTAGGTGCTTGCGTTGATACGTAATGATGGTATCGTCGGAGAAGCAGAACTTCCTAGATATAGTATCTGGCATGTAACATATGTACAGGTTGAACAATAGTGGTGCCACGACAGATCCTTGTGGAAGCTGTTCTTGAGTTTATGTGACTTGCTCGTTTTTTCATGAAGACAGACTCGGAAATATCGGTTTTTCAGCATGTTGGACAGCGGTGTTGTTAGTATTAAGCATGGAACAGTTCGCTTTAGCTTTAACATTAGTCCGTCCAGCCACACAGTGTCGTAAGCAGCAGTTAGATCTACAAATGATACTGAAGATTTCAGCCCTTTCTGGAAACCAACTTCGATATACGAAGTACGAAATGTTTTTCCAATACATGTGTTGCACATTGGCACAGAATTTGTTATACCCCGGCCTTCCGCAAACCCAGGTCATCTTTGACACTCCCCAATAACGCCCGTGTTTCACTGAGCGAGGAAACGACAGTTCCTACGCGGTTCTTTTTCAGTATGCGCCCGACATTTCCCAATAGCGCGCCGGTATAAGGTATAAAGCCTACGACTAACTCTTCCTGTCACATCTTCAGTTTCCACAGGTTGTACTGTATGGGTGTGGCGAAGAGCACGCTTACTATTCCGCTCTCAGTACCCGTTTTCTGTGAAACACTCTTCTGAGATGGTCCAATTCCCGGGGCAGATTCTCTGGGTCTGAGGTAGAGGGCGTGTGCCTTGTGTTTTCATTACCTCAGTCCTCTGCATAGATTGGTGGTAGCCGTCTGCACCCAAACACAAGTCAGTGTGCGTTTCCTTCGGACACACACCACGGCCCAGGGTGCCATCTGCTCTTCTCTTGACCATGTCACACACATAACGGGAAAAGGAGGAGGGTTTCCATCTAGATGACTTCGGGTCCTCTTCCTCGAAGCTCACTATATACAGATGTGCAACCACTGGCTGTATGTGGGCTCTCTTTGCGACCCCTTCCGATTGCTCACAGTATTTCCCGTTAAATAGAAAACAGAATTTAGTACCTCAGCTAGGAATTTTGCCAGTGAACATGTGGGAGCTCTGATGTTGCCGACAATGGGGGTGTAATAGCACCCTGTCTTTGTGGACCTAGGCGGTACAGGTCGTTACGGTGATAATTTCTTGGTGACACCCTTTGGTAACACAGATGCCTTGAGAAGCGCCCTGGTGTTGTTCTCCATCTTCTTGGTGGGACAGCTTTGATCTTCCTGTAGGAGAGATTTAAAAGGCTTTGTATCTCCTCACTGTAGACCTTGTGGGGGAGACGACAGTAGCATTGCCTTTGTCAGCAGGTAAGATAATCTAGGGACACTCTTTCAGATACAGAATTGTCGCCGTCTCTTTGCTAGTAAAATTTTACTTCGTGCCCTAAGTTCACATCAGAGCACTACAGGTTCCCCTCTCCAGAACCGAAACCGCGTCGTCACTCAGCTGCAAGTCAGTCAGATTGATAAGAGTCTTGTATGGGGCCTCCAGTGATGAATTCTCAACGAGAATTTTGATGTTTGTCGTCCCGCAACTTTCCTAAGGGACGAATCGGATTCCACCCAGGTAACCATAAATCCAGTCCTAGGTCCAAGAGTTAAAATGACTGGCCAGTTTTAAACCGTGATGGTACCTAATTGTTACTGCTACAGTTTGCTGCTCATGTAAACAGCATCCCATACAAGCAAACCAGTTACGTCGTCACCTGTTATTATTCGTACTTCAGGTACTTGTGCGGTCTACGGTTCTGTCTAAAAGAATAGCTTGATGTAGTCATAGGGTCGAACCGCACACCTCCGCTTTCATGCCCTGGAGCTAATTCAATGTTACAGTAGGGCAGTCAAGCAGTTTATGCGTTATTTGGAATTGTGAGTTAATAAAATACGGAGAAGTACAAAATAAAAGTAAAATGACTAATTTAATATTGAGGACTCAGTTCTAAAGTCTGCAATTGATCTTGAATAATGTTTAATGAAGGAAGGACATCTCAAATAAACAGGAAGTGGTTCTAAGAAATACGTTTAAAACACAGACAAAATTTACCCTTATCAAATATAGTAACGTTACGTTGACAGCTTTAAGAGAATGGTAACAAAATCCCCAAACTTAAAATTCATCAAAGATACGCAAAAAGTAAGTCCTTTTAGTAATCATAATACACTCAGTTCTAAAGTCTGCAATTGATCTTGAATAATGTTTAATGAAGGAAGGACATCTCAAATAAACAGGAAGTGGTTCTAAGAAATACGTTTAAAACACAGACAAAATTTACCCTTATCAAATATAGTAACGTTACGTTGACAGCTTTAAGAGAATGGTAGCAAAATCCCCAAACTTAAAATTCATCAAAGATACGCAAAAAGTAAGTCCTTTTAGTAATCATAATACACGAAATATTCACCAATTGAAAACAGTTCAGACTTCAACGGGGTTATTGACAAACTGAGTCATGCATTATAAAGATTACTATATCACACCCTATCCCCAGTTCCGCTATTCCATCCGAAAATGTTTGACCTCCACTGGAGCACTTTCGGACCTCTGGTGAGTCATAATCCCTTAAAAAGTTATAGCGGATATTTCCTGGCCAGAATTAATCAGCTGTACTTCTGAATCAAGTCTGCCTTCTGCTAGCACTCGACATAAAGTGTACAAAATAGCTCTCTTCATTCCAAAAGTCCCAGTCTTCACTTGACTCCCGTGGTCTTCCGCTACTGTATGCTTTTCCTTAGGATGAAGGCCGTCCACCGCCCGTACCAAAAATACGTCGTTCTTACGTGCAACAGACATGATTTGCCTCATCTTGACCACTTCCTGCACTAAACAAATAATTACAACAACGTTAAAATAAGGTAATGTTATACATATTCGGTCGAAGACAGACCATACACAATAATTACAAATAAAGGATTGTTCGTAAATAAATAGGCTAGTGTCCGTGCACAATTGAAATCGCGTTAAATGACAACGAATTGTGATTAAACATGATTTAAACAATTATTTATGCCTTCTTGGCATAAGCTTCTTTTGGTTCTCTTTTCAATTGTGGTGTCCGCTAATACAGGCGAATGACCACTTTTAAATTAACACAGTTTTTTAATAGCGCTTACAATCAACATCTAAGTAAAGCTATTGGCAAAACAGTAAACTATTAGTTAAATAAATACTCAAGTGCTGAATTGGTTTGCTGTGAAATTTCAGAGTATACCGTGTTCTGACAAACATTTGCGTACTGAAAATATTTGAAATAAGGCGTAAATCAAAGAATAAAATAGAAAAATATCCGTAGCTTTCAGAGAGGATACCTATAGTCCAATACAACCATCTGAGATATAGTATATTGAAATCGCATGAGGGTTTAAAAGTTACTGATTCAGAAGTTCATTGTGAAAACGTTTATTCACTGTGTAATATTATTTTCTGTAGTTCTGAAGCTATTCAAATGTTGTTGTGTCATTGGATGTGCTCCATGTTTCTGAGATCACAGATGTATTCAAATTTGCATTAATATTTAACTATGCATTATCGTAGACTCTCAAAGAGATGTAAGAAGCCATCTTTCAGCCTGTGTGACACTCGACCATTTATGGAGCATTGACGTTAACAACAGCCTCCCAGATTCCCAGCTATGGGACCTACCCGTTTCGAGTGACGCTGTTCGTCTTTGCAACTGCTGCGATAGTGACATAACGAATTATCATACTACCATTTACAAAGGTAGTACATTTCCGACAATATATAAATTAAAAAGAGACTCAAAAGTTTTTAAAGAATACTGATCCTATTTGTAACAAGTGTTTACCCATAGTACCTTTTCTCCTCTTTGTCTTTCTAATATGATAAAATTACTTGCTTTACCCATACACACTGTAGCGAACTGATAGATCTCACTAACGTCAAAGGTGTAATTAATCTTTCAAATACAAATGTCTCTTTTTGATTGTATTTTGTTCGACTTGTCTTCCGAAATGTCACTGCAACGTTCTCGCGAACTAACACTTACTTTCAGTGTGAAATGTGTTCTGATTAAGTTGTGGTGATTTTGTTATTTTCCCTTAGTAATAATTCATCTTTTTGTGTATTTTTCAGCCAGTTACATACGTTGGAAGTGGCTGGTTTGGTGATGCATCGATCCTGTGCGATCAGCATTCTATTTACCCTCTGCCAGGCACTAAAATGTGATTTGCAGAGTACCCAAGTAGCTGTAGATGTAGATGTACCTACAATGTAATTTCTTTATTGAAGCTTTATTTTTCTAGCTATCATCGTGCAAATGACTTCATTGCGTTGAAACTTGACATTAACACCGTATTGTGTCAGCAAGCTTCGCGTTTAAACACGATGATTTCTGGCACTGAACTTTTCACATGGATGGTGAGGACAAAATTCCATGCAGTGAAGTCAAATACGCTACAGAGGAAGAATTTCGTTTAATGGCACCGCGCAACAAATTTAAGTTAGTTATCTACAATTGTATTTATTGCTCCCTTGCTGCAGTGATATAATGCTAACTGCATTTTCATACAACTTTAAATCATTACAGTGAAAGAATTAAGATTATTTTAACTAACGTGAACACGTTTTTGCCAGCAGTGTCACATTTCCTTATTTGGAATCATATTTCAAATACATCTAAGTTCATCTTTTTTTTCTGTTCCTATCTCAGTTTCACGATGAAATATTGCGAAAAAGTGCAGCTTTAAATACTTATTCCTCTCTACCGGGCCGATGTTTGCAATGTTTCACAGACAAAATGTTCTTGATGAGTGATGACATATTTTGCTGTGCTTCGCAGTCCTTCGTTTCTTTCCCTTGGCCATCTACCTTTCTGATCATTCGCTGGCTGTTAATCGTTTCAGTATCATACTACCTAAGTCTTCCTATTTTTCAGCCAGATGAGAGTGCCACCTGTGACACTTAATAATTTTTACTTTACTTACTTCTGTCACAGTATTCATTAATATGGAAAACACTGCAGAGAAACAGAATGAGTAAAAATAATAGGATGGTGGAGAATGTTGTACTTAAAGGGTAGTGTACCTAGCAAAAAACAATTTATTATAGTCTCTACTTTAGTCTACTGACAGACTTCAGAATTATATGAAAGAATACGCAGCAGAGAAGACCGTATGCAGTTTCTGGCGTGCTCTGTTGTCTCTGTTGCTGTGAGTCATGAGACTGTGGTTTGCGTAGCAATTGTAAATATTTTTGGCTTACATGTTAAGTGGTGGATAATATAATGAAGTGATTAATTAGATATCATTAAATATTTAGCTACACAATTTTATGGTGAATGAAGTTCGATACAGTTTAAAATACCTTAGATAAAATGGGGACAGTTAAGCCAGAGGTCGTCAATCGTACACTGTCTGGTACCTTGAATAAGAAACAGCTCTTCTACCGTAGAACATGTGACTTTGCGAATGAACTGAGTTTCTTTACAGTTATAACAATATTATCTGACTTACGTTTGGAAATTTTTGTAAGTTTCTAGTAGCTTCTATGTTACAATGTAATTTGTAATTGCTTTCTGATGATATTCTTACTTAATTTGATTTCACCTTCTGATTATTGCTGAGTATTAGAGTAATAATCTAAGTAATAGTCTCTTACATACGGTACTGGCAAGATTTTGTGACTGTAACGCTGTTAAATATCAGTCGAATATCTGTTCCCAGCTACATCACCATGTGGTACCTTGCAACATGTTTTCGCACCTGGGGAAACCTTAAATTTTCGGAGTAATTTTTGTAATTTCAGAAAAAGACAGCATCACATAAGAAGTGAATGCTGCCACTTAAAAATGGGTAAAAAATTAGAATTTTATTACAGTTTTGGCTAGAGGCGAAAGTTAGTGATGTGTACCAAGTTGCAACACTTTTCCCCATTTTTAGGACACTGAAATAAATTTCATTTAACTGTGAACGAATAAAGTCACTGCACAGGCTTGTTTGTATGTGAGAAATAAATTATTCTTTTGGTATTAATGTCACCATTCTCTATAATCAGCTTTCACATAAACTCACATAGTTCTATGTTACAGAAAATTATGTATAGCTTTGATAACTCAAGGTTCTCAATGATTTCATTGACAATAAATAAGAACTTTGACAGTGCACACGGCTTTAAATAGGTTACACGGTTTTTGAACGTTTTTGTAACCAATCCAGTTGCCGTCGACCGTCTGTCTTTATTTCACTCCGACACCAGAATTTTTAAATTGATGAAATCGCGCGATGTTAGCAACCATTCGAATGAATGGCTGCTCTTAGATAATTGATGTGGGCTTAGAGGATGGATATCAAGTTTTGGGACCTCTCTAAAATACGTTTTTCGACGAACAAATCTGTAAGTCTTTAATCTCGGTAGTGATTTTTTTACGGATTGCATAGTCAAAGAGCTGAAATCCGCTTTCGATGCTGGGGAGCTTCCGTCGATATTGTACACGAGCGGCTGCTGACAAAATCAGCAGTCCTCCTCACATCGCTGGATTGCGCAGAGTCAGATGCCGAATTAAGTTCATCCATTGGCGACTACCTCCGGTCGTAATTATCGCAGGCGATGAGGATTTGCTGGACCATTTCCTTCCCTCGTAACCATTTGTTAAAGGTCACTCGTTGACGGTTTTATGTAGGAGGAGAGGCGGAAAAATATGCTTGCTGCTGTCGTACACCTCACTCCCTAGATTTTCTTATGTTTCTCTAGCTTGCCCACTCCACATGCGGCAACGCCTTACGAATTATATTTCAAATATAATCTCCTAATTACGGTTTTCCTCGTCGGGACGTAACGAGCTTTAAAATAGCTACACTGGTAATTACACTAATGCTCAGTTAATACCTGTGGGATCGCTGGGATTGTGCAAAGTAGCAGGCTGCGATCCCGACACCATAGCCGACCCTGGCATAATCTTTTGTTTCGTCATTGCGTTTTTGAGTAAATGCAAGTTTGTTTACATGAGTGTGAATTCTCATCGCTGGCTGATGTTTAAATACGGACTTTCGCTATGGTAATCAGTGAGCTAAGGGTATCTCAGAGTACGTTCTGAATTGTTTTCAGTGGATACTAATGCTTTGCTCTGCGATGACTACTTGTATTAAACATTGCAGGCTACTAAAAACTGGATTCAGATATTTTCAGGAGAACTTACTGAAGCGAAAAGTACAATTTATAGAATGTGTTCTGAAAATGGAAAGAGAATGTCAAGGATTTCACAGTAACTTGATTGATAATAAACGTAAAGGTTAAAAGACGGTATAAGTGCGTGCATATCCAGGAATGAAGGTTTTCGGTGCACTGAGTTTTGTAACTGAGGGCACTTCCATCAGAAAGAAAGCTATCAACAACAAAGGAAAATGCCAAAATAGTAAGCGAACAAAGACAGAAAATAGTGGAAAAGAGAAAATTGTAACGTAAATATGGAGAATACAGAAAAAGAAATCCGTTAACACTGTTAAAGATTTTGCTGTGTAAGCAGAAATCTTGAGTTACATTATATACAAAATGGTGATTGATTTACCAAATATTTAAAAAACTAAATTTACTGTTTTAAAAAGTTATGAATGACATCAATGGCAGTTTATCCGTACCACAGAGTAAAATATTGTAAGCTTCTGCGAGTTTTTTTTCCCAAAAATCTAGTGCCCTCCGAGAGGATGAAACACATTGACGTACTTCGGAGACATTATCCTAGTATATCAGCCCTTCTTAAACATTTCACATATTTATTGACAGCGAAGCCAAGCGAGAATATTCTTTAAAAGAAAAATAAAACACTTTTAAATAAATAAAGTTCTTCAGCCGTAATTCATGAGAAAATACTTCGTGTGTGAATGGCCAGATGGCATTGTCCAATGAGAACAATATTTCGCCAAGCGACCATTTTGCCATTATTAGCTGTCCTGATGAACTGATTGCTTAGGATCTGGCCCAAGGCTCTTGTCTCCTCCATGCCTCGCTCTAACCTGACCCACTGTGCGCTTTCCACACTCAGACTCATCGCAGTGCCTGCGGAAGTCTATCAGATCCACTGTCAAATTGGCATGACATACACACGCCAAAAAACGTTTCGCATCACCTCGGTTCCGAGAGTTCCGGAACCTGTAGAGAAAATTGGAATAGAAATCAACATTAACATCATTTCCAACTTTTTACAGCTCATGGAAACCACACATTTCGTGTTCTACCACCATACAGCGAGACCGTCAGAGGTGGTGGTCCAGATTTCTGTACACACCGGTACCTCTAATACCCAGTTGCACGTCCTCTTGCATTGATGCATGCCTGTATTCGTAGTGGCATACTATCCGTAAGTTCATCAAGGCACTACTGCTACGTTTTGTCCCAATCCTCAACAGCGATTCGGCGCAGATCCCTCAAGAGTGGCTGGTGGGTCATCGCCGTGCATAAACAGCCCTTTCCAATACATCCCAGGTATTGTTCGATAGGGTTCATGTCTGGAGAACATGCTGGCCACTCTAGTAGAGCGATGTCGTTATTATGAAGGAAGTCGTTCACAAGACGTGCACGATAGGGCGCGAATTGACGTCCATGAAGACAAATGCCACGCCAGTAAGCTGCCGATATGATTGCACTATCGGTCGGAGGATGGCATTTATGTATCGTGCAGCCGTTACGGCGCCTTCCATGACCACCAGCGGCGTACGTCGGCCCCACATAATGCCACCCCGAAACAACGGGGAACCTCCACCTTCCTGCATTCGCTGGGCATTGAGTCTAAGGTGTTCAGCGTGCCTCGAACCACGTCTCCGACGATTCTCTGGTTGACGGCGTATCCCAGACTCATCGGTGAAGGGAACGTGACGCCAGTCCTGAGCGGCCCATTCGGCTTGTTGAAAGGCCCATCTGTACTGCGCTGCATAGTGTCGGGCAATAGAGTTGGACTTCGCCATGGACGTCGGGAGTGAAGTTGCATCATGCAGCCTATTGTACACAGTTCGAGTCGTAACACGACGTTCTGCGGCTCACGAAAAGCATTATTCATCATTGTTACGTTGTAGTCAGTGTTCTTGCGGGCCATAATCCGTAGGTAGCGGTCATCCACTGTAGTAGTAGCCCTTGCGCGGCCTGAGCGAGGCATGTCATCGACAGTTCCTGTCTCTCTGCGTCTCCTCCAAGTCCGAACAACTTCGCTTTGGTTCACTCCGAGACGCCTGGACACTTCCCTTGTTGAGACCCCTTTCTGGCGCGAAGTACAATGCGGACGCGATCGAACCACGGTGTTGACCGTCTAGGCATGGCTGACTACAGACAACAGGAGCCGTGTACCTCTTTCTTGGTGGAATGAGTGGAACCGATCGGCTGTCGGTCCCCCTCTGTCTAATAGGAGCTGCTCATGCGTGGTTGTTAAAATCTATGGGCGGGTTTAGTGACATCTCTCAGCAGTCAAAGGGACTCTGTCTGTGATACAGTATATACAGTCAACATCAATCTTTAGGAGCTCTAGGAACCGGGATGATGCAATTTCTTTTATGTATGTACATAGGTGAGACGGTGTGTACTGTCTAAGACTGGTGCCAAGAACACCAGCAGCACACTAGACTTTATCTGAAACTTCCTGCCAGATTAAAACTGTGTGCATGGCCGAGACTCGAACATGGCACCTTTGTCTTTCGCGGGCAACTGCTCTACGAACAGAGCTACACAAGCACGACTCACGACCCGTCCTGATTCCAATTCTGCAGTACCTGGTCTCCTACCTCCAACACTTCACAGAAGCTCTTCGGCGAAATTAGCAGAAGTAGCACTCCTCGAAGAAAGGTTGTTGCGCAGACCTGGCTTAGCCACAGCCTGGGTATTTTCCAGAATGAGATTTTCACTCTGCAGCCGAGTGTGCGCTGATGGGGAAAAGCTTCTGTGAAAGTTTGGAGGTAGGAGACGAGTTACTGACAGAATTGAAGCTCTGACGACGGGTCGTGAGTTGTGCTTGGGATGCTCAGTTGCTAGAGCACTTGCCTACGAGAGGATAAGATCCCGAGTGGAGTTTCGGTCCAGCACACAGTGTTAATCCATCAGGAAGTTTCATATCAGCGCCCACTCCACTGCAGAATGAAAATTTCATTCCAGACTTTAACTGCCTAACAAGACAGCAGTTGCGGAACATTGTCTATTGGTATGATACGGAATGGATTACGGACCAATTACACAGGATAATTCCTGATAACGTTACGATCTTTCAGGAATGATGCAAAGGGTGCTTGTATCAATGTGAGATAAGGAAACCTGGTGCGGAAACGACCACGTCGAAAATCGTTCTGACAGTGGAATACATGTACCAGTATTATTATTGCTGAAACTATACAGAAGGCAACTTTCAGAAGTGATAGTATGCACCAAAATAAGAGAAACAGTCCACTAAACATGGGTTGTAAATTGTATACTTTAAGAGTTGTGACAACTTTTTTGTAGTAGAAGTGGCGTGTTTCACAACAGCAACGATCAGAAAGTGTTCTTAGCTTTTAAGGTATCGCATTTTAGAGCCCATACTTACTTAACATTTTTTTCTTGCTATGGTCCTTACTACCATCTCTGAAAGACACGTACTCTAGAGTCTTAGCAACAACAGTACCGGTACATGTATGACACAGTCACAGGTACTGAAGGATTTTCGTTTATAATTTTCGAATCGGTAGTTTCTGGGCAATGGTCCCCTGCCCTGCATCATCCCTGAAAGTTTGCAACATCAGCACGAAATCACCCTGTAAAAGGTAACAGAAATGGGACTCCGATACGAAGTTGTCAGGCTGATCAGAACTTACATCACAGGTTAGACAAATAGGATAAATGTCGCCAAAGAGAGATCGGAAGAATGGACCCCAGAAGCTGCAGTGCCCAAGGCGCCATTTTGTCCCCACTACTAAAAACCTTATACACAGTTGACGTGCCGTCGGTGACAACAGACACTGAGACCGAACCATATGCCCACAACTGGTGGGCTGAACACTGATCGACAACAATAGAACGTAAGCCGAGAGCATACCTTTTAATTTGTTTTACTTATTTTCTTTCTTTTCCTCACAGTCTTCTTACTGGTTTGCTGCTGCCCGCCATGTATTACTCTCCTATGCCAACCTCTTCATCTCACAGTAGGAGTTAGAACCTACGTCCTCAATTATTTGCAGACTGTATTCCAGTCTCTGTCTTCCCGTATAGCTTTTTTTCTATACAGCTACCAAGGAAATAATTTCCTGATATACTAATAAATGTCCTATCACCCTGCCACTTCGTTTTGACAGTGTTTTCCCTGTACTCGTTTCCTTCCTGATGCTGTCGAGAACCTCCTCATTCGTTGCATTATCAATGTACCTGATTTTCAGATGTCCCCTGTGACAGCACAGTCCCTTCTGTTCCGGTTTCCCCAAGGTCCACGTCTCACTACCATACAATGCTGTGTTTCAAACGTACAATCTCATAAATTTCTTACACGAATTAAGGACTATGTTCGCTGCTAGTGTTTCCCTCTTGGTTAGAAACGCCGGTTTTGCCAGTGCTAATCTGCTTTCTACGTCCTCCTTGCTCCTACGTCATGATTATTTTGCTGGCTAGTTAGTAGAATTCCTTAACTTCATCTGCTTCGTCATCACTAATCCTGATGTCAAGATTCTCGCTGTTCTCATTTCTGCTACTTCTCATTAATTTTGTCTCTATCCGACTTACTCTCAATCCATATTTTGTACTCATTGGACTGTTCATCCAATCAACAGATACTGCACTTTTTCACTTCATTTAGGATGGCAATGTCATAGCCAATCTTATCACTGACATCCCTTCACCTTGAATTTTAATTCAACTCTCGAACATTTTTTTATTTCCTTCATTGCTTTGTCAATGTGTAGGTAGCAAAGTAGGGGCGGAGGACTGCGTTCTTATCGTACACCCTTTTTAATCCGAGCACTTCGTTCTTGGTCTTCCACCCTTATTTTTTCCTCTTGATTCTTCTACATACTGTAATTGTATATTACCCGTTTTTCTTCATAGGTCCCCTAATTTTTCTCAGAATTTCGAATATCTTCACTTAACAGATCGCCAGTCTTCCTTCCCATTCTTCCGTATATTGTTATTGTGAGCAACTTAGAAGCATTACCTCTTAAGCCGATTATGCGATAATTCTCGCACTTTAGGCTCTTGCAGTCTTCAGAATTGTGTAGATGATATTTTTCCGGAAGCCTGTTGGTATATCTGTGATCTCATACATCATACATGTTGAATCCTGTTTTGATGTCAAATATACCGGGTGTAGGAAGCCTGCCTACTCTGGTCGCTAGACAACGTTAAAGCAAATCCTATTAATGAGTTTTGTTATGAAAGGAACAACGACAATACTTAACTTAAACAATAACTCAGAAGTGTTGCAAGCAAAGAGCGAGATTCAAATAAGAAATCTCTTCAGTATATACAGTTCCAAATACAAGTGAAGTAATACAGTTTACTCTTCTATTCAGGTTGCAACTGTGAAGCTTCTGTAGAAGTGGGCTGCGGGCAGTCGGGCAAGGTGCCGTCGCGTTGTCGTCCTGGAGAGGGGTCGGTCAGCCTGGAATTGCCTGACGTCTTCTTCACAGCCGTCTCTGCTCTCTTTTTCCTGACTGGCGTGCCGGCGATTGACTTTACCCCGTAACAATACACACCGAAATGAATACTTGCTACGCTTAGAATAATGGGTGGTTAAGTAGAACATGCCACCTAACACGAGTAAAGCCCAGACTACTTACAGCAACATAAAAAAGTTGTAGCCAAAAGACAAAGGAATAGGGCTAAATGTCTCGGGCATTCCACTAAGTCTCGGTGCCACAGCTAGCTACCTCGTGGTATTCCTAACTGAATACCTAAATTGGAAAACTCACCTGAGGCACCTATTAGGAAACATTAGACAGGTCGCAGGCTGATAGAATGGTTGCAATGACCAAACAGCGCTAGATGTTTACTAGACACACATCCAACCAATATTAAAGAAGGTGAAGGCCCAATTCGCAGGGATACAGGAGGCAACAGCAGAAGAGTATACAGAACAGAAAGGAGATTTCCTGCGGCATTACAAAGGTAATAGACAGAACGCCCAGCACGAGGCCTACCAAATAACCAGTAGTGAACCATTGCAAACTAGAATGGCCTAGCTGAGAGTGAAATGTAGCAGCCCCATCTTGAGTAAAATACCTGACCTGGAGAATGTACTGAGGGTAAATCTGAGAACAGTCGGGAAACACAGGTACAAACATATTCCACCTTGATGCACAACAACACAAAACACAGAAAAATCATTCCCAAACATTGGCCTCTTACAAGAACCCGTAATTGGAAATACAACAACTTTCCTCTGCTGGACGAGGTACACAAGTCAGCCTCTGACTCAGCAACATCAAAACTCTGCACACCTTGGTAACTTCTTCCCCAGTGCTTCAAACCAAGCAGCCGCACACCGTTATAAAAGGTGAACTAATATCTTCTGTCAGCAGCTGTTATTTTTTAAACACATAGATTCACAGCCCAGCACCCCTACAAGAAAGTAGGAGCTATGCCAGGCAAGGTCTCCGTATGGAGCCACAGGCAGTAGTCATGAATTCGAGTCTCCATTGCATTACGAGCTTCCAGCACTAAGTTCGCCCTGTGGACTTACTTGTTAGTGTCACGGTGTAGTGAACCTTCTCGGCTCACTCCACCAGTGATCCAGACTCCTTCCCAGGGGCAGTTGGTCACATTCTGTGGTGAGTGTACTTTAAGACCTTTGGTACACACACCATCAGATTATTTGACTTGTCGCTCTAACGAAGTAGGCGAGTGTCAGCAATATGTCTCGTAGTCTTATCGTGGCGTGTTTATCTTCTGCCGTTAGGTCAGACGATAGAAAAGCCACGTGCACCCTTAGAGTAGCAGATTGACGGTGACCAACTTTAAACAGGACTTGATTAATTTTCACACACATTTATTAGAATAATAAAAAGCATTGACATTACGTAACTTGATTCTGGATGCTGTTTACAATTGACAATCTGAAGTTCCTTTCGCGTTGGTACGTTAATCTTATTCTCACATATCTCTGATACTTGACAAAGTGTCTATACATTTCTCTTCATAGCTATGTACAGGAATATGATAATCTTATTAGGTGCAGACTGAAACTTGACTATAGACTGGTACAGACTAATGCAGACTGGTATAGACTGGTGCACACAAATGCAGACTGACTAATCGTAGATCTGTACACTCATTATAATACCTCGCGCGTTCAGGTATCACTGCACGAGTGTGATCCACAAGGAGAAGAGGTTCTACATTAGCAGCAATTTCGTTGGCTGCGTTACATATTAATACGCGGATCAGCGGAAGCAGAATTTGGTCTGTCTCTAAGGCAGCGCCATCTCGTAGTACGGAGACGGACGAGTGCTGCGCCTGCGCTGTTGTGCTTAGGGGGGCGCCCTCTAGTGGGTAAGTTGTGTACGCGCTGACTACGCGGAACTATGTACACCACACATTCCGTGCACAACGGTTGTCTTCCACCAACAATGGGCGTGCCTCTTTGCTCTGCACCAGCAACCTCCAGGGTGCAGTCCCCTACTGCAGAGCAGGCTACCACAGCAAGTGCGCCTACCAACTTCATGCTCCACTGATGCCAGATTTTTGTGACGTGGCTCACCCAATGGGGTCGTAAGCCACACGTTGGGCACAGGCGTCACCAAAGCTTGGCGTGTATGCTTTGCAGCCTGCTGGCCTGATGCTTGCTGACGCCTCGCCAGCCACACGGCATTCTTTCCGGAGAGTGGAGACGTGGTCGCTACCCCATACCTGCACAACACTAGCGTGCTATTGGAAAAATAAAGCATTAATTTCGACAGCCGCATCTTTCACCAGTGTACTATCCCGTCCCAGCCCTCAGCAGGCTGCCATGGTGGGCGGTGTGCGTCTAGTATTATCATGCAAAATAACGATCCCAGCTGCAAGCATGTCAAGCCGTCTTTGATGAGTTTTCGAGCTTTAAACATTTTGCACAAATATCTTGTAGAACGCGCCTGTCACATACTTTCCCTGGGACACTATAATTGTAGCTATTACTTTATTCATGCATACCCAAAGATGAATACATTAAGCAGATTCAGAAGGATGTAGGTTGCAGTAGGTACTGGGAGATGAAGAAACTTGCACAGGGTAGGGTAGCATGGAGAGCTGCATCAAACCAGTCTCAGGACTGAAGACTACTACAACAACAACAACAACCCAAAGATCATCAGTTTCATCTTTGAATTTTGGTGGTGAAGTTTTTTCAGGCTTGGAGAGTCAGAAATTTTCCATTGTGACGAGTGAGACCTCGGTTCTGGCTCAAAATCTCGAATCCACGTTTGATCAAGTGCAACAATCCTTTTCGGAAACTGTTCTCCTTGTCTTCGACAACGCTGAAGCAGTTATGTTGCGATTCTTTTGTACCTGGCAGCTATTTTTCTCACCTTTGAAGTTTCACTAATGATTCAGTGAACTGAAGTGACTCTCTCTGGTTACATATGCAGTTTCCTGAGATGTTGATCCTCTCTCAAAATGTCGTCAACAATAACCTGAGAGATGCAGTCTATTGCAGTTGATGCTCTTCCACTTCCTGGTGTTGTGGCTCTGAGCACAATGGGACTCAACATCTGAGGTCATCAGTCCCCTAGAACTTAGAACTACTTAAACCTAACTAACCTAAGGACATCACACACATCCACGCCCGAGGCACGATTCGAACCTGCGACCGTAGCACGCGGTTCCGGACTGAAGTGCCGAGAACCGCACGGCCACCGCGGCCGGCCCTGGTGTTGTCCCCAGTGCTTAAGTGACCTTTACGGAAAGGAGGAGTCAACGGTGAGATTGTGCTACGATGCATGACACTATTTCCACAAACATATCTCAAAGCGTTGTAGCTTATCGTTCGGCTCTTTCCATGTGGGGCTTATATTTTGACGTAGATACGCTGGTCACGACGTGTAACCCGATGTGACTCTGTTCCTGCTTCTATTTTAAAACTGAATTACTCACGATACAGACAAGCGAACCAGCAAACACATATACGATCGTCACGCCCAAAGTCTCGCTCATCAGTGACACGAGTTTCAACTGCATCACACCACCGTATTAGTCGCGCATGTGCTGTGTATAGGACTTTTGAAATAGCCATTATATATAACTATTTTGAATAAGCCTTGTAACTTCTAGAACACACTGGGTGGCTTCTAGAACATACTGGAAACACCCAGCTCTTTGTGTACCAGGCATTTGATCTAACTTTCAGGATACGGGCGTTAGCTACCTGCTAGACACGCAAAAGTATTGTCGCTGATACTATTTGTTACTGTCAGTGCTTGGTTGACGACGTCCTCTATTGATCTATCTTCCCTCAAGCCGAATTGGTGGGTCATTAGGCCGAGGAGGCGTCTGTGCGATTGTAAACGGTCGCACAGGAGCCTTTAGTGTACCTTGCCGAGAGTGTTTCAGAGGCAGATTGGTCGGTACGTTTTGGGGTCTGTTGGCTGTTTGTCTTGTGAGTTCCTGATTATTACTACATTAGCGGTTCTCCAGACATTTGGAATTCTGCCTGTTAGTAGTGCCTCGTTGAACATGTTGGTAAGAAAAGGTGTCATTTGTGTTACTGTTTGTTTTAATGTTTCTGAAAGTCTTTTGTCTGTGACGGGTGCTTTTCGGTTTCGAAGCCTGCTGATTGCCGTAGCGACTTTTTCTTGCGCGAATGGCATGGTTATACTGTCACTGACGTATGGTTGCCTCATGCTCTCTCTTAGGTTAGTGTGGTGTCGCTAGTCTTGTGTGGGGTCGTCATCTGGGAGTTGCCTGTTCAGGAGATATTCTGCTGTGCTTCTCCATCCTGTGATCATTGTGCCGTCAGCTTATTTTAGTGTTGACAGAACTGTCGGCGTCTAAACTCGTTCTCTTTCTAGTTCGAATGGTTGTCCCCAGATGTCATTCTGTAGCTGGGTTTTGACAAAATTGGTCCAGCAGTCTTGCCTTGTTGTCTTTAGTTGCTTTTGGTACTTCTGGTTAGCTTCACGATACAGGTCAAGTCTTATCTCTCTTTCAGGAGCTGTCTATGCTTGGTAGTACTTTCTTTAATCCCGTGAATCGTTCCTTAGTCTTGCCAGTTCTGTCGACCACAGTTGTTTCTGTCCACACCCAGCTTTTGCCCGTGGTATAGCTGCTTCCTGTGCTCTTCGTAGGACCTCTGTCAGTACATGCGTTTTGTAATCTATACTGTCTTGAACAGTGTGCAGCGAAGAAGCCTCAACAATATCTCGAACTTTTTGCCAGTCGGCGTTTCCTATGAGTAAATGCTTCTTTTCATGGTCCATGTTATGTGTATTGACATATCTGTCTGTGGTTCTGACGACTGCGTTGTGGTCGCTGTGTGAGGTTCCACATAATACCCTCCATGCGTTGCGATCCCCAGAGAAAGGTCTATGTTACTTACGCCACCGGCGTCTCCGCGGTAGGTAGGTGACTGACCCTCCCTACTCAATATGAAGATTGCATTCATTTACCACGTCAGACACTAGTTTCACTCTGTCGTCAGTTCTGAGTTCCACAAGGGGGATTGTGCGTTGATATCGGTTAGAATGAGCAGAATGTTTCTCTCTGAGTGTCGTGTAATGTCTTTTATTTTGTCTAAAAAAGATTCTGAGCGTAAATAGACGACATGAGCCATATATCCTGTCCGTCTGTTATTTCTGCTGCGGCAATGCGTTCAGGGCAAACTTGGTGATCTGTGTTACTATGAGGTTTTATTAACTGCTATTATGCCGGCTTTCGCGTCTGGAGTTCCTGTTTCAATTTTAGTACATGTACCGCCATAGCGAGTATGGTGTTCCTGCTATAGTGATGTAATGTAAGGGGAGCCCTGAAATCTTCCCGCCTCTCGGAAAAGGTTCCTGAACGCGGGTGACGTCTGCTTTTGTTTCTTCTAAGAGCCTACCTAGTTCCATGTTTACTAGGGTACTGCTCTGGCAATTAAGTTGTATTACTTTCAGAAGGGATATCTAGCGAAGGAAAAACACTTGGGGGTGGTTTCTTTAAAATCAAGAAACGAACGTCCATGTGCTCTCACGAAGTCCTTGTATACATTCTCTAGGTTTAGGCTCTCTCCCCCTTGCGAACATGCCTACCCTAAAAACTTACCTAGTTCTTAGGGGTTCATTGGCATATTTTTAACTCTTACGATCATCCTGTCAGTTTTTTCTGCAGATGGGAAGCAGATCTTATCACCGTTCTTAGTTGGTATTACGTAGCGAGGAGCTCTTTGAAATATATCCTTGTTTTCTAGTCTGCTAAGCCGTAGGTTAGCTTCTAAGTTTTCGTAGTTTACGTGATTTATGGTATTCAGCTTGGGGTCCTTGGTTGTGTATGGTTGCTATTCTAGACTGTTTGTTGCTTCGATTTCGAGTAATTTTGTAGTGCACCACGTGTTTCCTTCTTTATGGTTTCTCGTTGTGTGGAGTTTGATCTGTTTTCGCTGAGCGTTTCCCTTGATAGTGACTTATTGTTTTTGATATCTACCGGGGGCCTTTTTCGTGAATGTTGACTGTTGTATATCCGTTTCTGGGGTGTTTGTGTCTGGTGTTGTGCCGGTGCAGGATGTGTCTTTCTGTTCAGCTACCTTACTGTTTTCATTTTCGTAGTAACTGTGTGTGCTATCCCCATAGACAGAACGAACTGGTGTAATATAGGGTCTACATTTGGTTGTATCATGTTCTACTTGTCACGCAGGTAGTGTCAATTGTCTTTGTTTGTGTTTGCCTTTGGTATTGGATTTCTTGTGAACTCAGTGACATCTTCATTCTAAGAATGTTCGAGGACGTCGTGACATTTCTCTGTACTATGTCGCAGTATTTCGTCTTCCAGTTCGTCAAGTCGTAAAAGGAGACCATTCTGGAAGATGGTCCAGTCAAACATGTGATGTTTAAGGTGCCTGGCAACTTCATATTCAATTGCACCCTGAGAGCACATATAGTCTATATAGTCAGTAATGCAGAAGTACCTAAATTGTATTGTCTCCCAGAGCTGAGGCATTACATTAGTATAAGTAACTGCATTTGGGGGTTGTAATATCCCCATGTGTTGCCGCCAGGCAACGGCTCGCCGCCAGCCTCTCATCCTAGTCGACGGCGATTTGTATGTACCTTTTCCTGTTTGTGTTATTAGCTACGTCTGTTCCTGCGTGTGTTAGGGGGGTGGGTTTCTGACAGTTATGGTATCACTCCTTATTAATGGACGTTGTCCGGAACATGGTACTCGGTGCGCTCTGTTTGTCTTTCGTAGAGCTGTTTATATGTGGGACAGTCTGTGCCCCTGCCTTATTGCATGTTCTGTTTCTGTGTGTGCATGGTATACAGCCTATAGGATTCTCCTGCCTGCATTCTGACTTTTTGTGTCCGGTTTTGCACATCTCCGGCATACTGGACCCTTGTCGTAACGCTTCGATCGGTGTGACCGAAGCCCCAATAGTAAAAAAAATTTCTACAGAAACAAAGTCGTTGATATACTTTTTTATTTTTTGTTTTTTTTTTGTTTTTGTTTAGGAGCAGTAATAGTTTTAGGAGCAGTAATCGTATTCTTGGCGACTCTTCTAGAATTTTGTTTACTATCCTCTTGCGTTTTGGTCCTGTTTTAAATTTTTATTTTAACTTCGATGTCGAACTCGTCTTTAGTAATGTGTTCACTCACGTTTATTTCGTAGAGCACTTCTAAGACTTCCTGGTCAGTTAAATATGTTGTGACATGGTGAACTGCCAGCAGGGGTCTGAACTTCTTGGATTTTTCACACCTGATGTCTTGAAGCTGTGCTGCTTTTTCTATTACCTTTTTCTTGTCTACTTGTGATTCTGTTTCAATTATTACGGTGTTTGCTGTTGCCCTGATTGATTTTTTTTCAGTGTGTCTTGCTTGGGATTAATTGTTTTAGTGATGGTTTCTCTAATGGTTCCCGCATCTTGGTTAGTTTCTAACGTAAAGAAAAGTGTGCTGGATTGTTTAACTTTTGTTTGTTGAATGTGTTCTTCTACTGGACGTGCGACTGAACGTTGACCAATTAGATGGGAGAACGCCTCGTACGTCACGTGCACGCTATATCCCTTCCTAGCAGAGTTGTCAGACGCCATATTGGCTCCCTGTTGCTGCCCGTAAGGATATATGCCGTTGCTGACTACAACCAAACTGAGGAGCTCTCAAAAATCCATTGTTAATTGTATCATTCGTTGTACTAAAATGACGAGAAACATGGTTAAACAATTATTGTAACGTGCGTATCATGAGAGTATGCCGTTTGGAGGTGACGGCATGTTGTGGATCCATCAAAAATCCATTGTTCTTGGTACAATTTGCTATAATTGAATTTAAGTTAGTAATATAGCTACGATTAACGCTTACAGAACATGTTAACAAGCTAGATATGGACAGATTTTAATTGTCCTCGCTGGAGCGCAATGAGTCGAGTCACATATTCGTTCGCGTCCCGCTGCATCCGAATTTTTTTTCTACCCTTCGCATTTCTAATAGGTTCTAATACTTTCTTATTAATTTATAGTATAATATTAGATGTTATGTAGGCCCTTCTGCCGGGCATTAACAGAGTGACGTGCAGAATTTGCCGTATATTGCGCGAACACGATGTAAAGACTATTTGTAGACTTCCAAAGAAGATCAGAGAGTGTCTCAGGTCAACAAAGGAGAAAAGGGACCTACTTGCACGATCCATTACCACCGGGGTTACCGAACATAAGCAGCATTTCAAGTTGGGACAGGTGACGAAATCGGCCATGGCGGAGCACACGCTGTTTGAGACCGATCACCTAGTGAAATTTGCCGATATGGAAGATCTTGGTGTAGAGAAGAGCTATCACACCCGCTTTTTCATGGAAGTTATAGAAATCGACAAACATGACAATAGCTTCAACAAGACAGAGGAAAGGCGAACGTATCCTGGGTTCCTGCCTTGCAGAAAACGACCGTAAAGGGGGAAGCAAAGTTGCAATGACCACGGGAAAGCCCTTGGACGTTGGCGATCCAGGTACACATAATCAACGGCCGTAGTACTGTCCGCGGCCACGATCTCAACTCCAGTCCACCACCACCAATACTGAGTGAAACACGGACAATGCCACCCAGTCGCGCTGGCGAAATGTCAGAAAAATCATCAAACAAACTTAAGCAGAAGAAGCTAAGACAGAAGACAACACACGATTTATCATTAGAATAATAACTCCGAAACAAGGCCCAACGCCTGAAAAACAGGGATGCCCTGTGTGGGAGTCTGGACTGGCTACCAAACTGGATGATGACTGGCACGCAATTTGATGCAAATTTTCTCAAGAAAACACTGGAGTATTCGTGGAGCTGAAGCTACACTAAACAGAAACGGGTTAAACTGATACATCCTGAAAGAAGTATTTACTATCAAGATTTTCCAAGACTCGGCTTCCAATGTCAAACGCAAGCATTCATCTCGAAGGTCAGTCTTGGAGACATACTGATTGCCAACAATTTAATAAACAAATGCGGCGTGGCAAAAACGTCTATATCAGTTTATGTGCTGATCGTGTGCTCGAAATCACAACAAAATAACATCGCCGCTGGGTTTCTTCATCACTACCATGAGGATGGTCTACCGGCTTCACGAAACCGGCGACACGGCTTTCAGATGCTGCCATTTTTCGAGTTCTGCCTTTACTTTATGTCACTTAGGAAAGATAATGCGGCAGGCTCAACATTGGTCTCAGTGTAATGTAGATCGAGAAATTAGTGGCCCTACCCAGATCCTCGCCAAAAACTCGACCAAACGAGAGCAGCAGTGCGTCCATGTTCAGCAATGACACTACATTAGTGACCAGATTAACTTCATCATTTACTTCCAATTCAAAAGATTTGTGAAAGACAAATCCTAAAACATGTTCTAACTACTGAGAATTCACATACAAAAGTATGAGCGTTGCATTTGGCTGCGACGAACATTTATCCATAGAAGTGAATGCGCTGCCCGCTCTACTACTTTGCGCTGAGATTTCTGGCCGAGTTTCCTGTACATAGTTGAAACCTCGTGCAACACCCAGCTATCTCCAGGTCTATCATAATGCGATGTGGCCGCCGGCCAGTTGAAGTTATTGTAGTCGCCAAAGTTTTCCAAATACAGCTTCTAAGTGACCTGACGCGCAGGTGGCACGTCAAGTTGCAAAGAAACAGAGGTGCCATCTCCTCTCATGTAATAACCAGAAACATGGGCGAAACACCCACAGGGCAAGTCTGTTGCTGAAATACGGCGCTCTGCATCCGCTGTGAGTTTAGTGGATATCTCACAGAGCAGAGACAGAGATCAGCCTGGTGCGACTCTCACCTTTGTACTACACACCCCTGGCCAGTCAAATTGTGTGGACGGAAAAGCTTCTGACGGGGACGTGTCCAGCTGGTGTGAGTGGTCAAGTTATGCCTCCTGCCAGTCGTCCGAAAACACGTGTTGCGCTGCAGCAATCAACTCTTCCGATTCTGCAGTTTGTGCCACATCGTCAAACGTGGCATCCGAATGCGAGAACGCTTTAGTCTGTATAGTTCTCTCTGGTAACAGCCGCGCCACCATAACGCGAACGATGGAGTCCGTACTGGGAGTGCTAAAAGTTGACAGTAAAACTGAAGTCTACCCAATAACCCCTGTGAGTCTCCTGCCCATATCGCATAGGTAAGTCCGGCACGCTTCTGTTATTCATTAAACTGCAAGCGGGCAGCTACGACGTGCCTTTGCTGAAAGTAGTAGTGCAATAGTAACTGAGATAACTCAGGACATTCAAATCGCTCTAACCACTATGGGACTTAACATCTGATATCATCAGTCCCCGAGACTTAGAACTACTTAAACCTAACTAACCTAAGGACATTACACACATCCATGCCCGAGGCAAAATTCGAACCTGCAACTGTAACAGCAGCGCGGTTCCGGACTAAAGGGCCTAGAACCGACTTTTCCAGGGGTCACAACTTCTTCACAACCTCATGTAAACTACTACTAACCGAAAGTAACGAAATGTTCTGATGAAGATGCTCGGTAATGCATCTTATCTAGCAGTACAGCTTGAAGAGGTGTAAATAATTTCCCCATCTTTCTGTGGCCTCATCAAAGCCTGCAGATGGGGTCGGCAGTGGCTGTGTGACCAGCAAACCGACGGGTTCCTGCACTTGCTCCTGTTCTTGCATCGACTGCTGTGGGCGCAACTGCTGCTACTGCTGCAATCGTTGTTGTTGTAGCTGCTGCTGTTGCTTCTACTGCTACAAATGGTCCTCCTGCTCCTCTGTAACTTACAATGCATCAAAAACGCTTGGTTTATTATGATTACTGCACTGAGATGAAATAAATCCAATGCAGAAGCGCAACACCGTTCTTTTGGGAGATCAGATCAGAAATGCACATTCACTGTAATGAAGTAGATCTTTTTAATGATTCACAATTCACCATATATTCACAAAAATAAGTAAAAGGTAGTTACCTTGTCATTTTAGTTCAGCTAATTTATTATACCTATATTTTTATCTGATTTACTTCCTTTTTCGATAGATCATTGAAAGAGAAGTAATAAGTTTATGTAGTTTTGAGATTCAAATGTTCTGCATTTCATCTGCTGTAAAAATGAAAAATATTGCAAAAAACGTAAATATTTTTATCATGGGGGAAAATTCTAAATGTGCACTGACATAGATGGGATACACAATATTTTCATAGCAAATTGGTATAGCGTTGGGTACAACAGTTTTCTTGTTTCCACTAGTTTAAAGGAACGCTGTATGTAGGCAAATATGACTCAAATAATTATTTGTTTAGGTCAACAATTACTGCAGTCCCAGATCATAACTTCCTTGGAGCTGAGAACATACACTAGACAGCTGTTGGTATATTGTCCACAATCGCTAATGTCTATAATCTGTTTGCATCTTCGAAAAAAGCGGGATTTATGACTTTCATGAGCTCAGAGCCAATTACCAGAAAATGATAGTATATAATCAGAAAATAGAAGGAGTAAACATTCATTATCGTAGAAAATACTACCTCATTCATGACAGAAACGTACATAAAAAATAGAGATTCAGTTACCTTAATAGAAGGGTTTATAGAAACTTGAGTACTGTAGTAGAAATAAAACTCTACCAAATTCTACAAAACGATGTCAGGACCAACTATGACATCTGAAACTGAATCGTGGGCTGTAACCGTAAGAAGAGTAGCTGGGTGCACACTGTCTGACTCAGGAGGATGTATGCTGACAACAGAGACGAACAGGGAGTGATAAGCTTAAATAAGCAGATTACAGAATACAGGAACAGATGAATGGACAGTATCTAAACAATGAAAGATGACAAAATACTTGAAGTAATGATGAATTATTTCCCTTTGAGTGTAAGCTCTTAAGGACGACCATATTAAATTTGGAACGATCAGTAAACTTCAACGAAGAGGGTGTAAGGGAAAAATTCCTAATATATGCAGATAAAAGAGGAAAACATCTCACATTAAAAATACTGTCATTTTTGAAGTAACTGTGATGTAATAAACTTTGATATTTCAAATAAAACCGTCCCCCAATGTAAGATCTTTCCTGAAGGCGAATTGTGATCAGATTAAGAAAATAAAGAAAGAAAAAAAAAATAGAAACAATATGTGCATGCACTTTCATATATATCAAATTAATTACTGAAATACAGAATGTTATTATAAGAAAGAACAATACCCAGTAACAATGAACTCGAATGGAGATGCTGAGTCAAGAAAGTGTGGTGGAACCTGAGTCAGAGAGGGGCAGCCAAGAATTCAGAAGCTGAGTTACTCCAGAGTTGTTTTTAGTCCACTCAGTGTCAATACCCAGTATAGGGATTGGCCAGGGACTGCAATCGGCTGGCGATCGGGATTCGACAGCGATCGGGACTGGCTGGCAATCGGAATTGGCTGGCACAAAAGATTGGCAGGTGATTCGGATTGTCTGGCTATGTGGTTTGGCCAGCAACTGGGATCATCTGTCATGCGAACTTAGCAGGCTATCGAAATCAGTCATTGGTGGCGATCAGCTGGCTATCGAGGTTGGCTAGCGCACTGGATTGGCAGGCGATCAGGTCAGGCAGGCGATGGGAATCGGCCAATGATCGGGATCAGCTGGTGCACGGGATCGTCAGACGATCAGGATTGGCCAGCGATGGGGATTTCCCAGCGATCAGAATAGGCTGGCATGTGGCATTAGCAGGCGGTTAGGACTGACGAGCAATGGCGAATGGCTAGCGTATTGGATTGGCTGACGATCGGAATCAGCCACTAAGCCGCAGGGAGATCGACATGTGTTCCACTTATTGCTACTTGTGGCTGAAGGCTCCTGCTCCTGCCTCTCGCATGATCACTGACAACATACTTTAGATGCTATGCTACATGCTCAGGGCATGGGGCCTATAAATGAAAAGGTGTCATGATGATATCTACGTTGGCAAAGGAATCCAGAATAGTCCCCCATTCGGATCTCCAAGAGGGACTGCCTAGGGGGAAGTAAACCACGAGAAAAACAATGAATAACCAATGAAAGGGTAACGTTCTACGAGTCGGGGCGTGGAATGTCAGAAGCTTTAACGTGGTAGGGAAGCTATAAACTCTGAAAAGGGAAATGTAAAAGCTCAATCTAAATATGTTAAGGGTCAGTGAAGTGAAATGGAAACAAAGCAAGAATTTCGGGTGGCGAGAGTATAGGGTAATATGAACAGCAGTAGAAAATGTTATAATTGGAGTACATTTCGTTATGAATACGAAAGTAGAGCAGAGAGTGTATTACTGTGAACAGTTCAGTGACAGAATTGTTCTTACCAGAATCGACAGCAGACCAACACCGACAACGATAGTTGAGGTATACATGCCGAAGGCACGAAGCTGATAGAGTATATGAGGATAGTGAAAGTATAAATAAATACATAAATGAAGATGGGAATCTAATGGTGATGGGGAACTGGAATGCAGATGTAGAGGAAGAAGTAGACGAAAAGGTTGTTAGAGAATAAGGGCTTGGCACAAGGAATGAGAGATGGGAAATACTGATTGAGTTCTGTAATAAGTATCAGCTAGTAGTAGCGAATTCTCTGTTCAAGAATCACAAGAGGAGGGGTATACTTCGAAAGGGCCGGGTAATACGGTAAGATTTCAGGTAGATTTCATCATGGTCAGACAGAGATTCCGAAATCAGATACTGGATTGTAAGGCATACCCAGGAGCGGATGTAGACTCAGATCGCAATGTAATAGTGAGAAGAATAGGCTGCAGTTTAAGAGATTAGTCAGGCTGAATCAACAGCCAAAGAAGTGCGATATGGAAGTACTAGAGAATGACAAGATAAGTTCTCTAAGGCTATAGATACAGCAACATGGAATAGCCCTTTAGGCAGTATAGGTGAAGAGAAATGAACATATCTAAAAAGGGTAATCACAGACTTGGAATGAAAAACATAGTTACAAAGATGGTAACTATGAAGCAGCCATGGTAAACAGAAGAAATATTTCAGCTGATCGATGAGAGAAGGAAATGCAAACACGTTCAGGGAAGTTCAGGAACACATAAATACAAGTCGCTGAGTGGTGAAATGAACAGGAAGTGGAGAGAAGCTAAGACAATATGGCTGCATGAAGGATGTGAAGAACTGAAGAGGAAACAATTGATGGAAGGACAGACTCAACGTATGTGAAAATCAAAATAACCTTCGATGAAATTAAAAGCAAGTGTGGTAATGTTAAAAATGCAGTGGTAATTCCACTCATAAATGCAGAGGAAAGAGCAAGTAGGTGGAAACAGTACATTGAAGGCCTCTATGAGGGGAAGATTTGTCTGATGTCATAGAAGAAGGAACAGGAGAGGTACGGGATCCAGTATTAGAATAAGAATTTGGAGGACTTTAGAGCAAATAAAGCAAGAAGAATAGATAACATTACATCAGTATTTCTAAAATCGTTGGGGGAAGTGGCAACAAAACGATTATTCACCTAGGTGTACAGAATGAATGAGTCTGGTGACATACCATATGAGTTCCAGAAAAATATCACCCACACAATTCCGAAGGCAGCAAGAGCTGACAAGTGGGAGAATTATCCCATAATCAGTTTAATAGCTCGGGCATCAAGTTGCTGACAAAAATAATATGCAGAAGAATGGAAAAGAAAATTGAGGACATGTAGTTGGCGATCAGTTTCGGTGTAGGAAAGGTAAAAGCACCAGAGAGGCAATTCTGACCTTTCTGTTAATAATGGAAGCAAGACAAAAGAAAAATCAAGACACACCCATAGGATTTTTCGATCTGGGAAAGACGTTCGAGAGTATTGGGGCAAAGAGTGTCCTACACCACTGTTCATTGTTGCCAGATGTATCCAAGATGGCTCTGATGATGTCATCCAAGATGTGGGTATGTAGACTTGGCAACAGCAAATGACGTCCTCCAAGATGGCGGTCAAGTACTGTTATCCAGGATGGCAGCTTTCGACGGGAAAGTGACACACTCCTCTCCCCCAGAAAAATGGCGGGAAGATCAAATTCCAACATGATAATGCATCACACCACAGTTATCTCTACCAACCTAAGAAAATCGGCGGAAGATAATTCACTTGGGCTATTTCGACTAACCTAAGTTATCCGACCGCCACTTCTTCCTATCAATTGACGTTAAAGTTTGCATTTTAGCTGTAAACAAAGGTCAATTCATGTATTTATACTAGAAAAATGGGGCGAAAGAAAGGGCACATGGACTAACCTCAGCCACCCGACCGCCACCTCCTCCTAAGGATTCGTGGGAAAAGGATGCTACCAGTGCTGGACATAAGTCTATATTTTACATGAACCAGTCTTTATTTAAACAATTTCATGCAGCACAGCCATCCAGCATGTTCACCACGAGGTCCAGACTCAACCTAACCTACTACATAGCACCTCCACCAGAAGGCGCTGTCGTCCAAGATGGCGGACATGTTGTCAGGTGATGACGCAAGTACCGTTATCCAAGGTGGCAGCAAACAGTTTGTTAACCGTGAGGCCTAGTACATACTGACACCAGCAGAGAGCGCTACTGTGGACTTGGAACGAATTTTCGCGAGTGCCACACCCACCTGGACTTGGAAGGAAATAGTTAGTCTCCACCACGATCCTAAACCGACTGCCACGCCCCCTTACCAACCTATGTTGTCGGGCTAATGTGTACTAACGTGCTCTAACGTGTACTGACGTGCACTAACGTAACGCATTCCACAGCCTACACTCATGCAAACCACTACACTGAAATAATTTCAGTACAGACCTGTAAGCTCCTCCTAAATAATGCGGCACAGTGATGTGCAGACACGAAATCGTAAACTGTCGAAATAACACATAGTACAGCCTACAGATTTGCTTGCAAAATAATGCAGCAGACAGGCAATCAACGTGCGCAAGCACCCTCAGCCAGTCCCTGTCCAATAGACCGACCAGGAGGTTAATGGCAGCCCCCGCAAAGTGATGCGGCCGTCAGCTGTCAAACCCCACACAGACACTCCTTAAGGTCCCACACGCATGAGGTGGTGGCGCCCCTTTCATACTTACCACCTGAGAAATTCCTCACGAAGTATATGATCACCTAGGCTTTGTTGATGACGAGGCCGGGCACACATTCAGTCACAGGCATGAACTGGCACCAGATGCAGGTGAAAGTTGCCTCTGTTTTAGAGTATACCGTCAATGTTGCACTGATGTCACAGAATTCCAAGGCGCGCTCATGCAGCCCCCATATGCGAGACACTGCCGGGCAGCATGTGTCTTTAACCATTGATGAGAGAGTAGATAAAGAATTTCGCAAAAGCATCTAACAACATTCTCAATCTTATACTCATGTCACGTGACTATGTAAAAAATAAGAATCGTGTCGACCTCGAGGGAATTTATAGTGTCCCAAAAAAGGTTAACGCTCGCTTTATGGATATGTTACTGTATATTCGAAAATAGAGGCAACTTTCACCTGCATCCGGCTGCAGCTCGCAGCTGTGACTGCACACATGTCCTGTCGCATCATCAATGGCGCCTAGATGATCACATATTTCATGAGGAATTTCTCAGGTGTCAAGTATGAAAGGGGTGCCACCGCCTCGGGACCTTAACAGGCGTCTGTGTGTGGTTTGACACCTGACAGCTATGTCACTTCACAAGGGCTGCCGTTAACCTCCTGGTTGGTATAATGGACAGGGGCTGGGTGAGGGTGCTTGTGCGCATTGATTGCGTGTCTGTTGCATTATTTTGTGAGCAGATCTGTAGGATGTGCTATGTGTTATTTGGACAGTTTACGATTTTGTGTCTGCACATCACTGTCCTGTATTATTTAGGAGGAGTTTGCAGATCTGTACTGAAATTATTTAGGTGTAGTAGTCTGTATGTGTGTAGGCTGTGGAATGCATTATTTTGGCAGTCTACAATTAGCAAGCATGTCTGTTGTATTATTTATGAGTAGTTTACATGTCTGCAGACTGTGTATTGTGACCACAAGTACATTAGAGCGAGTGTTATGTGTCAGTGTGATAAATATACTCCATCCGTAAATAAATTGTTCCAAAATAAATAAGGCATACTCATTCAGCGCAGCCTGAGTAATTTTCCCACCAATCCCTAGGAAAAGGTGGTGGTCAGGTGACTTAGATTAGTGGAGGTGAGCTTTGTTTTCCGCAGTTTTCTTATGTTGGTAGAGAAATACCAAGTGACCTTTCTTTAACGCCAAAATTCAAACTCTGCGCCAGTTCCTAGGATGAGGTGGCAGTCGGGTGACATAGATTAATTGAGGTAGACCAAGTGACAAATTTTCCCGCGATTTTCTTACGTTAGTAGAGTAATGTGATGCATTATTGTGTTGGCATTTGAACTTCCCACCCATTTTTCAGGGGCAGTGGGGTTAGGTTAGTAGATGTAGATCAACTGACCTATCTTCTGAAAAAATTCAAACTTCCAGCCATGGGGGTGTGGCACTTGCGTCATTAACTGGCGTCACAGCCGCGATCTTGGATAACGTCATGTGCTGTGCACGTTAGTACATGTTAGTGCATGTTAGTACACGTTAGTACATGTTACACTGACAACATGGGTTGATAAGGGGACGTAGCGGTCGGTTGAGGATCGTAGTGGAGACTTTAACTATTTTCTTCCAAGTCCAGGTGGTCGTGACATTTGCGAAATTTCATTCCAGTGCCACGGTATCGCTCTCTGGTGGAGTCAATATGTACTAGGCCTCCTGGTGAACACACAGTTGGCGCTATCTTGGATAAAGGTAATTGCGTAATCACCTGACGTCCTGACCGCCATCATGGACGACAGCCGCCTCTGGTGGTGACGCTGTGTAATAGGTCAGTTTGAGTCGGAACCTCGAGGCGATCACACTGTTTCCTGCTATCTTGGATTACATCACTGATGACAATGCCATCTGGTGGTGTTACTGTGTACTAAGTCAGTTGGAGTCCAAACCTCGTGGTGAACACAGTGGATGGCTGTGCTGAATGAACTTATTGATTGGCGTCTCCATAGTGTCCTGTGCACTACGACCAGATAATGGGTATGTTTGGAAGGAGAGACAGCATTGGTCGTTTATTTTTGTTTATTGTCGCAAAATCAATTTTTGGTCACTTAGTGACCATCTTCAGTGCTGTAATATATAACTTAAATTAGTAAGCACTGGTGTCAATAAGCTTATGGCGATCACATAGACTGAGCTCAGTCTATGTGATCGCCGTAAGCTTATTGACACCAGTGCTTACTAATTTAAGTTATATATTACAACACTGAAGATGGTCACTAAGTGACCGAAAATTGATTTTGCGGTAATAAACAAAAACATACGACCAATGCTGTCTCTCCTTCCAAATATACTGCATGAACTTGTTTAAATAAAGACTGGTTCACACAAAATAAAGACTTGTGTCCAGTACTTGTCCTTTTCCCATGAATCCTTAGTGGGAGATGTTGGTGGGGTGACTGTGGTTCGTCCAAGTGTCCTTTCTTTCACGCTATTTTCTTAGATTAGTACAGATACAGGAATTGACCTTTAATTACAGCCAAAGTTCAATCTTGGTGCCAGTTCAAAAGAAGAAGTTGCGGTTGGATGTCTTAAATTAGTTGAGGTAGCTCAAGTGAACTATCTTCCCATGATTTTCATAAGTTGGTAGAGATAACCATGGTGTGATGCATTATCCTGTTGGAATTTGAACTTCTGTCATTTTTCTAGGGGTGGGGGGCGTGGCACTTTCCCACCAAAAGCCGCCATCTTCGATATCGGTACTTGCGTCACCAGATGACGTCATCGCCGGCATCTTGGTACAGCTGGCAACAATGCAGACTGGTGTAGAATCTCTTTGCCCCAATACTTTCGAGTATGTCAAATGGGGCACTATGTTTTGAATACTTTAAAAAATATGGGTAACCTAGAGGGAGAGGCAGATAATACACAGTATGTACAAGAGCCAAAAGGGATAGTAAGAGTGAGAAAAAAGTGGTCTGATTAAAAATGTTGCAAGACAAGGATGTATTCCTTCACGATGGAAATAAAAGAAAGGGTCAAGACTGGAATTAAAATTTGAAGTGAAAGTATCATCGATGACATTGCTGTCCTGTGTGAAAGTGAAGAAGAATTACATGATCTACTAAATGGAATGAAGAGCTTAACGAGTACAGAATATGGACTGAGATTAAATCGAAGAAAGACGAAAGTAATGAGATGTGCAGAAATGAGAAGTAGTGAGGAGCATAACATTGGGATTGATGGTCATGAAGTAGATTGAGTTAAGGAATTCTGGTACATGGGCAGAAAAATAGCCAATGATGACTGAGCAAGGAGGACATCAGACGCACCCTAGCACTGGCAAGAAGGGCATTCCTGGCCAAGAGAAGTCTGCTAGTAAGAAACATAGGCCTTAGTTTGAGGAGAAAGTACTGAGAATATACGTTTGGAGCACAGCATTGTATGGTAGTGAAACATAGACTGTGGGAAACCAGGAACAGAAGAGAATCGAAGCATTTGATATGTGGTGCTACAGACGAATGTTGAAAATTAGGTTAACTGATAAGGTAAGGAATGAGGATGTTCTGCGTAGAATCGAAGAGGAAAGCAATATGTGAAAAACCCCACTGACAAGGAGAAGGGACAAGGTGACAGGACATGTGTCATAATATCAAGGAATGACTTCCGTGGTACTAGAAGGAACAGTGCTGGCCAAAAACTGTAGAAGAAGTAAGAGATTGGAATACATCTAACAAATAACTGAGGATGTAGGTTGCAAGTGCTGCCCTGAGGGGAAGAGGTTGGCACAGTAGAGGAATTCGTAGCGGGCCGCATAAAACCAGTCACAAGACTAATGACTCAAAAAAATGCTACAGCATAAGATAAGAAGTAACAACTCACTCAATAATATGTAAAAATTTATTGAACTTCGGAAATTTGAGACTTTCTTCTCAAATCAGGAGAGGAAATAGGTGTTTGGTGTGTATGCGTGAACTGTTTATAACATACCACAGTAGTGTAGAGAAAGGCGAGTTAAACAGCTTGATACAAGACACTTGTGGTCTATCAAGTTGGGAAGTAATTCGAATTAGCCATAGCTAAGGAGAATGTGCATCGAGTTAGAATTTAGTTTCCTCTCACTCTCTCCACGCAGGCTGTTATTCCTGGAGGAAAAATGAATACGAGATTGCAGTTTAAAAGCTGCCTTATTTTGAATAACGCACGCGAAATTTCAACAGCTGCCTTCGCTATCATTTGTGTAGTGAAATCCACTGATTGCTGGTGCTGACAGGGTTTTCCGCTTATAAGTGCACGGTGGCAGCATCTGTGACTAATGCGATATGGTCGAAGTGACGCGTATGAGGAGACGTGTTGTTCAGCGGTCCCAACCCACTGAGGGACCAATTACGTCAGGTGGTGCGAGCGATCGGTGTCACTTCCTAAAATGCCGCTCCTGCCTCCCTTTTTTCTTTTTTTTTTTTTTTGTCATCAGTCTTCTGACTGGTTTGATGCGGCACGCCACGAATTCCTCTCCTGTGTTAACATCTTCGTCTCAGAGGAGCACTAACAACCTAAGTCCTTACTTATTAGCTGGATGTATTTCAATCTCTGTCTTCCTCTACAGTTTTGCCCTCTACAGCTCCCTCTAGTACCATGAACGTCATTCCTTGATGTCTTCACAGATGTCCTATCATCCTATCCCTTCTACTTACCAGTGTTTTCAACATATTCCTTTCCTCTCCGATTCTGCGTAGAACCTCCTCATTCCTTACTTTACCAGTCCACCTAATTTTCAACATTCGTCTGTAGCACCACATCTCAAATGCTTCGATTCTCTTATGTTCCGGGCTTCCCACAGTCCATGTTTCACTACCATACAATGCTGTGCTCCATTCTTCTTCAGTCTAAGGCCTACGTATGTTACTAGCAGACTTCTCTTGGCCAGGAATGCCCATTTTGCCAGTGCTAGTGTGCGTCTGATGTCCTCCTTGCTCAGTCGTAATTTTTTTTGTTTTGTACCTACATAGGAGAATTCCTTCATCTCGTCTACTTCATGACCATCCATCCCGATTTTAATTTTATCACTACTTCTTATTTCTGCTACCTCTCATTACATTCGTCTTTCTTCGATTTAATCTCAGTCCATATTCTCTACTCATTCTATTCAGCTGATCATGTAATTCTTCTTCACTTTCACACAGGATAGCAATGTAATAAGCGAATCGTATCAATGATACGATACCTTCAATTTTAATTTCACTCCTGACCCTTTCTTTTATTTCCATCATTGCTTCTTCGATGTACAGATTGAACAGTAGGGGTGAAAGGCTACATCCTGATCTTACACCCTTTTTAATACGAACACTTCGTTCTAGGTCGTCCATTCTTAGTATTCCCTCTTTGCTTTTGTACATATTGATTATGACCCGCCTCGCACTAAAGACTACCCCTACGTTTTTCAGAATTTCGAACTTCTTACATTATACATTGACGAACGCTTTTTCCAGGTCGACAAATCCTATGAAAGGGTCTTGATATTTCTATGAACGTGTCTTGATTTGCCTTTAGTCTTGCTTCCATTATTAACCACAACGTCAGAATTGCCTCTCTCGTGCCTTTACCTTTTCTAAAGCCAAACTGATAGTCATCTATCACATCATTTATTTTATTTTCTATTCTACTGTATATTATCCTTGTAAGCAACTTGGATGCATGAGCTAATAAGCTGATTGTGCGATGATTCCCGGTCTTGTCAGCTCATGGCGTCTTCGGAATCGTGTGGATGCAGTGGTGCATATGCCGCCACACTCATACATCTACACACCAACGTGAATAGTCGTTTTGTTACCATTTTACCCGAATGACTATAGAAACTCTGATTGAATGTTATTTATCACTGCTGCCTTATTGGACCTTACGTCTTCCAAAGCTCTTTTAAATTCTGATTCTAATACTGGATCCCCTATCTCTTCTAAATCGACTCCTGTTTCTTCTTCTATCACATCAGACAAAACTTTCCCCACACAGAGACTTTCAATTTTGTTCTTTCCATCTATCCGCTCTCTCCTCTGAATTTAACAATGGATTTGCCGTTGCACTCTCACTGTTACCACCCTTGCTTTTATTGTCGCCGAAGGTTATTTTGACTTTCCTGTATGCTTAGTCTGTTCTTACGACAATCATTTCTTTTTAGATGTCTTCACATTTTTCCTGCAGCCATTTCATCTTAGCTTCCTGGCACTTACTACTTATTGCATTCCTCAGCGACTTTTATTTCTCTATTCCCAGAACATTTTTGAACTTCCTCCTTTCATCAATCAACTGAAATATTTTTTCTGTTTACCATGGTTTCTTCGCAGTTACCTTCTTTGTACCTATGTTTTCCTTCCACACTTCTGTGATGGCCTTTTTTTGAGATGTCCATTCCTCTTCAAGTGTACTGCCTACTGAGCTATTCCTTATTGCTGTATCTATAGCCTTAGAGAACTTCAAGCGTATCTCGTCATTCCTTAGTACTTCCGTATCCCACTTTTTTGCGCATTGATTCTTCCTGACTAATGTCTTACACATCAGCCTATTCTTCATCACAACTATATTGTGATCTCAGTTTATAACTGATCCTGGGTAAGCCTTACAATCCAGTATCTTACTTGGGAATCTCTGTCTGACCATGATGTAATTTAACTGAAATTATCCCGTACCACCTCCTCTTGTGATTCTTGAACAGGGTATTCGCTATTACTAGCTGAAACCTTTTAGACAACTCAATTAGTGTTTCTCCTCTCTCATTCCTTGTCCCAAGTAATTATTCTTCTTTAAACTTTTCTTTTACTGCTTCCGCTACATCTGCATTCCAGTCTGCAATGAATATTAGATTTTCACCCCCCTTTACATACTGTACTATCTTTCATCATTTTCATACACTCTCTCTATCTCTACATCTTCAGCTTGCGACGTCGGCATGTATACCTCAACTGTCGTTGTCGGTGTTGGTTTCCTGTCGATTATGATAAGAACGATCCTGTCACTGAACTGTTCACAGAAACACACCCTCTGCCCTACCTTCCTATTCATAACGAATCCTACTCCTGTTACACCATTTTTTGCTGCTGTCGATAATACCCTATACTCATCTGTCCCGAAATCCTTGTCTTCTTTCCACTTCACGTCACTGACCACTACTATATCTAGATTAATCCTTTGCATTTCCCTTTTCAGATTTTCTAGTTTCCCTACCAATTTCTAGCTTATGACATTCCACGCCCCGACTCGTAGAACGTTATGCTTCCGTTGATTATTCAATCTTTTTCTCATGGTAACCTCCCCCTTGGCCAACCCCTCCCAAAGGTCTGAATGGGCCTATTCCGGAATCTTTTGTCAATGGAGAGATCATCATGAAACTTCTTCAATTACATTCCTGCGGATACACGTTACGTGTCTTTAATGCTGTGGTTTCCATTGCATCCTCATGCCGTTGATTATTGTTGATTCTTCCGCCTACAGGGGCAATTTCCCACCCCTATGACAAGAGAGTGCCCTGAACCTCTGTTTGCTCCTCCGCCTTCTTTAACAAGGCCGTTGGCAGCAAGAGGGTGGCTTCTTAATCCGGAAGTCTTCAGCCGCCAATGCTGTTTACTAATCAAAATTTAAGCAGCGGTGGGATTCGAACCCTCGACCGAAGACGTTTGGATTATGAACCAGGGACGCCACCCCTATACCAAGAGTTTCTTTCTTTTTTTTTTTTTTTTTGTTCATCTACAAGCGCCAAACATCTGACTTTGGTTTCATTCGATATTCAGCGCAGAGACGGATACTTGTCGCTTATAGGAAGGCGGGAACGTCTCGCAGTGCTTTGGCGGTATTCGTATATCGGCACAACTCCATGATTTCCGGACATCGGTCTTAAAGTGGGGTTGTAATGCGTCATCGACCTCATCCAAATCGCCTTGTGTCCTGATCCGTCTCCATGTAGCGTGTCTGCAACTTATGAATGACAGATTGAGAGACATTGGCATTTGAAGCAACCCGACGGAAAGTCCATCTTTTTGGATCAAACAGACCGCCCTTGCCACTTATATTGCATTAAGACGTCGCTTTATATCTGCTAGGCTGAATAGAAAGTCCACAAATGACAACTACTATCCGTGTACCTCACAAGAAAACACTGAGACACCTGTACTCGCTTCCTCCTGAGAGGACACCTGACGCTGCAGTGCATGACACAGCTAGCAGATGGCGAATGGCTGTAATTGTTGCTTACGCTGTAAACGAAGATCTCAGGATATGATCCCCTAATACATCTGAACAATGTATATCCGGTAATAAAGAGAAACAAAGATTTATGGCAGAATGATCAAAAAAGTTTTAGTTTTATTTCAATTGTCATTTGATTCCCTCATGTCTGAGGATCCACGGTGCGCTGGCAGAAGAACAATGCTCCGCATTTTAGCCAACGAAACATATAAGAACAGAGATGTAAGAAGTTTTCTAAAACTACATACAGATCTTTTAAGCTTTTCCTTAAAATAAAACATGCAGAAAACGGCGTGTGACATTTAAAAAGAATGATTTCTGAATCTGTCAAGAAAAAAACTGCCTGTATTACACTTCAGGCGACGGGACAGGCGTGCGTTTACGAATGTGAGAAGGGGAGGCTTTGGACCTATGGAGTAGTTAAGGTATTTACGGCGCCGTTTGGTCCGTGTGTATAGGGTTACGAGGATAGGTATAAAGTGGGGGGCTGGTTGGTAAGAAGGAATGGAATTCGGGAAACAGATAGGTAGGATATGGCACTGTCAACGTCAAGAAGTGGGAGGAAACTGGATGGCTGGGTAGTGAGGGAAGCCCTGAAATGGAAAATCGGTGGGAATGAGCGTATTAACTCTTGTAGGAGGGGTAGGTGGCAGGGCGGCTTTCATTGTCGGGGAGTGGGAGTGTGCTAACATTGTGCTGCTAGAGTATGTGGGGAGTGTGCTGGAACAGAGTGACTGGAGTCAACGAAGCCTGTTTTCTTTGTTATTGTTAGTTCATCCCCTTCGCTTCTTATGGACGGAGGCTGGGCTCTCAGCGGTTTCAATTCGCCACCGATCAGCTACACGACTTTAAAAATTTGAAACGAATAAAACTTTTTACTTACCATTAAAAATCTAAATTTCCTCACAAAACTAAATTGTATAAGGTCAGCTGCTTTAGTTGATTGACAAGAGACTGATATGTTAATTTTTTAAAATATTTACTCGACTTTAATGAAGTGATAAGTTTATGTTGACTGCCAGGGGTTATTGTATTATGGGGTCTGTAGGCTTTCCGGTGGTGCCACGACCCCCTTTTTGAATGTTCACATACGGCATTGCCGACTTGCTGTTATATAACATGTCTGTTGTCTTTCAATGGAACTAAATATTTTAGTAAATATGCGAGATGACAGTGGGCAGTTTTAGATTTCGTATGTCGCTCCAGGGTAGACTGGCGCATGTGTGATAGCACAGAAAAAATAAATAGTGAGTTTACTATTCCCGCGTCAAGAACACGAAGCCTGGTTTCCACAGCTACCTGCTGCCGTAACTTTCGATCCACGTGTCTCTCTGCTCAGGCAGCCCACCACGTCTCAGACAGTCTCAACCCTCTCCGATGACTCTCTCACCCCCAGCCCCCTGCCGACTCTCATTGCTGTGGTCAAGGAGCTTGATGCCGACATCACTGTAGGGGTAGTTAAATGGGAATTTATTCCAATCCCAGCTCCAAAATTCGAAGAGCCCTCCTACTTCACCACCAAGTACCACACTCCTCACTCAAACCTCGTCCAGGCACTCACTTCCAGGCACTCACTTGCCGTAGATCATCTTCATCAGAATGGAACCACCATACATCGCAGTTAACCTGAAATAAAATCCTCACACTCCAAATTCGAAGCTTTTCGTTCTTACAAATGCCTCATAACGTACACCTACCCACACGCCCTCACTGGAGTGTTACCGCTCTGTATCCATACTATCCTAACTTCGGCCACACCCCCGACTCCTTAACATCTCCAACCAACGCCATCTCACATACTCCAGTAAGCAGAAAGCTATACACCCTGAAGCCGAACCGGAACTAACAGACTCAATCCGCTACGTCAGTACACCATTTCACCCACATTATTTCCTACGCCACGTTCCGACCGCTGACTACACGGTCTCCTTCATTACCACTTTCCTTCAAAATATCCTGCCATTTGAACGTCCATGTATCCTTCATCAAGACACTAAGGCTGCCTATTCTGTGTTCCGCTTAAGTACCAGCGTCACATTTTATTTTCCCTACCAGACGCAAACGTGTGACATTTTGCCATACAACTTCATGCATAACATCCAAACCTGCAACACCCATCCCCAAACTACAGCACAGCTAGATCTCTACCATCACCACAGTAGTCACACCGTCTCTTTACCTGGAGATGAACATTAAGCAAGAAATGACATCAGCGTTATCTTCTCCAAATTTTCGGCTCCAAACAACTCGCCGTATCTGTTAAACGTCGACTTCATTGCATCACAGCACACTGTTCTTTTTTATGTAATATACTGGTCTCAGAACTTAAAGCAACAGACGAGTATTTCCGGGAAAGAAGGCATTGTGGTCAATGGACAACTACGCCAACGATGACGTCAGGTCAGTCCGACATCCAGACTCGCTGTCTACACAGTCACAGACAGTGCAATATGACACAGAGAAGACCCTTACCACTCTCTGCATTGGAGGGCCATGGGAAGAATGGAAGCACGACAGTCCGAAACTGATGTGATCCGGTAACTAAATGTGAATGGTTCTGTTGTTTTGCGGATGTGGCGACGGTTTCTAGAGATCGAAACTGTGTCCTGAAGGCCAGAGTGGGGCCGAACACGTGTAAGATCAGAAAGAGAGAATCGTTATTTGGGTGTAAGGGCACGACGATACCGCCTTAGTATTGCACGGCAACTGGCATCTTACCTCGCAGCATCCACTGGACGTTTTGCATCGAGGCACTCTGCGTACAGAAGGTTTCGGCAGAGTGGCCTTTATTGTCGGAGGCCTGCTGCATCTCTACCTCTGACTCATCTTCACAGAGCGGATCGTCTAGAGTGAAACCGTCAACATGCCACCTGGGTGGTCGAACGGTGAGCCAATGTTCTTTCCACAGATGAGTCCTGATTTCGTCTGGACAGTGATTCTCGACGGATCCGCATCTGGAGGGTACGTAGAACACGATTGCGTGACACAGCCATTGTGGAAAGTGAGTGATATCGTGGATGATCCAAAATGGCGTGGGCAGGGTTTATGTTGACCACTCGAACACCTCTTTATGAAATTGTACAGTTAATCGGCAAGGTTAAACTGCTGTCAGGATCGTGACAACATCTTGGGACCTCATGTGCGGTTGTTGCAAGGTGCTGTGGTCCCAAACGTCGTACTGATGGAGCATAATGCTCGATGTCATAGAGAACGGGTGGTTGATGTTTTCTAGGAAACGGGAGATACTGCGCGCATGACGGGCCCTGCTCACTCTCTCGATTTGAATCCCATACAGCATGTCAGGAATGCACTACGGAGATAGCTTGCATCACGTCAGCACCCACCAACCACTCTCCAAAACTTGCGAGTAGCTCAGCAGGCAGAATGGGCGTTATTGCTTCAACGTGAGATTGACGACATCATTCACAGCATGCCCCGTCGATTTTCAGGCCTGTATTGCTGTCAGAGGTGGTCACACCACATACTGAGCACATTAACCAGTTGTCGTAATGTGTACGTAGATCTCTCAAGTAGGAAAAAACGAAGAAAATTTTTGTTTACCGTTATGCATGTTGCAGTTATTTGCGTTATGTATTGTTCTCATTGTTTCTACTTTACTATCACCTTATTATATTGTTTTGTGGAAAAATAAACGCAACTTTGCAAAAATTTTGGTTTGTTGCCATCATTTTGGACACCAGTGTATAATCCGTTTCTTACCTATCGACGTTTTTAATACCACTTTTATGTTTCGCAGACTGTAGGCTGAAGAGTAGCTTGACAGCTGCTGCCAGCCCTCTATTGTTTGGGGGAATTAAATGACAATAAACGGAGAGAGAACGATTTTTTGACAGCGGCCTTGTACTTCTAGATGTTTGTGAACTGCCTGCACGTTTTTCATTTATAGCAAGGCGCTGTTCTGTAACTGTTGACATGATGGTTCGAGTATCATATGTAATGTTTCTAATTTGACACACCTGAAATACTTAACAGTTGTGTTTAAGTTGCAGAAGCACGTAACAATGGGTTAAGCTCCGTAATAGCTGTCGTGTATCAAAAATTATACATTATAGACAATGGTGGAAAGATGATATCCTTCAACCCACAGAATTTATTCGTTGTTAAAAATAGCTGTGACTCACTTCACTAGCGGAATCACTGACGGATGAGCAGATATTCTCGGAAGAAGGTGGATTTATTCCAAAGCGAATCAGGTGAAGATTACCTGCCTCGTAGCCGAGATCAGTAACGTACGACTGTGCTGTGGTTCGAATTATGGTGATTGAAGAGATTTCTCCATTATTAATTGGTCGGGAAGGAGAGGAGTAGGGGTGGTGCAAGGATCCTGATCCCTCCACTTTGCACCAGTGACCTGGATTAGACTCACAACCTCTCGGCAATGTTTCGTGAAGTATTGGCATGCAGCAGTGTCGAGGATGGTTTGTCTGTCGGATTGGAACTATCAGCTAGGCGCACCCCTTGTTCCCGGTATCACATTTCAGCCTCTCCCCTCTCTCCTCACTGTACAACTTAAATGTAACACATCTCTATGTATGCTGAGATGGGTTTTGCTGTTTACACATTTATTTACTTGTCAATTTTTTACATGCAGGTAAATGTTGTACACGTACCGGTTTTATAATTTAAGCACTGTGCCCAGAGAAATTATTCCTAATGTAAAACCAGAGGAGGAGGGAGCAGCTGAAGGAGAGCGGTGTAATGGCGTTTGTTGGACATGTTGGTGACAGGATGGGCGGGAGGAAGAAAAACCTGCAGTGACGGACACTACCAATTAGTTATCGGTGTGTCACGTGTTGAGTACACGCAGGCACTTGAAACGTGTGTGAAGAGCCGTGTAGTGGAGTTTGTTGGGCTGAAGACTGGTTCAATTCATGAGAGAAGAACAAATATTGCGGTAATGGACATTAACTATTCACTATCGGTAAGTGGTGGTAAGTGAGAGTAAATCGTAGTAGCTCGTCTTGCTATGTTCAAAAGTAACCGCAAAAGAGCGCGTTTGTGGTGCTCTGCACTTACTCAAAGATCACTATAATTCGAATGGTTGTGTTCCATAAATAGTGCAGACCACTCAAAGCCTCCTACACAGAACAGTTACGCTTAAGGCTTACTTATCCCTTACACATCGCGATGATATAAATCCTCTGTGTGCATAGGCAGTAAACCATTTCTTAATAGGCGGCTGAACCTACAACATTTGTATCTCCAACAGAACCAAGTCATACAACTGTGTTTCATTCTATACCTAAATATGGGCGGTGTTGTGTGGGCAGTGACAATATATTAAATTCCTTGTAGACACCGCTTCTTTCGGTGTTGAGGTCCGTTTCGAAATCACCTCTGGCAGCTCAGCCATTTCCGTGATGCTGAACCCTATTACGCTACTAACCAACTTCCGCAATTTATATCTTAATTAAGTTTTAATTACAGAGCTCCTTCGACCAGCCGTCGTAGTAAGCTATTACCGACGAGTTCCCTAAAATATTTGATAAATCCTTATTAATGCAAGAGGAATGCGAAATATTTGTGTTTCTTAAGCGACGCGATAGCGGAGAAGCAGCGGAGGCTCGATATTGGCAAAATAACCACAGACATTCCGAATATGCCAAATAATTTTCATTTAGGTGCCATACTAAACGAAAATTTCCATATGAATCTTGCGCCTTCCTTGCGGATTCTTACATAAACTCTTTCGGCTTCTCGGAAGGGCCGTGTGTGGAGGGGCTACACGTACCGAAGGCTGGAAAGTGTTTTATTTATTTATTTTTTCCTTGAGCATACGTGCTCCTAGTCCTGACCGTTGCTTTCTATCAATGTAATTCTGATGAAGAAATCATTAGAGGTGTCGAAACCTGGGCCAATGTGCCGAACAGTGATTTGCAACCGGCTGGCTATATGATTCCTTTGATGAAACTAATATACGGATGCTGAGAAACGGCGATGTTTGATACTAAGTCTTTAGTTACAGTTATTTTGATAACGTAAAGCGTTTGTAATACAGTGGTCGTGAATTTAAAAGTTTGTTGCCTCTGTGTTATGTTCCTAGCACTTGTACTTCGTCTTGTGTTTATGATTGCCTTTATGCTGGCTTTAAGTTGTGTGAAGTTTAATGCTGAACTGATAGAGATACACAGCTTAAGCTTAGTCTCAAGCAAGTCTTAAAATGTTATCATTTAACGTAGTGTGGGGATAGGGATGGGGCACGTTCAGAAGGACGCAACCGGCCATATCGTGGCCCCATAAAAATTGGTCCCTAACAAGGAGAATGATCCCGTCATCAGCATTTATTCAGCACTAGAGGAACTTCAATTGTTGGTGTAATTTTTCAATGTCATTAACTAATGAAATTCGCAGATCAGTAGAATCAGGGCACAAGTGGGACGTTAACAGCTCTAGACATCTGCGTAGCTTCTAAATGATGGATATGTGCTGAAAACAGCTACAGGGGCAAGCTGACGAATTGATGGGGAGGACGCAGAGGTTGATTGGCTATTAGCCGAGAATTGCGTATGGCATTATCGGAGAAGCTTACCAAATTCCCCACCTCTGTAGGAAGACTGCTGTGGAAACCCGGAGTATTGCCTGTGACGCGCGCTGAGAAGGTCGAAAGATCACATTATTCCCTCTTACGTCTTGCAAGATCGTGTGGAAATGTTCGGTCTCGGTGGGCAGTTGTTTTAACAGTTCCTATGTCCGATGGCCTCTGCGTGTTTGGAACGATCTTAGCAGGAAGTGATGCAGAATAAGTCTTCCATTTCGGAATTTAGGCAGTCAGTATGTAGGGACTATTTGTCCACACAGGCAGGCCGTAAATTGACAGAGAAAAGTTACTTTGGTGCACAGTAGCAAGATGAGCTATTGCCGTACGCAAAGAAACCGAAGGACACTGGTACAAGTATGGCTTAGATTTTCAGGAGCATTGGATTGTTTGTAACATTGTTGAGGGAATGCGCCCCTCCAAGTGGTCTACAATTGGTTTTTGTGAGCTGCCTAGGAGCTTCCAGCAATTGCAGAAATGAATTCCGGAGTTGGTGGCCGTATGCCATCCCGATGGCACATGTACGGTAAGTGTGTTAAAGAGCTGTACGAAAGCAAGGAGAGAGATAATGGATCACTCTTGTATGAAGTATTGTCATCTGGTGAGGAAATGCCTGCAGCCGGGGAACCAATCTGGTAAATGAGATCTTGGTGACGCCCAGTCTAATGGTCCCAACCACGGATGGGAGCTGCCACAAAGTACCTGTGTGCGCATGTTTCGATCATGGAAGTTGTAAAGCCAGGTCAAAGAAAAATGATATCTGGCACAGTTGCTGACATTGTAGTCCTGTAGGATAGCAAATTCCTGGGAAATACAATTGCTGAGGGAAGCTGCCATTAATATTCGGGACCAAATTTTACCTGGGTGCTTACAGCCAAGGTGGCTCAGAATTTAACAAAGTAGGGTACATGATACTATAATGATAGAAGATTAAATTAAATACTCAGTTCCATACTTGAATGCGCTATATTTATTATAATATCCATACAAAATCTATTTTAATAAAAACAAAAGTTAACTATACTGGAGTGTAAATGAACATGTGTAGTTAGTGAACCATATACAGCCAAACCTGTATATAAGCCTCACTAACACAACAATTAAACCACTATTTTCAAAATAACTTTCTGACATACGCATCATTTCAGTCCGCACTCTCCAAACATTTGGCATGAGCTTCCTTCAGATGATCAGAACAGGTCCACGTATCGCACCTAAAAAACCACTTACTGGTTGATTTTTTTCATGATCTACCACACTCGTAACGCCTTCCTCTTCTTCCCTTTCCTCCTCTTCTGTCCTGTTTACAGTCTCCTCCAATCCAACAGCGGAAATCTATGCCTCCTGATTTCCTTAGGAACATGTGATCTTTTACATCTGCTTTCTGTATTGGATTATACAAATTCCCACACAAGATCGCTCAGGAAAGTTGATCACTTCAGTGCTTCAAATTCTTTTTTATGGAATTTATAAATGCATTTATTGCAGCTACGTTTAGTAGACTGAAGAACACTCCCATAGGCCAGCGTCTTGTAGAGAAATATAAATGCTATGTGAAACAGACTATACAATATTTAGTACAGACCCAATAATATATACATTAAACACTGAAAAATAAATAACTTACGAACAGAAATAAAAATGGAAATGGTAATACTAACCGACGCCTGGGTGATAATTGTCAACCAGGGCGCACAGTGTGGATAAACTTATTTCCATACTCCCTAACAATAGCCACGTCCAACCTACAGTGGTGAAATACTAACCTTTAAAGTGGAACTCGAAGCTATACAAGTCCACGTCTGCGTACAATTTGTACTTGTGACAACGTAATCAAAAGACAATCGCTGAGTGACGCATCTTACCCGCGTAACTGTTCAAAGCTTAAAGACATTATCTCTGTAAGTTACTCACCGTATCAATAGATTCAACCTCGGCTTAACAGCTTAAGACTGCAACATATGAGATGCTGAAAGAGGTGGTTACTACACCATCTAAATGAACCAGATCGTTCCGATCTTTGGCTTATGTAAAGCGCTTCAACGGGGTGCATCTCGATGTGGATTATAAAGCCTAATATAAGAGGGTTGTTTCTTAGTCAACATCTCAGTATTATTTCTTTACGTGCACTCGTGTTTCAGTTAGTTTCAGAAAGCGAAAGATTTTACTAATCTCGACCTCAATCAGCCATGTTACCAGAAACCATTTGCCAAGTAGTCGAATCTGGCTTTTTCCATATAACAGAGTTTTTATGGGTAGAACTGAGTCCCATTCGAGCTGTCTACGGGTATCACTATCTTTTGTAGACTAATGGACAGATTATCCACATATTTACAAGTACCTTGATGATCTGGTGATTTTTTGTGAAATTTTTGGCGAATGTCTCGAATATATTAGAGAAGTCGTTCGTAGTCTTCAAAATGCTAGACTCACTGTTAAGCAATAAAGAGCTGTTTTTCCCATTCTGCGTCACTTAGTCTCCGCTCAGCGTGGTGGAGTAGACCAGAGCCACACTGGGGCCATCCAGTTACGCTCATCCCTGAAGAATACGAAGAGTGTATTTTGATTTGTTAAAGAGATCAATTTATAGTCAACTTTGCTCAGTTTGTGACACCTTTTGACGATCTCACGAGAAGGGGGAGGAAGTTTGAATGGGGCTCTTCCCACCAAGTAGCAACGAAAGCCTTGATGGTAGCTTTGGTGAGCGCCCCAGAGTTGGCAGTGGCCGACTTTGATAAGAATGAGATTTTCACTCTGCAGCGGAGTGTGCGCTGATATGAAACTTCCTGGCAGATTAAAACTGTGAGCCTGACCGAGACTCGAACTCGGGACCTTTGCCTTTCACGGGCAAGTGCTCTACCAACTGAGCTACCCAAGCACGACTCACGCCCCGACCGCACAGCTTTACTTCCGCCAGTACCTCGTCTCCTACCTTCCAAATTTTAAAGAAACTCTCCTCCGAAGGTAGGAGACGAGGTACTGGCGGAAGTAAAGCTGTGGGGTCGGGGCGTGAATCGTGCTTGGGTAGCTCCGTTGGTAGAGCACTTGCTCGCGAAAGGCAAAGGTCCCGAGTTCGAGTCTCGGTCCGGCACACAGTTTTAATCTGCCAGGAAGTTTCGACTTTGATAAGGATCCATTGTGGCGACAGCGGCTTCAATGATAGTTGTTGAGGCCATCCCTCCACAGGAGGACACCAGTGGGACACGGCCTACTGCATACGCTTCATGTGCCCTCTCCTCACGTGATGCTAAATATGCTTTGTACAAGGTAGACGCCCTGGCTATGCTGTTTGCCGTAGAGAAGCTCAAAATCTATCTGGAAAGTCATCTGTCCTTGTTAGAAACAAGTAACCGGTCTCTCAGCTTGGTGTTGGCAAGGCCCCTACATACCGTACATATCGCAGTGTGGGCAGTCAGGATTTCAGCTTTCCTCTCGCGGATTATGTACACCCGTGGTATCGAGAATATTATCGCGACTGCCTAGGCAGGATGTTACCAAATTACCTTTCCTTGTTGTCCATCTTCCACTGAAAATATGTACGTTAAGTATTTTTGTACAGCCTTCTCTGCACTTTAAGTCTGCAATGAGCCGAGCTTTGGAGTCACAGTCCACGAATTTGTATTCACCCTCGAAGTGAAATAGTACAGCACATCCCAGAATTAAACAGCTAGTGAGCAGCTCACACTGTACCTTTATATCTCATTGTACATTGTCTAAGCCCTGCTGCCAAAATTTCCAGTCAAAATAACGACAGCATTGAACCAGCTAGCGATTCACCCAAATGGGCTGAAGTTCTTTTAAAACTAAAACTTTCGTCGTAGTGTAGATGCAATCGCTGGTGAGCGTTTCCTCACACCAATATGTCCTGAACCAATCCATGGGAGTGGCACCGATATATCACAGTTCCAATGCCAGGCATACATTACCCATAGTTTATAGACAGCCTATGGTCGTCATGTGGATACCGTCTCTTTCGTGAGATACCCCTCGATAAGTAGATCCTCGGTACGGGCAAAGGTAACAGAAAGCGACGGTCGCGAACCTGTGTATGCTTTGCGGCCTGAAGCCTAGGAACTTGAACTGTTCCGTCTCGCTTATAATATGACCAGTCTGTCTGATCAAAATATCGGTTCTTGTTGAATTGTGAGTTAGAAACTGTAAAAACTGAGTCTTACTGTGATTTAGCATCAAATTATTTTCCACAAACCACGAACTTATTTCATGAACTACATTATTTGATACTGTTTCAATGTTACACACAAGATCCATCATTACGAAGCTGGTATCATCAGCAAACAGAAATATTTTTGAATCTTCTGTAATACTAGAAGGCATATCATTTATATAAATAAGAAACAGCAGTGGCCCCAGCACCGACCCTTGGGGAACGCCCCACTTAACAGTGCCCCATTGGGACTGAACATCACTTCCACTCTCAATATTGCGGAGAATTATCTTCTGCTTTCTGTTATTAAAGTAAGAGGCGAACCAATTGTAAGCTACTCCCCTTACTCCATAATGGTCCAACTTGTGCAGTAATATTTTGTGGTCAACACAGTCAAAAGCCTTCGTTAAATCAAAGAAAACTCCTAGAATTCGCAACCTTTTATTTAATCTGTCCAAAACCTCACAGAGAGAAGAGAATATAGCATTTTTAGTTGTTAAACCATTTCTAAAACCAAACTGTACATTTGACAGCAAAATATGTGAATTTAAATGCTACAGTAACCTTGTATATACAACCCTCTCGATAACTTTATCAAACACCGATGACATAGAAATAGGTCTAAAATTGTCAACATTATCCCTGTCTCCATTTTTATAAAGTGGCTTCACTACCGAGTACTTTAATCGGTCAGAAAACTGACCACTCCTAAAGGAAAAGTTACAGATATGGCTAACTACTGGGCTAATATACATAGAACAATACTTCGGTATTCTGCTAGATACCCCGTCATATCCATGAGAGTTCTTGGTCTTTAGTGATTTAATTATTAACTCAATCTCCCACTTGTCCGTATCATGGAGGAGCATTTCAGGTAACAGTCTCGGAACACCTTTTTCTAAGAGCGCTATATGATTCCTTGTTGGGACTAGGTTTCTATTTAGTTCACCTGCTATATTCAGAAAGTGATTATTAAATACTGTACATATATGACACTTATCAGTAACATGGACATTCCCACTACGTACTGATTCTATATCCCCGACCAGTCTCTGCAGACCAGCCACTTCCTTTACGACTGACCATATGGTTTTAATTTTATCCTGAGACTTAGCTATTCTATCTGCACACCACATACTTTCTGCCTTCCTAATAACATTTTTAAGCACTTTACAATACTGTTCGTAATGGGCTACTGCATTTAGATGTTGACTGTTTCTAACGTTTTGATATAATTGCCACTTTGTTCTACAAGATATTCTTATGCCTCTAGTCAGTCACCCAGGCTGCCTGTTTGTGCTAGTACCATGTTTTGAACGTTCTAACGGAATGCAACTTTCAAAGAGCACGAGAAAAGTCAGGAGGAAGGCATTATGTTTATCGTCTACTTTATCAGCACTATAAACATCTTGCCACTGTTGTTCCTTGATAAGGTTTACAAAGGTCTCTACAGCAAGTGGATCAGCTTTCCTAAACAGTTGATAACTATATTTAACATGTGTTGCAGCACAAAAATCCTTTAGATTTAAAATTTGTGCATCATGATCTGAAAGGCCATTCACATTTTTGCTAACAGAATGCCCTTCTAGTAATGAGGAATGTACAAAAATGTTGTCTATGGTTGTTCTACTGTTCCCTTGCACTTTCGTTGGAAAGAATACGGTTTTCATAAGATTATATGAATTAAGGAGGTCTACCAGCATCCTTTTCCTTGCACAATCACTTATACAATTAATATTGAAGTCACCACAAATAACAACTTTTTGTATTTCCTATAAAGTGAACCAAGAACTTCCTCTAGCTTTAGCAAAAATGTTTTGAAATCGGAGTCTGGGGATCTATAAATAACAACAGTTAGAAGTTTAGCTCCACTAAACTGAACCACACCTGCACAACATTCAAACACCTTTTCAGTGCAGTACTTTGAAACACCAATTGACTCAAATGGGATGCCGTTTTTCACATACATGGCTACTCCCCCACACTGCAAAGAGCTTCTAGAAAAGATCCCAGCCAACCTGTATCCTGGCAAAGGAAGCCTCTGAATTATCTCCTTATTTAAGAAGTGTTCAGATAAACCAACAATTTCAGAGTCAACATCTATAAGCAGTTCACTAACTTTACCTCTAATACCTTGTATATGTTGATGAAATATACTAATTCCCTAATTACTCGGATACCTAAGTTTTGTCGAAAGTGGTTCCTTTGTTAGAGAGACTTCCCTTAAGCAGGTATACCTATTAGCTGACGTCAATCTAAATAAGGTGCAGCTCTAACACCCACTACTACCGGAATTTTCCCATGAGTGATCCCACCCCCCCCCCCCCACCTATGCTGTTACCTATAAGCTTTGCCAACCTCCCCTTCCCATGCCTGTTGAGGTGCAGGCCATGTATAGTGAAACCCGTCCTGCTGATAGACTCCACCTACACCACTGAAATGTGACCCATGCCTTGTGTCATCAGCGCACCCACAAGTCTCATGTTATTACGCCTGACGCTGAAACAGTCCCACGAAATGCACATTCGTGTTGCCAGTCTGAGTGGCTATCTTTTCCAGGTCACCATCTATGTCATACTCCCCATCCCTATGACTACTTTTACCAGCCCCACCGACAATTACTACCTGATCCTCTTTAGTAAAATCCCTACATAACCCCTCTATGTTAACAGTCACCTAAACCAATCCTGCATTAGGCTTCACAATGCTAGTGACCTGGTACTCACTCCCCAACACTTCCTGCAACTGCTGGCCTACACCTCTGCCATGAGAAGAAGTTGAAGGAAAAGTAACTCTTCAAAAAGTCGTTGAGTGTAATGACCGAGTCTCCATTCAATCTACTGCAGGTGGTTGTAAGTGTGGCGTGACTCTCCCGAAATTTTGACATAAATTAATAAGCACTAGGATCGGCATTCTTGGCTCGTGCTACTGAGGAAATTTCGCGACATGCATGACCACATACTCGACGAGACTGCAATCACTAGACTGTAACAGGCAGGCTGATACAAAAGCGGAGCTCCGTAGCAGCCATTTAATGACAAAACTGTTGTTTGATGTGGCAATAAGGACAAGTTTACGTGAAGTCTGGCATAAACCACTGCGAAACGATTAAGAATTTCATGAAATGAATAACAGAGCACACAATACGGCGAATCAGTTACATTTTCCGTAGATGAATTTAGACGATCTGAAGTGATTAAGCATATATTATTGTAAAAAGGTGCACGCAGTTCTTTGAATGTTTACTTACAGATAAATGAACTACATTTACGTAGCCTGTGTCACATATGAATGCTGCAGACGCAGAGGGTAGCTTTCCCTGACAGTACGTTTATGTAGTCATCATTAGCTAAGTGGTGGCGTTGTCCGATTGTATGCGTGTATACGTTGTCAACACGTTTCCTTCACACACGAAAATCGCTATTCTCATTGCCGATTTCATTGAATATTTTTGTGAACAGTACGTTATAGTCGTAAAGATGCCGTAGATACGGTGTGCGAGGAATGTCGGCTGAAATGAAGCCCTTAGTATTAATGAATGCGCATGGTTGCGTTCGTAATAACGTGGGCGTTCACGTGGCTATTTGTATATCATCAGCGCACGTGATATATGCAGCCCAGTCTATTGCAAACTGTCTGGCCGATAAACGTTGTGGTGCATAAATTCAGGTCACAGCTAGGCAGGAATTACTGTGGTGGATTATGCAGATGATAGATTGGGCGATGTATTGTAATGAAGGCGACGGCTCGCAGCGCCAGTTAAAGTTCCCTCCCCAGCGATCATGCTGAGATAGCGCACAGCCATCAGCGGAACAAGATCGCATTGCTCGTCCGGCGGGCCGCAGAGAGCAATCACGTGAGCTGTTAGCAAATGGACGTTGAACTGGACACGTTCAACTTCACTTAATGGTGCTGACATTTCCCTCGCACTCATAGGTTGAAAGTGCTTGTTAACATGTACGTTTTCATCAGTGCCTGTTACCAGTACACCACACGTATCGAGCATGTCATCGACCGTGCTTTATATATTCATAATCAAGTTTGTTTACACATGCTTCACTCTTACATATTTTTCGTACTGAACACATTGTCCTAGAATTAAATTAAAATTTATTTCTAGTCCCTGGTTGGTCCGAGACATTTAGAAGGGAGGATGTTCCAGGGAGGTCTCGGGAGGGGATTTCACCCTTTCCCCATCCCTTCAACACCCAAGTATTCCCAGTTGGTGCTGCCTATGCCCCACTGACAACTTGACTCTTCTCCCTCAACTGAGAGCTTAATGCCGCTGACAGTCACTTGCCATGCTCAGCAAGAAAATAGAAGCTTTACATCGCCAGGTAAATCAACTATCCAGCCTGATTTACCAGCAACACTACTCTTGATCATACAAAGGGAGATATAGCTACACGAATGCTTTCAGCTCAGTCTTAAAGTACGCCGGGCACACGCCGTCACTACTAAAGCCGTAACGTAATTAAGCGGCACAAAGGCAGACCTAAAACATCAGTGATCATCTTACACCATCAAATGCGCCTTGAATCAAAAGTATTCTCACCTTGTTCTCGATACACAACGGAGTCCAGGTTCCCCAGAGTTTGTTGCTACACTACTTACCATTAAAATTGCTACACCACGAAGATGATGGGCTACAGACACGAAATTTAACCGACAGGAAGAACATGTTGTGATATGTAAATGATTTCAGAGCATTCACACAAGGTTGGCGCCGTTGGCGATACCTACAACGTGCTGACAAGAGGAAAGTTTCCAACCGATTTCTCATACACTATCAACAGTTGACCGGCTTTGCCTGGTGAAACGTTGTTGTGATGCCTCGTGTAAGAAGGAGAAATGCGTATCACCGCGTTTCCGACTCTGATAAAGGTCGTTTTGTAGCCTATCACGATTGCGGTTTATCGTATTGCGACATTACTGCTCGCGTTGGTCGAGATCCAGTGACTGTTAAGAGAATATGGAATCGGTGGGTTCAGGAGGGTAATACGGAACGCCGTGCTGGATCCCAACGGCGTCGTATCACTAGGAGTCGAGATGACAGGCATCTTATCAGCATGGCTGTAACGGATTGTGCAGCCACGTCTCGATCCCCGAGTCAACGGATGGGGACGTTTGCAAGACAACAATCATATGCACGAACAGTTCGACGACGTTTGCAGCAGCATGGAATATCAGCTCGGAGGCCATGGCTGCGGTTACACTTGACGCAGCATCACAGACAGGAGCGACGGCGATGGTGTACTCAACGACGAACCTGGGTGCACGAATGGCAAAACGTCATTTTTTCGGATGAATCCAGGTTCTGTTTACAGCATCATGATGGTCGCTTCAGTGTTTTGGGACATCGTGGTCAACGCGCATTGGAAGCGTGTATTCGTCATCGCCATACTGGCGTATCACCCGGCGCGATGGTATGGGGTGCCATTGGTTACACGTCTCGGTCACCTCTTGTTCGCATTGACGGTACTTTAAACAGTCGACGTTACATTTCAGATGTGTTATGACCCGTGGTTCGACCTTCATTCGATCCCTGCGAAACCCTACATATCAGCAGGATAATGCACGACCGCATGTTGCAGTTCCTGTACGGGCCTTTCTGTATGCAGAAAATGTTCGACTGCTGCCCTGGCCACCACATTCTCCAGATCTCTCATCAATTGAAAACGTCTGGCCAATGGTGGCCGAACAACTGGCTCGTCACAATACGCCAGTCACTACTCTTGATGAACTGTGGTATCGTGTTGAAGCTGCATGGGCAGCTGTACCTGTACACGCCATCCAAGCTCTGTTTGACTCAATGCCCAGAGGTGTTTGTTCTGGGTATTGATTTCTCAGGATCTATGCACCCAAATTGAATGAAAATGCAGTCACATGTCAGTTCTAGTATAATATATTTATCCAATGAATACCCGTTTATCATCTGCATTTGTTCTTGGTGTGGCAATTTTAATGGCCGGTAGTGTACGTTTACAGAGGAGGAAGAGGAGATCAGTGTTCCTGTCGACAACGAGGGCATTAGGCACTGAGCAGAAGCTCGGACTATGGAAGGATGGAGGAGGAAATCGACCGCGCGTTTCCGAAGCAGCCATCCCAGCATCTGCCTCAAGTGATTTTAGGGAAATCATGGTAAATCTAATCAGTGTGGTCGGACGCGGGATTGAACCGTCGTCCTCCCGAATTCGAGTCCAGTGTGCTAAGCTTTTACAGCGTCGGGTATGAACGCCATTTGCCCGCTGGCCCCGGCCACACAGCAGATCCGCCGCGTTCCTCGCCATACCTGGTCTATTCCGTGTAAACGCAATCCTGCAGCACACTCCGTCCGCCAGACACGCAGGCTGCCAGTCCTGGGGTCGACCTCTCCAAATTCAACACGGCACGTCTCTAAACACGCTTCTCACCACAGCCCTCTCCCGGCGTAGGCCACAGGCTCCGCCCAGGCAAATCAAAGAATACGTGCGCGAAGTATCGATATCGAACAGGCGCTAACAAGCAATTACGTGCTCACGGTGCATCCAGCAATGATTATCAGTGTATCTAATCGATTGCGGTCTTGACAGTGTTGATCCAAACAGGAAATAATGTGCCTCTAATTGTCGCCTTATACCTTGGAACTTTCTGCTTGTCACGCAGTTCATTCGGAATAAGACGATTCCTATACGCGATGGCGATTTCAACTATGTTCGTCAGTCAAGATTCGAAAGTTTACAGAACTAGTGTCCTCAGCATTTTCTGTGCTGCAACACTTATCGAACAGCAGATTCTTCGGTGCGGGAATTTCGACGCCATTTCTACATCCTACATCTGCACTGATACTCCGTAAGCCACCGTACGGTGCGTGACGGAGGGCACCCTGTACCATAACTAGTGAATTCTTTCCCTGTTTCACTAAAACACAGAGCGAGAGACAATCGACTGTCTATATGCCTCCGGTTTCTTATTTTTCTTTATTTTTCCTTGTTCATCAGTCTTCTGACTGGTTTGATGCGGGCCGCCACGAATTCCTCTCCTGTGCCAACCTCTTCATCTCAGAGTAGCACTTGCAACCCACGTCCCAAATTATTTGCTGGATGTATTTCAATCTCTGTCTTCCTCGGGCCGCCACGAATTCCTCTCCTGTGCCAACATCTTCATCTCAGAGTAGCACTTGCAACCCACGTCCCAAATTATTTGCTGGATGTATTTCAATCTCTTTCTTCCTCTACAGTTTTTGCTCTCTACAGTTCCCTCTAGTACCATGGAAGTCATTCCCTCATGTCCTAACAGATGTTGTATCAGGTACGGAATACTAAACAGCTGTTTTGTTTAACCTTTAAAGGGGTGGAAGGGGTGACCCAATAAAGCGAACATTTCAGTTCCAATGGATTTATTAATTAACCAAAACAATCTCACTTAAAATTTGACAAGCACCACTCGGCCAAAATTATTTAAGAGACATTCATTACATAAATCATGAGCAAGTTAATAAATAACTTTAACAAGCAACTCGAGTTAAGACACGTTATTTAAGACCCTTACAATTAACATTGCATGTAGCCCATGATTTCCCACCAGAATTGACAGAAGCCACTGAGGCTGAATTTATCCATGACTTTAACAAACAATTCTAGTTAAGACACATTATTTAAGACCCTTTCAATTAAAACCTTATATTACACGTAAAATAAAATTTGACACACAGCTTCAACTTTAACACGAATACTTAAAACATATTTACAAGTTGGTCAGTCTTACAGAGCGACCCCGAAGTTATTCAAACGCCCATTGACTTGTATGATGGACTTTGTGAGCATAGAAAGTTACAACTTTGTACAATGAGAAATGTGTAACAACAAAAGCAAGACTCAAGCTTGTAAGGCCGAAGTTTAACCACGAACGTTGGAACCGACTTCCAACTAAAACGTGGCTCCGTTTGCAACCCGACTTCGAGTAACCCACAAAAATGTGAACCAAGCAAACGCTACCGAAGAGGAACACACGAGCTCAGGAGAGGTCTACCGCCCGTAAGCCAAACTTGTAATCTAAAGGGAAGATCTGCGCTTCGGTTGCCCGCTGCCACAGCTCACTGAAACAGACACCACACCCGACAACAGAAGGCAGATAAACCTTTCTTAACTTTAACATTTGAGATTGACCAGTAAATGAACTCTATAAAATCAAGGCTAAAGAACAACTGCCAGCCGCAGTGGCCGAGCGGTTCTAGGCGCTTCAGTCTGGAACCACGAGACCACTACGGTCGCAGGTTCGAATCCTGCCTCGAGCATGGATGTGATGACCTCAGGTTAATTAGGTTTAAGTAGTTCTAAGTTCTACGGAACTGATGACCTCCGATGTTAAGTCCCATAGTGCTCAGAGCCATTTGAACCATTTTAACGAACAATTAATTTGACTAGGAAGTGCTTCCTTTAACTGAAGCAGTACTTGGTAAACAAACTCTAAGAGTGGGAAATGAACTGGCTCACGAGAACAGGCGCTCACTAGAACTTAATGACAAACATCTGCAAATACATCAATATTACGCGGAAGCAGAGCACACGCTTAGTAGGAGGCCTCAAATGCAATGAAACAATCATAACATCACACGTCGTGCAACGTCTTACTGTGCCTAGAGCGATTACAATCACAGTTAACTAAGCGCTCTTAGTGATTAGCGTTCTTAACTGGGTGTCTTGATGCTAGGACGATTTTGCGACGATGCCAGACCATCACTTCGCAAGAGCACAACAGCGTATTTCTCCAAGGAAGCGGGCACATCCACAGCTCACGAGGATGTCAGACAATGCACAGCGCCGGCCAACTCCAGCCAGCTCTAGTACAACCACGTGACAACCGCCGCCCGGCCTCAGGCACGCCGCCTTCGCTTCTGTCCGCCCTCCAATCGCCGACTCGCGCACCGCCACGTTCCATTGTCACAGCGTTGTGTCGCCTCCTCCCTACTCGCGGTCGGCAGTCCCTTATATCTCGAGCCGGCCCAAGCCCAAAGACAAACCCCTGCACTAGGAAATCAATCGTACTCATGTCAGAGATACTACTGGCGACAGCCCCACCACGGTTCACTATCCTCCTGTCCGTTTTCCTTATCAGCGTGGTTTTTCACATATTGCTTTCCTCTCTGATTCTGAGCAGAACTTCCTCATTCCTCGCCTATCAGTCCACTCAATTTTCAACATTCGTCTGTAGCACCACATCTCAAATGCTTCGATTATCTTCTGTTCCCGTTTTCCCATAGTCCATGTTTCACTACCATACAATCCTGTACTCCAGACGCACGTTCTTATAAACTTCTTCCCCAAATTGAGGCCTGTTGAAACCTCCCCTTAGAAAAATTTATGAATTACTGTGCTGATAAACCTCTACGTTACTTGATTTTCAAACAGCTGAGCAAAACTGAACGTACTTAGACATTACTCTCTTTACTTATTCTGATCAGCACTAAACTGACACACAATATTTTTAGCGCAACGCAATCTGACTTCTAAACATCCCTACAAAAGAATGGCCCTGACTAACAATAACCTATACCTTTCATGAATCACTTACCTCACAAAAATCTTCGTTACTCGAACTACTGCAATACAGCCAGCGCCACTAGTGCCAGCTAGATAAAAGATTCCAACTACTGAAGGCATAGTTAGCAAATGAAAGATTTTGATAGAGAACAAACAATGTATTTACCTTAATAGTGTTCAAAAGTCATTATATATATATATATATATATATATATATATATATATATATATATATATATATATATATATATATATACGAGGGCCGTTCAGAAAGTAACCTCCGGTTGATTTAAAAAAATACACCAAGTTAAATAAAAATATTTTAATATATACATCTTACAACTACATCTTTGCACTATTTTTCTACATAGTCTCCATAGCGATTGAGGCACTTATCGTATCTCTTCACTAGCTTTGAAATTCCTTCTGCATAAAAATCACCCGCTTGTGCCTGGAGCCAGCCTGTGACCGCATCTTTGAGCTCTTCGTCGTCATCAAACCGCTGTGACCCGAGCCATTTCTTCAAATGCATGAAGAGGTGATAATCACTTGGCGCCAGGTCTGGGCTGTAAGGTGGATGGTTGATAACGTCCCACTTGAAGGACTCAAGAAGGGTCGTTGTTCTGCGAGCAGAGTGAGGACGGGCGTTATCGTGCAAAAAAACGATACCGGAAGTCAGCATACCACGGCGTTTGTTCTGTATAGCCCGTCGTATCTTTTTTATTGTTTCACAGTACACGTCTTGATTAATGGTCGTACCACGTTCCATGAATTCAACCAACAACACCCCTTTGGCATCTCAAAACACCGTTGCCATCAGTTTTCTGGCAGAAAAATCTTGCGAGGCTTTTCTTGGTTTGGTAGGCGAATTTGAATGTGCCCACATCTTTGATTGTTCTTTTGTCTCAGGGTTCACGTACTTAATCCAGGTTTCGTCACTGGTCACGATTCTGTTTAACAATGGTTCTCCTTCGTCCTCATAACGTGACAGAAAGTCTAATGCAGAGGCCATTCTTTGAGTTTTGTGGTGGTCGGTAAGAATTTTGGGCACCCATCGTGCACAGAACTTACGGTAGCCCAATCTTGCTGTCACTATCTCGTACAAGAGAGTCTTAGAAATCTGTGGAAAACCAGTAGACCACTCTGACATTGAGAAACGTCGATTTTCACGAACTTTTGCATCAACTGTCTGAACGAGTTCGTCAGTCACCAATGATGGTCTACCACTCCTCTCTTCATCATGAACGTTTTCTCGTCCACTTTTAAATAAACGTACCCATTCACGGACAACTCCTTCACTCATAACTCTTGGTCCGTACACGGCACAAAGCTCACGATGAATAGCTGCTGCAGAATATCCTTTGGCTGTAAAAAACCTTATGACAGCACGCACTTCACATTTGGCGGGGTTTTCTATTGGAGCACACATTTCAAACTGCCATAAAAACTAAACTAGCGCAGGTACGACGTTCACTCGACCACGGCTTGATGCCGACTGACCTGTTGAGTGCGTGAACGCACAGATGGCGTCGCTACTCCCCCCACAACCCGCACTGTGACCAATCGGAGGTTACTTTCTGAACCGCCCTCGTATATATATATATATATATATATATATATATATATATATATATATCAGTTCATGATATCCTGTATCACAAATTTACTCTTTCTGGCGGACACACGTCCAGATCGTCCGCCCTTAAAATTCCGCCATCTCTCTCCCCACATCCACCACTGCTGGCGGCTCACCTCCAACTGCGCAACGCTACGCGCTGTTCACATCCAACTGCCCAACACTACAATAGCGAAAATTACAACAATGCCAACCAGCCACAGACTGCACACAGCACAGCCAGTGATTTTCATACAGAGCGCTACGTCGCCTTACCAACATAAAAACCTAAACAGCCTACTTACATAAAACTTCTTTCTCAAAATGAGGCCTGTGTTTGGTACTAGTAGACTTCTCTAGGACAAGAATGCCCTTTTTGCCATTGTTAGGTTGCTTTCGATGTCTGCATTGCTCCGTCCGTCATTGGTCATTTTACTGCCTAGGTAGCAGAATTCCTTAACTTTGGCTACTTCGTGACCATCATTCCTGACGTTACGTTTCTCACTGTTCTCGTTTCTGTTGTATCTCATTACTTTCGTATTTCTTCGATTTACTCTCACTCCATATTCTGTACTCATTAGACTGTCCATTCCGTCCAGCAGATCATGTAATTCTTTTTCACTTTCACTCAGGATAGCAATGTCATCAGCGAATCGTATCACTAATATCCTTTCACCTTGAATTTTAATTCCACTCCTGAATCTTTCTTTTATTTCCATCATTACTTATTCGACGTACATATTGAAAAACAGCGGAAATGACTACATCCCTATCTTATACTCTTTTTAATCCCAGCACTTATTTCTTGGTTGTCCACTCTTATTATTCCCTCTTCGCTTTTGTATATTACCCGTCTCTCCCTATAGCTCACTCCTATTTCTCTCAGAATTTCGAACATGTTGCACCATTTTACATTGTCGGAGGCTGTTTCCAGGTCGACAGAGCCCATGGACGTGTCTTGATTTTTCTTCAGTCTTGCTTCCATTATCAGCCACAACGTCACCATTGCCTCTCTCGTGCCTTTACCTTTTCTAAAGCCAAACTGATTGTCATCTAGCACATCCTCACTTTTATTTTCCATTCTTCTGCATATTATTCTTGTCAGAAACTTGGATGCAAGAGCTGTTAAGCTGAGTGTGATAATTCTTGCACTTGCCAGCTCTTGCCGTCTTCGGAATTGTGTGGATAGTATTTTTCCGAGAGTCAGAGGGTATGTAGCCAGACTCATACATTCTACACACCAATGTGAATAGTCGTTTTGTTGCCACTTCCCCAATGATTTTAGAAATTCTGATGGAATATTATGCATCCCTTCTTCCTTATTTGATTTTAATTCCTCCAAAGCTCTTTTAAATTCTTATTCTACTACTGGGTCCCCTATCTCTTCTAAATCGAGACTCCTGTTTCCTCTTCTATCACATCCTGCAAATTTCCCCCTCATAGAGGATTTCAATGTTGTCTTTCCACCTATCCGCTCTGTCATCTGCATTTAACAGCGGAATTCCCATTGCACTGTTAATGTTAGCACAATTGCTTTTAATGTCACCGAAGGTTTTTTTTACTTTCCTGTATGCTGAGTCTGTTCTTCTGGCAATCTTTTAATTTTTCGATTTCTTCAGAGTTTTCATGCAGCCATTTCGTCTTAGCTTCCCTGCACTTCCTGTTTATTTAATTGCTCAGTGATTTGTATTTCTGTATTCCTGGGTTTTCCGGAACATTTTTGTACATCCTCCTTTCATCGATCAAATGAAGTATTTCTTCTGTTACCCATGTTTCCTTCGCAATTACCATTTTGCGCCTCCGTATAAGCCCTAATTTCTCATATCTTATCCTCGTGCTCCCTAGGCGCAATGTATGTTGCCGGAAATAGAATCGTTTAGCAGCGAGCTTCAATCTTCTCAATAGCGTTTCTCGGAAAGAACGTTGCCTTCCCTCCAGGAATTATTATTTCAGTTCCCGAAGCATCTTGTAATATTTATGTGTTATTCTAAACTAATGGTAACATATCTAATAGCTCGCCTCTCAATTGCCTCGAAATGTTCCTTCAATCCGAGCTGGTACGGATCAAAAATTCTTGACCAGTATTCAAGGAAAGGTCAGACTAGCGTCTTATATGCGGTCTCTTTTACAGATGAACCACACTTTCCTACAATGCTCAAAATAAAGCGAAGATTATCATTCGCCTTTCCTACCAGAATCCTCACGTGCTTGTTCCATTTCATATCGGCTGCTACGTTACGCCCAAATGTCTAAACGATTTGACTGTGCCAAGCAGTACACTAGAAATACTGTAACCGAACATTACAGTTTTGATCTTCCTACTCGTCCGCATTAACTTACAGTTTTGCACCTTTAGTTGTAGCTGCCATTCGCCACACCAACTGGAAATTCTGTTATTTGGAAATTTATGGTAAGTTCCTATGGGACCAAATTGCTGAGGTCATCGGTCCCTAGGCTTACGCACTACTTAATCTAACTTAAACTAACATCTACATCTACATCTACATTTATACTCCGCAAGCCACCCAACGGTGTGTGGCGGAGGGCACTTTACGTGCCACTGTCATTACCTCCCTTTCCTGTTCCAGTCGCGTATGGTTCGCGGGAAGAACGACTGTCTGAAAGCCTCCGTGCGCGCTCTAATCTCTCTGATTTTACATTCGTGACCTCCTCGGGATGTATAAGTAGGGGGAAGCAATATATTCGATACCTCATCCAGAAACGCACCCTCTCGAAACCTGGCGAGCAAGCTACACCGCGATGCAGAGCGCCTCTCTTGCAGAGTCTGCCACTTGAGTTTATTAAACATCTCCGTAACGCTATCACGGTTACCAAATAACCCTGTGACGAAACGCGCCTCTCTTCTTTGCATCTTCTCTATCTCCTCCGTCAGACCGATCTGGTACGGATCCCACACTGATGAGCAATACTCAAGTATAGGTCGAACGAGTGTTTTGTAAGCCACCTCCTTTGTTGATGGACTACATTTTCTAAGCACTCTCCCAATGAATCTCAACCTGGTACCCGCCTTACCAACAATTAATTTTATATGATCATTCCACTTCAAATCGTTCCGCACGCCTACTCCCAGATATTTTACAGAAGTAACTGCTACCAGTGTTTGTTCCGCTATCATATAATCATACAATAAAGGATCCTTCTTTCTATGTATTCGCAATACATTACATTTGTCTATGTTAAGGGTCAGCATCATCCGCGAAAAGCCGCATGGAACTTCCGACACTATCTACTAGGTCATTTATATATATTGTGAAAAGCAATGGTCCCATAACACTCCCCTGTGGCACGCCAGAGGTTACTTTAACGTCTGTAGACGTCTCTCCATTGATAACAACATGCTGTGTTCTGTTTGCTAAAAACTCTTCAATCCAGCCACACAGCTGGTCTGATATTCCGTAGGCTCTTACTTTGTTTATCAGGCGACAGTGCGGAACTGTATCGAACGCCTTCCGGAAGTCAAGAAAAATAGCATCTACCTGGGAGCCTGTATCTAATATTTTCTGGGTCTCATGAACAAATAAAGCGAGTTGGGTCTCACACGATCGCTGTTTCCGGAATCCATGTCGATTCCTACATAGTAGATTCTGGGTTTCCAAAAACGACATGATACTCGAGCAAAAAACATGTTCTAAAATTCTACAACAGATCGACGTCAGAGATATAGGTCTATAGTTTTGCGCATCTGCTCGACGACCCTTCTTGAAGACTGGGACTATCTGTGCTCTTTTCCAATCATTTGGAACCCTCCGTTCCTCTAGAGACTTGCGGTACACGACTGTTACCCAGAGCAATACAAACACCCATGCCTGAGGGAGAAATTGAACCTTCGACGGGGGCAGCCGCACGAACCGTGGCAATGCGCCTAAGACCGCGCGGTTACCCTGCGCGGCGAAATTTTGTCAAAGGCGTCTTGTATCTTTTTCAAACTTCGACACCTTACCGTACATCACAGTATCATCCTCAAACAACCGCAGACTGCTGCCCACCTTGCCCGCAAATTTTTTTTTACGTATACAGAGAACAATAGCGGTCCTGTCACACTTCCCTGGGGCACTCCTGACGATACCCTTGTCTCTGATGAGCACTCGCCGAGGACAACATAGTAGGTTCTAATCAAGTCTTCGAGCCACTCACATATATGTGGACTTATTCCACATGCTCGTACCTTCGCCGTGTCAAATGTTTTCCGGAACTCTAGAAATGTCGAATCTGCCTGTTGCCGTTCATCCATAGTTTTCAGTGTATCATGTGAGAAAAGGACAAGCTACGCTAAGTTTCGCACGAGCGATGTTTTCTAAAACCATGCTGATTGACATAAGCTTCTCAATCTCAAGAAAGCTTATTATATTGGAACTGAGAATATGTTGAATGATTCTGCTGCCAACCGAGTTCAGGGATACTGGTCTGTAATTCTGCAGATCTTTTCTTTTACCCATATACCCATTCGCTTGGGATTTTGTGCTGGGCGAGAGACACACGATAAATGCAGGCAAGATAAGGTGCCATTGCTGTAGGGTACTCTCTGAATAATCGAACTAGGTTCCATCCGGACCTGGTGATCTATTTGTTTTCCAAACTTCCAGTTGTTTCTTTACGCAGGGGATACTTATAAGGCCGTGTCCTAAATGAGCGACACAAGCGATCGACAGCCAGAGACTCCTGGATACACGACACTCCAGCGACAAGCAGCAGCAGCATCGGGCGAAAAGCTTGTGTGTCCTGCATGGGAGCGACCATGTCGCACTACAAGATGGCTGCTTAGAGCCAACCAGCTGTTTCGATAAAACGGCGTCCCTAACCTGCAGAATACTGCAGCTGGAGAGTAAGGCTACTGAATTAGATATACTTAAGAAAATAAAGCGAAAAGGAAATCTGTAAGTAAAATTTACAAAGGGAGGAATCTACATGGAGAGTTTCGTAAATATCATCAACTACGAAGATCACCAGACAAATTCTTCGAATACACGTGAATGAGCAGAGAAGCATTCAAATATCTCATCAATAAATTAAATACAAATGTTTTTTACATGATGAAGAACTTTTAACAGCCAATGAATTCAGAAGGATGACTGATTACATGACTAAGTACCCTAAATGAACAAATAAATAACAGATTGATAACTGGCTACAATAGTTAGTTGTGGTGTAGTGGTAGCGTTTCAGTTCGTGATTACGTGCTTTGTAAAGGTCCTTGGTTCGGTTCCGCATTCGTCTTATACATTAAGTGACTCAGTTACAATTCTGTATCCTAAGTTTCGTGTATACTGCTTATACTGCATCGCTAAGTACGTTTTTATGAGCTTGCCAAAAAACGATCTTTAAGTGTATACACACTTATCCACACATTAAATTCCTAATAAATTACGATGAACCACGACATTTTACAGATATTTGATGATGCGAACATAATTCATCAACAGTCAGTGTTAAGCCCAAGCATTTCAATTAATCAAAATAGTGTGTAAAAATAAAGCACACAAAATTTTTGAAAAGAAAATCAAACGTTCCGTGTATGATTTGTCTAAAAGTATGGAATAAAAATGTAAGTGAAACATTTGGTGCACCTCATTTTTTGTTCTTGATTTCGAGCATCATTCAGAAGCACATAGAACGTTTCTCTGATCGACTTATATCTTTTACATAAATCATTTCATAAAATATTTGACTGATTTCTTTAATTTTTTATTAGTTTTATTCAGAAAGCATAATCTTACTGACTTCTCGTTTGCCTTCCTAATGTACTTGATTCGAAGGAAGCCTTTTTGACATTCAAATACCGCACCAATGTATCTTTTTATGCGCAAAATAGCTAGGACTTGAAGAGATGAAATTTTTCACACTTCATTTACATAGCTTGGCAGCAGCGTTTCGTGAAATATTTCAATTTTTCCTCAACTCATTAATTAAGTTTTCGTTAATTACCCTGATTACTTTCAAGCAGTTAAATATTTTCAAGCAAAACAAGACCTCAGGCTGGTCACTTTGATACCCCGTTTACTTGTTTCTCTCCCGTTTTTTTTTTTTTTTTTTGCTATTAAAATTCGGACGAAACCTCATGGCCTAATTTATAAGGAGTCTTGTGTTCGCTCTGCTCACGCTTTTACAGCAAGGTATCGAGTGTTAATCATGGGATAAAATAGTCCATTATGCGTGCTGTAATTTCCGAAAATCGTCGTTTTGATGTCTTGCACCGTTTTTGACATACGACGATTTTTACGATCACTTGATTCCCGAAGCGCAGGAAGGGTTCGGATACGCCGCGAGCGACCCGTCCGCGGATATAACAAGCAATATCTCAACAATGAAAAGAGATATCATCCCGGTCCAACTTTAAATACAATTTAGATATATTGGTTACATTTCATACGTAGTAAGGTATGGCCTCAAATGAACTATATGGAAAGTCTACGCAATGTGATTTTATCTCTGCAAATTCTTAAAAATTTCGTGCAGCCATGTACTCAATTTCGTGCAGTACAGTAACTATGACGAGTAACGAAAATAAATTGAGACCTCTATCGTTTAAAGATAACAAGCTATAAGATGCGGCTGAATCAAATTTTTTCACCTAAAAGTTTTCTTAAAATCGGATGATAAAGTGTTTCATAGCTGCCGTCGTGTCCGCTCCACTGCTTTGCCTAGAAGACACGTAGCTGTCGCTCTGTGTCGCGCGTGCTGCAGCGAAAAAATTCAGACATGTTTGAATTCAAACGTCGCCAGTTGCAGCGGGAGACAGGCAGCGACACAGATGTCGCTCACGTAGGACACTTCCGTAACTACACCTGCGGTTGTGTTTTGCCGCCTGAAACTGTCGCGCTCTGTCGGTCGCTTCTGTCGCTAACGTAGGACACGGTCTAGCTACCAGTATGTCGTCCGTACAGTAGTTTATCCGATGGTCAAATGACGGTATGTTTGTACCATTCTCCAGAGTGAACGATTTCATGAACATGAAATTTAAAACTTCGGCTTTCGTTTTGTTATCTTGAACTGCCACACCAGGCTGGTCAACAAGAGATAGCATGGAAGTCTTAGACCCGCTTAGCGTTTATACATAAGACCAGAGTTTTCTCAGGGTTTATAGCAGGTCTTTGGCTAACGGGAGATGTTGGTAGTTGTTGTATGCTTCTCACGTAGATCTTTACTCACACACACGAATCTCTGCTAACCTTGACTTGTCGTCACTTGTGTGTTCCGTTTTGATCCGAGAGTGCAACAACCTTTGCTTCCTCAGCATCCTCCTAATTTCGTTATTAAACCATGGTGGATCTTTTCCATCCTATATCCACTTACCGCGCACATAACTCCCCAGATCACGATTTACAATCTATTTAACCTTTACACATTATTCCTCTACGTCCACCTTACTGGAAGGAAGTGATGCCAGTTCACTGTGTAAGTGAAAGGAAAATAACTAATTGTCTGCTCCATCTAGCAGAAAGAGTCTCCTAGCCTTCTTGAGTTATTTATTAGCTTTCGTCATCATAGTTGCTGTGATGACATCATGACCGTTAATCCCCGTTTCTATATTGGCATTGTCGATGGCTATTTGTAGCTGCAAGGTCTAACATATTGTCCATGCAACAATCTAGTACCATAACCACTACACTACGGCGACTGCGTTACTCGGCTTCTTCTGCTACATTGCTCCCTCCTTAAGAGAACAGCGTCTTGGTGTTACGTCCTCCTAGTCAGGGAACGAGTCATCGGTCCTCCATACTCCGATTATCGATGAATGATGTTCGCCCTTACGGTGACCTTCTTAGAACTTCCTTTGCCGCTAAGTTTTTAGTTACCTTTTCGCTTGATGCCTGTCGCTGGAACTTCGAATTTACCCTGCGTTGCAGTTTCCCTATAGGGCTTCATTCGAAGGACGTGGACCGTGTAACCTCCCCCTCACTTATCGACCTTCATGACAGTGAAAAATGAAACCGCGTGTACCTAATGGGAATTTTGGAAAAGCAATCGTCACCGAAGTTAACCTGTCGGTAAAGAGGGAGGAAAGGGTTACATCTAAATGAAAGGAAAAATGCAAGTGAAACTGGTGGAAATTAATTTTGAAATAGGGATAAAGTTAATAAAGAAAGTAAATGTGCGGCCGTTACGTTAACAATCAACTAGCGGTAATTAGATATTTGAGATTTGGGGGAAATTACGGTCGCCAGTCCTATGGACAATTACTATAATAACTGAAAAAGAAAGGTTATTACACATATAATTAGCACTAGAAGCGTGGCAACTGAAGGTTGACACGTGTAGTGTGAAAACTGAAAGTTTGTCAGAAGTAATAAATTTCGCTACACTTAATTTAGCAAAAGAATTAATGAAAGCGGAAAATCGAAAGTTAATTTAGTGACTGAAGTTAATAGTGAGCTTTCTTTCTGAAGCACATCGAAATACAGTTAGTCTTGGACTACCTCAACAATCATTTCTAAAGCTACTTGAATCTACGCAATTTAGAAAGAAGAGATTTAACTTTGAACTTGAATTAAACGATTCTGAACAATTAACAATAGTAAAATTTAGTACGTACCAAGCTGAGCTGCAGTCACAGGTAAGCTAAAATACGGTAACAAAACTCGCACTCTTAATTTGTGCTCGTGTAATCTAACTATTGTAGCCAGCTATGAATACTTAAATTGAACTTTGAAATTAAAGCAGTGAAATGGAATTATGCTGGCGTTTGAATTTCAACGACACTCGGGTTCATTTTGGAAAAGGAAGGGACCCTGCTTGGCAATGCAATTGGGACAATGAGCAACAAAGGTTCTTGCTAAGTTGCTGTAATTTTGCTATTTGAACAGTTTGAAAAGCTGAGGTCTGCCATACAGTTCTGAAACTTTACGTGCTTTTAGTCTTCCTTGTTGGTTGATTGAATGTTTGAAGCCGTCGATCGAGGAGGTGGCGACAGTCACTCATTGTCGGCCATCGCTGTTGCAGAAGCTGGATGTTGGCGCGCCTTCTTCTCGACACGGTCACCAGGCGAAACGGGCTCTTGATGTGCGCCAGCTAATGCTTCCCGTCCGCGACACCATGTCAGAAACTATCATCGCGAGTCGAGCGCAATTACATGCTGCCAAACCCCGAAAGCGCGGCAACTCGCGGGAGCGTCACACAACACACCTGCTCCACTCGCTACTCCAGCCAGACTCCCCCAGCTCTGCCCGCGCTCCACGCGGCAGAGTTAACACTACCAAAGATCCTACACACTTTGAGTCTTCACACGACCTATCGATGTAATCGTTCGATAGCAGTTTTCCCTAGGCAAGACCCAGCGTAAAAATACAAATAATATTTACGAAACAAACCAATTATACATCGACATAAATGCATAAATATATATATACAAATAGTCAAACAATTACAATATGTAAAGACACAGAAATGTCATATATTTAGGTAACAAAAATAAGGAAAACAAACTATAGTACAATAGATGGAAATAGGAGGATATGCATTTCCGGCGTTACAACCGTATCTTTGATTTTCGTCGTCTTGTGTCGGGGTCGAAATCTTCAACTTCATAAGTAACATCAGACAACTGTCTTACAACTTTTATAAGGTCCAAAGTGGCGCCTGAGGAGCTTCTCAGCGAGACCAACGTTCCGAACACGAGTGAAGATCCAGACGAGGTCACCAGGCTGGTAGACAACAGGGCCGTGCCTCGCCTCATACCTTCGGCGATCGTTTTCTTGAGCCTGCAGCGCGCGGAGTCGAGCTAACTGCCGAGCTTCCTCAGCTCTGGTTAACACCTGGTTGATGTAGTCGTCGTCCACGTCATCAGGATGAACCGGAAACACAGTGTCCATCGTCGTCGTCGCCTCACGCCCATGCACCAGGAAAAATGGCGTAAATCTTATGATGTCTTGTTGGCGGTGTTGTAGGCAAACGTCATGAAAGGTAGCACCTCATCCCAGTTGCACTGCTCAACATTGATGAACATTGTTAGCATGTCGGCCAAGGTCTTTTTAAGGATTTCAGTAAGCCTGTTAGTTTGCGGATGGTAGGCAGTTGTCATGTGACGAGTAATATTGCGCCGACGGTTTATTTCTGCCACAAGATTCGATTGAAAAACTTTCTGTCTATCCGTAATTAACGACCTTGGGGCACCGTCTTTTAATACAATGTCTTCCACCATGAATTGGGCTACCTCGGATGCTTCGGCTGTTTTAACGGTTTCTGCAATGGCATAGCGTGTCTGATAATCAGTGCAAAATATAATCCATCTATTGCCACTAGCAGACGTTGGAAATCTTCCGAGGAGGTCAATTCCAACACACTGGAAAGGCGTTTCGGCTCGTGGAATTGGTATGAGTCGGCCAGGTGGTTTCTGAGGGACTGCCTTTCTCCTCTGGCACTCTAGACAGTGCGACACATAGTGACGGACTCTCCTTAATAAACCAGACCGGAAAAATCTCTTCTGGATTCTATCGTATGTCTTAATAAAACCTAAATGTCCGGCCTCACGTGTCATGGAATTTCTGTAGAACATCTAAGCGCATGTGTTTTCCGAACGGATCAAAGTTTTTCTTGCAAAGAAATCCATTAACTACCTTAAATTGTCCTCTGGACGATTTAAGGCAAGCATAATATGAAATATCTTAGGGCTCATCTTCTGCTCAGCAGAGAGATCCTGTAGTGCAGCGAGACAATCAATATCTTCATCAAAGTCTTGATGGTCTTGCACAGGGTTTCTTGAGAGACAGTCGGCATCTTGGTGTTTTCTTGCACTTTTGAACACTATGGTAATGTTATACTCTTGAAGACGTAGGGTCCACCTGGCGAGTCGTCCTCTAGGGTCCTTAAGACCTGTCAACCAACAAAGTGAATAATGGTCTGTAACAACTGTGAATGGCCTTCGATAGAGATACTGTCGAAATTTTCACATGGCGCAGATCACAGCAAGACATTCTCTTTCGGTAGTTGAGTAGTTTCTCGCGGCTTTTGTAGGTGTGCTAGAAGCATACGCTATAACGTTCTCTTTTCCATCCGAAATTTGCACCAGAACAGCACCGACCCCATACCCACTGGCATCTGTGTGTAGCTCTGTAGGTGCTCTCTCATTATAGTGACCAACTACAGCGTCAGTCATCAGAGCTTTTCGCAACACATCGAAAGAATCATGTCGAGCACAACCACAGATAAATTTAGCATCGGCTTTTAACAACTCTTGGAGTGACCTGGCTTTGATACAAAAGTCTTAGATTAAACGACGGTAATAAGAACGCAATCCGAGGAAGCTTCTCACATCTCTAATACTTTTAGGAAAAAGAAATTCCGTTAAAGCTCTCACCTCTTCTCGGTCTGGTCGCACACCTTCGTTTGACACAAGGTGCCCAAGTATTCTGATTTCTTTTACTCCAAAGAGACACTTTCTTGGACTAAGTTTCAGTCAAGCTTGTTGGAGACACTTAAGAACGCTCCTCAGTCTTTTTACGTGTACATCAAATGTCTCTGAGGATACTATAATGTCATCTAAATAAAAAAGACACATCGTCCACTTCAGGTGCCTTAGAAGATAATGCATCATTCGTTCAAAAGTTGCTGGTCCATTACACAAACTAAACGGCATTACCTTAAACTCACACAGACCCTCAGGGGTGATGAATGCAGTTTTCTCACAATCAGCCTCATCTACTTCGATCTGCCAGTATCCCGAGTACATGTCCATGGTTGAGAAAAACTTAACTCCCTTCAGACAATCTAGTGTACCCACAATTCGTGGAAGAGGGTAAACGTCCATTTTCGCTATCTTATTAAGCTTCCTGTAATCAACACAAAAGCGCCAATTGCCATCCTTCTTCCTGACGAGAACCAGTGGTGGCGACCATGGGCTCTGCGAAGGCTGAATGATGTCAATCTTCATCATTTTCTCTATTTCGTCGCGAATTATTCGACGTTACGTTGCTGATACACGGTATGCTCTGTGGCTTATTGGTTGATGGTCTCCAGTGCTAATCCGGTAATTCACCGTCGATTTGTCTAATTTGCTCTTCAACTGTGGATTGAAGCATCCAGAGAACTCTTGAAGAATGGTATGGAGCTTCTTGTGTTGTTCCTTAGTGAGTTTTGGTGACAGTCGAGCTAGAAGATCTTGTCTCGTAGTGGTAGCGCTAATTTCACCCACAGACTCGGCATGGGAGATTTCTGTGATGCTCAGCTGTTCTGCAATTAACGGCCCAGCGTTTGCTACGCACTTGCATCTTGGAAAGATCTGCGGTTCTCGGTGACAGTTAAGTATCCTCAATTCACCGAATCCGTTCTTAAACGAGACAACAGAGGCTGTGATGTCCAAGTTATTCTTCAGTGGTATGCTTCTCTTACAGTCCACTACAAGATCCATGGTTTGATGCGTGGCATGACACATGACATCTACATTTCTAGCGCTCACTGCAGGAATGATCACTTCATTCAACACATATAGTATCCCCACACTCGGATGCGCATCTTCCGACCACAGTATATCTCGTCTAGCATAATCTTCGAGCGACCACAATCTATAATTGCCTGAAAAGCGTTCAAAAAGTCCGATCCGAGAATGACGTCATTACTACAGTCTTGTAAGACGATGAATTCTAAGAGCTGGGTATGGCTACTTATACCCACAAGAAAAACACGTCTTCCTGTAGGTTTCACAAAATTCAAATGCCTCTGAGCACTATGGGGCTTAACTGCTGAGGTCATCAGGCCCCTAGAACTTAGAACTACTTAAACCTAACGAACCTAAGGACATCACACTAATCCATGCCCGAGGCAGGATTCGAACCTGCGACCGTAGCGGTCACGCGGTTCCAGACTGTAGCGCCTTGAACCGCTCGGCCACTCCAGCCGGCTAGCTTTCACGTACACTCCTGGAAATTGAAATAAGAACACCGTGAATTCATTGTCCCAGGAAGGGGAAACTTTATTGACACATCCCTGGGGTCAGATACATCACATGATCACACTGACAGAACCACAGGCACATAGACACAGGCAACAGAGCATGCACAATGTCGGCACTAGTACAGTGTATATCCACCTTTCGCAGCAATGCAGGCTGCTATTCTCCCATGGAGACGATCGTAGAGATGCTGGATGTAGTCCTGTGGAACGGCTTGCCATGCCATTTCCACCTGGCGCCTCAGTTGGACCAGCGTTCGTGCTAGACGTGCAGACGGCGTGAGACGACGCTTCATCCAGTCCCAAACATGCTCAATGGGGGACAGATCCGGAGATCTTGCTGGCCAGGGTAGTTGACTTACACCTTCTAGAGCACATTGGGTGGCACGGGATACATGCGGACGTGCATTGTCCTGTTCGAACAGCAAGTTCCCTTGCCGGTCTAGGAATGGTAGAACGATGGGTTCGATGACGGTTTGGATGTACCGTGCACTATTCAGTGTCCTCTCGACGATCACCAGTGGTGTACGGCCAGTGTAGGAGATCGCTCCCCACACCATGATGCCGGGTGTTGGCCCTGTGTGCCTCGGTCGTATGCAGTCCTGATTGTGGCGCTCACCTGCACGGCGCCAAACACGCATACGACCATCATTGGCACCAAGGCAGAAGCGACTCTCATCGCTGAAGACGACACGTCTCCATTCGTCCCTCCATTCACGCCTGTCGCGACACCACTGGAGGCGGGCTGCACGATGTTGGGGCGTGAGCGGAAGACGGCCTAACGGTGTGCGGGACCGTAGCCCAGCTTCATGGAGACGGTTGCGAATGGTCCTCGCCGATACCGCAGGAGCAACAGTGTCCCTAATTTGCTGGGAAGTGGCGGTGCGGTCCCCTACGGCACTGCGTAGGATCCTACGGTCTTGGCCTGCATCCGTGCGTCGCTGCGGTCCGGTCCCAGGTCGACGGGCACGTGCACCTTCCGCCGACCACTGGCGACAACATCGATGTACTGTGGAGACCTCACGCCCCACGTGTTGAGCAATTCGGCGGTACGTCCACCCGGCCTCCCGCATGCCCACTATACGCCATCGCTCAAAGTCCGTCAATTGCACATACGGTTCACGTCCACGCTGTCGCGGCATGCTACCAGTGTTAAAGACTGCGATGGAGCTCCGTATGCCACGGCAAACTGGCTGACACTGACGGCGGCGGTGCACAAATGCTGCGCAGCTAGCGCCATTCGACGGCCAACACCGCGGTTCCTGGTGTGTCCGCTGTGCCGTGCGTGTGATCATTGCTTGTACAGCCCTCTCGCAGTGTCCGGAGCAAGTATGGTGGGTCTGACACACCGGTATCAATGTGTTCGTTTTTCCATTTCCAGGAGTGTATTTTCCATTAGCCACCTTCAGCAGATATGTTTTGCTGTCGACGAATACGGTTTCCTGCAACTGGTGACGGTACTTCTCCGAAATGACTGAATATGATGCTCCAGAATCCACAAGAGCTTGGGCTGGTCGGCTATGCACGAGGATATCGACGTAGTTTCCAATCATTTTTGTAGTGATCGACGGCGGAGGATTTTTCTCTTCAGCAGCGTCATCTCTAAGGAAGGACGCATCCTTTAGGTTTCCAGTTTGCGGGGGCTAGATGACCGGTTGGAGCTTCTAAACGACGATGGGGACCTTGATCGGCGTGTTGAGGAGCGTCCTCTCCAGCGGCTAGCTTCCGGCGATGGTGACTACGTCGTCCTGCACCCACATCTTCTTGTTCGTCTTCGTCGTCTCGGAGTTGGCGTCGGTTAAGATCGGTCTGCTGTCTTCTGGCGCCTTTTTCGACAACAGCGCACCACTTGTCCTGGTCGTCCGCAGTGGAAACACACTGGTTGGTTATCCTTGGTCCTCCAGACATTGATCTTGCTTGGTGCCCAAACAGGTTCCTCATGCGGCATTGTAGGAACATAACTTCGCCTGGGTCTCCACTTTTTCACCGTTTTATACGGAAATGAAGGACGAGAGATTGGGTTCAATGTCTGTTCCACTTCCTCCCTTCTGACCTCTTGAAGGGTCTCGGTTTTTTGCTCGCCGTGCAATCCAAGTGCCTTCTGAACTTCCTCTCTCGCGATCTGACGAATAACACTTGCGAAATCAGTTTATTCCTCCATCCCAGACATCGATGCGACGTTTGGAAGCCGTTCCAACTTCTTGCGTGTAATTCTTTTCTGATGTATTATCTCGATATACTAGCACCATTTTATGAAGTCGTCTGCTGTCGAAACGTCCTTCAGGAGTAGGGCTTGATACATGTCTTCAGCAACACCCTTCATGAGATGTGCAACCTTATTTTCCTCCTTTATTCGAAGATGCACTATTTTACACAGCTCCAACACGTTTTTAATGTAGGATGCTGTCGTTTCTCCTGGACGCCGAGCCCTTCACTTTAATTTATCTTCAGCCTTGCACTTCTATCGTTGTGTGTCGCCGAAATACTTGCGTAGTTCCGCCTGGGATAGCTTGTGATAGCTTGTGAACTTCTCCTCGTTGTTCTCACACCATTACTTGGCAGTGCCCTCCAAGTAGAAAAATACGTTAGCCTAACACCCCATTTGTTAATTTGGGCTATACGCTCATATACATTCAGCCACATATTAGGATATTGGCCATCGTCACCAGAGAACCCGGAAAGATGTCTCATGAGGTGGCACACAGCTGCTGTCATCGTGACTTCGTCTTCTTCTTCTGTCTCCGATAGATTGCGATCTGTTTAATATGGCTCGAACTCGGGTTTCTCGCCACGTAAACGGCGGCTCTGTCGTGGCCTGATCGGACACGCTGTGTCATCGATAATGTTCGGTATCACAAATTCCAGTAACTAGCGTCTCAACCAGAACAATGTCACGTAGAGGAAGGTGTAAGTAGATGAATGACGAACAATAACTTCACTTAGAGAAGATTTATTCAGCACTTGCACATACAAGAGCGCGGAGCGAAGTGCCTCCGGCCATAACGCATACAGTGTATATACGGCTACAGAACATCCCAGTACAATGATTCTTGACATTTGTGGATACTTCTAGAATGTACTCGAAGCGAATATAAAAATTAAAATTTTTCAGGTCAGGCGAGTTTTGGACTCACGATCTTCCATGCAACAAGCTATTATCATAACCACTACACTATATTTTTGTCGGAAGACGTCCACTGAAGTTCGTTTTTGATCGATTAACTCGTTTTTTTTTTGTTTTTTTTTGTTTTTTTTTTTTTTACAGAGAGCAACTAATCCTCTGACCGAACACGCTGAGCTACCGTGCCAGCTCTTAAAACTGTGTGCCGGACCGAGACTCTCACTCGGCGACTGTGTAACTCGGCTTCTCCTGTGAAAATATTTCCATTGCCTGTGGGCTGCCCAGGTAGTTGCTCAAGACAATTTTCGGATTAGGTGATAAAAAGTATTTCCCATGAGTGTCTGTCTGTACTCTCCGGAGTGAATCCACAGACATCCCAATCTATACTCGGTAGGTAAAATTTACCTCCGACTAGTATTACATGACCTGGGTGTTACGCGATAATGACCGTAATCTTCCTTTGAATGTTTCTAGAACTGTAAGAGCAGAATCGGGTGGCCGGTGAAAACATCCAACAATTCACTTGATTTCACCTACACCTGTTAACGCAGCCAGATGACTTCACAGTCACACTCAACATCGACGGCAACGGAGACAATTTTTTTGTCAGCTGCAATGAGCCCTTCCTATGGCGTCTAATCTCTCTTTCCGATATACAGTATATTCCACGACTCGCAATAAATTTCAGAGCATTCCACTTTGGGTTTCAGGTAGCTGTCAGTCCCAAGAATAATTTGACAACATAAACATGGGGACAACATAGTACCTGTCATCCGTCCACCACTACCCACAAGGACACTTCCTCCCTGTGCTGCCCAACGAAATATCAATAGTAACTTACCGTCTTATGTGGACCGCCTTTCTGAATGTTCATCCAGTTTCGCAAAGGTAGAACTACTGTAGTTCGGTCAGAACAATATGGCTTTTCTGTACAGCAGGTGAAACGGTTAAAATTTCAATGTCGAAAGGGTGTTCTCTCCAGGGATTGTGACGCATTCAGTGTCTGTGGGGGGCAATACATCCGCAAATTCAGTCATAAAACTAAGAATTTTACAGTCAGTTGGCGTGACTGAACAATAACTGGACAGAATGAAGAGATGATGACTATCTTGGTTCAGTCATAAACTTTTAAACCCTTCTTCTATCGGACCATATGAGACTGGATTTGGGACGTTTGTCACAATCATCGAGTCAAAATCTGGCCATGCATTACACTTTTTGTCACACAGCTAAAAGACTGTACGTTTCATAATCCATTTTAATCAAAATTTCAGTTACGCCACAGAGCATTAAAAATGTAACGCATAGAAGTAATGCAACAAATCCATTTACATGGTCAGAAGTTTTCATAATAAAGTGTTACAGAGTCACTAAATTTGAATAACTGCTTTTAAAGTTTATTACTTATTCATCCACTTGTGGAAAATTAAAGCGATATTTTCTCTTGGTTACTTTTGATGATTACAACAGGAGTATTATATTTTTATGTCGAATTTCACTATCAGCCACATATTTAATGAATTATAACGCTCTTTTTTTAATACTTATTACTTATATCTCTCTATTCATTTGGTTACAGTAGACATAATCATAGGATATGATTTCATACTGTTGAAGAAAATAAGATAGCTTTCCTGTTTATATTAATAACGACAAATTATTACATATACTACTGAAATATGAGTTACGTTTAAGTGTCGATGTGCTCTATCTTAAAATGAATTGTTACCAATCGTTTTAAGTACAGATAGTTTTGTATACTTTCTGTCAATATCAGTGCTGGTAAATGACATATTCTCAGACTCGCCGAATCAGTTATGTCAAGAACGACTACTTGCAGAATTTTGCAGCCAGTTCGACAAATTTCTGCGCAGCTCATTGGTTGTTGGGGCCTTTTATTGTATCAGGAGCCACTCAGACTTTCTGTTCATTATTGGCTACCAAGGTAACACATGATCTTCTTGAAAACTGATAGATAGACCACAGTCAGGATGTTTTTCCGATGTTACTGATTTACCGCCTAATGATGCCCTGCGCGAATCCATAGGTGCCATCCAAGCTACCGGCCTTCACAAACTTCGTTTCAGTAGCGGCGTCATCAATGATGCCGGAACCAGGTGACCGATTAGCAATCAGCCGAAAACCACTTCGCCTGTTACCGACCTGATGTGCGATTCTCACGATTCCAGTAACCCTTCAAAGTGAATATCTGGATGTTTCCTTTGAAAGACAAGTTGCTGACCTTTTAACTTCCTTGCCCTGTTTGAAGTTGTACTCAATATTTAATGACCTCTGCATCGGAATGTACCATAAATCATGATCGTCCTTCCTTCATTTCATAATTCTTAGACATTTCATTACTATTCTCTTTCATGATTCGATCAAATGGTGGGAGACAGAAAGTGGCTAAGATGATGATGATGATGATGATGTTTGGTTCGTGGGGAGCTCAACTGCGCGGTCATCAGCGCACGTATACTTTCGCAATCTAAACACTGTCCAATCTCGCCTCTTTTCATGAATGATGATAGAATGCTGAGGACAACACAAACACCAAATCCATTGGCTAAGCGGTGAAGATAAGGTCAACACAAAACAAGTTGCCTGACTATAATACTCATATATTATATATAATGATCCTCCCACAACTTTTGCTGTTGACGTAGGAGTTTTACCGCTTACCTAACACAACACACATCGGCTATAGAACAGCAAGGATGTAATTCAGTTATACGGAGTCCGTTTTGTCAGGGTATTGAAGACTAGATGTCCAACATAGGTTCACATGCGTTCATCAATATTACGGATGGATGCAGCAGTTAACGTACAGCGAGCCCATTGATGGCCGGCAATCGTCCGTATATGCACATAACCATCTCGCTTAAGAATTCTCCTTTTATTATATGCTTCAGTTAGTATCATAGGATCGAGGACGATCTCTATAGGTCGCTTGGTGGTCGGCGAGCAAACATCATTCACTTACTCAAAATTAATGTAAACCCCTCCAGATTCAATGTAAATGGACATACGGGCCTCAATAAATTCAGTAAGAGACGATCTCTGCAATTAACATGGTTTAAATGAATTATCATTGACTTAGAGAGCATTGGTCATGAGTAGAAACTCCAACCGAATATAGCAAAATGAATAAATGAATATGCGAATGGATAACTCGCGGATAACAGTTAGGTAGAATCTTGTCAGAAATTATATCGTTCATGTCACGCCGCAGATCCCGCCACGGACACAGATCCTGATGGTCACTACACAGAGCAAACCAAACTACACAATGCAGCTAAAACCACTAGAAATTAACACAAAAATTAACAATAATTATGGTTAACGAATACTGCACACCATTGCGGTGGATAAGCGATATGAACTAAGTCAAATGTAAAATCAAGACGGCTTTGCAGAATACCTTGATCGCGATCTAAGAGCAGAACAAACGAAACACATCTATTGCTTACTAAACTAGGCTGTAAAGTAAGCCAAAAGTCTTGTCTCCAGCGCGCTGTGATGCAAGGCGTCTGGAGGGGAAAGGAAGGGACTGCTGCTGCCGATATATAAACCTTGCAGCACGTCGGAGCATTCACTGCCTGACTCTGGGCTCTGTCTCTGGTTCCCCCAGAGTAGTCTGAAAGCTTAGCTAGTAGTACAGCCCAATGACTCTAGGATACTCTCTGACAATGGAAGAACGTGCTTCAAATCGTCAAATCATTTGCTACTTTTCAGTCACACAATCCCCCCTCCCGTCCCTCGCACGCACACACACACACACACACACACACACACACACATACACACAAAGCGAAGACATCTGGCAGTCTGACAGCAGCAGAAAACAGCATGTGCCATGCCGAACTAGCGAGATAATGTCACCACCTGCGGCTGGTCTATGTTACGACTGAGGTGATTAGGCGCCAGTTTTAGCGAAACAAATTTTCTGGAGAGATAGACAAGAGGTGCTATATTTTGAGGCAGGGCAGATTCGTCATTGACTCGCCGCCGAGTTCTGCAGCACCATTAAGACACTGGGGCCTCGCCATGCCGAGGGACGACGGTGCATCGCCTGCAGCAGCCACGATTTAGGGTCTAGTCTGCACCCACCACCTTCGGTACTATGCTCCTGGTGGGACGTAGCACCCCAGCGCTACCAACGTGTCGTCTTCGCCAGCTGCTCCCAGCAATGAGCTCCAGGAGGACTCAGTGCCACAGCGCCAGCTGCAGTCTGACACTTGTCCAGGGGCAACGGATCGAATCCCGAGGAAGGCAATCTCCACACGCAACCACGGTGCATGCACTGGGGCCAGAGGGAGCCGTCCAGAGCGGCCGCCGTCATTCTCTATCACCAGTAGAAGCTGAGGTCACGGCCATGGCACAGTAGGCTGTCAGATGTCCACAGGGCTTACGTCAGTATTGCCGGGCACAGACACCGCTTCCCGGGTAATGGACGACACCGGTCACATGTCACCGCCGTGCAGGATCATTGAGGACAGGCTTCTGTGTCTCACTCAGCTACAACGTAGTACGTACTGAAGCTAATAAAGACGTTGTTCGTCATCAACAGTGTTTATCCGGGCTACTGCGACTGCACCATTCTCCCACCGGACCCTTCGGAGAGGTGACAAGCGTAACAACACCGTCACAGCCCACTGTGGAGGGTGTGTCACCCCACAGCGTGCTGTCCAAGCCTCAGTCAACAGTTTCGTCTTTCAGGGTGACTCAAATTTCTTTGCTCTTATATAGTAACAATAATGAGGTCGAAGTATAGGGGTCGTGATTATGCGAAAGTTAAATTTGTGAAAGGAATGTTAGGGATGAATGGTTAGTGGTTGTCTGTTGTACCCAGTGTAATTTGCTGTGCATTCTGTCCTTTGGGCCGGATTAGTAACGGTAATTTCTTCCACTTGTAATCATTTTGGACCTACAGCCAGATAACATAGAGGGTCCAAGTCGTTTAAAAGTGGGCAGACGAAGTAGGTGAATTATATACTGCTAAAGTTGAATTTTTTTTCATGGTGCACAGTCAATTGTCAGTAAATCTGGTGGAAAAGCTGAGGGCAGGTGAGGTAGCTTTAGGCAATAGTTTGGCAGAGAAAAGTGAAGAACATAGTTGATGAATTCATAAAGTTAACAGTGGAGCCAGCTACTGTTAACCGGGTTTCTACCTTTCCTGGAACAGTGTCTGAGCATGATTTAGCATTCTTGGTCGATCCCAGGTCACCGGCTGATGTAGGGGGATGGTCAGATAGTTGTTGCTGATAGCTGGACTGCAGTTGGCAGGTGAAGTGATGTCATTCGTGTGTTACACACAAGCAGTGTGTGACATCAGCACATTTGAGCAACTTAGACAAGGGCTAGAGCATAGGTACATATGAAACTTCTTTATTTAATTCTGAAACTGCTGAATGCAAGTGAACCTTCTTAAACTGCTGAGTGCAACTGAACATACTGCAGCGTTACATATTTTTGTCATTTCGCACTGACCTACAGAATTTTCCCTGACAAATACAACTCAAACATTCTATTCATTTATGACCCACAATATACAAAAGCAATGCAGTCTAACTGCAAATAATCAACACAAAAGAATGGCCCTGAATTTGAAGAAATAACTACTATAGGCTCTAAGTACAAATAGGCATGTGGTTAGCGAAAGAAAGATTTTGTTGCAGAGCAAACAATGTATTTAGTAGATTTTACCTTAATCATGTGACATGCAGTTCCACAAATTATATAATCGTCAATAATATCATTATCCAAACATTTGCAAATATATCCATCTTCATTTTACAATCCATTTCCAACCAACACTAAGTCTCCGTGACAGACACTCGTCCAAACCGTCAGCTTGCGCTAACACTACTAATTTTCATCACTGCTTACAATTAACTGCTAACTTCCATCCACAGGGGTTGGTTGGGCCTTACGTTTTTGGGAGTATGTGAGGTGAGGAAAGCTGCAGGTGTTGCAGGTGTGGAGAGGGATTGACGGTTAGGGCACTGGTGGAGGAAATGCGCCAGTTTGCAATGTGGGCAGATGGGGGCTTCGTGACACTCAGATGTATAGTGCGCATTGTACTAGAGGCACCTCTGGCGGGGAATGGACTGGGGAAGGGAATGGAAGGGTCGACTTTGTAGTGGCAGTGGAACAAGAGGGTGCATTCTTTGAGGAGACAGTCAGTGGAGGGGGCGGACTCAGATAATACCCACATGAGAAGGTGGAGATAGGCCTTAAGCTCCGCCAACATCTCCTCCTCTGTGACCACAGAGCTAAGACGAGTTATCATGGCAGTGAGTGTCGGCAGGTGGTGTGGGGGTTGGGGTTGTTGGGAGGATGAGGAGGATGGAGCAGGGGTGAGGGTGGCGTTGGAGCCAAAGTGGATGCGAGTGTTTTGGCCAGGATATCAGTATGGAGGGTGGGGCTGGGAGAGGAGATAAATACAGAGTCCATATGAGGGATTAGGAGGGAGATAGGGGCACCAGGGTAGTACTTCCAGAGAAGCATGGTGATATTATGGGCTTCCAGGTGGCATGGGTCAGGACTGGAGAGGATGTAGCAGTAGGTAGAGGTAGGGGAGGAGGTTGAGGGGAGGGTAGAGATTGAGGTGGTAGGGGTGTGACGTCCATGGCGGCAGGGGAAGGGGGAAGGAGGGATATGCTGGGGTTTTTTATGATTGGAGGAGGCAGGGGTGGCGCTGGGGCGCTCGACTGCAGCAGAAGGTTGAGAGGATGTTTACGGGATGGGAGTGACTGGAGATGGTGGGAGGAGGCACGTCCTGGTGGTGGTGGTACGGTGGCATGGGCTGTGGCCCATTGCGTGACCACCCTTTTGGGGGCAACCAAAGCTGACGTAGAGGTGGGGGAGGGGGGAAGTGGAGGGAAGGGATCAGGAGTGGGCGAAGAGGTTGCTGAGTTTGAGCAGGTGGCGGATCAAAGAAGGGCATAGAGGTTGGGGAGGGGGCGACAGCAAGTAGCCAAGTAATGGTGGTGGCAGTGGCAGATGGGGAAGTGTACACTATGGCAGTGGCGGTGGTGGTGGTGGTGGTAGGGGGTGTGGTCATGGTGAAGAGGAAGGAGAAGAAGCAAAACAAGGACAAAAACGGATGATGACAGATTGCACACAACGAGGAAAGACGCTGCTGCTGGCAGGGGTCTGAGCCCCATTCCGCTCCTGCTGAGGCGAGGGTGGCTGCCGGTGGGAGATCTGCCGCTGGAGGTGGTGGTGGACTGGACCGCTTCTGTGGCTACTGTCACTGCCGCTGTCGCTGCTGCTACTGCCGCTGCCGCCGCTGCCACTGCTGGACAGAACCGGGCTGGGCTGGGCTGGACCGCCACTGCTGCTATTGCTACTGCTGCAGCCGTTGCTCCAGCCGATGCCTCTGCCGCGATTACTGGACTGCTGCTGCTGCTGCTGTTCCTTCTGTGGATAACGATGACCACGATGATGATGATGATGATGATGATGATGCTGATGCTGATGCTGCTCCCTAGCACTTCGACAGAGAACAAGTTTCTCTCGAAGGCAGCGACCTCTTGCGGGTGCCGCCAAAGGATGATTAAGAAGATCTACAATCGAACTTAAGTGTATTATAAAATTTTCTGAGAGCTCGAGCATTTATTCGTTATAAAATTAACATACATAGAGTACAGTGGAGAATAACCTTGGTAATTCAGTTATAAGGACGATAATGAGCGACGTGTTTCAAAACGCGACACGTTGAGCTGCAGTTACCGCTGCGAGTGCGGTTCTGCTCGCTGAAGGCAGAGTTTGTAATAGCTCCGGGTTGTTTGTATGGCGGGCGCGAGGTGCCGGGGTAATCTGCCTTGGCGGTGGCTCTATTTAACTTTTCAAGGCGGCGGCGGGGCGCCGCGTCTGTCACCGCCAACCTGCACTTGGGGGGATAGCCAGCCGGCAGGCAGCAGGGAAGAGGGCCGCTGGATTACATTTTCAAGTCGCGATTTAACCAACTTTCTCGGCGCCGCGCTGAATAAATCAAAGTGTGGCGGCGGAGAGCGGAGAGAGCAGTTCGTCTGTCGCCACTCAGCGCTGCCGACGATGGAGACGGAATATGGAAGGACTGCCGCGGAGTACTGAGTGGAGGAGATCTGCAGGGGGAGGGAGGGGTGAGCAGGGGCGAGGAGGGGTGAAGGGGGGAGACAGTCGACGGGCGCGACATCCTCGTTATTACTTAGAGGCACTGCAGCTCCAAGACTTGTATTTCCCTGTTAAGGGTTGGCTCTGCGTGAATTATTAATTTAACAAAAAATGCACGATTCCACAATCATAACACTACCTCTCCAAAAATGGAGATTAGTCCAAGTTTCTCGTGGTCTTTGAGAGCACCGGGGGGTTGCTCAGATCCCGTGACGGAAGGGAGATCAATAGCATCGAATAAAATATATACAACTCTGATTAATTTAAAGGCTGTAAATTATTGCAACGGGCCGTAATAATAACGACTTCAACAAGTGAGGAATCTGTGAATCTTAGACTCCCTGGATCGTCGAAGTTGGTTAACGAGGTTGATTTGCAATGTTCGGCAGACCAAACAATTGTATTTGCCGTTACCGGAATACAAAAAGGTTCATTTTCAATATCGAGTAGATAAGTTGCTAAATCAAAAAGCAGTACTGCAGTTCGGCTACGCTGCTAGTGCTATTTTCTGCTCGATCGAGTTAATAACAATTATGTGTAGTAGGTGGATATACGCGCTTCCCTGCTTATGCCATCGTAATTCCGTAGAGCTTAATAGTGTATATTTTAAGCCTGTGTTTAATTACATGTTTTGTACGTTGTAGTTATGGTCACTGTTATCCGATCAGTAACGACCGTTCTTCTGAGAGTTTTGCTGGTTGGCAATATCGTAAAAAGGTATTAGCAGGGTAGCTGACTGTAACTTTCCAATTGTCACCAATAGCGGGAGTTTTGAATGTCCTTGCGTTTGAAATAAAATTAATTTTACTATTTCCCATTGTTTATGTAAGGCATTTAACATTCACTTCGCTGAAACATAGTGTTTCGCCAGCTTTGGTATTTCTGTTTTATTCTTATGTTCGTAATATAATTTCTTAACGCTGCAAAAATTGACTTCCGTGCAATTTAAGCAATCTCACGTTTCAGCGTAATTGCCTTGCATGTATATTTCCTTTAAAACTGTGCTCCTTGCACAATTGTAATTTAATTAAAAGTCTTCAGCTGATCATTCCTCGTGTTTTGTTTTAATCGGATTACGTGCTTGTTCAATTTTTGTCATTATCGATGAATTTTCACTAACTATATTATAAATCTATTATTATCTAAATGCAGCGAGTCGCCGTCTGTCCAGTCTCGACTAACACGGATTGCATATGAATTGCACTGCCTTCTGGTACCTAATCAGCTTCTACAAGTTATCTTATCCCGTTATTTTGAATTTTATTTAGTAATTTAAAAATGTTAGGTAATGGTGTTTTGATTAATTTTGATAAATTTTTGTAACTGTTTGTTAAAACGCCTTCTGCTTTATTCTAATTCAGAAATATTCTTCGGTAATTTTAAAAATGTTATCTGACAAATTTTTGTAACAGTGGATTGAACAATTATCAATATTCCTGAAAAATAAATTTGTCTTTTGTAGTTTCAACTCCAATTCTTCCTCCCTCCAGCAGTGTGAATCGTTACAGTGAATTCAAAATCGAGTCATATTTACAAAGAACTTGGCAGTGTGAGCTTTTTCAGCGGGATGACGTTAAACCCGTTCTGGCCTTGATTCGTGCACGGATTGCATTAGGTAAGTTGTCATAAACACGTTATAAACTCTCCAGAGACAAACTGGCGGACTATTGCCTTCACACGAAGACTTGAAAACAACTAGAGTTCGTTTATTAGGATGGAAGTGTATGGGGCCTGGAGATGGCATAATGAAATGCCGAAACTGGTTGCTTTACGAATAAAATAAAGTAATATCTTAAAGCATCCTGCTGCTGGTGAATTTTATTCACATTGACAATTGCTGTAAGAGGTCCATGACATTCTGGATAATGGCGTTGCGACGGAGTTGATGTCCGAGTTCGTTCTCAACAAGTTTCTTTGGCAACAGAGCTCACGACCTTGATGGCCACAAGCGTAGCTTTACATCACATAAATAATTCGTAGTGAACCGTGTCATATGTGAACAGCCTTTCCTTGTTGAAATGTGACAACACCGTACTCCCACATGAGAGGTAACACATGAGAGCGCTAGATGCCAGTGCGCACTTCTGTACAGAGTCAAAGTCCGCTTAGTCGTGACCTGTACTGATACCCAATGGTGTACCCCATCATGAGGTCAGGTGTAACACCGCTCTGCCTTCCCCAAAATCTCCTGTTCACTGTTATAATCGTAACGATGGTCATCCGCGGTAATGCAGAACCACAATTTATCGCTGAGTGTAATGTGACGCAGTCAGTCAGCAATACATGCTTCCCCGGGAACGCCACCACTCCAAACGCTGCCGTGCGCTTTGTTTTACTCATGGGACTGTAATTCCCTAGATCACTGGCGCTGTTCTCCGACTATCGATCCGGCATGACACAGAGTGTTGCAGGGAGTCCGTTACTTCTTCTCGGGTGGCAGACATATGAATGGGTTATGATGTGCTTGGCGCACAGTGCGGTGCGCCACTATAGTGGGGCCACTCTTGACGACGAGTTTGCCCGCCCTGGTGTTGCACTGGAGTCCAACGTAGGGCACATCCCAATACTCAACAAATCTGGATATTGCACGATTTGACCAGCTGGCCATCTGGAGACCCACAGCGAAGACCCTTTCGAACGCTGTCAGGTCTTGATTGTCTCAAACGAGAACGAAGCTTCTCCAACCCTTTCGCAGAGACTGCTTAACATCTGACACTATTCATGGCTCTTAGATACCCTTCTATGCGTGGTAGCACCACTAAACACGAACAACAATAAGGAGCATTCCAGTGGTCGATCTACCTGTCACAGTGAATTCCAACTCTAATCATTTCAATATCAGCCAGTGGTGTGTACATGCATGAACTTTCACAGGCACCCAACCATGTCTTCTACGTGCTTAGCATTTCTTACCTGCTATGAGGCAGCTAAGAGAAGTCATCCGAAATACATCCAGAATGAGTATTTACATCGAGGTGCGGTTTTCACAAGTTATAGTGGACAATCAGCGATACAGATAGCCGTACCGTAGGTGCAACCACAACGGAGGGGTATCTGTTGAGAGGCCAGACAAACATGTGGTTCCTGAAGACGGGCAGCAGCCTTTTCAGTAGTTGCAGGGGCAACAGTGTGAATGATTGACTGATCCGGCCTTGTAACACTGACCAAAACGGCCTCTCTGCGCTGGTACTGCGAACGCCTGAAAGCAAGGGGAAACTACAGCCGCAATTTTTCCCGAGGGCATGCTGCTTCTGCATCAAACCAGTCTAAGGACTGAAGATCACAACAACAACAAGTGGACAATATGCCGAATTTCCTCACGTTCGGAAATAATTGTTATGTTTTAGTCGCCGAATTATGACACCAATACGTAATGGAATTATATTTTTTGTGGCATTTAAAAGAAGTTTCAAAGAAACTTGGTGAGATACACGACGGAAAAAAATCACAAAACCAAGAAGGATCTAAGCGACATATACGAAAGTAGGTAAGCGTGTTTCTTCATCTGAATGATAATGTCCATTCATGTTTCACACCAGTCGCATAAGAGTGGTGCCAGAAGCGCCCCTATGAGTATAGAGCCTAGATTTGCTTTAAATACACGCTGTAACAGTGGTAAGAATTAATTACCTTTGAGGATGGTCGTGGTCGGTTGGTGTTGGTGAAGAATATCTTCAAGACGACAAAGACGCCTTTATCAAAACCTCATGGGGTTTGAACGAGGCCGTGTAATATAGCTACCAGAAGCTGGGTTTTCTTTTGTGATATTGAAGAAAGACTTGACAGCAATGTAGCCACCGTGCGTGATTACTGGCAGCGGTGGTCACGAGAACGTACTGGCCACGTGACACTGTCGAGAGGGAGTTGGGCGTATGGCCCTGTGGCATCGTACTGCATCTGCAGCAGCAATATGAGCCGCAGTTGGCACCAATGTGCCGCAATGTACTGTTACAAATTGGTTATTTCAAGGTCAGCTCGGAGCAAGAAGCCCTGTAGAGTGTATTCCACTGATCCCAAATCACCGCCATTTGATACTTCAGTGGTGTCAAGAGAGATCTCATTTGATGGCAGGGTGGAGGTCCGTTGTGTATTATGACGAAAGTTGGTTTTGACACTGATGGCTGTGTGTTCGTTAGAACGAGCCAGTTGAGAGCCTGCAAGCAGCCAGTCTCCGTGCTGGAGACACTGTGCCTTCACTAGGAGTTTTGCTCTGGTATGCGATTTTGTGTGATAGCAGAAGCACTCTCGTGGCTATCCCACGCACACTGTCTCCAAAATTACCTTAGTCTGATGATTCGATCTTTCCTGCTGCCTTTCATGATCAGCATTCCAGCGGTGTTTTCCCATAGGGTAACGCTCGCTCACATACCCCCGTTGTAACCCGACATGCTCTACAGAGAGTCGACATGTTGCCTTGGCCTACTCGATCACCAGACCTTCTCCAGTCGAGCACATTAGAGACATCGTCAGATAACAACTCCAGTGTCATCCACAAACAGCATTAACCGTCCCTGTGTTGACCGACCATGTGCAACAGGCACACCTGGGCCTGTACGACGCAATTTACGAAGGTTTTCAAGCTTCTCTTCGACATTCTTTCGGTTACACCGGTTATTAATGTACCAGTATTAATCTCTGATCTTGCTATCTTCGACACATAAATATGTTACCTAGACAAATGTATTCCCGAAGTTTCATTACTCTGCCTTCATCATTTTTTGGTGTTGCAATTTTTTTTCGTCAGAATAGTTTCACGATGCAGTACCGCAAACCACTGTCGGACCGACAGGAGAAGACGTTCTACAAGCATCTGCCCTACTCTACCAAATGCAAGTAAACACGTAACTCAGGTATGGTTCTTCTGTCCACATACGCGCTTGAAGTCAATCAGTCTGTCTTCTGCTGTTGTAGGTGTCAGATAACGTGCTCGTAAAGGTATTGAGGTATTTATAGTATTTATGCAGCGGTAAAAGTGAATATGTTTAGTGGGTAATGTCACCTAACATTGGAACGGCGATGTTGTTGTATGCTGAAGAGTACAGAGATCGTGACATCCATTCACCATCCATCTTTGCAAACATTATAAAAAACGTCCTAGAAAAGTGAAGTGTGAAGCATAAAATACGCCAAGGAAAAAGAAGATTGAAGAAAGTAAACCAAATTTTAAAATCGGTAAGACACAACGCAAATGTCACTAAGAAGCATCTCGGAAGTACGAGAAGGAACAACCGAACGAGTGTTCTGTGAACACTACGTTTCTCCGCTTCTCATCCATTTCACATATCACAGCCTCTAGAGCTTCTAAAATTGTTTGCAGTTCAGCGAATGTTATCTACAAAATTAGCAAATTGATGAGGCGTATTTATGTAAAATTTTGTTTCAGCAACGACTCATTGTTTCACAAACTATCGGCAAGTCAATCTTCGTAACACGGACTAATCGTCAGCTGAAAATACACACTGATTCAAAGAAGAGGATAAAAGCGACACTCTCAGTCTATCAATGTTTGGTGACTGTTTCTAAATACACGTCCATTAACCCCAGTTTTATTGACAGGGATCTAAATACACGCAAGTTTCTCGAGTTCCTGAGACGTGTTGATACCGCAGTTATTGACAGACAACCCACTGGAGTTAATGCAGTCATAGTGGTACCAACTTGCCGGATATCTCTCCCATTCCGTGTAATTACTGATAAACCCTCTTAAGACAACATCAGGAAATCACTGGAACGGTCTAAACACAAAATGGTCCTCACACTCGTCAAACTTAACAAGTCCATGGTTTCTGTGTCAAAAATTAAAACAAGCCCACAGCGTGTTGCAGTGCTGAAGGTCAACATTTTGAGCACTTAGCCTTGATGATAAACACACCAACAGTACCAGAGTAATGTGGTTGCTTACTTTTTGTATAATAGGGGCAGACGTTCGTCGAACCTCTTCTCCTGGGTGGAACAGTGGTTTGCGCCGCTGTTAGTTTGATACTATTTCATCAAGTCTCGTATATGTTATATCGTTGAAGTTCTATTAGAAACTTCTTCCAAATGCCACAGAAAAAAGTATATGAATCTACTATAACAAAAAACCAAGTCCGGGTAGTAGTTCGGCGGCAATAAACCATACCAGTCACTTGCGAACGTCTGGAAAATCGCCATATTGTGCACTATAACTTCGTTGTGTCGTAGCGCCTTAACCTGTATGTACAGGGTTTTTAGAAAATACTTTTCGATTCACCGGGGTTCATAGGGTTCGTTACATCAAAGTAAGAAAAAAAGTCTAGTAAATATGGGCTCTAAAATACGTATGTTAAGAGCTATGAGGACTTGTTCATCTTCGATAATATGAAATATATCTCCTCTACGGAAAGGTCTTTCCTTTCCATATTTTGGGAGGATGTGCTGCGGACCAAAACAATAATGCATACCTTAAGAAATATGAGTACTTGTTGATTAGAAGAGGTGTGTTTCACAGTAGTGATGATGAACAAGTGCATATAGCTCTTAAGATACGCATTTTCGAGCCAATGTTTACTGTACCTTCTTTTGTTATTGTTTTCCACATCACACTCTCCAAAAATATAGAAAGGTAAGATCTTGCAATACATGAGATTTGTTTTACAATATCGCAGACAAAGAAGTGCTTATAGTTCCTAACGTATTCACATTGTAGCTCACGTCTGTCGTAATTTTTTTTCTTGTTCTGGTGTGAGGAAGCTGCCCCCAGAGTTAATAAAAGTATATTTGAATGACGCTGTGTACACAAGGTGTCTCTCATAAGAGTCGTCAGCTGCGTTTTCTCTGGTCTTTCGGCAGATATCTGAAATTTCGTTATTTAAATGCGTAGCAGGGTTCAGCTCAAACAATTAACGCTCACCACGTCTTCCATGTAACTCCTGCTGTCGTAGGAAAGCGTCGGCCGTTACAGGCAAAATTATTTTTAAAGCAGAATTTTAAGTGCTCACTCGATAGATTGGATCTAAATTAGTCTAGTGCGTTCCTCGTTTTATCGATATGGGTTAACAGAGACTGTAAAACACGAAGGCAAAATAATACTTCAGCAGTGACAACACCGCTGTGGTCCGTGTTGAATGCTACTGCCATGCAACAGCGCTGCGGCTCAGTCGCTGATGGAGTGCCGACTATTCTTCGTATTTTACTGCCTCTGTTAACACAAATCTATAAAACTAGTATCGCATTAGACATGGATCATGAGTGGTTTCAGCAGGACAGAGAGCTCCAGCACACTTCACTACTTCCTTGGCAAACATTGTCGAACCCGTTGCAATGGGAATGGTTCAGCAGTATGTCCTGTGTTGAGATGTGGTAAGTGGCTCGTTTATTAAGCTCAGTGCTGTTGATGCGGCAGAGAGCATGGAAGAGGGGAGTAGAATAAACAGATAGTTTTACTGGACAAATTCCAGTTTCTTCATTTATTAATAGAAACCAAATATGGACTGATATCATTGTCTACATATCTCCCTGGCCGATCCCGGAATATATTTGATCACATTTGACTGTAGGACAACAAAACTTTGGTCTTACAAGTAGCAGCAAAATACATGGCAATTATCTCTCATGCAAATTGTATTTAAAAAAACCGCAAACTCAGGCATACATATACTATTCAGCCACAATGATTCGAGGAAGGTGATAAACTGACACATATTAAAACTCAAAAGTATATAATTAAATTTAGAATAACAGCAACTTCCAACCAGTCGTACCACTTCCTTGCGAATGGCGAAAGACGTTTACAGGCACTCAACAAACTCTTTAAAATAGATACTCGCACAAAAACTATTCACAAGAGAATATATTCGACATGTACATTAGTTCGACAAATCTTCTCGGTTTACAAGTCAAATCATTTCGAATAAAACACTTCGAGCTTTTGACAGCTGTCTCCGCCATAGTCATCAGGCGTTTAAATTTCATCTCCTGATGACGATGGCGAAGACAGCTGTCGAAAGTTCGAAGTGTTCTATTCAAAATGACGCGACTTGCAAACCGAGAAGATTTTACTGAAGCATGCCAACACGAAAGACTACGAGGATATGTACATCATTTAATGTGAGGTACATCGAACTCTTTATGTTAGTTGGCTCAACTGGCGTACTTGATTTACAGAATGAAAATGTGGCACTCTGAGATCAACAGTACATACCGAAGCATCTCAGCATCTCAGCGTTCTCAGTGGAATAGATATTTCGAGGTACTGGCATAATGTGAAGCTTCACAACTAAACATCGCAATAAAACATGACCCTCCTTTGCTGCATTTAAAACACCTGGTTACAGACGTAGTTAACAAATAACAATCCACCCTTAACACTAATTTTGACAAACATTAGAAAACGTAAACGAAGCCAGACGTGTCATAACAGGCCTCCTGACTAAACGACGGGAATGTGACGTAGGAGTCAGTAAGAAAAAAGAAACAATAAGCACAATACAGCACGAACCATAATGACCGGAAGAACAACGGCACTCCCACACATGATCGACCTGTTGCAGCCTCAGCTGAGAACCATACTAACGTGACCAGGTGTTGCACTCTGCGTATGCAGCTGCAAGAAAAACGAAGAACCGACAGGTTACACCCACTGCTGTAGACTCCACATCGTCCATCTGGGGGCTGTTTTCGGTACGGGGCAACGACAGGCCGACACCTTGCACCCAATACCTGTTACTCCACAACATCCATGCGGGCGCCATCCTCCGTGCATGAGACCGAGAAGTTGCAGACAAACAGTCTGCACTCGATGCGCAAAGCTGAGGACTGCCCTGCGCACTCAAGTGGTCGCGGCCGTAACTCCAATATGCAGGCTGGTTGCTACGAAAGGTAGTCCAGCGGACCACATGTTGCATTCCTCGTTTGTAGGCTGACTTGTGACTGACAACGAGCACCAGTCAATGCCAGTCAATGCAGCCTCACTCCTCCCCGACTAGAGATGACCAGCCCCACAGTGCACTGGTGACAAGTCTCTCTTATATCAGTTGCGAGAGACGTGCTGACACGACTCGGCTCTGGTTATACAGAACACACGTACAGTACTCGAAACCACGTCCAGGCATAGTCGAACATGAGCTGAATGTGAGAACCCAACTGTCACAGTAAGCCTCGCGAAATCGTCATAGAAAGAACAGAAAAGATCCGAACACTGACCGAGAACAACAGTCAAGTGTTTCTCCCCTAAGTGTATTGGTAGCTTTATTGCGAATTGTAGGAAACTGATTGGCGCCATGTCGTCCTACATAACGTCGATAGACGTTTTCCTAGCTAGTGCGTGGGTTGCCCACAAAGTAGGCCTAATGGTCTCCATATTTTCTTTTCCCAGCAGAAAAAACTGCTACGAATATGAAACGTTACGTATGTATTATTTGAAGTCTCCCGAGTGAGCGCGCCAAGTTACCGTCACTTCCGACAGACAGTGTAATTGCAGGACAATTTCAAAATGGTGTCTGGAGGTGATGTACGTTACAAGCAACGTGCAGTCATTGAATTTCTCACTGCATAGAAAGAAACTTTGGGGAATACTCACAAAGCTTGTGAGAGGTCTACGGAGAATCTGCTGTCGACAGAAGTACAGTCAGTCACTGAGTACGAAGAGTGAGGACACCTGAAGGCGGTTCGGCGGAGTTGCACGATTTGTAGCTGTTACGCATTACATCTTGCCGCGAGCTGATGTTGTCATTCGCGAGGACAGTTGCATTACGACTCTGCAGTTGGCGCTGCATCTGTCAATCAGCAAAGGAAGTGTGGTTGCAATTATTCGCTCTCTTGGATATTCAAAAGTGTGTGTACAAGATGGATCTCGCAGTGTCTAACCATGGATCACAAATCACAGAACAAAAAAGGCGTTTGTCTAGATATGTTACAACGCTTTGAAGCTCAGGGAGAGGCTTCTTGTGCTGGATTGTGACAGGTAATGAAATAAAAGGTTCACCATTGCGAGCCCGAAACAAAACGACAGTAGATGGAAAGGCGCCATTCCCGCTTCCCACAGAAGAAAAAATTCAAAGCAACTGCTTCCATCGGAGAGGTCGTGATCACCGTGTTCTGGGACTGCGAAGGTGTGATTCTCATTGATGTGATGCGAAGACGTGATACCATTATTCAAAAGCATGTGTTAACACATTATCAAAACTCAAATCGGTATTCCGGCGACTTCGGCGCTACAGCAACCTAAGAGATGTTTTGCTGCAACGCGATAACGCTCGGCCCCACGCAAGTCTGAGAACTGCTGAACACATCGCAAAACGGGATAGGACAGTGTTGCCCCATACACTCTACAGCCCTGGTCTAGCCCCCTTGTACTCCGACTTGTTTGAGCAATTAAAGGACGCCATTCGTGGTAGACATTGTGAAGACGATGTGAAGATGATTCACACAGTGAAGCATTGGCTCCGGCACAAGGACAAGGATTGGTCCCGACAAGGCGTACACGCCCTTGTTTCGCGCTGGAGCATGGCCGTAGAACGGGATGGAGATTACCTGGAAAAATAGGGTCTGTAGACAAAACACCATTCTTTCGTGTGTGTAATTCCAATTACGTGCAATAAAGAATTGTTGATGAAAAAACATGCAGTACATGACATTCTGGGCAACTTCGTAGCGACGCTCGCAGATATTTGGGTGGCCCTGGTGGGGTTATTTCGTAAATCAAATCACACGTATAGATATCCGAATCAACAAATACAGCATACTGCACCGTTGAAGTGCTTACCACACGAACCCTGCAACGTACCACGCCAGACTGCTCAGTATGCGGAATGTTCAAGTCAAATGTAATGCCTCAGGCTTTCTCACCTCGAATAATTTATAATATGCTTCTCGCAGTCCTGACGAGTTAGAAAGAATAACTTGGCAGAGCACCTGGAAAGACAGTATTAAGTCGAACGTGTTTCACTGCCAGTACAAAAATTATGAAGAGCTGCGGAAAATTGTTGAGCAAGTCTTTCAAAACATAGCTCCTGTGATCTTCTACAGTATGTGTGGAAATGCAAGGAAAGACGCACAGACCTCTGGAGAACACAATATGATGCACATACAGATCCGCTCTATGCGCTTTTTTATATGTCTGTAATACAATTATCAGGAGAAAGATAACTGGTGTTCTACGGATCGGAGCGTGGAATGTCATATCCCTTAATCGGGCAGTTAGGTTAGAAAATTTAAAAAGGGAAATGGATAGGTTAAAGCTAGATATAATGGGAATTAGTGAAGTTCGGTGGCAGTAGGAACAAGACCTTTTGTCAGGTGAATACAGGGTTATAAATACAAAATCAAATAGGGATAATGCAGGAGTAGGATTAATAATGAATAAAAAAATAGGAGTGCGGGTAAGCTACTACAAACAGCATAGTGAACGCATTATTGTGGCCAAGAGAGACACGAAGCAGAAGCCTACTACAGTATACAAGCTTATATGCCAACTAGCTCTGCAGATGAAGAAATTGATTAAATGTATGATGAGATAAAAGAAATTATTCAGGTAGTGAAAAATGGTTCAAATGGCTCTGAGCACTATGGGACTCAACTGCTGAGGTCATTAGTCCCCTAGAACTTAGAACTAGTTAAACCTAACTAACCTAAGTACATCACAAACATCCATGCCCGAGGCAGGATTCGAACCTGCGACCGTAGCGGTCTTGCGATTCCAGACTGCAGCGCCTTTAACCGCACGGCCACTTCGGCCGGCTCAGGTAGTGAAGGGAGACGAAAATTTAATAGTCATGGGTGACTGGAATTCGAAAGTAGGAAAAGGAAGAGAAGGAAACATAGTAGGTGAATATGGATTGGGGGTAAGAAATGAAAGAGGAAGCCGTCTGGTAGAATTTTGCACAGAGCGTAACTTAATCATAGCTAGCACTTGGTTCAAGAATCATAAAAGATGGTTGTATACATAGAAGAACCCTGGAGATACTAAATGGTATCAGATAGATTATATAATGGTTAGACAGAGATTTAGGAACCAGGTTTTAAATTGTAAGACATTTCCAGGGGCAGTGGGTTCTGACGACAATCTATTGGTTATGAACTGTAGATTAAAACTGAAGAAACTGCAAAAAGGCGGGAATTTAAGGAGATGGGACCTGAATAAATGACTAAACCAGAGGTTGTACAGAGTTTCAGGGAGAGCATAAGGGAACAATTGACAGGAATGGGTGAAAGAAATACAGTAGAAGAAGAATGGGTAGCTCTGAGGGATGAAGTAGTGAAGGCAACAGAGCATCAAGTAGGTAAAAGACGAGGGCTAGTAGAAATCCTTGGGTAACAGAATAAATATTGAAATTAATTGATGAAAGGAGAAAATACAAAAATGCAGTAAATGAAGCAGGCAAAAAGGAATACAAAAGTCTCAAAAATGAGATCGACAGGAAGTGCAAAATGACTAAGCACGGATGACTAGAAGACAAATGTAAGGATTTAGAGGCTTATCTCACTAGGGGCAAGATAGATACTACCTACAGGAAAATTAAAGAGACCTTTCGAGAAAAGAGAACAACTTGTATGCATATCAAGAGCTCAGATGGAAACCAATTTCTAAGCAAACAAGGGAAAGCAGGAAGGTGGAAGGAGTATATAGATGGTCTATAAAAGGGCGATGTACTGGAGGACAATATTATGGAAATGGAAGAGGACGTAGATGAAGATGAAATGGGAGATACGATACTGCGTGAAGAGTTTGACAGAGCACTGAATGACCTGAGTCGAAACAAGGCCCCAGGCTCTGAGCACTATGGGACTCAACTGCTGTGGTCATCAGTCCCCTAGAACTTAGAACTACTTAAACCTAACTAACCTAAGGACATCACACACATCCATGCCCGAGGCAGGATTCGAACCTGCGACCGTAGCAGTCGCACGGTTCAAGGCCCCAGGAGTAGACAACATTCCATTAGAACTACTGACGCCGTTGGGAGAGCCAGTCCTGACAAAACGCTACCATCTGGTGAGCAAGATGTATGAGACAGGCGAAATGCCGTGAGACATCAAGAAGAATATAATAATTCCAATCCCAAAGACAGCAGGTGTTGACAGATGTGAAAACTTACGTCCTCAATTATTTGTTGGGTGTATTCCAATCTCTGTCTACAGTTTTTGCCCTATGCAGCTCCCTGTAGTACCGTGGAAGTCATTCGCTTATGTCTTAACAGATGTCCTATTATCCTGTGCCTTCTCTTTGCCTTTGTTTTCCACATATTCCTTATCTCCCTTATTCTGCGCAGAAGTTCCTCATTCCTTGCCTTATCAGTACACCTAATTTAGTACATTCGTCTGTAACACCACATCACAAGTGCTTCGATTCTCCTCTGTTCCGGTTTTCCCACAGTCCATGTTTCGTTACCATACAGTGATTTGGTTCAGACGTACATTCTCAGAAATATCTTCCTCTAACTAATGCCAATGTTTGATACTAATAGGCTTCTCTTGGCCAGAAATGGCCTTTTTCTTTCAGGGCTATTCTGCGTTTGATGTCATCCTTGCTCCGTCCTTCATTAGTTTCACTGCCTTGGTAGCAGAATTCCTTAACTTCATCTCTTTCGTGACCATCAATCCTGATGTTAAGTTTCTCGCTGTTCTAATTTCTGCTACTTCTGGTTGCTCTCGTCTTTCTTAGATTTACTCTCAATCCATGTTCCGTAATCTTTAGATTGTTCATTCCGTTCAGCAGATCATGTAATTTTTCCTCACTTTCACTCAGGATAGCAATGTCATCAGCGAATCTTATCTTTGATTTCCTTTCACCTTCATTTGTAATTCCACTCCGGAACCTTTCTTTTATTTCCATTGTCACTTCTTTGATGTACAGATTGAACAGTAGGGGCGAAAGACTACATCCCTGTCTTACACCGTTTTTCATCCGAGCACTTCGTTCTTGGTCGTCCACTCTTGTTATTCACTCTTGGGTGTTGTGCATAGTGTGTATTACCTGTCTCACCCTATAACTTACACCTATTTTTATCACAATTTCCAACATCTTCCACGATTTTAAATTGTAGAAGCTTTCTCCCGGTCGACAAATCCTATGAAAGGATTTATCTTTAGGCTTTCTGCCATTATCAACCGCAAAGTCAAAATTGCCTCTCTTGTGCCTTTACCTTTCCTAAAGCGAAACTGATCTTCACCTAGCACATCCTCAGTTTTCTTTTTCATTCTTCTGTATACTAATAAAAAGTCGAAACATTCTTTCTGACTACCTCCTCTCCTTCTTGACAAGGTTCTCTTTTTGGGTCTTCAACCGTGTCCGGCACACCACGCACTCATAATGTTACTTTTGTTTCAATTCACTGAAACAGGCAAACTAATCGGTGCACACGTGTCTTCTGGAAGAGTTGTGCTACGTTTCGATTATACTTTTATGTGCGGCGACAAATTATTAAGTCTGTTGTGGACGGTTCACAACAATGCATTTTCTTACCATGTTACCGAATTTTCGACATGCGTGAAACTTTTTGTTGTTGAAGTTAGGGATAATATTATGCGAACGAAATCTTAGGAGTATTTTACAATTTCGTCTACTCCAAACCGGGACTCTGTTAGATTTTTCTAACAAGAGAAAATTTTGGTTAAATACGACACATAATGGTCCGCTCACGCGACAAGCACGCAAGAGGTTGCCCGTGGTTCGTTACGAGAAACGCTTCGCTAGGTTTGTAATAAACCAATTACTAACTTTCTACTAAATAGCAACAATTTTTTTAAAATTTAGATATCGTTTGAAAGGTCGCCCCTCTTCTTCAAGATTTTCTGAATGTAAGTTCGCCAAACAGATAACTTTTTTGTTGAACCCGCATCAAGTTCTACGATTTCTCTCCTCAGTATTTCCTCTGCCTACGTATATTTTTGCCTTCCAGGCAACATAACTTATGCCACGTACGACAAGTGTACCATGAATATCAGGAATCCGTAAAATCATTATAATCGCTGCGGCCGGAAAAAGATCCTGCATGAACGGGACCAACGACGACTGAAGAGAATCGTTCAACGTGACAGAAGTGTAACCTTTCCGCAATTTTTTGCAGATTTCAGTGTGGGGCCACAAAAAAGTGTCAGCGTGCGAATTTTTCAACGAAACATCATCTTTATGCGCCTTCGTAGCCGAAGGTCCACTCGTGTGCCCTTGATGACCGCACGACACAAAGCTTTACGCCCCGCCTGGGCCTGCAAACACCGACATTAGACTGTTGATGACTGAAAACGTGTTGCCTGTCGGACGAGTCTCATTTTAAATTGTATCGAGCAGATGGACGTGTACGTGTACGGAGAGAACCTCATTAGACTGTTGATGACTGTGAAACGTCCCCTTTTGAACAATTATATATGACTGTGCTTAAACTGACACACAATATTTTTTTAGCGCAACGCAATCTGACTTTCAGAAATCCCTACAAAAGACTGGCCCTGACTAACATTAACCTATACCTTTCACAAATCACTTACCTCACAAAAATCTTCGTTGCCCAAGCTACTGCAATACAGCAAGCGCCACTACTGTCAGCTAAATAAAAGATTCAAACTACGGAAGGCACTAACTACTGATACGCATAGTTAGCAAATGAAAGATTTTGATAGAGAAGAAACAATGTATTTACCTTAATAGTGTTCAAAGGTCATAATATATATAGCAGTTCATGACATCCAGTCTTAAAAATTTCAAAACTCCGCCATTTCTCTCCCCACACCCACCACTGCTGGCGGCTCACCTCCAACTGCGCAACGCTACGCGCTTTTAACATCGAGTTGCCCAACACTACAATGGCAGACAACAATGCAAACTAGCCACAGACTGCACACAGCACAGCCAGTGATTTTCATACAGAGCGCTACGTGACGTTGCCAATAAGAAAACATAAACAGCCTACTTACAACTGGAAACGTGTTGCCTGTCGGACGAGTCTCATTTTAACTTGTATCGAGCCGATGGACGTGTACGTGTACGGAGACAACCTCATGAATCCGTGGACCCTGCATGTCAGCAGATTACTGTTCAAGCTGGTAGAGGCTCTGTAATGGTGTGGGGCATGTGCAGTTGGAGTGATACGGGACCCCTGATACGAATAGATACGTCTCTGACAGGTGACACGTACTTAAGCATCCTGCCTGATCAACTATATCCTTTCATGTTTATTGTGCATCCCGATGGACTTGGACAATTCCAGGACGACAATGCAACGCTCCACATGTCCACAATTACTACAGAGCGGCTCCAGGAACACTCTTCTGAGTTTAAACACATACGGTGACCATCAGACTCCCCAGATATGAACATTATTGAGCATATCTTGGAAGCTTTGCAATGTACCGTTTAGAAGAGATCTCCACCCCCTCGTACTCTTACGCACTTATGGACAGCCCTGAAGAATTCATGGTGTCAGTTCCCTCCAGAACTACTTCAGACATTAGTCGAGTCTATGCCACGCCAAGTTGCAGCACTTCTGCGTGCTCGCGGGCACGCTACACCATGTTACGCAATGGTAGTAGTTTATTTGGCTCCTCAGTGTACCTACAAGCTACTCAACAGCGGTTAAGTGGTACATTTTGATATGTACCAAAGCTCCGTGTACTGGCTTTATCCGTCACCAATACTATACACATTTTTACCTTGTAACTACACTGGGCTGACAAAAGTCGTGGGATACCTCACAATATCGTGTTGAATCTCCTCTTGCCCGGCCTAGTGCCGGAACTTCACGTGCCATGGACTCACCAAGACGTTGGAAGTCCCTTGCAGAAATATAGAGCCATGCTCCTTCTGTAGCCTTTCGATAAATGTTCGACGGGATTCATGTCGGGCGATCCGGGTGGCCAAATAATACGCTCAGATTGTCCAGAATGCGAACAGTTGTAGCCCAGTGACATGGCGCACTATCATCCACAAAAATCCCATCGTTTTTTAGGACCGTAAAGTCCATGGATGACTGTATATGATCTCCAAGGAGCTATTTCCAGTCAATAACCATTTCATTTGAACCAGAGAACCCAGTCCATTACATATAAACACACCCCACAACAGTTTTTGAGGCACCACCAGCTTTCCCAGTAATCGGGAGTCATCTGACCAGGTCATGGTTTTCCAATCATCTATGGCCCAATCGATAAAATCACACGCCCAGGTGAGCTCTTGTAGGTGGTATCGTAATGTCAGCAATAGCACTCGCGTCGGTTGTCTGCTCCTATAGCTCATTAACGCCAAATTCCGTTGCACTGTACTCCTGTACACGTTCGTCCTACGTCGCGCATTGTTTTCTGTAGTTTCTTCACGGATTATTGCTTGTCTGTTATCACTGACAGCTCTAAGCAAACGCCGCTACTTTCGGTCGTTGAGTGGAGGCCGTCGGCCACTGCGTTGTCCGTGGTGAGAGGTTATGCCTTAAACTGCGTATTCCTGAAACACTTTTGACACTGTGGGTCTTAGAATATTGGATTCCCTAACGACTTCCGAAATGGAATAGCCCATGCGCCCAGCTCCTACTATCATTCTTCACTCACAGTCTGTCTGTTAATTCCTCTCGTGCACCCATGATCATGTCGGAAATCTTTTCACTTGAATCACCTGAGTACGAATGACAGCTCTGCCAATGCACTGCACTTTTATACCTTGTGTAAATGATACTACCGCTGTCTGTATATACGATTATCGCTACACAGTGACCCCTGTCACATCAGCTTACGTAGCTGTATGCTAATTTGTATGGTGTTTAGATGTATCATACATGACCCCTTTTGTTAATATCAGAGTTAGTGCTGAATCCTCAGCTATCGTCTATGCCACCTGTGCCATTCATGCAGCGAGGTGCCCACGTCACCTCTGCGAAGGGAACAGGAATGTGGTGTCTGGCTGGCGCCCTACGATGCAGATACACGCCACACAACACAGTACAGCGGGTTGCCAACAGTCTAGGCGCCTGTTACTCGATCTCAGCTCGCCTTCACTGAGACGTGAAGGGGCCACATCCGCCGAATATAGCCAGCACATACTCGCTTCCGCGAACCACGGATACCAGACAACTTCCTGGTATGCCACTGCCGGACGGCCTTTATAGGACAAAGCACACCAGCTCACCAGGAACCTGACGAGACCCATGACCACACTCTCAACGTGCAGTAGAATGATGTCATTGAGATGCCGTCATTGTAAGATGGAGAAACGTTTCTCCGAGACCAAGACAGATCGCTATAGTCTGGTGATGCTGTACCACAACTGACCAAGAGCACAGCGAAGCCATTTAGAGCCTTAGACGTCGCTAGTGCAGCCCATACAGATTATGCCTGTGACAGTGTTTTCTTAACGTGAACGACAGAGCGTGTGCTCAAATTGTAGCTTCAAGAACTGTGGTTATGTCAGTGTCAAACTCTCATCAGATCAGGACCTTCTTTTATTTGCCTTCATTCGAAACTGTGTCACTTGCTGTCCAGAACCAAACGTCACTGTATACGCTCTGCATGGACACATTTCTCTGCATGTGACTTACATCGCCCACAACGGGATACAAAATTTCAAGATTTTAAACATGGCTGAAACAGGCACCGTTGAAATTCTTCACGGTAAATGATAACAGCCAAACAGTTGCAGGAAGAAGATTTATTAAAATCCTTGACCACGGTTTCGGTATATCTAAATATACCTTCATCAGAAGTAAAATACTCTAAAATCACGTCCTACAGTGGAGATACATAAAACAATAGTGCAAAAGGCGTCGTCAGTAGTTAAAACATAATCTCCATTTATACAACATAATTATGGACAGAGGGTCGATGTGAATACAGCATAGCATCAGTACCTCGCCTGTGAACTGTTTTGCATCGCCCCAGTTCTCAGAACTCCTGAAGATAGACATTGACTGTGGATATTGTATCACAGACACAGTGCCTTTGACTGATCAGAGATGTCACTAAGCCCACTCAAAGATGTGAACAACCATGCATGAGCAGCACCTATTAGACAGAGCGGGTCCGACAGCCGATGAGTTCCAGTCATTCCACCAGGAACGAGGTACACAGCTCATGTTGTCTGTATTTCAACCATGCGCAGACAGTCAATACCGCGGTTCGATAGCATCCGCATTGTTACTTTGTGCCAGGAAGGGCTCTCAACAAGGAAAGTGTCCAGGCGTCTCGGAGTGAACCAAAGCGATGTTGTTCGGACATGGAGGAGATACAGAGAGACAGCAACTGTCGATGACATGCCTCGCTCAGGCCGCCCAAGGTCTACTACTACTGTGGATGACAGCTACCTACGGATTATAGCTCGGAGGAACCCTGAAGCAACGTCAAAATGTTGAACAATGCTTTTCATGAAGCCACAGGATGACGTCTTGTTACGACACAAACTGTGTGCAATAGGCTGCATGATGCACAACGTCACCCACGACGTCCATGGCGAGGTCCATCCTTGCAACACGATACCATGCAGCGCTCAGGATTGGCATCACATTCTCTTCACCGATGAGTGTCGCATATGCCTTCAACCAGACAAGCGTCGGTGACGTGCTTGGGGCCAGCCCGCCCCCTGAACGCCTTAGACACACCGTGCAGCAAGGTGGAGGTTTCCTGCTGTTTTGTGGTAGCATTATGTGGGGCCGACGTACTTCGATGGTGATCATGGAAGGCGCCATAACGGCCGTAACGAATGCCATCCTCCGACCGAAAGTGCAATCTAGTCGACAGCATATTGACGAGGCATTCGCCTTCATGGATGACAATTCGCGCCCTCCATCGTGCACATCTTGTGAATGACTTTCTTCAGGATAACAACATCGCTCGACTAGAGTGGCCACCATGCTCTCCAGACATGAACCCTATCGAACATGCCTGGGATAGATTGAAAAGGGCTGTTTATGGACGACGTAACCCACCAACCACTCTGAGGGATCTAAGCCGAACCGCCGTTGGGCAGTGGGACAATCTGGACCAACAGTGCCTTGATGAACTTGTGGATGGTATGCCACGACGAATACAGGCAGGCATCAATGCAAGAGGATATGCTACTGGGTATTAGAGGTACTGGTGTGTATAGCAATCTGGACCCCCACTTCTGAAGGCCTCGCAATGTGGTGGTGCAACATGCAATGTGTGGTTTTCATGAGCAGTCAAAAGGGCGGAGATGATGTTTATGTTGATATCTATTCCAATTTTCTGTACAGGTTCCGGAACTCTCGGAACCGAGGTGATGCAAAACTTTTTTTGGTGTGTGTAGTTACTGTTCCATAAACAGGTTCTACGTATGTTCATAACCGTAATATACCAAGGAAACGACGAACCTACTGCTGAAATCGCCCTAATACATCGAAAGTCGTTGGGAACCAAGTCGAAAGCTCGTGGTCTCGTGGCTAGCGTTGCTGCCTCTGGATCACGGGACCCCGGGTTCGATTCCCGGCCGGGTTCGGGATTCTCTGCCCAGGGACTGGATATTTGTGTTGTCCTCATTATTTCATCATCATCATTCGTGATGGACTCTGTAAAACCTGGACCGTGAAAAAATTATGACTTTTTACGGGCGTTGGTGACCGCGCAGTAGAGCGCTCGACAAACCAAACATCATCATCGTTGGGAACTAATGTAATATCTTTTTCGCTGTCTGTTGATTCCGGTCAGGAAATGTCAGCAACGCGGCTGAATAGACTTGCGGGCTGCCAATGACATACTTATCATCCGATTTTAAGAAAACTCTTCCGCAAAACGGAATTATTTTTTTCACGTGTTACAGTGTGATATCTTCGCTTGGTAAAGAACTGAATTTCTTTTCGTTGTGCATCAAAGTTACTGTGCTGCTTCCAATTAAATAAACCAGTGAACGAAATTTTAAGATATTTGCAGAAGCAAGAACACATTGCATATACTTGGTGTATGTTTTATTTTGGGACATTAATAGGGTTCTGTGAAATATTGTAACATTTCGAAATTGTGTTTAAAACTTAGAGCAGAGCGATATGTGTCACCGTTGTGAAGATAATGATCTTTATACCAATGAGAAGGTTACACGAATTGTCAACAATGTGTTTGAGTAGATACGCCATCGACAATGAAATAAATGTAACCCGCTTTTAAGAAAATTATTTACCTGAAGATTTGATTCTTTATATTACAGTATGATATTTTCGCTACATAGACCACTAGATTTCCTTTCGTTATTCGTTTTAGTTACTGTGCTCCAACCAATATTTCCACATTTTTTCAGAGATATATAAACGTTGCGTAGACATTCCGTATGGTTCGCTTCTCTAAGTTGACTACAGAGTATGAACTATAGCTAACGAGATTGTATTTAAAGTTGAGAGCAGAGCAATGTACCTCACTGTTCTGAAGATATTGATTTTTATGTCTGCTGGGGTGTTGCGTGTATTGTACTCTGTGTTGTGGCACTGCGTGACGTGTATTACGTGGTCGTAACATCCGTCGTATTTCATTAATGGTTCAAGACATCGAGACGAAACTTTCCTCTTTTTTATTTTTTAATTTTTTTTTCAATGATAGCAAGCAAAGAGGATATATGCTGGCTGAAGATTAATACTCGAAACTTTTTCATCGATCGAGTTGTAGACGTAAATTTTTTTTTCAGTGGAAACATTTACTTCTTTTGACAGTATTTAATATTTCGTCAAAGAAAAAGGTGGCATTGCACACATTAATATTTACGATATTCTATGTGTTATACTCAGTTTTAATCAAAATCTTTTTGTTGTTCAAATGGCTCTGAGCACCATGGGACTCAACTGCTGGGGTCATTAGTCCCCTAGAACTTAGAACTAGTTAAACCTAACTAACCTAAGGACATCACAAACATCCATGCCCGAGGCAGGATTCGAACCTGCGACCGTAGCGGTCTCGCGGTTCCAGACTGCAGCGCCTTTAACCGCACGGTCACTTCAGCCGGCTTTTTTGTTGTGATGTCAGAAGATATAATCGCTAAGTAACTAAACGGTTAGTTATTTCAATGTCCATTGAGATCGTCTTTGTTTATTTAGAAGCTATAAAATGCATTGCAGTGACATGTAATAATATCAGCTTGCCCACTAGCCTCTCCAACAACGCTACTGCAATGGGCTTTATATGACGGCATCTAATACTCTACTAGTATTTTATTTATCCTGTGATGCCAAGTGCCCGATGGAAACGCCAGTCACCATTTTCCTGACTTCTACCTCTGTACAACGACAGCGGCATGCCATTTTCTCAGCCAAAAATGAAAATGAAACCAGAAACACGGATAAGGTCACAGCAGCAAATGGACACAGGCCGAGCGATGGAAAGTTACTGAGCACTTAGGATGGAAATGCGGTTACAGGGCTGCTCTACATCACAGCTAAGTGACTCACATGTTAACGTGTCCGGTGCACAAAGAAACCCAAGCGGCTGGCGGTGTTAACACACCAAGCTGTCAAAAGCGGCGATAAGGGAGAGCAAGTACATCCGTTTAGAGCACCTGCCCGTAGGATCAAAAGCGCGTAGAAACGCGTTCAGAGTATCTGGGGATCGTACGAACGGCATGCATTAACACATCCAGAGCAGAATAGATTCCTTTGTTTCCGTGTGTGATCACACACTTGTGAGGTGCTCAGACTGCACGTTTCGATTAGCAATAACTATCATCAGATATGTATCAAATCATTTGAAAAACACAGTTACAACTAGTGGATTATCTTCAGCTTAATACAATAAAATAGGCCCTAATGAAAAGTATTGCTGACATAAATGTGAAAAAAAGCTCTTTAAATATGAGACATACCTGTTTTAAGTACATGTCTTAAAATAATGGAGCCATAGTGGCAAAGTCAAAAGAGAAACACAAAATCAGCCCAGCATAAATAAAATATGGTATATACGAGAGCAAGTTTGCTAACAGAGCTGCTGTTCAAAATGGTTCAAATGGCTCTGAGCACTATGGGACTAAACATCTGAGGTCATCAGTCCTCCAGAACTTAGAACTACTTAAACCTAACTAACCTAAGGACATCACACACATCCATGCCCGAGGCAGGATTTGAACTTGCCACCGTAGCGGTCGCGCGTTTCTAGACTGAATCGCCTAGAACCGCTCGGCCACACCGGCCGCCGCTGCTGTTCAATATAAACTGCTATACATCAGCCACAAAATGTTTGTGTCGCAATCTCGCTGGATGTGGCTACTCTAAGTGTGAACCAGTTCTTCAGTCACGTAACTGTACGTAATGGAATAAAAAGAAGACTACAGTCGCCAAAGTTTGGAGTAGGCTTACCAGCTGCATAAGTCATTAAAATAATAAAGTGTAATAAATTGAAACACGACAAAGGATAGAGTGTTACAAAAGGAAATAGTAAAGTAACAATAATTCTGATAGGATCTTGTGACGAATTTTAGATAAAAATATAACGACATGCGTAATAACAAGCTTACAGAGTTCACAGAATAATATAAAGATGATAAAAGAAACAGGGAAAGAAGCTAAAAGAATGAAAACAGAATGTAGTAAGTAATGTGCGGCCTCAGTTGGCGTGACCGTCAGTATACATCATAGACGAGAAGTGGTCAGAGGAAATTAAAACCCAGAAGGCTACTCGTACCCTGTGACACGCCGTTTCAAGACAAGATTGACGAACAATCGCACCATTCAATTAACAAAATTATCTGGTTAATGAAATGCATTGCATAAAAAGTCAACTGGCAAGAAAAGAGGACAGTAATAAGCACAACGTAAGAAAACGAATTAAATATGTAAAGCACTCAGTACCAGGTAAGGGCAAAGGCAAGATATATACAGGGTGAGACACTAACTACTATTGCTCCACCCCCACCCCCCTCCCGTCTCCATATGCCGCCGCGTCGCCTATAGTGCTGTTTTCAGTGAATGTTCAGTGTTGTGCGTCCCCTGTAAGTGTTTGCGAACAGCCACCATACTGTCGCTAGTTTTGTTTATTATCTCGTGTGAACTGACACCAGGTTGTAGCCGTGTATTTTAATTGTGCCTTTTTATATTGTTTATTAACTTACCTCTGGGGGGGGGGGGAAATCGGAAATCACTAAAGGAAAAAAAAAACTATTGCTCATCTCCTCTCACTCCAGCTTAACTCCCGCCCCCCATCCCCCTCGAAGAGGCCTACGACCGTGTATGGTATCCCGGTCTCCTGTTTCAACTCCAGCCATACGCCCTTCCTATAAACTATGCCATTCTAACTGCGTCCTTCCTCTCCTGCCACCCCTCCTATGTTACCATCCAGAACGCTGATTCCCGCACTTTCTGCCCCCCCCTCCCCCCCCCCCCGTGTGTGTGTGCCACGTGGCTGTGTCCTCTCCCCTCTAATCTCCCCTATCCTCTACCTCCTGTACACAGCAGATATGCTCCAACGCCCCCCCCCCCCCCCCCCAGTTCACCTCCTGCAGTATGCCTATGACACCGCCTTCCTTTCCCTCGCTCTTACCCTTCAATGGTCCCAATGCCCCCTCCAGAATCACTGTAACCTTATTTTTCCACATGGTGTAACGAGTGGCTCTACGAAATCAATCCTTCCAAGACACAGGCTATCATCTTAGGTTGTACCACTCACTCCTTCCGGCTCCTTGATTTTTCCCTTACCATCTGCGTCCATTCTGTCCGCCTTTCCCCCACCTTCACATACCTTGGATTCACAATTGACTGTCATCTCACCTGGATCCCTCATCTCCGCTGTATCCAATCCAAAGCCCATAACCACCTCCATCTCCTTAAACTCCTCTCTGGCTGGATATGGGGGTTGAACCACTCTACCATCCTCCACACCTACAAATCTTTAATCTGTCCCATCCTCTGTTATGCTATCCCTGCCCCCCCCCCCCCCGTTCTACAAGTCACTCCAGTCCTCGAGCACCATGGACATGCACTCTGTCTCGCCTTCCATATACGCCTCCCCCCGCCCCCCACCCCCCGCGGATCCTCTATGACCTGGTTCCTTTTCCCCATCTGCTCCTTTTCCTACAACATATCCGCATCCTCTACACCTCCTGTCGACTTCGTCGCCCTCATTCCCTGCTTGCTGCTCTCCTCTTCAAACCCTGCCCACTGCCGTGCCATCACAGTTGTCCTCCACCCCTACCCCCAAACTTTACACCCCTAATCTCCTTTCCCGAGGTGGCTTGCATCAACTTCCCCTTCCGGATGATACCCTCTCTCCCTCCATTTATCTCTCCTATCAACTTTGATACTCACCTCCCCATCCCTCCCTCTGTCCTTTCCACAGCCTCCCTTTCCCCACACTTCTAACCTATTTATTTTCTCCACCTATCCACGCCTTGACTCCATTTTCTTCCCCCAGGTCCTTCCCTTCAAATTGGCTGAAGTGGCTCTGAGTACTATGGGACTTAACATTTGAGGTCAGCAGTCCCCTAGAAGTTATAACTACTCAAACCTAACTAACCTAAGGATATCACACGCATCCATACCTGAGGCAGGTTTCGAACCTTCAACTGTAGCGGTCACGCGGTTCCAGACTGAAGCGGCTAGACCCACTCGGCCACAGCGGCCGGCCTCCTTTTTGCTTTCCCCACAATTTTTTACCCTCGTCCGTACAGGTTACCCCCCCCCCCCTCCCAACAGCTTTACGCTGTGGTGCGCTATGTTCATCTCTAATCTCTGGTGCAGTGTTTGAGTGTTCAGTGTTGTATGCACCCTTTTCAGTGTTGCGAACACCAACCAAACTGTCGACGTGTTTCTTAATTGTGCCCCTGTACTTACTGTGTGTCTTCATAAGCATCGTGAACTCTGTGTTTTTTCTATTTAACTTCCAAAGCTTTCTGCCATTCTACTGGTTTTAACAAAGTATCCGTTTTATCGCCTTTACATACTATTGTCATCTTCCTATTATGTTTTTCAACTCCTCTGTCAGCTGTAAAGCGGCGTATTAAGCTGCTGCCAGCTCCCCCCCCCCCTCCCCAGAGGGGTGGGAATCGAAATTCAATAAATGAAAAAAAAAATTATTGCCTCCATTGTCTTCCCCACTCCTTTCTCGTATCCACCCTGCTCCTCCTCCCCCTCTTTTCCTGTGCCCCCTCACTCCATTGGCTGCCCCCCTTTCCTCCCTCATATGTATGGGTCCTCTTCCACCCTCCCTCATACCCATATCCCTCCGTATTTTATAGTGCAGTGTTTACCATGATTATTCAGTGTTGTGTGTTCCATTTTTAAAGTGCTGCGAACAGAAACCAGACTGTCGCCGTGTTTTTTTAATTGTGCCTGTCCGTTTCCTAAGTGTTTTTAAGTAGCATCACGGACCTCTTTGTTTTTTATGTTTTCTTCACAACTTTTTCGGAATGTAAAAGTTTTAAACCTATTTTTATTGTTATATCTCCTCAGAATGTTTCTTAACTTAGGCTTAACTTAGGCTGCATAACGGCGTATTATGCTGCTGGCGGCCCGTGCCCACCCTCTGGAAGGGGGGGGGGGGCACTCGGAATGCAATAAAGGGAAAAAAAACTAACTATTGCCACCTAGAATAACTCACGAAAATATGATAGGAGCTAAAATGTTTGTTGGACAAATGTTGCATAGGACAACGGGGGGGCCAAAATATGAGGTTAATTTTTTGTTGCTAGGTGGGGTCGCGTCAGATATACGAAGGTCAACTTTGTTTCTATCAATGGGGTGTTATAGTTTGGTACTTATTTTCTGATAGCGGCTATGTGTAACAGTAAAGTCTTTGAAGGTCAAGCAGGTGGCATGAACGTCCATTTACAGAAGGTGTATAGAGTGATGACTATTGGTATCAATGCAGGGCTGCAATCTTCTTACCATGGACTGAGTGGTACTCAGTATCACTTCGGCACTTATCGAAGCACATGGTCTGACAATTCTCTCTCGTATATCGTGCAAATAGTAAATATTCACAGAATACTGCGTATCTATCTTACGAGCTATTGACTTGTAAACACCATTCGATGGTTTCGCAATACAACACTGATAAGATCGGTAAGACTGGTATCGTCTAATCAAGCGAATGTGAATTATGTATTCCATCGAAGAACAAGTCGATATGCTTCTCAATTACGGAGACTGCCAACGAAAGTCAGTGAGAGCTAGAGACTTATGCGCTGAAAGATATCCTCATAGTACTCAACCTACACGTCGCACATTTAAATATGTGTGTGATAAATTGAGAACAAATGGATCTTTAACTCGTTGGAAACATGCGGTAAAGGAAAGTTACTAACGAGGAAACGGAAATTGGTACTCTCACCACTGTGGTTCGAGATCCTATTGTTAGTACGAGTCAAATGGCAAAGGAATCTGGCATGAGCCGGAGTAGTGTTGTTCGTGTTCTGAATCGCCATAAATATCATCCTTACCATATCAGTCTCCTCCAGGAATTAACTGGTACGGATCGTATGCGTCGCATTGAATTCTGCCGATGGGCAGAGGGATGAGATATTTATTAATTCGATTTCATTTACTGACGAGGCTACATTCACGAACCATGGAAATGTTAATTTGCATAACATGTATTATTGGGCAACTGAAAATCCATGTTAGCTGCTTCAAAGTGCACTCCAAAAACCGTGGTCGGTGTATCTATGGTTTGGGACTCTCGAAAACAGAATTATAGACCTCTATTTCATCGAAGGAAATCTTAATGGCAGGAAGTACACCACATTTATGCAAGAAACATTGGGGCTGTTATTGGAAGAAATGCCTTTATGAAAAAGGAACAGAATGTACCAACACTATGGGTGTCCGGCACACTTTTCGCTGATGGCTAGAAATGAGTTGCAGAGACAATTCCCAGATCGTTGGATTGGACGCGGAGGCGATGTGTCGTGGCCGGCTCGTTCGCCAAACTTGAAGCCTCTGGAGTTTTTCTTGTGGGGATTCGTAAAAGACATTGTTTATAAACACGTTCCAACTACACCTGAAGATATGCTAGAGAGAATTGTCAGAGCATGTGTTCGATAAGTGCCGATAAGTGATGGGGAATACCACTCAATCCATGATAAGAAGATTGCAGCACTGCATTGATACCAATGGTCATCACTTCGAACATCTTCTGAAAAGGACGTTCATGCCACCTTCGTTGACCTTCAAAGACCTTACTGTTACACATCACTGGATTCGTCTTGATAGCCGCTATCAGAATATAAGTACTAAACTACAGCACCCCATTAAAAAAAAATACCTTCATATCTCTGAAGTGACACCACCTAGCAACAAGAAACCAACGTCGTATTATGGCCCCTGTCGTCCGATGCAACTGTTGTCCCACAAACTTTTCAGCTCCCATCATACTTTCGGAGTTATTCTTGGTGGCAATAATTAGTGACTCACGCTGTGTATAAGACAGAAGTTCAGTGAGTAAAGCAGAACATTGTCAAAAGCTATGCGCAAACTAGGACACGATTGTGAAATACGTGTGTCTCGGCATAATTAAAGCGCCTAATTTTCAAATGTATTCCAGCAATACTTTCCATTAAGGCCTATTTCATTTTTTTAAGCTGCATACAATCGCCGACCGCGGTGCCCGAGCCGTTCTAGGCGCTTTAGTCCGGAACCACGAGACTGCTACGGTCGCAGGTTCGAATCCTGCCTCGGGTCACAAACATATGGTTCACAATTTTAGACGAACAGTTGGTAACAGGTACGTTTTTCTCGTTTGTTCCAACGTGATACGTGTATCTTTGTGAACTTACCATTTCTGAGAACGCATGCTGTTACATCGTGATTACCTGTAAATACCACATCAATGCAATAAAAGCTCAAAATGATGTCCGTCATCCTCAATGCATTTGGCAACACGTGTTACGACATTCCTCTCAACAGCGAGTAGTTCGCCTTCCGTAATGTTCGCACATGCATTGGCAATGCGCTGACACATATTGTCAGGCGTTGTCGGTGGATCACGATAGCAAATATCTTTCAACTTTCCCCACAGAAACAAATGGGGGAAGGTCAGATACGGCGAACGTGCGGGCCGTGGTATGGTGCTTCGGCGACCAATCCAACTGTCATAAAATGTGCTATTCAATACCGCTTAAACCGCACGCGAGCTATGTGCCGAACATCCATCACGTTGGAAGTACATCGCCATTCTGCCGTGCAGTGAAACATCTTGTAGTAACATCGGTAGAACATTACGTAGGAAATCAGCATACATTGCACCATCCAGATTGACATCGATAAAATGGGGGCCAGTTATCCTTCCTCCCACAATGCCGCATCATACATTAACCCGCCAAGAACGCTGTTGTTCCACTTGTCCCAGCGAAAGTGGGTTTTTCCGTTGCCCAATAGTGCATATTATGCCGGTTTACGTTACCGCTGTTGGTGAATGACGCTCCGTCGCTAAATAGAACGCGTGCAAAAAATCTGTCATCGTCCCGTAATTTCTCTTCTGCCCAGTGGCAGAACTGTATACGAAGTTCAGTGTCGTCGCCATCCAATTCCTGGTGCATAGAAATATGATACAGGTGCAATCTATGTTGATGTAGCATTCCCAACACCGACGTTTTTGAGATTCCCGATTCTCGCGCAATTTGTCTGCTACTGATGTGCGGATTAGCAAGTAGGCATTTTAGCGGCCGCTTAGTAAGACATCAGGAGCCCTTGTGTGATTATGCCACGCACCCTGACTACAAATCTGTACGTCAGTTTGGTAATTAGAACTGATGCGCTGCCATTTGTGAACGGAATTCCAGACGGTCTTCTCCAACAAGTTAGCGCTTCCCCATATACCGGTATTGGAGCCCAACATGATTCACAGAGTGTTGACATGTTTTCTTGGCCTGCTCGATCACCATGTTTGACTCCACTAGAGCATCGAATAGAGCACGTATGGGACATCATCGGGCAGCTATTCCAGCGTCATCCACAACCAGCATTAATCGTCCCTGCAGTGACCGACCAAGTATAACAGGAATGTAACTCCATCCCAAAAACGGATATTCGGCACCTGTGCACTACAGTGCATGCAGGTTTCCACGCTCGCGTTCAACATTCTGGTAGTTACACCGATTACTAATGTACCAGCTTTTCACATTTGCAATAGCGTATCTCGTATTTACATCAACCTTTATTCTTGCAATGTTAACCTCTGAAATACAATACCTAGACAAACATATTCCCAAAATATCATTATTTATATTAATTATTTGTTGGTGTTGCGATCTTTTTCTGTCAGTGTATATTAGGAAGAGTTACGGGTTTTAATTACTTAGGAAAATGTGGTAGTTATAAATGCGAAACCGGGATTAGTAACAAACCACCCATGTTCCACCTAACCTGTGGTATAGTAAATAAAACCCTAGCAACTAAAACCAAGAAAGAATGAAAAACGAAGCGCCTGCTTTATCTATGAATCTGGAACATAGACGTTGATATAAGCAGAGAATAACAAGATACAGGCTGTCGCAATGAGACTCTTAAGAAATGTAAAGGGATGGTAAACTGTAGAAGTGTTTTGAGAAAACATGTTTGCAGAATGTCAAAGGAGAAGAGCCAAAAACGAGCATTGTACAGTAGGCCTAAAGTAACGACAGATCCGGGAAGACCAAGGAAACGATGAAGCGAGAAGAGGTAACTTTGCCTAAGCCATGAAGTGCAGAAGAAGATCAGATTTTGTTTGTTTATGTTGCATTGTGGCGGGATGATGTGTGTTCTTCTGTTTCAAAACTACAAAGTTAGGTATTAATAAGATTATTCAGAAGTAAGTCTGGGTTTTCAGAAGACGAAGACACACACACACACCTACGGCAAACAACAGTATCAGTGGGTAGCATATTTCTCCATATTTTTAAAGTAGTACTCATACAGGTACCAATATTCACGCAGCAAATGTCAATGCATGCATGCAGTTCATTAAAATTAGCGACACAAATTGACCTCGACGGCGCAACAAGAGCCTGGTTTGGAATCTCTTCTCTGGATTGCCTATCTGCAGGCGCGAACTAATTCAATATGACAGTACGGAGCGGATGACGTGTCCACATGTTCCGACATGCCTCACCCCCATAGTACAATTAAACTTACTTTGCAGATGGCGCTTTACCCGTTGTGGCTGATTTCCCCCAATAAGAACACTCAGCATCACACTCGAACTCTTCGCCGTTGCCGAGCTGCCACAAAAAATTATCACTTTACTTTCCGTTCCTTGTTCTGTTTTGTCTCTTGATGCATCAGATCCCGAATCCTGGGTCCGATCTTTGTATTTCGCATCAGACATGATAATCACACCAAAAACAACACACACAACTACACAATAATAATAATAATTAAATACGGACGTACCATACACACTCGCAGCACTAGTCAAATAGTACTGAATAATTTAGTGTAAGACATGATTTGGTGTCACATATTCAATTATTATCATCACGGATATCGGGCTGCAGTAGATGAGTTTCATACGACATTGCGTGAGGCCGAAGTTATTGAAGGCATCAAGTCATCGTTGTGACTGGATCTGTAGAGGAATAAATATAAAGTTACAGCTTTATGTGGTGCTGTAACGCGGAAAAGGGAATAGCAGCATAGAGCATACGCTACAGTCCTCACAAGCAGAGGGTTGTGGGCTACAATCTCGATAACTGATTATTCTTTTTACTTTTTAATCTTAATGAAAATGACTTAGATTGTTAAGTTTATTCAGTTAATTGGTTAAAAAGTCAATTTTTAAAAGTTCCCTTATTCTTCGTCATGTAGTTTCCATAATCGTATTGACTGCTTTGCTTTTCTTTCTTTCCTTCGTATCATTCTCTTTTCATTTGAAATCTGCCTGTGTCGCCCACATCCTGTGACCGAGTGCCAGCAAGCACTCCTCATTGAGTGAGCTCCTGTTATCAGCGCTAGGATAGTTTCAGGTAACCTCTGAGAGTGAGAAAGTACAATTTGCTTGTAGTACTGAACCTGAAGTATTTGTCTCTTGAGTTCATTCGTAGAGGTCAGCTTTAATCTCAGTGAACAATGCGATGGTTCTGTCGCAGGTTGTTGACCGCCGTTCTTTCAGATACATACACACCACGAGGTTGTGGTTACACTAGAACACGAGTGTAAAAACGCATCGTCTGCAGTAGTTCAGACAATGGCCGCTTGAGATCTGTTGTGGGCGGAGAATCTGGCAGCCTCTTAGAAGATTCACCCCGTTACATGTGACAGCACTCCAGCACTTGTGAAGTGTTCCGCCCGTGTTTTCATGCCAACTGTTAACGAGCGGCAGCCAAAGTGGCAACACAGTAGCAGCAAGTGACGGACGTCAGCAGAAAGTAATTTTAATCGGACAGTAGTGCCAGCACGCCACGACTGCTATTACGAATCGAAACATCGAGAGATGCCCTATATGCTGATATGTGACATTTTGCAGTATGTTTTGCAGTTTTCATCCATTCGTCTTCTGAACACCCGATGACACCCAAGAGTAGATCTGTATTGTAAAAGGCAAATAGTATGAACTTAGTCGAGAGGCATAGTCGAGGATCTGAATGTAAATGACATAGATTGCAACGTATCTTCATTACATCACGGTCATTAACCTACTTGATTGCTACTTGTTGCACTTCATTATGTGTTTTTCTAACTAACAGTTTCAGTTAGCAGATGGTCACATGTATCTTGCGTATGTGAATGAATACTAGCTAATCCACCAATACATAAACTACTTGTCCATCGTGGTCGAAACGAGTTATAAACTAAAATAACTTGACTATCTGCCACAATTAATGGAACAATATTTCCAGTCCGACAGCGGTCATTCATCTCTAAACTCACTGAACAGTAGCTAGGAAAACTGCTCAACGAACAGTATATTCTCGGTATGTAATCCTGTCACTGTCATCGAATAATGTGCACTTGATAATACGCGATGAAAGCTCTAGGGGATTTCTACTGATTGTTCATCTGATGTTCTTCAGCATTTAAAAGCAGATCCCAGTGTTTCTTTCTGGAAATGGGCAACCACTGTAATAGCACGGTATACAGAGGATATGTAGAGACGAAAAGGAAAAAATAAGAATCTAAGTACTGTGTTAAGCGAAATACAGCTAATCTGACACATTTTTTCTAAAGCGGCTGACGTTGGCATTGTGGTGGATTATTTGCAGTAACGAAGGCCAGATAGCAGATGCACGGACGATGCTGCAGTATCTGGCTTCTCAGTAGGCCACCGCATTTCATTAGCATCCGGTGGATTTTCCTTTTTTGCAGTCGTAAAATATTTCGACTGCCGCCGTTTGCACAGTCCGCCGTGGAAATGTAAACGCGAAGTGTAGAGTGACTCTTAATTAGTCCTGCCTCTTCCATTTGCCGGATACAAGGCTCACATTCCATCTCCAGCCTTCCCGAGTCGCGTTACAGTTCTCTCCGGCGGTCCGAACCGTGCTACCAGACACCGTAAAATAAACGCAGCGCTGCTCGGATTCACAGTGGTTGGTGCTCCGAGGGAAGCAAAAGCAGCAGCGGCAACAACAGCACAGATTGTGCGAAATCAGCCATAGAGGAGAAAGCTAAGCGATGTGGCGTAGAATATAGATTAACGGCAAAATGAGTGTGTTAAAAAGAGGAGGATAAACGTAAATTACTAAAACATCTCATTTTCTTTGGGAACTACAGCAATCAAAAGCATATGATAACAAGAAAGAAAGAAGAACAGTAAATGAAAGTAAATGCAAAATTTATAGGGCAGAACCATAGAAAGGGCCTCATGATTGAATGGGCTGTTAGTAAGAACCATGGAGACTGGCGATAGCAGGTTTCTCGAGCTGATGTATGAGGATAAACTGAATTTGCGCATTTCTTGAGACTTAGACTGACAGCTGCTACTTATAGTAGAAAAAAGATTATGTGAGTTCTGACGTAATGCAGGACGTTTCCGTAAGAGCGTGCAAACATGTAACAGGACATAGAGGATGCGCCATTGAACAATTTGAGGTAGGGCACCTGTGGTAGGAGAAGGGAGCTACAAGATATATGAAAGTAATCTTACCTGCCGCTTTGCCTAGCGTTACTGTTTTCCAGCTTATGTACAACTAACATGCGTACAAGTTTACACGTGCTGTGCTGTTTATTCACATGTACAGTCTTTATTTCCTGCAAGGAGACAAGGAGGACAATCTCACTGCCCCGTAGCTTCTACGTGGTCATGTGAATGGCTATCTGTTCTTGAGGTTCGTGCAAAGAGTTCTACCTGAGTTGTTGGAGAACGTACCCTTGGCTGTTCATTAGAGGATGTAGATTCAGCGTGATGGTACACCACGTCACTTCAGTGTAGATGTCAGTAACCATCTCTGTGCTGCATTTCCTGGTCGCTGGACTGGAAGGGCCCGGAGGTCACGTGACCCGAATCCCGTCGATTATATCCTATGGGGATAGCTAATGTCACTTGTGAATGAGACCCCAGTGGATATGGAGACGGAATTAGTTGCCAGAATTATAGCTGGCGGTGATGTGATGCGAAACACGCCAGGAATATTTGTCAGGGTGCGTCAGAATCTTGCTCGCCGATGTCATGCTTGCATTGAGACTTATGGCCGTCACTTTCAATATATTTTGTAAGATACAGTAGAAATAATACCTTCATTGCGCCAATGATGGTGTTTGCAGTTAACTGTAACTAACTAACGTAAGCAAAAAAGTACACAATAATGCGCTTTTATTCCCAATATCTCCTTAAGCTGGCTTCTCTGAGTCCAGGTCCCTACCTCTGATTGTTCAGAGGAGCATCCTCCATGTCCTGTTTTTGCACGCTCTTACGGAAACACCTTGTATAAACGACATGCATACCTGCAAGTGTAATGTCACAAAGAACATTTGATCACAGAAGTTGACCTCAGTTTCAGAGCATCTGATTGACATTAAATTTCACAGCTAGAAGTATACACGATTACTTCAACGCCTAATCTGTACGACAAAATTTCTTGTTGCTGTACCACGTCAGATGAGTCTCTTTTCCTTCTATAGAAAGTAGCGGTAGAAATGTTGCAGACATCCTCTACCCACGTTGTCTGCAACGCTGGTGGGAGAGCGGCCCACCAATTTTTATTAACCAAAAGAGGCCCAGTCAGGTCAAAGATGGAATATATTTTTTCACTTGTTCCACCTCGTCTGACCAGTGCACTACGGTGAAACCCAGTGGCACTAAAGCAGCTGGCGTACTGCCGTTGTAGCCGTCATGTCAGTCTAAACTCGCAGCCCTTCGCGCCAACAGGCACCAGTGGGCATCTTACAGATTTGAACTGTCCCCCCTGGAGCTATTGTTCAGATGCTAAGTACTTTTAGGCTCTCTCAGCTCATCCCAACCCCTCCCTACAGCTACTGCAGCACTGGCCTAATATGTCGTACCTCGTCAGTGGAATATACGTATCAAAAAACAATAATTTTGACACGTATTTACGGCGAGCAAGGAAAATCTTACCTGTAAAAAAATAAGCGGGGCAGGAGTAGACTCTTGACGAATACCCCTTCTATCCGTTGTGTCAGTTATGTTATTTATATTAGTTTCTCACACTATCGATTTCTTACCTACACACCTTCATCTTCGGGTACCTTCATAGCGCGCTTCAATCTATACAGGGTGTTACAAAAAGATATGGCCAAACTTTCAGGAAACATTCCTCACACACAAAGAAAGAAAATATGATATGTGGTCATGTGTCCGGAAACGCTTACTTTCCATGTTAGAGCTCATTTTATTACTTCTCTTCAAATCACATTAATCATGGAATGGAAACACACAGCAACAGAACGTACCAGCGTGACTTCAAACACTTTGTTACAGGAAATGTTCAAAACGTCCTCCGTTAGCGAGGATACATGCATCCACCCTCCGTCGCGTGGAATCCCTAATGCGCTGATCCAGCCCTGGAGGATGGCGTATTGTATCACAGCCGTCCACAATACGAGCACGAAGAGTCTCTACATTTGGTACCGGGGTTGCGTAGACAAAAGCTTTCAAATGCCCACATAAATGAAAGTCAAGAGGGTTGAGGTCAGGAGAGCGTGGAGGCCATGGAATTGGTCCGCCTCCACCAATCCATCGGTCACCGAATCTGTTGTCGAGAAACGTACGAAAACTTCGACTGAAATGTGCAGGAGCTCCATCGTGCATGAACCACATGTTGTGTCGTACTTGTAAAGGCACATGTTCTAGAGGCACAGGTAGAACATCCCGTATGAAATCATGATAACGCACTCCATTGAGCTTAGGTGGAAGAACATGGGGCCCAATCAAGACATCACCAACAATGCCTACCCAAACGTTCACAGAAAATCTGTGTTGATGACGTGATTGCACAATTGCGTGCGGATTCTCGTCAGCCCACACATGTTGATTGTGAAAATTTAATATTTGATCACGTTGGAATGAAGCCTCATCCGTAAAGAGAACATTTGCACTGAAATGAGGATTGACACATTGTTGGATGAACCATTCGCAGAAGTGTAACCGTGGAGGCCAATCAGCTGCTGATAGTGCCCGCACACGCTGTAAATGGTACGGAAACAATTCCTTCTCCCGTAGCACTCTCCATAGAGTGACGTGGTCAACGTTACCTTGTACAGCAGCAACTTCTTTGACGCTGACATTAGGGTTATCGTCAACTGCACGAAGAATGGCCTCGTCCATTGCAGGTGTCCTCGTCGTTCTAGATCTTCCCCAGTCGCGAGTCATAGGCTGGAATGTTCCGTGCTCCCTAAGACGCCGATCAATTGCTTCGAACGTCTTCCTATCGGGACACCTTCGTTCAGGAAATCTGTGTCGATACAAACGTACCGCGCCACGGCTATTGCCCCGTGCTAATCCATACATCAAATGGGCATCTGCCACCTCCGCATTTGTAAACATTGCACTGACTGCAAAACCACGTTCGTGATGAACACTAACCTATTGATGCTACGTACTGATGTGCTTGCTGCTAGTACTGTAGAGCAATGAGTCGCATGTCAACACAAACACAGAAGTCAACCTTACCTTCCATCAATTGGGCCAACTGGCGGTGAATCGAGGAAGTACAGTACATACTGACGAAACTAAATGAGCTCTGACATGGAAATTAAGCGTTTCCGGACACATGTCCACATAACATCTTTTCTTTATTTGTGTGTGAGGAATGTTTCCTGAAAGTTTGGCCGTACCTTTTTGTAACACCCTGTATAATATTGCAAACATGGGCTGTACTACTGAAACGAGTTTACGCATTCCCCATCTGAATTCACCATCCTTACTTTAAAAACGATTTTACTACAACACTACCGGGCAGTAACATATTCCCCACATACTGTCGGTGAAATAGCGAGCAGTCCAATACCAAAAAAGCATATGGTTTAGCCTGTAGTAGCAGTTTATTTATTCTGCCTGCTGGCCAATAGGCAAAGTCAATTAATTGCTACCGTAGACTAAAACATATACTGTTCCAATACTGGACAACTCTCGCACATGTGACCTGTATAAAGGCTTCCTTCGGTTGTAACACTCCCGTACAATCAGTTGCACGAAGGTTGCTGGGCAGTTTTACAATTATATGAACTTTCAAGAAAATTTGATACATTTATGCATCATGTCTGTATGAGGCAGCACAAGTTCCTGTCGAATGAAACTCAAAATCATGAAACACTAAAAAGTTATTTTGTTGGTCTTAGCTGTTAATCTCTTCTTATGACGATAAAGAAGTAAGGATGAAATATAGAAGGCTTACATTTTATGCAGAGTAATCAACAAACATTTAAAGTATAAAGGGCTGAAAGAGAACTTAACATTTTACAAAGCGACTGTTGATCCGGAATGTTTAAAAAAAACAACTCTTTCTTTGCAATAGTCCATAATGTACATCGCATTCATTCATTAACTCGCTAAGAATTGCTGTCTTTTGCTTCATCATCTGAATTTTAAAATTTACATGCCATGACTTGAGTCATTTGTTTATCTTACATTTATTTTTATTTTTATTCCACTGCTGTTATTCTATCTGACATTCCTTGAATTCCTAAAATAGTACATTTGTTTGTATTGATTACAACGAAGCCTACACTTGAAATTTTTCTCTGCCACGACCCTCAGAGATAAAACTTGCGTCCTGACTTCAGTTATGTTTTTTATCCTTTTCTTCACTATCGTTGTAGATTTGATACATAATGATTCACTATAGATTTAGTATTTTCGACGATGTAGTTTGTGAAGGCATATTTTATGATAATATTGTTTTGACATCCATATTTTAATTCGAAAATTTCAGTGAAACTTGTACCTACATCCAGTAAACTACAAAGAATTTATGCCATTTTTTCAGAAGGGATGCATATTTCACCCTTAGAATTTTAGTAAAAGTATTAATATCTTTTAAACAGTAAGCCACACGCGCGTGAGGATTATGTGTTGCCGATCATTCGTTCACAGTTCGACGATATCGAAAACAAAGAAAAAAAAACTATGAAGAATTCTGCTGTAATTGGAACGATCATTTTCGATTACAATGGAAATTTCCGAATGGGAAGACGAAGTAGGCAAAAACATGTGCTAGTGCCTAAAATAGCGCTACCCATTAACCGGAATTTGAGCAACCAAGTGACAAATGCATTGCAAACGAAGTGGGTTCTGTATATGAAGAGAGCGAACTGGGAATGAAGCGTTGAAATTAATTGATGTGTCATTAGTGTCAATAGGACTGAATTCTTTTGACTATACCGATATTCGGTCTACTGAGAAAATGAGAACCGTCATCAGGTGAAACGAGATTGAAAAACAGAAACAAAAAATGGACTAATACTTCCAGAAAGTGAACTAAAAGCGTTGTGTTTTTAGTATAATTTCGTAAATAAATATCCGGCGACTAAAGCATAAGTAATGAAGCTAGTTTCCAAAAGCACCATGCAGTGTGTTCTGTAAAGATAGGAGGTAGTAGTTTTCTGTCAAAGACACGTATATTTAGACTACACATGTAGTTCTGAGCCATAACTAAAGCCGGAAAATTTGGAGCTTGGCGTTTTACAAATCTGATTTTAATCTTTTGACAATACGATTCGGAAGAGTTTTTTATTTCCTTCATTTTGCGCAAAAAGCAGATAATGACAGTATGAGCAAAACATGTAGGACAAAGTAAAGCACGAACGCTCCTAATAGTTTTTTTAAGTGTAGTATTACTCAGGAACAATCCTTTTTTTAATCGATGGATGGTAAGTAGCATTTATTCTTCGCTATTAGAGCTGATTAGGAAATTTTCTTGATCGTAGCCCATGTTATACTTTTTTCTCATTACGTCGTTTTTGTATATAAAGAGAGATTTATTTTTGGAATGAATCGTCTGTAGCAGTTGTCATGCTTTCTGTTTACTCAAAAATTTGTTCAAATGGCTCTGAGCACTATGGGACTCAACTTCTGAGGTCGTCAGTCCCCTAGAACGTAGAACTACTTAAACCTAACTAACCTAAGGACATCACACACATCCATGCCAGAGGCAGGATTCGAATCTGTGACCGTAGCGGTCGCGCGGTTCCAGACTGTAGCGCCTAGAACCGCTCGGCCACACCGGCCGGCCATGGTATATCCTGTTCTGTTGTTCATTCACTGATGTAATTCAATTACAGAGTTTCTTTCGTGTGGAAATTTGAATGTGTTGCTGTAGAATTGCTAATTTTGAATAAAGAACAACCATAAAATATATTTTTGTCACTAGTAAAGTGGCATGAAGATAAATAATGGACAGCTCTCATTACGGCGTGGCGAACAGATAAAGTAAGCATTATGATTGCACATTTTGTTGAAACCTGAATTGATTGCTTTTGTACAATCAGTCACATGTACGAAAACAGGACAATGTGGAACAAAGGCAGTGAGTACCTGTTACTCAACTTTGAGTGATACTTTTTCATCTGACACCAGCGCAGAAGCACAGGGAGGAACACTCTCAAATCACTCTGCAGTTTAAGCCAAATTCCGTTAGGTAATAAATACAGGATGCCGATAAAATTGTCATTACGCTTTTGGACCTTAATAACAGGTGCATTTCAGCGTGAGAGAAGATAATTCGTAACGTACTTTTCATTTTCCCGGTTCGTAGATTTGACGAAGAGCGTGGATGCTACAGGAGAAAACTCAGTGGATGGCCAGGTTCATGGGGACAAAGTCCGATACCCAAGTGCAACGGAGCTTCCATACACATTGCCGGAGGGAACCACTGTTACAGTCATTCACGAGTGGCATACGTAGTTTGTCAAAGAGCTAGTGTTCTCCATAATCCTAGGCCTGGTCACTCAGCTAAGTGGACAGGGTGTCATAGATGATTGCAAGAAGTTTCTCAAAATCTGTGCGTACAGTTGGTCATTACAGATGTTGGTCATCCTAGGCTGGTCAGGCTGGTAAAGTAGTACAGGCGGTGAACTGTGGCGGAACTAACATCAGAATTTAATTCTTGGCACAGTACAAGTGTGCCACGATCAACATCACCTAAAGCCTTGCCTAAGAGGTAACCCTCTGTTGTTGTTGTTGTGGTCTTCAGTCCAGAGACTGGTTTGATACAGCTCTCCATGCTACTCTATCCTGTGCAAGCTGCTTCCAGTACCTACTGCAACCTACATCCTTCTGAATCTGCTTAGTGTATTCATCTCTTGGTTTAACTCTACTGTTTTTACCCTCCACGCTGCCCTACAATACTAAATGGTTACAGACACACCGGACGTGAAGACAGGCATTTGCGAAACGTTTGAAAATGTCGCCATACAGTTCCTAGAGTATACATGGAGAGAAACTGCATACAGACAAGACGTTGTCAGTATTGCTAACGGTTCACACATTAACGTGTTTTGATGAAAAAAAAATTTATCGGGTGTCTTGTCACATGACGAAAACCGGTCGTTATTATCTGGTATAGTTTCATAGTTATTAAAGTCGAAGTTGTAGAGATAATTTATGGACACCCAGGTATAAGGTAGCTGCCGCTAGGATTTCTTCATGAAAGTGATTATAGTAACGACAGGACTGTGACTGATGAGCTATATACTGATCAGCTATAATAGTATAACCACCGCCCTACAATCGATATAAGCGCTGCCAGGAGATAGGAGCTCCACCGCACCGTGCTATGAATGACCGCTAGTCAGACACACGCACTGTGCATGTAGTATCAGCGAGAGTGCTGTCAGTGGGCAGAATGGGGAGCGCGCGCGACCTGTCGAAGTTTGACCGAGGGTGCCTGTGATGGTCAGGATGCTCGGCACGAGGATTTCGGAAGCTGCACGACTTGGCGGATGTTCAAGATGTGTTGTGGTGAACGTCGTTCTGCACGTGACGTGAAACACGTCCACGGGGTTGGGAGGCCACATCTCATTACAGATGTCGGTCGTCCTAGGCTGGTCAGACTGGTAAAATGGTATAGGTGGTGAACTGTGGTGGAACTAACATCAGAATTTAATTCTGGGCACAGTACTAGTGTGTCGGAACACACAGTGCACTCATTACTTCCCTCTATCCCCCTCCTTAAATCTCCCTTCCCCAAAACTCGCTATACTAGTAAACATCTACTTAACACACCAAGATATTAATGTACATCTGCACAAATCTTCATTACTATTGCCAATTTTTCTCATGTTTATAATTATTGTTTGATTTTTTTTACTGTTACTATTATTGCTTTTATCATAATTTGTATGTATTGGGTCTTAGTCATTACTCTGTATTCATATTGTGACTAGAGTAATCTAATTTTCTGATTTAAACTATTGTCATGATGTAACTCTGATGTGTGAAATGCTGCATGTGTGAAACACTGGTCCGATGTAAGAGAGGGCCTGATGGACCTAATCTGATCCGGTTACATAAATAAATAAATAAATAAATAAACACGCCTAATGATCGGCCTCCGCAGTCGGCGAACTATGCATGTGCCAATGTTAGCACCACGACATCGGCAACTACGACTGAAATGAACTCGTGACCATCGGCACTGGACGTTGGTGCAGTGTCAGGGAGTTGCACGGTGCGACGAATCCCTATAGCTTCTTCATCATACCAAAGGGAGGGCGCGAATCCATCGTCTTCCAGGGCAACAACTCCTAGACATTTGTACTGCGGGACGGAGACAAGCTTTCGGCGGCTCTATTATGCTCTTTGGAACTTTCACGCGGGCGTCCATGGGTCCAGTGGGGCTCGCGCAAAGAACCGTGATCGCCAAGGTGTATCGTACACTGGTTGCAGACCACGTACACCCCTTCATGACCATAATGATTCCTGATGGCAGTGGCCTTTTTCAATAAGATAGTACCCCATGTCACAAGGCCAGAAGAGTGACGGAGTGGCTCGAGGACAAAGTGGCCAGTTCCAGTTGATGTGATGTCACCCCCACTCACGAGGTCTTAACCCGATCGAACACATCTGGGATATGACCGAATGACGCGTCAGAGCTCATCGCCCCCCTCGCCGGAATTAGGGGACTGGTGTGAGCAGATGTCGTGCCAACTCCCTCCGGTGGCCTAGCAAGGCCTCATTGCTTCCAGGCCACGACACGTAGCCGCTGTTATCCGTGCGAAAGGCGGACAAACCGGCCATTAGGCGGGTGGTCATGACGTTTTGGCTGATCAGTGTATTTTCGGGGAGCAGCATAGCGATTTCGTTTCCACAAACGTTTCCACTGAGGGAATCAGCAGTGCTCTATTTTGGGCGACGCTTCCCGCCACACGCCTCTTGCCGGCTGCTCCCACACTATTCCCCTCCCACCAGCAGAGAAGATGAAATTGGCACAGCGGAGGCGGCGGCGCTGCGGAGGGTACGTCTTCCGGCTTAATCTGACAGCGGAAGGTGTTTGGCAGCTCGCAGCACGCTGTTGCCGCTACGGCCGTGGCTGAAACACCCCACAGGCAGATTCTCCCTGGCGGCACCTCGTATTACTAAATTAACAACAATCATTTTAGGGCCTTCTGTTATCTATAGTCCAAGGATACAAAGAGAAAAGATAAATGTACTCAAATAAAGAATAAAAGTGCTTATTTTAACAAAACTCAGATCACAAGCTCCGAAGTTTTCATAAAAATATAATTTCGCACTGTCAACTGGTCCAATTATACCGGAGACACAGACGATTCAGTTCATTCACTTCGTTGTACTACTGATGACTTCGACAACACTACTCAAAGCCTACTTTTATTAGTGATGTTTTTGAAAATCATGTGACAGCGTTTAAGATTAAATTGACTCTACAGTTGATGAATCTGAAAATTAAATGACCAAGAACTTTCACTTAATAATAAAAGTATGTTTTTGAATCTCACAGTTCATGGTCAAATGTTTAAGTTCATCAAATGTTTAAGTTCGTATACACACAGGCTCACTTAAATCTCTTACTAATAGTGACACCTATGCTATAACAGGAAGTCACAATTTGGCAATATTCCATGGAATGTGGAAACGTTACAGTAAAAAGACCGTGCACATCAAAGAACATTGTCAAGTGCAAGCCAAGTATAAAGATACTCGAGTGCAACCTCCGCTTTAAGTGTTGCACGTGCATGCAGCAGCAAGTACATTGAGATTAGATCCCTTCCAGCATCTGCGTTTCAGGGTTCACGATTCTGATGACCACATCCAGGCCATGCATGTGCACCGGTCAGTGCACTGCTGCCTTCTTTCCTTCCTGGACCAGAACGACTGGAGCCATGGAGTTTGCTACACCTCCGTTCAGTTAGACCTTTTCCATAAACGCATTGGCTTATCCTTCTGGACGTACACTCACATTACCCCTACCTGGTACAGATGAGCAACACGGGTATGTCCATATAATCTGGGCGCTGTAGCAGATCTTCGCTATGGAAGTCTTACCTGCATCACTGTGATGAATTATGGGGCCTCCGTCGTGATTCCAAAATCCTTTTCCCCTCTGATGACCCAAAGTGTAGAGCGTCTCCACAGTGCTACCCAAAGGGTCAGTAGCCTCTTCATTTGAATCTACCGATTATCCTCAAGAGGGTACACTCTTCCTGTTTCTCACTGCTCAAAGAAATGCCACCCACAAGGATGCGTCGCCGGCTGAAAGGTTTAAATGGTACCAGATGGAGAACCTCCTGTCATGGGTGGAGTCCCACCACCATCCATAATGGGAAATGGCAGCTCACCATCAGGACCACAGTTTCGATGTCAGTGGCTTGGACTGCCACGAGCCTCATGTCATCAGAATCTGACCATACCCCAGGGCAGTCCTGCCTCACAGAACTTTTTCAGTAGCGTGACCTGCTAACATATATTCTCACGTAGGGGGAGGGGGAGTTACAGTGCAGCAGTGGCACATTTTCGGTAATGGCTGGTCATCACCAGTGCCACTTGGATGTGTCGAGCCTGAAATCCTGGTTTTGCAGGACAGAGCGGATAAGGTTGTCGAAAGGGGTCAAGGTCAATTACTGTTAGTTATACAAGAACACATACAACTTTTATTCTTCAAACCAGTGCACAGTTTTCTCTTTAAAACAACAACAATCAGTTCACGGCTGAGGGCCCAAGTAACTTCCCCAGAATAATGATTGCTTTTAAAATCCCAGATTTTAGAGTAACGGCTGAAGGCCTTACTTAAGTAAAAGTATAATATATTCTCGGCTAAAGGCCCAAAAAATTACTGAAGAATAATTGAAGACCACCTTAAGATAAACATTTACAGAACACGGCTGAAGGCCGTTTCAAGAACTCAAGATAATTGAAGTGAAACCTTACACACAAGGATTTACATATTAAAGTCACAGATTCTGAACAAACACGGCTGAAGGCCTAAATACAGAGCAACAGAAATTTTAAATAAAGCACGGATGAAGGCCTAATCTTAAAATAGTTGTCATGAAGTCGGCTGAAGGCCATATACTACACATAAAACATACAATATTAACACACGGCTGAAGGCCTGGCACAGTACCTGCGACCAAATAAAATGACAATGACAAACAACAAACAGTGGTGCTCATAACAACAGTTTAGGTGAGGACAGGCAGCCAAGCGTAACACTAAACTATCGGGTGGCAACACGACTTAGGGACGGCTGAAGAACCGGCCAACAGCCTAATCAATTCATTTTCACACAACACACTAGCTGCTCTATTTCAATCGACCGACTGGCTACTGTAATATGCAAACAGCATTCATCTTCTCAGTGAAAATCACAAAAACTACACATGGCCCCACGCGAACACACTTGCACAAGAACTCGAACAATCGTAAAAGCAGTCACTGCGGAACAACAAGAACGAATCAATTCGACACACAGAGAGTTTCCACAAGCGGTCTGCGACCAAATACACGTCGTCCGATGAGGTGACCGACCGAACGACCCACCCAGATCGTCCCCACTGAAGTTACGTGTGTCGGCAACGGTCGGGCGAGTCCTGGCTGTCCGGAGCTGAGTGCAGCTCCAACCCGACTCAGCTCGATGTTTGTTCAGAAGTCGGAGACACGGCGACCCAGGAACACTGGCTTGTACCCACCCACGCAGAGGTAACTCTTGCTCATCGGCGACGATATCTCTGCACGAGGAAGGAACCAACCCGCGTCCGGCAAGATGACCAACTGACGAGGCCCAGAAACGGTCAAAAGACCAAATACACGTCGCACAATGAGATGACCAACCAACGGTCGTTCCTGCTCCGATCTCCTTCCGTCGAACAGTACATGTGTGTCGCCAGCGGTCGGCGAGTACTGGCTGTCCGCACCTCCGTCCCAACTGAACTCCAGACACACGACGACCTGGAAATACTACCGGTCGCTCCAGAGATAGTACGACAGTGCACATATCGACAAGCGCTGCTGCTGCCACTCATGGGCAAGTAAACCAGCAACCTATTGACGCCAGTAAATCGAATTAAAAGAAAAAAACGAGGCTACATAGCCACGAAAACAAGATGACGAGCAATAAACGGCATGACCGCGAGCTGCGCACTGCTCAGAGTCACAATATCAGCACGGATGCCAGGATGCAGATGGATGTTATTTAGAACCTGTGGTAGCAGGCAACAAAAAAAAAAAAAAAAAAAAAAAAAAAAAAAAAAAAAAAAAAAAAAAAAAAAAAAAAAAAAAAGAAAAAAGGATTCACCTCCACCTCCCTTTGGGAAGAGAGATGTTGGATTCTCCAGCTACTCCTCCTGGACATATCCCTTCCCACATTGCTATATTACAGGTTGCAGTGAGCAGTGCAAGCGTAGGTAGCTGTTCAGTCAACTGTAGAGCCACATACCATGTCACGTATCTGGAAATAGGAATGTTTGCAACAAGACAGGTATCCACACTGATGGTACAACAGTGTCTTGAACACAGTGGACTGCCAGCGTTTCTGCTATAGTTGAGAGGGAGGCGCTGACAATGGTGCATGCAAAATCAACTCTGAGTGCTGGAGTGACATCATGTTGTTGTTGTCAGTCTGGAATGCATACAGCATGGACATATCCGTGTATGGAGACACCGAGCAGAAAAGACGTTGCCAGAGTGGATTGGCGATAGTCATTACACCTCAACGCAAGGCATGATAACATGATGTGGCGTTAGGCGCAAGTCCGCGGCTCGTGGTCGTGCGGTAGCGTTCTCGCTTCCCACGCCCGGGTTCCAGGGTTCGATTCCCGGCGGGGTCAGGGATTTTCTCTGGCTCGTGATCACTTGGTGTTGTATGATGTCGTTAGGCTAGTTAGGTTTAAGTAGTTCTAAGTTCTAGGGGACTGATGACCAAAGCTGTTAGGTCCCAGAGGGCTCAGAGCCATCTGAACCATTTTTTCGTTAGGTGCAAAACACGTTCACGTACGGTTCATACAGAGAATAATTTGGACAGTAACCATACCATTTATGAAGTGTTAAGCCTGGTGTCAGTGCCCTGCCTTCGAGATAGTCGTGACGTTATCTTTCTACAAGGTAACGGTAGACAACTCATTATTCCTGTCATTGCAGAAAGTCAGCAATTAGTTCTTGTGCAACAAATTTTATTGTCATCTACAAGTATTCATTTCTGAAATGACTGATTTCCTCATTAATCGTCCTAAGATCTAGAATCAGATCCTGTGTCGTAGCTTGTTACTTTTTCCGATTAATCCGATGGTTCGACCTTGTAATAGATATTGTCAGATCTGAGACTGAAATGTGAGGCCCTGAAAAATGTCATTTTAAACATTAAAGCTCTCCAGACTAATAAAAAAGTACTGAAGAACTCATACACAGAATTGCACCAGCATGAAATGACTTCCGGTGAAAAAAGGCTGTAGAAGACGAGTTTCATTATTGATTTACTCATAATAATAAATGTTCATATCTAAATACCACAATGTCTGTTTTCCGAGTCATTACGTCTCGCGAAGGGAATGCGTGGTGTGTGAGTGAATATTTATTTCACGTTACGACCAGCTTCCTTCTCCTTTAGCTCATGTGTCGATCAAGTTCCATTTCCCCTGCTCTCCAGTCCCGCAGACAATCCCTGGTTAGCTCATGTCTGTCACCTTGTGCGTCTGAGGCCGACTTGTGAAGGCAGCAAACACTTCTTCACTAGTCTGTGCTGTAGCATCGATTCCGTTGCATTTTTCATAGGGCTACTAAACAGAGTGTGTCCCGGTTTCAGATATTGATAGCTTGCTCTATAGCATTCGGGGGAGTTCCGTCCTTGACGAATCAGAGCCCTTCCCACTTTTTAGGAGTTTTGAGACGTCCAATTCCCACTCCTGTAGAATAAAGTAGTCTCACTCCTGTAGAATAAAGTAGTCTCCGGCGCCTAAGGCCTCTACTGCACTCCGTCGTCAGGCCACGAGTGGCCTACCTGGACCATCCGATCGCCGTGTCATCCGTAATGGAGGATACCGATAGGAGGGGGCGTGGGGTCAACACACCGCTCTCCCGGCCGTTATGATGGTATTCTTGACCGAAGCCGCTACTATTCGGTCGAGTAGCTCCTCAATGGGCATCACGAGGCCGAGTGTACCCCGAAAAATGGCAACAGCGCATGGCAGCCTGGATGGTCACCCAGGGCCGACCATGCCCGACAGCGCTCAACTTCGGTGATCTCACGGGAACCGGTGTATCCACTGCGGCAAGTCCGTTGCCAAGGCCTCTACTGGCCGTCTTAAAATGAGAATTCGTGACCCCAACACTGAAGTGGTAAAACCTGTTGTTTCTCTTGAATATAGGTAAAGATGTCCATCCTTTGTCAGCACAATCAAGATAAAAATTTGGGCAAGCACTTGGCTTCGTTCTCAATGAAAGTGGACATGTGCACTTAGCGGCTGTACTTACTTGTGTAATTGCATCCTTTGTTGTTGTTTTTTTTTTGTTATAGTGTAACACATCAGTTCCGTTAAGGGTCGCCCCTCCATCGGATTTATTTTTAGAGTGTTTGAATAATGTTCAGTTCGTACATGTGGACCACGTGAGAAGCTTCACTGTGAGTGTGCTGTTGCCCATTCGAGTGCATTGACTTTGAAATCATTTGAGTTTACATGCTACTGTTACTAGAATTTACTTCTGTAATTCTGTATTTGAAGCATGATCGCGTGTGCAGCTCCACTGCCACGTGTCGATGGAAAGCCTTTATTTCGGAACTGATGGACTTCAGAAACGGGTCAAGCGGTTCTGAGCACTATGGGACTTAACTTCTAAGGTCATCAGTCCCCTAGAACTTAGAACTACTTAAACCTAACTAACCTAAGGACATCACACACGTCCATGCCCGAGGCAGGATTCGAACCTGCGACCGTAGCGGTCGCGCGGTTCCAGACTGTAGCGCCTAGAACCGCTCGGCCACACCGGCCAGCGGACTTCACATTTCGCCCAAGTAGTGCCTATGGTGGAAGAATATGATTTTGATGCCTCTTTTCAGCCGTATGTGAATCAGGTGGAATATTAATGAAAGATCATCTTCCGTTTTCCAATGTATTTGACTACCCTCCTCTCCACCGTCTCAGATGGTTCACTGGTTTCTCCTCTGCTGTTAATTTCCCTGCAGTAAATTTCGCCCTTAAGGGACTATGATCTTATAATTTTTTCTACGTTGCGGTGTTAATGCAAAGTGGATTAAACTGGCTGACAACAAATTTTGAGAACTTTCAAAATCCGCTTGTCAATAATAATTCTACCTAAAATCATTCCACTCTTCTTCAAACAGCAGTCGCTCATCAAAAGAGTAATGGAAAAGGACGTGATAGGTAAAAATATTTATCTGGTGGTCTTACGTTCAAATACTCCAAAAAGCTCGATGTGTAGTCAGGATCGATGAAAGGGAGCGCTTCCGTTGCGAATGGCTCAAGTCAGGGTTCCTTGGCAATTTTACACCACGATCTACTGACAGCGGTATTCTGTAAACTAAATATGCCATTTTTTCTCCAAAAAAATAACGGACCACTTACACAGTAACTGTAGCGTTCGACTGAATGCCCATATGGCTTAGAGCTATTATCTCTGTTATTGGTGGCAGCATTGTGTACTAAATTTTGCCACCTAAAAGCTTCCAAATCACATACAAATTTCATAACGTATACTTCTTATTATAGTGTTCACGCACAACATGTAAAAGTTCGTGATAATGCTGTTCCGTCCGATGTTGCAACCTAAATGTCAAGTAGCGAGGAAGAACGTAGATTGGGAATAAAACTAAACTTATATTTCTAATAATCCAACGCACTTGTCATTCGAAACCTCCAAGTAGGATGAAGATATTAACTACTGCATGAAACATCTGACGTTATAAAGTCGTGTACTGGAAAAGTAACATGGGTGCTAACAATTTCCCTGTAAACGTTCAGCCGGCCGGAGTGGCCGAGCGGTTCTAAGCGCTACTCTGGAAACGCGAGACCGCTACGGTCGCAGATTCTAATCCTGCCTCGGGCATGGATGTGTGTGATGTCCTTAGGTTAGTTAGCTTTAAGTAGTTCTAAATTCTAGGGGACTGATGACCTCAGAAGTTAAGTTCCATAGTGCTCAGAGCCATTTGAACCATTTTTGTAGACGCTCAACTAAGGTACCTGGAGGATCATTAAAGTTTAAACGGTTAGAGGGCCACAACGCTGTATAAATTCTTTGTGTGCGTGCTTTTGTAACTGTGTGTTGTGCGTATGTGTGTGGCGGGTGGCGGGCAACGTGGAGGGGGGGGGGGGGGAGGTGGAGAAGAGACACACCAACACAGATTCAGTATCTGCGTGTCCAAACTATAGGTATTCCCGAATCCGTATGTCAAAGGCAGCCATAAATCTTTCAGACATGGCTTCCGCGCTACTTTTGTGAGAGGAAATATTCATCTATCCTGCGACGCGTTTGTGTGGTCGAGGGGTTAGCTGCTCGCGCCGCTGCCGCTGGTACGTGGAAGCGACGTCGGATTAATTAGGCACACGTTTATTAATGGGGTGATCGCACAAAAGAGAGCGAGAGAGAGAGAAACAGTGATAGCGGGAATCGGTGAACGTGGCGGCAATTAATTCGTCCACAGCGCGGGATGCGGGCCGGTCACTCTGTGTTCCGGACACCGGCTTCCGACCGACAGAGGCGCTCGCACCAGCTCTTTATTACAGTGTGTGTCGCTAAAGCGCTTTCCGCACAGCCCCCGCCGACAGCTTCGCAACAGCCTTTTCGACACATTCGTGTTAACGCAGTACTCATCTTAAGTTTGTAATGGCGCAATGAAACAAAAACGTTAACACACTTCAAAATACACTCTCTTTTAGAACATAAAGACCAGCGTAAACTATATTATTATATTTCTAAATATCAGTTCATAGCGGGGTTTCAGACATTTGAAACTAGGCGACAGTTGTCTGTGAAACGTCCCCTTTGGAAAATTATGAATGATTGTGCTGGTATACCTCTTAAGTTATATGATTTTCAAACAGCTGAGCAAAACTGAAGTTTTTACTTATTATGATCATCACTACACTGTCACACAATATTCTTTTATCGCAACGCAATCTTACTTTCAATAATCCCTATAAAAGAATGGCCCTGACTAACAGTAACCTATACCTTTCATGAATCACCTCACAAAAATCTTCGTTACTCGAACTACTGCTATACAGCGAGCGCCAATACTGCCACCTAAATAAAAGATTCTAACTTCTGAAGGCACTAAGGCATAGGTAGCAAATGAAAGATTTTGATAGAGAACAAACAATGTGTTTACCTTAATAATGTTCAAAAGCCATTATATGAGCTGCCAGCAGTCGTGTATGTGGAGAGAGAGTTTCCAGAGTTAGGAGACATTACTATGTGAGCACGATCTGGACGTGTGTCCACCAGAATAAGGAAATTTGTAAATATGGATGTCATATATATATATATATATATATATATATATATATATTCATGACATACATATTTACAAATTTCCTTAATCTGGTGGACACACGTCCAGATCGTGCTCACATAGTAATGTCTCCTAACTCTGGAAACTCTGTCTCCACATACACCACTGCTGGCAGCCCACCTCCAACTGCCCAACGCTACGAGCTGTTCACGTCCAACTGCCCAACACTACAATAGTGAATGTTCCAACAATGCCAACCAGCCACAGACTGCACACAGCACAGTCAGTGATATTCATACAGAGCGCTACGTGGCGTTACCAACATAAAAACATAAAAAACATAAAAACATAAAACATAAAAAACATAAAATGCAACAAGTAACGCCTTCTGTTAGAAGCGTAAGGAGCTATTTGGACATTTGTTGTCACTGTAGGGGCTTTATGATGAACATTTGATTGTTTAAGGGAAACCAGAGTTTGACAGTTTTCTGTATGAAGGAACTCGTAAATGTTGTTATTATTTACGTGAATGATTCTTTCAAAAGCTTAACAATGCAGAAATCAATAAATATGCAGGGAAAGCAAATGCATCAAGTATAACGAACTATAGACCTCTATGGTTGCAGTACTCGATAGGCCGAGAATTTATTTTTGTAATATCTTTAAGTTTAGCGACAGTCTGTGGCCGTTCACTGTTGTCTAATGTGCTCGGAATACAGCCGCAGGAGCACGTGTCTGTGATGATAAAGGAATGTACAACGGAAATTTACCTGGAACGTGGCAACATTAGAAGAAGAGGAAGGACAGTATGGAAATGAAAGATGAAGGACGTGAAAGTTATCTGCCGCTAAAGCACGACCATGACGACAATAGTCCAGCTATCTAACCCTTACATTTGCTATGTGCTGTTTCCTAGTGTAAAAGAATCTTTTTATTGTCAATGTGGGGGCTGCCAATCATGAATATCGACTATTTTTCTAATCTGCTTTCACAAAACATTGGCACTGAATCAGATAGAACGTATTGTTTTGCCACTGCAGTAAACTAATAAAATCAAAACTGCACAGTATTCCTTGTATAAATAATTATCTTGCCTAATTCTAACTAGCAGTTTAGTTGTATGTGTGACAATGTGATTGGTTGCTATGTGTAATATTGTCGTGTCCCGAGAGGGAGTGAGATTGACACGAATTGGATTCAGGAGACTTACCTCAACCGATCTTCTCGAAGAGTAGAAGTAGGCGCGGTCAGCATCTGCAACTCCGACAGCTAGAAGGAGCAAGCTAATGCTAAGGTGTAGGATACGAAACTCGGTGAGGAGCGATTACTGCTGGGTAGAATTCATAAGAGCCCTTATAGTTTGATAACTGAGAAACCCTACTGTCACTATCTCTGTCAGTTGAATCTCTTACTCGGGGCCGCCCGGAGTGGCCGAGCGGTTAAAGGCGCTACAGTCTTGAACCGCACAACCGCTACGGTCGCAGGTTCGAATCCTGCCTCGGGCATGGATGTGTGTGATGTCCTTAGGTTAGTTAGGTTGAAGTAGTTCTAAGTTCTAGGGGGCTTATGACCACAGCAGTTGAGTCCCATAGTGCTCAGAGCCATTTCAACCATTTTCTTACTCGGGAATCTGTCTCCCTGGTCGTAGCGGAGCCGAGGCTAGCGAGTCGTAAGTTCCCACTTCTTCCATAGAACGACACGAAGCTTGCGTCTTTATACTCACCTGATCTCGACTGCCTATAGGGTCTTCCTGGCCCCCTATTTATACTACCTTCGTGTGTCACGAAAAGCTTCTAGAATGTTCTATACCTCCTCCCTCGAGGCTGACCACGTACTTGGTATATTTCCATCACCATGTGATGTGAGAAAGCTACTTTGATCCCTGTTATGCATTCGGCTACAGAGACCAGCTAGTCACGTAACGTTATTAGTCGCCTGTCGCCGTTTCGTCGGCGCTGGCCCGTATCATCGACAAATACTGACGGAATGCTCCCGTACCGGAGTGTACGCCTAGCTGCCTCTCCCGCTGAATAAGTCCTAATACATTTCATTTGTCCTCGTCGCTGATTGAGATTCGCAACAATGCACCTGTAAGACATTGTGTAGTCCAAAGCTATATAACCAATATCATTTGGAGACTTTCGGCAACATTCCAATGTTGTCGAAGTTTATTTATTACCGATTTCAAAACTGTTAGTAAATGTACAAGTAAGAGTATCTTTCCATATACTTAAAATTTTCTTATAGCGCGGTGTTGGACAGTCCGATGCCCACGGTCTTATTTGTACATTAATCTGTACCACTACATTATAAAATCCCGACAGCCAGGTTATAAGTTACGTCAATGAATTTCGTAATAGTCAAATCTATGTTACCTTTTATTCCATCCTCCTCAATTGGTTCAAATGGCTCTGAGCACTATGGGACTTAACTGCTGTGGTCATCAGTCCCCTAGAACTTAGAACTACTTAAACCTAACTAACCTAAGGACATCATACACATCCATGCCCGAGGCAGGATTCGAACCTGCGACGGTAGTGATCGCGCGGTTCCAGACTGTAGCACCTAGAACCGCTAGGCCACTCCGGCCGGCTATCCCCCGCAATTGAGTACGCTGTTGTGAGTATCCTGCGTCATACGTAAACACGTGTCGTACATATTTCTGATGCAGTCTTCTGGCTGCAGTAGCTTTAACAATACAGTATTGAAGTCCAAAGCGGATGTCGCTGTATCAGGTAGGGTACTTTCCAGTGTGCCTCATTTCAGATTCTAAACAGGACAACATTTATTACAAAATATTGTAGGCCGTTGCTTATCTTATTCTTCAAGAGCATCTTCTTTTAACTTGAATGAAGACAACTGCTTGATGCAAGAAATTTCCTGCGAGTGGTCTAGAGCGATACAGAAATCACGCTAGAAAACTGATATTTCTTTTTCTTGTGAAGAGCTACCGAAAATTTATGATTCCTCTATCCTATTTCTAGTTAAAAAAAGGACACATAATTTATCCCGACGTTTAAAGTTCTTGACATCAATGTATCCTCTTTTTCCACAGTCATTCTGTTTTATTTTTATGGTTCCTGCTAATATGTCCGGCTGAACTATCTAAATCTCTCTTCACACATCAAAATTGACTTATCTTGAATGTATAAATTGTATTTCTCTTCTCATTTCTCTAAATCCCAAGGGGTTCAAGGACTAATTCATTTCAAGGACAAATTTTTTATTTATTTCATTTTAGATCTATCGTGTAACATATAAATAAATCACAATATTATCAATTTTGGCATGAGCCAAGCGCCTCCTACACAAATTTAAAAAAAGATCCAAATAGACAAAATATGACAGAACTTTATAGTACGCCACAGCTATCTATGCTAGAGTGATCGTCTGAGAGAAGTATCGAAGTCAGTTCACTGTACGCATATTACCACGGACCAGTGAAATAAGCAGGCTAAGAGAGTCCTCTGGACGAAAGATATGTCTTAACATAAACAATAAAAAGCAAATGTAAAGATACTAGAGTAGACAGAAAAATAATACATGTGTTTCTCGTGTTAACCTACTCAAGCATCACTGAGTACAAACAAACCTAACGCTATTAGTAGTGGTTAAATGAAATTTAGTTCAGAATCGGGATAACTGATAACGGGTTGAGCGAATAATCCATCTGGCGATGTGTCATGGCCTCGTAATGAGCTGTTTTCCTGCGACGCTGAAGAGCTTACTAAGATAACGACATTGTTACAGGCACAAAACAGAGAATAGAATGTTATGGAGCAGTTCTATTAGTGTCTTATAGTTCAATATGGGTGCAAAACAAAACTGTAGCTTCTTATGCACAGGAGGACGAGTATTACAGTAAAAACACAACAGAGAGATTAAATTCACATATCGATGACCACTACACAGAGTCTCAGGACGAAAAGTTGTGTTGCGTAACGTATCTCCATTGAAAGAGCAAAATAACGAGCTGGCGGATGTGTGATTCCTCGATTCAGATCAGCATCCAACATGGGAGAGCCTGGCTTTGAACGTGGCGATGTCAGTCGACTTTGGAGGGGAGTGGCATATGCAGCTGCCTACAGCCACAGAGAAGGTGGCACGTTTCTGACCCCGGTGAACGTGCAAATTGAAAAATGACTATTTTGCCTTGGCAGAGACCAAGAAACAGTGCGCTTTTTATGCGCTATTGATTAAAGTATAGCCCTTACGTTAGCATATTAACAACAAAGGCAGCGCCACCTGAATGATGATGCAACTTTACACCTGAAGCAATTCCATTTAGAACTGACGCACGCGGAGAAACTGGATTGCGTCGACCACCTCAAGCCGTGGGCACCCGTGCATACGAAGGGTGAGCGCTGCGCGTGCCGGGTTTCCTACGTCATAGGGTGGAAAAAGCCCTTTGGGGAGTCTTTCCGAACGTGAAGAGCAATATGTAGCACGTCAGATTTTCTGAACCTGCGTTACAAGGTAGGCCACTGAGATAGAAGGACGTCACCTACGTCACATAACGCCATCTCTCTTCAGTGTAGAGACGGGAGACGCCTATTGGCTTTCAGTCGAAGCGTGTGTGTGTGTACGGTTTTAGAGCACCAGAAAATAGAGGTTCTCTTCAAAATCCGTCGTTATTTGTACGATTTTCTGTAACAAAATGACGGGAAACATTATATTGGTGGTTAAAGACTGAACGATGTGGTGCAGTGGTTGACACACTGGACTAGCGTTCGAGAGGACGACGGTTCAAGCCTACGTCCGACCATCCAGATTTATTGTGATTCCATATATTTTCCCGGTGTCTTATATGTTTATGCTCTTCACGTGTATGCTGCCAGATATGATAGCCTTCACAACACGATATTTCGGCGATCCACCTCGCCGCCACCCTCAGGTGCGAATGCTGAGTACAAACCACGCAAGAACTAAATGAACATCAGAAACGGCGGCTCCTTTATACCCCGGGACCAGACCACAGCGCCTGCACGAGAAGCGGGAGAGTTGCCCCTGCGATGTGAGAAATTGCCGCGCCGCCGGCGGTAGAAACTGGCGAAAGTGATAAATCGCAAATCAAGATGTAGCGGGTCGAAAACCAGACAGTTGTTGTTTTATATAAGATCAAATAAGGTTCCATATCTTGCTTAAAGGAAAACCTATATCTCTAATAATAAAGTCATGAGATAATTGTATTTCGATGGGTTCCTTGAGCACACAATCCCAGTAACGAGTAGCCGGAGCAATGATTTGCGTCTCTTTAAATGGCATGTTATGCACTTCATTCAGACAATGTTCGGTGACGGCAGATTTTTCTCCGTATGTGATTCTGATGTTCCACATATCGGTCGTGAACAGTGCAAATAGTCTGTCCAATATAGTACTTTCCACAATGACAGAGAATTTTATAAACTCCAAATTTTCTCAATCCCTAATCATCTTTGACAGATCCAAGCAGGGCTCTAGTCTTGCCCAAAGGCAAAAGATCACTTTTAATAACACATTACCCGAGAATTCTTGAAATTTTTGAAGAAATACTTCCAGGAAAGGGTAGAAAAACAACTGATTTACTAGTATCCGGCGTTGGTTCTCTTGATGGTCCAAACTGAAAAGGACGATTAATTTGATGATCGGTACATCCATTGATTAGATATATCATCAAATTAATAGGGCTTTTCCGTTTGAACCATCAAGAGAACCAGTACTAGTAAATCAGTTATTAACTTCGTTAGTCACTGACTTCACCCGTGCAGCCCATCCCTGCTCCCAGCCCAGCACTACATTTTTTTTTATTTTAGTTTTTTATTTATATCTCTCTATTTCTCTCCTTTTTTGGTACTTCTCCCCTCTCCCCACCTCTCCCCTGCCCATGGCCCAGCCTGCAGCACTTCACTGTCCGCAATCCCCACCATACTATCCCTTTCCTTCACCACCCCAGCCTCCTCCTTTCCCCCACTCAGTCGCTACTCCCATCATGCACTGGTGCTGCTGCACGCAGTGTGGTTACAGTTGCCTGAGACTGCATACGTGTGTGTGAGTTGCGTTTGCGTGAGTGTGTGTGTGTGCATATGTTTGTCTATTGCTGACATAGGCCATTGGCCTAAAGCTTTATGTGTGTACCTATCTGGGACTCAGCATCTCTGCGATATGGTGAGTAGCACCTTCCCTTCTCATAATATTGCTGATTTAGGTTATCCATGGTTCCCCTATATCGCTTAAGGTGAATGCCAGGATGCTTCCTTTGAAATGGCATGGCCAACTTCCTTCCTCATCCTTCCCTAATCCGATGGGACCAATGACACCGCTCTTAGGTGCCGTCCACTGAACCAACCAACCAAGCAACCTATGACTGTATATGAACTGTGCGTGGTTAAAGTACGAGGGCAGTTCAATAAGTAATGAAACACATTTTTTTTTCTCGGCCAATTTTGGTTGAAAAAACCGGAAATTTCTTGTGGAATATTTTCAAACATTCCCGCTTCGTCTCGTATAGTTTCACTGACTTCCGACAGGTGGCAGCGCAGTACGGAGCTGTTAAAATGGCGTCTGTAACGGATGCGCGTTGCAAACAACGGGCAGTGATCGAGTTTCTTTTGGCGGAAAACCAGGGCATCTCAGATATTCATAGGCGCTTGCAGAATGTCTACGGTGATCTGGCAGTGGACAAAAGCACGGTGAGTCGTTGGACAAAGCGTGTGTCATCATCGCCGCAAGATCAAGCAAGACTGTCTTATCTCCCGCGTGCGGGCCGGCCGTGCACAGCTGTGACTCCTGCAATGGCGGAGCGTGCGAACACACTCGTTCGAGATGATCGACGGATCACCATCAAACAACTCAGTGCTCAACTTGACATCTCTGTTGGTAGTGCTGTCACAATTGTTCACCAGTTGGGATATTCAAAGGTTTGTTCCCGCTGGGTCCCTCGTTGCCTAACCGAACACCATAAAGAGCAAAGGAGAACCATCTGTGTGGAATTGCTTGCTCGTCATGTGGCTGAGGGTGACAATTTCTTGTAAAAGATTGTTACAGGCGATGAAACATGGGTTCATCACTTCGAACCTGAAACAAAACGGCAATCAATGGAGAGGCGCCACACCCACTCCCCTACCAAGAAAAAGTTTAAAGCCATACCCTCAGCCGGTAAAGTCATGGTTACAGTCTTCTGGGACGCTGAAGGGGTTATTCTGTTCGATTTCCTTCCCCATGGTCAAACGATCAACCCTGAAGTGTATTGTGCTACTCTTCAGAAATTGAAGAAACGACTTCAGCGTGTTCGTAGGCACAAAAATCTGAACGAACTTCTCCTTCTTCATGACAACGCAAGACCTCACACAAGTCTTCGCATCCGAGAGGAGCTCACAAAACTTCAGTGGCCTGTTCTTCCTCATGCACCCTACAGCCCCGATCTCGCACCGTCGGATTTCCATATGTTTGGCCCAATGAAGGACGCAATCCGTGGGAGGCACTACGCGGATGATGAAGAAGTTACTGATGCAGTACGACGTTGGCTCCGACATCGACCAGTGGAATGGTACCGTGCAGGCATACAGGCCCTCATTTCAAGGTGGCGTAAGGCCGTAGCATTGAATGGAGATTACGTTGAAAAATAGTGTTGTGTAGCTAAAAGATTGGGGAATAACCTGGTGTATTTCATTGCTGAATAAAACAACCCCTGTTTCAGAAAAAAAAATGTGTTGCATTACTTATTGAACTGCCCTCGTATTATTGGAAATTATTATGAAATTATATTATTTAAAGCAATGGCACATTGAGGATGCATCAAAAGCGCACTGTCCTTGATACAATTTCCCATATTAAATGTCAGTCAGGAACATATGTATAGTTAAATCTTTTAGGAGATGGTGACATAGTTGGTTTCAAATCTCTCACTGTAGGTGCAGAGTAGTGAGTGGAGATGGAAATTTATACGGCAAGTGAAGTGTCTCTGGCTCGTTTCTCACTGGTTCCACAACTTTTTCACTCATCTTCCCATTTTCTAATTGGTTCTGAACTGTCCTGTTAGTTTAATAGAAGTGTATTCTATAACATCCGGTGTTATGTAAATGTAAGGTGCTCTTTCAAAGGAGCGAGTTTCTTCGATTGGCTTTATCTACAAGACAGCTTACTCTACTTGCAATAAGATATTTTGCACTTTCAGGGTTTGTATTTCACATGTTGCAAAGATTCTGCTAGTGCACAGAAACAGTGCTCAAGTTACAATGACGTTAGTGTTTTGTTCACAAGTTACAATGATGAATAAATTTTATCTTATGTGGAGAATTATTGTAAATTTCTATCGCGCTATCTGTAATGAAACTTTCATAGGCCGATGTCCTTATTGACCGGACATGTTAGTGTCCTTTTGGCGTTATAATATGTTCATTAATATTGAAGTTTTATTTATGTGTACTACAGACAGAACAACATGAATAGCATATGGGCAAGGGAGAATGTATGAGTTTTAATGGAACTAACACAGAAAATTCACACTCATACATTTCGTAAACAGAGTAATTTGTGAGCTACAAAAGACCGACAGCTGCCACTGGAGCACTCTGTGATTGCCTAAACCACGCTTAGATATACGTACCATCTGCACAAGTCGAATAGTTTCTGAGCTTTCAGCACCACGTTGAACATGGCATGTTGATATTCCTCGAAAGCACTGTCCATGTGCTGACGGACGTACGGTCTAAGACACGCTGTACATTAGCTTTTGCCTCCTCAAATATTGTGAAAATGTACAGTTCACTGAATGCAGCAGCTGTACTGAGCAGAGGGTTTTTTGACTTGGGGCGAAAGGATGACAGTTTTATACCGGGCACAAGAGGTATGGAACAAAAGCAACAGAGGTCACCATCACAATGACATAGCCACATGCTTGGCGAATTCTCATTAGCGACCACCAACTTCCCATGTCACTCGCCGACTGAGACTATGTTCCTGCTTCCGCACCTTGTCCGTCGGCACGTCGAATTCGCCCACTCACAAAGTTTCCAGCCGCCAGATGGAGCTATGACAACCGGTTCACTACTTTTGTTCTGCCTAGTGCTGGAAGGGATGGAGATCCTTCCACTTACAGGCAGAGAGGACGAAGCGATGCCGAGATTCACTTCACTTCCGCAAACGCCTGCAGTTCGTGCGGTTCACCTGGCCAGATAGTGGCAACATTTCTGCAGTCATGCTACAGAGCACAGTTATATGAGCTCCGTTCAGAGGACTACATGCCGATACGGTAGTCGCTATTTACGGAGAACGAGAACACTAAAACAAATGTCTGCATAATTGCTTTCAATCATAAAGACAATACCGTGGACTTCCAAGAGGCAACCAAGTTTTTCATATTAGATTTCATTATATTAGAATCCTTGAACATATTGTCAGTTCGAATGTGGTAAGCTTTCTTGAGACTGAAGAGCATCTGTCCATGAATCAGCCTGGTTTTAGAAAGCATCGCTCATGTGAGAGTCAGCTTGCCCTTTTCTCACATGATATACTGAGAACTATGGTTGAAGGGCAACAGGCAGTTTCCATATTTCTAAATTTCTGGGAAACATTTGACACGTAGCCCCATTGCAGGCTCTTAACGAAGGTATGAGTATATGGAATAAGTTCACAATAATACAAGGTAAAATTCAGTAGGACAATGCCTGACAAATAGCAGCAGAAAATGCAATAGCTTATATCCAAACATGAGAAAGCACAAGCAGAAAAAAATATTACAGTAAAGACAGCAAAGCATATACGGGAAATATATGTGCAAGCTTACAATAGCACGTTTGCATCTGTGATCATCAAAACTATGCAAAGCACCAGCATGAGGAACAAGATCTATTACGTGAAATGCAAGGATTCTATGCCACATCTTAACACTAAAGTTGTGTTATTCTACCAAAAAATTACCAAGTTCTTGCAAAGAGAACTAGGTATGCAGTTCCTGTTACTACCCCCTTCTCCTTCTTATTATTCTTTCCTTTCCAAGTGCTCTTTTTTCTAAGAATTTGGATCATAAAATTATTTAATGGATCTGTCGACAGAAAGTGTTCACATTAACATATATATAAAATATTGTCTTATAAAATCAATACTGCAGCCCAGGCAGAAACCACATATCAAATAAAACAAGCAAATGATTACAAAGCAAAGCATTAAAACTTCATTCAATAGCCACGTGACACTTCAGAAGTCAGTAGACATTCTCTCGATTCTCATAGAGAGACACTTGTCATAATCAGGTGTGTAAATGTAAGAATTTCTCATCAATTCATAAGCATTTCAGTAAGTAGCACAAAGCTCAAACTCCAAAGTGCAATCATATGCTAACAAGTAGTAGTGTGTATCATATTTGTGGTCTGTTCTGCAAAGAATTGCAGATAGCGAGCCTCTCTGTGCTACAGCTATGTGAGCGCTTGCAGTAATGCAGCGAGATTCAAAGCAGCTGAAGCGGCAGCAGTAAAGTTGAAAGGCAACACAGCAATGGGTATACTGTATTTCAAGGTGGCAGCTCACCACAGCAGAGCATTACGTAAATGTGACATACACTCTTTACGAAAATATTTGCAACAACAATGACAGGTTGAAAAATTACAGAAGTGTGTAGAAACGAAATATCGTCAATAACAGTATCCAAAAGCTTCCGTCAGCATTATGGAACTCACATTTACATACAGACTCACTTTTTATAATGATCATAACCATATCTCGACGTCGTGATACACATCGTCGTATTAATAATATCATCATAAAACATTCATCAAATCTGTAAATCATTGTAGCTTCCTTCAATAATCTCAAAACTTCTAAAAAGATGCTTTCTGCTCGTTTCAGTAGTGTCATCTGTCTCGAATACACTTCAAAACTCATGATCCCATACAATATATATCACTCAAATCTCTCACAGTATCAAAGTGGTTCCGACAATACATGTGAAAAGTTCACAAAATAAACACAAAGTACAATTTCATAAAGGCAAAGTAATCCAGCTGTGTAATTATGTAGACATGTGTCGAAGAAATGGTAAAAATGTTCATTTCTCTTTCCTAAATTTCCAGATAGCTGTGTAATTCTGTGTTAGAGTAATATTGTACCGATGTATAAAACTGTATTAGCAAATACCATATTAGCTAGGGCTCCTTACGTTTACCGCATGCATGGTACAAAAAGTAGGCGTACCCCCTTGAAGGATAATGTAATAACAGATCTTACAGATTAGAACTGCGGAATAAAATATATCACCGAGAACCTGTGTATCGTTGTAGTTCAGAAATATTTCTACAAATGTTTCAATTACAAAAAGTAATCACTCAAACACGTGTCATGCAGGGCTAAAATGTACCTCTCGCTGTAAGAAAATTTCGTATGCCAAGTATCGTAGTTATCGTCGTTCATAAGCAAAGTTCGCCAAAAATCAATGTACTTACCTTGTCATATACAAAAGTAAAGTTGCATGCAAATAAATGTCGTAGTTATTATGTTCTTTGCTGTGACCTTGAAAGTACTGTACTGTAAGGTCATGTTGTGTTACTAAAATAACTGTCTCATTGTAGCCATGCCACAAAAGTCATTGCCAAAAGGTGTTTTACTTTCCAGAAGAACATATAAAAACTGAATGGACATAAAACAGATACAGCGTAAGAGCAATAATGAAAATTCTGTCACTGATTACTGGTCTCGTAATATAATAGAGTAGCTGTCAAACTAACCAAATACTATCTGACTTCTCAGAAAGCATTTTAATTAAAAATGTCTTTTCAAGTAAACCAAAATGTTGTAGTAAAACCTCATTAGCAATGTATGTTCCAAAAATGTGAGCGCTATAATCGTGACGCAATCGTGCAACTGAAAAGCGATAATGTACTCACAATAAGACAGTGTCGTCTGTTCCCTACAGAAATGAACTCGTTAAATGACTTTATTAATATGTTTCATAGGTTATTGCCTGGATAGTTAACTTCAAAACATTTCTAAATGTGACAAAGCGTACCAGTAACTTGAAGCGAAAAAATTTTACAGCAAAGACTAAGTCAGAAAGCAAATTATTTCTCAATAAACGGTTTTACACGAGAAATATGGTGTGATCCTCTGCTTTCTTAGGACGCAGTGTTTCAACTCCAACGCATTTATCATGACGTATACGTCGGATCCTGTAAGGTCCATCGTAAATCAGAAAGAATTTGTGACTCAAATGTTTCTTCTTGTGTGATAATGAATGGGCTTTAATGAGAACTTTTTGACCATTGTGTAGTTTCTTTGCATTTGTCTTACGGTGTAGTTTTTTCCTCTTGTCTGCAGCAGAGTTTATATTTTTGATAGTCAGATCAATTATTCCTCTGTGTCGAGGTTTACGTGTGCTCTTAAAATGTACAAGCTCTCTGATTCTGTCTGGTGGTTCCACATTCTTCAATACAAGAACAAGTGGTAAAGCAGTGGAGTCATGAGGCACTTCATTCAGTACATTTTGAAATAAGTGTAAATATCTGTCCCAATACTGATGCTTCCTGGGACAATAACGTCTGCAAAGCTTATTAATTCCTTTCATAATGCGTTCAGACGGGTTACAATGTAGAGAGTACAATGAAACAATAACAGGTTTGATTTTACGATTCTGAAGCATGCGTGACCAAATAGGAGTTCTGAATTGTGGCCCGTTATCTTAAATGACCTTGTCAACTTGTCCAACTTCACGTAAGAAATTTTAACAAAGGAGTTGGATACAGAACCTCCAGTGGCTTTGCTTAACGGTGATAAACAAAATCGTCAGGTAAACGAAGTAACCATAGCTTGTCATCAACAGTACAGCGTTTGAAGAGTATGTTATTTCTCACCAGATAATAATGACGAATCTGTGTGTGTGTCTTTTCGTGCCCTTTACTGTTAATAGCTTTCCAAATTGGATCCTTATCTTTCTCATGAGCTATGTCCTTTAAAGATGCAGTGACGAAGTCTATAAAGCTAGTTTTTGAATTTAAAGATACGAAAATTAGGCCTCATACGAAGCCATATGGACAGTCGTTTTTACTTCGCTCTATTTTTTAGTGAAAAAAGGAACGGAAATGATTAGTAATGGTACAGAGTACCCTCCGCAACGCACTGTACGATGACTTGCAGAGTGTAAGTGTCGATGTAAATGTAGAGAGAACATCAATCACCTTTCATCAAACTGTTATTAAATTTATGTAAAATTTTCTATCATAGTATTAGTATTTCTGGTTACTTCTGTTCGTGTTACTACATTTCTGTTCTAGAGCCGCCCTGTCAAGCTGATGTTTAATTAATAATAAGTGGAGTGCATACTGCCAGCCATTTTAATGAACGATATCTATCTTACGAGATATTTTTGGGGTTTGTTAACAGCAACTGACACGTTCGTATCTATATTTTGGGTAAGCTGAGAGGACACTTTGACACGGAGTTCTTTGCTAAGCTGTAAGAGCGCGCTGACTCTAGGACTGTCTGGAGAAGCCGCATAAGGCCTAGGGGAGGGAGAAGAGAAGGACTTAGGCGGTACATTTGGAGCAGTCGGCCAGCAGCCACGAATACATGAGAAATGTCCAGGCCAGTGGCGAATGTTGTCCTGTAAGGGTGGCAAGTTCTCTTGTTTGGAGGTGGGTGCGATAATGGATAGCCACATATTAATTCGACGGCTCCACAGTGGCATTCATTCGTCTGCTTGTGGGATTTCCCTGTGACAGATTGCTAATAATCACAGTGCGAAAGTACTTCACCGAGAGCGCCGGCCAGAGTGGCCGAGCGGTTCTAGGCGCTTCAGTCTGGAACCGCGCGACCACTACGGTCGCAGGTTCGAATCCTGCCTCGGGCATGGATGTGTGTGATGTCCTTAGGTTAGTTAGGTTTAAGTAGTTCTAAGTTCTAGGGGACTGATGACCTCAGATGTTAAGTCCCATAGTGCTCAGAGCCATTTAAACCATTTTTTAACTTCACCGAGATATACTTGCTGCGAGACGATTGTGGCAGTTATCACAATACAACAGAAGTTAATGGTGTGCTCCTGTCTTCCGTATCGGGTCTTGGTGCGGGACGCAGTGAATTAACTTCTTTCGGTGCGATTCATTGTTGACAGTCCTCGTGGAAGTTCGAGTACCCCAGCGGTCCTCCGATAAAATTTCCAAAAGGGTATGCCATGGTAATTTGTGTCCTTTGTGTTTCCAGCAGCTGCAACTAAGCACTGTCTGGACGGCATCTTATATTAGGCAGTTTTGATGCTTAATCAGTTGAACTGGCACTCGGTTCATTTGGTAAACTGATTTGCGTTCTTAAACGTGTAAAATAAAAAGCTGGAAAAATTGTTCCTTAATTTATATTATATGTATATTTGAAAGATGCTACTTTATGTATGTTAACGTTGTTTTTCTGTTTTGGAGCCCTAAAACTTAATTGTCCTCCAAACATTGAAACTGGTGAGACGGCATTTGGCTCTCGATGCGGAATGTAAATATCAGCTTCTGATCAAGTTGTGAGGTTGGCCCTTGGTGTTATTGGTCGGTAAACCTTGAGTTGCCATTTAAACCATTTTGCGTTATCTGTATTTTTAAAACACATTCTGAGACAAGAAGCGACGCACCACGAAGGAACTATCCGAATGGGACCGAAATCGGTAGATGTGACGTACACATACAGACAAACACGTGATTACTATTTTAGAATAAACTGGATGACGTATTCAGGAGAAATACATTCACAAACTGAGTAAGTCTATGACGCATTGATCCACCTCTGGCCCTTACTCTCCCTGCGACCTCTCGCATGTTTCGCTGCCAAACCAATTTGAACACTACCGTCTGCGGCGATAAATACGAATGTGGGCCAATTCATGGTGAAGTAGCAAATTTTGTATTTTCGAGATACAAACCTTTCATGTCGGTCTTGTTCCATTATCTCTTGCCATGTTTCATCTCTGTCTTGTTCCACTACTATCTTTGATCATGCTGTGTAATTTGTATATCTTTCATGTTATGAATTCATCCTAGTGTATTATGTAATTACCCTTCGTAACTGTGCCAACACGCTAAAAACTTCTTCAAAATGCCTGCTTCCTTCTTCCCAAAATTTTGGTTTCTCAGTTTGTTTGACTGTGATTATGTTGAGTGTGTCTATGTTGTACGTTTTTGCATCGCGTATTTTAGTTATATTTTAGAGTAAATTCGTAGTTAGTTTTGTGAAGTACAGTCTGCAGACGTTTACAAGGCCTTGGTACCGTAGCTTTGATAAATTTCGCACCCATCCTCATAAGATGTTTCTGTACATAACCTCTAGTACAACAGAATCATCTGTAAAGCAATAATTTCCAATCAGTATCATGGGTCTCATTTTTTATAGAGCAAAAACGATGTATTATTTTCCCCACCGACACCCCTACCCGCCAATGATGTTCGCTGAGACGAAACAATACAGAAAAACAGCGGTGTTTCCTGAAAATCTTGGTAAAGCATGCAACATGAAACTTATTAGCTGTACGTATAAGTGACGTTGCTCACTCACCATGGCTTTATCAGTAGGGGAACTCGGCTCTGGGGTTCTCCTTGCCGAATTCCTCAGTAACGTTGTCGGAAAATGAACTTCGAGGTTTCGTCTGGACCAACAGATCCCTTTCCGTCGATGGAATGGACGGAGCGGAGAGACGACTTTGTCCTGTCACATTCCTGATGAAGAACTTTATTCTTTTTCAGTGCAGAAAACGGTAGTTCTACTGATGGTGATGGAGCTGATATGGCTAAAATCAGTTCACAAAGTTTACGCAGTTCTCGAAGTCCAGTGTGAATTTCATTTTGATACAGGTAACGTTGTAGTTCCTTCATAAACTTGGGCCCACGAGGATATGAAGTAAACAGAGCTCTTACTTCGGACTTTAACCTAACAATATGAAAAAACTTGCCATAGATGCTCCATAATTTTTCAAGTGTCTCCTCGGAAATACAGCTGCAAACCTTGAGAACTTCTTTGAGTAAAATATTTCAATAAACTTTAAGTCAGGCAGGGAATCAAATCTGACGTTTAACTGCATGATTACAGTATCTAATATATCAAGGTACATTCGACTGTAGTCAGCCTTCACATATGTTTCTGTTTATGATTGCTTTCTTCTCCTCCTTGAAGTATCACATATGCTCTCAGGATTCCATCATATTTTCTCAAAGCCATTGTGTCTCTTAGCGTGCCGATTTTCTTCCAAGTCTACCACTTCTTTGCTGCAAAGTGTAATGTCTAAGGATTTTTACTGCTCTTCATTCAATGAAAATAGTTCTTCAAATATACACAAAAGAAAATTGAATTTAAAATCTCGTAACACCGTGAGAAAACCACTTGCTTCGTCAACAGCAGTTGTATCCCAATTTTGTGGATTTTCCAAAATATATTCGTACAGATATTCAAATTCAACGCTATGGTCCACCTGCGGAAGGTTTGGAAATTTCTTCTTCGTTATTGTACCTAATAAGTTTGTTCTTTCCAAGGAATGGGCGAAAATGTTACAAATCCACTAACGTTAGCAAAAAACACTCCACATGCACCCATACGCCAAATTGGCTGTGATGATATCAAATTCTTCTTGTGGGCGTAACAGTGCACATATATTGCATATGGAATTACATCTCTCATTTCTGCGTTTGAATGTCCCGCTATGACGGCCGCCCCATCATACGTCTGCGCTACTAACTTATTTTTGCATTCAAATTCTTTAAGACGGTCTAGAGCAACCTCCACTCTGGCCTCTGACGATCTATCACTGCTAATGTCACTAAACCCTACAAACCTTTCATAAATCTACCCCTTGTATATACATTCCAATACCGTTGATAACTGCAAAAGTTTTGATTTCATCTAGTAAAAGAGCAACAAATTTCAATTCTTCCTTTGCGGTTTTCATTTCGGAGGGCATAACACCATGTATGCTTTGAATTAAATCATTTTGAATGCAAGAAGATAATCCAGTGAACAAAGAGGCTGTAGAGAAATGGTTTCCCAATTTGTCGTCAAACTCAGCCAACAAATGAATTAACTCCACAGAACTGCCTCGGCTGTCGAGGTCGCAGCTTTCCCTGTGTCGTCGCTTGTTGTCCTAAAGAGCAGGTGGCGACTGTCAATCTCTTCAGCTTCCTGGTTCTGCTTCGCTGCTTCACTGTGCTGTTAAATGCTTGCGCCCGTACTTTTCAAGAACTGTCACAAGTAAGCGCCCATGCAGGCGCACCCTCTCTTGGGCAACAGTAAAACTAGCTGTCGGTTCAGAGGCAAGAAAATACGGACTGTAAAATAGGTATTACATTATGATTTTATTATTACGAACTTACTTATAACGAATATTGACTTAACGATCTATATAGTTAATAGAACACGCAATGTATGAATTGCACTCATGGAGAATACACCCCCAATGGAAAGCTTGTAAGAACGTCGTGAGATGATAGATCGTTAAACAACAAGCAGAGTAGCGTCAGATTAAACTTGAAAATCCCTTTACGTAACTTAGACGTGGAGATACCATTGCAACACTCCACAAGCATCATACAGCAATTTAAATGTGAAAATATTGAATTTGACGGTCTATGATGCTTTGCACCAGGTGTAGGCCTAAAAAACGGAATTAATTACATTCTTCCAGTAGGTGACAGTAATTCAGACTGCCTATGTGTGCTTGTCGACTTAGGACAGTATTACGGCCAACATTTTGTTTTCTGGATTTATAAGCTTGGTCTCGTTGGTTTTACTAAATTGTCTCATTTAGGCCAAACATGATATTCAACTATCTGCTTAACGTGTTATTTGTTATTTGTAATTAATTGCACATCAAAATAGCACTAGGAAACTTAATTTTAGAGTTCACAGGCAGTAATTTGACGGATGTGTGTGTGTGTGTGTGTGTGTGTGTGTGTGTGTGTGTGTGTGTGTGTGCGTGTGTGTTACTGACATCTTCTGTACGAGAGATTACTGAAAGCTACACTCCTCACGTATTTTTTTTGGATAAATACTTCTGAACATCACACAAAAAAATTAAATACATTCAGATCGTTCAGATACTTTTGAGCGCAGTCAAGATGTATACTCTAGGGCTACTTTGTGACAAGCTGTCTCCTTTTAATGGCCTGTGAATTACGGCAATATTTGGCTGTTCAATTTTCATGCCTCCTGAAATACTAGGCTGTGATTTGCTGGGAAGGGGAGGGACAGGTGGAGCGGAAGGCGTGGCTTGCCTCGTTATGATGAAGATGTCCTTTTTAAAGAGATGACATCATCAATACTTGTGATGATGTCACTGAAAAGTAGGTGGGGCTTGTAATGCCATGGGTAGTATGGCAACTGCGTTTCTGCCCTACTTGCAATTTTGAAGTTATTTCAGTGCAAAATGCCCAATTTCCCCATTGTTACACTAGAGTTGAGCACTGAGGAGAGGACTAGCAATGGACAATGTATAAACGTAAGAAGATTTCAGGTATTGACCACTCTAAACGCAGAGGAATGAAGTACACTCCACTAAGTGGGACTAGGAAAATCATTACATGTCATATGAACTCTAGCTGTGTAACGTTAACACCAGAAAGAAGACAAAAGCCTATTTGTTCAAGTCATTTGTGAACAGTACTACCAGGAGCATGCATTCTTAAACTACGAAATGGAACGAAAGAAACTAGGAGATGAATTGGAATTGAAAGTATCCTTTCTGTAGCTATAGTGGGGCAATTAGTATGATGTGGCCACATGAGGGAGCTGTAGCATGTAACATGTTGACGTAACCATGAGAAGAGAAAGACACAGCACAGCTTAAGAAAACGCAGGATAGGAATAATCGAAGTAGCCATGGCAAGAAACAACAAACAACTTACAGGACGACGACTGGCCATATGAGAAGTTGCGGAGCTTAGAGTGGAAGAAATGGCCTTTGTTGTTATACGAAGAGTAGTTTCTAATATCACATTCATAAATGTATGCCGTCGATGTCCCGCGTGACATTCGGTGCTTTATGTTGTCTTTGCCTCCGAAATTTGTAAGTCTGTTTTAAAGTAGTTGTCACTTGACAGGCAACGGGCTGCAGGGCTCCCGCTACCAATAAACCAATGGCAGCCGGCACTGTCGGCTGCCACTGCGTTGCCACTTCGCTCTGCTGAGCTGACTAAGGCATTGTGCCAACCAGTCCTCGGCGAGCCCTTGTAGACGTGCGGGTGAGAGATTTGAGTCACTTGTAGCTTCGCGGGTTTACGATGTCTGACGAAAGCAATCGCAAGAGAGGGAGGCCGAGGCTGCAGACTCCTCGGAAACCTCCAAAAAGTGGCGGACATGGCGTCGCTATACGCAGTCAGGTGCGTGAATACGTGTGTTCCTTAAGGGAGTATTTTGAGAGAGAGAGGGATGCAGGAGGGCCTCTCGTTCCTTTGGATAAGGTGGTGGAGCGAACTGCAGCTGCTCTGCAAGTTAGCGAACGCTCAGCAATAAGAATCTGCAAGAAGAAATTCACGAAAGAAGGCTCAAGTGAATCTTCTAAATTGGAGGCACCTGGGTAAAAGGGGCGACTAGAGAAGGGGGTCACAAAACTTGACTCTTTTCATGAACATGCCATTCGTCGTCAAATATACGCATTTTATTCGAGGAAAGAATATCCAACACTCAAAAAACGACATGCTACCCTCACAGGGTAGTAAATCGTCTTTGTTACGAGTCGTGAAAATGTTAGGATTCCGCTATAAATCCATCTCTGGCAGAAAGTTACTAATGGAACGCCAAGATATTGCAGCCTGGCGATGCCGCTTTCTTAGAGAATTAGTGGGGACAAATTTTGATGATATCGTTTGGCTTGGTGAAACGTGGGTGAATGCAGGACACAGTTTAAAAAAAGGCTGTACAAGCGGTACCATCAGCGGTAGTATGGCAGCTCCGATCGGCAGACGGCCACGGTGGCCGTGCGGTTCTGGCGCTGCAGTCCGGAACTGCGGGACTGCTACGGTCGCAGGTTCGAATCCTGCCTCGGGCATGGGTGTGTGTGATGTCCTTAAGTTAGTTAGGTATAAGTAGTTCTAAGTTCTAGGGGACTTATGACCTAAGATATTGAGTCCCATAGTGCTCAGAGCCATTTGAACCATCGATCGGTAGAGGAAAAAGGATAATTGTAGCACATGCAGGAAATTCAAAAAGTTTCATTTCAAATTGTCTGCTGCTATTCAGTTCAAATAAGACCTCCGACTACCACGAAGAGATGAACCACAATACTTTTGTGAAATGGTTTGAAGACTGTGTGCTCCAGAACTTTACAAAAAACTCTATCATTGTTATGGATAACGCTCCTTATCATTCAGTAATACAAGACAAAGCACCCACAAAGGCAACGAGGAAAAACGACATTGTTAGCTGGTTACAGAAACGTAAGGTACAGTTCGACAGTAATTTGACAAGGACAGAATTATTAGAACTTGTTTCGCCACACAAGCCAAAGTACCCGATTTACATTGTGGATGAAGTAGCAAAAAAATACGGGCATAAAGTGCTCAGATTGCCTCCTTACCATTACCATTTCAACGCAATAGCGTTGATTTGGGCTCAGGTTAAACGGCATATTGCTGCAGAAAATAAGAAATTCACATTTACCGAAGTGGAACGCCTTCTGAAAGAGGCAGTTGAAATTGTGACATCGGAAGACTGGCTGAAGACAGTGCATCATGTGAAAGGAGTGGTACAGGGCGCATGGAACAATGAAGGTATCTTACAACAAAGTGTCGAAGACTTGATTATATCTGTCAATACGAGCATCGTCACGAATAGTTCCACTGACTCTGAATTAAGCGGTGTTTTCGCATTGTCTGATTAGTGTGTAATGTACTTACTGCCATTAAATATTGTGTTTGTGAATTTATTTCGATTAATTCTTATTCTTGTTGTGAGACTAGGAAATACTGTTTGGCCAGCTCTCGTCATCTCCTTATGGTAAGTTAGACAGAATTTTAATTCTATTTAATTTTGTATACACACCAAGATGTTATTCAATGTGTGTAATAGTTTTCGAGATTTTCAGTAGGAAGAAAACTTTTCCGGACGCGAAAATTTCTCACACTTTAATAGTTAATGTAACAACGGCCCTAATTAAAATTAAGAAAAGATATTTGATATGCTTCTAGATACCACTGAGACCGATACTGTACGTAAATGTCAAAATATTTACATAATATTTATAGGCGATAGAGATTTTAAACGTCATACTTGTTTCGAGTTCACTACTGATTGGGTTGCTTAAAATCGCTGTTTTCAGAAATTTATGTACAGGAAACGTAATGCACTACGAAAACTTTTAAGCATTATTTGCCGAGTGCATTATTTTGGTAATGAATGGAAAAAAATATTTTTCTGTGACACCAATAGTTTTTCAGTAATGACGTGATAAGTTAGAAGCTGTTTGCGAAATGGAGAATTTAAATGGTTTCAAACAAATTAACGTAATTCTTGTTCTAATTAAAATTAAGAATAGATATTTGACAGATTGAGAGACATTGTAGAGATATACATCATATGTGGGTTTGAAAGTTTTTACTTACTTTTTGTAGAAGTTACAGACTTTAAAACTATTTTCTATCGCCGGGGGTAGCGATGCGCTGAGGCGGTTGCCTGCAGCCAGTGCTTGACGTGACAACGCCGCAACTTCGCAGCGCAAACGTCAAGTGACAACTACCTTAAATCAGACTATAGTCGTTGCCACAGTCACTTGTATGCCTAAGCTGTCTTCTGCTGTTAGTAACATCTTATTATCCCAGACAACACGCTGTTCTTCTGCTTGTCACTACTGATATAGTGCGTGAAATAAAGGAAAAATCACCGTTGATACGAAAAAGCATATATACATCAGAGCTAAAAGGTAATAACTATATTCTAAGTAATGAGGTAGATACTCTCCGCAACTACTTCCATTTCACGCAGGTGAATTTAATGGCCTTACAATATTTTCTCTTCACTACGTGCGATGATATCAATGTGTAATCACCTCACCAAATGTTTACCTAACGTCTATACTGATTGAAATGCTTGCGTCATACTGAAATATGCATCTGAACACCATTAACCACACCTTTAAACACTACACACAAAATGAAAGCTTGCGTCTAAGAAATGACTTTTTACTGGGATCGCAAAGGTTTTCCTATTTCAAGTCAGGCTCATTGTTTACCTACTTTTTATTCCGCTCTTAGCCTTCGTCCTCCTGTTGGTCCCACCAACATTTTTCATTATCTCGAAAAGCAGCAGACAGTGCCCTGCGGAGTTTTAAAGACGTAATGCGAACTTCCGCTTACCGAACGGCATTTACAGTTTGAAAGCTTAAATCTTACCCAAATAAGAAGGCAAATCTGCAATTAGAGAATTCTTTGTAATGTCCTTAATGAAGGTCTTTGCTGAACAACAAACTAAATTGAGTGTGAACTTTTAATTAGAGCGACGTCGGCCAAAATCCACAACGGTACCGAATTAAAGCTCAAGGACGCTGTACGCCTGGTTGGGGCCCAATTGTTCGATGTTCAAATGGAAATTAAGTTAGCTCCCTGGGAGGCAGAGCACTCGTTCATTGCCTCTCTGTCCTTTGTAATACAGTGGACGCACCGAACAAACGCTGGTGCCAAGGCATATGCAGTGTATTACGAAAGCCTCGGCCTTATTAGGCAATAGCTTTATTTCAGCCCCACCATTTTAAGCAATAGTCAGTGGACTGCCCGCTCTGTCCATTAACGCGAAGTTAGCCACATCAATACCGCACTATACGACGCGTTTCTTTATGCGGGGCTAAAAGGCGAGTAATATATGTATCTGAGTAATATATGTATCTGCAGAATGTAGCAATAAAATATTGGCGTGTACTGTTTGGGGGCAATGCGGTTTTAGGATCTCCATAAAAATAAAAATTAAAAGCAACTGCTCAAGCACTGTTCGTTCATTTGAGGTAATGAAACTAAAAAAGGAAACCTAAAGTTATTTAAACTTTTGCTATTCAAATATTCATCCTTCCGAACGCTCCGTAACTATCGTAATTCAAGTGACTGTTTCCCAAGGACATGTCCAAAAGAACAGATACCATCGTCATACAGTAAAGGGTAACCGGCCATTGACCTTCTTCTTCTGTGCAGATGCACACGAATTCTGGGACTCGGTAAGATTGTCTGCCGCGAGTAATGAGTGTAATGGGCAGCGGCACTACGAATGTAGTGTGTGGACATTAAGTTGTGAATGTGGGTCTCACGAGGAGCGTGCAAGGGATAAGTCCCTGCAGTCGCATTATCCTCTGTGCCCTCGGTGGCTCAGATGGATACCAGCACAGCAGCTTAGCGTGTTCGGTCAGAAAGCTGGTTGGCCTCTGTAATAAGAAAACTGAGTGAAAGGATCAACAACGAACTTGAACGGATGTCATGTGACGTCCGCAACGACCAAACACAACAAAAAAAGGAAAGGATGGATAGAGCGTCTGCCATGTGAGTAGGAGATTCCGGGTTCGAGTACCAGTCAGGGCACACATTTTCAACCGTCCCCGTTGATGTGTATCAACACCTGTCGGCAGCGTAAGGTCTTGATTTAATTATCACTACTTAACATCAACTCGACACCCATAATAAATGTCCTCTTTCCACGAAAACAGGCAAAGTACATCTTCTATTACTTTTATGATCAAAATCGGTATAGTTTTTACGTCTGACTGCAGTCACATTTTTTGAGACAGTAAGTGGGCTGTTTAGGTTTTCTTATTGGTAACGCCACGTAGCGCTCTGTGTAAGAATCACTGGCTGTGCTGTGTGCAGTCTGTGTCTAGTTTGCATTGTTGTCTGCCATTGTAGTGTTGGGCAGCGGCAGCTGGATGTGAACAGCGCGTAGCGTTGCGCAGTTGGAGGTGAGCCGCCAGCAGTGGTGGAAGTGGAGAGAGAGATGGCGGAGTTTTGTAATTTGTCATGAACTGCTATATATATTATGACTATTAAGGTAAATACGTTGTTTGTTCTCTATTAAAATCTTTCATTTGCTAACTATGCTATCAGTAGTTAGTGCCTTCCGTAGTTTGAATCTTTTATTCAGGTGGCAGTAGTGGCGCTCGCTGTATTGCAGTAGTTCCAGTAACGAAGATTTTTGTGAGGTAAGTGATTTGTGAAAGGTATAGGTTAATGTTAGTCAGGGCCATTTTTTGAAGGGATTTTTGAAAGTCAGATTGCGTTGCGCTAAAAATATTGTGTGTCAGGGTTAAAGCACAGTCATGTATAATTGTTCAAAGGGGACGTTTCAAGACATCCAACGAAGTCCATCACCACTGATCACAAATGATCAGCAGAGACATGTCCATCATCATGTGTAAAATCAGGAAATAACCTTGAAATATTTGGCTGCGAAAGTAACCAATCACAGTAGTATGTTCTCGTTATCTCCAAATAGTCATTGCAGTAAAGAAAAAGCTATAATTTAAACTCCAAAGAAAAAAAAATCTATATTAAGCAATTTCTTTCAACCTGTTGAGCAAATTACACGACCTGAGAGCGTCTCTTGCGTTCAGTGTCTGTAAATAAACTGCCATACACGTGAAATAACATTACAGAATACAATCTTTCATGCCTCTGGCTCTTATGTCGGAAGAAACACAATCATTTTACAGTCGACAACAACGAGCTATAATTCAAGAGAACGTAGCTGTTTTGTACAATATGACAGGTCCCCTTTTACCAACGCGGTGCTATATCATACTAGCGTTTACGAAACAAATCGTGAGAGCCTGTCTCGCCATATGTAGGTGGACGACTGAAAATTTCGTTAGAAGATATCGCCTAACGAAAAAAAAAGGCTTTTCAAGAATCATTGCGCAGCGCCCTAACCATCTCTTCCACACACCAGGATGATATAAATTTGATAGGCTAATTAATTAAATTGATCATGAGAGTCAGTCTGCATGGTGAGCCGTGCTGCGGCTCGCGTTGGTGCCGTTTTTAGGTTTCTGCCAAACTGTATTGTTTCGTTGGCATGCTTGAGTTGTTTGTCTTCTTGTCGTGTTCAGTGGTGCCACTCAGTTTCGTAAGCGTTGCCTGTCCGCTAGTAGCAGCAGCGACGTTTATCGATATGTAGTTTTGCTGCCCTATCTTTGGGGTGACTTCGTGCTTCTACCGTGTGGTGTGAGTGGGGAGTTCGGTTGGGGACGCAGGAGCAGCAAGGTCCGCGCAGAGCGACAAGACGCCAGGACCGCCGGCGGCATGTGTGGACTGCCGGATCGAAGAGCAGTGGTCACAAGGGTCGACGACTTCGTCCAAACCGTATCCCGCGTGTTTGAGCGCATTGCAATTCTCGTAGAGAAGCCTCCACCATTGTAAAATTTCGCGATTGTCCAGTGACGGGTTCGTGTTGCTGCTCGTAAGTGTCGCTGAGGTGAATAGCAGCGAGTGGAGTACGTGGGGAAGGCGGATCTGATTAGCCTTCCTGGGCTTCTAATTACTATTAACTATTTTCAGCTTCTTACATTGTTAAGTTCAACCAGTGGCATTCATTCTGTCTTGTGGCTGCAACGCCCCAGTTACCTGCCCTTGGGCTTGGTGTATGTAACGGCAGTGTACATTTCCTGCCTTGCCGCCAATGTCCGGTGAGGCGTGTAAGTATGACAGCTTTTTTTTTTTTTTTTTTTTTTTTTTAAGCACAGTATTTTGCGGGCGGAGCCCAGACCGCCAGTTCCGGCTTGGGCGTAATTTTACATCTTGCATTTGTTTTGTTGCATGTCAGGCAGCCTCACCAAGATTATCATCAGTCGCTCGTTAGTCTGCCGAGTTACCATCTTGTGATCTGAATGTAACTCTTGACTGCCTTTCTCTTCACTCGCGAAAGTGTTTTTGGTGTGAGATGCTCAGAGGTCGATTCCTGGAACACCGTGTGTCGCTGGCCCTTCTGTTTTATTTCATTATTGTATTATTAAGTTACCATTATTTTTCTCACCTGTTTGGTGATCTGTTTTTTTTTTTTAAATTAACTTTGCTATGCCATTCGCGATTTGAGAGTATATTTGTTAAAAGTTTATAATTGCCCTTTTAGCGTGAAAGGCCTTCAGCCATGATTGTGGTCACTTGCTTTAAAAATCTGATCGCGATCACATTGGCTTGTTTTCAATAATTATTTGGTTCAAATGGCTTTGAGCACTATGGGACTTAACTTCTGTGGTCATCTGTCCCCTAGAACTTAGAACTACTTAAACCTAACTAACCTAAGGACGTCACACACATCCATGCCCGAAGCAGGATTCGAACCTTCGACCGTAGCGGTCACGCCGTTCCAGAATGAAGTGCCTTTAACCGCACGGCCACACCGGCCGGCAATAATTATTTCCTGCCTGTATTATATGTATGTTTGTTAATTTTTTTAATAATTGCCATTTTGGGCTTTAAAGGCCTTCAGCTGTGACTGTGGTTACTTGCTTTAAAATTCTGGTTGGGCCCAAATTTGCTTGTTTTCCAAAATTATTTGCTGTCTGTATTTTATCTATGTTTGTTTAATTTTTTATAATTGTCATTCTGGCGTTAAAGGCTTTCAGCCGTGATTGTGGTTACTTGCTTTAAAATTCTGATTGTGACCACGTTGGGTTGTTTTCAAAAATTTTTTGCTATGTATGTTCGTTAATTGTGGTTACTTGCCTTAAAATTCCGATTGCGAAAACATTGTCTTGGCTTCAAAATTATTGGCTGTCTGTATTTTACGTATTTGTTAAATTTTAAATAACTGCCATTTTCCGCGTTAAAAGCCTTCAGCCGTGATTGTGGTTACGTGCCTTAAAACTCTGATGGCGACCTCATTGGCTTGTTTTCAAAAATTATTTATTAAAATAAATGAGTGATTATGCAACGCAAACCAATGTTAATTAATTCGGGCCCCGTTCACAATCGTAACCAAATCATGCCTTCCTTAATTACCAGATTTCACATGGAGAATAATATTTTTATTTTCAGCGATCGGATTCTCCTCACTAGTAGGACTACCGGGAATTCATCGAGGGGACACGATGTTCTTTTCGAGGAACACTATTGAGAAATGACATCAGACGCTGACCACAGAGGGCCTCTACAGCCCACGACATACATTTCACATAAGGACCGCGCTATTAAAAACACGATCATAACGCTTACTTTACAATCATCATGTCCGTCCCCGGTAGCTGAGTAGTCAGCGCGACAGAATTTCAATCCTAAGAGCCCAGGTTCGATTCCCGGCTGGGTCTGAGCTTTTCTCCACCCAGGGACTGGGTGTTGTGTTGTCCTAATCATCACCATTTCATCCCGATTGACGCGCAAGTAGCCGAAGTGGCGTCAAATCAAAAGACTTGCACCGGGCGAACGTCTACCCTACAGGAGTCCCTAATCACAAGACTTTTACTTACCATCACCATGCATAAAAAGTAGTCTTGAGTCCACAGGTACACACAGGTCACCGATAGTGTTACACATTCAGACAGAAATGTGTCCGAAAGGCTGTCTGCAATTTGGAATCAAGTCTATCCACTCAACCACATATTTGCGTTGCTCCAGTAGAAACATCTTTTAAAGATTACTGCCACTGGTGGATCATATTCATGCCACACTCTTATTTCGAAACGAGTCACCTTTTTTTTCGAACCTATCTGCTAAGGATCACATAGACCAAGATCTCCTACGCTGTTTTTTATACAATCCCTCCGCATCTTGTAACTTCTCCTAAGTCTCTGCCCCGCCCTCCCTGCAGCTTAGTCCATGTGATCATTTCAATTTAAGTCTGACCTCTACAGAAGTCGGAGAGTCCTATATCTAAGACTGTAAGGTGTCAGGCAAATCCAACACCTTCCATGAAAACCCTGACATGATAAGCAAATCCAGTAGTATGTCACATAGCTCCGAATAAATCGTGACATTACATTAACCAAAGTAATACGAGTAACGAGTGAGCAAATGGAATACCACACACTAACACAAGAATGCCTAAATGCATGTCATACCTTCCCACCGTGAGACAGACGCAGTTCCGAGGGGAGAAACGAGAACAGAAACCGAGAGCAGAACCGTGTTAAGCTGGAAGGCCCTACCATAAGGGACGGACGGACACCCACGTCGCCAGCTAACTGCTAGGACCACACCACCCGCAAGTTTTAGCGTGAGACTTTTTCGCGTCCCTGTTACATTAGGACCACCCCCCAGCCCATGTTAAAAGCTAGAGCCCTCCAGAAGAACAGTATAGATCTTACGATAACACAAAAAGGGCTACACCACCCGCAAGTTTTAGCGTGAGACTTTTTCGCGTCTGTGTTACGTTAGGACCACCCCCCAGCCCATGTTAAAAGATAGAGCCCTCCACAAGAACAGTATAGATCTTACGATAACGCTAAAAGGACCACACCAGCTGCAAGTTTTAGTGTGAGATTTTTTCGCGTCTCTGTTACGTTGCAAACTTTAAAGACATTGCCCCACCACGAAAAGTATAACGTTTCTCATTGGATAGACAGAATTTTTGTAGGCGGAGCTTAAGGTTAACATTGAGACCCTGATTGGTCAGATGAAAACACAGCCAGATAGTTTTTTTTTAAACCAACTTCGGTACATTGTAGTAAGGAGAAGTTAGGACAGAGAGTTGCTTCGGAGACGGCGAGGTGAGCGGAGCTGCGCCGGCCGACGCCCCCTGACGAACACCGACAAGGTAATGAACGCACGTGATGCCGCATTTTTGAGCGCATAAGGCTTCACTCAGAACTGCAGAAGTCTCATCTGTTACATCCCCTTTTTACGTAATACTAGTGTCGATCGTCAATTAAAGCTCATGGTATTCACATTTGCTACGTAAGTTAAAATCTGAAACGCGATAATTTTTCTGTTATATAGTTATTGAGAAGCCACATCAGCCACTGTAATTTACGACAAGTTAGATAAGTAATTAAAGATAATTGAGGGTCATTGTAGACCATTTTGATAGTTTTCTCTTTTGTGAAACTTAATTTAAACCTAGATTATAGATGTGGTATGGCATAGGTCATCCTTCGATCCATTGTAGAACTTGGAAACCCATTCAGGGAATATTCGTTCACATTTTTGTTGAACGCAGTCGGTTTTTACCATCCTGTATTAAAACATTTCCTTTTATCAGTAGTGAAATTTATAAACAATGTTTTGTGAGTAGAATAAAATTTCCAATGGTTAACTTAACTGCTTTTTCGACGTTATTTTACCAGCTAACTAAAAAAGGAAAGCCTTGAACCCCTTCCACTAAATTTAGTTAGTATTAAGATTCTTTTACAGGGAGTGCAGTGGAGCTGACGCTGAAATCATTAAATATTTGGTTATATAATCGCTAGTCTCACTGAACTCTTCTGAATTCTACATGTCATGTGTGGCCTGGCGTCTCCTTACCAGCAACAGGTCCCAGGTTCAAACTAGTCAATTCCCTAAAAAACACGCTCAGAGCGTCGTTGCGCGAAAGTGATAGGGAGACACGATATAGAACAAACAGACACCAGGCGGAGACTGTTTAGAAGACCTTCGGCACTCTGTGGAGAAACCGGACGAGCTGAGTTAATGTGACAGGAGCGCGTTTTGATCACAGCGGTAATGGGAACATTGTGTCATAGCTCCGCCAACTGTGCACAGCGTGTAAGGCCAGAGTCAAACGAAGCTTTCCCCTGCAATACGAGGTAGTTGAGGAGACAGTACAAGCAGTTACAGTAGTGTTTCTGGTTGGGAAATTTAGGAAGACTACACATCATACACGGCATTGAGTAAGGACGAAGATTTTGCTACTGCATTGCGACACATCTCTAAACTACATAGAGGAAAACGAAGGAGATCTGTGTCTCTCATGGTGAAATTATGACTATCAGCCAAACATACGTGGCGATCCTATTCAATATACAGGAACTGGTTTATTGAAGTAAATGGTTTGTGAACGCAGTTGGTTCCACAGACCGGTCTAAAGTTTCATCACCTGTACTGTAGGATAACCATATCCAACAAACTATCAATCACATGAGATGGTTCTTGTATTGCTCCTTCATAAACAGTTTATACATAGTTTTTTTTCGGTTTTAGGACACCCAGTCATTGTACACCGTCATACACTTTGTTTTTCCACTTAGATATCAATGTCAGCTGCTGCAAACTGACATTAACATATTTCGATCCCCTGGCTCTCACCGCAAACGCACTATTTTTCTGCTCGGGCGGTACAGTATAGCACTGTACTCGAAAGCAACCAGTCACCTCCAACCGTATATTCCACAGTTGCAGCACGTTTACTCTGTTTTCTGTATGTCTCTATCTGTGCATGGGCTGCGGACGGCTCCCTCATCCCACAGTAGACCCGCATTAGCGTTCGAGTGTGGATCCGCCGAGCGTTGTATCCGGAGTAATGGGATGCGGATCCGCAATATACCACGTTCGGAACAGGATTTCAAGGTGGATCCGCCTCGCATTTATAAGCGGAGCCATGTTGGGATGCGGATCCACGTCACATGCCGTATAGGGCTTGAAGGTGGATCAATCACGAATTATGGTCGGAGATGTGTTCTATGTTTCAAGTTGACCCACCAGCGGAAAAGTCATGGGGGGCCTCTGCGACACATGCACAGATAGTGACATAACAGAAAACAGAGCAAACGTGCAGCAACTGTGGAATATAGGGTTCGAGGTGACTGGTTGCTTTCGATTACACTGCTATATTATGCCGTCCGACCAGAAAAATATTGCATTTGCCGTAGGTGCTGGCTACTGTATTACATTTACAAGCAATTTTGGAACACGGAACGATAAGTGATGTCGTGATCGCATTGATAGAAGTGCATACAATCGATAAAATGACGGAAAATACGTAAAAATTGAGGGAAAATACGCCGTTATTCGGGGAAATTGAGGGATCACTTATATGTCTTCTGAATGGTGTAGAACAATTGTTGTACATGGGAACGAGCATACGACAACAAGAGGAATACGGGAAAACGTTGAGATGGAAGCACCGGGAACCGTGAAAACAATCTTGTACTTTTGGTCGAGGCAGCATTCTACTGTATGTCTATTGAGGTAATAGTGACACACCCGAATTGACTGCTGTCTTTGATGCTTTCCTAGAAAAAAGAGCCACGTGGAGTGGCCGCGTGGTTTGAGGCTCCATATTACGGACTGCGTGGCCCCTCCCACCAGAGGTTCGAGTCCTCCCTCGGGCATGGGTGTGTGTGTTATTCTTTGTTGTTGTTGTTGTCTTCAGTCCTGAGACTGGTTTGATGCAGCTCTCCATGCTACTCTATCTTGTGCAAGCTTCTTCATCTCCCAGTACCTACTGCAACCTACATCCTTCTGAATCTGCTTAGTGTATTCATCTCTTGGTCTCCCTCTACGATTTTTACCCTCCACGCTGCCCTCCAATGCTAAATTTGTAATCCCTTGATGCCTCAGGACATGTCCTACCAACCGATTCCTTCTTCTAGTCAAGTTGTGCCACAAACTCCTCTTCTCCCCAATTCTATTCAATACCTTCTCATTAGTTATGTGATCTACCCATCTAATCTTCAGCATTCTTCTATAGCACCACATTTCGAAAGCTTCTATTCTCTTCTTGTCCAAACAATTTATCGTCCACGTTTCACTTCCATACATGGCTACACTCCACACAAATACTTTCAGAAACGACTTCCTGACACTTAAATCTATACTCGATGTTAACAAAGTTCTCTTCTTCAGAAACGCTTTCCTTGCCATTGCCGGTCTACATTTTATATCCTCTCCACTTCGACCATCATTAGTTATTTTGCTCCCCAAATTGCAAAACTCGTTTACTACTTTAAGTGTCTCATTTCCTAATCAAATTCCCTTAGCAGAACCCGACTTAATTCGACTACATTCTATTATCCTCGTTTTGCTTTTGTTGATGTTCATCTTAATTCCTCCTTTCAAGACACTGTCCATTCCGTTCAACTGCTCTTCCATGTCCTTTGCTGTCTCTGACAGAATTACCATGTCATTGGCGAACCTCAACGTTTTTATTTCTTCTCCATGGACTTTAATACCCACTCCGAATTTTTCTTTTGTTTCCTTTATTGCTTGCTCAATATACATATTGAATAACATCGGGGACAGGCTACAACCCTGTCTCACTCCCTTCCCAACTGCTGCTTCCCCTTCATGCCCCTCGACTCTTATAACTGCCATCTGGTTTCTTGTACAAATTGTAAATAGCCTTTCGCTCCCTGCATTCTACCCCTGCCACCTTGTAACCTCCCCCTCACTTGTCGACCTTAATGACAGTGAAAAATTAAACCGCGTGTACCTGATTGAAATTTGGGAAAAGCAATCGTCACCGAGGTCAATTTGTCGGTAAAGAGGGAGGAAAGGGTTACATCTAAATGAAAGGAAAAATGCAAATGAAACTGGTGGAAATTAATTTTGAAAAGGGGTAAAGTTAAAAAAGAAAGTAAATGTGCGGCCGTTACGTTAACAATTAACTAGCGGTAATTAGATATTTGAAATTTGGGGGAAATTACGGTCGCCAGTCCTAAGGACAATTACTATAGTAACTGAAAAAAGAAAGGTTATTACACATATAATTAGCACTAGAAGCGTGGCAACTGAAGGTTGACACGTGTAGTGTGAAAACTGAAAGTTTGTCAGAAGTAATAAATTTCGCTACACTCGGACTTAATTTAGCAAAAGAATTAATAAAACCGGAAAATCGAAAGTTAATTTAGTGACTGAAGTTAATAGTGAGCTTTCTTTCTGAAGCACATCGAAATTCAGTAAAATACGGTTAGTCTTGGGCTACCTCAACAATCATTTCAAAAGCTACTTGAATCTACGCAATTTAGAAGTAAGAGATTTAACTTTGAACTTGAATTAAATGAATCTGAACAATTAACAATAGTAAAATTTAGTACGTACCAAGCTGAGCTGCAGTCACAGGTAACTAAAATACGGTAACAAAACTCGCACTCTTAAGTTGTGCTTGTGCAATCTAAATATTGTAGCCAGCTATGAATACCTTAACTGAACTTTGAAATTAAAGCAGTGAAATCGAATGATGCTGGCGTTTGAATTTCAACGACACTCGGGCTCATTTCGGAAAAGGAAGGGACCCTGCTTGGCAATGCAATTGGGACAGTGAGCAACAAAGGTTCATGCTAAGTTGCTGTAATTTTGTGATGCAACAATTTTAAAAGTTTGGAAAGCTGAGGTCTGCCATACAGTTCTAAAACTTCACGTGCTTCCAGTCTTCCTTGTTGGCTGATTGAAGGTTTGAAGCCGTCGATCGAGGAGGTGGCGACAGTCACTCATTGTCGGACGTCGCTGTTGCAGAAGCTGGATGTTGGCGCGCCTTCTTCTCGACACGGTCACCAGGCGAAACGGGCTCTTGATGTGCGCCAGCTAATGCTTCCCGTCCGCGACACCATGTCAGAAACTATCATAGCAAGTCGAGCGCAATTACATGCTGCCAAACCCCGAAAGCGCGGCAACTCGCGGGAGCGTCACACAACACACCTGCTCCACTGCACCACCCCAACCAGATTCTCTCTCTGCTCTGCCCGCGCTCCACGCGTCAGAGTTAACACTCCCAAAGATCCTAAACACATTGGCTCTCCACACGACCTATCGATGTAATGGTTCGATAGCATAGTTTCCCTAGGCCAGACCAAGCGTAAAAATAGAAATAATCTTTACACAACAAACCAATTATACATCGACATAAATGCATATATATACAAATAGTAAAACAATTACAGTATACAAAGACACAGAAACGTCATATATTCAGGTAACAAAATAAGGAAAAATAATTATAGTACAATAGATGGAAATACGAGGATATGCATTTCCGGCGTTACAACCTTTAGAATTTTAAAGAGAGTATTCCAGTCAACATTGTCATAAGCTTTCTCTAAGTCTACAAATGCTAGAAGTGTAGGTTTGCCTTTTCCTTGATCTATTTTCTAAGATAAGTCGTAGGGTCATTATTACCTCACGTGTTCCAACATTTCTGCGGAATCCAAACTGATCTTCCCCGACGTCGGCTTCTACCAGTATTTCCGTTCGTCTGTAAAGAATTCGCGTTAGTATTTTGCAGCTGTGACTTATTAAACTGATAGTTCGGTAATTTTCAAATCTGTCAACACCTGCTTTCTTTGGGGTTGGAATTATTATCTCCCATTTCATCTTCATCTACATCCTCTTCCATTTCCAATATTGTCCTCAAGTACATCGCCCTTGTATAGGCCCTCTATATACTCCTTCCACCTTCCTGCTTTCCCTTTTTTGCTTAGAACTGGGTTTCCATCTGCGCGCTTGATATTCATACAAGTGGCTCTCTTTTCACCAAAGGTATCTTTAGTTTTCCTGTAGGCAGTATCTATCTTACCCCTAGTGAGATAAGCCGCTACAGCCTTACATTTGCCCTCTAGCCATCCCTGCTTAGCCATTTTGCACTTCCTGTCGATCTCATTTTTGAGACGTTTGTATTCCTTTTTGCCTGCTTCGTTTACTGCGTTTTTATATGTTCTCCTTTCATCAATTAAATTCAATATTCCTTCTGTTACCCAAGGATTTCTACTAGCCCTCGTCTTTTTACCTACTTGATCCTCTGCTGCCTTCACTATTTCATCCCTCAAATCTATCCATTCTTCTTCTACCGTATTTCCTTCCCCCATTCCTGTCAATTGTTCCTTTACGCACACCCTCACCTGTATACAACCTTCTTTTATGATTCTCGAACCAAGTGTTAGCTATGATTAATTTATGCTCTGTGCAGAATTCTACCAATCCATATTCACCCACTATGTTTCCTTCTCTCCCTTTTCCTGCTCTCGAATTCCAGTCACCCATGACTATTAAATTTTCGTCTCCCTTCACTAGCTGAATAATTTCTTTTATCTCATCATACATTTCATCAATTTCTTCATCATTAAATTTTCTAACCTACCTGCCCGATTAAGGGATCTGACATTCCACGCTCCGGTCCGTAGAACGGCAGTTTTCTTTCTCCTGATAACGACGTCCTCCTGAGTAGTCCCCGCCCGGAGATCCGAATGGGGGACTATTTTACCTCCCGAATATTTCACCCAAGAGGACGCCATCATTATTTACAGTAAAGCTATATGCCATCGGGAAAAAATACGGCTGTAGTTTCCCCTTGCTTTCAGCCACTCGCAGTACCAGCACAGCAAGGCCGTTTTGGTTAGTGTTACAAGGCCAGATCAGTCAATCATCCAGACTGTTGCCCCTGCAACTACTGAAAAGGCTGCTGCCCCTCTTCAGGAACCACACGTTTGTCTGGCCTCTCAATAGATACCCCTCCGCTGTGGTTGCACCAACGGTACGGCTATCTGTATCGCTGAGGCACGCAAGCCTCCCCACCAACGGCAGGGTCCATGGTTCATGGGGGTAGTTCTTAGCATGGGTGTTTTTCGTAGAATAAGTTAATTTAAGTAGTCTGTAAGTCTAGGGACCGATTATCTCAGCAATTTAGTCCCATTGGAATTGACACACATTTGAACATTTCGAAAAAAGAGAACCATCTGCCTCTAAACTTACTTGCATATGCGTTGAAGGATGGTAGAGAGAGGATGGAGTGACAGGGTGAAATGGGGCTATAATGAGGTACGATGTAATGTTAATTTAGGGACATGTTGCTGCTGGTCATTTGACCATATTTTCTCATTGCTCTGTCGAGAAGCATCAGTTGCGTTGTATAACCTGCGTTCGGCTCGCGTACAAATGCGTGTTCTGTGTGTGACGTAGAACACTGTCTACTTGCTATCGTTAACAGCAAACCTCTCGGTCATCAAAGGGTTTCCATCCTGTTCCGACACATTCCTATCTGGCTGACTAACGTGCCGTCTTAAGGCACATGTGAGGGCAGGATAAACACTTGCGTGCTGTGTCTGCAGAACCTAAATTATGTGAGAGGCGATGTCCTATCGATTTTGGAGGTCCTCACTGTTGATGGGGGTGTTACCTGGGGCTGTTGGGAAGTGGGTCACTCCCGCAACAAGTCTGGCCAATGGGTAGAAGGTCGGTGATGTGGCTGGCTGCCCAGCCCCTGTGTGATCTGGCTGTGGGAGTGAGCCACTTTTTCATAGAACTGACGTGCATTAACCCGTAAACGAACACACAACTTCAGAAGTCCGCAATCCTCATGGAAAACGGTGGAGGGGTAGAACCAGGGGAGGCGCAGAGCAAGTTTGAGGGCCTTGTTTTGCACCTGTTGGAGGGTGAGTATTGAGGAGTCGGCAGCATTGCCCCACACCATGGCAGTGTTTTCCGACACTTGGGGCACCAGTGTCAGATACTAAGTGATGCCATGGTGCGGGACGAGGGGAGGAGGGAGGGGGAGGTCGTTTCCAGATTAAGCTGGGGTATGGGGCCCAAGGTCTCCCTATGGCCCTCTTCCTGACCCATTTGATATCTGGGACCCAGGTAAGCCGCTGATCCAGTGTCACACCAAGATATGCCGCAGCTTTGGACCACAGGATGGGGCCTCCCGGAGTGTAAAGGGGTTCTAGATTAGGAGGCACCGTCCGCCTCCTGAAAGCAACTGCCTTGCTCTTTTCTGCATTAAATTTAAGGCGCCACTTGGTGGCCCAAGCATCTAGTCCTTCAGAGCCTTGCTGGAGGCGGCGTCCCATGTGGTGCGCATTCATACTGCGAGTGAACAGAGCAGTGTCGTCCGCATACAGGGCCAACTCCAGTCTGTCCACTCTCTGTGCATTAGCTGTGAAAAGCGAGTAGAGCAGGGGGCCAACTATGAACTTCTGCGGTACTCCAGCATGGATCGGCCTGATGGTAGACGTTCCCTGGTTCGCCCAGACGTGGAAAGTCCTGCCAGAGAGATATAACCTCAGGAGGACCCCATGCGACGTCGGCACCCCGAGTACAAAAACTTGTAAATGAGGCCATCGTGCCACATGGAGTTGAAGACATAGGAGACGTCTAGGAATACTGCCCCTATGTATTCCCTCGTCTCCAGTGCCCTCATCGCAGGTTCCACGATTCGGAGCAGCTGGTGGTACGTGGCGTGACCGCCGCAAAACCTGAACTGCTCATCTGGGGGAAGATGTTGTTGATTTACACGTTGAAGGAACCGCTTCTCATATAACCTCTCAAATACCTTCGATAGGGGTGGGAGAATGTTTATGGGCCTGTAGCTGGACGACAACCGGGGATCTTTGTCCTCCTTCAGGATGGCCACCGCTTCTGCATGTTTCCGTACAGAAGGGTCAACACTCGAAGCAAGTATCGGTTGAAGATATCTGCCGATATGGATGTTATCCTGAGGTAGGTCTCAGAGGATGTCACCGTGGCCACAAGCCCTCCAGGCATTAAGTGTCTGAAGTAGCGAAGCGACCTCTTCGGCAGCAGTGGGGTGAATGACGTCATATTCCTCTCTTGCATCAAGGAAGGTTGGAAGACGTTCTTCCACTAGCCTGACGTGGACCTCGTCGACAATGCACGAAACCGCGCACAACGCACCAAGCACTGCCGTCGTCCGGTTCTAGGGACTCGACAACGTCTGCCTAAGCCTTATTGCAGTGTGATTGGACAGCCACAGAGATGGCACGTCACATGCGGTTAATGCGACGTTTCGTCGATGGTTGCCTCGTGAGTGCCTAACCCGCGGGTGGCGGGGACGTCCAAGAGTGGCGGCCCCTGCAGCACGTGGAAGTACCTGATTTACTGAGGCGATGGCTGCTTCAGCCCCCACCTCCAAAGGATCAGGAGCATCAGGAAGGTTGCATGGGGGCTTAATTAAAAAGAATAGGACTAATATTAATGAATAAATGCAATAATTTTAGTAAGTGTGTGACCGGTTGCGAGACTAGTTTTAGAACGGCCCTGACTAGTATTAGAACGCAATCTGACTGCATAAAATAAGAATACAGAATGACAAGGAATTTCCATTAACACAATTGATTAATTAAGTCCCCTGCAACTATAAAAGCTAAGAAACAACAAAGCACAAGTGTACCTGTTCTGTATGTGGTAGTGTGACTCAACATACATGTATCTGGCTCGGTTCTTCCTCAATACGACAAGATATTTTAAGCACCATTTACAATGAACTAATTGAAAGACCAGAAATACTATAATTGCACATAGAAACCAGAATTACAAGTCTAATAAATGAACACGAGCCAGATGCTTTGTTGACTGTACCTGTGAGCAAGAAGGATTGTGATTAAAGAAAACTGTAATACCTTTTTACCTCATTATATATTGACGAAACTATTCCATTACACCAGCATCATAAATGAAAAGCCCATCTCCTTTCTCAAATATATTCTGACAGTTGCAACATCTTCCACCTATACATTACACCAACCGAATAGTGTCTACTCTCTAGCCCAACAGAACAACTGTTCTCGACATCCTCTGAACTAGTACTGCCCAGTGGAGGCGGCGGAATAATAATCTTTGGCGCAATCTCTGGCGCTGTGACTCAGTGTAGCCACCTTTCAAGGTACGTCCATACATCGGCTTGACAGCGCTCGACATCGACCTTTCCATAGGTCGGACAGCCAACCTCTACCGCCACACCGATGACATATATGTCAAAGATCACTGGTACATGATCAGATTACAGAGCTGTCCTAATTTGCAGCAGACGTAAACTGATCGACCCCCTTCAGAATGGCGGTGTCGAGCATGTCAGGTTGTCCATGTACTGGGACAGTAGTGGGGTCAAAGGGCCCCAGAATAATGGCGCCGTGTCGCAGAGCAACTCGTTCTAGTCGGCGCCTACTGTCGTTGGTGGGGCGAAAGTTCCATCGAGCGGACTTCACGTTGAAGCCCCTGTGATGAAAAGTCGCCCTGACTTTGCCAATTGTGGTTTGAACTATCACACCGGTGGCCTCAAGGGTCTCTAGCTGTGGCAGTTGCACAGGAAAGACCCGCAATGACAACCTGACATAAACCGCCGCACCGACGCCAGCAGTCAGCTGGTCGGTCCGGTAACACCAGTAGTTAGAGACCGTAACGTGGACACCTGGTTTTAGGAATGTCTCGCAGACGAGGCAGATGTCAACTGCCTCGTCACAAGGAAATTCCCGAAATTCACCCTGCTGAGGTACGAGACTGTTTGCGTTGAAAACGCAGACTGTCAGGCAACGAACGTGATTATTAGCTATGGCTGGGGGACCGAACGGCAGCCTGGAGGGCCGTCACGTCTGTGAAGACAAGTGGTGGGAGTTGTACCATAATTCTGTTTAATGTCTGCAGCAGAACTTGCATATCTTCGGCAAAAGCACCCGCGGCCAAGGGGGCGGGGGCGCAGGTGTCTGGTGTCCAGGGCCAGGCTGGCTCGGGTCACGGGCAGCAGCAGCAGCCCGTCCGTCCTCGACACTGGCCGGGGGAGGAGGGGATGAGACAGGCTCTGAACTTTTGGCCGGTTGCGATGGGCAGGAAGGTTTGCGACGCTCGCCATGGGGCGAGGCTTGCTATTCTGCTGTCCGATCTATAGAAATGGTCGGAAAACTAACACCAGGCTGCACTTTCTGTGCCGCCTAGCCACGTTTGCGAGTTTTAAATGCACTGGAGCCGCTGCAGCTGACCACATGCGGCTCGCTACAGTTGCAGCATTGAGGGGGATCCTCACGCTTTTTGAGACATTCCTTGCTTTGACGTGGTCCAGAGCACTTAACACAGCACGCAGGCATAGTGCAGTTGAAGTCAACGTGATCCAGGGCCTGCCAGGAGTAGCACTGCGGCCTCTTGCCCTTGGCCCAGAGAGGTTCTACTAAACCATCAATGTCTGCAGTTGATTCTAACTGAAAGATCTTGCGCTTGTCCTCATTGTCAACCAGGACAACGATGAACAACGGTATTTTCTTGTGCGTTCTGGGGGATGTCATCTGCTCGACGGTGCGAGCGGCAGAGCCCAGGTCCGGAAGCTCTTGTTTCCTTGTAGAGGTCATTCCCAAAAACTTTGAAAGACTTCACGTTTACGGCCTCTTTGAACATCTGCCGGAAGTTCACGAAGTCCTCGGTGCAATACATGACTACCACTGGGTCTCGAGATGGCTTTCGCATCGGAGGGGTGGATTCTGCTTTCATGCCCTCTTCAGGCACCGCTACAAAATGATTTGAAGTAGGTAGGTGCGGGGGTTGCAACTGCTCAAGCCGCTTGAGTTTGACAGAGCGCCTCCGGTTGGGGCAGTGAACCCATTTTCAATGGCTGCCGTGGGTGCCATCGGGGCGTCGGACGCAACAGCCTTCTTCTTGTTTTGCCTCCTGTCATGTAAAGAAGTAGTTGCAGTCGATTCGTCAGTGGTTGCCAGTCTTTTACGTGAAGCCTGTTGCACATCCATTGGCGTTTCCGCCTATAGGAGTGATTCCAGATTTGCGTCAGGAATATCCAGAGCATCTGGAGCCAAGTTCTGTCCTGTGCAGTCAGTGAAGTCTTGGTCAGTCGGTCGTTATGCGGCAGAAACTGGCGAGGTAGCAGCTTCCTGGCTGGGATGTCCGGTGGGGCAACCAGCGGGGCACTAGTTTCTTGATTAGCCATTTCCAGTGGCGCAACACCCTCCGAGGCCGCCTCCAGATGGAGAGCAACATCTTGAGTTGTTGCTCGCCGCGGGACTCTCGGAAGAACAATCACCTCTTGCATAACCACGCGTGGCAGATCACGCAGCAACAGAGGAAATTCACGTGGCAGCTGTTAAGTCTTGTGAGAGCGGAGGCACCTTTCGTCACAGGCACGGCCAGATAATCATGGGCATGTGCCCGTCTGTCAGTGATGAGGAAAAGCTCCGTACCAGAGACCTCATGAAAGTCCTATGGGTAGTCCAAAGCGTGAACCTGAGTCAACTGCCTGTCCGTCATAGGTATGGGGCCGGATGGGACAGCGGACGGGGCCAAATCAGGCGCCTGACCGGATCTCACTGGGCAGCGATCCGTCACACCCTTTGCAACAACACGAGCCTTCTCACACGGCATCTCAAGTGCGACTCGACGCGGTTTGACACCTTCCTCTAGAGTCTAGAGGAATGAAGATTTATGCGACGTACTCCATTCCCCTGTGGCATCTTGGGTATAAAATCGAGTCTTCAGTTTCATAACAACGGTGATTCTAAGTTAGCTACATGTGTTTGTGATGTATTACAATCCCTGTGTGTAAATCTACTTGGCAGATGTCCTGTTTACGGAGTTAGTGGCGGAATGATGTTTAATTTCATGCGTCAAATATTGCTGCTGTGCGTTTGTCCTTATCTTTGTAAGAGCTGTTCGTCATTACTAACAATCATTTCATATAGGACTGATGCGAGTATAACATAATTTCTTAAACGTGATCGGATCTGAGTAGTGGGGGCTGTACACCTCAGGAAAGCTATATTGTACGTGTCTCACAATTAATCGATTTCTAAGGAACTAGTTTTTTACTTTAAAGTTTATCACTATAGTTTATCGTAGAGAAACCTGCAAGCAGAATGTATGTCATGTGGTGCCAATATATTTCTCTTTTTTTTACATTGGGGTAGTGACAGCGTTGCATTCCATACGACTAATAGATCGGAAACCACATCTATCTAACATTATAGGGTGTTTTAAGTGCAAAACATTGTAGCCTTAGGAGTGCATACCTTCTCGGTAATGACTCCAGACATTAGAACAATACTTTATAATTTTTAGCGCAGTTTATTTGCGTCAAACGCAGCAAACTCCGCCCGTGTCTAGCTCCATTATGCTTAAAAACCACCCGTTTCTTGTTGTTAACTGTCTGTTATATCATCACAACAGTTTCATATCTACTGTACACCGATAAGTAGTGTTAACCTCCTCAACATTCGCGCATCTGGAGATATCTTGCGCTCTTGCATGGGCGCGGGACAACAGTCACAGCCTTGGTTCGCACTGTTCCTACACGAAACGTGGAATGTAGCGGTCTACTTCTTGTCAACTGATGTGAGCGTTGGTCAAAGAAAATGCGATAAGATGTTTCGGTCACTAACTTTCTCCCAAGCATGCGAAAATGGCCTGTGACTCCCATCCACATAGAAAAAGATCGTACGTTACGCGCTATGATCGATGTGCTGAGATATGTAGGTCACTGTCTGGTGTACATGTTCAAGAATTAACAATGAATGAACGTACTGCACTGTCATCTACTTACATTCGCGATGGTACTCGTAAAGTTGTGGAGTGGCTATCTAGCGATAATACAGAATTTAGTAAGCATGCTGCCGCATCATTGGTCGATGTTGAAATTGCGATAAAATTGCTGAATTGATCGCAGTATCAACTATGATGCTTATTATTACAGCACATCGACGGTGTCTCTTCCATGCCAACAGTGCGCTGGAACGCAGTTGATTACCACATAATGTGATTTACACTGTGTGATGTCTGGTTTCCTGTGGGAGCCAATGAACCAAACGTGCAGAATCTGACACAGTCGTCGAAGTCGTGGAACAAAAAAAAAAGGAAAACAAAATGTATGGCACTGTGCTACGTGTGTTACAGCAGAAATGGCGGTGCACCGAGCAACGAAACAGGGACCCTTGCCTGCATCTGATAACATGTGGGAGAAGGTTGTCGTACAGTACTTTACACCAGTCTTTGCAAGCGACGTCGATTACTGGCCACCTGCTACAATGGATAAATACCTGTATATTGAATAAGATCGCCGCATATGCTCGATGCGGCACGTAGACAGTATTCGTTTCCGGTGTATAGGACGAGAGAGATACGGTAAAAATCAATCGAATTAAATTAACAGAGTTTTCATAGTTCACAATATTTCTCTGCTGGATGGTGCAGAATAACGATGGTAGAATGTTTGGGTAATATACTTGAATGGATCCTGAGGGACGCGAATCTGTTTCGATGTTGTGTCTTCCTAATTTTCCCAACAAGAAACCCCTCTGTAACTGTTTCTACTATCGTCGTGTTACAGGAGAAAGCTTCATTTGGTGCTGATCTTACATTTTGTACACGAGTTTCGGAACAACGAAAACATGTTGCAGCGCGGGATTAGCCGAGTGGTCAAAGGCGCTGCAGTAATGGACTGTGCGACTGTTTGCGGCGGAGGTTCGAGTCCTCCCTCGGGCATGGGTGTGTGTGTTTGTCCTTAGAATAATTTAGGTTAAGTAGTGTGTAAGCTTAGGGACTGATGACCTTAGCAGTTAAGTCCCATAAGATTTCACACACATCTGAACATTTGACATGTTCCCTTTTCCACCCAGTGATCAAAACTCGCTCGTGTCGCATTAACTCAGGCCAACCCGTTTCCGCACGTGGTGTAGATCATATTAGATATAGCGCCCTCCATCTTCTGTTCAGGTCAGACTTAAATTGAAATGATCACATGGACTAAACTGCAGGGAGGGCGGGGCAGAGACTTGGGAGCAGTTACAAGATGCAAAGGGACTGTCTAAACAACAGCCTGGAGCTAATGGTGTATGGGATATTTAGCATATAGGTCCGAAAAGAAACTCCCTAGTTTCGATAAAAGAGAGTGGCACGACTATCATTCACCAGTGGCTGTAATCATTAAAAACGTCTCTACAGGATCTAACGCAAATATGTTGTTGAATGGATAGACTTGATTCCAAATTGTGGACAGCATTTCGGACAGCATTTCTGCCTGAAAGCAGAACACTATCGGCGACTCTGTGTGGCTGTAGACTCAGACCGCTTTTCATGCGTGGTGATATTAACATAGCCGCTATGATCGTTTCCTTAATAGCGCGCTCCTTACGTGAAATGTCTGTCGTGGGCTGTAGAAACCCTCTGTGGCAACTTCAGATGTCATTTCTCAGTAGTGTTTGTCGAAAAAAGAACATCGTGTTCCCTCCATGGATTCCCAGGTGTCCGACTTGGTGAGTTTATTACGACTGCTAAAAAATATTATTCGCCATGCAAAGTGACTCACATGCTCAATTTAATTAATTAGCCTATCAAACTGATATCAATGACATGGCGCCAAGGGCGTGGAAGAGATGGCTAGGCCGCCACAGAATCATTCTTGACAAGCGTTTTCTTTTTTCTTTTTTTCCGTTGCGGCAATATCCTTTAACGAAATGACGAGCCAGGCTCTCACGATTTGTTTCATAAACGTTAGTACGATATAGCATTGGTAAAAGGGGACCTGTCATAGTGTACAAAGCAGCTACGTTCTCTTGAATTATAGGTTGTTGTTGTCGACTGTAAAATGATTGTGTTTCTTCCGACATAAGAGCCAGAGGCATGAAAGATTGTATTCTCTAATGTTATTTCACGTGCATGACAGTTTATTTAGAGACACTGAACGCAAGAGACGCTCTCAGGTCGTGTAATTTGCTGAACAGGCTGAAAGAAATTGCTTAATGTAGATTTTTTTCTTTGGAGTTTAAATTATTGCTTTTTCTTTATTCCGATGACTTTTTGGAGATAATGAGGACATACTGCGGTGATCGGTAGTGTCGCCGAGTTTACTACCAGACAGTGGCTTTCCCTTGGTCAGGATAGTGGCCATTTATCACGGTTCTGAGTGATGCCGGCGTCGCACTTTGTACTGAAGGGACTGCGGTGTGAGGCTGTGCTCGCCTTAGGCGGGAGCGGCTTTCTGTTTCGCAAACAGCCGACTTTTGAAATAGAATTCTGGAGCGCCCTCTGGATGGATGCCACTTCATTCCCCTTTTGTGTTTCTAGAACCGCCGCCACAAAGGCATGCCGTGTATCGCAAGTGGCACAAAGGGGGCGTATCTGCTGTGAGTGGTCGCTGGACACAGCTGCTTTCTGTCTACGAGGCGGTGCGTGGGGGCTATGTCGCTATATTTTTTATGAACAAGTTGCACTTTATTGTGCTGGCATATGAACGTCGCTCCAAGGTGGCGGCCAGACGGTGGAAAGCAGACCGCAGAGGTTCGCAGCAAAGGACGGACAGCGGCCTGCCCACGCGGGGATGCGGTTGGCGGAGCGTTGGTTATTTGAAGGAGCGTGTGTCCCACCCGTAGGAGGATGAAGGGAGAGTGGGGTGGAGGAAGGGAGGGATGGAGGGAGGGAAGAAGGGGACCTCGGTTTTCGGCATCTTATCGACGCCTGCCGGGGAGAACACACATTCAACTATCCGCCCCAATCCTCTGCAGTCTTTCAGGAAGACCATTTTTCCCAGTACATGTGCTGGATTATGACCAGTTCATTACGGGAGGTGGTTCTTTCATGACAATTGCGAAGGGTAATTAGAACTGTGACGCATCTTTTCCAGCAGTTGTGGTAGCGTGTATTGGTTTCGATTACCTGGGCTGCAGGGTGGTTTCCGAGCAGACATCTGTAGCGAACTCTGATGTCAAATAGCGATAGATACTGTATGCTTACAGGTAATACATTTTTAAACTCGTCTCTGTCTAACACCAGCATCTGGTCAGGTGAACATATTTCCTGTCAAAGAATAAAGGTAGTACCTTACACACCAGTCTCCCCCCCCCCCCCCCAGCTTGTAGGTGTAGCATAGAATTTGAGTGTGTCTGTATCTAGTTTCGAGTGGTATTGCGAAATTTTTCCCCAGCAGGATCATACCAGTTGTATGGTATCATTAGTTTGTGAGGTGTATTGCGAATTTATGTCATCCTTATGTAGCACTATGCATATGGTTGTGTAATTAGACCTGATCTTTGTGATTAGTTATGTAATCAGTACCGATCTTTGCGTCATTTTTCCGACCAAAATAAATAAAGAACACTAACCTAACCTTCCTATCCCGCATCTTGCTTGTTTCCATGTGTTGGGGGGAGCGCTTGGGCTTTCCAGTAGAATCAGGCTTCTAGTCACAGAAAGGGCGCAGCTATTTTTAATTTCCCATCAATTCAAGTGCCTCTGATGGTTTAATTGTGTTATGGGTGTGCAATTGGGTTTTCCACCCAGGAGGACCAGCGTTCGAGTCCCGGAAAGGATAGGGCCAATTCTAATTTCCCAGTTAATTCCCAGGTGGGGTGATACGTCAGCACAACCCTGGGACAAAGAAATTCCCGCCAAAATTCGAAATTCCCACCAAAATTGTAAGTTCCCACCAAAATCTAAATTTCTTCTAATAGGGTTCGTTGCGGGGAATGGAGTGGGGAGTGGGGGGAGTGGTCTGGGGAACACGTGAAAGCTGAAAAGACATGTGATGTCATCCAGGGGTGGAGATCGGTGTGGTAGGGGTAGGGTGGGCGGGGGTGGTCGGGGTCGAGGGTGATTAAATGATCAATTGAATTAATTTGCATATCAAATTGCTATCAAAAGTGTCCTACAACCGGCTTTATACTAGTACTTATTTAAACATGTTTGTATCCGATCGTTATGAGGGCAATATGTTTGTGTGCCATAGTAACGATCAGTTGTATATGTTTCTGTTTTTTCCGTTTATGTACTTCGGAATTGATGTCTAGGTACAAGTAATCACGGTTGATTGCCCGAACACCGAAAGGTTCAGAGAGGCTACAAGTGATTCGATAAAGACATTAACGGTTTCTACTGAAGCTTTTTGAGCTGTAGATCGCTTTCATAAACCTATACTTAAAACTGTGGGAGTACGGCACTCGTGATAATGCTCGGTACGAAATGAGGTCTATGATCATGACTGAGGTTTTGAAGGTACGAAAAGAGCCCTCACTCAGAATTAAAAGCTCACTGTGAACGATTAAAATACGAAAAAACACTGGTTTACTCACAGGTTTATAATGTGCTCTTTCATCCCTGTTTTCCAGTTTCTTAAATGTGAAGTGTAACTGGAGTTCCAAGATTTTGAGACTGTTCAAAGCAAATAGACTACATAAATGTCGTTTACAAACAGTCAACACTGTATATGGGTTTTTATTCAGATCAAAGAAGACGTCTTGTAATGGGCAACTAGTTTAACTGTTTGTATCAAATTGTCTCATCTGAACGGTATTTCTGGAACCCGGTCTAAAGCGATAGCCGAGCTCCCTGGTTTCGATAGTCCATACTTGCCGCCAGTTAATCAACAGATATCGAACTTTTCGCACCCAGCTACTTCGAGTAAAATTTGTGCAGTTCCCTGGAAGCTTTCTCGTACTGTTACTGTGTTAAATTTTGGCTATGATGGAGCTTCTATTGGTTCACTTAGGCAGTCGGACTAATGCCGGAGTGAAACAATCCGTGATTACTATAAACAAAATTGCGGAATTTGAAACTGAAACATTTTACCTGATGCAAACAAAGAAGTTTTTATTAGATGTTAGAAGGTAACTGGATGAACACCACTCTATATCGGACAAATACCTTAGTAAACAGGGCGAGTCTAATCTTTAAATACATAATTACATAATTAAATAAAATTTCTTGACTAACAGTTTTATTAGAGAACTGTTTCGTGAAATCTTCTCCTGACTATATTACAAATTTTTCTCTTCAGCTTAGGACAGTAATTAACAAGAAAATACTTTCGTCTCACTAACGATTTCAAAACTGGTCTGGATGGTTCTGAATAAAGCAACTGCAGACCTTTTTCCTTTTACATAGATACTATTTTAGTAGAAGTACACAGAGATCAGTATAACGTAATACAGAAGACAATGGAACGCTACATGAAATTGAAAGATTTATCTTTAATTTTCTGCACAATACTATCATACTTAAGTTATTTCCAAATTAATGACTGCATTTAATGAACTAATTTTGCTTCAATATGGTGTAACAGATCACTGAAATATTTTTTTTTTTTTTGCTTTGCTCAATCTGTAAATCATTCCTCAAGAGATTCTGTTATCTTATTTGATCTCTGAAAATCTTGGTCGGGTTAAATTTTACTATCTTACATTTCAGCTGTATTACGAATTTGGATTTTAGAACTGAGACGAAGATGTTATCACATGTAACATGACTCTGTTCAATGACATTCTGGGTACTTACGTAATCTAATTTTGTCACTATACTTGTCGTATGTAAATGGAGAACCAACATCCACCCAAAGCTCTAGATTCTAGGAACTGGAGATACTTTAGCCTGGCTTGAGTGCAGGAACGCGTAGTGCCCAATGGCTTAAGACCGACAGGTACTTTGCCCTCAGTTGGGTGAATCCGTTTGCTCCTCCCGCCTTTTCTTTTGGTGCGCATTCGCCTTCCTATTATAGATTCCCTTCTTTCAGCTTTTATTCTATTTTTACAATTTCATCACCTCTATACAGGAACTAGTAAATTATGTAATAATTTAGTTTACAATATATGTATAGGAAATATTCGTACTGAGTACAAAATTACAATTTGGCTTAAATATTAACAAACGTGGACTAGATACACGTAACATATTACACATAAACAACTGAAAATTGCGAGTGATATGAAGTGTTGGTATTACAGCGCTGGTAATCTATCCCTAGTTTTAAAAGAGTATGTGGTGGTCGTCTGAATACTGGTTTTAATGGCTTTTTCTTCAAAGAAGCGACAGTGAATGTCAGCAAGTATTGGGGTTGGACCAAAGTATGGAAACACCCAGAGAAATGCATGTATGAACGTAAATGTAGCTGCTAACCAAGTGTGCAGGTTGCACTGTTGTATTTAACCACGAATGGCAAACGTGTAATTTCCCTGTGCAGAACAGTTTCCTGAGCAGTTGCGAGTGAATTATGTAGTAGCTACATGAACTTGAACGTGTGCAAATTGTTCGGTATAGTGTGTGCTTCTGTAATCAAGGTAGCAGAGCTGTTTGGTATTTCAAGAGGCACCGTATCGAAAATTTATATGGCGTTCAGGTAAAGCTGGGAAACATTATCCGCTAAGCCACAGAGCCTACAAAAGTGTGTCTTGTGTGATCGTTAAGGACCATAATTGAAGGGGATCCGCTGCAGAACAGAATGTCGCACTGGCGAGCTCTGTCAGCACCAAAACCACAAGAAAGAGGCTCTATGAGAAGGAAATTTCAGGGAGAGTTTAAATTTCAAAACCACTTGTCAGTGATTCCATTGCCCATAAAAGGACATTTTGATGCCAAAGAAATTAAACCTGGACCATGAGGCTATGGAAGAAAGTAATTTCTTCGGATCAATCTCGTTTCACACTGTTCCCAACTTCTGGTCGAACTTGCGTTCCAAGAGTGAAATATCGCGGGGGTTCGGTGAAGACTTGAGAATTGAGCTGCCATATTGTGGGATTCCAAGAGCACAACAGTTACTCTGCTAAGTCACATTACCACCAATGATTCCGTGACCATTTCGGTTGAACAAGTCCATCCCATGGTAGAATGTTTGTTACTCAAAATTGATGGTCTGCTCCAAGACGGCAGAGATCCTGTTTACGCAGCTCGCATCGTACAGGAATGAGCATGAGGATGAATTGTCGCGTCTCCTCTGGCCACAACAGTCATCAGACATCACTATTGTTCAGCGTTTGTGGTCTGCTTTAGAGAGAGGACTGTCTGCTGGGAACTTTCCCCCACCGTCGTTATCTGAATGTACCACCTTTTTGCATGTATAATGGTAACAGGATCCCTTGACAAACACATAGGACCTTTATTTATCCAGTCATAGGTGACTAGAACCTGTTTCCAATGCCCGCAATTTTCCTATACCGTAAGAGGCAAGGCTGCGCGTTTTCAGTGTTTCCATATGTTTGTCCATCCCCTGTGTATCACCAAAATAACAAGACAAACAAAACAAGTACTTCAATTAATAAAGAAATGCCACATCGTCATAAAACACGAGGTACATTCCTGCAGAAACCTGCGAATCCATCAAATTTGTTGCCCCAAAGCTATGTATTGATTGGCCCACGATATCTTCCCACACCGTCACATCACCTGTCGCTAGAGCCGCGGGTGGTAGCAGCTTGGGCATCCACGCTGGTATAGTGTGCGCAAAATACCGTGGCCACTAAATGCAAAGTCATCAGAGAGCATGCAAAGGGATTAACTCTCACGACTGCTTTCAATAGTATCAAGGAATTCCGGAAAAAATGCAGCGATTTATTTCCGCCCAACTTATTAAGCATTAGGAACTTACGGAGAAATGCCATGAGCAGCGAAATTTGATAAAAAAACTACACATTTCTCTGGTCTACATTTCAAAATATGCTTCATTTGACAAGACACAGCGGAGTGTACACTGTGTCACTTGACTAAAGTGTTGTGTAGATACAACTGCGAGAGAATTCTGAAACAATGGTTTATTAAGTTTATTAAATGAGGAACTGAGGAAAAGTAAATGAAACGCCCTGCTCAAGTCCACAGGACAGAACAGGTAACTGGTACTGTGGAAAGGGGCCAAAAGAAGGCTGTCAGTTACACTCAAACACATATAACTTTATTTAGTTGTCCAAACAATAAAGCAAAAATTTAGAACTTAGTTATCGGCTAAAAGCGATTAACTTAAAATTCAGATTCAAAACAGAATATTTAGAAGGCAGAAGGCCTGACGTAAGTTCTATAACTTGGCTGAAGGCCCAACAAATCTAACACTTGAAAAGAAAACAACTTTAATTTAAAGACAGCTGAAGGCCCATGATTTAAGATTGCAGGTCAAATTAATTTTAAAAAAATACAAGGCAGAAGGCCTTATCTTCAGTTAGGCTGAAGGCCCCACATAGTCTGATACTTGAAAGACAAGATTACTTAAAACAACTAAAATAATTTTTAGTAGGCAAAAGGCCCAAAGCTTTTTCAAAAAAAATATTTTAAATGAGGCTGAAAGCCCAAACAACGCCAGACTTGACAAGTAAATAACTTTCAATTTTAAAGTGGCTGAAGGTCTATTATTTAAAACCCAATTAAAAGCATACAAATTCAAACCATCGGCTATAAGCCATTAAAATACACAATCAAACACCCATAAAAAAAGCGGTACAGCCAGAGGCGCTGAGAAGTTCCCGGGGGTCTGTCTGCACTTGAAATATTAATGTTCGGTTAGGGGAGATAGGTATGTGGCCCAACTATATTCGATCCGCCGGCAACCCAACCAAGATACAGTCTACGGATCATCCGACAAGACGACTTGCTTTCCACCCGAACAGTGCACAAGGAACTCCAAAGCCAAAACGTAAAAGGCGTAGCCGCCCACAACCAAGTATGTATAAGCTGTCAAAACTACATACACGTGTTGGACAGCGACAACACGGTGAGGAAAGCACACTGCCTGAATTTTACGTCAGCAGCCAGGGCAGGTAACCGGAACGCTAACAGCCACAAGGCAGAAAATTCCGCTGGTGCACTTGGACTTCAAATAACCAAAATACAGTTAAACTCCACCTTATGGTGGCCAAACTTCCGCCAACTCGAACACTCGCTGTTGCTCAGGGGAATACCGCCAACAACCAAGCATGAAAACCAACGGCACAGTGTGAACAGTCTGGCTTCAGTAATTAAATCACTACTCAACTTTGATGTCCTGGGTCGGTGAGCCACGAATCTCGTGGCAATCGGAACAGCTCCCACACACTCCGACACACTGCATAGAGACCGTCAGCGGGCCCGGCCCACTGCGCCCTGTGGAGATTTCCTTGCTAATCCACATCAACTGACGGACTGCCACACATCAGCGCAGAGATAGCACTAAAATAACTGAGCGCTCGACATCACAAGCTACACACAGTTTCACAAAGACTTGTTCGAAGGACTGGACAATACTAACGGCAGCGACTGTGCAAATAACAAGGGCAAATCATGAGTCTGCACACACAGGCAACCCATAAGCGATCGCCGGTCAACATACACGTTGTCCGACATGACGACCAACCGACGACCAACCAAGGCATAGTGCTCAGAGCCATTTTTTTTAACCTACCAAGGTGGTCCGCACCCAAGTGATATGTATCGGCAACTGTCGAGCGAGTCATGGCTGTCCGGACCTCACTGCATCCGCGCCCCGACTGAACTTCTGCCGCGTCCTAACTCAAACACAGTCAAGTCCGAACTGCCCTGCTGGCGAGTTCCAACTGACAACAGATTCGGACAAACCCCGGACACACAACAAATGGGAAATAATAGCAGTCAGCAAGGACAATACGCCAAGGCTTATATCGATATACGCCGCTGATGCCACTCACGGGCAGGCAAGGTGGCAACTCAGTGAAACCAGTAATAGATATTAACATAAAGAGGTGTTGGTACAGTAAATACAGGATGTCAAATGAGATATGGCACACGAGTCACGTACGGCTCAGTAAAGTCGGTAGCTTAGGGAAAAGCACATCCTCAGTACAAAAAAAGTCTTAAGTCTTCACATATGTAGTTCCAAAACTCGCCGGTAGTTATTGGAATAACACGGTAGATAATGAAGTTTTACATAACAACGATATGGTAAAATACTCTCCTCTCTGCGTGTTATCACGGGCCAAAATCTCACTTCGACATCTGAAACCATTTATGAAATATGAGTAACGTTGTGGATATTTCACTCTGGCTTTGTCGTTGGGGCGATCGTAAATGACTGTGCTACATCAGATCAATTTTCTCGAGATTGGTGACAGATAGACACCTCTACCTAAGTCTAAAGAGAAATTCAATATTTTAGTTACATTTTACATGCAACATCATATTATGCAATATGCAGCAAATGCAAAATCATAGCGACCACTATTTTTCATTACACACTTCTCCAAATTTCACGCAGTGTGTTACTTTCACATAAATATCACAATAAATATGACCATTAACGAAACGATGTGCAAAGCATCATGAACCTTGCATATAAAGCTATAAGTAAAGCAAAAATAAAACTTTTTTATCAAATAGTTTCTGCAAAATAGTTTGAGAAAGATTGCAGATTGTGCGCCTCGGTTCCGTCATCGCTGAGAGACAGAAAGGTGGAGAACACTTAACGGCCTCCCCTTCTGAACAAGTGAATGAACTCGGCCAACGTTTGGACGAAAACCGGTCACTGCCCTTTGGCCACCATATCATGCGCGTGCTGTGACCTCCTCGCCTTGGCTGTCTGCAACTATGCCATCATAGATACTCCAGGTGCCAGCCTACTTTTCCTTGCCATCCACGCCCCGAGTCAACGTCGGATATCACAACACAAATCCACGCCGGTACCCAAATCTTTGGTGCGCACGACAACATATTTTCAATTCCATCCACAAATCCTAGACAGGACACTGGAGAGTTTCATCTCATACATTTCACCTTAAGTTTATTGCATTCACCCATTGTTCACACACCTTTCTCCTTCTGTAGAGAAGGTTGAAAAGATGAAGGTCGACATATTTACGAGGCTTCGATATTTCTGCTGTAGTTGCGGGCATAAATCTGTATCTACTGTTGATTTATAGGTAGATCTTAGCAAGCAATGTGACTGCCACTCATTGCCACAGACATTAAACATGAGCCATTAATAACGCAACTCGACTTAAAACTTTAAGTATGGAGTTGGAAAAGCTCACGCAAAGCGCACTGCAAAGGGGATTAGGCAAGGGAGGATCATCGGAAAAAAAAGAATCTATCAGTGTGTATCAAAATCGAGACTTATATGCTCTGTCTGTGCAGGTCACATGCATTCGTCACCTATTGCCTACATTGCCTAATAACGTAAAAGCAGAGAGCTTGTGTGGTGAAAGCAATAATTAACGATCAGGCTGTCTCTGCGGCCCTGTTACTTGGGGAACTGTGTCAATGATGCCTTACTAGGATTGCTGGAAAGTTCTTATGGATGACAATTGCAAGTGCTTTAAGCTCGTGTAGTGTCCCCAGATGTGAATTGCAATATAAGTGAACGGAGCACGTTATGTATGAAACCAGTGTTGGGATTCAAACACGGAAGTAAGGTATGCGTGATAGATGTCGTGAACAAAGGAAAGGTGAAAAATAATGGAGTCGTGAGGCTCAAATGAACGGAAAATTTATTATAATGTGTGAAGAAGAAATCTTATATAGAGAGGAAAGCGTTTCGGAAAAAAAAAGTTAGCTCTACACATTATAACACAAAAGCACGTAAATATAAATTTGAGGGCTACTAAGAAAAGGCCTTTCCAATGAGAGAATCTGGGAATTCACTGACAGGTAAATGAGAAACGGATACAAATCGCCAGGTGCTCCTATGCAATAAAAAACGACAACAAAGGCACAACATTCACAAACACGATTTATTCATTCTGTCATCGTAGGCAATGTGTGTCCAGGGCCAGTATATGACTAGATGAGCGTGAGAAACATCGTAAAACCATCCTTAAATTGGCAGGTGGATTCAATATTTAAGAGCCTAAGACTGCACCAAAGTAATCCTTGTCACACTGTAACACCGAAAATGCATATAAAATAGTTACTGCACGATCCAAAATTTTCATTTTAACAGTAATTCATTTTTGAAAGATGTAATTTTGTTATTTAAAATATGTTATGGTACACTATTATGATTTGAGCTGTAATGACACAGTGTTGTCACGCTATTTACGCGCCCACGCACAATTATGGTAATTACTGATAAGCTTCTAGGATTAACAAAGTTTTTGTAGACAAACAATGCATTTACGCATCTGCATTTCCTTTTGTATTTCTCTGGACGTTCCCTGAGTCGCTTTGCCTTCAGGAAAAAACTCATGAAACGTGGGGCACATGTAACATCGAAAATGCAGATAAAATACCTTCTGCACCGTCCAAAATTGTACTGTACTTCTAATTCCAAATCTGTAGGCTTGTTACAGAAACCATAGTTACTATGTAATTGTTGTAATAGTGTATTTATTTCTGAAAGTATACAGTTGGTTGTAATTATAAGCCGGCCGAAGTGGCCGTGCGGTTAAAGGCGCTGCAGTCTGGAACCGCAAGACCACTACGGTCGCAGGTTCGAATCCTGCCTCGGGCATGGATGTTTGTGATGTCCTTAGGTTAGTTAGGTTTAACTAGTTCTAAGTTCTAGGGGACTAATGACCTCAGCAGTTGAGTCCCGTAGTGCTCAGAGCCATTTGAACCATTTTTTTTGTAATTATAATGTAAATATTGTAAATTGCTGGGTAATAGCCAAGAAAACTTTATTTGTAATATATCGATAGCAACGACCAGATGCCAGTAGCTGAACCGTTGTTCATCTCTGCGTATGGAGAATCTCTGTCGTGCTGCGATCAGAGAGGAAGCATAGCAGCTTGAGTCATGGAATAGAGAGGAAGTGTTCATTGCGTGCTCGCTCAGACGCGGTGTGCAGCTATGCTCGCGCCAGTGTAGACGCGCCTGATTCGTTAACCCGAGAGTATTGAGAGCGCGGAAGGAGTGGACAGGCGGAGGAAGTTGCAATTCTTACTATTGTCTGTCCCATATTTATCCGTGGCTCTGCAGACGACTCAGGGTTCTCATCCAGCAACAGTAGGAACAGCGGCAACTCAGTATTGTTGTCGGCTGCATTCTTCATCGTCTGCACAGTTTCAAGATCGTAAGGTCGTTAACTGACGGATATAGTACCGTAGAGGCTTTACCCACTTGCATTTCTTTCACGAAGCATGACTGACCGGATTAATAACCTGCATTATTTAAAACTTGTAGGGCACCAGTGTTGTCATTGACCTCAGACATTATTTCCGGTCTTGGTCTCTTTACTTTCCATGCAACAACCGAGTGTAGTCTAAATATGGAAACTGATTAACTATTTACTGCGAGTTTTGTTCGTTTGTTAATTACCAATTTTAGTCTAAATTTTCTTCCTCAGTAACTGTTCATTCTAGTATTGCACAACAGAGGCTTAACGAACTTCCAGTTTTCGGTATTAACTTCATTTACTTAAGGTAACGTAAAATTTCACTGGCAAATACTAATGACTAAAGATACAGCACAAATTAAAATTGCGCAATTTCATTTATTCTGTATTTAGTTTAGCTAGTGACTTCTACTGGCTTGTTACGTATTTTATTGTTGTTACATTAAAAGTAAAATAAATTGCTCATTTGCTTAAAGTAAATTCGGTTCAGTCTTTCAACAATCAGACGTAAATTGCTTGGCTTTTTCTAAATTTTGCACTGCATAACACTAAAGTTACTGAAAGCAATTTTTTACATAACAAAGTTTTAGTTGCGTTATTTTATCAGTAACTTCGTTTAATTTTACTTTCTAAATTAAGTATTTCAGAAGAAGTAACTACAAGCTTAGTGCTTTCTGATTCATTTATTTTCTCGTGAACTGTCCTGTTGTGTGACAACCTTCTGTTGCTACGCCAGCGATTATTTGCTTTTTTGCCATTGCGTTTCTTAAGATTCTGGAGATTTATGGTCCTAGTGGTCTGGTGACCGTTGTATTATCCCATTTTCAGTTAATTAGAATTTTTTGGATTATCACTTCTTTTTGTATTAAATATGACTTGGTGAACCCCGTGTAGCTCATGAGAATTTGCACTACATTCCATTTCAAAACAATCATCAGTATTTAGCTTAAGTTTAGAATAGATTCTTCCTTCAGAAGAGTCTGTTGTACACTTTCCTCCAAGTAGCCAGTGTTACGTTCATCGCCGGCCGCGGTGGTCTATCGGTTCTAGGCGCGCAGTCCGGAACCGCGCGACTGCTACGGTCGCAGGTTCGAATCCTGCCTCGGGCATGGATGTGTGTGATGTCATTAGGTAAGTTAGGTTTAAGTAGCTCTAAGTTCTAGGGTATTGATGACCACAGATGTTAAGTCCCATAGTGCTCAGAGCCATTTGAACCATTTGTTATGTTCATCGCAATCCAGCATTCCGATTATGAAGAGGGAAGCTACAACATTACTAGCCAACAACCCAGCATGAGTATAGTATTCGTATATATGTAACTGCAATCCAACAGATCCCAGCCCTGAAATATCAAACATTTTACCATCTTCTAGCGCAGAAAATGATATTTTCTTGTTTAACTGATGATTTTGGGATAAGAACAGATGTTGAGATGTACAGTACTACGTAGCTGCGTTTTTCTTAATGTTCTACAGTAGCTCTGTGTTGTAAAACTTATTTGAGGACGATTCTATAAAAGTTCTGATCCATCCTGTCTGCAGATCTTCACGCAAATCACTCTCACACCGAGGAATCGGCATACTTTGCCACGGGGCAGAGCGACAACTGAAAAATCGTAGGCTATATAGTGATTGTTAAAGCTCAATTATTTCTCGTCGTGGTCGGAAAGTCAAATTCACGGTTTAGCGGAGCCACAGACAACGATTGCCAGATATTCAAGACCTTTTTGTAGTGAATAAAAATACTGTAGATAGATTTCACAAGTGGCAAGTGCCTTCTACTGTTCTCCTCCGCGGACGCCTTTGAATCTTCCAGACGCGTGTTGCATAGGATTTGTTTACGTATCAAAATTTGTCGCAGTGTGGTATTCCAGAGTCATCGCGCGACCTTCCTTACTTCTTTGCTGAATGTTAGTAATTGGTTCAGTCCACGTGAGAGTTATATTCAGTGAATTCTGGGAAAAATTATAATTTTACCTTCTTAGTCAATCTAAAATTACATTCATGAATACTTACATTCATTTCATTAAATAGGTGCCAGTGTTGGTTCACTTGTGTGTTTTGGTTTAACTTCTGCTTCCATTTGAAGGACCAATTATTTATTATTAAATTTCTTTTGATATAATTACTGTCAGAGAGGCTTCCGTTTAGTTACAACCCTTGTATTCAAATGTTCAGAAAACATGTCCATATCACCTGCGATATTTTGTCGGTGGAGTTCATATCCACCCTATGTGTGGAGTTCTCTCACACAGATCTTCCACTCCTAGTGGCACGTTATGTCGTATCACCTGTCCGAGCGGTTCTAGGCGCTTCAGTCCGGAACAGCGCTGCTCCTACGGTCGCAGATTCGAATCCTGCCTCGGGCATGGATGAGTGTGATAGCTTAGTTAGGTTTACGTAGTTCTAAACCTAGGGGACTGATGACCTCAGATGTTACGTCCCATAGCGCGTAGAGCCTGTAACGTCTCCGCTCGGGCGTACGTTAACTCTTTAAAGCCTGTACTATGATAAGTTGACGGGCTTCACCTTATAAGAAAGGATTTTAGTAAATATGTTGACCGCGTGTACCTGAATGGAGGAAAAATCAGACTTACGCCCACTCAATAACAACAATGATACGTCAAGCAAGTATAAAGTGCAACTACACGTTAGGACGGGCAAGAAACATACACAGCAGATGCTACCAATTGTTAATAATACGGTCGCCAGCCTAATTAGGCATTAAGTGAGTTTTTTCCTTGTACAAGTGGGTGTACGTACAAGCATAACAACACGTAGTAATACTGCATTATTTGGTAAATTTTAGAACCAGAAAAATCTACTGAACTAATACTTTCCCTTTCTGTACTAATTTGGACAAGCTATAAATACACAACATTACACTATAATGATTACTACAGACTGCGTTTTGTCTATTGATCTGACTGAAATCGGGCATAGGTTACCCTAGAAATAGCACATTTGAAACACACAAACAATGTCAATTTTAATAAGGGTAAAACACTGATAAATTTAGGTTTTTATATTGACTTTAACTTTGCAGGTCAAATCAGTTCAGTACACTCCAGAATTTAAATGAATAGAAAAGAAAAGAGTGGTGGGGGGGGGGGGGAGGGGGGGACCCTGAAACTGTTATGATCACTGTGTTGAACTTATTAACTATTGGAAACATTAAGCACTCAAGATTTACAAAATATGAGTTACTGCTCTTTTTGTCTTATTACTTCCTCATTTAACTACCATTATTTTTGTCTCAAATTAATTAAGCTTCATTACTAAACCAGTTCCAAAATTAACTTCCAACTTTGTCAGACCTTTGTTCTTTGCTTATATTTTCATTAACAATAAAGCTCCTTAAACATCTTTCTAGCATAGATAGTTCTGCAGGTAATTCTTTTTAACATAAACTTTAAATCTTCATTTCGGGACACTCGGATTGCACAACATGTGGAAAGGACCCTGTCTAGATTAGTGATAAGGATAATTAATTGCTAGGACAATTCTGGTAAAAGTTAAGTTGTTATTGAACAGTCAGGAACAAAATTAACACTGGTCCACACGAATACAATTCTAAAGATTCAACATGTTCGTGTCGATGCGGCGGTTGGCGGTACAATCACAGCTATGGCTCTTGCTGTATCGGCACTTTGCTTCTTCTTAGCGTCGCAATCCTTTTCAATCAGTGCCTATAAAATATAGCCATGCTGTATTGTCGTCGGAAACGGCACATCCGAGGCTCAATGAAACCACTTTTTCCAGGATAGCCTCCTCGATCCGGAACGTGTTCCTCAGACCGATGCCCAACTCCGACTGTTTTGCTGAGCCCGTTATGCCGTGCCGCGCCCGTGTGCATTTTCCCGCGCTCGCCTGCCATTCACCTTTTACTGCCCCCCTACAGACAAGGTATTCACCAAAGGTTTAACATTCCACATATCCTAATACATTGCCTACGTATGGACCAGGCGCACAATTACAATTTTAAACATGTTACAATAGATTCAACACGTGTTACACTTCAATTCTGTTATAGCATTCTTGAAATTTGACATAAATATTAACATTCACATCGAAAGTTGCTTACAGTTTCTTTAACATAACGACATGAAAAGAACAAGAAAAGAAATCTAAACATTGCTTACATTAATTCATCGAAAATCAGAAGAAAAATTATTATATGTACAGTTGTTGTTGTTACAAGCCATTTGAACCATCTTGAACGTGTCAAGTCAACCAGTTCAGAATAAGGAGCTCCCAGTCAGGAATTTTGCAGCTGTATTCGTATGCTCTTGCCTGCAGCCACGCGTCCTTTTGATCAGTATAGGCAAGTGTAATACTGTCCTGTTACCTGTAATCATAGGTTTACATTCAGTTTTGTGTTTAGCAAATAACATGCGTCGGTAAACTTCGTTGTCTGTCACACGACTGCGTACAACACTTTTAAATAAACGTAGTAAGCTTGCAAAAGCTACCAACGACGCAAGTACTGAGAAGATGTCGATAATTTGGCATCATTTCAAAGATCCCTCGAGGGACGTTACAATACAAAAGGAAATCATAAGGCAACGGTTGTATGACAAGCAATACAGGCAAACAGCTACAGAAATGATGTGAAGTTCGCGTTAACTCGCTGTAGTGCGGATAAAATAAGATGTAGCTTGCAAATCTTTACCAGGCTCTTGTAGGACTTAGGGAGACCTGTGCAGTTTTCTATTGTTCCTGTATGCCGGCCGCGGTGGCCGAGTGGTTGTAGGCGCTTCAATCCGGAACCGCGCGACTGGTACGGTCGCAGGTTCGAATCTTACCTCGGGCGTGGATGTGTGTGATGTCGTTAGGTTAGAGAGGTTTAAGTAGTTCTAAGTTCTAGGGGACTGATGATCTCAGATGTTAAGTCCCATAGTGCTCAGAGCCATTTGAACCATTTTTGTTCCTGCCTATGCGTTTTAGCAAAACCCCAAAGACTGTGAAATTATTTCTGCTACCAGGTTTATATATGCGTGCATTTCTAGTCTACTTTAAGTACTTTATGCTTAACGCTTTCTCGATGACAGTCCAATCCGAAATGTATGTGATGAAACGAATGGCTTTCCACGTCATACTGAGTTGACCTTCAATAATTGCAGTAACGTGTTTAAGGCGTACTTATACAATATTATTAGCAAAATGATAGTCCCTGCCCATGTGGCAGCTCGCAAATTTTCCTCGCTGTGACGCGGTCAGCTTAAACTAATGGAGCGAAGTCAACACATCCGTTTAGCTACGGGGATGGACGGATCTACATACGGGCGGGAATCCTGTCAAATTTGTCTCCCATCTGGCGACTGCGAGCTCATCAGATGGACGACCACGAATATTTTCCTCGTTTTCTGTGGCTCCGGCTGATCTGAATCCAGACTGCCCAATTAGTGCGGCCGCTGCGTACGACGTACTCTGCTAGTGGTTTGGCAGATGTGCCCCGCCCACAGGCGTTCTCCACTAATTAGGGACGGAGTCAGCGTCTGACTTCCTGCCGACATCTTGTTGGAGGAGCAATTAAAATCGTCCGTTAAATCTCGAATGTGAAGCTCACCGCAGATGAAACGCCAGGCTCCCTGTTCCTTTATTTACATACCACTCGGCTGATTATAAGGTTCCCAGTTAGAGGAAAAAGGCCTCCTCTCTTCCACAAAGTAGGGATTACTCTGCACGTATTACACCAACATTCAAGAAAGGGAGTAGGACTAATTAAGGTCGATATGCAGCAGAATTTTGGAACATATATTGTGTTCGAAAATTATGAATTACCTCGAAGGGAACCGTCTATACACAGTCAATACGGATTTAGAAAAGATCGTTCTTATGAAACGCAACTAGCTCTTTACTCTCACGAAGTGTTGAGTGCTATTGACAAGAGATTTGTAATTAATTCCGTATTCCTAGATTAATAGAAGTCTTTCGACACTTTAAAACACAAGCGGGTTGTAGTGAAGAAGGATGCTTTCGGAATATCGTCTCAGTCACGTGACTGTACTCGTGATTTCCTGTCATACAGCCGACAGTGGTGGCCGAGTGGTTCTAGGCGCTACAGTCTGGAACCGCGCGACCGCTACGGTCGCAGGTTCGAATCCTGCCTCGGACATGGATGTGTGTGATGTCCTTAGGTTTGTTAGGTTTAGGTGGTTCTAAGTTCTAGGGGCCTGATGACCTCAGAAGTTAAGTCCCATAGGGCCCAAAGCCATTTTTTGAACTTGTCAGACAGGTCACAGTTCGTAGTAAATAACGGAAAGTCATCGAGTGAAGCGGAAGTGATATCTGGCGTTCCCCAAGGTAGTGTCATAGATCCCTGCTGTTCCTTGTCTACATAAACGATTTAAGAGACAATCTGAGCAGTCTAGGTTCTTTGCAGATGATGCTGTCGTTAATCGTCCAGTAATGTTATCAGAAGACCAAAATACACTGCAACACGAGTTACAAAAGATACCTGTATGGTACGAAAACTGGCAGTTAACCCCAAATAATGAAAATTATGAGGTCATCCACATGAGTGCCAAAAGAAATCCGTTGAACTTCGGTTAAACGATAAATCAGTCAAATCTAAATGCCGTAAATTCAACCAAATACCTCGGAATTACAGTTACAAACAATTTAAATTGCAAAGAACACATTAGAAAATGTTGTGAGAAAGGCAAATCAAAAACTACATTTTATTGGCGGAACACTTAGTAGATGTAACAGATGTACTAAAGAGGCTTGTCCGTTCTCATTTGGATGACAGCTGCACTGTCTGGGACACCTACCAAATAGGATTAGAGGACTACACCGACAAAGTTCACGTTTTGTATTACAGCGAAATAGGGGTGAGTGTCTCAGTGACATGATACATGATTTGGGTCGAATATCATTTTAAGAAATGGCGTTTCTCGTTGCGGCGGAACCTATTCACGAAATTTCAATCACCAACTGTCTTTTCCAAATGACAGAATATTTTGTTGGCATCGACCTACGACCATCATGATAAAATAGGGGAAATCAGAGCTGTTAGGTAAATATATAGGGTTTCGTTTTTTCCTCGCCCTGTTTGAGACTGGAATAATAGAGAATTATTGTGAAAGGGGTTGGATGAACCCTCTACCAGGCAGTTGAGTCTGATTTTCAGAATATTAATAGATGTAGACGTAGATGTACCCCAACCGAAATAATTCACATCCTGAGGTCACATTTAATCCCAATGTAAATCCTGCATGACATTTTCAATACTATTTAAGTAATTGCAATAAGCCAACTGGGGGGGACATTAGTGAAGTTATCACATATTAGTGTTTCCAGAGAGCTTAAATTAATAGAACAGTTGAAGAAAGGTTCCGCCAGAAGAAGCTTAGCTTGGGGATCTGGATTCGGACTTATTACCGAAAGGCGTTGCTGCATGTGGTACTGTTTGAGGAAGGCTATAAAACAACAATTCACCCACTAAACGGACAAACTAACTTAAAGAGTGCTGTGTACGAGGCAGCTTAGCTTAGGCTACTTTCAGGGACACTATACGAGCAAAAGCTTAAGATAAGTTCGTTTCTTCAGACGAATCTAGCGCTACTCGTGAAGAGATGACAAACTGCCACTTTACATCCATCGTAGCTGGGCTTATTAAACAATCTTATGGATTTGAAGAATGAAATGCGGATGGTGTTCAAAAGATGATCCAATGTTACGTTAATGTCACTCGTTATCGAGTATTAAGGGACAACAAGAAAATAACCGGCAGTGTCGTCGACACCCAAGACTCAAGCGATGGTGAGGAAGAACATAGAAAAAGCATCCGAGATGAAGAAATGACGAACCATTCGGTAATCCTCTTCTTCCTCGGTACTGCTATGAAGTGGTTTGAAAACAAGAAGAATGTGTTTGTCTGTTGATGTCTTTAAAATGTTTGAGACATTGTGCGATAAAGACAAAATGAATGTCACTTGCTATTGGAAAGCAACTTTATGATTTATTTTGATAAACTGTAGGACTACTTTAAAGGTCGTTTCGTATTTTTGAAGCTACTTTATATAGTCAGTTTGTAAGACATGCGACTTAAAATACGTACGTAAAGTTATGGATTTCATGCAGTGTCTCTTTGTTTCGTGGTGCTGTGAACACCGGTTCAGAGCTGTGTGCTCACTACGTCTCTGGCGCTCAATAACCGATTGTACCTGCCGTGTGTATGCGTCTGCCCCATCACTCGGAGAACAGGTGAAAGGGCACCTGCCCACAAGAGCACACGTGAGCAGCTGAGGACGGCCGTATATATTTATTATTAATTTTCCTTATGATTTAATGGAACCGATTTCTTATAGATCCTACTTAAGTAAACCTAAGCAACACCACCTAGAGGTGACGTTTAGTGTAAGTGCGACGTAATGTTTGGGTCAGCCATTGCGCAGTCAAGCTCTCTGTGAGTCTCGTAACCTGGCTACCACGTAGAGCTGTGCAGGTGTAAGCTTAAGAGATCCCTGAAAATAGTTACTGATAGATTTATTATATCCTTAACCAAATTTTGTGTAAATCATTAAGTAGCTTCAACAACTATACAGCTTGTGGACATGACTGCCGGCCATTAATTCAGATATCCTATATCTATCTTAAACCCTACTAATATCCGTAGTAAAACTCTACTCGCGTAACGTTTGTCAGTGTTGTTTTAAAATGATCTTTATAGCTGAGGCTGTGTGTTCCTTAACGAAATTTGTATGTGAAATTTAAGTACTTTAAATTATTTTGAATTTTCTGTAGTATATATTTACAATCGGGCCTTTAGCTGCTTGTTAAGTTGCTAAATGTAGTTATTTGTGTGCTAAATTAATGTTATTAACTTGTAATTGTCTATCAACGGGCAGTGCCACGCAACAGTTAATATAGTTCAACAACATAGTCCGACTCTGTCGCAGATGTAGTTCTATCATTCCCAACAGGATCAGGACACCAGCGGCCCTGACATTCTGGCGAACTCAATAGGGGCTACATGGACGACAGGCCAATGTCTTCACGGCTACATAGCAACCGTCACCACGGTGTGTTGAGCAGGAGGGGACAGAGCAGCTCTCAAGTCGGAGTGCGTAAAATTCAATGCACAGCCGCGCAGGATAGCCGCGCGGTCAGAGTCGCCTTGCCACGGCCCTTGCGGCTCCCCACGTCGGAGGTTCGAATCCTCCCTCGGGCATAGGTATGTGTGTCGTCCTTAGCGTAAGTTACACTACTGGACTTTAAAATTGCTACACCACGAAGATGACGTGCTACATACGCGAAATTTAACCTACAGGAAGAAGATGCGGTGATATGCAAATGATTAGCTTTTCAGAGCATTCACACAAGGTAGACGCCCGTGGCGACACTTACAACGTGCTAACAGGAGGAAAGTTTCCAACCGATTTCTCATACATAAACAGCAGTTGACCGGCGTTGCCGGGGGAAACGTTGTTGTGATGCCTCGTTTAAGGAGGAAAAATGCGTACCATCACGTTTCCGACTTTGATAACAGTCGGATTGTAGCCTATAGCGATTGCGGTTTATCGTATCGCGAGATTCCTTCGCGTTAGTCGAGATCCAATGACTGTTGGCAGAATATGGAATCGGTGGGTTCAAGAGGGTAATACGGAACACCGTGCTGGATCCCAATGGCCTCGTATGACTAGCAGTCGAGATGACAGGTATCTTATCCGCAAGGCTGTAACGGATCGTGCAGCCACGTCTAGATCCCTGAGTCAACAGATGGGGTCGTTTGCAAGACGACAACCATCTGCACGAACAGTTCGACGACGTTTGCAGCAGCACGGACTATCAGCTCGGAGACCGTGGCTGCGGTTACCCTTGACGCTGCATCACAGACAGGAGCGCCTGCGGTGGTGTACTCGACGACGACTCTGGGTGCACGAATGGCAAAACGTCATTTTTTCGAATGAATTCAGGTTCTGTTTACAGCATCACGATCGTCGCATCCGAGTTTGACGACATCGTGGTGAACGCACATTGGAAGCGTGTATTCGTCAATGCCATACTGGCGTATCACCAGCATGATGGTATGGGTTCCCATAGGTTACACGTCTCGGTCACCTCTCGTTCGCATTGACGGCACTTTGAACACTGGACGCTACATTTCAGATGTGTTACGACCCGTGGCTCTACCCTTCATTCGATCCCTGCGAAACTCTACATTTCATCAGGATGATGCACGACATCATGTTGCAGGTCCTGTACAGGCCTTTCTGGATACAGAAAATGTTCGACTGCTGCCCTGGCCAGCACATTCTCCAGTTCACTCACCAACTAAAAACGTCTGGTCAATGGTGGCCGAGCAACTGGCTCGTCACAATACGCCAGTCACTTCTCTTGAGGATCTGTGGTATCGTGTTGAAGCTGCATGGGCAGCTGTTCCTGCACACGCCATCCTAGCTCTGTTTGACTCAATGCCCAGGCGCATCAAGGTCGTTATTACGGCGAGAGGTGGTTGTCCTGGGTACTGATTTCTCAGGATCTATGCACCCAAATTGCGTGAGAATGTGATCACATGTCAGTTCTAGCATAATATATTTGTCCAATGAATACCCATTTGTCATCTGCATTTCTTCTTGGTGCAGCAATTTTAATGTCCATTAGTGCAGTTTAAGTTAGGTTAAGTAGTGTGTAAGCTTAGGGACCGATGACCTTAGCATTTTGATCCCATAAGCCCTTACCACAACTTTCCAATTTTTTCAATGCACGCGCCGCCGTCTCTCACTGCCGTGGCGTCGAGGCACAGCCGGTGGCGGATGCACCGTGAATCGTACCCTTTGAACAGTTATACAGGACTGTGCTTAAACTGACACACAATATTTTTATGCGCAACGCAATCTGACTTTCACTAATCCCTACAAAAGAATGGCCCTGACTATCATTAACCTCTACCTTTCACAAATCACTTACCACACAAAAATCTTCTTTACTCGAACTACTGCAATACAGCGAGCGCCACTACTGCCAGCTAAATAAAAGATTCAAACTACTGAAGGCACTAACTACTGATAGGCATAGTTAGCAAATGAAAGATTTTGATAGAGAACAAACTATGTATTTACCTTAATAGTGTTCAAAAGTCAAAATATATATAGCAGTTCATGACATCCAGTCTTACAAATTTCAAAACTCCGCCATCTCTCTCCCCACATCCACCACTGCTGGCGGCTCGCCACCAACTGCGCAACGCTACGCGCTGTTCACAGCCAACTGCCCAACACTACAATGGCAGACAACAATGCAAACTAGCCACAGACTGCACACAGCACAGCCAGTGATTTTCATACAGAGCGCTACGTGGCGTTACCAATATGAAAACCTAAACAGCCTACTTACATAGCCCCCATGCTCCCCACAAAAAATTTTACAAATTGTTTTGTGCAGTGGCCAATACAGATTTGAAAAAATTTTTCATAGTTACAATAACAAAGATATCAAATGCACACACTTATTGATACAATGTTGGTCAAAAGCTAAAATTTTCTCACAGCCCATAAAGACAGTCCTGATCATTCATCTCAGTAAAATTGCAGTGTTTTTCTCAAAGTCTGAGCAGTAAAAGAAAATGCACATGGAAGTAGTGGATTTCCATGCAGTCTTGAAGAAGTAGTGTTGTCCTTCCGACGGAAAGACAGTGCTGGTTCTCGACATGCAGACAGGTAATGGGCCACAACAGAGGAAACCCACAGCAGAGTCAGTCGAAGTTTTGAAGAATATTGGTAGGTAGGTCATCACAGAGTATACCCACTGTAGTCCTGGTAGAGATTACGGTATTGGTGGGCCACCAAAGCTGCAGACCCACTGCAGTCCTTGTAGAAATAATGGTATTGGTGGATCATCAAAGGTGTAGACCCACTGTAGTCCTTGTAGAGATGGCCAGCAGCCATCTGTTGTGACTGTGCAGGTGCACAATCACCATTGAAGAGTCTTGCGGATAATATAGCAAGTCGATAACCACCACTTGCGCACTCACAAAGTTTTTGGAATTGTCCTTAGAACCAGCAATGCTGTTATCCAGTCCCTTGCTGAATTATTAAAACACGTGCAAACACTAACAGTCCCTACTTCTCACATATTGTCCATATACTATGACCAACAGAAACATGTGCAGTGAAATGTAACTTACAAGTTACTTAATTTGATGAACTGGTGTCAATTACAATTTTATAACATAGTAATACAATAACAAAGGTACAAAATACATAATTAAAGAACATAACAATACAGATGAATTTGTAGTAGTACAGGCTTTACAAAAGAATAGAAATAAACAGATACATCAATGTTACAGGAATTATGACATAAGTGAATATATTAAATAATGAGAATAGTTTTCGAAACATTAATTTCACACATGAGTATTAAAACAGAACAGAATAAATTATGTCTAAACATCTTTACAAAGAAAATAACATAGTATTTGAAAAATTCTACAACATAAACCTTATTAGCTAAACACATAAAGGCAGGAAAAAGACAAATACACAAGTATACATAAACACATAGCGGAATAATACAAATGGAAAGACAGGGTTCGTTTTCAGGGTAACATTTGGTACTGCAGTCCAACCCAAAACTTCATTCCATAGATCTTTCATCTTATTTCAACATTTGTTTCCATGAAAAAAATCCTGTCCAAGCATGCTTTCTGTATTTATATGTTCACATATTTCTTACCTCATTATTTATTTTCCATTATCTTACCTCATCATTTATTTCCAAGAAAATCCTACCTAAACCTGTTGTCCTAAACCCTACTTTTTTGTTCATATCCTCTTTTAAATACTTTTTTGGCCAAACCATTTTCTTATACCTTCTCAGTGCATTTCTTTCCATTCATCACAACTCGTTCTCTTATATAGCCTACCCCATCTTAAGCTAACTTAAATCTACTGAGCTCAGATGCTAAACTAAGAGACAAGGCAATGCAGCAGCACAAAACAATTGACACAAACAGCAATGATAAAAAAATGGAAATTGGCAAAGCAAGCAGCAATATTACAACTAATATAAGGCAATGAGCAGCAAACAAGAAAAATAAATCAGTAGTAAAACTGGCTTAATAGAGTAATGTAAACTGAAATTTAGTAGCACTATGCCTGGCAAACAGCAGCAGCAAATGCAATAACTTATATGTAAACATGACATAGCTCAAGCAGAAAAAATATTACACTAAAGATGGTCATGTCTAATACCTATGTCACATCTTAACACTAGAGCGATGCATCACAAAAACTTACTCTGCAAGAAAGCTACCAAGTCATTAAAAAATTATTTATGCAATTCCTGTGAAGGGAAATGTCTATTTGTGCTCTCTTTTCTAAGAAAGTATATCATAAACGTATTCTTTACTGGGTCTGTAGACAGAAAACAGTGATATTAGTACATCTATTAAATTTTATAATAACCAATGCCTCAGTGCTGCTAGAAATTAGATATTAAAGGAAATGAGCAAATATGTACAAAGGAAGGCATGAAACAGCATTCATTAGCCATATGGCATTTCATAAGGTAGTAAAAAAATCTCTCAACTAGAAAGACAGTAGTCATACCCAGGTGTATAAACATAAAAATATTTCTCATCATTTCATTAGGCATTTCAGTAAATATCATAAATTAAAAGCTCCACAGTGTTATCATATATTTTCAAGTTTGAGCATGTCGTATTTGTGATGCTTTCTACAAAGGAATGTCAATAGCGAGGATGATGGCCTCTTTCTTTTCTCTACCTGTGGCTCTGAAAGGCCCACACTAATGGCTTTTTTCCAGGCGACTGTCACGCAGCTGGGTGCCCACGACTCATTACGTGAAGGTGGTCACTTAACTATCTTACTGAAATATTTACGACACCAGTTTGCATTACAGTGACAGTCTCATATAAAAAATTTCACAGGTCGAGAATTTGCGTTGCAAATGTGTAGAAACAAAATCCTATGAATATAACAGTGTTCAAAAAGTTTTCGTCGGCATTGTGATACATTCACGCATTTACACACATTTCATAACTCTTAAATTACGATTCTTGGTTTCCAGCATCCTTTTCCACAAATCAGAGTCCCTAACCACTACTCATTATTCATATATGTATTCGTCGACACTTCTTCAATATTTCATCATAATAAATACGTATCATAATCAAATTCTTCATATACGGTAGCATCATCTTATTGATCATAAGCATACCTCAACAGCATAATACACATCGTCGTCATAAAAATAACATCATAACACCTCAGTCAAATCTCAAAAACGTTGTAGCTTTCTGCAATACTTTCAAAACCTAAAGGAAATTCTCTTCTCATTTCAATAGTGTCATCTACCTCAAACGTACTTTAAAAATCATGATCCCTTACCAAATACATCATTCAAAGATCTCATAGTGAATGTGCTTGTAAAATCTCAAAAAGGTCCTGCCTAACGCTGTCATTACAATTGTCGATTGTTTGAATTTTATTCTGAATTAACTCATTAGTTTCAAATATGCCGTCGATATCAGCCCTGTCAGTACTTGCACAGTGACTGTTAGTGTCTAGTTCTGTAGAAAACTCCAAACTGTTGTCTAACAGAAGGCAAAGCCGATTAATTTCCTCGTCATGGTTTGAGAGCCAATCTTCAAATTTCAAAGCTATTGACTTACCTTCTTTCTCTAAACTTATTTCAGCATCGTGAAAGCTTAAGGTTGCTTTTTATTCATTTAAAAAGTCTACTCGCAGTATAATTTCCGTCGACAATAATGGAACAATAAGAAAGTTCATAGAGAAGCTATGGCTTTGACAAAAGAATTCCAAGTTGGTTTGTTGGCGTACATCTACACTTTTTCCAAAGATTGCACCTTGTAATTCAATCTTACGTAACGGAAGTGTGGGGCAATCGTTCGATTTGTTGCATTTGCTAAAGGCTGTTTCACTAATTACTGAAATGGGACTACCAGAGTCAAATACTGCCGTAAATTATACGTCATTTACTGTAATGTGAATCACAGGATATGCAATGTTGTTACGTTTCACGTCGTGTTCCTAGAGTAAGATGTCCCTAATGTCTTCCATTTTTACGTAATTACTAGCAACGGCAGCTGCGTCGTCAGTTTCATAAGTACATTTTGTGCCTGCCAGCAGTATGAGTCATTGCCTATTGTGTCTTTGTTGGCGCGCGTCGTTATTGGGATTTGGAGACCTAACTTCTACAAATTCACCTTGTCGAGAGGGCCCTGCTCTGTTTGAATCCCGCCAGTTCTGATGCAATTCAGGTCTGTCGTTACGATCATATCGTCTGTCGTCATGTCGGTAGATTGCGTAGTTTCTCTCTTGTCGGTCACGTGGTGGAGAATTTCTCCCTGAATCGTAACTGCGCGCTGGACTGTTGTATCTAAAGTTATTCTGTCTCCCTTGATAATAATTATTTTGTTCCCATATTGTCTGTTTCTCTGATTGTCTTTGTGATAGTCATTACCGCGGAGAGGTGATCTTTCCCTGTAATTATTACTACTGTGCCAACGGTTGTCATACAGGTGGTGTCTGTTTTGGTCACGATTTACGTTGTAAGAATAGCCTTGTCATGTATTATTTCTGTCATCGCGGAATTTTGACAGATGTGACCTGTAATTGTTGTGCTCCTGTTTTCCTGTTCCGCGATTGTCAGTGTCAATTTCCAGTTCTTGTAACAGTCCCTGAAAAGCTTCAATGTCGTCTTTGCAATGTGCTGTTAAAATAATATGTCGTAAATGGCCAGGCAATTTGATTAAGCAAATGCGGATGAGTTCTGAGGGGCTGTATGGGTTTGAAAGATACTGATTCTTATGCAACATGTCTTCAAAATATTTCATAAGACTGGAAAATTCAGATTGCTCTAAACGTTTCATCATTATGATGCTATGTTTTACTCGGTCTTGTGTAGCTTGAGACCAATACGCTGAGAGGAAGGCATGATAAAATTCTCCTTCACTGTGACAATCGTGAATGACCGATCGCATTCTTACAGCTGGTTCATTCTCCAAGTAGCCACACATAAATTCTAACCTGTGGTCCAATGATCAGTTGGGAGGAAAACAATGAGAGAATTGATGAAGCCATGCTTGTGGATGAATGTCGTTGTCAGAATTCTTAAATGTTTTGAATTTATGTGTAGTAATGAACAGCTTGTAGTCAAAATCATCGTGTCGGCGAGTCACACATCGCTCATTGTTACTTTGTTTCGGCGGTTCCATCTCAAATTCCAATGCGCCTTGCCAATTTCTTTCATAATTTCCGAAGTGTCCTGTGTTATTATTTTGTGGTTGTTCCGTATTTCTATGTCCCTCTTCCCGTACTGGAGCGCGAGTGTCCTCTGAAATAAGTAATTCTTATATTACTTGTGTCAACTGATCTTGTACTTCCAGGATTTCTCTTTTGTGCTGTGTATTGATTTGATTTTGTTTGAATTTTCTAATTTTTTCATACTCTTCAGTGTCCGTGAAGGCTAGGTCTTGTGTCATTCAGATCGTCATCTACCTTTGTAGATAAGTTAGTGAACTGAACTGAAAGTTCGGCTACTTTATCCGTTAGTGAAATTATTTCCTCTGTGTGTTCTTCTGAACCAAGTTTCAGAGTGTCCATTTGTGTTGAAATCGTATCTACTGTGTCCTTTAAGTTTTCCTGAGTTTTTGCAAGTTGCGTAACCGAATCGGTAGATGCAACTGAGTCAAATTTAGCTTGCAAGGTGTCGTGATTTTCATGAAAAATAGTTTGCAGTTCTTTTATGGCTGCTTCGTGATTCTGTAATGCATTTTGATGACACGAAAAAATAGGTTGGAAATGCTCACAAATTTGTGTTTTTACGTCATTACAGACTTTTTGACATTTCGATTCAATGTTATGTAACGCAGTAGTTAAATCTTCACGTGTTTGTTCAAGTGTGGTGTCTAACTTCCGAAGATTTTGTTCCATTGTTTCTAACTGTTGCTGAGTTTGTCTCTGGTGTTGTTCCATTGTGTCTAACTTTTGAAGATTTTGTTCCATTGTGTCTAACTGTTGCTGTGTTTGTCTCTGGTGTTGTTCCATTGTGTATAACTTTTGAAGATTTTGTCCCATTTGTTTCTGATTTTGTTCAAGCATTGTGTCTAACTTTTGTAGCCTTTGTCCCATTTGTTGCATTAACTGTAATAACAGTGCACTGAAACATGTTCCTCAGTGCTATTCGGCTGTGCATTTGAACCGGCAATATTCGCATTTTGAAAAGCAGAAAATGTGTCTTGATTTATTTGAGAAAATGGTGAGGACGCAAAACCTGAATCTACAGTAATTGCAAGATTGTGTCCTGTCATTTAGTAATCCTGAGGCGAGCTGTTGCCGACCGATCGATCGATAATGCTTCCCTGTTCACTAATTGTTTCACTGCCTACACCATTATTTGCAGCTCGCTCCATTTCCCTATGCACAATTACCGAATTACTATTTTGAACATTAGTTAATTCATTACATGGTGGCGCTAACACACTGCTTTCGTCTTCACTGTCATTTCTCAGTTTACTTTGGAGCCTAATATTGCGTTTCTCACACGCCATTATTGTCACAATATTTCATACGACAACACATAAAAATACAATTTGAAGAGCAAAAATAAGAGAACACATTAACATAGCACTGAAAATAACATCTAGTTAATCGCAAGCGCAGCTGCGAAATACTTGGTGCAAATTTACATGTGTGCCACACCTATTTTAATGTACAACAATGAAAGACTGCAACTACAAAGGAGATTCTCTCTACAATTACGCGCTAGCAATAAAAAAAATCTACACTAATTACACAAACTACAAGAAAAAATCAGAAGATTCTAGTGAGGTATCCTCGGCTAAGGGTCGACATATGAAACGTCCCCTTTGAATAATTATACATAACTGTGCTTAAACTGACACACAATATTTTTTTGCGCAACGCGATTTGACTTTCAATAATCCCTACAAAAGAATGGCCCTGACTAACATTAACCTATACCTTTCACAAATCACTTACCACACAAAAATCTTCGTTACTCGAACTACTGCAATACAGCGAGCGCCACTACTGGCAGCTAAATAAAAGATTCAAACTACTGCAGGCACTAACTACTGATAGGGATAGTTAGCAAATGAAAGATTTTGATAGAGAACAAACAATGTATTTACGTTAATAGTGTTCAGAAGTCATAATGTATATAGCAGTTCATGACATCCAGTCTTAAAAATTTCAAAACTCCGCCATCTCTCTCCCCACATCCACCACTGCTGGCGGCTCACCTCCAACTGCGCAACGCTGCGCGCTGTTCACAGCCAACTGCCCAACACTACAATGGCAGACAACAATGCAAACTAGCCACAGATTGCACACAGCACAGCCAGTGATTTTCATACAGAGCGCTACGTGGCGTTACCAATACAAAAACCTAAACAGCCTTCTTACAACCGCAAGCAGCGAACAGCCAGCGCAGCAGCGGGCTGGAAAGAAGTGTGATGTGTCAGACGCCTGGGGCGAGCTGAGGGCCGCTAACGACACGATTCCTCAGCGGGCATTAACAGACGATACCAAGAAATAGCAATAAATAACCACTTCTGAATCTTGTTTCACTGCGCCGGCACCGACCGCAGTCACTACCAACCTTTCGAGGGAAACTGGTAACGAGTGAACTGAGAGGGTTCCTCCTGACACAGAATCAGCTCTGCTTATGGCCTCCCAGTAGTCGCCTCTTTCATCTTATTTATTTCTGTAGTAAACTTTTGTTCGAGTATTGGTTGAAAACAGTCTTGGTTGCAATTTTTAGTTTTTTGTTTTTCAACGACACGATTCGCCTTATTTAGGCATCTCCGGGTTATCTTTTCACGAAGGACACGGGAGGCATCAAGATCTGCATAACGCGTTCCCGTTCACAGGGGCGAGTAACAAAGCTAGAGGGGGCTCAAGTAGTACTACATGAGCCCCCATATAACTCTGTTACTCGCTCCTGTGAACGGGAACGCGTTATGCAGATCTTGATGCCTCCCGCGTCCATCTTGAAAAGATAACCTGGAGATGCCTAAATAAGGCGAAACGCGTCGTTGAAAAACAAAAAACTAAAAATTGCAACCAAGACTGTTTTTAACCAATACTGTTAAGCACTAGTTTGCTGTATGCCACATATGGATTGGAAGAATTTTGTTCGAGTATATTTTACGGTGTGGCTCCAGTACCACGCTCCAAACAGTTCCATACTGCAACGGGTACATGTTTTTTGTAAATAAATGATTTTTAAAATAGATTCTCTTCTAGTTCATTAAAATTTAGGATGCTCAAGGTAAGATTTAGTAGGGATGATAATGACCGACGAAAGAGAGCATTCAAGTATAGACTCGTGCATTGCTTGCCGATAACGGGACGTCCAGAGGCAGGCAAACGATCGTTCCCGCCGTTGGCCAGGGTGACCTTCTGGTTGGCAACGCGAAAAAGACAATGTGGCATATGTGTGTAATGGCGGTGTTAGTATGGTGGCGTACAAACATTCTTAATTCTGTAATTCCAAAAACTTAAAAAGAAATTTGTGGGTATAGTGCGGCTTTTGCTGGCACATCTGATGTAAGGAGTGTGTCACAACTCTCCATTACATTGATTATTATTACATTTGAGTGTCGATAACAATATAGCTAACTTAAGGCTCAGATATCGATAGTAACTACCTGAAGGCGAAACATGGGAGCGCGATTCTAAGCGTTGTTGTGAGACGAGCTCTGTCTGTGAGAGTAAAATGTCAGTACTGCTGGTAAAGAGCTCGGAGACAGAAGACGTGGCACGCTGCCCTCGCGTCGGTGATGCCAGATCGTACCACACTCAAGGCCTGATTTCGTTTACATAGCAAGGAGAGATTTAGATGGCTTAACTATGCTTGAAGATGGAATTGAAGGTAAAATTCGCAAGCGGAGCGTAAAGCGCAGTCTCAGGGTTAGGCCCGTGATTGTTAGTCCGAGTCTGCATTAATCCCATGTTTTGCATGTCAGTTAAAGAAGCCTCCTTATCCTCCAAATAATAATAATTATTCTCCACATCTAATTCATAATTCACTGTCGTTATTGAATGTTAATGTAACTTTGAAGCCCGCATCTCGTGGTCGTGCGGTAGCGTTCTCGCTTCCCACGCCCGGGTTCCTGGGTTCGATTCCCGGCGGGGTCAGGGATTTTCTCTGCCTCGTGATGGCTGGGTGTTGTGTGCTGTCCTTAGGTTAGTTAGGTTTAAGTAGTTCTAAGTTCTAGGGGACTGATGACCGTAGATGTTAAGTCCCATAGTGCTCAGAGCCATTTGAACCATTTGTAACTTTGAAATTGAAATAATTTGTTCATCTTGCACACAGCCATTGTTGATGCTTGTATGGTCATTGTTAGGCACTTCGCCATTATTAATACTTGTCAAACTAATATTGGTCCTGATGATTCATGAAGTTTTTAAATAGACTTAATTTATGAAATCCTTTCCTAAAGGCATTTAGTAGTTAACAAGACCAAAGCAAACTTCTTTTTATTATATTCATTCTTGGTAACAACAAGCTTTAGCCGCTGCTGCTGTATGAAGCTACGAATTGCTGTAAACAGCTTGGAAAAAGGTAGCCATCTAAAGAGATGTGTTCAAAATTTAGGGCCAAAACAGAGACACTGACTTACCATCACAAGTCATGTACTCTAATCCAGTAAATTCCGTTGCACAAGTCAGATTCTGTATCACTTGAAAATTCGTATTCAAATACGCAGTCACATAGCTAAGGTATTCATTGTTAGAGGTTTACTTGTACCTGTAGTTTTTCATATTCAAATACGCAGTCAGACAGGTTATCCAAATGTTAGTTTTAAGTTTTTCATGTAACGATCTGTTGAGGGCTTAAATGGCAGTGAAACTAACACTCATACAACATGCACACAGTGTTATACAGCTTTCGAATGGCTGCTGTAGATATACATCTGCATTTACTACTACTCCTCTGCAGTTCCCAATCAGTTGCCGGGCGGAGAGTTCATTGAACCGCCTTCAAGCTGTTTCTCTACCTTTCCACTCTCGAACAGCGCGTGGGAAAAAGGAACACTTAAATTTTTCCGTGAGAGTTCCTATTTCTCTTATTTCATTGTGATAGTCATTTGTCTCTACGTAGGTGGGCGCCAACAAAATATTTTCACATTCGAAGGAGTAAGTTGGTGATCAAAATTTCGTTAACAGATCCTGTCTCCAACGAAAAAAATCCTTTGTTTTAATGATTGCCACCAGATTTCGAGTATTGTGTATGTGGCAACACCTGCCCTACTTTGGAGTAACACAAAATCAGCTACCATTCTTTGAACGTTCTTTATTTCATCCGTCATTCCAATCAGATGCGGACCCCACACTACACAAGAACACTCCAGAAGAGGTCGGACAAGTGAAGAGTAGCAGTGTGTAGCAGACCTGCTGCATCTTCTAAGCGTTCTGTCAATAAATCGTTGTCTTTGGTACATTTCCCTAGAACATTATCTATATGATAGATGCAGGGTAAGTTATTCGCAATTGTTATCCATAAGTTTTTAGTTGAATTTACAGCCTTTAGATTTGTGCGATTTATCGTGTAACCGAAATTTAATGGATTATTCTCAGTACTAACGTGGATGACTTAACACTTTTCATTATTTGGAGTCAGATGCCATTTTTCTCATCCTATATATGTAGTCTAAACCATTTTGAAGTTGGTTTTGATCATCTGGTGACTTGCGATTTATCGTGTAACCGAAATTTAATGGATTCTTCTTAGTACTAATGTGGATGACTTCACACTTTTCATTATTTAGAGTCAGTTTCCATTTTTCTCGTCCTACGTATGTATGGTCTAAACAATTTTGCAATTGGTTTTCATCATCTGGTGACTTTATGAGACTATAAATGACAGCATGATAGTAAAGCAATCGAAGAGGGCTGCCAAGATTCCCTTCTGAATCTTTTATATACTTTAGGAACAGCAGGGGGCCTATAATACACCCTTAGGAAACTCCAGTATCACTTGTGTTCTACTTGATGACTTTCAGTCGATGACTGAAAGACCTAGGTCGAAACAAGGTGCCGGGAGTAGACAACATTCCATTAGAACTACTGACGGCCTTGGGAGAGTCAGCCCTGACAAAACTCTACCATCTGGCGAGCAACATGTATGGGACAGGCGGAATACCCTCAGACTTCAAGAAGAATACAATAATTCCTATCCCAAAGAAAGCAGGTGTTTACGAATTATCAATTTAATAAGTCACAGCTGCAAAATACTAACGTGAATTCTTTACAGATGAATGGAAAAACTGGTAGAAGCCGATCTCAGGAAAAATCAGTTTACATTCCGTAGAAATGTTGGAATACGTGAGGAATACTGACCATACGACTTATCTTAGAAGATAGATTAAGGAAAGGTAAACCCACGTTTCTAGCATTTGTAGATTTAGAGAAAGCTTTTGACAGTATTGACTCGAATACTCTCTTTCAAATTCTGAAGGTGGCAGGGGTAACATACAGGGAGCAAAAGGCTATTTACAATTTGTACAGAAATCAGACGGCAGTTACAAAAGTCGAGGTGCATGAAAGTGAAGCAGCGGTCGGGAAGGGAGTGAGACAGGGTTGTGGCCTCTCCCCGATGTTACTCAATCTGTACATTGAGCAAGCAGTGAAGGAAACAAAAGAAAATTTCGGACTAGGAATTAAAATCCATGAAGAAGAAATAAAAACGTTGAGGTTCGCCGATGGCATTGTAATTCTGTCAGAGACAGCAACGGACCTGGAAGAGCAGTTGAACGGAATGGACAGTGTGTTGAAAGGAGGACATAAGATGAACATCAACAAAAGCAATACGAGGATAATGGAAAGTTGTTGAATTAAGTGGGGTGATGCTGAGGGAATTGTGTTAGGAAATGAGACACTTAAAGTAGTAGATGAGTTTTGCTACTTGGGGAGCAAAATAACTGATGATGGTCGAAGTAGATAGGATATAAAATGTAGACTGGCAATGGCAAGGAAAGTATTTCCGAAGAAGAGAAATTTGTTAACATCGAGTATAGATTTAAGTGTCAGGAAGTCGTTTCTGAAAGTATTTGTATGGAGTGTAGCCATGTATGGAAGTGAAACATGGACGATAAATAATTTGGACAAGAAGAGAATAGAAGCTGTCGAAATGTAGTGCTACAGAAGAATGATGATGATTAGATGGGTATATCATGTAACTAATGAGGAGGTACTAAATAGAATTGGGGAGAAGAGGAGTTTGGGGTACAACTTGACTAGAAGAAGGGATCGGTTGGTAGGACATGTTCTGAGGCATCAAGGGATCACCAATTTAGTATTGGAGGGCAGCGTGGACGGTAAAAGTCGTAGAGGGAGACGAAGAGATGAATACACTAAGCAGATTCTGAAGTATGCAGGCTGCAGTAGGTACTTGGAGATGAAGAAGCTTGCATAGAATGAAGTAGCATAGAGAGCTGAATCAAACCAGTCTCTGGACTGAAGACCACAACAACAACTACGAACTGTGACCTTTCTGACTGGAAGTCACGAATCCAGTCGCACTACTGAGATGACAGTCTGTAGACATGCAGTTTCATATAAAAACAAAGCTGTCATCCTTCTGAAGATTGGTCTGAGCATGACAGTGCTTTCTTGCCACGGTGGTGTTGGTGCTGCCATCCACGCACCATAGAACTGGGTTACATAGCCAGTTAAAGGGGGGACATACAATTGAAAGAGGAATCCGAACCACAGTGCAAGTCGGCATTTTCTCATCAACTGACATTGCCGGAGGTGAAAGAAGTGACAAGTGACAGATAAAAAGCCTAAAACCTACCCCGGATCGAACCCGAGACCTTCGAATTAGTAGTTTGACACTTAACAATTTCCTTTTTGTTTTTGTTATTGTTAGACTTCCGTCCTCCCCTACATCTTCCTTTAAGGCGTGTTTACATTAGTGCGCCTTGTGACTAATCGCCGTGCAGGTGTGCTAGCACCACATGCACGATTCTCTCTGTCTGGTGTGTGGAGACTCCTCTGCCCCATGCGCACAATTTAGAGGCATGCGCTTAGTGCAAACGGGATGTCGCACAGACGTAAACGCGCCATTAAGCCCACCAGTGACGCTTTCTTTGGCGTCGGCATCTTCTTCCATGAAAATGTATTCCTTTTTCCTATTTCTGCGTGCGGTAGCGTTCTCGCTTCCCACGCCCGGGTTCCCGCGTTCGATTCCCGGCGGGGTCTGGGATTTTCTCTGCCTCATGATGACTGGATGTTGTGTGATGTCCGTAGGTTAGTTAGGTTTAAGTAGTTCTAAGTTCTAGGGGACTGATGACCATAGTGCTCAGAGCCATTTGAACCTATTTCTGCACGATAACTTCCTTCCTGCTTGGGGTTGTAGGTTGCCGTTCATCGCATAATATTGTATTTGAAAAGTGTACGTACGCTTTTAAGATGAAAGGGTCTTTTTGTATGAAAATAAATTATAAAAACTACGTGTAAAAGAAAAAGAATGATCTCTTCAATCTTGAAATAAGTTTATTTTATTTTTCATTGTAAATTAACTTCTAAATACGTTTGATGTGTGTCTTGTAATTTTTAAAGTCTCTCGCTCTCTGCAAATTTGTTCTTAAGAAATTAACAAAACTCTCCAGTTATTTGTCACTTTTGCTTATCGTGAAGTAGATAAAGTTTCCCATTAGCCATGGTACAGCAGTTTGTTTTTCTGGAGGACAGTGTCTTTTCTCAGGGTTTAAATTTTCTGTTATCTCTGTATTCTAGCGTCTGTTCTACCCATCGAAGCAAGCATATCTGGTCGTGTTTGATCTACAGAAATTTGTAAACCAGATTTTTTTCTCGGTAGAATGAACAGTTACTAGATTCACGCACCTTAATTCAGTTAAGCTATCCATTTGCTGCTGTTGTACATCCACTACCTGATACGAAGTTGTCTACCCTTTAAGTGTTGTGTGATTGTTGTAAATCTTTTCCCATATTGCTTGCGGTATATTTCCTTAGCATCCTGTTGCCTTACGATGTGTGCAGTACCTCTTTCGAAAATTTCACAACTTTTATGAACGTTTTGAATCTTACTTGGGCCATTATGTGACTGTATTCCTCGTAATAGACCCTAGCCCACTCCAAGAGGTTACTCTTGTGACGTATATGCACTAATGGGTTAATGCTTTTCAAAATCGCCGCTCTTAGTCCATTCGGTAGAGTGTTTGCTTCCTTCTGCATTCTAAAAACAAGCCACCTCATTGCCTTTAACGTTTCACAGTACTAATCGTCCTTTACTCTACAATAAAGGTAAAGTGGACGTTGTAACTTTAAAGATACTTATTATAGCGCTCAATGAACCAACCACACTGCTACCGAGCAGATAGGCAAAGCAAACAAAACTCTCCATTTCTACTGAGATTTTTTGAATCATCATTGTCTACGGGGAAATTCATCACAGGTGGACCTGCCAACTGATGAGAAAATAAAAGTAACTTCACCATCTTCATCTTCTTCAGTAGCACCTAGAAAGTGAACAATCGGCACTAGAAAGAGGACTGTGATTGTCGAACAATAAAACTCACAACAGCTGCCTTTCAGCCAGCAACGTAACACTTAAACTGGTGTAGTCCTAATGTACAGATTGTCATCTCCTGATGAAATTCTGCTCTTGATCTTCCAAAACTACAGTAATGACTCTAAATAAGTTTCACATTTTAAGAAACCTTCTTATCTCTTTCACTTCATAGAGTAGGCTTATCGTCTGTTCTGTTTTCACTGAAGCCATCTCTTCCTTGGTCGTCCGAAAAGCCTCTTTCTAATTGGTTAATAACAATTTACTTGTTGAAACTAATCCGTGTTCGCAAATTTTGTTGACTTGTGGATCCCATTTCATTCATCGTTGCCATATTTTTTCCACTGCAAAGTAGGGGCGGAGCGGGGTACTTAATTTTAACAATTTTTGTGAAATAAAGGAGCACAAGAATACACTTCTTAAGGATACAAAAAATCAGCTTGCAATATGACAAAGGTACCTTAGTCGAAAAACACTGAAAACTGTTTGTTTGGAGTTTTTAATTAATTTTTTTCGAAGAAACGCTTGCATTTTTCCGTTCTGTCCCACCCACAGGGCAGAAGGGATAAGACAAATTTTTGTAAAATAGTTGCATAAATGTTTAAACCATTTGGCATATTTGTTTAATGAACAATTTAGACTAAGGAATATGGACTCTTCTAAAAATCACTAACCACAAGAAATTATTTTAATCCCATACTGAAAAATTTGACTTTTTTAAATGTTTAATTCCAAGTTAGTGTTACTTAATTATATCCCGTCACTCGTGCATCAGATGTATTTCTTGGCTTACGATTATTAATAAATGCCATAACGCATTTATGCTCAGTTAAGCAGGTTCCTTTGTGAAATATGTGTGATAAGCGATTTATTTCTGCTAGCTGAATGGATAACGATCTGACAATGAGATTTTTAATCATTGTTCTCCATTGACTTCACATGTGCTACCAGCTTGTTTTTTTCTTGTGCAGTGAACACATTTTTAAATTTCCCATCTGATTTGTCAACATTCTATTGGGATTATTCTTAGGTTTAGAAAGTAACCTTTCTAACGTTGCTTTGAGTGCGTTAATCCCCTTAGAAGCTGCCAACACTCCCACTTCAGAAAATAAATCTCCTGAAACTTCCATTTCCATCTATTTATCATCAAATTTCTGTCTGCCGGTCTTTCTAATGTAAATCCACACTATATGGGAAAGTGAGGAGTAAAGAAAAAATATGTAGTTGGAAATCTATAATCTCGAAAAAACAAAGGGGCAGAATGGGAACTAATCCATTGTGACCCGTCCCATTCCGCCCAAAGAGCACATTTCAGGTTAAAAACTGTGAAAGAGCATAATAACTGAAGGATTTAAACTAATATGCAACTAACGCGTAAGAAATGACATTCACTTAAAGATTACATGTCATTTAAGGGCATAAAATTAAGAAAGAATGACTTATCTTGTGTTTAAATTGATCAAAGTTATAGAAGCACAACTGTAAACGTGAAGGACAACTGTTCACTTACAAGTCACATTAAACCAAGTCAAAATGGTTGTTATACCTTCCTTTGCTTTCACTATAGCACGCTGCAACAGTCTCCAGTCTGGAGAACAGCACAACCTTGGGATCAAGTTCTTCTTTTATAATAAGGTTTTGTAATCCCTGAGGTTACATCCTTCATTTTTCCCCAATTATTTGTCAGCCAATTGTACTGTAGAGATATTTTGCATAAATGCTTTGTGAACTGTCCCCGTCTTATTCACATTCCTTTTTTAAATTAATGCCGGAGATTCACTTCTGTATGTTAGAATATGGTTTTGTAAAATGTTTGCTCTATAATGTTCCTGGTTTTTTCACACACTGTTCTGCGTAGTGAGCTACATGTCATTTGAAAGGTGTTTGATTCACCTGCATCATGAACATAGCTAATATGGCTGCTTAACAGTAGGAAATTTGACGACTGCTGATTGTTCATCTAGTACTGTTTTAGAGCCAGGAAGTTTTCCTGTGAACGCCATCACCTCATTCTCTTTACTGAAGTATGCAGCTCGTGTTCTAGTGACAGTTCCACCTTGTACCCGAGCGAGCAGGGGGTTGTTTACTCATCTGTTTCGTCGCAGCGTCGCAAGTGTTTGGGAGTTTATAACTTCAGTGGTATGTCCGCCTCGGTATCTGGGCCCGGGTTCGATTCCAAGCCGGACCTGAGGTTTCCTCTACTTGGGGACTGGGTGTAGTATTGTTCTCATGTTCGTATCGTCCTTATTGGCGTTCTGCAGATGAGATGGCAGTGTGGGCACAATCCGAAATCCAATGAACCAAAAGAAAAAAAAAACAGTGATGTTAGTGCCTTTGTGTGTGTGGCATCGTTGCTGTCTCGTCAGTCGTTGGATGTAGATCTGACAGCGTGTCTCATGGCATCCAAGAGTGTTCCAAGTGAAGTACTGTGAGTTTTTCATTTGATAAGTCGACGAGTAACGTGCTGCCCAGATCGTTAGAAGTCCGTGACTGGTTACTTGAAATTTCTCATGTCACCTCGGAGCAATTGCTTACCGCCTATTTTGACACTGGGACTTACGCGTTCGTTGTGAAATTCGTGGATCCCCTTTAAGTAGACAAGTTTAAATGAAACAATGTCAATCAGGTTCCCTTTTGGCATAGAGATGATTCGATCAGCATGTTGCCCCTTGCGAATGTTGACACTGAATACACCAATATCCGAATATTCAGTTTTCTCTAGAGGTACAGGATATTTATCTTTAGGAAGTTTTGGCGCAGTATGGTGACCGGAGAGCCATTCGCCGTGAACGCTGTTCAAGTCAACAAAGGTCCAGTGATATACCGGCATATGTTCGGTGGAAATGCAAATTAATAACATTCCCTCTCATTTGCCGGCTTGTGATTATCGTTTCATATTACGTGAAGGGGACAGAGAGGGACGTATTTCCCGTGCAACAAAAGCGGCAGTGCCGGCCGAAGTGGCCGTGCGGTTAAAGGCGCTGCAGTCTGGAACCGCAAGACCGCTACGGTCGCAGGTTCGAATCCTGCCTCGGGCATGGATGTTTGTGATGTGCTTAGGTTAGTTAGGTTTATCTAGTTCTAAGTTCTAGGGGACTAATGACCTCAGCAGTTGAGTCCCATAGTGCTCGGAGCCATTTGAACCAAAAGCGGCAGTCTTCGAATAAACCGCCGGTGGGGAGTTTTTGTTTTACTTCTTCCTTGGAACAGCGGTGTAGGTCAACGACTGCTCACCTTGTCCCTCCTGGTAATGAACATGAGGCTACACCTTCCCTCGTTGCAGGTGATCATCACTGCGGGAGATTTTCCGCCGTTGTAAGCAAAGCCTGACCCCATTCCCGCTACTGATTCGACGGCAGCTCTCGAGATTCATAGTAAACGGCGTCGCACTCTGGATAGTGATGAATTATTTGCGCTTTCCGCTCTCCCACGTTCCCCTGCTGTGCTTGTTACATCTGCAAGTAGTGTGGTATTACACAGCCCTGGCCAGGTGGAGATACAGGGTGTTTCAAAAATGACCGGTTTATTTGAAACGGCAATAAAAACTAAACGAGCAGCGATAGAAATACACCGTTTGTTGCAATATGCTTGGGACAACAGTACATTTTCAGGCGGACAAACTTTCGAAATTACAGTAGTTACGATTTTCAACAACAGATGGCGCTGCAAGTGATGTGAAAGAGATAGAAGACAACGCAGTGTGTGGGTGCGCCATTCTGTACGTCGTCTTTCTGCTGTAAGCGTGTGCTGTTCACAACGTGCAAGTGTGCTGTAGACAACATGGTTTATTCCTTAGAACAGAGGATTTTTCTGGTGTTGGAATTCCACCGCCTAGAACACAGTGTTGTTGCAACAAGACGAAGTTTTCAACGGAGGTTTAATGTAACCAAAGGACCGAAAAGCGATACAATAAAGGATCTGTTTGAAAAATTTCAACGGACTGGGAACGTGACGGGTGAACGTGCTGGAAAGGTAGGGCGACCGCGTACGGCAACCACAGAGGGCAACGTGCAGCTAGTGCAGCAGGTGATCCAACAGCGGCCTCGGGTTTCCGTTCGCCGTTTTGCAGCTGTGGTCCAAATGACGCCAACGTCCACGTATCGTCTCATGCGCCAGAGTTTACACCTCTATCCATACAAAATTCAAACGCGGCAACCCCTTAGCGCCGCTACCATTGCTGCACGAGAGACATTCGCTAACGATATAGTGCACAGGATTGATGACGGCGATATGCATGTGGGCAGCATTTGGTTTACTGACGAAGCTTATTTTTACCTGGACAGCTTCGTCAATAAACAGAACTGGCGCATATGGGGAACCGAAAAGCCCCATATTGCAGTCCCATCGTCCCTGCATCCTCAAAAAGTACTGGTCTGGGCCGCCATTTCTTCCAAAGGAATCATTGGCCCATTTTTCAGATCCGAAACGATTACTGCATCACGCTATCTGGACATTCTTCATGAATTTGTGGCGGTACAAACTGCCTTAGACGACACTGCGAACACCTCGTGGTTTATGCAAGATGGTGCCCGGCCACATCGCACGGCCGACGTCTTTAATTTCCTGAATGAATATTTCGATGATCGTGTGATTGCTTTGGGCTATCCGAAACATACAGGAGGCGGCGTGGATTGGCCTCCCTATTCGCCAGACATGAACCCCTGTGACTTCTTTCTGTGGGGACACTTGAAAGACCAGTTGTACCGCCAGAATCCAGAAACAATTGAACAGCTGAAGCAGTACATCTCATCTGCACGTGAAGCCATTCCGCCAGACACGTTGTCAAAGGTTTCGGGTAATTTCATTCAGAGACTACGCCATATTATTGCTACGCATGGTGGATATGTGGAAAATATCGTACTGTAGAGTTTCCCAGACCGCAGCGCCATCTGTTGTTGAAAATTGTAACTACTGTAACTTCGAAAGTTTGTCTGCCTGAAAATGTACTGTTGTCTCAAGCATATTGCAACAAACGGTGTATTTCTATCGCTGCTCGTTTAGTTTTTATTGCCGTTTCAAACATACCGGTCATTTTTGAAACACCCTGTAGGAGAGGCACCTCTAGCGTAGCCGCTGCTGCAGGGGTGACTCCTATGGAGCCGACCCAGGGACCAGTATGTGTGTCGCAGCCGTCTCCTTCACAGCCTCCATTAATGTCGTTAATACGGCAATGCCCTCATGTACATCTGCTGTCGACGATCGGGAACGCGATTTGGCGCCTACTGCAACTCCTGTTGCGGGAACTGTTTTCTCACAGTTGTGTCCCGACGTCTCTGACATCTACTCTGATTGCCCTCCTTTAGAGAGTCGGCCTATTTGCAGAGTGACCCTTCTATGGGGCAGGTCTCTGACCCTGAGATGTCACAGACTGATGTGGACGTGATACAAGTTCCGCCTACGCCGCTGATTGCTGTGGCTGTCATCCCTCGCAGCGGGCGTAAACAACATGTACAGGGAGAAAGCACAGCGGCGCGCAGAACGTGTTGTCACTTTAAATGTCAATTGATTGGACTGAGATCTGCGCCTAACTTCGCTGTGTCTGTTTAAATATGACTCCTGTGAGGATAGCGTGTTCCTGCAAGACGTTCCTGTCACCAGTTTCCTTCTCACTTGATTTCAAACTGCTATTAAAGTAGCGCCAGAATTTTCGGCGGGAACTTGTAGCCGTCCCCTTCCTTATTGGCCTACTGGACTGCGATATAACTGACTGTAATCGCATATGCCTAATGAAATTTTACGGTGAGTAAGGCTACCGTTATCGAAGGAAAGTAACACCTGTTAGTTAGAGGAATGTGTACGACCGACGGAAGAATTTATTCTAAATTTAAGCTAGATTTAGATGTTATTTTTGAAATGGGTAGAATATAATGCAAACGCTCACGAACCGCACGGGAGGGGGTGGGGGGTGGAGGGGGAGGAAGTGTACCAACTAATATTTACTAGAAAAATTCCTGATCATAACAAGAAAACACTGTTTAGCTAAAAAGGGGAAAATTAAACGGTCGTTAGCCCGCTAGGGCAATGATTCTCCTGAATCTAAAGAAAGGTAATGGCAGAGAAATTTAAGCAAATAACCACTGGCGTGGCAACAGAATTCACGCTTTTCCACAGCACAACAGTTCACAAGAAAATGAGTCAGAAAGTACTGAGTTTGCAGTTACCTATTCTGAAATAATAAATTCTGAAAGTAAAATCAAAAGAAGTTCCAGGTAAAATTAATGACTGTCTTCGCTTAAACTTTGTTATGTACAAAAATTAGTTTCATTAACGTAACGGAAAATTTAGAAAAAGGCAAGCAATTTACTTTTGATTCCAAGATGCTACTCCAAGCGGGTGTAAAATGAAAACGCGCAACAGAAAATACTGAACGTGGAAATGAAGATTTGGCGCTGTCCGACTACCCCCTGCAGCAGATCTTAGGACCTCTTAATGGTCATATTGTCTCCTCCTTCTTGCTCCTTAACATATAAATTACAACATAAATATAAATGAATACTTAAGGGAACTAGTAACTACAAATGATGTGTGTGAATAACTGTCTAAAAATAGATTTTTTAAATATTTGTTTCAAAAAATTCTCTGTAGTTTTCTGAACGAGAAAAAATTTACTTCCAGGAAAATGGACCACAGAAAGTGCCAAAATTAGGGGAATTTAAGCGGCAGCATGCACCACGACGTCCCCATGACACACAGTCAGCTCTATTAAAAATAAAGCTTCGGTCTCATTTGTTTCGTTTTTATGACTTTTTAGTCCCTTAAGATGGCTAACATGTGAAAGCGTTAGTTGCTTATCTTTTGTTTATACAGAGAGTTTAGTCGTTGTTTGCTGTTTTTTTGGCGCGAATATTTTGTTTACAGCGAAGTAACTGTGTGCGAGAGATTCTTGTTGTGCGAATGAGTTTTTTATTCCACTTGAAAGCAATGGGAAGAATTAAGAATTTCGGTGTAAACAACATAAATTTTATGGAAACTGGTTATCCAAACGAAATAACTCTTTTAATACTGAAATACAGTGTGATACAACAGTTGAATCAGCTTCAACTCTTCCAAGTGATTCGCAGCTAAAACAAATATTTGGACTAAGGACTTGACGGTGTTGATGCTAATAATATAGAGAGGCCAACTATTGATTGAGATTGTGTTACTGTTGAACTTTCTGCTCTATGTGAACTAATAAATAAAGCTTAGCAGAGCTGCGAGAGTAGTTGATCCGAGATACGTGCTAGAAGAAGTTGTGCATCAATATTATGAATTGTTTGTAATTTTTGTGATTTAAGCGAATGTGGCTATACTTGTGGCGTAACTAAACAGAGAGTGTATAACATAAATATTAAACTTGCTTGTGCTATGAGGTGTACAGGCAAAGGATACAGAAGTGCACAAACTTGCTGTGCTCTTATGGACCTAACTCTCCCTACAAGGTTTGACAGGTATAATAACATTATTCTCCAGACTTTATGAGAAGTTGCATACGATGCAGCTTTACTGTATGATTAAATGACGATGGCGTCCTCTTGGGTAAAATGTTCCGGAGGTAAAATAGTCCCCCATTTGGATCTCCGGGCGGGGACTACTCAAGAGGATGTCGTTATCAGGAGAAAAAAAACTGTCGTTCTATGGATCGGAGCGTGGAATGTCAGATCCCTTAATCGGGCAGGTAGGTTAGAAAATTTAAAAAGGGAAATGGATAGGTTAAAGTTAGATATAGTGGGAATTAGTGAAGTTCGGTGGCAGGAGGAACAAGACTTCTGGTCAGGTGACAACAGGGTTATAAACACAAAATCAAATAGGGGTAATGCAAGAGTAGGTTTAATAATGAATAGGATAATAGGAATGCGGATAAGCTACTACAAACAGCATAGTAAACGCATTATTGTGGCCAAGATAGATACGAAGCCCACAGCTACTACAGTAGTACACGTTTAAATGCCAACTAGCTCTGCAGATGACGAAGAAATTGAAGAAATGTATGATGAAATAAAAGAAATTATTCAGATAGTGGAGGGAGATGAAAATTTAATAGTCATGGGTGACTGGAATTCGAGTGTAGGAAAAGGGAGACAAGGAAACGTAGTAGGTGGATATGGATTGGGGCTAAGAAATAAAAGAGGAAGCCGCCTGGTAGAATGTTGCACAGAACACAACTTAATCATAGCTAACACTTGGTTTAAGAATCATGAAAGAAGGTTGTATACATGGAAGAACCATGGAGATACTGAAAGGTATCAGATAGATTATATAATGGTAAGACAGAGATTTAGGAACCAGGTTTTAAATTGTAAGACATTTCCAGGGGCAGATGTGGACTCTGACCACAATCTATTGGTAATGAAATGTAGATTAAAACTGAAGAAACTGCAAAAAGGTGGGAATTTAAGGAGATGGGACCTGGATAAACTGAAAGAACCAGAGGTTGCACAGAGTTTCAGGGAGAGCATAAGGGAACAATTGACGTAAATGGGGGAAAGAAATACAGTAGAAGAAGAATGGGTAGCTTTGAGGGATGAAGTAGAGAAGGCAGCAGAGGATCAAGTAGGTAAAAAGACGAGGCTAGTAGAAATCCTTGCGTAACAGAAGAAATATTGAATTTAATTGCTGAAAGGAGAAAATATAAAAATGCAATAAATGAAGCAGGCAAAAAGGAATACAAACGTCTCAAAAATGAGATCGACAGAAAGTGCAAAATGGCTAAGCAAGGATGGGTAGAGGACAAATGTAAGGATGTAGAGGCTTATCTCACTAGGGGTCAGATAGATACTGCCTACAGGAAAATTAAAGAGACGTTTGGAGATAGGAGAACCACTTCTATGAACATCAAGAGCTCAGAAGGAAACCCAGTTCTAAGCAAAGAAGGGAAAGCAGAAAGATGGAAGGAGTATATAGAGGGTCTATACAAGGGCGATGTACTTGAGGACAATATTATGGAAATGGAAGAGGATGTAGATGAAGATGAAATTGGCGATACGATACTGCGTGAAGAGTTTGACAGAGCACTGAAAGACCTGCGTCGAAACAAGGCCCCCGGAGTAGACTACATTCCTTTGGAACTACTGACGGCCTTGGGAGAGCCAGTTCTGACAAAACTCTACCATCTGGTGGGCAAGATGTATAAAACAGGTGTAATACCCTCAGACTTCGAGAAGAATATAATAATTCCAATCTCAAAGAAAGCAGGTGTTGACAGATGTGAAAATTACCGAACAATCAGTTTAATAGGCCACAGCTGCCAAATACTAACACGAATTCTTTATAGACGAATGGAAAAACTAGTAGAAGCCGACCTTGGGGAAGATCAGTTTGGATTCCGTAGAAATACTAGAACACGTGAGGCAATACTGACCGTATGACTTATCTTAGAAGAAAGATTAAGGAAAGGCAAACCTACGTTTCTAGCATTTATAGACTTAGAGAAAGCTTTTGACAATATTGACTGGAAGACTCTCTTTCAAATTCTAAAGGTGGCAGGGGTAAAATACAGGGAGCGAAAGGCTATTTACAATCTGTGCAGAAACCAGATCCCAGTTATAATAGTCGAGGGACATGAAAGGGACGCAGTGGCTGGGAAGGGAGTAAGAATGGCTTGTAGACTCTCCCCGATGTTATTCAATCTGTATATTGAGCAAGCAGTAAAGGAAACAAAAGAAAAATTCGGAATAGGTATTAAAATCCATGGAGAAGAAATAAAAACTTTGAGGTTCGCCGATGACATTGTAATTCTTCCAGAGACAGCAAAGGACTTGGAAGAGCAGTTGAATGGAATGGACAGTGTCTTGAGAGGAGTATATAAGATGAACATCAACAAAAGCAAAACGAGGATAATGGAATGTAGCCGAATTAAATCTGGTGAAGCTGGCTTTGCTATTTGGGGAGCAAAATAACTGATAATGGTCGAAGTAGAGAGGATATAAAATGTAGACTGGCAATGGCAAGGAAAGCGTTTCTGAAAAAGAGCAATTTGTTAACATCGAGTACAGATTTAAGTGTCAGGAAGTCATTTCTGAAAGTATTTGTATGGAGTGTAGCCATGTATGGAAGTGAAACATGGACGATAAATAGTTTAGACAAAAAGAGAATAGAAGCTTTCGAAATGTGGTGCTACAGAAGAATGCTGAAGATTAGATGGGTAGATCACATAACTAATGAGGAAGTACTGAATAGGATTGGGGAGAAGAGAAGTTTGTGGCACAACTTGACCAGAAGAAGGGATCGATTGGTAGGACATGTTCTGAGGCATCAACGGATCACCAATTTAGTATTGGAGGGCAGCGTGGATGGTAGAAATCGTAGATGGAGACCAAGAGATGAATACACTAACCAGACTCAGAAGGATGTAGGCTGCAGTAGGTACTGGGAGATGAAGAAGATTGCACAGGATAGAGTAGCATGGAGAGCTGCATCAAACCAGTCTCAGCAATGAGGACCACAACAACAACAACAACAACAGCAAACGATAGTATGAAAAATGGTGTTCAGGAAAGTGTAGACATGAATGACAGCAAACATGGTTGTCTGCAGCCTTAGTTGCATCCTGGCAGCGAAGACGCCATAGTTCCCTAAATGGTGTAGCTGCGTTGAGTGGCCGCTCGGTTTGAGGGGCCATGCCACGGATTGTGCGGCCCTCCAGCCGAATGTTCGAGTGCTCCGTCGGGCATAGGTGTGTGTGTGGTTCTTAGCATCAGTCAGTTCAAGTTAGTTTACGTAGTGTGTAAGTCTAGGGACCGATGACCTCAGCAGTTTGGTCCCTTAGGAATGCACACACATATTTGAACAAATGGTGTAGTGACACTACCTCCTTGGACATTGGTGAAGTCATTGATGTGGAATATATTACTGAGTACTGTTATGGCTGTACAAGTAGAACTGAAAGCCATAAATATTTCAGTAATTTTAGTTACGATAGTGGAGGGATGGAATCTGAAAGTGTGAAGATGTTTCACAGGTCAGTGGAGAAATATGGTGTGATGTATACATCTTACCTAGGAGATGGAAACTCAAAGGGGTACCAAAAAGTTTCTGAATCCAAACTTTGCACTGACACAAAAATCGAAAAAATCCAATGTTGGACATATACAGAAAAGGTTAGCTATAAGATTGTGGAACTTGAAGCGGAATTTGAAGGAAAGAAATGATATGATGGTAAGTGCATTAGTGGACGTTGTTCGCCTGCAGACGGAGAAATAGGCAGGTAGCAGTATTATTATGGACAAGCCATAACACAGAATAAAAATGACCTTGACTGAATGAAAAACACAATATGGGCTACTTTCTTTCATAAATCGTCTACAGATTATATAACCCATGTCATACACTCTGCCCACCCGGCAGTCATTCATGGTGTGGCTACCAGAGGGCCGTTACCCATGTGCATTCTTAGCCATTTGATATAATGGAATTTATAAAACCTTTATATGGGGATTTTAGTGGCACAAAAAAATTAGAGAAAAGTTTACATGGCCGGACTCAAAAGCCAAATGAAAGTTTCAGCAATTGTACATGGGAAAGGATACCAAACACTGTTCTACTAGGACTAAATACCTTGAAAATAGGTGTGCTAGATGCTGTTCTATGTTTCAATGACGGTGCAATGTCAAGGCGTAACGTTATGGAACTGATGGGAGTGTCTGATGCACTAAATATGCGTAGATCTCTAATAGCCATTGACTGAAGGAGAGTCTTCGAAGCAGAAAAATTAGTGTTGGAAGCCACCAAAGAAGCAATAATAAGCAGAAGAAGAGTGAAAAAAATAATGCAAGGAGAAAAACACAGGAAACAAGATGAATATGGACCTGGGACGCATTAGTGCCATACAAGTTGAATAGAAAAAACAGGTTTTAAGTTGAATTTCCTGGAAGTTAAATTATTTCATGTTCTGGTACCCTTTGGCCAAAAATTATTGAGCACATAGAGTTGAAATTCTTTAAACTGTCTTAAAACATGCTTAACTAAAAAGTAGTGTACTCTTCTGACTTAACTTTGAAAATAAAATTCTTTTTTGAAGGAAAAGCATGAATATGTTTCCAAAACATTTTTATAATCATACTTGAAATTGTTTTTCAGTGCCATTTATGACTGCACCATATTTTTAATGATCTGCTTTAAAGAGAATAGCGTAAAGACCTCACAGGAAAACAATAACCATCTACTATGTAGATGTACATAAATAATTAGCATGGTTTATTTCACTTGCAACAAAAAATACAATTTAAAAAATGTATGTGATGTGAAGCTGTGGTTCTTACATAAAAATGTTTCCAAAAGATGTCTTTAAAGATGGTAAGCATTGTATTGGCTTACAAATCTTATTCCCTGAGTTACGCTGTTTAGAAAGCTGACAATTTTTTCAGGGTTTCCTTGGTGTTCACGGACCTGTCCCTTTAGCACACTTCGGCTGGAGATGACCGGTCAGCAGCCACCTGCCTGGTGCATCCACACAGGAAGTGACTGCGCAGGTGCGAGCAACACTGACTGATCTTACACTGTGGACTTCATTGCGTCTGCGATGTAGCCACAGAATGCTGTAGAGATCCTCCTTTGGCATTTACACGTATTTCGGGTCTGTTGTTATTCGAAGTAATCTGATTAGGTCAGTTCCATTGTGTGACTACAGTCGCCAGTTGCGATGCAGACAAATAGTAGTAACTAGTTTTAATATTCTGCTGATGGAATGTTACACGTGCCCTCACCGATATGCATTATAGAGTTTGTAATTAAGCTGTTGCCCTACCTCACAGTGTTCATATCTTTTTTGTCATGAAAGTCATATTCTCATTATTAACAAGGTGTTACTCTAAGTTTCGCATTTTACGTATTATTAACTGAATCTTCAATTTTTAAATCGTTGTATTGTCTTAAAAGAAATTTTAGTATATCAGTGTCATGTGTTTTGCATTCATCATTTGTGTGGGCAAACTGTCATCAGTTGTTTTACAGTTGTTGAAGGTATTTTATTTCCGTCATCACTACAAAAGAACCTGCTTGCTTTTGACACCAAAGACGTTTCGTTCTATTGAAATAAAATATTATCTGTGGTCTACAGTTGGAGATGTTCGCAAATACGATTTATTTCTAAATCGAAAACAGTGCGCAAAAAATGTTGTTGCTTTTAGTCTCCCTAACCAATCTCCCAATTTCTCTCTCATTCAATCTCTCCACCTTTTATTTCACCTCACGATCCTCGCCGCTTTTCTTTCAACAAACTCTACATTTCACTAATTTGCATTTGCTGTTCAATTATCTATCCCTATCGCACACGAACCACATCACACATTCGGCAGTTAAACTTTCAACTCCATGACGACACATTAAATAAATACGCAATAACAACTCGCATAGCACAAATAGCAAAGAAAGAATAATTTCTAGAGCTAAAACAAAGAAGGTAGCGGTGACGTTGGTAACACTACACAAAACACACGAGGCATTTGTAGTCCAAAAGATAAGAACAAACAGTACTGTTGATGTATTGCGGCGCGTTTCACATCGAGAAATGCATAGCCCTGCAAAGCATTTTCGGATTAATCAAAAATCAACAGTGTCAAAAGTAACAATATTTAAAACATATGCAAGCATACAGCGATTCCTGATCTGTGAGAAACCCAGTCTTGAAATACAGTAAGTAAGATAATATCATTTTGATAGACTGCTTTAGATCTGGAAAGAGAACAATTTTGTAAATATCTCTCCTTATAGACGACTGCTGATGTTTTATTTCAGTGAAACGAAACGAGTTTGGTGTCAAAAACACGCTTTTCTTGTAATTACAAAGATAGAATAAAATATCTCCTGTAATTATGTAGTTTGACTTGTTATAATATTTAGTTTTCAGTTTAGAGCAAGTACAGCAGTTAATTTTACCTTGACTATTGCTTAATATTTAACAAATTACTTGGATGTTATTGTAAAATATATAGCACATGATCTGCCTACCCAAATTTTCGAGAACAATCTCGATTGTTTGCAATCGTATGTCGAATTCGGCCTAACGTGCTCAAAGATAAGGCTCGAAGTTCATCCGCAGTGTGCTGGAGACCGTATTCTATCCCATTCAGTCTCTATTCCTTGGTCGTATATACACCAGATTCTTTCTGACTTCATCTATGTATTAATTTAAAGGTCTGCTGGATACTGTCCAAACCACTCATAAAGCTTCATATTATTCCCAGATTGACAAATCTTTTTTGAAAAAAATCAGTATTTCTGAAACACGACCCTTTTTCTAGGTGGAAGAAGAATTAAGTCGATACGTGGACATCAATAAGGAAGAATAGTCCAGATGAGCAACTGGGATAGCTTTATGCAGGTCTTGAATAAGAATTCATCTTTAGACTTTAAATTAAAATACATACTGATAACAGAGCGAAGTACTTTGTAGCACGAGTGTAATATTCGAGCCGGCCGCGGTGGCCGTGCGGTTCCAGGCGCTCCAGTCCGGAGCCGCGCTGCTGCTACGGTCGCAGGTTCGAATCCTGCCTCGGGCATGGGTGTGTGTGATGTCCTTAGGTTAGTTAGGTTTAAGTAGTTCTAAGTTCTAGGGGACTAATGACCACAGCAGTTGAGTCCCATAGTGTTCAGAGCCATTTGAACCATTTGTAATATTCGAAAATATTTTCTTTGTTATTTTATTGACACAAATTACATACATTTAAAAGGAATAACTGACAGTGTCAGTGCACGCATTACAACGCCGCGTAAGTCATTTGTACACTCCCGCACAGAACACTTTTGGCTGTACTACAAGCTGACAGATGGGTGGAACCCTATGACCCAGGTCTTCTTCGGTATCAATTGAGTGTTTTGTTCATCAACTACTACAAATAAGTCCTAGGAAAGGGTCCATAAGACTGACGTATGGCGAACGAGCTTGTCATGGCACAACACTTCTCCAGCTCACTAGTTTGGGCAACTGTTGTAAAGGTACACATGAAAATTAATATGCAAATGGCGTCATGCGCCGTCGTGTTGGAAGCACGTCATCCTCCAGCAAACAACGCCAGCCACTTCAAAAAAATGCATCACCACGTCTCGATTGGACACATGGAAACGTGCGCCATTCCAAAATCGTGGAACCAATTACGTAATTATGGTGCTACTGTTTGATCTTGTGCAATTGCAGTCAACAATGCGACAGAGGCTTGTTAGAAACCATATAAGATGAACGTGACGTCCGTGTCTTCCGCACAAGGCAACTGAGCACATTATCATCAACGAAAGAGGCCTCATTCGTGACCAATACGAACTGTAGGTATTTCAGTACTGCACTACTGCGCTAGACAATCCTTTGAAAGAACTGGATTGTGGGTTAGCAACAAAATGGCTGCATTACTTCCACACGTTGTTCATGCAACGTTTTTCATCCGGGAGAAAACCGGGAAAAACCCGGGAATTGTTTAGAATTTCGGGAATTGTTCGTTGTTTTAGTTTTCAGTTAAATTTTTGTGATTTTGACTAGTAAGAACCAATAATCTAACAAAGGATATTAATGTGTCCCGTAACTGCAGAATAATACTGCAGCAATAAAACATGAACGAGAGAAAAAAAACGAAAATAAAACTTAAGTTGCAAAGGAATTGTGCCGTATACAACAACAAAACAGTGCACATACAAGCGTCTGCCAGCAGCAAAGTGTGTCAAAGGCTTTAGGAAGGCTATGCAATGCTTTATAACAACAAACTGCCTCCGATGAGCGTGACGTGAAAACTTTTTTAATTCGATTCGTTTGAGCAGTTGAGGGCGGGCTCTTGCGCATGCGCAGTTGAGTCGCGTATGAGTACTACCTTCTCCCGCTTCTGGTTCCAGAAGTGTGGCTGGGCGCCACTACTTAGCATTGCCCCGATTCGGAAAGATAGTAAATCTGGTGCTGATGCACAGAGCAGTCTGAGTTGAGATGGGGAGGTGGATCGTCTCCACGTGACCTGTGTTTACGTTCAGTGATTTTGTTGTTTCCTCTTCGTTAATTGCTTTCACGTTATATGATAACAAAACGGATTTTTGTGACCAGGAGTTATCAAATACGTTCGCATAATTACGGAAGGCTAAAATAAGTTATTAGTTTCAGATTTTATTTCCACCTTTCTGAGAGTCAAGCATTAATCGCCTTTCTGAACAATGAAGTTATTTTTGCCGGTTTGCTAAGGAGATTTGGCTTTTATTAATCTTTTCTGCTGAGGCAGTAAATTTATTTAAAAAGGAAGTGTTTAATTTCACACCATTGCTAGTTTCAACTGTTCGCTGCATTTCAAGTTCACATACGGCATTATGCCATAATAAAGAACCAAACATGAGATAATACAGTAGCTGTACTCCAGGAAAATTTACAAACGAATGTGCATTTTCTGCCGAATTATGCATTTTAATATGGTTCACGAAATTCCGACGCTCCTGAAGTCTCCTCTGATGCCTTGTTTCTTTTATGACACATTGTAAAATCTTTTAATGTTTTACACATACGTACATAATGGGCTTCCTGCGTCATCGTAGCTGTGCAAGTGCGGTGACGCCTGTTATCTAGCGCTCTCTTGCAACAGCTCAAATGAACCTATTACTTACAGGTCGCGGGAAAATATTGCGAATGGTGGTTTGAAAAGCGTTACATTCAAAGTAGATTTCCTTTTACGCTAGATGAACTATGTGCTAGAATGTGCGATGAATTTCTTAAATCACAAAGCGTTTGACTCGCATTTGAAAAATCAACTCTCTGAGGACGACCATTTAAAAGAATTTCGAGCCCAGAAGATCAAATCTCGAGCCCAGAAGACCAGACACTTACGTCGTTATTAAAAATTTTACTACCACACATGTGTGATGTATCTTAAAGTGTAACACGCGCAAAAAACATCAACATTATATGTGCAAGCTTAGCTTCTCTTCCAGCTTATTAATTTTCGCGACCAATATTATATAAGAATGCCATGTATCTTAATTTAAACAATTAACTTTTCTTATTTGTATGTTCGCTCTACTTAAGAGAGATCTTGCTGTTGGCTGACTACATCACGTGTCCTATGCTGTCATCAGCTGGCGAGATCACGTGACATGACTGGTTTACAAATGCGCATCACAATCTCGATTTCAGTGCTTCGGAAAGTGACATGCGCTGCTTGGTGGAATTCAAATTTATACCTTCGTAATACGAAAATATGCAGCGTACATGTTGCTACACATCAAAGGTTTTTCAAAACGTGTTTTTTCCCCCTGAGTTTCGTTTTCTAAAGTTCTGGGAAATTCTACATTCGTATATAAAACCATAAACATTCAAAGGATTGATGTGTTTTACAGTGCTGAGGAAGAGCGCACTGTCTCTTACCGCTGAAAAAGTGTATTTTCACCAGGTAGAAAGTGTATTTTTAACCTGGAAATCCTGGAAAAATTCGGGAATTGTTTTTCCTTGACCACGTATACACCCTGTCATGGTAGAGGTGAAGTTGTTGCTATATCACCACTTCACACACTAAGTCTTCGTGTTTCACACGTGCTGTTCATACAAGATGTACTACCCGAGATACTGATTTCTCACCATTGACTCCTTTCCTCCGTACACAGGGTGATTTACGAAGATACGTAAATATTTTAATGTGTTATCCTACAAGTAAAACTAAAGAAAAAACTTCTGATAAACATAGGTCTCTAAATGTTCAGATACGGAGTTACAACTAATAAAAGATTTTGCCTCAGATTCTGCAACATCGCTAATATGAAGCCATCGCAAAAGTGTACAAGGTTAAATGGCTCTGAGCACTATGGGACTTAACATCTATGGTCATCAGTCTGTACAAGGTTAAAGTAAAGCAGGATTTCCACTTATTTTGTTGCTATTGATCTGGTGAATCTTCGTAAAACATGTCCCAGACGTGTATATGCAGTAGTTTTCCGAACATCCAGAGAAGCAAAGACGTAATTTAGTAAATTTTTTAAATTATTAATTACTTGGCTCAGTTTGTTTCTTAAATTACAGACAAGTGCACAAGGTTTCTGCAGAAGTTGTACATAATTTAATATAGGAAAAATTATGGTAATAACGTTAACTGAAACTGTATGAATGTGTCAGACAATCTGTTGTTATCAAGACGAAAGCACACTTCAATTCAGGTTAAACCGGAAAAAAACAGAGCTCAATGTTAAGAAAGTTGTCCAGTGTACGTACAAATTCACAATACATTCACAGTAGATGTTCAAAAATGTCTCCAACGAGTTCAATGCATTTAGCTGTACGTGTGCGAACAAATTTTGTTGCCCGTTTCGGTTTCATAGCGATGTTTTTCATTTCGTCTATTGCATTCGTAATGCGACCAAGTAATGCCTCATGTGAATTGACTTTGTCCTCATAAGCTGAACAATACAGAAAGCTAACTCGTTTCAGTGTTAGGAAACATTTGCGGGCTTATGTTTATAAGAACTTTTTTCTTTAGTTTTACTTGTAGAATAACGTATTAAAATGTTTGCATATCTTCGTAGATCAGCTTGTAGTTTAGGATGTTTCCCTCTGCCTGCGTAATTTTGACCCCCAAGGTCTGGGACAGCCTCCAAGAAGTGAGGTTAATGATGATAGACATTTAAGTAGAGCGCCTGCTTCGTAATGTATACAAAGGAAAACCTAGAAATTTCTCGTGCAGGACGTTATGCGGAGCTCAGAGGACTGTAAAATCTGGATGAACGACAAGAACTTCGGTGAGAACATTTTAGCTAGGCAGTGGCTATTGTCTACTGTGTCTCCTTTTTTTTTTTTACTTTTTTGTGAAGAGAGAGATGGCACGGGTCGCAGCGGAAGTATGTCACTTCTTCCTGTGGCGCTCAACTGACGATGTTTCCAAACAAAGGACGGCCGAGTAAAAAAGCTGCGCAGTGACTGGTACAGCCGGGTAGGGGGAGGGGGGTGGCTGGACGAGTGGACAGTCAGAGCGTCCGGAACGTTGGCCCCGGGTCAGCTATTCATTCCAGTACAGCTACAGCGCTATCACGCTGCCAGAGAGGTTGTGGCAGTTGGCGAAGGCACACAGAAAACGTATCACACAATGCAGAAAAAAAGAAAAGAACAACGGCGCCATCTCGATGGCAGCTAACATGGGAGACAATGAACATGCCCAGAAATCCAGAAATACGTCTTGGTAGCCTTTTTTTAATGCTGTACTGAGGCAAACTAGTTACCGGTACTGCATATGAGTGGAATTCTTATGTGTAATTCGCTGTGTTTTATTAAACACAGGAAGTTTCTCCTATCGTTGACAGTGTACCTCCCGAATCTGACCAAAGGATTCGACGTTTATCTTCATCTCGTGACATTACACCCCTTGACTTACCTACCTAAGTGAACCTCTTTCGGCTGCCTTGAACACTAACCCATCCTACACAGATAACTAAATAATTATGTGGCTAGCTGCACTAAAATATGTTGACCCTGCGAGGCAAGCATAACACCCTAAATGAGATCACTACTGCCTTCTGACTGCGCAGCGATTGTGCCAGACACAGACCACAAACTATTTCAACACAAAAAACCGCTATCAATGGCAGACACAGAAGCTATGTTGCAAAACTGTAGACTCTATGTGTGACAGAAGTTTCAAGTGTTGTTTGTCCTCAAAATCTTATGTGTTGTGATAACTAACAAACGAAACAATTTAATTTTGGCTGCATGATCGAATTTTGATAGTTATAGTCAGTGATCTGAAATCACAACTGCACATTATGACAAGCAGCTTGTTTGGTTTTTGTACACATATGGGTACTCTCTATTGCAATCACCTTTATGTATGATGACAAGCAACCTACGTAAGTTTTGTGCACATACTGCTACTGTCTGCCACATAACATCTACTTACGGAGGAAATGTGTCGTTGTTTGTATTTATTAGTCTCTAACCCTCACTGTATTTTTACATGCGAAATGTCACTGCCAAGCAAACGTTACATCCCACCCAACAGCTGCACAGAAGCTTAAAAAAAAATTGTTCCAACCAACTGTTTAAGTCAGAAGTTTAGCTAGCATGGAGTCACTGAAATCTATGGTGATGTGCAAAATTTGTGGTAATATGATGATACATGCAGTAATTTGTTACTTGGTTACAATAGCATAATGTCCTTACATTTAACTGAGAATATTATTTGTTATCTGGTAACACCAAACTGCAGGGGAAATTTGTTACAATTTTTCTCCAAAATAGCTAAATGTCATGTCGTCTCCACAGTACAACAGCATTATAACCTGAACAAGATGAAACAGTTTGCACCATAAGATATTCGCCCCTAGCATGTAGGTCACTATAATGTACGAATGATTTGATATCAGGTTTTAGTCGAATGAAGACACTTTTTTTGACAAAATAGTACAGACAAACTGGAGAGAAGTATAACATTCTTGTCGATACATCTCCATTCAAAAAAAGTAACACAGATGAGTGGGGAACTTAAATTGAATTCCTTGGAAGACTAATGACATAATTATCATTAAATCAGTGGGTCTGAACATTGGATTGGTAGAAAAACACTGGCAGTAGAAGTGACTCCAACCACCCAGAATGAAATCGTTGTACACAATAAAGTGCATAATACAGCAAATTTTCGTATAACCTTTTGAAAATCTATTGCCTCTCCTTCAAAACTGTAATATCGTTGTGTACTTTTATGTAGAGAAAGTAATATGTGTGAAATCTTATGGGACTCAACTGATAAGGTTATCAGTCCCTAAGCTTACACACTAATTAACCTAAATTATCCTAAGGACAAACACACACACCCACGCCCGAGGGAGGTCTCGAACCTCCCCCGAAACCTGCCGCATAGTCCATGACTGCAGCGCCCCTGACCGCTCGGCTAATCCCGCGCGGCTATTATGTAGAGCACTGGCTATTATCAAGAGGTATATGCATGGTCATGAAATGAAATGTGAAAGCCATAAGTTTTGTGGTACAGATGCTCACACTTTCATCCAGGTACTGTCGAGTATGTTCTTCGCCCTCCTGATCAGTTGCCGATATCCCACATTCTACATCGATTTTCCCTGTGATAAAGGTTGAAACAGTTCGCCTGTCTTAAGTATAGAATCCAAGATGGAACCTGAAACAATTAAAGTGGTCATTAAGCTAAAAATCCAAAATGGCAAATCATAACACTGTTCTGAAATCACAATACAAGATGGTAATCCAGGATGTCAGCAACAACAAGAAAGTTCAAGATGGCAACACATGATATATGACCTAGAGATACAGGCATAGCTTGCAATTTTGCCAGTCCTCAATATTGTACCAATTTTAGTGTCACTGACAACCTGAAATCCACAGTGTCCAAGCTCGCCAGCCATCAAACTGACCTGTCACTTGTGCTCTGAACATTAACATAGAAGGCTGATTACCATGAAGCCTCTTCAGAGACCTGTCGCATCCAGACAGAGAAACAACTGGCCTACACAGTCGAATGTAACTATTAACCATTCTATGTCTCTCAGTTTTTTTGTTCTTTACTGTGCATATTTATGCATTTTCATAGTTTTCATTAATTCCTTCTCCCTCAGCCCAACAGCATTCAGATACATTGGAGGAAAAGCCAATTCAGCATGAAGACAGACTACCTAATACAGAACTTGATATTCTGATCACAATACACATTTGTTTCCAGATTTTGAGTAAAAAACACATATAACACTACCCTCATATATATAGTGTTTCCATTAAAGCACCAAAGCATATTTATTTTGATTACTTCTTCTGTATACTGTTTTTTTCTAAGTTTATCTGTTGTACATATAAATCAGCAAAACATTACTACAGTGAGAATTGTAAAGGATTTTGTCACTTGGGTTTAGGCAGCATAAATTCGTAGAGTAGCTATGTTAGTTTTGCACAAGGAGCGAAATATAACTAACATCATATGGTGGGTTTATGTGTAGACAGTGTGGTAGCAGAATCGTGTACTTTCTGTTCTATATATCAAATGAAGTGCTGTCCTTAGTCGTCCTACTACTGATGTCAGTTTATTATAGTATGACCTGTTATGTATAAATGAGCTCTTTCAATTTTGCTTGAACCAGTATCTCGGGTAATATTTTATCTCAATATCCGTACAGTGTGACTCATATGTATTTGGGATAACTGATATTGCAAGGCACACAGTTACAGATAATACTGAACTATAGAAGAACTAAACTGTATGTCTTAACAACTTTACACCGCATATTTATGCTTAGAATATCCCAATTGCAAGGCATTTGTTTATGGATGGTATTCAACTATGTAGTACAGGCCTAAATGCCTTAAGAATATTACTCTGTATGATATAAAAAGGCAGATGGATGGTGTCTTTATAACCCTGTGAAAGACTATCTCCACGTATTAAACACCAACATGAAGTGGTTTGGAGACAAAGTACCTCCGTTGACACTTAGCACCTCGTGCATAGAAAATCTATAATTCTCATATTATTTGGTAGTACAATTTAGTATCTAACGTCTTAGGTTTTTGCAGTAGAGTACTGAATTTTGGTGTTGAGTAGTGAAAAACAACCCCAAACATCATTAGCCCACTGCCGATGCTGACCATATAAAAAGAGGAAAAATCTTGATTTTTCTGACTGCACTACGCTCCTTAAGTCAATTGCTATACAGTTTCTGCATTATTTCTCCCATTACATTCGTGTAGCCTCATGTGCCACTGTACGTAATGGCGGTTTGAGAGGTCCGTATCTCCAAATATGCAGTGCAAGCAGTCCCTTGACAATGTTCACTCGGAAACTAGTTGAGGTAGAGAAGCTTTAGCCCACAGCAGCACTTCTTACCAGTTAATTACTGTGAATCTGGTATTTATTGCATTATAAACAACTTACTAAGGTTGCGAATACCTCCGGTACTAAATTACAATCATATGACGTTACAGACGGTGTGTGTTCTTCCACTTTGATGACGTCTGTTAAATATCTGGTAGCTCTGGTCGCTCTTACTGCCATACTTAGTATTTAATGTATCATTAACACCGTTGTCGATCCAGGCCCCTCTGCTTCTATAAGATTTTTAATGCGTTTACAGACAATGTACGAATCCATCTGCTACAGCAGCCTACACAATACGAGTGAGTTCTGCAGTGCAGAATTACAGTTCCGAAGTAGACATAAAAATGTGTGTGTCAGTGTATGGGACGCAGTCACGTTGCAGTGTGCTAGGTAACTACAACTGAACACTGGACTTAGACCACAGCAAGTGGACAGGCAATCGCAATAATATAAAACGTGCTGACCTGATTTTCTTTCGATGTACTCTATCAGTCCTATCTGGTAAGGATCCAATACCTCATAGCAGTCTTGTAGAAGAGTACGGGCAAAGGTTGTCTATTCAGTCTGTTTAGTTGATATTTTGAATCTACTGAGTGGTCTACCAATAAAACGTAGCCCGTTGTTTGTCTTTCTCCAGAGCATTTCACATGTCCTTCCACATGAGCCAGCACTGCTGAGCCAAACGTAGAGGATTGTCACAATTTTTGGCCGTTGTTGTATGTGAAAGATTCGTCAATGCGGGATTTTCACCTATTTCATGTAAGGAAATTATTCAACACACGAAACGTGCTAAGTAACGTGCAATTTGCTATTAGATTAAACTATAAAGTGGAAAGTTATGTACAGTTCACAACTGATGATTAGGTGTTTGTGGTTTCACAGATTAGGGTGGCCTGAAAATTAAACATAATTGTGTCATTACGCTATGGCAAGTCAGAAACATACGTAACATTCAACACCTAACGTGCATCGATACTCCGCAATCTGCCTTACTGCGAGTGTACCCTGTACCACCACTAGTCAGTTCCTTTCCTGTTCCACTCGCAAACAGAACGAGGGAAAAACGACTGTCTACATGCCTGCGTGTGATCCCCAATTTCTCATGTCTTACCTCCGGTGTCCTTACACGCATTGTTTGTTGGAGGCAACAGAATCGTTATCAGTCAGCTTCAAATGAAGGTTTTCTAAATTTTCTCAGTAGTGTTTCCCAAAAAGAACGCTGCCTTCCCTCCGGGGATTCCCATTTGAGTTCCAGAACCATCTCCGTAACACTTACGTGTTATTTGAAGCTATCAATAACAAATCTGGCAGCCTCACTCTGAATTGCTCCGATGTCTTCCTTTAATGTGACCTAGTTCGGATTCCATACACTAGGACAGTACTCAAGAACAGGTCGCACTAGCGTCCTATATGTGGTCTCCTCTACAGGTGAATTAGACATGCTTGTTCGATTTCACCTCTCAGGCAACGTTACATCCGGATATTTAAACAACGTAATTGTATCAATCAGGAAACTACTAATGCTTTGAACATCAACGATTTGTTTTACCTATTCATCTGCATTAGGTTACATTTTTCTACGTGTAGAGCTGGCTGGCATTCGTCCCCCAACTATAAAATTTATGTTGTTCTGCAGGCTTTCGTGGCTGTTATCACTAAAGTTAAAATCTTCTGGGTTGTTAAACCACGTCATATTTCTCCTAAAATAATCGATGATTCGAGCACTCTGCTCGGATCTTCTTCAGCATCTTTCAGTGTCCAATACTGCTAGTGTTCTAGCACGTAACACTACAGTTCTTACGAGTGCCACCAACCGTGTTCGACGGGGAACCGGTAGCTATTTCGGGTGAGTTTAAAAATCCTTGACTGCAGGTATAAGCACGGCAAGCTCTCGATAGCACACAAGTTAAGACCTTCAGTCGTTGTCTTTTGAATGATACATTGTTTTCCGGTGGGCACTGCAGGGAGCCGAGCTTTCGCGAAGTGTGGCGAACAAGCCGGCTAGTGTGACTTCGCAAGTTCGTTGCGAGGCACGTATTTCTCTTGTACACCGATGACATCGCGATTACGTACCGATGACCTAGCGTCGGCCACAGCATCTCGAACTACAGAGAAATAAATGAGGCAGAATCGCTCCAAAAATAAAACTCGCGCCGCCGTATCCGAAAAGAAGTGAATATCACCTGAAATTTTTGCGGCGTACTTCTTCTTCTAGTAATTTTCCGGCGTGCAGCCGGATCACGTCGACATGCTGACATGATATTTCGGCCCAGAGGCGTACGGCCGTCTGCAGGTGAGTAGACAACTAGTGAAGAGTCCATTCATTTTTTTCTGTCTGGAAGTTTCAATAAGTCATCCATGGATCACGGTCTTACTGTCTTCGTGGATGGTAGAACTGTTCCATTCTACATTGATGTCATTCTAAAGATATCACTGGATTGCATGTTCAAGGTCTGGCGGTGGGACTAGAAGTGCCATACCACCTTCCGACAGCTGGGCAAGAGTTACATAACTACTAACGACAGTAGGTACCAACATTGGTGGTTTACGATGGTCGACGCCCATCGAATGGTCAAGTCAACACTGACGCTTCATTAGTGGCCTTAACAGAGCTATCGTTAGCTATGGTCGGAATCTGAGTCCCAAAGGATGGTGAGGGGAACAGGGTGGCGGTGCCAGTACTGGGGAGTCGTGGTGTCAGTGTTTTGTAAGCCAGCGAAAATTTCGCGTAGGGCTTCCACTTTGGCATAGAGACGCCTTCACTTCTCTCGCATCGATGTCACCAGTGTGTCCACATCCGTTTCCTAGTGGAGGGTAAGTACCCTTGTCAGATGAGGGGCATGCACGCTCCACTGAAGCACTTATTCAGCAGGCGCTGGTGGTTCTGCATCCGGGAGGCACTAGTCATAATCCACGCAGTGGAGCCATAGGTGAGGGATGTGTGGACAACTATACAACCATCGTGTACTGCCGGAGCTTGGTTTTGATGTTCAGTTCCCTGTTGTTGAACATTGGGTATAACGCCTTTATCAGCTTGTGTCCATTTTGGGTGACGTATTCTGCATGGCTATGGAAGAGCAGTTTTTCATCCATCAGGACCCATGGATATGTGGTATTAGGGGACCATGGGACCTGGACACTGGCTGTGGCGTGCTGTATTGTTTGATTTGACTGCGAGTTGTACAATTTCAGCAAGATAACAATAAAGCAAGTTACTTAATTTTAATCACTGCTTTTCCTGGATAATTATCGTTATTTTGTTAAAGAAATCTCCACCTGGGAATGTTGTCTGTCAAGCAGTGTAAATGATACTAACTTAATGCACAAAAGTAATTATAAATAACCAGCAACCAGCTAAATGTATGATAAATAATTTCAACTAAACAAGAGTAATTATTTATAGTAATTTTAGTGCTTTTGCTTTACTACACTAATGCTCATAAATTAAGGATAATTGCAGAATGTGGTGCCACACAACGTGGCACTACACAAAACTGGCGCTAAAAGCATAGGCACATAGGGAACACACAGGACACAGATCTGAAAGTCCACGCTATTGGTGATAAGTTGACAAAACCATCCTGAATCACATGTGCTACAAAACGCCACTGTTTCCTGCACATGTTCCCCAACATCAATATGGGATATGATCACCACGCCCACGTACACAGGCTGCACAACGTTTAGCATACTCTGGATCAGGTGGTCGAGCAGCTGATGGGGTATAGCCTCCCTTTCTTGCACCAGTGCCTGTCGGAGCTCCTGAAGTGTCCTAGGGGTTTGAATACGTGCAGCGATACATCTACCAAGACCATCCCAGACTTGCTCGATGGCGTTTAGGTCTGGAGAACAGGCAGGCCTCCATTCGCCTGATATCTTCTGTTTCACGGTATCCTCCAGGATGGCAGCTCTGTGGGGCCGTGCGTTTTCATCCATCAGGAGGAAGGTGGGACCCACTGCACCCCTGAAAAGGCGGACATATTGGTGCAAAATGACGTCTCGATACATCTGACCTGTTACAGTTCCTCTGTCAAAGACATGCAGGGGTGTACGTGCATCAGTCATAATTCCACCCCACACTAACAAACCATGACCTCCATACAGGTCCCTTTCAAGGACATTAAGGGGTTGGTATCTGGTTCCTGGTTCACGCCAGATGAAACCTTGGCGAGAATCACTGTTTAGACTATACCCGAACTCGTCCATGAACATAACCTGGGACCACTGTTCCAGTGACCATGTACTGTGTTCTTGACAACAGGTTTTATGGGCTCCCCTGTGACCAGGGGTCAGTGGAATGCACCTTGCAGAACTCCGGGCGAATAAACCACGTCTGTTCAGTCGCCTGTGGACTGTTTGTCTGGAGGCAACTGTTCCAGCGGCTGCGGTAAGGTCCTGAGCAAGGCTACCTGCAGTACTCAGTGACTGACTGCGGGCACTGATGGTGAGATATCGGTCTTCTTGTGGTGTTGTACACTGAGGACGACCCGTACTGTAGCGGCTGGACACGTTTCCTGTCTGCTGTAATCGTTGCCGTAATCTTGAGACCACACTTTGTGGCACACGGAAGGTCGTGCTGCGACCTGCTGAGTTTGAACGGCCTCCAGTCGCCCTAGTATTCTACCCCTCATAACGCCATCAATATGTGTTCTTTGAGCCATTTTCAACGCACAGTCACCATTAGCAGGTCTGAAAATGTCTGCACACTTAATCGCTGCACCGTACTCTGACATGCACCAACACACCTCTGCGTATGTGGACTGCTGCCAGCGCCACCGTGCGACGACCACAGGTCAAATGCACCGCATGGTCATACCCCGAGGTGATTTAAACCAGCAAACCACCCACCAGAGCGTTGTTTCACAATGTATCAGAATTATCCTTAATTTGTGAGCATGAGTGTAGTTGCAGATCGTATATCGAATTTAACGCTATTGTTATTCGAGGTGGCAACACTTTCTTTAAGCAAAATGAACAGTTTTGTCGCACAATAGCGCATGCACACAACAGGAATGTATTTTTTCCTGTGAAAATATTTCATAAAAGTTGTAAAGAAATAACCAGGCTTCATACATCAGCGTATAAGAATTTGTATCATGTAAGATGCTGTTTGCATTCATAGAAGTCCACTATATTTAGAGATTATTCACAGTCTAACTGGGATTTATTACCTCAGATTGTGTTCTGGGCCACCAATGCCCAGTTATTATCGCAATTATGACCAACAACATTTAGATCTGTAAAGAAAATCAATTTAAAAATGCCACTGCAATGTTTTACTAAGATGGCGGGTAACATAAGACACATATCGATTCTCCTTCAGGCTCTGTTTTACTACTAACAAATAGTATATATTAAATCCTTCTGTACCTTCACCATATGCATTAACATTTGAAAATATTTCTCTGTGTGAATCAGTTATTAATCAGCATTTACCAATAACCCGCATTGTAAATCAAAAGCGTAACTGCTGCGCTGCATTGTAGCTGATCAAAAAACTTAATATTTATATAGGATGAAAATCACAATTAAATAAAACTCCAAACAAAGTAGATTCATTTCAGTGACATATAAACTCTATTTTTCAAATATGAAATTAGCATCATAACACAACTTGTATAGACCCCTGTGTTACGAGACACCAATCACATTATATCAGTATAACAGGTCGAACATGAAGAAAGATTTTCTAGAAGAATCCTAGAAAACGAAAGATTGAAATTTTCATTATCTTTTTCCATGGGTATTGTCTGAGATACAATTTTTTACAAAATATTAAGTTATGTAAGGAAAAATAATTATTTATTATTTTATTAATGATGAAGTAATTTTTATTAAGATCACGAGAATGTTCATTCACACTCCACACACAACGCTGTCGTGAATATTATTCTGAATAAAATACAGACGTGGATATTAAACTGTAATACTAATGTCGTGGTGGATGTGACGCTGTTTAGTGCAACAGACAGCCGTAGTTTTGGTGGCATTGAGGGCAATCTTGTTTGAACGACACCAAGTCACCGTCGCGTCCACTTGCCTCTGGAGATGAGCAACGACCTGGTCTGTGTCGCGGCCAGTGGTACAGAGTGCCGTATCCTCAGCGTATTGCGTCAGGTGGCAGTGTGGGAGGAGTGCCATGTCATTAACATAAATGTTAAAGAGGATGGGAGACAACACATAGCCTTGAGGGGTACCCATCGACATGTGACATAATCTGGAGCTGTGACCATGCTGTGTCACCTAGAAGGTCCTATCGTGAAGGAAGTTATCCAAGATCTTGACACAGATGTTGATAATGGTCGTCTGAGTCAGCATTTTATACTTAAGATTGTCCTGCCAAATGTAGTCATACGTGTTTTGCAGATCGAAGAAAACCGCTGGTGTCTGCGTGGTGGAGTTAAAGCCCTTGCTGACATATTCCATGTTCCTAAAGAGTTTGAGTTCAGCTGACGGATGGGAAGCGAAGCCAAACTGTTAAGGCAGATGGTCCCAGCCGCCGCCAGAGGTTGGCAGATGGGATGGAGGATCAAAGATTCTATAACCTTTGCCATGGTATTCAGAAGGCTAATGGACCTGTTGTTAGTAGGAACCATTGGATCCTTCGATGGCTTGGGTATGAAAATCCTTTTGGCGTGCTTCCACTGTGGGAAAAAGGCCAGTTGTGAGACAGTTGTGGAGGATGCTGGTAAATAAGACCAATGGCTTGCATGGGCGCTGACAGAGGTGTTCGTTTAAGATGCCATCCAAACCTGGAGCCGACTGCTCACACTTCTGCTGGAGGATGCATTGGATTTCCACTGCGCACATAACGTGAGGGGCAGTCAGAGGCAGTCTTTGTCTGAAAGTATCAATGGCCGCCAGAATATTGCGTTCATCTTGGAGTTCATCAGGTCCTGGGTGAGCAATTGGTTCTGGGCCTCAAACACATTGGCCAGAGTTTCTACCACATGGAGGACATCATAAGTTAAGCCATCGACTGTGTAGTTGAGATGGTTGGTCTTCACTGTGGAGCACTGCAGGGCTTGGACAAAAGCCCACTTGGGTTTATGTTGGAGTAGGAAGGAGGACACTTTGTCCTCCCATTGTTCCGTTTTCCAATCGGCGAACTGGTGGCAGAATTCACACTGGAGATGCTTCACATGATGCTTATCCCGAGGGCTACGAAACTGCTTCCATCACCTGCAGTAGCGGTTCTTCTAGATTTTGAGTTCTTGCAATAGGGGTGGCAAGGCATCTAGTGCAAATAAAGCCCTTGTGGCAATGGAACTAGAGGTCTTCATCATCTTCTGGATTTGTGTGGTTAGGTAATCAACTGCACTAACCACATTGGCAAAAGTTTTCAGGTGGAGATGTTGCGAAGTGTTGTTATTAAGATACTGGAAAATTTGTCCCAGTCTGTGGTGGTCAAGGTAGACAGAGTGATATCAGTAATGTGTAGGGTCATGGGGTTGTGGTCAGAGGCCAGTATGTGGAGTGTTCTGACGAAAACTACATCATGTTTTTCTAGAAAATGGCCACATCTAGAACGTCTGGCTGACAGTCAGAGTTGACCAGTCAGTGGGTGGAGCAGCACTAAAGGATCTTTCAGGTCAAGGAGGAGTCTACCCTTGGGATTAGCAACATGAGAATGCCAAGCTGGAGCTTAGCATTGAGATCTGCCCAACAATGAATATGTGAAATGGTCAAGGTACATAGGTCTGCTTGAAGAGGTGGTAGGTTAGGGCTCAAATCCGCCACAGCATAAGGTATAGCTCCAAGGCAGGTAGAAACAGTGACTGCTGTAGCGTCTATATGTTCGAGTTGTTGGAGAACCTCATAATTATGGACAAGTGTCTTATGCAGAAACACTGCCATGCCCCCACCTCCGCAATCGAATCAGTCAGCGCGACAGCAAACCATGTTGCAGAAACGAAAATCGTTTGTGGGTTTCAGGTGGGTTTCTGAGACAAGTAAAATGTCCACATGGTGTGTCGTAGAGGAATGTGTTCAGTTCAGTCTTCGTATCTTTAAGGCCATTAGCATTAAAAATACAGAAAACTAGATCCTGAGGGAGTTGATGGTTGTTCGATGGGCGATTCACAATTATAAGAAAATCTGGCTGAGCCTGTCAACAAGGGCAATGACATTAGTGAGCGTGTCATCTGACCAAGGGATCTTTTGAGCTGTTTCAGAAATGACAGCCCTGATGTGGGTCAGCGTGAACAGAGAGATGACCTGGAGGATCTCTCACATGTCATCCCATGTGGGCTACTTGACCCTGCGATGGGCAGGGGTGGGTATGGTGGCTGGTGCAGAAGGTGCCGCAATGGAGGGCTGTGGCACTTCAGCAGGTGGGCACGAGGAGGCCTCAAACAGTCTTTCAGTTTGGTGGGCTTTGGTATGTGTCACAGAAGACGGAAGAGCAGGAGGAGACCGAGCAGCAGCAGTGAATGTGGTCATAGCGGATATAGCCAGAGGGGGCTCGTGTAAGGCACCTGAGCGTCACTGGTGAGATGGTCGTCGGGTTTACCCCTTAAGATAGGGTGATGGGTGCGATCCTGTGATGGCGGGGGTGGTCGATTCGTCTGTGGTCTCCTTCTTGGAGGGCGGGAAGACTTCTTAGCCTTCTAGTAGATATGGCAGTCCTTCCAGGAAGTCAGATGGTGGGGATCGTGAGAAGTGCCCAAACAGCGGGCACACTTGGGTCTTTCTGAGGCCATGAGTTTGTAGTTCTTGACACATGGAAGCCAGCACACTTGACACACCGAAAAGTCAGTGAGCAATAATTGCTGGTGTGTCGCAACGTTGACACCTACAGCAGATGGAGGGGCTGTTGCAGCCCTCATGTGATTCAATACGTACCTTGGTGCTCAGGAGATATCTGACTTGGTAAATGTGTTCAACGGCCTCTCTCCTAATAAGGGAGACGAAATGGATGGGTACCTCTTGTTATACTGATGGACCAAAAGGTCCAGTAACTTGAGACAGAGTAATTCATCCCTTACGTCTGTTTCTGTAACTTCGCAGGGAAGGTCTTTGAAGACGATTTTTGTTCTTCTGTGACTGGAAGCCTGATGAGTGTTGTAGTCCATAGCCCTTGACTTCACAAAATCGGGGACTTGGATATAATCATTCATTGTGTCAAGCAGATACTTGATGTAGTCTTTCTGGTATACTGCCCACAGTTGACCTGCAATAAGGCGTTGCAGCTCAGTATTCAGTTTAATATAGTTTGTGGGACTATAGGAGGGAACATCTCCTTCTTTGGTTGTGGTGGCGATGGATTCTCAGAAGTGGAGTCGTGATGGAGACCCATGTCATGGTCTGTGGCACCAATGCCCTCTGAGACGGGCGCGAGTGGAAAACCATTTAGATTGTCGACCACGGGGGGGACCGACAGGGTTGGAATCCGCAGGAGGCCCGTTGGACCGACGAGATGGTGTAGATGAAACAACACCTGACGAGGTGACAATCAGCTGGTCAGTTGTATCAATGTTGGGGTCTGACATGGCTTGACAATCACTGGGTGAGAGGTCAGTTACCTGGCGTCCATGGGACTCGTCAGATGACAAGCAGGAAGATCGGTCAGTCACGCGAAGCTTTAGAAAGGGTTCACGTTAATCCCTATTATTCTCAGTCGGTGACTTGTGGCGGGAGGCACGATGATCTTGGTCCTTAGGCCGTAGGGTGGTATCAGTATCAGCGCTGCCGGGAGCCTGCCGGGGCGGCCGTCGACTGGCCGATGTCACATTGACGAGACAAGGGTCGGTGGAAGAGTCGCCTAGTCGCGGATACCTGTCCTTGGCTTTATTCATACTTTGCCTCGACACGACTACGTAGTCACGGCCATGGCCGGCTAAATACACCAGCACCTGTCGCCTATATATACCCGGTTCAACGGGACGCGTTCGAAACAAGAACGCTACCTTAGAAGGCGAACGACAAATCAAGATTGACTCAGGCACTACGACTAAACAACGCTGAGCAACACTCGTGACCCTAATGAACACTGACACGTACTCGCAAGTAAACACTGCTAGGGTTCCAACCTAACTAACAAAGAGCCCAGGTGCATTCATGGTATTTATGCCGAAACTCGCGCATGCGAAATGTGCTGGCGTCTTTCGGCGCATGCGTTAGATGATGACAAGCGCCAAGCTGTGTGAGCTACCCTCTGTGATGGACGTGAGAGATGATCTAATCATAGAGTATCTAATGACCCCATAGATTCCGCTGTGAATGGATAACTTTAATTATAGGATTCCAGTTTTTTACCAGTTGAAAGCCGTTGTCACAGTTTGTAAGATTATCGAAACGACGTATTTCCACTGATTCATTTATTGCTGAATCCTAAATTTAGCAACTGAAGCAAAATTTTCTGTTCTGTCGTATTCTATTGAGTGTCTCATGGAAATAGTGTTCTGCTACAGTTGATTTTAATGGTTGCAGAAGACGGATGTATCTTTCGTGTTCTGTAGACGTTCCTGGACATTTCGTTTCGTCTGGAAAATACAGGGTGGTCCACTGATAGTGACTGGGCCAAATATCTCACGAAACAAACGTCAAACGAAATAACTATAGAGAACGAAACTTGTTTAGCTTGAAGGGGGAAACCAGATGCCGCTATGGTTGGCCCGCTAGATGGCGCTGTTATACGAGGGCAGTTCAGTAAGTAATGCAACACATTTTTTTTCTCGGCCAATTTTGGTTGAAAAAACCGGAAATTTCTTGTGGAATATTTTCAAACATTCCCGCTTCGTCTCGTATAGTTTCATTGACTTCCGACAGGTGGCAGCGCTGTACGGAGCTGTTAAAATGGCGTCTGTAACGGAAGTGCGTTGCAAACAACGGGCAGTGATCGAGTTTCTTTTGGCGGAAAACCAGGGCATCTCAGATATTCATAGGCGCTTGCAGAATGTCTACGGTGATCTGGCAGTGGACAAAAGCACGGTGAGTCGTTGGGCAAAGCGTGTGTCATCATCGCCGCAAGGTCAAGCAAGACTGTCTGATCTCCCGCGTGCGGGCCGGCCGTGCACAGCTGTGACTCCTGCAATGGCGGAGCGTGCGAACACACTCGTTCGAGATGATCGACGGATCACCATCAAACAACTCAGTGCTCAACTTGACATCTCTGTTGGTAGTGCTGTCACAATTGTTCACCAGTTGGGATATTCAAAGGTTTGTTCCCACTGGGTCCCTCGTTGTCTAACCGAACACCCTAAAGAGCAAAGGAGAACCATCTGTGCGGAATTGCTTGCTCGTCATGTGGCTGAGGGTGACAATTTCTTGTCAAAGATTGTTACAGGCGATGAAACATTGGTTCATCACTTCGAATCTGAAACAAAACGGCAATCAATGGAGTGGCGCCACACCCACTCCCCTACCAAGAAAAAGTTTAAAGCCATACCCTCAGCCGGTAAAGTCATGGTTACAGTCTTCTGGGACGCTGAAGGGGTTATTCTGTTCGATGTCCTTCCCCATGGTCAAACTATCAACTCTGAAGTGTATTGTGCTACTCTTCAGAAATTGAAGAAACGACTTCAGCGTGTTCGTAGGCTCAAAAATCTGAACGAACTTCTCCTTCTTCATGACAACGCAAGACCTCACACAAGTCTTCGCACCCGAGAGGAGCTCACAAAACTTCAGTGGACTGTTCTTCCTCATGCACCCTACAGTCCCGATCTCGCACCGTCGGATTTCCATATGTTTGGCCCAATGAAGGACGCAATCCGTGGGAGGCACTACGCGGATGATGAAGAAGTTATTGATGCAGTACGACGTTGGCTCCGACATCGACCAGTGGAATGGTACCGTGCAGGCATACAGGCTCTCATTTCAAGGTGGCGTAAGGCCATAGCATTGAATGGAGATTACGTTGAAAAATAGTGTTGTGTAGCTAAAAGATTGGGGAATAACCTGGTGTATTTCAATGCTGAATAAAACAACCCCTGTTTCAGAAAAAAAATGTGTTGCATTACTTATTGAACTGCCCTGGTAGATGAAACGGATATCAACTAAGTTTTTTTTTAAAAAAAAGGAACCCCAATTTTTGGTTACATATTCGCGTAGTACGTAAAGAAATATGAATATTTTAGTTGGACCACTTATTTCGCTTTGTGATAGATGGCGTTGTAATAGTGACAAACGTGTAAGTACGTGGTATCACCCCAGATCACGTAAGAAACAGACTGACCGTCCTTGCGGCGAAACAGGCAACCGTAAAAATAGTTTTCACGTTGGTCAACAGATGTCGCAGGCGACGCTACAATGCTAACTGACCTGTCCATGTCGTGGAATTGGCAACGCTGTATCTTCGGTGACGTGAATGACGCTGATTTGAGTTCAGCTAGAGCGCTGCGCGCGAAATGCAATCGTCACACAGCTGACTGCAACTGCAGCGTATGATCGGCTGTGGTTTTTCCCGAGTTTTCAATCGAAGAATGTAAATTAGCTCCTGTAATTCTACAAACCAAGTTTATTTCTACTGTAGGGGTACTTCTCACAATCATATGCGAAATGAAATAAATGAAAAGTAACACACAAACATTTCTCGCGAGTTACTGTTTAAATGCAGACTGTATTGCAGTCGCATAGGTTATACACTCGCCTTCCGTGCCGTCTATTTCCTCTTTGTTATACAGCTCTTCTGATACGGATTATGGTGGTAAAAAAGATCTCCACGTGCAGGTTAACACTAGAAAGTTTTCAAAAACTTCTCAACGTCTTTGAAATATAATCAGTTAATTTACTGGCAAATATTGCACTGAGCAGTGGGTTTCGCGTCCTGACATTACCGACATAGTTATTTATTTTGCGTAGAGTATGTATAGGGATTAGATGAGTAATAACGACAATATATTTTTCACATTGAGACTGTAAATAAGTTTAAGAAACAGATTTTGCATCCTATCTAAATATTTCTGTTTGCGTTCTTAAGTATAACCACATTTTGCTTTTGATTACTGTTAGCTGTAAACAAATATAATTTCATGTACGCACTTAACAACGATATCTTCGAATAAAATTAATATTGTGAAACTTTTAATATCGTGAGTAAAAAATTCTGTGATAGTAAACATCTTAACTTTGCGGTCAGCACATGTACTATCGCCACAAGTAGTACTGTTTTGCTCAGATTTAACACATTACTTCTTTCTAGTTAAACGCGGTAGAGTGATCAATGAAAGGCAACGTAACTTATTTGTTCAGCCTAACGGAGAATCTTTATTTGGTACTTAAATACAATAACAATAAACTACATATTTTTGATAATTTTCAGTTCTGAGACAGCGCTACTATAGTTGTTTTTGAACATTGTTCTGCAACTGTAATACAATTTGCATTTAACGAGATGATTCAAAATGAGAAATCTTTGTACTCCACATTCCTCATCGTCCAACCAGTGAAAGTTTTCAGGTTTTGATTTGATGTAATTAACAATCCTAAACTTTATGAAACTTCCTGGCAGATTAAAACTGTGTGCCCGACCGAGACTCGAACTCGGGACCTTTGCCTTTCGCGGGCAAGTGCTCTACCATCTGAGCAACCGAAGCACGCCTCACGCCCGGTCCTCACAGCTTTACCTCTGCCAGTATCTCGTCTCCTACCTTCGGGTCTCGGTCGGGCACACAGTTTTAATCTGCCAGGAAGTTTCATATCAGCGCACACTCCGCAGCAGAGTGAAAATCTCATTCTGAAAAATCATAAACTTTATGTTTCACTTACAAATAAACTGTAAAAAAACAGGACTCATATACCTGTAAAGACATTTCAGTAATATTGCTAAACTCAACAGTTGGAGCGCTGAGTCCCACTGAAGAAAGGCACAAATTCCCAGTTGCGTAATTTGTATGGAGAATAAATAATTCCCTCTTCTCTTGAAGCTCACTGCTACATGTAAGTGTCTCCTTACATCTCAAACAACCACACCTTTCGATGCATATGTGTGCTAAGTAGCCAGCAAAATATGCTACTGAACACTGTTCAGATGCTACTGAACACTGTTCAGAGGAAAGGTCTTGCTGTGAGGAAGACAAATACTCGTTGGCCTCGATGGTACTCCCTTCTTCATCCGTAGAGGAACCAGGAGTGTTCGGAATTCCGACGTTTCCAGAGCTCTCCAACAGCTCAGATTCATTACCTTCTTTTTGCTACACATAGTTATTCAGTAACAGCATCTTGTCAGTGTCATTCTCACAATTAGAAGCGTCAGAAGGCCTCATTAGTGGGTTAATAGTGCTTGTTCGGACAAGCACCTCGGTGTTCTAACTGTTGGATTGCGGTTGTAGCCTCCTTTCTGACGGTACACAGAAAATAAATTCTCAAAAGCATCTTGATTCAATCTGCAGGTCAGTAAAAATGTAATGCCAACAGTTTGTTCCTCAAGAAAAAACTGAGCAATAGCATTCACAGTCCGGATTAAACCCGTAATACATGGTGTTGTCGTTATTTTACCTGCCTTTTTTTTCAATTTTATTTATGGTACTTAGACATCCTTTGCATTCTGTAGCGTTTCCATTACTACTGGGCGTTGTTCTGATAATGCACACCTATATGGATTAGAGGAAAATGCTGTCCTGCTGTTCAAAACGTCAAACAAATTGTTCATAAATTCTATAAAAGTAACTGTGCTCTCTGCTGTATCACTCTGCAATTCTTTAGTCGCTACACAAGTTCTGATAGCTGCAGCAACAGAGTGGCTGAGGACCTGGACTGCCATTTTTACATTCATTTTCTCGAATGGATCAGGTTGCAAATGACTGTCAGTGAGTTTTACCAACATTCTGCTTTTTTTGTTCTTCTTATCAATGTCATATGTTTTCTTGACATCTTCGAATGAAACAACAGCATTGTGGAAAATGAAGTCGCCACTAAGCAGTTTGTTTCGTATGCTTTTGAATAACTGTGGGACATCATAAATATAAAACAATTTCTGTCCATTTACAGTAAAATAAGGTTTTTCAGGCGTAACATGTAAAGGCTTCACAACACTTCGATTACTAGCTCCCTGATGACAAACGACTAATTTTGGCTCTAGGTTTGCATTTTGCAATAAAATAATTAGTTCCTGTAAGAGTCCCAATAAATCCGCATGTTTTACTCCTGAATTAGACAAAAAATATGAACCAGGCAATTTCTAGTTACTGTAGATGCCTCTAATCATAAAAAACAAGTGCATAATTTGCTGGAAGTGGCTTCCTTCCCCTATCACCCAAATCTTCTAGACCTTCTACTAAATCGAGATCTTATGCATATTCCAGATGACGCATAATCGACATCTCATCAAAAGATACTACACATGCCTTTTCTAAATAAGTTTGTGCCTCAGATTTATTGCTAAATTGACTAAAAAGGTTTTTGTTAAAGCCTGGTAGATATTTTGTGACGCCAATCCATCGTCTAATTGTGGACAGTCCATGTAATATGATACCCAATATTCGCAAAAATTTATATGCTGTAGGAGATTTGTAAAACAACATCAGAGAGAGATTTTTCTCGGTAGAAGACCTCGGACGTGTTTTGCTCTTGCACTGCATTGCAGCCAGTGCCCTGGAGTAATCAGATGGGAAACAGAAACTGCGTAACACATGGGCAATATTATTTGAGCTCCTACAACACAATAATCTTCTCTTAACTTTTGACAAGTAGGAAGTTTTGTTTTTCAGTGATCTGTTCATATTATGTATTTTCTGTTTCAGTTTTTGCTTCCTAGGAGTATCCTCATCATCAAGACGTAGCACACAGAGTTTTCTTTTAACTTGTCTCACACGCATTTCTATGATTTCTTTCAGGTCTTGAAATGGTTCACACTTTTGTGGCGTTGATCTGGGGTATCACATAACATTCCGCCAGTGCGGACGGTATTTGCTTCGTGATACATTACCCGTGTTAAAATGGACCGTTTACCGATTGCGAAAAAGGTCGATATCGTGTTGATGTATGGCTATTGTGATCAAAATGCCCAACGGGCCTGCGCTATGTACGCTGCTCGGTATCCTGGACGACTTCATCTAAGTGTCCGGACCGTTCGCCGGATAGTTACGTTATTTAAGGAAACAGAAGTGTTCAGCCACATGTGAAACGTCAACCACGACCTGCAACAAATGACAATGCCCAAGTAGGTGTTTTAGCTGCTGTCGCGGCTAATCTGCATATCAGTAGCAGACAAATTGCGCGAGAATCGGGAATCTCAAAAACGTGGGTGTTCAGAATTCTAAATCAACATCGACTGCGCCCGTACCGTATTTCTTTGCACCAGGAATTGCATGGCGACGACTTTGAACGTCGTGTACAGTTCTGCGACTGGGCACAGGAGAAATTACGGGACGATGACAGATTTTTTGCAGGCGTTCTATTTAGCGACGAAGCGTCATTCACCAGCAGCGGTAACGTAAACCGGCACAATATGCACTACTGGGCAACGGAAAAGCCACGACAGCTGCGACAAGTGGAACATCAAAGCCCTTGGCGGGTTAATGTATAGTGCGCCATTATGGGAGGAAGGATAATTGGCTTCCATTTCATCGATGGCAATCGAAATGGTGCAATGTATGCTGATTTCCTACGTAATGATCTACCGATGTTACTACCAGATGTTTCACTGCATGACAGAATGACGATGTACTTCCAACTTGATGGATGTCCGGCACATAGCTCGCGTGCAGTTGAAACGGTATTGAATAGCGTATTTCATGACAGGTGGATTGGTCATCGAAGCACCATACCATGGCCTGCACGTTCACCGGATCTGACGTCCCCGGATTTCTTTCTGTGGGGAAAGTTGAAGGATATTTGCTATCGTGATCCACCGACAACGCCTGACAACATGCGTCAGCGCATTGCCAATGCATGTGCGAACATTACGGAAGGCGAACTATTCGCTGTTGAGAGGAACGTCGCTACACGCATTGCCAAATGCATTGAGGCTGATGTACATCATTTTGAGAATTTATTGCATAAATGTGGTATTTACAGGTAATCACGCTGTAACAGCATGAGTTCTCAGAAATGATAAGTTCACAAAGATACATATATCACATTGGAACAACCGAAATAAAATGTTCAAACGTACCTACGCTCTTTACTGTAATTTAAAAAAACTACCTCTTACCAACTGTTCGTATAAAATTGTGAGCCATATGTTTGTGACTACTATAGCGCCATTTATCACAAAGCGAAAAAGGTGGTCCAATTAAAACATTCGTATTTCTTTACGTACTACACGAATATGTAATAAGAAATGGGGGTTCCCATTTAAAATAAGGCAGTTGACATCCGTTTGACCTAAGGCAGTGCCATATAGTGGGCCAACCACAGCACCATCTGGTTTCCCCTTTAAGACAGACAAGTTTCGTTCTTTTTAGCTATTTCATTCGACGCTTATTTCGTGAGATATTTGGCCCGGTCACGATCAATGGACCACCCTGTATATGCAGCAATGGTAGAAATCATCTTGCGGATGATATTACAAATCGTGACAACGGCTTTCATCTGGATCAAAATACGAATATTAAAGTTATCCAGTCACAACGAAATCGACGGGATCATTCGATATTTGGTGACTAAATCATGGCTCACTTCCACCACCGATGGCAGCACACACAATTTGGCTCTCCTGCGCGTCATCATCTGACGGATGCGCCGAAAAACACCAGCACATTTCGCACGCTCAAGATTCAGCATAAATACCGTGAATGTACCTGGGATTTTCAGTAGTTTTCTACTCCCCTGTAGATGGTCGGACGTCTCTGGGCTGAAGTATCACGGCAGAATGCCGATGGGATCCGGCTGCACTCCCGAAAATTGTTAGAAGAAGTGAATAACAGTCATACACAAAAAATAGTTTCAAACAATGCAATGACATATCTTTAAATACGCTGTATTTGGAAAACACTAATCAGTTTCTACGCAAGTTACTGTTTTAAAAGTTGCCACGAGGTGTTACCACTCGACAGTAACGATGAAATTTCTTCCTCTTCCTTTTCCAGCCGCTTTTTCTCTTCTCCTTTCCGACAATAGCATACCATATTCTTTGACTTTTGGCATACTCGTCGTGGCTAAGTAAATTACGTACGTTATTCTGCTGGTCCTCGGACAAAAAATAACATGAGTAACTAGTGAAAGATAGAATGTTATTTTTTTAATTGACTAACAAGAAGCGAAAGAGGAAATATTTTAATGAAGGGAGCAGGGACGCGATTCTGTGCCATCAGTAACCGTTGGTTCGTTACTGATGGGATGCTAGCGTGGGCGTGGGTAGAAATATCCGTATGTCAACGCTGGTAGTGATGTTGTATTGCAGTTACTCTTTGAGAAGCGTTGGATTTCGAAAATGTAAACAATAATAAATACAGGTTCTTTTACTGACCACGCAGTATGCATACAAGACTGCAGTAATGGCGGCCGATAAATAACATCACCGATCAGCAACTCCAAACTTCCTTCGATGCTCACCGTTGCAAAGTTATAAAAACATACAGCATTCAAGTTACGGGAATGAATAATGAGAATGTTAAGTAAGCATAATGTAATTTGAATAAGATACAGTATTGTTAATCTAACAGACAGGAGAGATGCGAGGAAAAAAGAAACACATGCAGCTGAGCCAGTGACAGTTTCTAAAACACAAACAAAGTGAAAAGATTACAAATCTTATTTACTACTAAAGACATTTATCATATTACCTCTGAGCAGGAGAGCTGTGGATACTCATGCATAATGTTCTAATATATCACCAGCATAAATCAGCTGCATTCAAAAATCCGTCTTGCCTACCTCATTAGACTTCGGTGATAACTGTGTTGGACTATCAGTTGCCACTGTAACTCCCTTACATTGAGAATTCCATAAACTCTCGTCTCAAACTTCAATGTCTTTCAGCTCTGGCACTTATATTTGGCATTGTCAAATTTTTCTGGCTCTTTTACATTAACTATAAATCAGTCGAATGTCGTCATACATTATAAATCAGCGTGGCGTCGGAATTGATTTCACATGACCTTTGCATGTTAACTACAGCATCATGAATTGTGAGATTAACTGACACTGAACTTCAGCCACCTCGGATTCTCCGTCTTCACTGCGCCGTTTAATGTCTTGAGTAGTGTGACAATGTTCGTTATTCATTGGTCTTGTAATCTCGTTTTCCAGATATAAATCTTTCAACTGGTTACGATTAAATATTACATTTGGTCCAAACTGTTGTTCAAACTGAGTTTCAGTTTTACGCTGTTGTCGTCAAGTTTTCTGTTAAAATTTATCTTATTACCATCAAGTAATTTGTTCAAATTTTTGTTAATCACGTTTGGTTCTCGTAACAACTGCAATGTCATATCATCTCTTTCAACTTTATAAACACAGTTAGTGTCTATCACGTTTCTCTCAATTGAGCATTGATGTTCAGATTTGAGCTTTCACTTTAATTTGCTATTCATTTGCATTCTTTTACTTATTCATTCATTAATAAGATCCATCTCGGCGATCTCATAATTAACGTTGTCTATTCCATTAATTATATGACCATTTTTGTTTTGACACACTATTGTAATGAAAATACATACACTGCACACACAGTTCATAACTAACACTTTACGTCAACATCTTTATTTCTCTCCAACATTGGTTGAAAAATCGAAGCCTCCCTGAATATCTTAGATCACCATACGCACACACTGGTAACTGGGCTTCAGATTCGAAGATTGTTGCAGGATCCCACCCCTGTTCACTGGTCTCCATGTATAACACGACTTGTTGTTGTGGTATATTAAACAATGCTGCTTCCTCTCTCTACTAATTTAAATAAAATTAGGTTGAATATCGGTACTGCTATCTAAATAAAATTTTACAATTAAAAACCGACCAAGCTCAATAAAAACGTTTATTTGGTAACTCTACACATTCTGACTGTAGGTAGGGCATCAGTGTATTGTCTAGTCGACTTTCAAATGACCTTTTGTGTCATACTACAGCTGAGGCAATTACCCACATATTCGAGGTCACCTCCCAAACCCCGCACCTTCCCATTCCACCTTTCCCCTCCCCTCCCCTTCTTTCTGTCCCTTCCCAAACCCCATCCCACGCCGTCCCTTTCCCCACTCTCCCTCCCCTCCCCTCGCCCACTTTACTCTCCACCAATAGGTACCATTTCATGACTGTATGCAGCAGAGAAAGGATTGTCATCAGCACGGATTGACCTATAACCAGAAGAAGACTGAAAGTAAGCATTATTACATCAATTATTAATATATTTATTAATAATATCTTCTATTATACTTAGGATATACTTCTCCAGCAACACAACGGGCCCCAGCTGAAATGCAGCAGCAAACTCTATATGCCTTCCATATTTATTGGACCCACTGTCGTACCATCATCCTGTACAGCCACAAGAGCTTCCTCAACTCTCCAAAACTCAGTTAAACCAACAAGAGTACTGCTATTGGTCAACACAGTCACTCTGAATGCTATTGCATCTAAATGTATGAATGTATGTCTAGCCCTCGACAGTGACTTTTAAGTGGTAACTGAAGTAAAGAACATTCAACTTTTTGGGCTAAAGTGCAATATTCATGCTATGAGTGGGACTATCAGTACAGCTTGAGGGAATATGTGCAGAAGAAAATGACAGCAGAATATTATATATATCATAAACCAATTGAAATTCATGTGTCTGGAAAGAAGACTTCAATAGTGGGTATTTACAGAGAGGCTGTGCTTGTTTTAACTACAAGGAATACACACATTTACGTAAAACATTCGACTGCTGTGAATTTATATGACCTATACTGTGCATCAATGATAACAGAACGCTAAATGTAACGATATACACCCGTAATAACAATACTTGGAGAGCCCAGTCAGGTAACACATTTTCCTCTCATTAATTTGCAAAAAGAGTCTGATCCCTTCACTACAGAGCATACATGTAAATGCAGCTACATTGAAAAGGTAGCTAGGTATTTACACACTCCTGTATTTTGGTCTGCTCTACCAATTCTATGGTCAATTTACGAATTTGTAGCCAATTTTTACAGCTAGTGTAAGGGATTCACCACCCAGCTGGAGCAAATGTAAGCTCGATGTATTGCTCACCTGCTAGAGCAACAATTCACAGGCACTGCCTGAGACATAAAATATCTTTACCCCTGTTAAAAAAAAAACTGCAATAGAGTCGCAGGTCAGAGCAGTCTCACCGGCATTTGCAGTCGCTCGCTGCTACAGTGTAGTTGTAGTCTGTCGCTAGTAGAGCGCAGTTTACACTTAGTAGTTGTTAAATTCACAGATAAGAAAATACTGTAAAATTTTATTGTATGAAACTGAATAATAATTGTGATCATCCGCAGAGCTAAATGTTACCATCGAATGAGATGATGATGAACAAATGAACAATTGTTAATGTAACTAAAAATGAACAAGATAATTAAGTCAGCCATATACTGTAAAGTACATTTTATTATTTTTATTGGCATGTGCGTAGTTAAGTCACTTGTCTGAGATGTTAATATGAATTTGTTTCAATCTTTTCTTTTGTGATTCGTCAGCACCAGTTGACCCAGATCTGTAATATATTCTATTTTGCCGTGTAATAGATTGTAGATCTTTAAGAATAACGTAAAACATTTCAGAATATAATTTTTTACCATGTAACCTCCCCACAAAAATTTTAAAGAAATGACAATATTATTTAAAAATGCTAATGGACATTGCGCTAAGTGTAACCTCTCCACAAAAATTTTAAAGACGGAAATAATAAATGAATAGGAGCCAAGTGCAACCTCTCTGCAATGAAATGTACTGACAAAGGCAACAAAAATGTGAAATTCGCAATCTGACTCTGGTGTAAGCTCCCACAAAAATAATGAAAAACAATTCAGTGCTAATGAAATTCAATTAAACCGAAATATCGGTCTTTGGCCCTGTGCAAATCAGAATTAAAGTCTTACCTCATTGTAACTGCTAGTCAAATTTCTGCTCTTATTCTTGTGCACGGCTTGGAGGAACTGCATTGCAAATAATAATATTCCTTTTTTCTGTGATTTTACTGAAATTTTTCTTTAAAAGAAGTGGAATGAAATGGGAAGTGCAACGAAATCGTCAGTTCAATAAAAAATAAAATTTTTTGAAAAATGCTTTTGAAAAAATAAAAATTATTATTGGGGCACTTGTTGGAGATTAATTACAATAAATAAACTTTACATTATCTGATCATTACCTTAATTAATAATATACCTCATTCAGCCTCTTGACCAGAATGCCGACAGACTACATCACACAACCGCACTGGGCTGCTACTACTGACCGACCGCTCTGCATGACGACTACTAGCGTACTCGACGCAACTGAACAGAGCTACTGCTCGCAACGACTACTGACAGAGTACAGCTCTGCATAGCGACAACAAGCGAACTGCTCGCAACACTCGCGCGGTCAAGCGCATACTCTCTGGTCAGAGACGCTGCAATGCCTCGCCATCGCTGCTACGTTACATACGTGTTTCATAACCCTCCACTGGGGGGGCAAAAATTTGGCAGCGATGGTGAGTCATTTGGACTTGCCAAGCGCGGCAAAATTTTTCTTTAATCAACAAACTTCTACAATTTACAGAATATTTAGATGTAGTACATGAATTAAACGTTGTGCACACGCACTAAGTACAAAATATATCAGACAAAGACAAAATGTGAGTACAAAACATAGTAACAAATCAGAAAAATGTATATACAAATTATTTGATGGATAACAGAGTGCACAGGCACTGAAAAATTTCTTTAGCATATTCAGAACAAATAAACAGACTGGCAAAAAATATTATGTTGACAAGTGACATGAGTGCACATGCACTGCAGTTGAGAACATATCAGTAAATGATGAAATGTATATACAATTAGTAAGAAATGACATAAGTGCATACGCATTGAAGTATTGAATATACTGAATAGTACAAATCATATTGAAAAATGAGAAAAGTGCACAGGCACTGAAGTTCAGTAGAAAACATATTAACACCTAACAGAAGTGCACATGCACTGTAGTTCCGAACATATCATCAAAAAAAATAAAAAATGTATATACAATATAAAAGACAAGAGTGTACATATACTGTACTTCAGAACAAATCAAAAAAATGTCTTTAGCATTTTCGCAAAAAAACTCATATCGATAAGTGACATAAGTGTACTCGCACTGGAGTTCAGCAAATCTAAAAAAATGTATAACCCATGAACATAAATAATGTTAGCAAAAAAATGATTTTCATTATGTGACAAGAATTAGGATAGGAAAGGAAGGATTGCATCATGGTTGTAGCACTTTAGATTGCACGCAGCTGTTCTGAAAGTCCATATCTTTCCACAGAAGTACAACACCAAGTGACACAACTTGAAGTTCTTTTCCGATCAGAATTTATCAGTGTAGCCAAGACACTGAACTGTCATAGTAATATTCCATGTTCTCATTTTGGCAGTACACTAGGTACACCAAACAGTGGGACCATAATAACGTCTTCATCGCTCACGGTGGTGGACAGCATGTCGTGTCAACACCACGCTCTTACAAGGCACACCAACGTAGAATTAGTGCAAAACCAAATATAGTGCTCCATGATCACTAGGATAAACAGGACAAATGGCCATTGCAGTAATTCAGGGTAGTTAGCTTATGAGGTGAAGGACATTATGTCACATAATATTGACAGTTACAGTCTTCATTAATAGTTTGCGGCATTCATAGCCCAGTTATTGAACATTTCTGTACCAAGTATGTAGTATTACAGAAAAATGTTCATTAATTGTTTTACATAGAATCAGTAGCCTTCTTTTCCTAGTTACAAAGCATTATTAAATAATCGCATTCTTTTCCAGTTACAAAGTATAGCATAGTTAATTAATCATTTGTCATTTCAATAGTAATAATCATTAGCTTTTTCCTAATTACAAAGCATTATTAAACAGTCACATTCCTTTCCAGTTACAAAGTATAATTAAGAATCATTAGCCTTCTCCTAATTACAGTTAATTAATCATTTGTCATTCTAATATAGTAAGAATGATTAGCCTTCTCCTAATTACAAAGCATTATTAAACAGTCACATTCATTTCCAATTACAAAGTATGAACATTGAAAACAAGAGCTAATTAATGGCATAATTGATAACAATTCATTGAGTGACATTAATTATTGGCACTCAGTGGCCAGCAAGTATTGAATAGAATAAAACATAGTTCATCATTCAGTATTATTCAGATCATTACGAAGTCATTATTAAAAATCAGCTAATTACAGTCATAGCATTAATAATCATGGGCATTATAAGTAGTCTCATTACAATAAACAGTGGCAGTTATTAGCTAGTGACAAAGCATTATTTTATATATATATATTTTTTGTCTCATTAAGAAGTCATTACTGAAGTGACATACTATTCAGAGCTAATCAGCATTACTCAGAACTTTCTCAAGCTGGTATCACTATTTGGGACTGGTAATACATTTTTTTTTGTTAGCAATGCATTGCGTTGGGATCGATAATTAATTGCTGAGGCATAACACTATTTGCTTTTGACCTATTGCTGCAAATGAGGATAGGTAACGTCATTCGTCATGAGTCAGCTGTAGCAAGGTTATGTAACAAGGCAGTATATGTGATCACATTTATAAATGATAAACACAAATTGGTAAAAAAAAATGCAAGTACAAGAACAGGTATAATAACTAACAGGTTTAGTAAGTATCATGAAAAGCTTCTCCTGGAAAAAATATAAAATGGATTATTGACCTGAAAGAAGAAACGCACACTATGCTGAAAAGTAGTGAACTTCGAATTAACAGGTAGTGAAATGTGTATAAAAATGTGTTCCATAGCTGTCCTTTCCAAAACTTTCCGTCATCCTACTATGCAATATAACACCTGCTGTCAAAACAAACTGCAACAAATACTTAAATAACTACATAGCCTAAATATAACTTCAACATTATCCTCATCTGTAAAGAAAAAAAAAACTTCATTATCAATCACTTCATTATCCACATTATCATAACTTCATTATTATCATCACCTGTAAAGAAAAACTTCATTATTCATAACAGCATATTCTTCATCATTATTCATCAGCATTCATTATCATCTGCAAAAAATCACTTCATTACTCATTATACAACTATTCCATATCTCTAGCATATTTCATCACTAAAACTAAGATGTGTAGTTCAGTCTGACAGCCTGCATCAATCACCTTGTATTCTGAAAGAAAAAATTAGTTAAGACTGCTATTCTACGATGAGTATAGTATATTCTTGTTAATGCTTGTTAATCCTGATCCATTTACTCTTCCTCATAAAGTTATTGCATCTTCTTTTGTTTATTCCGTAGGTGAAATTCCCAATTCTGTTGAATTTATTTCTTACACGCATCATTTCTTTCTGAAATTGATGAACAAAGATTAATGTCCTGCATTTAAATCATATACCCACTAAATAATGACTGGTTTATGGTGACACAATTAACCATACAGCATAACATGACAGAAAACGTAATATGTCAAAGACATTGACAGTGTTCGAAGCCAAAATGTACAGAGAATATCACAATGCAGCAGCAAAATGTAAAACAGTCACGATGTTGAGATGTCATAAGGCAAAAAAAAATGTCAAAGTCACTGGTGTGTTATATCTTAACTATTTCACAGTGCATACAAACAAAACTTGAATACAATCATACACACAAAAAATATGGAAAATGTGCACGGTCTGATGTGTAACGACAAGAAAAGCGACCTGCTAACCTTACCTTGCCGGGCACTTGCCAAGAAAAAATACGATAATCATCAGTAATTAGTCAGGTGAAATAATTGCATTAGTAAATGACATCATAGTGTGTTGAATCATAAAGTGTCTTCACTCAATAAACGGTTTAATGTTTGAGATATGGTGGTTGCCTTTCGATTTTCTGGTTCTCAAAGTTTCGACGTGTACAACATTGGGGTGAGGGATGCTGCGAATCCGATATGGACCTGCGTATAGAAGTTCAAATTTGCTGCACTTACCTTTTAATTTACTGGATAAATAGTGTGTACGTACTAATATCTTCTGTCCAACGTGAAAGTCTCGGCGTCTACAAACCTGTTTTTGCTGTCTTCTCCGGCGCTCTGCGGCACGTTTGATGTTGTTCAGCGCAATGTCAATCATTTCGTGGTGTCTTAGTCGACGACATTTAGGGAAGTTTACTAATTCATTAATTTTGTTTGGTGGTTCAACGTTTTTCAGTATAACAGACGGAGATAGCATAGTGGATTCATTTGGAATGGAATTAATTACTTCTTGGAATGAGAGTATGTGCGTATCCCAATCAATATGTCTTTTGTGGCAGTATATTCGGCACAGCTTACCAATTTCTTTCATTAACCGTTCACAAGGGTTCGAAGAAGCATGGTACTTGGATATATAAATCGGAGAAATGTTTCTAGCTCGTAACATGCGTATCCATATGCCAGAACGAAATTGAGATCCATTGTCAGAAATTACTTTCATCACATGCCCTACATGAAATAGAAAATGTTTTACAAATGCTTTCGAAACAGTTTTAGCAGTAGCTTTGCGTAATGGAGTGAAAGTAACAAATTTTGAAGTGAGCTCAAAAGCGACAAAGGTGTAGCAAAAACCTCTGTTAGTTCTCGGAATCGGACCAAAAATGTCTACTGCGGCCATATGTCTTAATTTAACAGGTATAATGGGATATAAAGGAGGAATATGTGAAGTGGTGTCTGATTTAGCTTTCTGGCAAATTTTACAAGACGCTAAAACTCGTCGTATACGTTTCTCCATGTTAGTAAAATAACAGTTCTGTCTCAGTATAAGAAACATTTTCGTGCTCCGTAATGTGCGTAACTTAAATGAGTGTACCAGATTAATTTGTTGACCAGTTCGTCAGGAATGCATAATAACCAATTGTTGCTGTCAGGATGAGAGCGGCGAAACGGAATGTCATTGCGTACAGTGTAATGGTTTCTAATCGTAACATTTTTCCTATCTTGCCAAAGGTGTTTAATTTCTTTCCACACATTGTCTTTATTTTGCTCTTGTGCTATGTCCTGTAATGACGATGAAATAAAATTTTCAAATGCAACTTGCTGAATGTACATGACACTGAAATTTGTTTTGCAGAAGTTGGTTGCTACGTCTTGCTGATTGTTGCTCAGAGAACGCGATAGTGCGTCTGTTATAACATTTTGCGTGCCGGGAATGTGAACAATCGTAAAATTAAATCCCTGTAAATACAGTTTCCATCTACTTAACCTGTCGTGAGTAAATTTAGCCGAAAGTAAAAATTGTATCGCTCTGTGGTCTGTGTAAACGGTGGTATGTCTGCCATAAAGAAAGTGCCGAAATCTCGTAAAAGCCCATACAACACATAATGTTTCAAGTTCTGTAACAGAGTAATTTCGTTCAGCAGGTGACAAAATGCGGCTTGCAAATGCGATGTTTTTGATTACTGTAGACCCATCTTCTTCAATTTCCTGGAAAATATGTACGCCTAAAGCGGTGTTGGAACTGTCAGTGGCAATGGAAAAATTTCTAGTAAGATCTGGGTGCGATAACAGTGGAGCATTCAACAAAGCGTGTTTCAGGTTCACAAATTCAGAATGTGCTTGCTTATCCCAAGACCAAATACTGTTTTTACCTGTTAATTGACATAATCTGGGTGTGTCTAAAGCAGAGTGACGAATAAATTTACGAAAAAAGTTAATTAAGCCCAAAAAACTGCGTAGTTGTTTCTTCGTCGTAGGAACACTAATGTCACGTAGAGCCTGAAGTTTTTCCGGATCAGGTGCAATGCCTTCTGCTGAAATCACGTGTCCAAGAAATTTTATGGAAGTTTTGCCAAAGTGCGATTTACTAAGATTAACTGTAAGTCCTTGTGCATGAAAAGTTTGTAACAGACGTTCTAAAATCACATTGTGTCCAGACCAGTTAGCTTCTGCGATAAGAATATCGTCTACATACGTCGTAATTCTGTCCTTAATGCAAACGTGTGTCGGATGTCGTCAAAATTAATAACATTTTCGTGAACAAAATTCTGCGTGTCTAAATTATTGCTTACGTTACTGGAATATGCAATCTGTGCTGTATCTGGTTAAAATCTATCGTATGTGTTATTATTTACGGGAGAATGTTGTGGCATATCCACTGTATGAACTGTTCTGTTATTTCTTACTGACGTATTACGCTATAGATGACACCTATTGTATGGATCATTCATGATTATTCGTTGTTGCTGATGTTCTTGCTGCTGAAAAGATCGACTGTTATTAAATGTACGCTGCAAATTGTGCTCGTTATTTTTACGTCTGTCATGATAGTAATTTCTATACGGCGCATTGCGATACGAGTTGAAATAGTGTGTTGTCTGTACGTAGTTATTTCTTTGCTGCCATGCGTTACTATTTGTTGGGGCTGGGACTATACGTGCACGCGGCGAAACATTAAAGTTTGGTTGACCTTGTAGACTGCATTGTTGGTTCGGTATGCTAAGCGGTTGACTTTCATGCTATTGTGGTGAAAAACATCTATTGTTACAAAAATGTGGTTCCGATTGCTCAAAATTTTATACATACTGATGATTACGATTTTATCTGTAATTAAAATTACGGCGGTAGTTGTCATCACGGGAGTGCCTACTGAAAACTGTCACATTCGGTAAAATATTTGTCACATCGGGTTTTCTTTAGTCATTTTTCTTAATTCTAGGTAGAGTAATAGATAAAGAGCAGTTTGGATAGATATAAAGGATAGTAGAAGAAAAGGCAGCAGTGCAGAAAACTAAAGATGAAACAGCACTACTACAGCTCGGGGCCCTATGCTCGCTACGGCACATATTCATTAAAGCGTAATGAATCCCCTGAGGTCAATTACGCACTGCAAATAAATTTTAGCTTTAGCGTTGCAGGCAATGGCGGTAAAATTCCAAAACCAAATTGTTGTAACCATGTTAATTCAAATTTCTGCATAATAGATAATGCTGATGAAAATACAATAGCAAATTGTCGCCTCAGATTCAAAGCTAGTTTCTCCATTACAGATAATAGCGGTGAAAGTACAAAAACAAATTGTCGTATATAGCTCAAAGCGTGTACCTGTGTTCTGTCATTATTAAATTCGTTACATTTTCTTACAAATACAAATTGCTTATTATCAACGCTCTCGTCACTGAATTTGAGAACAGGTTCAGGTTTGTGTGTGAATCTGTTCGTCTGTGTCGTTTCGTACTTCAAGTTACGTAGCTTTTCATATTTTAAGTCGCGTGGCTTTTCGGATTTTACGTCTCGTAGTCTCTGTAAATTGCTCACATTATACGCGCTGCGTAAGTCTGACAAATGTTCGCTAAGTGGCGTCTGTTGCGGTATGTTATTAACTGAAATGTTTTTCATCTCTGTTACTTCTTGTTGTAAATTTGACAACTTCCTACGTAACGTATTGTTAGATGAATCGATCTCATTAATTGTCTGCTGTAAATTTTGAAATTCAGGTGTTTGGTTAAATGAAACCGGTGCAGTATCGTCTGATTTATTTTCATTATTACTTTCAATAGCATCAATACGACTGGCTAATTCATCATATTTTTCAGTCAGTATTTTTGCCTGTTCATCGGTTTTAGAATCGGATGCATTAATCTGTTTTTGCAACTTACGTGTAGTTTCGCTCAGTTTTTTAACATCAGCTTTGATGACATCGCAATCCTGTGTTAGTTCTAATTGTTCGAATCTGTCTGTCACTGTTTGAATATTTACTGTGTGTGTATCTGTTTTTGATTTAAGATCAGAAATTTCATCCCGTAATTCTGCGTTCAACTGTTCTATGGTATTAATTTTGTCGGACACTGTAGTAATATTATTGTCTACATACGTCTTCGCTTTCGCGAACATTTTACGTTTGTCTTCTTGTCTTTGTGCAGTGATTGTTTCCATAACCTGACGTTTGACTTTATTTTGATCCTGAATAAATTTGCGGAAACGCGTATCACTGTTTTGTATGTGTTGATTAAAGCGCTCGTTAATCTGAATGTTCTGCTGTTCGAATTTCGCGTCTATCTTTGCGTCCATTGTGCGCGAAAGTTCTACCGTCATTGCTTTAAACTCGTTCCGTAATTGTGTAGCTTTTTCAGAGCATTGTTTAGCGACTCCGCTAATTTCGTCTCTGAGTGTTTCTGTTGCGGCTGTCTGCATTTCCCTTAATTCTTGCGCAACAGACTTAATTTCTTCGCTATTTTTTTGTGAACAAGCCTCAATTTCCACGCGCAACTGTTCCTTAGTGTCATGGCACTGCGCGGCAACGGCTCTAATTTGTTCACTAAGCTGTCTGGAATTGTCGTCTAATTTTTCATTCTGTTGTCTGACCTGTTCACTAAGTTGTTTGAGATTTTCGTCATTATTGTCAAGTTTCTCATTTAAGTGTTTGTTATCTTCCCTAAGTTGTCTGAAATTGTTGTCTGTTTTCTCACTCTGTTGTTTGATATCTGCACTAAGTTGTTGTTTGAGATCTTTACTACTGTTGTCTATTTTCTCACTTTGCTGTTGTAGCAAACTTCTCATAATTCGTACCAAGTCAAAACTAGCGTTTATATTCTCTGTGCTGTTTAGTGGTGGATCTGGAATTTTCTCGTTTTGCGTGACCATTTGGTCATTCTGTAATTTACAGAAAGGTTTATCAGTCGGACCTACACTGTCACTCACTATTTCGGAATTAAATAAATCCGTCGTACTTTGTGTATCCTGTTCATTTTCATTACACAAATTTGTCTGTACGTTACTTGAGTTTTCCAAATCGGGTGTGTTAAGCTGGGCAGCGCTCATTACAACAGGGCGTCCCGCGTCATCAATTGTCGTCAAATTAACAGACGAGACAATTGGGTTCGTTTGTTCATCATCAGGGTAAAAGTCATCACTAGTGGTTGGAATGCACTGATTGTTAGTGAACGCAGGATTGTCATCATTACTCTGCGTGTCACAATTATTATCAGTCACGTTGTTTGAGTCGGTAAATTCATTCACAATACCTCGCGATACACTATTCATAGTCTTTCGCGGCATTTTTACAACAGTCACAAATATTCACAAAACAATAAGCACAAATGCAAAAACAACACACAAATACAACAGAGCAACGAATTGCCGTTGACCTGTAGAAAGAAGGTCACAAGATTAATAAAAGCGTTGCGCCAAATTCTAATTATACTTAAGCAAATAAGAGCAGATATCTGACTGTTTTTCAAAAGACTCTCAACGAAATACGATCCTGGACTGGGTGTCGCCAAGTGTAACCTCCCCACAAAAATTTTAAAGACGGAAATAATAAATGAATAGGAGCCAAGTGTAACCTCTCTGCAATGAAATGTACTGACAAAGGCAACAAAAATGTGAAATTCGCAATCTGACTCTGGTGTAAGCTCCCACAAAAATAATGAAAAACAATTCAGTGCTAATGAAATTCAATGAAACCGAAATATCGGTCTTTGGCCCTGTGCAAATCAGAATTAAAGTCTTACCTCATTGTAACTGCTAGTCAAATTTCTGCTCTTATTCTTGTGCACGGCTTGGAGGAACTGCATTGCAAATAATAATATTCCTTTTTTCTGTGATTTTACTGAAATTTTTCTTTAAAAGAAGTGGAATGAAATGGGAAGTGCAACGAAATCGCTAGTTCAATAAAAAATAAAATTTTTTGAAAAATGCTTTTGAAAAAATAAAAATTATTATTGGGGCACTTGTTGGAGATTAATTACAATAAATAAACTTTACATTATCTGATCATTACCTTAATTAATAATATACCTCATTCAGCCTCTTGACCAGAATGCCGACAGACTACATCACACAACCGCACTGGGCTGCTACTACTGACCGACCGCTCTGCATGACGACTACTAGCGTACTCGACGCAACTGAACAGAGCTACTGCTCGCAACGACTACTGACAGAGTACAGCTCTGCATAGCGACAACAAGCGAACTGCTCGCAACACTCGCTCGGTCAAGCGCATACTCTCTGGTCAGAGACGCTGCAATGCCTCGCCATCGCTGCTACGTTACATACGTGTTTCAACCAGTCAACTATAAGAGAATAATTTCCCCTTAAGTCATCGCCAGTCCCGATCCAGTCATTCGTCTAAATTAAAATATTCCAGAATATTTGTCAGATCATAGTCATGTGTTCTTTAGTAATCAGACGACCAGCTATGCAGCTGCGTCACTAAGTAAAGTCAGTTTCTCTCGTAATTCACATCTCAGACAAAGGTTATCCAGTATTAGTAGATAGGCCAGCATAGCACTAAGCTGAGCCATTTACGAGCAGATATATAGACAGCGTTATCCGGCGACACCATCACGAGGTAAGAATTTTTCGGTTTATTTCTCACAGGCAGATTTAGATTGATTTCACACGCCCATGGCGTAGCGCTGCTTACGTCAAAATTTATCAGTTTTTCATGAGTTTTGATTTATCACTTTTCATACGTCAGAAGTTAATTATTAAAACTTAATTATTTTTAATTTTTTTAATTTTCTGTTCGGGAAAGTTACACATCATAATTCTATATTTTTTTTTTATTTTACAGGAAGGTTACACCAGTTTACCAATTTTATGGCAAGTTTGCGAGATTGACGCCAAATTCTCATGGAGAATTTCATTATGACTCACTGTTGGTTTTCTTTTTATAAACATTTAGTTATTTAGTTATTATTTACTAACAAATAGCTCGCTCAAAGGGCTACTGTCTACATTTTGGGATTGAGGAGAATAAGAAAATTTTGTATGAAAATATTATTATTATTATTATTATTATTATTATTATTGGTACACCAGTAATAGCCATACATAATTTACCATCTATAAATTTCATTCACTGATTCTTTTTTCCCTGATGAGTGCTCATAGTAGCAACAGTTGTTACGCCACCACGCGTTCGGGTTTTGTAGTTGAGCTGCTGTGGTGAAGAAACAATAATATGAGTGTAAACTATTATAGTAATAATAATAATAATGGATAGAGAGAGATATTGCACTTTTGAGATGCGGCTAGGAGGTCCTGTCTGTGCTGCAATCGTCACTCATTTCCAATAGGAGTGGTAGCTCCAGCAAAGGTAACTCATTGTCGTGGAGAGCTCATACATCTTCAGTTCAAATACATCACTTTGTTTCTAGGCAATCCAAAGAAATTGTCACTATCATGTGTTTTCTTTCCTGATTTGCTCAATGCTACTTCTTCCATGGTGGAAGATGTAGCCTTGGTTAAGATTTTAAAAAAAGGTAGGTAACTACGGCGATTGCTTAACCAAGTTAAAATTCGAGCAGCGAGTCTGTAAGGCCACCAGCACGTCTTTGTTCTCTCTCAGTGTATGCTCAGTCTTCACAGTCTTAGTTGAATTACGTGGCTGTCCGCCATTTCAGTATCCGCCACCGGTACGCTGACATGCGAACGGTTTCCCTGAGGTATGGAAATGTCGTGTGGCTAGGGCCTCCCGTCGGGTAGACCGTTCGCCTGGTGCAGGTCTTTCAATTTGACGCCACTTCGGTGACCTGCGTGTCGATAGGGATGAAATGATGATGATTAGGACAACACAACACCCAGTCCCTGAGCGGAGAAAATCTCCGACCCAGCCGGGAATCGAACCCGGGCCCTTAGGATTGACAGTCTGTCACGCTGACCACTCAGCTACCGGGGCGGACTCCCTGAGGTGAACTATTGAGTCGTTATGCTGCCTTGCAGGACAATATACTCCTGGAAATTGAAATAAGAACACCGTGAATTCATTGTCCCAGGAAGGGGAAACTTTATTGACACATTCCTGGGGTCAGATACATCACATGATCACACTGACAGAACCACAGGCACATAGACACAGGCAACAGAGCATGCACAATGTCGGCACTAGTACAGTGTATATCCACCTTTCCCAGCAATGCAGGCTGCTATTCTCCCATGGAGACGATCGTAGAGATGCTGGATGTAGTCCTGTGGAACGGCTTGCCATGCCATTTCCACCTGGCGCCTCAGTTGGACCAGCGTTCGTGCTGGACGTGCAGACCGCGTGAGACGACGCTTCATCCAGTCCCAAACATGCTCAATGGGGGACAGATCCGGAGATCTTGCTGGCCAGGGTAGTTGACTTACACCTTCTAGAGCACGTTGGGTGACACGGGATACATGCGGACGTGCATTGTCCTGTTGGAACAGCAAGTTCCCTTGCCGGTCTAGGAATGGTAGAACGGTGGGTTCGATGACGGTTTGGATGTACCGTGCACTATTCAGTGTCCCCTCGACGATCACCTGTGGTGTACGGCCAGTGTAGGAGATCGCTCCCCACACCATGATGCCGGGTGTTGGCCCTGTGTGCCTCGGTCGTATGCAGTCCTGATTGTGGCGCTCACCTGCACGGCGCCAAACACGCATACGACCATCATTGGCACCAAGGCAGAAGCGACTCTCATCGCTGAAGACGACACGTCTCCATTCGTCCCTCCATTCACGCCTGTCGCGACACCACTGGAGGCGGGCTACACGATGTTGGGGCGTGAGCGGAAGACGGCCTAACGGTGTGCGGGACCGTAGCCCAGCTTCATGGAGACGGTTGCGAATGGTCCTCGCCGATACCCCAGGAGCAACAGTGTCTCTAATTTGCTGGGAAGTGGCGGTGCGGTCCCCTACGGCACTGCGTAGGATCCTACGGTCTTGGCGTCTATCCGTGCGTCGCTGCGGTCCGGTCCCAGGTCGACGGGCACGTGCACCTTCCGCCGACCACTGGCGACAACATCGATGTACTGTGGAGACCTCACGCCCCACGTGTTGAGCAATTCGGCGGTACGTCCACCCGGCCTCCCGCATGCCCACTATACGCCCTCGCTCAAAGTCCGTCAACTGCACATACGGTTCACGTCCACGCTGTCGCGGCATGCTACCAGTGTTAAAGACTGCGATGGAGCTCCGTATGCCACGGCAAACTGGCTGACACTGACGGCGGCGGTGCGCATATGCTGCGCAGCTAGCGCCATTCGACGGCCAACACCGCGGTTCCTGGTGTGTCCGCTGTGCCGTGCGTGTGATCATTGCTTGTACAGCCCTCTCGCAGTGTCCGGAGCAAGTATGGTGGGTCTGACACACCGGTGTCAATGTGTTCTTTTTTCCATTTCCAGGAGTGTACATCACTGACACTCTGCTTAGACCTTTCTTAAGTCAAAATTTTCGATAAGATTTTTGGAAACACCTATCTTGTAAGCTACGTAAAATCAGTGAAAAAACAGTCTAGATCACGACGGTAATTTTGCTACATTTGCCGTTTTGAGCCTAGTTTTGGGGCGTCTTCAGATAAGCATTAAGGTCTACTGACTGTTCTAGACAGCTCCTACTTCAGCTGATGGTGCTAATCTGAAGATGGCCTAGGACTAGGCCGAAACTGGTCACTGTAGCAAAATTACCACCGTGATCTAGACTGTCTTTTCACTGATTTTACTTCCTTATAGTGACAAGGTGATTCTCGGAATCACTAGCTGCAAGAAGGCAATGTGCTGTAACTAGTGATTCCCGTACAATGTGTGTGTGTGTGTGTGTGTGTGTGTGTGTGTGTGTAAAAGCGCGTTCGTCCTCTCTATATTCGAATTCAGAGTATCTTTCGCTGACAGCTAGCTGCTAATATAAAATACTGAACATGGTTCTGATAGTCGAACGATGTACTCCTTGCTAGACTCCGTAATAAACTTCTGGCACCGGTAATTGTACTTCAGTGACAAATTTATCTTATTATTGTGTTCAGGAACAGCGGTAGGGAGAAAGAGGTAAAGGAAATCTGTATACTAGTGCAAGGAATAAGTTATTGATCATATTAGTTCCGTGTGAATGAAGCATGGCAGCCGCTTCTCCAGCTACCAACACCGAATCTTCCCCAGCCCTTCCTGTCAACCCCGTTCTACTGCAATAGTTCACTTTCTCTAACAACAATCTCATAAATCAAACAGACTCTACAAAACAGAACAGATATCCAAGGTACTTGAAATTAATATTTTTGAAAGGTCCCTCACTCTTAAAACATACGCAGATAATGTTATTGATTAAATAAGTTACCGTGATACGTTATTAAGAACGTACCGGAGACTACAAGATACGCAAGTTAATTACTCAGGTAACGTTGTCATCTCTGTTTCTTAAAGAATAGTAATAAACCTCTCAAAGTAATGATGTTGAAATATGTTATCAATATTTCAGAAGGGAAAAATTAAATAGATGCCTTATAAATATACCGTTTTAGAGGAAAGAAGAGTAGGAATACCGAAATTTGGCCTTGCCTCTAATAGTTTTCCCATCTTTCTGTTTTCTCCCTGTTACCAGCTGTAAGTCATTTTCTCTACCTGAACATCTATGAGAATGGAGGTTCCGTGGAAATACAGCTTCCTCGTACCCAGTGGAACTGTTTGACAGCGCTGAGGGTATAAGATACAGAATGGGTGAGCGTAATTTTACAGAAGAGTATTTTTCGTACTTGTCTCTCAACCATAATGAGTTATTCTAGACAGATTTATTCCTGACGTATATTACTCAACAAGTAAGCCTAATGCATATCACGAGAAAAGTCTCATTATATGAAAATGCATGCAAATTTTGCGAAATTCTGTCGGCAAAACATTGTCGCCGTTGGCGGTAGTGGCACTTCGCTTATTAGAATTTCATCTGTTCCAATTGTAAGATTCTTGCACACCACGTAACAGTTGCGTCAGCAAAGAATCTCACTCAAGGTTCTATGTCTTCTGCAATGTACCAAAACTGTTAATGTCTGCTACTATTAATTTCCGTATCTAGATTAAGGGTTCAGCATTCTACAGCGTGAGAAGGAAATATAAATCGTATTCGTTGAGTGAAGATAACGACCGTGATAAACTTCGTAGCTATGGATCTGTCGTCAACAGCACTGAACATCTATGTGCAGTTGAAAACTCAAATTCTTATCTCACTAAAAATATTCTTAAACTCTTATAAAAACGATCACTTTCTGTAATAATATTCTGCCAATACGTTCCCTATCTTCACAGAACGCAAAAAAAAGAAACGACGTAATAAACAATTTTCATCATCGTCATAAGTCAGTACATTACTTTAGGCTGTCATATAACTTCTATTCGAATAAACACCTCTTAATCTCGCTCAATTTCAACATTTATTATCTTCAAAGCTGACCTAACGAAGTCTCATGATAATCTCGATATTAACAGTATAATAATAATCCAACTCTATTAACGTAAAATTACAAATTCACTGTAACGGAAAGAAACGGGGACAATATGTGATCATTACTCTAAGGCGGGTTACGGCTTGTGATAGTAGAAAGTGTGGTGCCTCTCCTAATCGTTGAAAGCACTGAGCGTGTTTCAATAATTTTCAGTCACCGAAAACTACCACAGATTAACACATACAGTCAAGACACTCACTGCTGCTCAAATTGTTGCCATCTGACAGATGGAAAGACACTAGCGACCCTAGTAGTGCAGAAACCAGCCAAAAAATTAATTTTTTTTTTAAATTGTTTTCTGCTTCATGAACGAAATAATTATTATATTTTTGCGTTCTAATCGTTAGTAAATGATCCTAGACAAGAAGGATCACGAAGTAACTGTAAAACCAGCCAATCTCATTAATTCAGTGACATATGTCGCAACTTACTCATTAAGAAATACTTTCGAATATGTGGATGATGACGGCTTACTCCCGTCGAGAATGGAAAAACGTAGTTCATGCACGAGAAGCAAATATTTCTGTTTTTGTCCATTCTTTTAGCGATAGACACTTACTACGACAAGTAACAGTTTTGTACGGAGTCTAATAATCTGCACATTCTTACACATCAGTCGGCTTTCTATTACGTGAATATTTGTGTAAATGGAATTACTTTTTTGTCAAATGACGACTATGCTGAAAATCCTTGCCGTTTGTGGCTTACAGGTAGCAACATTGTAGGACTGATTTCTTCTGTGTTGGGAAAAAGTTCTATTGTTTTTGACGTTTTAATACCACGATTGTGTGGGTTTCCCTTCAGCTACAGTCGTGATTGCTTTGTTACTTGCAATACAAGCTTCATACGTTCCACATTCACTGATTTGACGGGAAGTATCGTGAAAAAATCTTCACGTTCTTGAGTAGATAAACGACGTTTTCCTTGCAAAACATAAGGTCTTTTGCTGTTTACTAGCCTTTTTTTGTGCTTAAAAGAAAACCACATTCATTTAATAGTTGTAAGCTATAAGGGAATCGTAAATAAATTGCCTTGTAATCTAGCGTTTCATACTGTCAGGGTTCTTTGGAAACTAAACAAAGACAAATAAGACACAATGGTTTAGTTCTTAACTATTCGTATGGCACTCCCTACTCTTCCAGTTGTAAGAAGTCCGTTATTATTCAGTATGAACAACACAATTCGCACTCATCTGATATGGTATTCAGAGGTACAGCTCTGTCCGCTTGGAGCGCTGATGTCACTCTCTACAACAAAGCTGAGCAAGAGTGTCGTCACTTCTTGCGTTGGATAGTGACAGAACCGTATATATCTATTATGAATCACGTTAAGAAAAAGAAAATGAAATCTTAAAATCAGTGTGCCTTAGTCTTTACGCCTCTGATATTTTTTCTCCAGCTCACACGATGAATAATTTACGGCAAGGAACAAATTCAGAAAGAGCAAATACTGAGAACTTAATTCGAGCGAAAGTCTGATTTAAATCCATTATTCACGACGTTCATACGATTTCGAAAAAATTGAATGTAGACTTTCTCATGCATTACTCGGGGCGTGACGACAGACTTCACAGACCGCTTCGCTTGGCAAAATTCCTCCGTCTCTGTGATTCTTCTTTCGTGCTCTCCCTAGCGTCGACCTTTCTCGAAAGATCCCAAGAGCTTTAAAACAGCCCTCTACGTACGAGAGCCAGCACAATGTTGGTTAAATAAGATAAAGCGGGGACCTCCCACGCGTAAATCCCCGCGGGAACCCCAAAATGCGTGAGCAGAATGGAACACAGATGCTCGCCGACTCCTTCCAGCAGCCTCCAGCTGATACCTCACCCCTATCCACCCGCCCCTTCTCTTCCCTTTTCAAGGGAACGTAGCGCAGTACTCAATTAGCGTAATCACATAAAGTTCCGCAAGTGTGGATTCGAAGAGAAGAAGATGCTGCGCAAAACGGATCTGAGCATTATTCGTTTCAGGAGAGGAAATTTAAAGTCATTGTTTCCCCTCTTTTATTCCGTCTTACAGTCGAGAAGATTCTGAATGGTGCATCTTCCTTACTATAGACTAGCTGCAAACCGCATTAAATTCAAGATACAGTGTATTTACTTTTGATCTCTGTTTGCAAGAATGCACCGTAATAAATTTTAGATACTAGACTTGATCAAACTGATGCTATGCAGTAACTCTATGTCACCGCACTGAACAGAAAAGAAGGGAAAAATCGACAACTTCCTCGAATAAGAATAAGCTGTAGATCGTGTAGTTTCTAATATAATGAAACGGATATAATGCAACGGCACTAATATTCACGGACGGAATTCCCCATAATGTTATTAGATTACGTCTCTACAGTTATGCTAACAGAAAGTTAGTTGAAGGTGAGACCCATTGTGTTTCACTCCGAGTCGTGAATGGCAGCACGAATTAATTAAAATAAACAACAAATTTGAGTGAGATTTGTTTATTTCGCATCGTGTCTTGTGCAAAATTCTATTGCTAATGATGGCAATGCAAAATACAGAAGACAGATTGTGTGTGTATGTGTGTGTTTGCCGATTATGGGCACAAAGAGTCATTACTATCAGCGCCCTTACGAATTCGCCATAAAATGCCTAAAATATTATAAAATAAGTAGGAGTACCAAGTCTTACATAATTATACTCACTCTCTCGCAAACTCACACACAGTCATCCGCACAATATCTCTATCTTAAATCAAATTTCCTGGCGCATGAAAACTGCATGCCGGACCGAGACTCGATCTCGGGACCTTTGCCTTTTCCGGGCATCTGCTCCATCAAACTGAGCTACCCAAGCATGACTCACGACCCATCCTCAGAGTACCTCGTCTCCTACCTTCCAAAGTTCACAGAAGCTCTCCTGCAGACCTTGCAGAACTAGCACTCCTGGAAGAAAGGATATTGCGGAGACATGGCTTAGCCACAGGATGGGGGTAGTTCCTAGAATATCCGCGAAAGGCAAAGGTCTCGAGATCGAGTCTCGGTCTGGTACATAGTTTTGATCTGCCAGAAAGTTTCAAATCGGCGCACACTCCGCTGCAGAGTGAAAATTTCATTCACTATTTTATATCCTTTAAGATAGCATAAATATGGTCAGATTTTCTAAAACAGGGAAGTAAAATAAAAGTAATACAAGAGGAAGGTCAAAATAAAGGTTTCTGGTTGATCGCTTACAAAACCATGGATGAGCCAGACTCACTGACAACACTTCACAAACTAGTGCCTAAAATTTTAGGGAACAAGTCGGACATTGTACTCAACCTCAAAAGTCGTACCACATTCGTGTCACAGGGCAAATCTGTTGACAAATTAGAATTTACAAAACCGTGTCTACTAAAATGAGGCGCACTGTGATCTGTATGCCACAACCACGACGCATTGGAGTGTCCTCGCACACAACCAAGAAGCCCTGCGTCGCACTGCTACTTTAACTTCTTGGTGCATGAGTTGTAGAGTGTTCCGGGCGCTCAGATGATCAGAATAGACGAGGATTATTGCAGTCGCAAGACATCCCATCTGCTACAATGCTCTCAAGATCACGCATAATTCTGCGTCGAACACAGTGAATTCTCGAAGTAACCAGATCTTGAGGACACGATCAGGGAAAACAAGAGAACAGCGAAGGGAGTCCCCCTTTTTACACCCATCTGCGAGGTCAGTTATGTATCTGGGATTCTCAATGAAAATACCGTAAAATATCGTATTTAAAAATGACGCAGGAGGTCAGCGTCACCTGTCACCTGTGTTGCACTAAATCTGAAATTATTCCAGACCTGTGCAGTAAGCAGGTTGGCGACCTGTTCCATCACTGGATTTGAGTGTGTACCTGCATCACAGAAAGTGACTGCAGCACATGATTCAGACTGATCCCTAACAGACTTGTTGCTCGACCGAGCGAGGTGGCGCAGTGGTAGCACTCTGGACTCGCATTCGGGAGGACGATGGTTCAATCCCGCGTCCGGCCATCCTGATTTAGGTTTTCCGTGATTTCCCTAAATCGCTCCAGGCAAATGATGGGATGATTCCTTTGAAAGGGCACGGCCGACTTCCTTCCCCATCCTTCCCTAATTCGATGAGACCGATGACCTCGCTGTTTGGTCTCTTCCCACAAACAACCAACCAACTTGTTGCTCATGGACGATTTGAGAAAAGGTGTTCCATAGCTGGACGTGCCACCGTATGGTACACTGGTGAATTGGGAGCAGCGATGAATTTACGTGCCTGACGCACCATGTGGAGTTATGACCGTGTGTCGAGATGCGGTTACCCAGCCACACTGCAGAGACTGTGTATGGGGCTGATCGTGAAAGCATCCGTGGCCGACGAGGTCCCCGCAAGGTGGACTCACTTATCCGGACACTGTGCACCCATAATCTTAGCTGAAATCTCACGAAAGTCATTCAAAACTGTCGCAGACACGCCCTGTGTGCCCCATGAGAGTCTTTAAAAAGTAGAATGATGTTCCTCATAAATAAGCCAGATAAATTAAAAATACGACGAGAGGGAATTAAATTTACACTCATATAAATTAAAAACCAATCTTACGAGCCCACTACTCAAAGTTCTTCACGAGTTACTGTTGCAGTTAGCTTAGACGTTATACACGTGACACTTATAACGCTTCAATGGACAACATCATTTTCCTGCTCAGAACTATTCAACAACACGCCACCAACTTGGTACCTAAAAAAGTGCTTAGCCAAGAAGGACAGAATGAATATGGCGTGGCGGCCACGAACGCCACATTGTTACAGCTGTCCTAGAATAATGTGCCTCCAAGCAGTCTAGTACACCTTAGTGACGCCAAAAGAATTCGTTTTTTGCCAAATTACAATACGACTGCCACGAAATGTCACACGAACGTACAATGAAAATACTTTTTGATTCTCCTCGCACATTAGCCTGTTCACAGCATATTGATAAAAAGTTCAAAGCGAGAAATATGTAAAGAATTCTTCTTACATGCAGACCGGTGGGAATTTTTCCTAATTATAACATGGAAAATCATGCAGATGACAAGAATCTGCCGGCGCATCTATGTACAATGCTCTTGGATCAAGTAGTATATAAATCAATGGATTGGATTCATCAGCCAACAGTTGAAGCTGTCTCTTGCTGTTTTTTTATACGTTTGCCGTAACTGCGTCATACTTTTTGTGACCAACCAGAGCTTTTAATGTCGTGAATACAGAATAAATGTTTTCGCCAGTTTTACCAATCCTCAAGTGAAGCTTCCATACAAAAGCACGAAGTTTACTTCCAAAGATATATAGATTATGTGATCAAACGTATCCGGACACCTGGCTGGAAAAGACTTACAAGTTCTTTGCGTCTTCCATCGGTAATGCTGGAATTCAATTTGGTAGTGGCACATCCTTAGCCTTGATGACAGCTTCCACTCTCGCAGGTATACATTCAATCAGGTGCAGGAAGGTTTCTTGGGGAATGGCAGCCCATTCTTCACGGAGTGCTGCACTGAGGAAAGGTATCGATGTTGATCGGTGACGCCTGGCACGGAGTAGGCGTTCCAGAACCTCCCAAAGGAGTTCTACAGGATTCAGGTCAGAACTCTGTGCAGGCCAGTCCATTAAAGGCATTTTATTGTCGTGTAACCACTCCGCCACAGGCCGTGCATTATGAACACGTGCTCGATCTTGTTGAAAGATGCAATCGCCATCCCCGAATTGCTCTTCAACAGTGGGAAGCAAAAAGGTGCTTAAAACATCAATGTAGGCCTTTGCTGTGATAGTTCCACGCAAAGCAACAAGGGGTGAAAGACCCTCCATGAAAAACACGATGGTCCCGCGGAGGTTCGAGTCCTCCCTCGTGAGTGGGTGTGTATGTTTGTCCTTACGATAATTTAGGTTAAGTAGTGTGTAAGCTTAGGGACTGATGACCTTAGCAGCTAAGTCCCATAAGATTTCACACACATTTGACCATTTTGAACAAAAACACGACTACACCATAACACCAATACCTCCGAATGGTGGCATTACACACGTGGGAGATGACGTTCACCGGGTGTTCGCTAAAACCACGCCCTGCCATCGGATCGCCACATTATGTACCGTGATTCGTCCCTCCAAACAACAGTTTCCACTGTTCAGTCGTCCAATGTTTACGCTCCTTAAACCAAACGAGGCGTCGTTTGGAATTTGCCGGCGTGACGTGTGGCTTGTAAGCGGCCGCACGACCATAAAACCCAAGTTTTCTCACCTCCCACCTAACTGTTACAGTACTTGCAGTGGATCCTGATTCAGTCTGGAATTCCTGTAGTATGGTCTGGATAAATGTATGCCTATTACACATTATGTCCCTCTTCAACTGTCGGCGGTCTCTGAGAGTCAACAGACGAGGTATGTATGAACTGAAGGCGGCCTCTGTCAGTCAACAGACGAGGTCGGCCTGTACGCTTTTGTGCTGTACGTGGCCTTTCACGTTTCCAGTTCACTATCACATCGAAAACAGTGGACCTAGGGATCATTAGGAGTGTAGAAATATCGCGCACAGACGTATGACACAAGCGTCACCCAATCACCTGACCACGTTCGAAGTCCGTGAGTTCCGCGAAGCGCCCCATTCTGCTTTCTCACGTCATGCGATGACTCTGAGGTGGCAGCACAGTGCACCTAATACGAGAAACATATGTTTTTTGGGCGTCTGGATACTTTTGATCACGTATGTATATTTGCAACATCTAAATGGCTGCTTCCGGAGCTTTGCAGTTGCAAGTTCGGCCTATTGAAGTGTGAGAAAATATCTACAAGATAAGCGAAATGCATCTGAGATGCCAGACCAGAAAACTGCTCTTTCTATTTAGTCTCATCGAGAAACAATTCAGTCTCTCCACTGAGTTCTAAAAATCTTCCCAGTATGTTATATTTCAACAGGCTCTTGTGCGAAAGCGAAGGCTCTCATGGTCGGAGGTTATACCAGTGCACAGTTTTTAAAGAGAAAGCTGTTTAGGGCGCTGCTTTTGATAACATTTATCACACTTATGGGGAACTTCATTTTAATATGAACGTATTCACGAAGAGTCTTGGCAGCTAACACGTGGCGATGTTTGATACAACGCGTTGTGAAAGCCGAATGAATCTCCTGTTTAATTAACGTAGGTCGACTGGAGCGTTATCCTAACATATCTGGATGGCCATTCGCCCAGAAACCGACGACCTTTTCTCCGGATTATTTCCTGTTCCCGAAAATATACCGTAATTATTTTCATGACGTCCATACCTTACCATGTCCTTTTCAGTCCTCTGGAAATCGTCGTTTAAAAACCGGTGTACACGAATAAATGTCAACAATCAGAAATGGCAGTCGATTAATCATACTGCAAAGCGGGGCTGTAACACCACAGCTCTTATGCTGTATGGATTCATTTTGCTTTATTTAATGTTACATTGTTGATCGCCTGTGAATGTGTTCAAATCGATAGCATAAAATTGTGTATTCTTTTCTTTGTCAAACCTTTGATGTCGTGATTTGATTCTATGCAAAGTAGTGTATCTGCAATTTGTATTCTTTGTCCCATTTGGAGCGAACAGAACTTATTGTATGTAATTGTAATTTTGTGTGAATAATTTTTTGTAGAAGTGTCAATATGTGAAAATGTTCTGTTTTATTTAATGTATTTGTTTGCTGTTATGTAAATTGCTGATCCTCACTTAGGGTTCTTAGTTAGTTTGTATGTAAATGGTGTAGTGGTTCCCCTCTGGAACGGAAATGCGTAGCACGCGCAAATTGTGGTTGGCATAGGTGGAAAAGGTGGAACTGATAGTCAGTCGGAGACGAGCCACCAGTCGGAGACGAGCTACGAGTCGGAAAGGAGCTACCAGTCTGTGCACTGTCAATGTAAAGGTGCATATCATGCTGATTCAGAGAGAGGCTTTTACTGCTTCTTTCCAATGCCTCGGATGGGTGGATAAATAGCTGGATCTATTCTGGAATTTGTATGAATCATCGCCATGAAGATACGATAAAGTCCGGCAATTCTACCTGTAATTCCACCTACCAACATGCAGTTGCCACCACATTGCGCAATCACTGTAACGTAATACTATATTGATGTACAGTGAAGGATCAGCCTAATGGATGTGTTAGTGTGCTGAAATATAAGGTAATTCATATCGGAATTTATTTACCTACCTTGATTTTACTCCTCATCATAACACCTCTCAGGGTCCTCTCCGTTTGAAGTAAAGTGATTACCGAGTGTCCTTACTGAAAGTACGTTGAAGCCTAGAGCTTTGTTAAATAATGCCTCTTGAACTTATTAAAAAGATAGTTAAAGCTAATGTGGTAACAGAGTGAGTTAAAGCAAATGTTATTTATCCAATAATAATTTTCCTATTGAAACTGCTATTTAAAGTGCTGTTACCAACTTCAAACTTTAGGCTGAGTCTTATAAAGTAAATGATCACGTTGTTGTCTGTGGTAAATTCCAAAAGGTGAGTCAGTTTCTTGCAATTTTGTCAACATTGTGTTTCGTTGTAGTAAAAGTGAGAAAGCTGCAGTTGTGAAACGTTACATTCTCATGTATGCCAAGTGTTTGTCTCTCTTGTGTGCATATTAACAGTATAAAGACCACTCAGTTTGTGTAAACCCTGAAAGTGATAGTGTTTTTCTGTACCTGTTATAATCTTGAAAATCATGTATGCCAAGTGTTTGTCTCTCTTGTGTGCATATTAACAGTATAAAGACCACTCAGTTTGTGTAAACCCTGAAAGTGATAGTGTTTTTCTGTACCTGTTATAATCTTGATAATAGTTCCTGCTGCTCTAACTGTTAGCTTCAATCTTAAAACATATGTGTGTTAGAGTTCATTGCACTCGCGTGTTGCTAAGTCTAGGTTGTGTCTGTTGTGTTGTCCATTATAGTTACTTATACCTACTTTCATAAACGAGAATGTTAATCTTTCTCTTGCCTAATTAGGCTGGCGACCGTTTCCCTTATTCTATAAACAGTATAGCTAGGCAAAATTTTGTTTGTCACTATTCCAATATTAACGTAATTCTGACTCTCATTTCCGATAAGCCACTTCCATTAGGAACAATACGGTCAACTTAACAAAATTCCTCTCAGAGGGTAACACTGCTCTGTTGCTTTGTGCCATAGTTACTTTTACAAAATTGTTTTATGTTACAACCTGCTTCTGGCATTGAGGTTATGGTACAATAGTTAGCAGACGGGGAGTGTTATACGTGGCGCCGCGTGACAGGACGTTGTTTAGTTTGCACCTACAGACGGAAAAAAATTATAAATAGTTAGCATTTTACAAACATTGAGTGAACATAAAACGTCCAGCGGCACGAACCTGCACATTACTTGACAGAACTAGTAGTGAAAGTTCAGTTTAAATTAAAAATATAGGGTATCAGTACTTAATAATAGCTAAAATGGACAGGAAATTAGAAATAAATTTAGACGCGCGAGAGCAGAATGCAACCGAGAGCAGTTCAGGCAGCACACCAACAGATGGCATGACGCGCGAGTTAAATTACGTACGTTATCACGCAGACGTTAATAAACAGATCGAAGCTATGTGTGTAGCGCGTACTAAGCAAGACAATGTAGGCGATGTTGTCGAAGACAGTGGCTATGCTGATGAATCAAGGGATATGTTTGAATCACCAAAACCAGAAAGGGGTGTAGGATCTGAACACGAAAAGGCAGTAGAATCTAAAAGTGAAAAGACATTAAATCTGACTGACTTGCTTAAAATACTGTCTGCACAAAATGACAATATTAAGGCACAAATAGCAGCGCACAGTGACAATATTAATGCACAAATCGCAGCACTAGGGCAACAAAATGTAGAACAAAGACAGCTAATTGCAGCACAGGGGCAGTTAATTACCACACAAGGTAGCGATATTAGTAAACAGATTGAGAAAGTTGATGTAAAAGTAGACATTGTGAGTAATGAAATTAAAAACCTTAAAAGCGAAATTACTGTCATCAATGGCAATATTGCCAACATACAGGGACAAGTTGATGACATTAACGAAAGATTTGACACGGAAGTAATTAAAATTCAAGATCAAATAGAACCCTTAGTCTGTACTAAAGTGGACGAAAAAGTATTCGGTATTAAATCCGAAATACAAACAGAGTGTAACGCGGAATTTGCACAGATCAAACAGTCTGTAACAGAAACAAGCAAGGCTCTAACCAAACAGATTCTTACTTGCGAAAAGAGGTGTGAACATAACACTTCACAAATCCAAGGCAAAATGTATGATTTGGAAAGAAAAATACAAACCGGACCTACACATATTACTGAAAGAATGCCTCTCAGTAAAATATTAGAGGGCGAAGAGAAATTCGACCCTGCAAAGAGGCATAATGGATGGCACCCCCTAGACTTTGTAAAGAATTGCGAAAGAAATTTTCCTGAATATTTGTCTGATCAGGAAAAAATTAATGTTGTAATTAGTGCACTAACGGGAGAAGCAAAAAGATGGGGGTTGAATCTGGATACTAACCAGATGTATTTTGAAACGTTTAAACAAAAATTTATTGACGAATACTGGTCAGAACAAAAACAAGACCAGTTGTGGCGTGAATTTCTAATGGCCAGGTTGTATGACATCAGAGGTAGGCAAACCATGAAAGAATTCTGCGAATCATGGTACAGAAAACTGATACATTTGAAGGCTAGAAGAACTGAAGCTGAGATCGTTTGGGTTCTTTGGCAGAAACTGCCTGAGGATTCGAAACGATATGTTGGGAGTACACACAGTAGTTTTTCTGCGTTCTTGGAAAGGGTAGAAGATGAAGATCACTGGCGAAGAAATCGCGAGTACCGTCCCCATAATAACAATAATTATTTGCGAGAAAGTAATGACCAAAATGAACAACCTGAAAACGAAAGATATCGTGTAAACACGATTCAAAGAGGTCGGGCGAGAGGCAGAGGAAATTACACTACGCGCGGTAGAGGATACATGACGCGGAATTTCCAAAATAGAGAAGAAATGGAAAACTGAAAACCGCGTGTGTTACGGGCCGGATTCACGCGGAAACCGATTTTGGGCCCAAAGAAAAGATGCCAAATATTAGATTCGAGAAGGAAAGACGTGAACTACGGGGCAGGATGGTTAAGGGCGCGCCTATAGCAGACGGGCGCGGAATGATACATAGTGGCGTTCCCAGTGCGAAGTCACGTGACCATTCGTGCTCGGGCCAGCCGTTGCCGAAGCAGCGTACATTGCACTTGGCAGCAGACACAAATGGCAGATGTCGGAACAAGATGGCTGCCGTAGAGAGAGACAGAAGAGGCGGGATCGGACACTTCCGATGGCCGGTTTCAGTAGTAGATGAATGTAGAGATGAAAATAAAGTTAATATGTCATATGATAAAGATAACTCAGTATCGGAATCGTGCGAAAAGACTTCATTAAAGAATGAAAGGGAGATAGAAAACGCGAATGAAAAAGAGAATATTGATACTGTTAATAATGTATATGAGGTAAAAGACGTAGATGTGGGGGAGGTTATCATGAATAAAGAAGAGAGGAAGGTAGAATACGCCACGCAAAAGACGTGTGCACAATTAATGATAGGTGAAAGTGATATAGAGGAGGACGTTAGTAATCATGACATTATGAGCAGTGCAGATGAAATTATTGTTGATGGAAAGGTGTTTAATAGTTTTGACGCAGAAGGGTCTAGTAAGAATTTCGCACGATTACCTGAAAATGACAGCATGGAAGAAAATGAAATGAAAGTTATTGAAGTATGTGACGATTATACTAAATATGAAGTTAAGGCTGAAATCGTTCAAAGTGATATAACGGAAGTGCCTGCGTGTCCAAACGATGTACATTGTTTAGAAAATGAGTCGAAAAACGTAGTGGCTGAAACATCTAGTGATAATCTGCTCCACTGTCTAAAAGTTGCTTTCCTGCTAGAATCTGATGACGAAAATGAAATCAGTGATAGTTCAGATGATGAAGGGTATATGAATACAGATAAGAATGAATATACCAACTTTCCCTGTTGTTCAAAAGTCGAGTACTTAAGTAATTCTGATGGTGAGGAAAAGAGTAGTGATGACTCCAGTAAAGATGAATTCTCAGGTGTAAATGAAAGTGAATATACTTTTATTGAAAGAGGGTATGAGAAAATTAGTGACATTTTTCCAAAGCAAGATACAGGAAGTAGAACTGGGCCAAAACCGAATGAATTATTTAGTAATGTAACACAGGGGCATAATTTGCAGGAACCCCCAGATGATACTATACTGGGGCAAGCCTTAACAAATGTTTTGAAAGAGTGTGAATCACAGGAACAAAAAGAACCTCATGATAACACTATATTGGGGCAAGCTTTAACTAATGTTTTGAGTAAGTGTGAGGCACAGGAACAAAAAGAACCACCTGATAAAATAATAGCAGAGCAGGAGATGTTGTACCTTGCTAAAGACTTTGAAATTCCAAAACCTAAAAAGCCACCTGATGAAACAAAACGTTGGCAAGATCTGAATAGGTTAGTGAAAGATGTAGAAAGTAGGAGGCCCAAAAAGCCACCAGACTTAGTAACTGTTTTATGAACCATAAAAGACTGCCTTGTTAATAAAGAGACTGGAGGCAGGGTGCTGTATTTGTATATATGTTGTTAATATAATGCATGACTTTATTGTTATTATTATTATATCTGAGTGTTACCTGAAAGTCGATTATTGTTTTGTTGACCTTTAGGCCTGTGGCAGTTTGTTGCTTATTTTCTATAGTGTACTGTTTAAGTTTGCTTAGAAACTGTTTATTTCCAATTTAATACTTACTGTTGCCAGTCTAATTATGATGAGAGGGTCATGTAGTGTGAGAAACATGAAAACTTTATGAATAAATATGCTTATGGTAACTTAATGAAAGTGCAAAGAACTCTTCAAGATAATAATTAATTTCTAATATACTTAAAATTCAGAAAGGGCTTATGTTTGCAGTATGTGGTTTACTTAAAGATACATGTCCTCAGAAGAGGGTTATTAACCCTCAGGGGGCAATGCACTCTTTGCATTGTCAGGTGCCTGACGAGCACCAGGGACCCGAGTCGTTGCTAGCACTACTTCCATTTCTTTTCGTGCTGCCAACCTTCCTCTTCATCATTCAGAACTTTTACTATCTTCTTTCCTTCTTCTCTATCAGAGTGTATTGAATAGTGTGGCAATGATGTAAGATATTGTGTATTGTTTGTGGACAAGTAAATGGAAAAATAATATGGGTACACTAGAAAATGGCAAAGAATAATGAAGATATAGTGGGTACTGTAAAGGAAAAATTAAATTAAAAAGTAATTGGAAAGAGAAATATGGATGAGAAAAGGTAAGAATATTGAAAAGAAAAGGTAAATGAATGCCATAATATAATTAAATGTAAATGTTTTTGAAAAAGAAAGGGGCAAATATGGTGTTGAAAAAACTGTATATGTGTTTAAAACTGAGGAGATGAACCTGGCTAAGGTAAGTGTAAAGTAGATGTGAGGTATGTGTCTAGTGCCAGCAAAAGAGTTGGCAGAAATCACTTGCAATAGGATATGAAATTATTGTCCTGATCTTGATGTATGTAATGACCTAACTGTGTGTGGAAAAGCAATGATAAAGGAGTAGTAAGAAATACTTTATCCTAACTTGATCCTGAATATGACACTTAATTCTTTCTCGATTAATGTATATGTTACCTGATTGTGTCATTTGAAAAGAAATGGTTTTGTTACCAGTGTCTAATTGTTGTTTCAAGTTACAGGTTTCATGTTTTATACCACTAATGCAAATTTTACCAAAAGTGTGTCAGAATGATAAAAAACCTGCAAATGATGACAATAAACTGCTCAAAAATATGTTGATGGGCAGTGAAACAAGACAAAATAATAAAAATGCTATGGTCCTGATGCTAAGGACTACAAAATATACGATGTGAGCAGTAACCAAAGGACTTGCCATTGTGAGGCAAGGAGCTGATAAGTGGTCATGAACTGCCAAACCTAGAGGATGGGGCAGTGTGTCAATTTAAAAATGTGTTTTTTGTGTATTCTTAATCTAAATTGTGTTTTTGTGTCTAAATGTGTATGTAAAAAGACTGCTAAACCAATAATGGGTAGAATGTGTAACATGGACTGCTAGTGCTGAGGCAAGCAGTGAATTAAGTTAGGTTTTTTTGAGCAATATGTTATAAACTGACTATTCTTATTGAAGTCAGTGAAAAGTTATTATAAAATGTATAAGGAATCTTATTTAAATGGATGTAGATGTTTTTGATACTAGGTTTTTTGAAATAACGTAAAGTTTTGGACTGCCTTGTTTTGAAACACAGCAGTGATGATTAAAGATAGGCTCTGAATATGTTAGTGTGTTTATGTGTAACATATATTTTGGACTGCTATTAATGAAGAGCAGCTTTAAAGTTAATTATTTTGAAACAACCTTGCAAAGTTACTTTGGTATTTAAGGAGTCAGTTGGAAAAGGTTTCTCATAGTTGTTTGTATAAATAATTGTGCATATCCGGATGCAAACTGAAATTTTCAATATTTCATTAATTGCTGAACCTTGTAAAATATACTGTGATCATTAATATGCTTGTGTGTCTGTGAAATTTTACATTCCTCTATAATTATTGAGAGACAAAATTCTGTTTTGCTAACTTAGAATGTCCTGTGTTATTGTATATGTGTTTAAATTTTTTTTCATATTATTTAAAGGCTTTTCCTATTCTACTTATATGTAGATGAGTTTGTGTACTGATTGCCTATTAATTGAACTGTGTGTGTATGAAAAGAACATGCTTAAAGATATCTTGTGTAATGGTGCAAAATTAGTTTCCTTAAACCAGTGTGAAATTGAAAATTGCTTTAGATATTTTACTTTGAAAATATTTTGGAAGAAATACATGCAATTTCTTAGTGTATATACTGTATATTTGTAATGTGTGTGTGTGTGTTTTTTTTTCTCCCAACTGAAGTTGGATGGAATAAATTTTTTTTTTTGCAGCCAGCACCACTTAGGTGTTATGGATGTTTCCTTGAAGTATCCCTGATGGGAAACTTCAACGAAACATGGGGCATGTGTAACACCACAGCTCTTATGCTGTATGGATTCATTTTGCTTTATTTAATGTTACATTGTTGATCGCCTGTGAATGTGTTCAAATCGATAGCATAAAATTGTGTATTCTTTTCTTTGTCAAACCTTTGATGTCGTGATTTGATTCTATGCAAAGTAGTGTATCTGCAATTTGTATTCTTTGTCCCATTTGGAGGGAACAGAACTTATTGTATGTAATTGTAATTTTGTGTGAATAATTTTTTGTAGAAGTGTCAATATGTGAAAATGTTCTGTTTTATTTAATGTATTTGTTTGCTGTTATGTAAATTGCTGATCCTCACTTAGGGTTCTTAGTTAGTTTGTATGTAAATGGTGTAGTGGTTCCCCTCTGGAACGAAAATGCGTAGCACGCGCAAATTGTGGTTGGCATAGGTGGAAAAGGTGGAACTGATAGTCAGTCGGAGACGAGCCACCAGTCGGAGACGAGCTACGAGTCGGAAAGGAGCTACCAGTCTGTGCACTGTCAATGTAAAGGTGCATATCATGCTGATTCAGAGAGAGGCTTTTACTGCTTCTTTCCAATGCCTCGGATGGGTGGATAAATAGCTGGATCTATTCTGGAATTTGTATGAATCATCGCCATGAAGATACGATAAAGTCCGGCAATTCTACCTGTAATTCCACCTACCAACATGCAGTTGCCACCGCATTGCGCAATCACTGTAACGTAATACTATATTGATGTACAGTGAAGGATCAGCCTAATGGATGTGTTAGTGTGCTGAAATATAAGGTAATTCATATCGGAATTTATTTACCTACCTTGATTTTACTCCTCATCATAACACCTCTCAGGGTCCTCTCCGTTTGAAGTAAAGTGATTACCGAGTGTCCTTACTGAAAGTACGTTGAAGCCTAGAGCTTTGTTAAATAATGCCTCTTGAACTTATTAAAAAGATAGTTAAAGCTAATGTGGTAACAGAGTGAGTTAAAGCAAATGTTATTTATCCAATAATAATTTTCCTATTGAAACTGCTATTTAAAGTGCTGTTACCAACTTCAAACTTTAGGCTGAGTCTTATAAAGTAAATGATCACGTTGTTGTCTGTGGTAAATTCCAAAAGGTGAGTCAGTTTCTTGCAATTTTGTCAACATTGTGTTTCGTTGTAGTAAAAGTGAGAAAGCTGCAGTTGTGAAACGTTACATTCTCATGTATGCCAAGTGTTTGTCTCTCTTGTGTGCATATTAACAGTATAAAGACCACTCAGTTTGTGTAAACCCTGAAAGTGATAGTGTTTTTCTGTACCTGTTATAATCTTGAAAATAGTTCCTGCTGCTCTAACTGTTAGCTTCAATCTTAAAACATATGTGTGTTAGAGTTCATTGCACTTGCGTGTTGCTAAGTCTAGGTTGTGTCTGTTGTGTTGTCCATTATAGTTACTTATACCTACTTTCATAAACGAGAATGTTAATCTTTCTCTTGCCTAATTAGGCTGGCGACCGTTTCCCTTATTCTATAAACAGTATAGCTAGGCAAAATTTTGTTTGTCACTATTCCAATATTAACGTAATTCTGACTCTCATTTCCGATAAGCCACTTCCATTAGGAACAATACGGTCAACTTAACAAAATTCCTCTCCTGCCGCTATGTGGATGACGCCATTATATTAGTGAAAGGAGATCAAAGCAATGTTGACGACACATAGGAGAGAATGAGTGCTATTCGCCCAAAAACTAAATTTACAGTTGAGCGAGAAATGAAGGAGCCACCAGTTATTTCGATATTACGATTACGAGGGGGCTAGCAAATATCGTTTTAGCGTGTACAGGAAACCTAGTGTGCAGACATTATTATTGATTCACATTTTTGGCACCCTGAAAGACTTTAGACGATATACTTTCGATGTAATTAACTGGCTACCAAAACTGCCATTAAACAAGCGAGAGAGGACCAAAGAGATAGCTAGTGTGAAACTAGTTGCTATAACCAACAGATATCACTCCCAACAGAAACTAAGTTACTACAGAAAATTAAATGGCAACAACAACAACACAGAATCAATGGTAATGCGCTAAAAACTGAACTGCAAGATAAGAAATGCTACATGCCCATGAATTATAAAGGACGGGTTTTCAGATATTATTGTTAGAAAATTTTCGCAACACAAATTATCGTACAGCGTTTAAGTAAGAATAGTGGCTTTATTCGCTTCAGGCTGCAGCCTCGAAATTCACGGTAGCGCATGTATATAAACTAAGGTGGGAAAAAATGTCCAAACGTTCACGTAGATCAGGGAGGCAGGATGTCTGAAATAAGTTTCCGAGAGAACACTTCAATTCACAACAATAAAACCGGGTTCAATGAACATCTTATAACAAGGAAGGTGGCTCTTGGAACCAATGATACGTATTTGGAAGTGCTACTCAATGACTCTAAGAGACGCTAGCTGAAAATGTTGGAAGAATTTGAGATTCCTACACACCGTTTACGAGAGACTGTAAGTCAGAAGTGTAGAACATTCTTAGTAACTGTGAAGGCCTCTTCCAATCTTCCACGTCGACGCAGAGCGCGAATGTTCAGCAGTCCCACTCATCGAGAAAAGACAGCGGCACGGCATATGCTCACACACCGTCTTTTAGCAGCAGCCAAGACTGCTTCCGAAAATACTATACAATTGCGCGCCGCACATCACCACCAAGCGGGAGCTAATGCAGTTAACCGTAACTGTTATATCCTGTTCTCCGTAACATTAGTTGCTGCACATAGATACTCTATTTCCACTTGTATAATTTACTGTTTATGACTTTTTGTGTTATGAATATTTATTGGTCTACACTTTTAATATTTTAACGGAAAATATAACTTAAGAGTGAGACCACTGTTACTTTTGATAGATCCCGTACCCAGCAACAGATGGCAACACTTATCCCTAAGCTTTTACATTTGAGGGTTAGCCAGTTTTTCCGCGCATGTCTTCAATTATAGTGTAACATTCTCTCTTGTTAAACTTGTAACATATCTATCACTACCTCCCCTCGCCTCCCCTCCCAAATGCCTGCCTTCTTCCCTATTTTGCAGTCCCCCTCGGCCCATTTTATAATTTAACTACAGTATTTTATAACTTCGACAGTTTACATACCGATTGCTCCATACACCTACTGTCTTAAGGAGAAATTTTACTTCGTTAAAGATGTTCATACGCTTAGCATAAGACACTCTTTTGTCCAACTCTTGAGATCCCTGCCGCTCCATCTTCCCCCTCGCCCGATCACCCTCGCTCCATTTCTCTCTTGTCCCCTGTTTCCCTCCTTTCCCCCACCACTCTGCCTCATTTCCACCACATACTAATTTGAAACACCGACCGCCCAGGCAAAACACAGTACTCTTATATCAGGCTCCAAAACAGACGCAACGGGTTGCTGACGCTACGACATCTGTGAATTCGGCATTTATGCACAATTCTTCTCTGCGTATTGTAAAAATAGACAGTACGTATTTAGTTTTATTTTGTTGTAAGTCTGAAGGTGATCAAACAAGATGTAACGTGTCATGTGTATCAAAAATGCGCAACTGAGATTCGTGAATAAATGAGAATTTTTTAAAACTTAAAAATATGGTACCAGTAAATTAACTCGGTAGAAAATCGCCCCCAAAACATTTCAAAATTTGTAAGCGTGGTGGAAAAGGCAGGCCTTTCCATGAATGCAAGATACAGAAAATGAACATACCAGAAGCTAATCGTCTTAATTAGGAGCACAAGCAATGATGGACAACAAGCGACAGGCGAAATTGGAAGATTTGGTGGAATTTTCCTTTTTATTATTGTCTTCACTTATCGATTAATATGTACAATATAATAATATTTGGTGCAATCTGCTTACAATGCTTACATTTGTGTGTGCCTATACAGGAGAGTGAAATATACTGGATAAGCGTATGGACAAAGCTTAAAATTTGATGTTTTTTTTTTTTTGGGGGGGGGGGGGGGGCTTTCAGTAGCGTTGGTGCAGTCTGTTACGAAGCCATTTTCCAATAGCAGCACAACAGTACGAACAAATGTTGCGTAAAACAAAATAAATGTTGGTGACCATAATTCTTCTTTTCCTGAACGAAAGTAAAGCATCATCTGAGCTCTGATTTGACGCAGAGAAACGAAATTTAATTCAACTTTCTTTGTCAGCCATTTCAGTCAAGTTCATACCAGATACCAAACATCAATTTTTAAAAAGCCTCTGAAGCTTATGTTCAAAGTACAAGGTGCTTTTGAACGCAATCTGCCAGTACTAGCGATTTAGTGACATTCAAACTCTTCAGGTCTCTTGCAGGTAAATAAATCTTAAGCTGGCAGGAAATGTTTGCTGACAACAGAAATACTATTCTTCGCTTCTGCATGATCTATCCAGAGATGTTTGTGTTTAATACCATAGAGTAGAAGTAACTATGGTGTTTGCTGACAACATAAATACTATTCTACGCTGCTGCATGATCTCTCCAGAGATGTTTGTGTTTAATACCATAGAATAAAAGTAGCTATGGTGTGTGCATAGGACTTTTGCCTACCGAAATCATAGTACCGAAATAGTCAATCGAAGTTAACCTAATGCTCTACTTGTATTTTGAGATAAGACCAAAAGTATAACATTATACCTCTTTGGCCTGTTTCGACATACTTACTTGTAAGTAATAGCAATGGCGAATAATATTGCTACTACTGCTGATGCAAACAGAGGTTCCTGAAAAGAGAAATATTTAGTTTTCGTAGGTAGGCACTACAAGGATCTAATTATAGTTATAATGCTAGTAAAAGACACTTTACATATTAATTAATATCGAAACAGGGTTTAATGAAGGCATAAAATTATAGGGTTAATTCATGTGACTGTATAGCTATACATTTACGAGAAGAATGGTAGATAAATTATGTATTGTAGAAATGTGTTGCCTATCAGTCTGTTGAATGTATATATTCATTTCGGAGAGTGGTCACTTGCAATTAATATATGTACTTGGGAGTCTGAGTCATTTCCAACGGTAGAAATCTGAAAGCCAATACACCTGTTTTAAAGCAGACCCACTTGGAACTAGTATTAGTAGCATATCTGGCATGAAGAACAGGTACGATTAATGTTTTAGGTGCCTTAAACTTGAACGAAGTTCAAACATACGGCAGCAGTAAGAAAAACAAGAAGCATTTATTTCCTAAAAATATTTCAGCGTGTGGTTAAGTCGGTAATTTGCTTCACGCATTAGTTTCACGTTCGATGTTTTTCGGGAAATTTTCTATTTGTCGTGCTAGGAAGCCACTTCGCAATACTGCACCAGAAAAATTTATTAAAAGAGGCTCGGCAATGTGCCAATATCTGTGGCTATTCCTTCTTTTACGACTAAAAAGAAAAATAACACCATCTGAGCTGTGACACTTGTCCCAAACAACTGAAACTCTGTTAACATTATCCCTTAAAAGCTTTAAGCGAAATTTATTACATATACCGAAAGTAAGCTTTCATAATTACTTTTAAACGCGTGCACAAAATCCACGATACTTTTGAACGGGACCTATCTGCGCCAGCGACGTAATAGCATTCAAAATCTTCTGAGCGTCCACAGACAAACGTTATGCCGCACCAAAGTCACGTCAATCTCGTACTCATGTATGCTGGGAACGAATACTCTACTACTCGTGTCTAAGTGCTTAGTCCACAGATATTCCTACTCAGTGGTCTATGCCTATCACTCTGTGAGAAATATCCACAAAATAATCGATATCTCTGCTAACAAAAACCATCTTTGTTACATTGTTTAATGCTGTGTATATCGCGTGCCAATAAAGCAAAAAAATCCATAAGAAGATTTTCTTACATATCCTAAGGATGGTTTGTTACTTTACCCTGTACTATCACGGCTTTGCAAGAACTCAATACAGCTAAGAGAACATGTCGAAACTTCAGACGAAACGCGACGATTCGTAAGCATCGTAGGTGAGTTAACAATTTTGGTTATTAAGTAACTTATCATGTGCTGCTTTTTTTAAAATTGGCGCTCATAATGCAATCTCCATGTTTCAAAGTTCTATGAAATTACTACTGATACTAACAGTATGTTGTCTATGAAACCGCATAGTTAAGCTCGAAGTCACCAGATATTTAGTTACGGGAAGAGTGCATGTGGGATGTTAGAATAATTTGGTAAAAAATCTCTCTAAATGTTCATCCAGCCGTAAATTATAAACATTTGTAGATTTTATATATAGTGAATATAGTAAAATTCTGCAACTGGGAAAACGTATTTGAGGGCAAGTAATTGTTCTCACGCCTTTGCTGCAGCACTCACGTTATCTGAATGTGAGTACATATTTCTCATAGATCAATCTAAATATTCAGTCAGCTGTACACTACAAGCATTTGCAGATTTTATGTATTGCGAATAAAAGTAGACTATGTTCATTGAAGACAAGAAGTTTAAACAGCCATATTGCATTACAAACTCAAGACTTTGTAACTAACGTTATCTAAAATATCCGCGGAACATATTATGTGACTGCGAGTTATGCATTTCACGTAACTAAAGACAAAGCCGCAGATAATATATGGAAAAAACGATTTATGACGGAAACTGGTACTTTTTAGTGTTTTTCTCCTAAAGATGCGTCGATTCTCAGATATGTCGCACACAAAATAGCTCATGTATTTTGTACAAATTCTTTTTAACTATGTTCAAGTTAAATTTTAGTTAAGCATCGCCTCACTTACAACACGTTGCTACATTTTAATTCCACCACCTACATATTCTTTTCTAATGTTCCTTAGAGTATTTAGATTCGTACCAGAACCAAAAATTGTTTTAAAGTACACACCTCTACTACTGCAGAAGTCCTAAATAGTTAGATAAAATTTTTTGCCAGGCCGAGAGTAGGACTGTCGATTAAAATGCTACAGTTTTCCACGATTTTCTGTGTTAATGTCGCACCGCACCTTCTGTATTTTAACATGTTTTGCAATATTACTTTTGCTGTCAATGAATGCATGAGGTGTTATCTGCCGTCGAACAAATATGTGTTATCGAAACACGCTTACGGACAATATGCAATTGGTCGCTAGCTTTCAGACTACTTCCTTTCTAAACTAGAACGCGAAGATGGGCATTCACATGAACGTGTTCGTGTTTCTGTTCCGTGCTACCTGGGAGCGGAAAGTGGTTGTTTAATTTTTCACAGGGAGATATGCGTCTGCCCTAAGCAGGCACTCTGGTCAGCTCTGCCTCGCATTGCCTTCAGTCTCCCGGAATGCAAGAAACAGACGGGAGGTCACATTTCGGCCTTTCGATTACATTTTGTTCGAAATTCAACACATGTTTGATTGACACAGGCAAAGCAAGAAAAATGTAGTATTGTGTTTGTTTTGATTCAAAACACACTTGCTAACCAGTTTACATTTCACAGTAAAAGAAGTAGCAGATTTGCACTCAGCTTATTCACTCTTAGATAAACTATTTGTACTGTAGTGCAAATTTGTTACTGATTTGCCAAGAAAATTAGAAGTACGTCCCTGTGTACTCCAAGCTAACATCATTTTAAATAATCTGTGGTATAAAAACACATTTCTGCCCCTGCCTTGCGCAGTATTCCATACTCAAACAAAAAACACGCAGTGAAATGAATGTTAAAAAGTGCACACAGCAAACTGCTAGAAACTCTCTACCATAAAGAAGGCAGATGTATAATAGGGATTTTATTTTATACACTCGGTGCACGAAATTTGGTCTGTAAACTAGAACATGAGGTATCATTAGAACAAAGGCGTTCTTCGTTGCGGCGGAATCTTCTCACGAAATTTCAATGACCAGGTTTCTCCTTCGAATGCGATAATATTTTGTTGACGCCGATGTACACAGGGTGGAATGATCATCACAATATAAAGGAAATCACAGCTCGCACACAAAGATATAGGCATTTTTGTTTTCTCCACGCACTGTTCGAGATTGGAGTATTAAAGATTTCTTGTGAAGGTGATTCGATGAACCCTCTGTCAGGCACTGAACTGTGAATTGCAGAATATCCATGTAGAAGCAGATGTAGATTTACGTGTCCCGAAGAGTATATTCAATCTGTAATTTCTTCGATAGATATTTTTAATTACACATTTTCCTTCAGTTTATGAATCATACTCTGGATAACGGAAACACCTTGCTTCAGAATTTACGTTATGTTCATCATTAACCACTTTCAGTGCATTGGAAAGAAAAGTAAGTCGATTTCTCGTTACGTTTATCGTTAAAACTGCTGCTAATGACGCCAAGAGCATGTAACCCATGTTCTAGTTTATAAACCAGTTTCCCGAACCGAAGGTACAAAATGACATTCCTATTATACACATGCCTTGTTTATGGTAGAGTTTCTCTTCTAGTAGTTTGCCACGTGCACCTTTTAACACTTATTTCCGTACGTCTTTTATCTTTGTATTGTATCTCCTCCGGTAAGTAAGATGAAAGAAGCCAGGACATTTTTTATGTATCCTCCTCGGAGACATAAAAAGTGTACCAAGATGCCTGCACGTATTTCACAGAAAGCTAGTTTCGATATCTGTTAAAAGCTACAGGTAGTGCAATATCTTCCGAAATATTTTCAATTTTCCTTCATCTACCGTTGATGAATATCGTTTGTGTCGGTGAAGCCTTCTGCATGTTAGAAAATCTCCTTTGTACGGGTTATTTCAAAATGGATTTACGAGTTTTAAGGCTTTGTAGCGTTTATTACATTCAACTTATAATTAGAAATAATAATAGAAAGAGCAACTCAAACTGTTTTGTATTATAGCAGCGCACAAAGGGCAGAGTATGGAACGAGCAAGAGTGAAAGTAGAACTTGCTGAAAAAGTTAGAGTACCTATCACACATAGCCGCAAGAAATCAGTTCGGAAGGCTAGTCGCGAATCAACAATTCCAGTGACGTATATGTGGAGATTTTAAGGAGACGCATACGGCTACGATCTTATAGTCTACAGTTCAGGCTATGAAGCCTAAATTACGGTTTACGTGCCAGCTGTACAAACGAAATGTTGCAACTTTAAGATGAAGAATTTCTGGATCGTGTCGTCTTCAGTCATGAATCCACATTTCAACTAAGTGGAAATGTGAACACACATGATATGGGAATCCGGGTGACGGTAAATCCCCACGAGGTGGTACAGTTGCAACGAGACCACTTAAACTGGTTGTTTTCTGCGTCATGTCCAGACGGAAACAATATGAACCTTCCTTTTTCAGTGAAGCAAACGTAACTGGTGACTCGTATCTTCATGCGCAAAAACTTTGGCTCTTTCCTTAATTCGAAGACGCTGAACCCCAGAAATTTATCTGGCAGTAAGATGGTGCGCTACCTCACTGGCATAACTCGGTATGCGACTGGTTAAACGACGCTGCATCTGACCGCTGGATTGGCAGCAAGAGGCTGGATTATAGCTCATGTTTTGCATGACCTCCATGTTCACACACAGTGTGGCTCTGTGCCATTTTTACCTTATGGGGCCCATAAAAGATTAAGTGTACACGCTGCTCTACTAGCTCTTCTACCCGACTTTAGGAACAACATTGTTGCAACTATTACTCTACACACTGATCGAGGTTTGGGTCGAACCTTCCTATCGATATGATAAGTGACGAATGGTGTTCACGTTGAACATTTATAAGAAAAACAGTTTGAGTTGCTCTTTCATTTGTAGTTTATTTATAATTATTGAATCTAATTTACTAAATACTAAAGCCTTAAAACCCGTATATTAATTTTGAAACGTCCTGGGTAAGAGTTGCGATGAGCGTTACGTGGCTCGTAATGCTAGGAATTGTCGTCTAAAGCGATGGAAATTTAATGTTCGAAACAGATTCCAAGATTCCAAGGGGAACGAATTAATTAGCTGGTTCCATTCGTTTATCTAAGCCTTCACGTTTGTAATACCTATGAAATGGGATTTATCTTCGACATATTTTCTTCATGAAATACCGAGGGCCATCAAACCGTTTCTTGTAGATAATGTTGCAGATTATAAAATTTAATGCTCAGAAGTAAAAAGAAATAAGTAAATAATTATATGTATTTAAAGTAATATAAAGATTTATAAAGGGTTATCAGAAAGTTTCCTTTCGAAAGCCATACGGTCCAGAATCGGTATGCCAATGAGGCATGTGCAGCTACATGAAGAAGTCCGTAACTGCCTGTTGCCCGTCTTTGTCCAAGAGGAACTGTCGACCCGTCATAGGCGTTTTTTTAAAGGACCGAAGGCTTGATAATCGCATGGGGAGAGATGAGGACTACAAGGCGCGCGCTCGAGTGTCTACCACTTGAGTTGGCGTAATGTCTGTTTACGACATTTGCGATATGGGGTGGTACGTTTCCATGAAACAACAGCATCGCTTGGCGCACGACTCCACCACGGTGGTATTCTATAGACGTGTTTCCCCGTACACATCATTCATTCTGGTGTGGATGTCAACCGGTGTTTGTACTTTGGAAGGCAAGAAAAGAATAACAGCATGTTAGTCCTGTTTGGACGCATCTGCAATAATATCGCCGTAGTTCACACTTCCGTATTTGCCTTATGCAGGTCGGAAAGAAACAAATGCCGCGCTAGTACGTTTCCTATATGTCGGTGCATATACACCCGCATCGGAGTCGCGATACACTGCATTAAGGCTGCACCAACGTACTCAAATGTTGACTTTCTGATCATCCCATATAATACCTGCGTATAGAATTTACGAAGTTGTAATTTGCATCCTCATCGACCTATAATAGCCGTGAGAAAAAATTATTTTACACAATTACTAATATATAAAGCCGAAATTTAAAGATATATTTCTCGCATCAGTAAATTAAAATTATCTCTCTTAGTGTAGATTCCGGAAGTATGTAAGATCCTGAAAAGAAGGTCGTGTTTAACAATTAATTAATTAAATTCTGAATTTATGTCATACATAACACGATTAACACAAGTGGGATTACGCTATTAAAAACGGTTTCAGTTGAAGTGCGCGTTCAGGCAAAAGACTAATGGAAAAAATTAGGTTGGTTACGACGCAGTTCGCTTAACTACATTGCATAGCAGATCCAACGTAGATCTATTCATTTTTCTTCCAAATTGTGCAGTTCTTTATCAAAATGCTGAATGTATTTTTAACAGTGAAAAACACATACATTGTCTGCAATACACCACTTAATTGAACTATTTATAATTACATATTTCTTATTTTAGAAGATTTCGAGTGGAGATGGTTGTTGTATGCCTATGTTAGTTAATAAATCCTTTGTATACAGTTTGCTTTATTAACTAAAAGTAATCTTCGTTAACGAAGCTTTTTGCTAATTGTTTCATTATTCATATGTTACGGTAAAAAAATAAGCACTAACGTATGGATAACCATCCTGTAACTGATGGTATCAATAAGCAATATTTCCCAGAACAGTGAAACAATCTACATCTTTACATACAACTATATCTACTTTTTTCAGTTATATGTGGACTGAGAAAGTAAATCTTCTTTATTGCAGTGTAACAGCTACAAAAGACCGCCAAAACTAGACACTGTTCAGAAAAATGTGATTAATAGTACTTACATATTATTACAAATTTACGTAAAGTCTCTCTATAAATAAACAAGTCACACAGTAATGTCATTCGTCCATTACGGCAAGTGTTAAACTTTTATGTTCATAATGTGTCCATACGAAACCTGGCGCTGCTGCGTTTTCGAAATTGCTTCTGTTAAATAGTGTTCGGACTTTGAGCAACTACCAAATATGCTACTCTTATTTCAGCAGGAATACCTCCAATAGATCGGTGCTGTCATCTTGTTCGGGTTGGAAATTCGTGTAGACGATTATTGCATATCTGTGAATTAAATCTGGATTTAATTTCGCCATTTTCAAACGCAGTGTAATTCCTTTTTACTTACCCAGCTATTTTTCGGCACCTATGTGTCGTATTCTGAGAGTTTCAATCTATTTTTGTAAAATGTCGTACAGAGTTTATAGCTGGTTTCCTGTTTTATGCTTAAAATGTATATCATGTGTATTTTGCTTCATTTGTGTCTGTTGTTCGCCTGGAATTATATTGCCTGCGAAAATTGACTTTTATATGTTGGCTTTTTTTCCCTTTTATCGTTTAGCTGCATTTCATTTGCAAAGTATGTTTCGCTTATTCGTCGTTTTGTTTCTCATTAGTGTGGCACTAATTCGGAATGTTCTGGAGAGAAAATTTTGTGGGGTGCCCGCTGAGTGAGATTTACGTGATGTGATGTGTGTATGCGTGTGTGCGTGTGTGTGTGTGTGTGTGTGTGTGTGTGTGTGTGTGTGTGTGTGTGCGTAATGGGAGAGAGCAAGAGAGAGAGAGAGAGAGACAGATCTAGAAAGAAGGGGACGAATCGAGAACCAGATGTTTTTGGATAATACAGGGCGTTTGATTGCTGTGTTTTGTATGGGCAAGAGTCTTTATATAATTCATTAATTGATATAAACAGGGCTTTTATTCACAACGTTGTGTTGCCTTTCAAGAGTTTCTTTCCTAGTACCACTGCATTTTGTATGTGGTAGTTTTCTTCTACTGTGAACTTTTCAAAAGGGCACAATAAAGGAGAACTGCCGTGTACAAGAAACAGTACAAGAAAGAAAGACTTGAATGAATTACGCAAAGACACTTCCCCATATAAAACATAGTAATCGAACACCCTCAAATATCCAAAAATATCTGCTGCCTGTTTCTCAATCCGCTCTCCCCTCCCCCATTTTCTAACTATTTCTCTCTCTCTCTCTCTCTCTCTCTCTCATTGCACAAACGTATATGAGCGCGCCTCGCGCGCGGTCACACACACATACACACACCATTACGTTCTCCCTCAGCAGACACACCACAGTTTTCACTAAAACATTCAAAATTCGCGTCAGACGGAACACTAGAAAATCGATGAACAAGTGAGCGACGACGATATCATAGTACCTCTGACTATGAAGACGTAGGTGTTTACTCATATACAATGTTGCGAAAAGTAAATGTGAATACAAAATGACTACAGCGATATACAAGCAAAGGTGTGGAACACAATGCACAGAATAGCAGTACAAAGTGAAATCCGCCAGAGATCCACAACTGGACGGAAAATGTTATTAAGTGACTGACATACACAACCACTATGTAAGTTGGCTATTGGACTTCTCCTCATTTCTTCTCTTTGTTTCGGTGATACCTTATTATCTGAAGATCATCTGAAATGGTTTATACAGGGTGTTACCGCAAGAGCGCGCAAAAATGTAATAGGACAAATAAAATTCTCCACTGTAAATCTGTGGTAGGGAACCTGGGCTCCATGAAGTCAGCTTAAGAAGATAGGGAAGTAACCTTGTCTACCGCTCTGTCTAGTATTACTATTTCCCAGCTTTTTTATAAATCACATGCGTAAATATTTACATGTACGATGCTGTTTATTTGCATGTACATTCTTTATTTCCAGCAAGGGGACAGAGGATGAGCCTGGTTACTAGCAAGTCATAATGTACATTTTATTTACTTTGCATGTTCGTAAGTTGGCTCTCTTGTATCGTATTCACATTGTCCGATGATAGAATGTGCTGTGAATCAACGGCAGACCCATTCATTACTCAGTGCTACTCAAAGACGTACGTACAATACGATGGAGGAGTACCGGTACAGTTTCACAGAACTCACTGGCATGCACTTTGAATATGGGAAAGTACAGGGAACGATTTCATAAAAGGCATCATCCGTCACCGCGAGAGCTAATTTTTCTCGATCGACAAATGGGGGAGACTGGTTCATTGGAAAGAAGAAACAAGGGACGTGACAACATGAGGACGACTAGCACACCCGATTTTGAAGAGGAGGTGCTGGAACGTGTTGCAGCGGACACCACTACAAGTACTCGTTGAATTGCACGTCAGATGGGTGTGGCGTGAGGTGCGAACTCCACGAACAACAATTACACCCGTTATTACCCATAACGAGGCCATCCAATGCTCGTGACTGACTTTACACCAAGGGTCTTATAGTGTCAGTGGCTACTACAACAGTGGGTTGATCCTATAAATAGTGCTGTTTACTGATGAGGCCTCATTTGATCGTGATGGTATTTCGAACAGTAGGAATAGCCGTGTGTGGGACGAGGAAAACCGTCAAGCTGTAGTAGTGCCACACAGTGAAGTATGTTTTGCTGTGAATATGTGGGCGGACATTGTAGGCGACATTCTCAATGGGCCCAATCTTCTACCTGGTCATCTGAGTAACCACCTGTACTTGAGGTTCGTGCAAAGAATTCTACCTGAGTAGCTGGAAAACGTACTCTTGGCTGTTCTTGAAAGGATGGGTCTACAGCATGTCAGTGAACTGCCTCACTTCGTGTGGATATCCGCAATCATCTCGCTGCTGCATTTCTTGGTTCTTGGAATGGAATGGGAGGCCCTGTTCCACGGTCTGCGAGGTCACCTGACCTGAATCCTCTTCATTGTTACCTATGAGGATATCTAAAGAAACTTGTGTGTGAGACCCCAGTGGATACGGAGATGGAATTAGTTGTCAGAATTGTGGCTGCCTTTGACGTGATTAGAGACACAGCAGTCAGGGTGCGTCAGAATCTTGTTGGCCGATATCATGCTTGCAGTGAGGTTGATGGCCGTCAGTTTGAGCACATTTTGTAAGAAATAGTACTAATTGTACGCTCATTGAGTCAGGAATGGTGTTTGCAGAAAACTGTAACTAATGTAAATAGAAAAGTACTCGGCAATGTTATTTGATTCCTATTTTCTCCTTAAGCTGTCTTCTTCGACCACAAGTTCCTTGCCCCAAATTGTTCAGTGGAGCATCCTCTGCACACTCTTATGGAGACACGTTGAATAACACCATGCGCCTCATGTTCGTATCCCAGCATGTCAACAGAGGTTCCACCATAAGGAACTGGCTCGGTAAAAAAGTGCAAGAATTATTATTATTGCCGGCCGGTGTGGCCGAGCGGTTCTAGGCGCTACAGTCTGGAACCGCGCGACCACTACGGTCGCAGGCTCGAATCCTGCTTCGGGCGTGGATGTTTGTGATGTCCTTAGGTCAGTTAGGTTTAAGTAGATCTAAGTTCTAGGGGACTGATGACCACAGATGTTAAGTCCCATAGTGCTCAGAGCCATTTGAACCAATTATTATTATTGGTTGTATCGTGCACATAACGGATAACGCAGATGAATGCACACATAGGCATGCACTGGAGGCAGGAGCTGACGTTATGAACCGTGGAATTCTTTCCTCACTGTTTCACAATTAATTCAGATAGCCATTCTTATTTCAATTCACGACACGTTTCAAGATTTCCGTCTGTAATTTAGGATCTCTTACAACAAGTATTTGGAAATGGACAAATTATGATTCGTGGGGCTATTGTAAATGAGCCGGAAGTTCTTGAAGTATTAATTGAGTTTATTTGTTCAAGGAGAACAAACACATGAACGTGTAATATTGTCTTGGAGCACAGTACCTCAACATATACAGGTATAAACGATAATTTATTCGATAATGATCATGGAACCTCTGACTGGAGAACATTCGTCTGATTCAAAATACCAACACATACAGGAGCCCTACAATTTTATTCCGAATTTGCACCAGCTTGCTGAGGCTCAGAGGCGATAGAGGAATGAACTTGTATTGGGGTTAAGTACGTTCACTACCGTAACAGAAGTGTGACGAATGTATAAAAATCAGTCACTAATAGTAAAGTGCCATAGATAAATGTGGTTATCATAATAATAGTTAATAAGTGTCAGTTGCTTAATACTGACGACCAGTGGAAAGCATTCAGTAAGTGGGGTGGCTGAGGATCTGAATCTTTAGATGTCAGTTTGAAAAAAAAAATTACAATGAGATAGATGGTAATTTCACGTGCAGCTTATTAATCATCACGTGTGGGACAGTGAGCTGTAGCGTTGATACACACTCATGAACCAACAAAATTCATGTAAATAGCCCGTGAGTGGTCGAGGGCCTGAATATGAGACGATCATTTACAAATAGCTGCGAGTTAAATTGAACTTTCACACGCAAGTTACTAACGACTACACTTGCTGCAGTGTGCTCTGTCGTTTAAGCGACGGTACAGACAAGTAGAAGGTGGTTGACTGACGGTCTGGATGTTAGACCATCAGCTGCAAAGAAAACTCAATTCAATCACGAAAAATACAACACTAAAAACTCCGTAAGCAAAGAAATGAGATGTGGGCGAAATTCTAATACTACAACCACAAGAGCAAATGACTAGCTGTTTTCCTGCCACTTAAAGCACTTCACGTAAAATCAAATTTTGCACACGCATTTTTATCAGAAAAATTAGAAATCATCTAGATCGTAGAATACCTAACTAAGTCTGCAAGAATTTAAAAGAATGACATTTAATCTCAGAATAAACCACGTATTCGCGGTGGACGTTTGTCTGCGATGCCAGAGGACCATATACAGAATACGTTCTTCACTTATCAGTATGCCGGAAGAACGTTTGAAATCGTCTTATTCAAGAACGTCAGCCGCGCCCAGCGGTAGAGGCAGGTATTTTTACTAACTGCACCGCCCTAGTGTGCAAAAATAGGCGTAAGACTCTTGTCGCTGACTATTCTGTCAGGCTCCAATACTACCTAGCCACAATTGGAGTTGACAGTACCACATTAAGCTCTATTAAATGCTCTGAACACATTTTAGCGAGGTTTAGATGCTCCTATTCTCATGTTTATTAACTCACACAGAGTAAAGTGGAAAGGCTATTGGATTTCTCAAGGAAAACTAATTGAATACAAGTGCTTATTCCTTCTCCAGTGGCTATTTGTTGGTCTGGCAGAGTGAAATGGCAAAAGACAACACAGGGCCATCTGCTAAGGCTCCAGTCGTACTTGGCACTTATGAAAGCGTTTCAACAGAAAAACTTTCAACTACTCGGGAAAAAGCGCTTCAAACACAGGAAACTTTCTTTATGACTGCTTTGCAGATGTCATGTTGCCAAGAACGATAAAAAGACGCAAAACATTTGTAAAAAAGTACTTATCTTGAACAATGTAATCCCAGGTGAACAACTGAAACAACTTAAACTAAATTCACATGTTATGGTTTTTAGCCCTAAAACAGAGAAATAACTCCGAATTTAGTCTGATATTTACAGAAATAAATCAAGACTCACTGAAGATAACACACAGACGTCGAAACGTTTCTGAGTAAATTAAAGAGAAATACGTTATGTTTTCCATTAGGTGCAGTTAAAACAAAAAAAACCAGGTCAATATTATCATTTGGAGTGATGGTTCCGATTTCGAGGAAAGAGTCTTTGCATGGAAACAACAAATGGAGGATCGTCGAGTCATTTAGTGGGAAGAAGGCCAACTGGTTGTCTCTGACATTATCATTTAATTACCAAGTCATCTGTATGAATTATGCATGGAAATGTTCTTTGAACAGTAGGCCAACTCTCCATGCCTTACAATTATACTTCCGACAGTTTTCTGCGTTTGTACTATTACCTTCATATCAGTTGCAACAATAAATGTACACTATGCCTCAAGAGAATCTTCCAGCTGATTCAATTTAACTTTATTGATTGTAACATCATTCTAAGGATATCAAAAATTTTATGACTATTATTTTTTAAGTATTTTTGCCCTACAGCTTCGCATTTATTCAAAAATTGTAATGCAAATTTGCACCGAAAAATTTAAGATAATTAGTAACGATAGTACAAAAATTACCAACAGCAAATCAGCAGAAAATGCTCCATGAAGACTGGAAAACTCTAACTGGCTGACAAATTTTCAGATTCTGATACAATGTTTTGTTTTGCTGGCCTTCATATGAAAGTCTGTTTTTAAGCTACAAGTGTCAAAATGTGTAAAGAAATGAAGTATAAAGTATTTACACAACCATCATTGATCATACTTTGCCTGTAAAACCGAGATGTAACTGTTGTAACACTAACTTTAATTGTAGTATACATTACAAAAGAATAAAAAATATTAATTTTACATTGTTGTTTACAGTCCTGTTGGATCATCTTGCATGCTCTATTAGAGATTTATCCCTTGCCAAAACAAGGATCATCTTCTGGACTGATGACTCTTCTTGGTTTGGGCCGCACAGTTAACGTGGTTATGGCGGTGAGTATTCCAGTGCAAGGTATTTTCTCGGTTTGAACCATTACCTGTAAATACTGATTCAAAATGTTTGTCACCAAATACATGGGTCTTAATTTTTAATTCAGTAATGTAAGTTCGTCTTTAAGTTCCGATTACATTGTTTGCAATCACCGTCAATAGCTATGAAACTGTGTGACTAGACGAACTGTCACTGATAAATGGCGCATTGTATTCTGGCCGATTTCCTGGTACATAATGCCTTCAAGTGAAGTTATAGGTGACATCACTCGAGAAATTGATGCCACGCCAGAGGTTGTGCCCTTCTCATGCCAAAGAAAAACAACAGCCCTTTGACCAGCAGATATAAGGGGTGGTGAGGGGAAGGGTGGTCACTGGTTAAGAGTCTGCTGATTGAGATGCAGCAGTTCGCATTGCATGGCGGTGGAAGCTATCTGGATCACCCACATACGATCGCCTCCCCCCCCCCCCTCCGCCCTCCAACCCCCCCACACCCCCGCCACGCAATCAGGCACGGAATCCGGATAAGAGTGTCAAACAGACCATTATAACATTGAAGAACTGCGAATCTTCCTGTGGGTTCTTAGAAATATAGACGTATGAGTATGAAAACCTGAAACAGCTTAGACTATAATTCCTAATTACTCCGAAGCAGCAAAACAGTCGAAAGACTGATGTTCACATGTGTGTGAATTCCTAAAGGACCAAACTGCTGGGGTCATAGGTCTCTAGACTTACACACTAAACTAACTTATGCTAGGAACAACACGCACACCCATGCCTGTGGGAGGACTTGAACCTCCGGCGGGGGGGGCCGCGCAATCAGTGACATGGCGCCTCAAACTGCGCGATCACTCCGCGCGGCGAAAGACTGATGCTTAAGAAAAATTATCGATGTATTTTCAATACGAAAAGTTTGAAGCATGTTAGACGATATTCGACGTTTTGTTGCTTGTTTCCACCATTTAAGTGAGTGAGGCTCCTTTCTCTTAATGTTTACTTTTTTGTCGAATATCTTACATTGTGCACTATTTGTTTTCTACGGCAGCCGATTCTCTGTTTCTGAGTATGTTGTTTTTCATTGCTGTATGCTTTTTCGGTGCTTTATTTCTCTACTTCTCGCTGATCTCGGTTACAAGGTTTTCCAGAACCGCTATACACTACTTAAAGGAACAAATAAAGTCTGAAGTTCATATCCTAAAGCTCATGCTAAGTCAACCCATTAGGTACGATATTTCCTGATACTAGCTTCGACGTGCATATGTTTAGCCTCTTTAATTTTTCTTCTGAAAATTAATTGCTCCTTACGACTAGGAAGTTACTGGTTTGCCTGTTAACGCATATAAGTCCTACCTGTTATTGTCGGAGGAATTTATTAGTGTGAAACTATATTATCAGATTACTGATCCAGAGCTTTAGTGGCTTCATTTGGCTTCGTAATAAGATACCGTGAACATGACAAATTAGTATACTAATAACGAACAGGTGTACAGTAGATACTGGACTTTTTTCTCAATGCTGAACTCACGACCTTAAAGTTCTATTGTCGTGGCCAGATACTGGGGAGACCACGTATTTGCAGGACTAAATCCACTGAATACTGTAAAGCATATTTTTAACGAAATTCGATATTTGACATCTTTAGAGATTCAGAGAGCTTAATCTAAAAATAAGGTAGTAGTGGGTTTAACATCCGGTTGACCACGAGATCATCAGAGATGGAGATGAAGCTTCAGTTTGTGGAGGATGTGGAATGAAATCGGCCATGTAGTTTCAAAGAAACCGTCCCAGAAATTATCTTAAACGCTTTAGGGAAATCACAGCAAAACGAATTTTGGATGACTGTACATATATTGGAACTACTGTCCTCCCGAATGCGAATCCAGTGTGTTATCACAGCGCCCCGTCGCTCAGTAATGCTTGGTCTGATATACTTTCACTGCTTACACCATGTAGACGGACACTGATGAAAGACCATGAAGGTAAAATTAGAGATTCGTGCATAGTTCTACTCCTTTTGAAGTAACGTGTGAACAGCTATCCAGTATATCTACGCTGACTTACGTGCATTTACATGGATAAGGCCCGTTTCATTCGAAACACAACGAATACTTGTCCGTCTTCCAGGTAAAACATCCCGAAATTTTGGATACCTCTGTAGTCCCCGAAATTTTGGGTACCTCTATAGACTTTAATCGCCGGTGTCATCGTCTTTATCTTCGTTCATTAGTTCCTTCGACGTATCGCTAACTTTAGCCTTGATCTTTTAATCATCTCTAGGATCTTCCCACCTCTAGACCTGCAGATGTAGATCGATTTTGGCCATCGTTTATGTCTTATTTCTTCCGTATGAGGCCTCCAACTGCGATGATATTGTAAGATTTCATCTGTTAAGCTGTAAATGTTGAAATAATTTCTCCTCCAGTTGATCTCATTTATCCATTCAGCTGCTTGAAATAGTCGCATTTCAGAGGCTTGGACCACAGTTTTACTGTTGCTAATGAGGACTCTACCTTCCACTGAGCATGACCTACTGGAAACGCGAAAGTCTGGAGGAATTTTAGCTGTGTTTCCTTCCTTCCTTTGTATCTTCGCGTTCTATTTATGGGTCACATAGTCGTCTAAGTTTTATAATTTTCTTGCTATTATATCAATGTAATGACACGTAATGGTAATAAAAAGGCGTGAGAGTGCAACCAACGAAAGTAAAGTGGCTATCTTGTTTAATGAATTAGTTGTTGATAATCAACTTGTAGCCGACTTCAGATAGGTCGTAGGATGCCGTGGATTCTGTTTTATACTGTGAAATTTTAGAATTGCACTGTACTGTTATTTTACTGATCTCATAAAGAGCTTGTTGTATTATATATTCAGAATTTGGAAATGTTACCTAGTCGTCCGCAAAAAAGTCGAGACAAAGCTACATTTAATGACAAATACGACAATTTCTATACCTCAGTGAGAAGCTTACGAATAATAAAACATGATAACTTGAAGAAAATAGAACGTACATCGAAAGATTCTTAGAACGTATCAGTATTACTTCAGGACCTACAGAAATTTAAAGATCTTACCTATAGGTTTGGAAAGGATACTTGTATCGAAGTTCGCAGTTAATATCGCTAAATTCACCGATGTTACCGTGCGAAGTCTTTATTAGGAAACCTTTCGATTCTTGGAGGTGCTGATAAACGCTTATATATGCTATATCTGCAGCGTTCTTAATTTTTCGTCATATTTCACCGTCTTATACAGAACTATATTAGCTACGTGAGGACAAGAGCAGAGTTTTCCAAACGGTTCATTTGCTTTACTTTTTTATCAACATACACAGCCTCTCGTGTCTGACATTTGTACAGCCATGAATGTGTATCTTCTACAGCCAGTGTTATTGTTTCTGGTGTTATTATTATTTCATTATAATGACGTACCGTAGTAGTAGTATTTGTATTTAAATTGATCGTTATTGCTATCTGCTCCTTATCAGCTCTTTCTTTCCAATTGCCTTTAGATATATGGGAATCATGTTTCAAATCATTCTTTCATTTCTGTTACTACTGTTTGCATTATTATTCCTAAATATTACTCTTATGTAAGTAAAGAGTTATACAAAATGTTTTATTGTGTAAAACCCTGCACCGGTCAGAGCTAGTAGCGCCCGTGCGCCCTAATATGTTCGACTTGAATAGATAACGCTAACAATCTGGTATTTCTTAGACCATCTTACCAATGAACGACTCCCGATAATCCTCTGTAGAAAATCGATTCTTCTGGCTTTATTTTCGTGGAATTTTAACTACAAAGTTCGCCTTGAATTGTAAAGTGCCTATCGAACCTCTGCCATAACAGCTGAGTATTCGCGTATGTCTCTCATGCTGAATAAGCGTGCCGAAACATTTTGATCTTCTTTCAATCTCTTCATCAGTTCTGTTAATTCCGCCTTCTAAGATCTACATACTGACCAGTTGTATCCAAGCATCATCTAGCGCGCTGTTGCTGAGAATGAACCATCGCTACCTCCGAACGGGTAACTTGACATTCTTGTACAGGAGTCTTTCGTTCGGATATTACATCAGGATGTAACGAAAGGTTACGGAGTGGACATGTCTTGTAACAGACGCTTAAAAATTAAAAGATAACATTTAAACATCAGGAGTCATACACGTCTAAGTTTGTTTAGTTAGACATTTGAGGGCTTCACTGATGCGGCTATCTATCAGTACGACGAAAAAATGAATAACAACGAGACTACACCTACAATTGATATTTGTGAGAAGCTAACTACCATCCAGAATTACTTTCCAGTTTTTACGAAGGACAGGTAGCTAACTAGTGTCTGATATATATGTTGTAACAGAAAGGTAATGGTGAAACGTTCAGGAAACATTCCTCCTAAAGCATAGAGGAAGAAATGTATTATATGGACATGGGTCCAGAAACGCTTTATTTCCATGTTAGAGGTCATATTCCTGCTTCTCTTCATAATTACATTAATCATGGGAACCATACAGAAACGGAACGTCCCAGCACTACATGAAATTTTTCTTTCATGAGATCTATACAATACTCCCTTGGTTGCGTTTGGTTAGAATGTTCAGTAAACTGTGTTTCTTAGTTTACCACCAATGTTTGTTATTCATGTGGTACGAGGGTAATGTTTACATGTGACTCACTTCAGTGCTTCTCCTGCCGCGTGGAGTGGCCGTGCGGTTAGAGGCGCCATGTTACGGATTGCGCGGACACTCTCGCCGGAGGTACGAGTCCTCCCTCGGGCATGGGTGTGTGTGAGTGTGTGTTCTTAGCATAAGTTAGTTCAAGTAGTTTGTAAGTCTAGGGACAGATGATCTGAGCAGTTTAGTCCCTTAGGGATTCACACACAATTTAACACAGCTTCTCCCTTGACTAGTAATAATCACATAGCATCAACTGTTTTTTATTCATCGCGGACAGTGCAGGCACGTAGCATCATCTTATTGTGTTCTTCACGGACTTGGTATCCTGTACAGTGCAATGGAAATGTGCTCTGATATGGAGTTCTGGCCTCTCCCTCGAGGAGCGCCAAGTGCATTCCTCATTGTAATTGAAAACTTCGATCATACAAGAATAATGAGTGGAGTACTCGTTATTATCTTTGAATTCTTAATATAACTGATCGTTGAGATTGGTCACTGAACTCAACGAAGACACCGCTAGAAGAAACTGGATGTACTCCAAGTTATGTCTGTTATTTGTGGGTCGCACAGTCAATGAAAAGTCATAGGACAGAGACGGAACTTAAAATCTAAGTCACGAATGTATTAACACTTACTTATTTGCTCTAGTGATTGGCAAAACTCATAGTAAAACTAACAAAGCACGAAGTGCTCTAAAGCTCAAATGAAATTACAGAATCGATCTAACACTGTGGGTACATCTACATCTATATGGATACTGTGCAAATCACATTTAAGTGCCAGGCAGAGGGTTCATCAAACCACCTTCACAATTCTCTATTACTCCAGTCTCGTATAGCGCGCGGAAGAAACGAACGCCTATATCTTTCCGTACGAGCTCTGATTTCCCGTATCTTATCGTGGTGATCGTTCCTCTCTATGTAGGTCGGTGTCAACAAAATATTTTCGCATTCGGAGGAGGAAGTTGGTGATTGGAATTTCGTGAGAAGTTTCCTTCGCAGCGAGAAACGCCTTTCTTTTCAACATGTCCAGCACAAATCCTGTATAATTTCTGTGACACTCTCTCCCATATTTCGCGATAATACAAAACGGGCTGCCTTTCTTTGAACTTGAAGTAGTTACTAAGAAATGTGGGAGACTCTGTGGAGAAAGTGCAACAAAATCTACTCCACTGCACAGCTCACGAAATCAGTGTTAATGACACAGTCAGCTGCCACAAATTATAACAAAATTAAGCAACAAATTAACAAGATAAAATAAACAAACAACAAGACGGTCAGAATGTATATGAAACACTCCCTTAGCAAACCCACCGTTATTGACTAGTGGATTATAGCCTAACAGTTCAAAACAGTTTTACCGTGTGCAACTGCTAAAGGCTGATCGGCTAATATTTGCACGGGAGTTGTTTAGTATCAAATCCAACAAAGCTAATTAGATTGTCAGGTAGCAATAATCGGAAAACACATTGTTGTTAATGTTCATCTATTTTCTAAACAGCACGAGTAAGGCAGTTACTCCCTTCGTCTGACAAAATAATAACGGCTAACTCATCACAGGTCGCCTATTAATATCGTCACACGCCAATATACATCAGGTAGCACTGAATGCACAATCCTCACAACAGTCAAAACCGTGGGTGCCCGGCGCGGCTGTCGTGTTATAACGGTGCACAAATGAACATTTAAACACATTAACAAAATCACACAATTAATGTCATTTACGTATTTGCTGGAGGTGACGCACGGCATTGGGTGACGCACACAGCCGTTAAACACTTGTAAATGCGGTCGGCCGTCCTACCGAAATCCGCCCTGCTCAAATGTTCGAATGTGTGTGAAATCTTACGGGACTTAACTGCTAAGGTCATCAGTCACTAAGCTTACACACTACATAACCTAAATCATCCTAACGACAAACACACACACCCATGCCCGAGGGAGGACTCGAACCTCCGCCGGGACCAACCGCACAGTCCATGACTGCAGCGCCCAAGACCGCTCGGCTAATCCCGCGCGGCCCGCCCTGCTCGTTTAGCAGTCACTAACTTACTAGTTTGAAGTATCAACTCTGACTCCTTGGCGCACTCCGCGCTCGACTATCCATAGTACCGACAGCGACCTGCGTGAGGCAAAGATATATTGTTCCCAATACGTAAGGGGCTATTGACCCCATACATATATTGCCACAACTGCAATCTGCACTTGCTTTTCTCCAGATCAGTTAGTGTGCGCTAATCAGCACCACACGGCGGCCAGAGACGACTCCCTGTCACCAATGACCAGCCGTCCATACACTGCTCTCTAAAAACTCTATATGGAGGAGTCAATGCTGGTGCCAACGCCATGGATGAGAACAACGCTTATCTCACGGGAAAACAGATGGGACGGAGGGAACTTCCTGCTCTTGGCATATGTAGCGCACATTAACGAACAACGTATTCCTACGACCCTGGAGCAGAGTTTCTTCAAGCGTTGTGAAGGGGAAACTCCATTTGACTGTATAACCAAAATTTTAGAGTAAAGTCAATGTTCATTTTAATACTGTCCATGTGGTTCCACAGCATCTCGGAATTTGATGTTCTTGCAAAAAGACCAAACTCCGTTTTTCCCAAGGGATGGCTGTGGCGGCATGGTTCCACGCGCCCATTTCTATTCCGGGGCACTGCCTCTGTCCACAATAGCACGAAGCTGGTAGCAGCCTCACTTCTGTGACAGGTGCATGTCTTGCTGCAGAGGTACACTGCCCATAATGAGAATCTCTAACTTCTGCCGACAAGAGGGCCCTGACACGACACGGGTACTGCAGGACCCAAGTGTGAAAGACGCAAAGATTTTCTCCCAAGCACACAAGTCAGCACTCAAATGATATGCATGAAATAATGGCAGAGAACAGAACAATATCGCATAGTGGTATGCGATACTGGTGTAACATCACCTTTTCACCCTGTTTTGAAAATTAAAAAAAATCCCAGTTTCTCATTCCTCTTCTGATTTATGTATCCCAGAAACTGATTAATTCAAACAATATCTGGAATTAAAGAGAGACTTCCAGGTTTCTTCCATCAGGATATTGAATATGGGAAGACATACCTTATTACAGCCTGTTTACACATGATATGTGAGAAAAAAAGTGCCTCAAACTTGTTCTTGTATTGTATTGTACTGTATTGTATGGAACCGGGGATCTACACTACTGGCCATTAAAATTGCTACACCAAGAAGAAATGCAGATGATAAACGGGTATTCATTGGACAAACGTACTATACTAGAACTGGCATGTTTACATTTTCACGCAATTTGGGTGCATAGATCCCGATAAATCAGTACCCAGAACAACCACCTCTGGCCGTAATAACGGCCTGGATATGCCGGGCCATCAAGAGTAGTGACTGGCGTATTACGACGGGCCAGCCACTCGGCCACCATTGACCAGACGTTTTCAGTTGGTGAGAGATGTGGAGAATGTGCTGGCCAAGGACAGCAGTCGAACATTTTCTGTATCCAAAAAGACCCGTACAGGACCTGCAACATGCGGTCGTGCATTATCCCGCTGAAATGTAGGGTTTAGTAGGGATCGAATGGATGTTACGTCTGAGATGTAACGTCCACTGTTCAAAGTGCCGTCAATGCGAACAAGAGGTGACCGAGACATGTAACCAATGGCACCCCCTACCATCACGCCGGGTGATACGACAGTATGGTGATGACGAACACACGCTTCCAATGTGCGTTCACTGCGATGTCGCCAAACACGGATGCGACCATCATGATGCTGTAAACAGAACCTGGATTAATCCGAAAAAGTGACGTTTTGCCATTCGTGCACCCAGGTTCGTCGTTGAGTACACCATGGCAGGCGCTCCTGTCGGTGATGCTGCGTCAACCGAGCTGATAGTCCATGCTGCTGCAAACGTCGTCGAACTGTTCGTGCAGATGGTGGTTGTCTTGCAAACGACCCCATCTGTTGACTCAGGGATCGAGACGTGGCTGCACGATCCGTTACAGCCATGCGGATAAGATGCCTGTCATCTCGACTGCTTGTGATACGAGGCCGTTGGGATCCAGTGCGGCGTTCCGTATTACACTCCTGAACCCACCGATTTCATATTCTGCAAACAGTCATTGTATCTCGACCAACGAGAGCAGTAATGTCGCGATACGATAAACCACAGTCGCGATAGGCTACAATCCGACCTTTATCAAAGTCAGAAACGTGATGGTACGCATTTCTCCTCCTTACACGAGGAATCAAAACAATGTTTCACCAGGCAACTGCTGTTTGTGTATGAGAAATCGGTTGGAAACTTTCCTCTTGTCAGCAGCGCGGGTTTAGCCGATCGGTCTCAGGCGCTGCAGTAATGGACTGTGCGGCTGGTCCCGGCGGAGGTTCGAATCCTCCCTCGGGCATGGGTGTGTGTGTTTGTCCTTAGGATAATTTAGGTTAAGTATTGTGTAAGCTTAGGGACTCATGACCGTAGCAGATAAGTCCGATAAGACTTCACAAACATTTGAATTTTTTTCCTCATGTCAGCAAGTTGTAGCCGGCCGGGGTGGCCGTGCGGTTTTAGGCGCTACAGTCTGGAACCGCGCGACCGCTACGATCGCAGGTTCGAATCGTGCCTCGAGCATGGATGTGTGTGATGTCCTTATGTTAGTTAGGTGTAAGTAGTTCTAGGGGACTGATGACCTCAGTGCTCAGAGCCATTTGAACCATTTTTCTCAGCACGTTGTAGGTGTCGCCACCGGCGACAACCTTGTGTGAATGCTCTGAAAGCTAATCATTTGCATATCACAGCATCTCCTTCCTGTCGGTTAAATTTCGCGTCTGTAGCACGTCATCTTCGTAGGATGTAGCAGTCCACTCACCCCACCGCCGCCCCACGCTGAACCCAGGGTTATTGTGCGGTTCGGCCCCCAGTGCCCAGTGGACCCCCCCCCCCCCCCCCCCCCGGGAAAGGCTCGGAAAGATGGTGTACGCATACGTGGAGAAAGTGTTTGCGCAGCAATCGCCGACATAGTGTAACTGGGGCGGAATAAGGGCAACCAGCCCGCATTCGCCGAGGCAGATGGAAACCCGCCTTAAAAACCATCCACAGACTGGCCGGCACACCGGACCTCGACACTAATCCGCGGGGCGGATTCGTACCCCGGGGATCGGCACCCCTTCCCGTCTGGAAAGCAGTGCGTTAGACCGCACGGCTAACCGGGAGGGCTTGTGCATAGATGGAATGTGTTAGTAGAATTAAAATACAATAGCAGAAATCTTTGTTCCATAAGAAATTAATCATAAAATTGTCCTTTAGTGTGGGTTTACAGTGAAGGCTTGATACTAGGAGGAGTGTCTTAAGTGAATTTCTTCATTAAAAACTTATGGCACAAAATGTATGATCGGTGTGTGACTTTTCCGTGAACGAGTGCCCATGAAACTTAGACTTACGTTACACGATTACTACAAGAAGGGATGATCAGACGTCACACAGTAATTTTTTCCCATGTCAGGAATTAAAGTAACAATATTGCTTGTTTGCATGAAAGTGACACACGGAAGATTTATGACTAGGAAAGTTGTGTCGGATGAATATTGCGAATGTGATCACTCATAAGAAGCCGACAGTTAACATAACATCGTATGTTCACTACAACAGCGAAAATCGCTTGAACCGTTGTTACTATTGACAAGTTATGTAACAAACTGACATAAATGCAAAATGGCACAAAATAAATGAAATACTTAAAAAGAAATCTATTTTGTCCCAGTGAGTAGAAGCATGTTGCAGTACTAGAAGGTGGCATTTGCCTCATGTATACAACTCAAAATAAATGGGTGTCAAAAATTAGTTATGTTTGTAGTGGTTTCTACATAAAACTGCCCTTTACAAAAAAAATCATCAAAACAGTAAAGTCTCTTTTATCTCAGATGCATCTCAATTTCGTAATGTTGCCACGTATAGTTGCACTAATTTGAAGGGATTCCCGCTTCTGTAGGCTAAGAGTTTGTCGTATTTTCGGTGTCTGTCAACAACAGCTGTGATGCATTGCCCGACACACTGCTGACGGTACGTCCATGTCGGCGGTCCCTTTGAGGCTTAAGTCATGGGCCGGTAGCCGGTCTCAGCAGCCTTTAACATTGGAGTATGGGAGCCCTGCCCAGACCACACCTCGTATCTGTCCGCCGGATATCTGCTCCTGAAATAGTCGTACGACTGAATTACCCAATTGTGCACAACATTATACAGGTATCAGCACAGGAAAAACTCATCCTGATGACGTTTTGCAAACACTGAACCTTAGAATGATTGCGACTGTGCAGCCACGTGATCTTTTATATAAAAGTACTTAGCTTAGTTTACTCACTCACAGTGTAACCTCCCCACAAAAAATTTGTATAAGTATTCTTATTCAAATGCTAATGGACATAGAGCTAAGTGTAACCTCCCAGCAATCGAATTTAATGACAATGACAATAAATGAAAAATAGCAATCTGAGCCATGTGTAAGCTCGCCACAAAAATGAAAGTCAATTTAATAAAAATGAAATCTCAGTGACAATGAAAACGCAAATAGACCGAAATGTCGATCTTAGGCCCTGTTCTTACCTCAGTAAAATTGCATCTGCTCTTATTTTTCGCCATAGCTTGGAGGAAATGCATCGCAAAAATTCTTTGAACTTAAGTAAATTTTTTCTTTAAGGAAATGCATAGGAAACTTTCTTTCAATAAAATGTTTGTTTTGTTAAAATGCTTGGTTTGAAAACAAAATTATTATTGGAGCGATTCTTGAACAAATTAATTACTCTTAAGATGCATTACATTATCAGATGAGCGCAATGCTGCTTCATTACCTTATTTAAAAATATACCTCGTCCTGAATCTTGACCAGAGCCCATGTCGACACCCGCCGACTCCTCACACACAACAACGACCGACTACCACTCGCAACTGAACCAGACTACTACTGCCGACAGAGTGCCACTCGCAACTGAACTAAACTCTCGCGCAGTCAAGCGCAGACTAGCAACGATAAATAACTCTCTAGTCAGAGATTCTGTCATGCCTCGCCATCGCTGCTACTGACATACGTGTTTCATAACCCTCCACTGGGGGGGGGGGGGGGGGTACAAAACATATTAGACAATGACAAAATGTGAGTACAAAACATATTAGCAAATCAGAAAAATGTGTATACAAATTATTTGATAGATAACAAAAGTGCACACGCACTGAAAAACTCTTTAGCATTTTCAGAACAAATAAACAGAATGGCAAAAAATCATGTTGAGAAGTTTACATGAGTGCACATGCACTGCAGTTCAGAACATACCAGCAAATGAGGGAATGTATATACAATGAGTAACAAATGCCTTAAGTGCATACGCACTGAAGTATTGAACATACCAGGAAATCACAAAATGTATACAGAATGAGTACAGATCATATTGAAAAATGAGAAAAGTGCACAGGCACTGAAGTTCAGTAGAAAACATATTAACACATGACATAAGTGCACATGTACTGTAGTTTGGAACATATCATCAAATCAAAAAAAAAGAAATGTATAGGTCATGAATACCAATCATGTTAGCAAAAAATGTTTTTTTTTATTACTACGTTACAAGAATTAGGATAGGAAAGGGAAGGATTGCATCATGGTTGTAGCACTTTAGGTTGCACACAGCTGCACTGAAAGTCCATATCTTTCCACAGAAGTACAACACCAAGTGAGACAATCTGAAGTTCTTTTCCCAGAAGTATTTACCAGCGTAGCCACGACACTGAAATGTCGTAGTAACATTCCATGTTTTCATTTTGGCAATACATTAGGTACACCAAACAGTGGGACGATAATAACGTCTCCATCGTTCACGGTGGTGGACAGCATGTCGTGTCAACACCACGCTCTTACAAGGCACACCAACGTAGAATTAGTGCAAAAACCAAATATAGTGCTCCATGATCAGGAGGATGTACAGGGCAAATGGATATTGCAGTAATTCAGGGTAGTTAGGTCAGTAGGTGAAGGACATTAGGTCACATACTAGTCTTCATTGAAATTTACTTTAGTCTAACAGCTGATTTAAGTAATTGGTGGAACTCGTCGCCCAGTTACTGAACATTTCTGTACCATGTATGGAGTATTACAGAATAATGTTCATAAAATTAACTGATTATAGCAATTATTGGTATCATGGGTAATCGTATTACAATAAACAGTGGTAATCCTTGGCCAGTTACAACGCATATTTAGTATGACAGAATAATGATCAAATAATTAACTGATCATCATTGAAAAAGAGAGTCAATTATTGGCATAGCATTAACATAATTCATTGAGTTATACTAATTATTGGCACTCATTGGCCAGCAAGTATTGAATAGTACAACATTTTTAATTATTGGCAGTCATTGGCCAGTTACAAAACATGAGAAGTCATCATTGAAAACAGGGGCTAATGAATGGCATAGTATTAACATAATTCATTTAGTTACACTAATTATTGGCACTCAGTGGCCAGTTACAAAACATCAAAAGTCATCATTGAAAACAGGAGCTAATGAATGGTATAGTTTTAACGTAATTCATTTAGTTACACTAATTATTGGCACTCAGTGGTCAGCAAGTATTGAATAGTACAAAACATTGTTCATCATTCAGTATTATTCAGAACGCTCTTAAATGGGTAGCATTATTTGGAACTGGTGATACACACCCTTTTTTTTTTTTAGCAATGCATTGCTTTGGGTAATTATAAGGGAAAGCAAGAAGAGAAAAAGAAAAAAAATTTGCTTCTGGGTTGTTCCTGTAAATGAAAAATGTGTAACGTCATTCGTCATGAGTCAGCTGTAGCAAGGTTGTGACACAACTGGGTAAAAAAATGCAATTACTGGTATAGGTTTAATAAGTAACAAGTTAAGTAAGTATCATGAAAGGTTTCTCGTGGAAAAAATACAAAATGGATTATTGAGCTGAAAGAAGAAACGCATACAATGCTGAAAAGTAGTGAACTTTGAATGAACAGGTAGTGAAATGTGTATAAAAATGTGTTCCATAGCTGTCCTTTCCAAAACCTTCCGTCATTATACTATGCAATATAATACCTGCTGTCAAAGCGAACTGCAACATATACTTAAATAACTACATAGCATAAATACATAACTGCAACAATATCCTCATCTGTAAAGAAAAAAACTTCATTATCCATCACATCATTACTTATATTATCATAACTCCATTATTATCATCACCTGTAAAGAAAAACTTCATTATCCATAGTAGCATATTCTTCATCATTATTCATCAGCATTCATTATCATCTGCAAAAAAAAAAAATCACTTCATTACTCATTACACAACTATTCCTTATCTGTAGCATATTTCATCACTAAAACTAAGATGTGTAGTTCTGTCTGACAGCCTGCATCAATCGCCTTGTATTCTGAAAGAAAAAATTAGTTAAGAATGCTATTCTACGATGTATATATTATATTCTTGTTAATGGTTGTTAATTCTGATCAATTTACTCTTCCTCATAAGGTTTTTGTATCTTCTTTCGTCTATTCCGTAGTTGAAATTCCCATTTCTGTTTAATTGATTTCCTTTACGCATCATTTCTTTCTGAAATTGATGAACAAAGATTAATCTCTTGCATTTAAATCATATACCGACTAAATAATGACTGGGTTATGGTGACATAATTAAGCATACAGCAAAACATGACAGAAAACGTAATGTGTCAAAATCATAGACAGTGTTCAAAGGCAAAAATGTACTGAGAATATTACAATGCAGCAGCAAAAAAAGAAAAATGTAAAACAGTCACGATGTTGAGATATCATAGGGCAAAAAATGTCAAAGTCAACTGGTGTGTGTTATACTTTAATTATTTCACAGTGCATACAAACAAAACATGAAAACAATCGTACATACATAAGAAAGACAAAATGTGACGTTCGTTGTGTTCAGCTTGTATGTAGTATAGTTAATAGAGGCGGGAATTAAAGACTTTAATGGAGAGGGAATTTGATAAAATTAATACGTCACTACATAGAATTGCATGATTATTCATAAAATACGTAAGTTTGTCTGGAAAAATATGCACGGTCTGATGTGTAACGACAAAAAGAGCGACCTGCTAACCTTACCTTGCCGGTCACTTGCCAAGAAAAAATACGATAGTCATCAATAAGTAGTCACATAATTATAATTGCATAAGTGGTCATAAAATATGTAAGTTCATCTGGAAAATACGCACGGTCTGATGTGTAACGACAAGAAAAGCGACCTGCTAACCTTACCTTGCCGGGCACTTGTCAAGAAAAAAATACGATAATCATCAGTAATTGTTCATGTGAATATAATTGCAGAAAAGATCATAAAAATTAGTAAATAGCATTACAGTGTGATAAATCATAAAGTATGTTCACTCAATAAAGGGTTTTATGTTGGATAAGTGGTGGTTTCCTTTCGATTTTCTGGTTCTCAGAGTTTCGAAGTGTACAACATTGGGGTGAGGAATGCTGCGAATCCGATAAGGACCTGCGTATAGAAGTTCAAATTTACTGCACTTACCTTTTATTTTGCTGGATAAGTAGTGTGTACGTACTAATATCTTCTGTCCCACGCGAAAGTCTCGGCGTGTACAAACCTGTTTTTGCTGTCTTCTCCGGCGCTCTGCGGCACGTTTGATGTTGTTCAGCGCAATGTCAATTATTTCGTGGTGTCGTAATCGACGAGATGTAGGAAATGGCACTAATTCTTTAATTTTCTTAGGTGGTTCAGTATTTTTCAGTATAACAGACGGACATAGCATAGTCGATTCATTTGGTATGGAATTAATTACATCTTGGAATGAGAATATGTGTGTGTCCCAATCAATATGTCTTTTGTGGCAGTATATTCTACACAGTTTACCAATTTCTTTCATTAATCGTTCACAGGGGTTCGAAGAAGCATGGTACTTGGATATATAGATCGGATAAATGTTTCTAGCTCGTAACATGCGTGTCCATATAGCAGAACGAAATTGTGATCCATTGTCGGAAATTACTTTCAACACATGCCCTACATGAAATAGAAAAAGTCTTACAAATGCTTTCGAAACAGTTTTGGCAGTAGCTTTACGTAACGGAGTGAAAGTAACAAATTTTGAAGTGAGTTCAACAGCGACAAAGATGTAGCAGAAACCTCTGTTAGTTCTCGGAATTGGACCAAAAATGTCTACTGCGGCCATATGTCTTAATTTAACAGGTACAATGGGATATAATGGAGGAATATGTGAAGTGGTGTCTGACTTAGCTTTCTGGCAAATTTTACAAGATGTTAAAACCCGTCGTACACGTTTCTCCATGTTGGTAAAATAACAGTTCTGTCTCAGTATAAGAAAACATTTTCTGGCTCCGTAATATGCGTAACTTAAACGAGTGTACCAGATTAATTTGTTAACCAGTTCGTCAGGAATGCATAATAACCAATTGTTGCTGTCAGGATGAGAGCGGCGAAATACAATGTCATTGCGTACTGTGTAATGGTTTCTAATCGTAACATTATTCTTATCTTGCCAAAGGTGTTTAATTTCTTTCCACACGTTGTCTCTATTTTGCTCTTGTGCTATGTCCTCTAATGACGACGAAATAAAATTTTCAAATGCAACTTGCTGAATGTGCATGACGCTGAAATTTGCTTTGCAAAAGTTGGTTGCGATGTCATGCTGATTGTTGCTGAGAAAACGAGATAGTGCGTCTGCTATAACATTTTGTGTGCCGGGAATGTGAACTATTGTAAAATTAAATTCCTGTAAATAAAGTTTCCATCTGCTTAATCTGTCATGAGTGAATTTAGCCGAAAATAAAAATTGTATAGCTCTATGGGTTGTATAAACGGTGGTATGTCTGCCATAAAGAAAGTGCCGAAATCTCGTAAAAGCCCATACAACACATAATGTTTCCAATTCTGTAACGGAATAATTTCGTTCAGCAGGTGACAGAATGCGACTTGCAAATGCGATGTTTTTGATTACTGTAGAGCCATCTTCTTCAATTTCCTGTAAAATATGTACGCCTAAAGCGGTGTTAAAACTGACGGTGGCAATGGAAAAATTTCTGGTAAGATCTGGGTGCGATAAAAGTGGTGCATTCAACAAAGCATGTTTCAGGTTCATATATTCAGAATGTGCTTGGTTATCCCAGGACCAAATAGTGTTTTTACCTGTCAATTGACATAATCTAGGTGTGTCTAAAGCAGAGTGATGAATAAATTTACGAAAAAAGTTAATTAATCCCAAAAAGCTGCGTAGTTGCTGCTTCGTCGTAGGAACAGTAATGTCACGTAGAGCTTGAAGTTTTTCCGGATCAGGCGCAATGCCTTCTGCTGAAATTACGTTTCCAAGAAATTTTATAGAAGTTTTGCCAAAGTGCCATTTACTGAGGTTAACTGTGATTCCTTGTGCATGAAAAGTTTGCAGCAGTCGTTCTAGAATCAGATCGTGTTCAGCCCAGTTAGCTTCTGCGATAAGAATGTCATCTATGTATGTCGTAATTCTATCTTTAAGTTCTGTCGGAAGTATTGTGTTCAAACCGCGAATAAAAGCTGCTGAAGAAATAGTTAAGCCAAACGGTAATTTACAAAATTGATAACAGTCACCAAAACAGAGAAAAGCTGTATACTTTCTGCAATTCGGATGAAGCTGACTTTGTCAAAATCCCGATTTCAAATCTAATGTAGAATAAATAGCAGTACCGTGAAATTTCTGTAGAAGTTCCTCTAATGTCTGTGGTCGATCTGTTTCATTAATAATTATGTCATTAATGTGGCGCGAATCAAGTACGAGGCGAAGTGAGCCATCTTTTTTCTTAACAATATGTAGCGGGTTTATGTACGGACTAACGGCCGGTTCAATAATTCCTTGGTCGAGCATATCCTTCAATTCTTTTTTAACTTGTTCTCTATGGATATATGGAATGGGATAATGCTTTGCCTTAAATGTATCGTGCTGTTTGACTTGAAATTCATACATAAAGCCGGACATAGTACCAGAAATGTTGTCGAAAACTGAAGCTTGCTGTAAAAGAATTTTGTGTAGTTGCATGCGTTCGTCGTCTGTATTTGCACTGCTTTGTTTAACTTTATCAGAAATCATCTGCATTACGTCGTAGTCAGCTTCGTCTGGAGTATTATAGTTATGTACGTATGTATCTATGAACAATGTGGAATTAGAGTCTATGTTACGTGATACGGAAATGACCTCTGTGCGATTAATTGTTTGTTCTTCCGCAGATAGTGAGTGCTGAAATTCTATAGCAAATTGTATATTATCATCCTTCGACATTAAATAAGAATTCTGAAAATCGATAACTGCGTCGTGTTGTACCAGAAAATTCGTACCTAAAATAACGTCTGTTGTCAATAAAGGAACAATCCAAAAATTTGAGTGAAATGTGTGACCTGCAATACAAAATGATAAATGTGTCTGTAATTTAACGTCTACTCCTTTACTCGATACTGCTCCTTTCACTTTCGTTTTGCCTAATGGTAATGTAGGATAGGTATTCTCTTTGTTACATTCGTTAAAAGTTTCTTCATTTATTACTGACATAGGTGATCCGGAATCGATTACTGCTGAAAATTTCGATGAACCAATTTTAATTTCGATGACAGGATGTGAAATGGATTTCTGAACAACTGATCTTTCTTGCAAAAGAGTGTCTCGGATGTCGTCAAAAGTAATAACATTTTCGTGAATAACATTCTGTGTAGCTTAAGTATTGCTTACGTTGCTGGAAGATGCAACCTTTTCAGTGTCTTGTCAGATTCTATCTGACGTGTTATTATTATCTGGAGGATGTTGTGGCATTTCTACTATTTGAACAGTTCTATTACTTCTTCCGGACGTGTTACGCTCTGGATGATACCTATTGTTGGGTTCATTCATGAGAATATGTTCTTGCGGATGATTTTGCTGTTGGTAAGACCGACTGTTATAATATGTACGCTGATAATTGTGCTCATCGTTTTTACGTCTGTCGTGATAGTCATTCCTATATGGTGCATTGCGATAGGAATTGAAATACTGTGTTTTCTGTACGTAGTTGTTCCTTTGCTGCCGTGCGTTACTATTTGTTGGATCTGGGACTATACGTGGTTCCTGTTGCTGAAAATTTTGACGATATTGATAATCAAAATTTTGTCTGCTATTAAAGTTCTGATGGTTGTCGTTTCTAAAGCGTCTGTTACCTTTTCTATTGAAATTACGTGACTGATCGTAATTACTGTAAGTTTGTTGGCCATGATTATTATATGAAAAATTTTTGTTTACAAAAGAATAATCAGATTGTTGTACTTCCAAGAGCTGTAACAGATCTCTGAATGCCGAAATATTTTCTTTTTGCTGACCCGTTAGGAGTGACATTCTTAATGATCGTGGTAATTTAGAAATGCATAATTGTATAAGTGCAGATTCACTACAAGGTTCACTTAAATACTGATGTTGTTGGACCATGTGCTCAAAAAATTGAGTGACACTGGGAAAATTGGTGTTCTCATAATTTGGTAAACTAATTAACCGATCTTTAATTCCGCACTGTGTCGTCTTCGACCAATACGCTGACAGAAAAGCATTCTGAAACTCTTCTACCGAATAACATTGCCTCACGATCGGTCTCATACAAGTTGTCGGTTCGCCTTCCAAAAAACTGCAAATAAATTCAAGTTTATGCGTTACAGGCCAAGTCGGTGGAAAAGCAAAGCTAAATTGTTAAATCCAGTCCAATGGGTGAATCTGTGTTCTGTCATTTTTAAACACTTTAAATTTTCTCACTGACAGAAAATGTTTGTAATCGAAATTATCGTCTCTGTATGACGGAACAGGTTCAGTATTGTAAGAGAATCTATTTGTCTGTGTCTGTTCAGACTCTAAGTCCCGTACTCTATGTTGATTACCTAAATTATAAGCGCTGCATGAGTCTGACAAATGTTCACAAAGTGGCGTCTGCTGTGATGTGTTATTAACTGAAATATTTTTCATCTCTGTTACTTCTTGCTGTAAACATGACAATTTTCTACGCAACGTGTTATTAGACGAATCGATCTCATTAATTGTCTGCTGTAGATTTTGAAATTCAGGTGTTTGATTAAATGAAACCGGTGAGGTATCGTCTGATTTGCTGTCATTATTACTTTCAATAACGTCAATACGACTGGCCAATTCATCACATTTTTCTGTCAGTATTTTTACCTGATCATCGGTTTTAGTGTCTGAGGTATTAATCTGTTACTGCAATTTACGTGTAGTTTCGTTCAGTTTGTTAACGTCAGCTTTGACGACATCGGAATCCTGTGTTAATTCTAATTGTTCGAGTCTGTCGGTCACTGTTTGAAAGTCGGTTTTGTATGTGTCTGTTTTCGATTTGAGATCGGAAATTTCGTCACGTAATTCTGTGTTCGACTGTTTGATGGTATTACTTTCGTCGTACACTGTGGCAATATTATTGTCTACATATGTTTTTGCCTTCGCAAACATTTTACGTTTGTCTTCTTGTCTCTGAGCAGTGATTGTTTCCATGACTTGACGTTTGACTTTATTTTGATCCTGAATAAATTTGCGGAAACGCGTATCACTGCTTTGTATGTGCTGATTAAAGCGCTCGTCAATTTGAGTGTTCTGTTGTTCGAATTTCGCGTCTATCTTTGCATCCATTGTGCGCGAAAGTTCTGCTGTCATTAGTTTAAACTCGTCGCGTAATTGTTTAGCCTTTTCAAAGCATTGTTTAGCGACTCCGCTAATTTCGTCTCGAAGTGTTTCTGTTGTAGCTGTTTGCATTTCCCTTAATTCTTGAGCAACAGATCTAATTTCTTCGCAACTTTTTCTTAAACAAGCCTCAATTTCCCCACGTAACTGTTCCTTAGTATCATGACATTGTGCGGCAACGGCTCTAATTTGTTCACTAAGCTGCCTGGAATTGTTGTCTAATTTTTCATTAAGCTGTCTCGAATTATTGTCTAATTTTTCATTAAGGTGTTTGTTCTGTTCACTTAGTTGTTTGAAATTTTCATCATTGTTGTGTAGTTTTTCATTAATTTTATTAAATTTTTTGTCCTGTTCACTAAATTGTTGTTTGAGATTCGCACTTTGTTTTTCATGAAGTTCGTTCTTAAACTGTAGCAATACTGCCATAAATTGATCCAAACCAAAAGTAGCTGTTGCATTCTCAGTGCTCTGTGATGGAGTACATGCAATTGTCACGTTCTGTGTGACCATTTGGTCCTCCTGTAATTTGCAAAAAGATTTGTCAGTCGAACGTACACTGTCAGTCACTATTTCGGAATTAAATGAATCCGGCGTACTTTCAGTACACTGATCATTTTCATTCGAAAAATTTGTCTGTACGTTACTTTAATTTTCCAAACCGGTTATGTTAAGCTGGGCAGCGCTCATTACAATAGAGCGCCCCGCGTCATCAATTGTTGTCAAATTCACAGAGGAGACAATTGAGTTCGTTTGTTCATCATTAAGATAAAAGTCATCATTAGCGGTTGGAATGCACTGATTGTCAGTGAACGCAGGATTGTCATCAGTGCACTGCGTGTCACAAGTCCTATCGGTAAAGTTGTTTGAGTCGGTAATTTCATTCATTACACCTCGCGATGTACTATTAATAGTCTTACGTGGCATTTTAACACAAATCACAATTATTCACAAATGAAACAAAGACAATGCAAAATTCAACAAATACAAGTACAACAGAGAGCAACGAATTGCTGTTGATCTGTGGAAAGAAAGTCACAAAATTAGTAAAAGCGTTGCGCCAAATCCTAACTATATTTAAGCAAATAAGCAGATATCTCAATGTTTCCTAGAAGATTCCCAAAGAAATACGATCCTCCCCATAAAAAATTTGTATAAGTATTCTTATTCAAATGTCAATGGGCACAGAGCTAAGTGTAACTTCCCAGCAATCGAATTTAATGACAATGACAATAAATGAAAAATAGCAATCTGAGCCATGTGTAAGCTCGCCACAAAAATGAAAGTCAATTCAATAAAAATGAAATCTCAGTGACAATGAAAACGCAAATAGACCGAAATGTCGATCTTAGGCCCTGTTCTTACCTCAGTAAAATTGCATCTGCTCTTATTTTTCGCCATAGCTTGGAGGAAATGCATCGCAAAAATTCTTTGAACTTAAGTAAATTTTTTCTTTAAGGAAATGCATGGGAAACTTTCTTTCAATAAAATGTTTGTTTTGTTAAAATGCTTGGTTTGAAAACAAAATTATTATTGGAGCGATTCTTGAACAAATTAATTACTCTTAAGATGCATTACATTATCAGATGAGCGCAATGCTGCTTCATTACCTTATTTAAAAATATACCTCGTCCTGAAACTTGACCAGAGCCCATGTCGACGCCCGCCGACTCCTCACGCACAACAACGACCGACTACCACTCGCAACTCGACCGCAACTGAACCAGACTATTACTGCCGACAGAGTGCCACTCGCAACTCGACCGCAACTGAACCGGACTACTACTGCCGACAGAGTGCCACTCGCAACTGAACTAAACTCTCGCGCAGTCAAGCGCAGACTAGCAACGATAAATAACTCTCTAGTCAGAGATTCTGTCATGCCTCGCCATCGCTGCTACTGACATACGTGTTTCAACAGATGAAAGCAAATCAAATCGTGATTTATACAGGAAAAACTAAGTCAAAACCCGACGCAGATAAACTCGTTACTCATTATCCTACTCATATCTCAGTGCCCCCGCGTATCTTAAGATTAACAAACTGTTGATGCTTTGGTCTGTCTGTGTAATTGTCTAAGTAGGATCCGTGCTGTCCATATTGGGTTCAGAGAGGGTGGAGAAATCCAAATTGAAGAATGTGTTCCAGCAATACAGCCTTGTGATTGTACATAAATGACGCAGATGGAGACACAGCTACTAACCCAAATATGGTCAGGATAACTCAGAACTCTACTGGCAAAAGCTAGCATCTGACAAATCCTCAAAACAACTTGGCAAACAGTCCACAGCGAGATCTGCAGCAGGCGGTAGGTGACGAGAATTTCATAATAACGTCTGCAGTGTCTTCAATGGCCACTTAGTACACAAAAAATACAAATTTAGAGGAACCATACAACACGTTTCGTTACATTGCATCCTCGATGCTACTGAAACATTAAATAGTCATACGTATGTTCAGGAACCACCAACGATTTGCCCTAACTATTGCTGAACTTGATCAAGTATGACGTTCTCAAATAAGGCAGTATGCTGATGCATACTGTCCAACCATCTTCTTTATTCACAGTGTCTATCGGATGGCTGCATTTGCAAAGACCAAGAATAATCTGGAATGGCCCAATGTACAGTGTGTATAGGTTCTGTGTTTTATTTTTCGCTTTGCAGAAGAAGTGATGGTTTCTCACCAGCAATTTCTGTCTTGCGTGAATGGAACGCTGCTAAGGATGTTCGTGTGCGCCACGACTTTCTGTCACTGACAACTCAACACCGCGTTTGAGTGAAGTAAGCTCCTCAGTTCTGCGAATTGAACAGGTTCTGCAGTTTCTGAATCTGATCGTTCTTCAAATTCTTCACTTTCTGAGATACCAAGGAGCTAGTTTCTTCTACACTCTGTACCCTCTGAGCATATCCTCAACTTCCTTTAAATCTGACTCGGCCTGAACCAGCCTGGACAGGAAACTTTCCACAATTTCCGTAATATGGCCTAGCTCTTTGTTCACTGATTTCGATAGAGGATCGACTTTTCTGTCTTTCATAGCCATTTTGTCATAAAAAAAATTCTGTCTGCAACTTTTTCGCCCCTATCCTGTGCTTTCCTGTGCCTTTCTTGTACTTCTTTGTTGCCAGCTTCTGCTTTTATTCCATTAGTTTTGGCTTGTTTCCTGTCTGTTTAGGCTTTCTCTAGTATTGTTGTACTCAGAATGGAATGTCTCCCATGATTTCTATATCCCATTTGCTTCATGCAACGGTCGACTCTGTTTCACAAGCATCACTAATGTCGCACTCCTTGACTGTAGGTGTAGTTTCCCAGGTTTTCGCTAATGCAACTACTGTTAACACTACCCCCATAGATAATTCTAGTGTTACTTCCATTGATTCCATCGAAACCTCTTAGGTGAGAATTCGCCTTACTTCTCTAGATCGTGCTCAACTAGCCCTACTCCCGTACAAAAGAAATAGAATGAGAGTAACTTAAATAACGAACTACCGTTATCACACATTTTACGTGAGAGAATAACTCTACACACAAAAATACCTCCACACATAACACAATCTCCACAGGCAATACTAGATATATTCGCATGAAATATAGATTTTTCCAGTCGAAATCTCCAAAAATAAAAGAACACACCAAAAATATTTTAACAAAAATAGTTAGCATGTGTCGCACTAGCATGTACTGCCGGCGCCGATCAATGCTCAACGTACAAAATGGGACCAAAATGACTGCTGCCACGTATTCCGTCCACAAGATTAGCCTCAATGTATCGCCCTAACTGCATAGTATCATGAGACAGCCGACACATGACGCTGTATAAGGGTCGAAACGAAAGTTGCGTCTGATGTGTCCCAGATGTCTCTCGTTACAAAACAAATCTCTGATCGTGTAAGATGAGCGAGTGTAGTGCTCGTTCTTGCCTCCAAATTCTAAATATAACTTATCACTGTGTTTGGGCACCGCGCGCAAAGGAAACACTGCCACAAGGAGAACAACAAATTGGATGGTTCAAATGGTTCAAATGGCTCTGAGCACTATGCGACTTAACTTCTGAGGTCATCAGTCGCCTAGAACTTAGAACTAATTAAACCTAACTAACCTAAGGACATCACACACATCAATGCCCGAGGCAGGATTCGAACCTGGGGCCGGAGCGGTCGCTCGGCTCCAGACTGTAGCGCCTAGAACCGCACGGCCACTCCGGCCGGCAAATTGGGTGGACAACAGGATATATTTGTTGTCTGTGAGTCGCCTAACAATGGTAAAGTCGTAAGGCAATGAAGTACCTTGAAAACTATATCAAGACTGATATTAACAGTTATTTATTTGTCCTAATGATTAACATACATCACATTAAAAGTAACGGCGCGCGAAGTTCTCAAAGACTCAAATAAAATTAGCAAATGCCTCAGCATTCTGGGGAGGTGTCAAGAAAGGTCAAAGACCGTACTGAGAAAGTGCTACAAGATTTGTTCATCTGGACAGGTCACGAAATCAGTGTTAACAGTACAACAAGATGCCACAAAAATAAGCCACAGATGTTGTACGAGGAAGGAGGCAAGTAACAAGCTGCTCAGAATGTAGATCGCGGTATTGCAGTTTGGAACACTTACATTTCTACAAATCAGCAAGCGTGTGCCAATCAGTATCAGACAACTTTTGGAGATGAGACCGCCTCACTGACAATCCGAAGACGCATCTACGAAAATCTAAGTTCAAAGCTGTCCACTTACTACTTCATAAAACTCAACACCCAGGGAACTACTCAGTGCTACGGCAAATGTGATGATGAAGAATATTGCTTATTGCACAAAAAAAGAAAACAGGGAAACTTCCCACTCCTGGCATGCAGTACGCACATTAACAAACACGAGGCTGGTGTTTCCTCAATGGGTCGTGCACTTCGAGCCAAGCGCGGTGCCAGGAGAATTTAGTTCAATTAGATAACCACTGCGCTGGAGTAAAACAACCGTAATTCTCAGACAGTCCGAGAGGTGTCGCGGTGTCTCTGCCTATGACGTTCATACAGAAAAGGCAAAAATGTATAACTCTAGGGGTGATTGTGGCGGCGTGGTGCGCCCAGCCCAGAGCTATGCCAGGGCGATGGATCTGCCGACAATAACAAGAAGGAGGCTGCGGTGTCATTTCTGCTGAAACTGCCCGTCTCCCTTGGGGAGGTGCGTCTCTCATAAATGGATTAACCTTCTATCTTCTGCTCTCAACAGAAAGGGAGGAAGAAAGATTGTCGACATCTAGGTCAGTAGAGACGGAGCGTAAGTTCGGATTGTGTCAAGGATTACGAAGGAAATTGACCATGCGGTTTGAAAGGAAGCATCCCCGGATTTTCCTGGAGGATTCAGGGAAATCACAGAAAACCTAAGACTGGATGCCCACTTGCGAGTTTGAACTGTCTTCCTCCCGAATGCGAGTCCAGTGTACTAATCACTGCGCCACCTCGCTCGATTTTCCTTTCGATGTGCACCAATAAGCACCGTTGCATTACTCATATCCACGTTCAGATAATTACCCTATCTGCACCATCAACAACGCATCATGCTTCGTGGAACTTGTACAATCGTGTGAAAAGCATCAGAATACCTATTAGGGGACATTAATGTGGATTCTGCCCACCGTTACTCTTTACGACGGCGACAGCTCCGCTGGGTACACTTTCAAATATTTGTGTCAACGTCGTGGAGGAATGGAGGTCCATTCTTCCTCGAACCAGAGAACGTAGTGATGTCGGACGATGCGGTCTGGAGTGAAGTAGACGTTTTAACTCATCCCAAAGGCGTTTAATGGCTTTCAAGTAGAGCTCTGGGCAGGCCAGTCCAATTCAGGAATGTTATTGTTCACAAACCATTACCTCACAAATGATGCCTCATGACATGCCGGACTGTAGTTCTTGTACTAACAATAATCATCTCCGAACTCCTTCTCTACTGTGCGCAGTACACAATGCCACAATGCTGTAAAATGTTCCCATATCCTTCCAAATTCAAAAAAAATGTTTAAATGTGTGTGAAATCCTAAGGGACCAAACTGCTGAGGTCATCGGTCTCTAGACTTACATACTACGTAAAGTAACTGAAGCTAAGAACAACACACACATCCATGCCCGAGGGAGGACTCGAACCTTCGGCGGGAGGGGCCACGCAATCCTGACATGGCCTCTCTAACTGCGCGGCCACTCTCCGCGGGTTCCACATTCAGCTTTTACTTAAATTGCAATACGGGGACCACGACCTAACAACGTAAAACATAAATATCCCGTAATATCACCACCTCCGTTCTTCACTGTTGGGACTAGGCATCAAAACATTCTGCAGGCATCCGACAAAACCAAAGTCATCCATCGGATATGCAGAAGGTACAGCGCCATTCTTCATGCAAAATGATTCGTTTCCACTCATCCGCTGTGCAGTGGCGTCGCTCTTTGCATCACCTCAAGAGTCGCTTAGCGCTGAACATGCTGAGGAGCTACTCGACCACAGCACCCCATTCCTTTTAACTCTCTACGCACAGTTATTGTGTTAGCTAAACTGCTGCCAGCACTTTGGATCTCACGAGTGATTTCCTCCGCTGATTTCATGCAATTATTTCATCGACTTTTTGCTATGCCCGACGGTCCCTGTCTGTCACTACATAAGGTCTGCCGGACCCTGGTTTGCCGCGCGGGATTAGCCGAGCGGCCTGGGCGCTGCAGTCATGGACTCTACGGCTGGTCCCAGCGGAGGTTCGAGTCCTCCCTCGGTCATGGGTGTGTGTGTTTGTCCTTAGGATAATTTAGGTTACGTAGTGTGTAAGCTTAGGGACTGATGACCTTAGCAGTTATGTCCCATAAGATTTCACACACATTTGAACATTTTTGGGCCCTGGTTTAGCTCTCATTCTTCCTTGGCGTTCCCACTTCGCAGTCAATCACTAATAGTTGTCCGCCTCTCTAGCGTAGCGGTAGCGTTTCCGCCTACCACGCAAGATAGGCTGGGTTCGATTCCTGGCAGGGGACAGGGTGTTGTGTGTCCTTCATCATCATTTTCATCATCATTGACACGCAAGTCGCCGAAGTGGTGTCAACTAAAGAGGACTTGCAATACGGCGGCCGAACTGCCCCGAATGCGGCCTCCCGGCCAACAATGCCATACGATCGTTTCATTTCACTAATAGTTGACTTGAGCAGCTTCCTTAAAAGGGCTTAAATCCCTCTGACGGATTTGTTACTCAGGGGACATCCACATTCGAAATTAATAAGTGCTCCCGACATACCGGTTTTGCTGTTACTGCCTCTCTGCTGACAACACATTACACCGCACCACCTTTTGTACTGGAGAGTCAGCCTTTCGTTGCATCTAGTCGTCAGTTCTATATAACATAGGGATATATGGCTACTTTTGAACAGGTAACATATGTGGAGGGTTGAAGCTGCGAGCCAAATACCTGTAGCATTCTTAACTCTTTCGACGGAATACTGTAACAGAAAAACTGCACAAACCCCAATGAGCTGTTAACAACCTTGACTGTGTCGCACGGATTAACGAGTAGCAGTTAATTCGTACTAGAGACAGACTTTAAGTCAAGCCTATCACGAATATGTTCTTGTGTTGTGGGATTAGTGGATCAAATGGATTGACGGAGCTCTCACGACGTCCTATTTACATGCAGGATTTTGCAAAACAGCAGTTTAGTTACGAACTATATTGGTTGCAAAGTGTTACTGTAAACACTTGAGAATCACAATGTTAATGGTTGGGAATTTATAAGGTACATTCGAAAAGAAACGAGGCGGATACTCGTGGTCATTTTTTTCTTTACTACTTTCTCTGACTTGTCATAATTACAAAGTTGGCAACTGATGGGTCTGTTTTATAACCAGAGCACACAGCAGTCGCTTTTTTAAATTTTTCTGTACCAATGGTACGTGAATTTCTGGACTCAATATGCCAAAGCATTTCGATGCAACTCTCAAAAATTCTCGAGAAAATCTACTTTCAAGTTTTTTGAGCGTCTTTGATACCGTAAAGTGAGAGTAATTTCTTCGATAGGCCACGTGGCTGTCTGTTGTGTGGTCGCTTTGTTAGACAGAACCTGCTGTTGCTGCATTCTTGTCTTGTCCGTACATTGTTACAAAGCAACAGGAGAGGCGGTTGTGAGCGCCGTCAGTCTAACAATCGTGTAGTCTCTGTTCTCTCAGTTCTCATCGATCAACAGTTAGTCTTTATGAAGGCCGATGAGGAAAAAAACTGAAAATCATATATTCAGTCTGACCATTATAGTAGACCGCAGGTTGATGTGTGATGCCCTACGTATGTAGTTGTGACTCGTGTTCGCTATACGAGCATGGGAAATATGAAAGTCTTACATCAGTAATTATTGTAATGCAGAATGTGTACTCTCAGCCTCTGGACGGATTACATGATAAGGCAGAATGACCATTATGGTGACGATTGACATAATAGCGGCGAGAATGTAAGATGGTTTTCAGGATGAAATTTTCACACTGCAGCTGAGTGTGCGCTGATATGAAGCTTCCTGACAGATTAAAACTGTGTGCGGACCGAGACTCGAAATCGGGACCTTTGCCTTTCGCGGGCAAATTCTCTACCGACTGAGTTATCAAAGCACGACTCAAAGCTTCAATTCAGCCAGTACTCCGTCTCCTACCTTCCGAACTCACAGAAGCTCTCCTAGAAGAAAGGATACTGGGGAGACTTGGCTTTGCCACAGCCTGGAGAACGTCTCCAGAATGAAATTTTCAGTGGAGTGTGCGCTGATATGAAACTTCCTGGCAGATTAATATTGCGTGTCCGACCGAGACTGGAACTCGGAACCTTTGCCTTTCGCGGGCGAGTGCTCTACCGACCTTTTCTATCTCATTTTGTTCTATATTGTTCGTTGAATTCGTTCGGAGCGGACGTCCTATGACACCCGTTCAGTCTCTTGGTTGATCCGTTCACTCAGTTTCTCTTTTATTTGTTTTAGTACAGAGGGTAGCTAACCCTCCGACCGAACACGCTGAGCTATCCAAGCACGACTCATGACTCGTCCTCAAAGGTTTAATTCCTCCAGTACCTCGTGTCCTACCTTCCAACCTTCACAGAAGCTTCACTGTCCTTTCTTCCAGAGTGATACTTCTCCAAGTTTGGAAGGAGAGCTTCTGTGATGTTTGGAAGGTAGGAGACGAGGTACTGGCGGAATTGAAGCTGTGAGGACGGGTCATGAGGCATGCTTCATGCTTGGGTAGCTGCCGTTTCAGCCGGGCTGGCGAGTGGACGTTGTTTACTGCTGCGCGGCACTTCGTGTTTACATCGCTGTACTAGTGCTTCGTCGAGTACTATCCGTCCGTAAATCCCCGTCTTCGTTCATATTCCTTGTGATCTGATCGCTCCTTCTGGTCGTGCTGCTGCTAATTGGAATGTCGGTTGTTTAACCGAAATTTTGTAGTTGGATTAACCATGGCTACAAACCTCAGGAAGATTACGCTGGTAATTGCTTTTTGACAAAGAATTCCGTCCTGTTCATCCGATATCCCTTGAAATAGATGACTGGATTACACAGGTAACTGGCCTCATTTCTGAAAGAGTCGAAACCTGGCAACTAGATCAGGAAAAATACTGTGTTGTTGTCAAGTTATTCAGTGCTGCGACTGTTGATAACGTGTTACGAAAGTGGAGCTATGAAGTAGATTTTGTGCATAGAAATCTCTATAAAAGTAAGGTTTCCATCTGCAGAGCGGAAATTGATTACAAAACCGTGCGTGTCTTGAATCTTTCCATTGAAATTGAAAATGATAAGATTAAGAAGTTGTTTCAAACATAGGGGACGTTAAATCAATTGTAAATGAAGGATGGTCGCCTCGCTTTAAACTGCATTGTTTCAACGGGGTAAGCTGTGTACAGCTGTGTACAAATATTCCGCCTCATACAACTGTTTGTGGGTTTAAGGCACAAATTGTTTATACAGGTCAGGAAGCTATATGTCATATATGTAACGAAACCGGCCACTTCAGACAGGAATGTCCTCGGCGAACTGTTGTTCTTGAAATTAATTTGATACAGCGTCAGAAACTTCACTTAAATGATCTGTAATCAAAGAATAGCCCGTACCAACTGGTTGAGGATGTTAACGCAGCGGGCCAAGCTGACGTCCCCCTTCACGATAACAGTCAATTTCCTCCTTTAACAATAAAGGGAAACTCAGTTATCACTACTCGTGAAACTGAAATGCAACCGAAAAAACTACTTCTGGAGGCAACTGATAGTTAAGAGGACGAGATGTCCTGTACAACTCCCTCAATTCGCAAGCAAAATCAGTGCGATGAGGTGGCAGAGCAACCGGAAGGCAGAATGCGAATGGAATCTGATGAACAGAAAGATAATAAACATACAGTACCAGAAAATGAAGGGGGTGTAGTCGGTATTAATTTGTAAGAAACAACAGGTGAAGTAGCCCATTGCAAAGATCAGCAGCTATCTGTTAATAAACAAATTCAGGGAGAGGTTGCAAAACTGCTGTCTCCATTTGTTTCCCTCGATCAGGAAGTAAGTGGTATTAATAAAGAACAAGGAAGTGGTGGCCAAAATGAAATCACGGTCAACATTGCAGGGCAGGCGCCAGCAACAGAAATTGCAAAAGCGTCTGCTGCTGCTCCGGATGAGCCGCGAAGTAAAATAAAAACGCAACCAAATGTGAATGTAGCTCTTAACCAAGTTAAGGGAAATCCGGAAAGGGCGACCCAAGCCCAAAGAATGTTCGGTACGAAACGGACCAACACGAATCACTGGAGGAAAAATCAGAAAGTTCACAAGGAAATCAGTCTGCTAGCGGTACAAGAGAAAACCTCAGAAGTAGAAAAAAAGGGGAAAGTAACTAATAAACTGATTGAAGTGTTATTCCCTGTTCAGTCTTCCCAGAAAACTGTTAATAGTCTTTCTGAACCCTCGACCACATGAAACTAACTTCGTTCATCAAAACAACTATTACATTGTGACAGCAAAATGACGGAATCTTATTCTGTCACCACTATAAACATAAATAAAATTACGTCCGGTTTGAAATTATGAGCAGTTAAAGAATTTTTGTACGGACCCGAGACTGATATTGCTCTCTTACATTTAGTAATTCCCGGTTACGCCAGTTACATAAATGTGTCTCACAAAACAAGTGTTGGAACAGCCATTTTGGTGAGGGAAGAGATTACAGTAAGTGAGGTGGAACGACTGGAATCCGGAAGGGGAATAGGACTAAATCACTGTGATGTGACTATCATCAACTTGCGTGCCCCTTCAGGAAGTTCTCATCCACCTGACAGGGCACGTTTCTTCAAAGATGAACTAATATACTTGTTAAGGAAAAATCCAAGACAGTTATTGCTTGTAGATGATTTTAATTGTGTTTTAAATCGAAAACATCAGTTGCCTAATTTTGATTTCTCAAGTGAACTAAATCAACTAGTTACTAGTTTAGAATTAAAGGGTATATGGGAAATCAAATACTCCTCCATTGTTGAGTTCACTTATTTCACGACAATATCTAGTAGCAGGATTGCTAGATTATATATTTCTAAAATTTTTGAAACTTCCGTGACAAAAGTAGAAACCATTCCTACGTACTTTTTATACCATTCAAGTGTCTTAGCTTGCATTAATCTAACAAGACAGATAGCCCACCGATTCAAGAATCAGTGGAATTTGTACATTTCCTTGTTAGCAAATCATGATTTAGAAGAATACCAGGGTAAAGAAGCTTGGGCAATATGCCTGCGTACTCGTAGTAGATATGCCACTGCTATTGACTGGTGGGTTAAAATGACGAAGCCAAAGTTGAGGAAGGTTCTTATACAATACAGAGCCCAGAGCGCAAGAGACATGAAATGGACTATAGAATATTACTATTCTATATTATCTATATGATCAGGTCTCAGCAGGCTCACCACTTCGGATAGCAGACATAAAACAAGTCAAAGCCAACTTACTTAATATCAAGAGAAATCGAATGGAAGGGTTGAAAATAAAATCGAAGGCGAATTCGGTGACCGAAGACGAAACTACTTCGCTATATCATTTAGCAAAGCATACGAAAGACGAAAGGAGGACTTTTATTGATGAAATTTGAAAAAAAAAAAAAACCGGTACGATCCTCAGAACCCAGAAGGATATCATGAACGAGATTTATCGCTATTATTGCGAGCTATATTCTGTACATCAAAGTAGTGATTCATCCTTGGAAGAATTCCTTGACATCCTAGCCCCACAGCTGACAGAAGATAACAATGAAAATTTTCTCGAGGTAGTCAGTGAAGAGGACGTGTGTGAGTCTCCGTGTGCCTCACCACCAAAAGAATCCCCAGGACCGGATGGTCAGCCAGCAGAATTTTATATCCTTACTTGCCAATAGTGTGTGCGAAAATCACGGACATTGCAAATGAGGATATTCAGGGTACAATGATTCCGGCTGAGTTTAAGGAGAGTAAAATTGTTCTTGTGCCGAAAAATAGTGGAAACAAAGATTTAAATAATTTTCGTTCAATTTAACTGCTGAACTGTCATTATAAATTAATACCTAGAATAGTAAACTAGAGAATTTCATGCTTTACAGATAAAATTATTACTAAACATTAGAACTGTGTCCAAGGCAGAACCATTTTTCAAAATGTAGGAGAATTCAGGGATATCTTTGCAATAACATCTGTAACAAACATAAAGTGCGCTTTATTTATTTTTTTTAGAATTTTATAAAGCCTTCGATGTAGTATATCATGAATATCTTCTGTAGACGTTGAAGAAAATGGGTTTCAACGATAGGATCATACAGTTGATAAAGAACATAGCAACTGGAATATATGCCAAAACAGGGGTGAACTGTCAACAATCCATTCAGATACAAATAAAACGAGGTGTTCTCAAGGAAATCCTCCGTCCATGTCGCTCTTCGCCATTTCACTGTAACCTTTCCTCCGACATGTCGATGCTAGATTAAAAGGCTTATCATTATCAGGAAATAAAAAGTTATAAGAGCCTATGCTGACGATACAGGGGTCATTATAAGGAATAATGAAGAGGTAACCAAGCTAGCAACAGCGATTGATACGTACTGTAGAGCATCTGGAGCTTGTGTAAGATGTTAAATCTTAAGAGGTTTTGATAATATCAACGTCGAGTGGGTAATATTAGTTCGACAACCTAAAACACCTGGGACCACCCTGAGAGCATGCCCCACTAAAATGAGAGCTTTAAATAGGAACGTTGCAGCAGGTAAAGTGCAAGGAGCTATTATAGAGGATTTAACTCGATATATGAACCAAGTTCAAAGGGCAAAGTATATCAACTCATGCATCCTTTCCAAAGCTTATTATACTGCCCAGCTGTTTCCAATACCGAGAATGACAGCGAGGAGAATAATGTCCAAAATCACAAACTTGTCGTGGAAAGGTGAAGTGTTCAGAGAACGTGCTAAAGTAGCCACTTTAGTTCCTAAAAATGGTGGACTAGGATTAACTGATATAACGGATAAAGCCTCTTCCCTTTTTATCAAAAGGCAAGTTAATTTAATAAGAGACTCGCGAGAAAGCACAACCAGCCAACTTTTTAATATCATTACTCCTCGAAGCCTGATTTCCCTGATGGACGTGCAGAACATCAAAAGTCGTTTACAGCATGTGAGGGTTTTCTATGTTGAGTTCAGTTATGTAAGTGCTGAAATCAGCCAGTTACGACACTTAACGGCAAGAGCCATAATGTGGGAACGAAAGAAAAGCAAAGGGAGGAACAAAATAGAACGACAGTTTCCAAACATTGATTGGACTGAGATTTCGAGAAACATTAGTTCTAATGTGCTCACGTCTAATATAAAAACTTCATGGTACAAGACAGTTAACAACATAGTTAGCACCAATGAAAGGCTGTATACAATCGGACTCTGTGAAACAAATTGTCAACAATGCCATCTAGCTGACACAATAGTTCATGGATACACTTGCAGCGGTCACATGAATAGTTGGAAGTGGATCCGAGAGCCACTAGCTCTGATTACAAGGACATCCCCTGAGAATATATCGCTGTCGCTGATACACGGGCTTGAAGTACGCTATTTCCGAGAGACTGTGCTTTTCCTACTTCAAAAAGTAGTTTTTCAAGTTTTGAAAGCCAATGCACAAAACTTATATGACAGTCAGATTGTGTGTCTAATAATGTCAAAACACAAAACTGTAAAGCTGCATTATTATAAAGTAGCAATATGAAAATTGACAGTTTTCATGGAAAAGTCTTTATCGATTGGTTGAAACCATAAGATTGTATCTGATATAATGTAATATTCAATGCCTGGCAAACTGCCATGTTCATTTTTGCACTGTGATGTCTAAGTGAGTTCTCCAGTGAAAGAGCTATTATATTGAAAAAAGGGTCGGTAGAGAAGTTGCCCGCGAAACACCAGGTCCCTAGTCCTAGTCTCATTGTGGCAGACAGTTTTAATCTGCCAAGAAGTTTCATAAGACGGTTTTGCTGCATGAAAAAACATGAACTACAATTGTCTCGTCGTTGCACATCAGGGCATCCCCTGAGAATATATCGCTGTCGCTGATACACGGGCCTGAAGTACGCTATTTCCGAGAGACTGTGCTTTTCCTACTTCAGAAAGCAGTTTTTCAAATTTTGAAAACCAATGCACAGAACTTATGTGACAGTCAGATTGTGTGTCTAATAGTGTCAAAACACAAAACTTTAAAGCTGCATTATTATATAGTAGCAATATGAAAATTGACAGTTTTCATGGAAAAGTCTTTATCGATTGGTTGAAACCATAAGATTGTATCTGATATAATGTAATATTCAATACCTGGCAAACTGCCATGTTCATTTTTGCGCTGTGATGTCTGAGTGAGTTCTCCAGTGAAAGAGCTATTATATTGAAAAAAGGGTCGGTAGAGAAGTTGCCCTCGAAACACTAGGTCCCTAGTTCTAGTCTCGGTGCGGCAGACAGTTTTAATCAGCCAAGAAGTTTCATAAGACGGTTTTGGTGCATGAAAAAACATGAACTATAATTGTCTCGTCGTTACACATCAGGGCGATGTATTGAGGGATTTTTATATTTACGAACACAGATAACATTTTAGGAACAGTAAAAGGTTATAATTTGAAGTACCAGGCTAATAGAGAATTTTTGAAACGTAATTGCGTTCCTTAGAAATAATGTATTGTATGGATAGCTCTGAATAACTTCAATTATACTCAGAGTACTTCTCCAAAACTATTACTCTTTCCTTTTGTTCCAGGTATTAGCTTTTGGAAACGTTGCAGCACACATATGGTAAGTGTGTACTGTGAAATGAGTTTGTCATATTCTAAATATATTCAGTTAAGACTGGTAAAGGAGTCTGAGTTATGACTCCGAGTTATGTACTTTATGGTACAGTATCAAGGCGGTGAAACATTACTGTGTTTATTTAGTGATCCATCGCTACAAAGGCTTTGGCCCTTGCTAGACACTGGAAAATACCGAATGAAAATACAATAATATGTTGTAAGCTGTCGTCAGAGTTAGCTCAGGTGGATACGTATCGTTGAGCTTGTTCATAAACTCTCTGGAGTAGTAGCACTCAAGAAAACTGTGTTTAAACCCTTCATAAAACGTAAGCATTCACAAACAGAAGTGATAATAGCTACTGTGCTGTGGTACAATTTTCTCCACGTTTGCGAAGCACATCTTCCAGGATTGTTTCTTGGAGTCCTTGTGTACAGTGACTCTTTGCGGACTGAAGTGTAATTTCGTAGCGAGGTATTACGAGGCAATTCGTAACGGATTCCTGGGCTGGATGGCTGCAGCTTTACGTTTACGCCCAACAGACAGGGAGGGAGATAGAAAAGGCGCACACTCCAATATTCCTACGAGTGTGACACTGTCAAGAACTGCACGTCGGTAAGTCAGTATCCTAGATAGCGCAGCAATTAAACTTGAAAGGGGATCTTTTAGTTGACGATACGTAAGCTACCAAATCACTGTGAAGAAATACATTCACAACATCGTGTATAAGAACTAACGTTTCGTCTGAATAAAACACTCACGGTTTTATTTTGGTGCTTCATTTAATTTTATATATACACTCATCGTCCGCTCCCGGTAGCCGAGTGCTCAGCGCGATAAAATGTCGGTCCTACGGGCCCAGGTTTGATTCCCAGCTGGGTTGGAGATTTTTTCCGCTCAGGGACTGGGTGTTCTGTTGTCCTAATAATCATCATTTCAACCCCATCGACGTGCAAATCGCCGAAGAGGCGTCAAATCGGAAGACTTGCACCCAGCGAACGGTCTACCAGTCGGGAGACCCTCGTCACTCGACATTTTTTAATACACTCATCGACATTATTAATGGGATATATATTGTGAGGTCGTTTAGTCCGCTTATTTGGGGCAGAGTCCAACCTGCGTTTCGTCTGTATGCCATGATTTACACACTATGTATTCAATTGGAACATATTATTTTACTTGCACTTTCTAGCAACTTTTCTTTCAACACTGTCATTCTTTTGTCGTTTTTATTGTCAGTAAATTCAACGACGTTTACAGCAATCCTTCGCGGCTGCCCTCGAGTGTATTCCCAGAGATTAGCTTCGATGCTTGCATTGTGAGGTTATAAAGCGCGATGCTTTATACTGGAGTGTGGTTGTACTCTGCTGTCATGTGGGAGAGCTGATTTGCGCTGTGGGCCGTGTTTACGATTTTCTTTGTCGAGTAATAAATCCCCATTCATGGGTGACATCACGTGTTTTTGAAATTTGAGAGTAGCTGTCCGATGTCGCTTGTTACTGTACACGATCGCCACCATCCCTCAATATCATCTTCATGCAGATCCTCTTCCGTAATAGAGGTTATACGTCACTGAGCTTATGGTGGTCTCTGTTGTCACACTATACAGCCTACGTACGAACCGCTCGCTTCAAATTGAACCCAGTGGTTTCCTAATTGCAAGGGCATGTTACGCCTCCGTTGATCTATCCGTGTATACCAATAACGTTTACCTTAATGTCCCTCTATTAATTTTGATACACTTCTGTATTTCTCGTCGTTTTGTGCACTACAGATGTATCCTATTTTTACCGGACGTTCCTAACAGAGACAGGACATATTAAATTAAGAATAAATAGACCTTAGTTACCATGACATTCCGCTGACGGTTTTCATACATTGCGTACGACCTCAGAATATTGTTATTATTTAACTGGTTGGTGAAAGATTCTGTTTGTTCATGAAGCACTTACGGATCAGAGATTTTTCTAGCTCTCTTGTCTAAAGGTTTCTATTTCCATGTTTCTACCTATGATGATGTTTTGACTTCAGCAGTAAGTAACCATCCAGGTATGTAGTTGTCAATACATCTTGTACCCACAGCTAATATCGCCTTTCTTGAACAGTAACACGTCCGTAATATATAGTTTGCCGTCTACCAGTTCCTCCATGATAAACTTTAGATCAGCTATATTCGGCGTGGGTTAACTATATTCACCACTTCGTGAAAAACTGCTAGTACCTTCCCGAAATGGCGCAAAATTACAAACATATCGTCCACGTAACAGTAAAGGTTTTTCGTGTGGTAAGGGCAGGTTCCATTTCCAATTTTTCAACCATCTATTTATTAAAAGTTTCATTCCATCTGAAATATGTTGTCATCATACAACATTTAAACAACAGTGCGATGTTGGTAGTTAAAATTCGATTTTGTTGCTCCAACATTTCACTAAGAGGAATCATGATCAACATTGACAGGGAATTCAGAGTGAATAAATGATATGAACTCTGGATAACCCATTATACCATTTAGTCGGTTAATAAAAAGAACCCTTGAACCCATTCGTCTTCATTCGCTGGTAATGATACCAATACGACTCTGCAATGAATTCGGTTGTTCAACAGACTATTGCTCTTATCAGAAAGCCTTTTAGTATATCTAAGTAAGATATTCTCTATTGAAAACTTGACCTGCACTATAGCGGTGGCTTATGCTGTTCCCGTGGGTGAAAATGTGATGCCATTTCCACTTGCGCGGCTTCGCATCAACTTCCTCATTTCTGGAGAGCTGTTCCGCAGTTCATTGCTTGATGGGTGCCACCCAATTACAACAAAGAGCGGTTATCAAATTTCGTCGCGCAAAAGATGAGCACGCTTCACAAATTTACTGCAAGATGAAGTAATATACGGAGAACAGTATCCGAAACGGCGCACAATACTTCCGTGATGTAAGCGTTATGAGGCAGGATGTGTGGGCAAGAAGACCGTCAAGCTCCTTCATAAATTTCGGTGGGAAGTTTCTCCTTACAGCCCTGATATCTTCGCATGTTAGTCGTATATCTTCTGCCCAACAAAACAACCTATCAAAGATCGGAGGTTCACCTGTTGAAAATAAATGGAGGACACCGTGGAAAACTGGGTCCGTCAATAACCCAGGAGTTCCTGCACTGAAGCCATTCCTATGCGCAGGGATCGGTGTATCAATGTCAGTCGCAGTTATGTATAGTTGAACTTTTTCACATGAACTGTAATTATAACACAGTATTGTCATCAAAATTTATTTACATGTCACTGTAATTTTAGCGACACTTTGTAATGGGCAACCCAAATAACCTCCGCTGTAGTGCAAAGAAATAAAAAGCAGGTCCTTTTAGCGCATATTTTAGATCAAGAATTTTAATCTCCCGTGTAACAGTTCTACGTACTATATTCAGTGGGATCCATACTCATCTCCATACAAAGGCGTTAAATGTAACATCAATAATCTTGCAATTGCAGTTGAACACGCTGATAACCGGAAGCTTCATTTCACCACATAGTGCGAGTCAGACGGCATATTACATTTTCTGAGAGGGATGGTTTTGAAAAAGAGTAATGTTACTTCGGGACATAAAATGTACTACAAACGTCCCACGTGGTCTGTTTCTTACATCGGGTTCCATGTCATCGTCCGTGGCAGCATCGTGGGATTATAGATATTTTAGCGGACTAAGTGAAGAAAACACAGGCAAGTGTAGATGGCCACAATACTGTCCGAGACTTTTTAACCTTCTTTAAACGAGAAGCAATGGCACGCACTTAACTTTGAACATCTGTTAATAGCTGCCCGCTTGCTGCGGAATGATAAATCACCGTGCTTTCATTTCAGCATAAAAGCAGAAATCATGAGTGAATCGTATATGCGCCTCTCTGTGACGTTATAGCAGTATACACAAAGAATTGTAAGTAGCGTTGCATACCAATTCTCACCTATGTGGGGTAATAGCAGAAAGACAATTAATTATTTTCTGTCAGACATATCATACACTGACACCAAACTTAACTGTTTTCATGAAAGCGAAATTCAATAAATCCGTACGCTATGTTTGTATAATTGATGGTTTTCAGAAATGAAATGTATTGTTAATTGTAAATCGTAAATACAACTTTTTAAATTAAATTTTTTGTAAGGTTGTAGTCATATTCGAAGTTTGCTGCTAAACTGGTTGTACCGTAGTCTGCATAACCCACCAGAACAAAGGATGCATCGATACCACAGTTTCCAACACGACCGAATCCTCCACCGAAGGGGCACATCTTAAATGTATCATTTGTCTGGAACGAACTGGCGACTAGGTCATGAGTGTCTAAATTACCCAATTCATCATCTTCACACAGTTTTGCCTCGTTATCAATATCATTTGGCGAACTGCTATCGTCAAAAAAGAGCCCATTGCTCTTCTAATTCTGTTGTTTACGCTTTAATACTTGCTTTTATGCTGCATTTGTAGAAGAACATTTCTTAATATTCTTCGTCACTTTGGTTTCTTCAATTATCTTTTTCCTTGGAATGGATGCTAGTATTTCGAAATATTACTTAGCCCTTGATTTTCTTGACCGTAATGGGTTTATTGTCAGTCTAGGTATTAAAGAAATATCTAGAATATACGACACTGCTCCGCTGCAACAATGTTCATCATCTACTTTTGATTCGTCTCTTTTTTTCTACCGTCTGTGCCTCCGCAGGTGATTCATTCATTGGAATGAAGTCTTTCTCTCAGAACACAACTGCATTGAGTGGAAATATTCCTGTATTTTTAAAGCCAGAAACAGCTTTATCAGTTCCTGTAACCTTGATGTAAGCAGCCGTAAATATAACGTGGACGTTTGCCGTACAAAGTTTTTGATATGAATGAACTCTAATATACAGACTGTTTTCTTCGTTATAGGAAGACTTACTTGGTTCGTAGAAAGAAATACAAGAGTTTAATGGGTATAACTGATGGGAAATGTGCGGTGTCAAGAAGACCACGAGATGTAATTTTATTTGCATAAACTGTAACTCATTAGGGATCTGTCGCAGGAATGAGCGTACATAACCAGAAGGGATGGACTTGTAAGTGCAGACTGTGTCTGTTCTGCGTAATGTCTCAGCCATCTTAGAAACAGTTTATCGGTGATCCACCCTAACTTTCAACAGCAATAAATGCTGTTTGCTGAATTCTTACGTAAATTTAAGGTGAAAGGGGAGAGAAGGAAATTGAAGTGGACGAAACTGTTCATGTCAGATGCATTGGTCTGCGGAATCGGCGGAGACGATTGAAAATATGTGCTGCTCCAGCTTTCGAATCCGAGACCTCCTTCTCACTTGTTACGTCATTTTCTTCGTTGCATTTATTCGTGCCGTACGTCCCATGACACCTAGTAAAGTTCACCGTTAATCCATTCTCTCAGGTTTTTTTTTTTAATTACAGAGGAAGCTATCTCTCTGATCGAACACGCTGAACTATCGTGCCGGCGCTGTTGCGTAAGTCACTGCGCCATCTAGACAGTGTATCGTAACTGCGCGGTTTCCTTCCGAACACCTATCGGCCAACCCACATTACCACATACTGCCAGAGACACCACGCCATTCAAGTACATGCTTTTAGTTGTTTCCTTCAGCAAATTCGTAAGCAGTTCACCTTCTTTCTGTTAGCTCACACCATAAAAGTATTTCGCCACCATCAGCAAAGGTCAGCGAGTTCTTTATCCTTTTCTTCAGTAAACACTGTTTATGCACCTATGTTTGGACGATCTATAATACCCTTTTTCAATCTTTTGTAGCCTCATGAATACAATACTGCTCCTCTAATTTTCTTAACACTTCTACTTGCAGCCGCGGATGCAACTAGTGATTCTACTGTCCACAAATATTAACAAGTTTTTCGGGCATAGTACGGAACCATATGACATTAAGATTATTCTCTTACTAAAATCATTGTCAGTTTCAGATATTGGTCTTCTTAAGAAATTCCGTAAAAGTCAATCAGCTGTTAATTACATGAGATTAATGGTACACAGCACGGAGGACATGTCTCGGCCTGTGTGTCATTACCCCAGTTTGCTCCATTTCGTTTTCTTTACTTTCACACTGAAACGGAGCTTAAAGTGACGAAGCAACTGCGTGTCATTCCCCCAGGTTGCGCCATTTTGTTATCATCTCTTTCATAGTAAAACAGAAGGCAAAATAACTTTTGTTGCCCACAGCCCACAGAATACTCTTAGGCAGCTTGGCTCCACATTGAAAGAACAGGCTGTTTAGAACCTCAAAACCTTCTTACAAGAGAATCGCCTAGTCCGAAATGCCGAAACATACTCCGAAAATTTCCGCAAAACGAGATTGCCTGGAAGAAATGCATTGTTAAGCTTTCTGCTGTTAAGGAAGACTGCTAATATTTGTCTTTCTTTCAGTGTTAAAGTTACTTACTTTTTCCGCACGAAGATTCGCTTGTAACAGCGGTTTCTACAGCCCTAGCGCGAGAATCGACAAATTATTAGGTGCACTCGCAACAAGAGAACGTAACGCCACGTGGCGCAAAGACCAAAGTGCACACACGTGAATTTCAAGCACTTAAACTGTATCTACAGTATCTCAAATCAATACTTTTCTGAATAACTTGCAGTTCATAACAACGGCTATACACAAACAATTGTTGCACAAGTGACTAACAGAGGAAATAAAATCAACACGGTGTATGATGTTTCATTGCAAACTACTTCCATCCATCGGCACGTTAATTTGTTGACGTGAAACATTTTATGATAATTCCTTTTTGAATAATGTACAATTTGATAACAATGAAACAGTTCCTTGTTTATTCCCTGAAGTTGTCACAAAAATGGTGTGTGTCTATTGGATGATGAAAGTAAATGTTTTCCTTCCATCATGTACACCTGATAAATGAAAAATTAATGTACGAGTATAGGCATTTCACAGAACTACGAGTTTTATTTAGACTGCACTGGAACGGAGTACAAAATGGTAGTGGTCGTTGTCCTGCATATTGTGCTGCATACCAGGCATACTTGATCAAATTCGTAGAATGTGGTGACGCAAACTGACAATGCAGAAGAAACTGAAGTTTAACAAAGAGCTATCGGAAACTATATTATCGGATAATTTTCTGAAAAAATGCTTTACAGAGTTGAAATCTGTTTTATCGAGAGGCTGACTCGCGGTATTGGTTCCAGATGGATTTCGAATTATATTAACTGTCCCTTCGTCGTCCTCCTAAACAGGAGTCGTTACGCCCAGGCCAAGAGCTCAACAAAAACAATTAACTACTTTCAGCAAATAGTTGGCGGACGTTGCGGATGTAACATTTAAAATAGTTCCCTCCCATTTTTCCAAGTTTTGCTCCGCCGACCACAAAAGTTTTTCAAGTAGACTAACATTTTTTTAATAAATGTGTCATAGCATTACTCGACTGGACAAGCGACTCTATACTTTTTCCCGCTCCAAATGATAAACCGCGGTTTTTATGAAAACTGACAGATTGGCTTTATACGCACCTTTCCCTGAGCCTCTTTAACCGGAAAATGTCTACATCATCGGCATCAGTGATCGAGAATGAAGCTAATACTAAGCATGGACCTTGCCGTTGGTGAGGAGGCTTGTATGCCTTTGCGATACAGATTGACGTAACGTTGGTGCAGCCACAACGGAGGGGTATCTGTAGAGATGTCAGACAAACTCTGCGGTTCCTAAAGAGGGGCAGCAGCCTCTTCAGGGGCAACAGTCTGGATAATTGACTGATCTAGCCTTATAACATGAACCAAAATGGCCTTGCTGTGCCGGTACTATGAATGGCTAGAAGCAAGGGGAAAATACAGCCCAAATTTTTTCCGAGGGCATGCAACACCGCTGTATGGGTAAATGATGATGGCATCCTCTTGGCTAAACTATTCTGGAGGTAAAATAGTTCCCCAAAATTGTTCCCCATTCGGATCTCCGGGCCGGGACAACTCAGTAGGACGTCGTTATCAGGAGAAACAAAACTGGCGATCTACGGATCGGAGCGTGGAATGTCAAATCCCTTAACCGGGGAGGTAGGTTAGAATATTTAAAAAGGGAAATGGATAGTATAAAGTTGGATGTAGTGGGAATTAATGAAGTTCGGCGGCAGGAGAAACATAACTTCTGATCAGGTGAATACAGGGTTATACACTGAAGCGCCAAATAAACTGATATATGTATGCATGTTGGAATACAGAGATATGTAAACAGGTAGAATGCGGCACTGCAGTCGGCAACGAGTATATAAGACAACAAATATCTGGCGCAGTTGTTAGATCAGTTACTGCTGCTACAATGGCAGATTATCATGATTATCATGATTAAAGTAAATTTGAACGTCGTGTTAGTCAGGATACGAGCAATGGCACACAGCACCTCAGAGGCAGCGATGTAGTCGGGATTTTTCCGTCGATCTTTTCATGACTGTACCGTGAGTATCAGGAATCTGGTACAGCATCAAATCTCCGACATCGCTGAGGCGGTAAAAAGATCCTGCAAGAATGGGACCAACGACAGCTAAAAAGTGCAACCCTCCCGCAAACTGCTGCAGATTTCAGTACTGGGCCATCAATAAGTGTCAGCGTGCGAAGTACTCAACGAAACATCATCGATATGGGCTTTCGGGACGGAAGTTCCACTCGTTTGCCCTTGATGACTGCACGACACAAAGCTTTACGCCTGGGCCCGTCAGCACCGACATTGGGCTGCTGCTGATTGGAAACCCGTTGCCTGGTCGGACGAGTCTCGTTTCAAACTGTATGGAGCAGATGGACGTCTAAGGGTATGGTGACTACCTCATAAATCCATGGACCCTACATGTCAACCGGAGATTGTTCAAGCTGGTGGAGGCTCTGCAATGGTGTGGTGCTTGTGCGGTTCGAGTGATATGGGACTCCTGGTGCGTCTAGATACGATTCTGATAGGTGAAACGTTCGTAAGCGTCCTGTCTGATCACCTGCATCCATTCATGTCCATTGTGCATTCCAGCAGGACAATGCGACACCCCATACTCCAGAATTGCTACAGAGTGGCACTAGGAACACTCTTCTGAGTTTAAACACTCACCAGACATAACATTATTGAGCATATCTGGGATTCCTTGCAATGTACTGTTCAGAAGAGATCTCCACACCCTCGTTCTCTTACGGATTTATGGGCAACCCTAAAGGATTCATGGCGTCAATTCCCTTTAGCACTACTTTAGACATTAGTGTCAAGCCCATGCCACGTAGTGTTGCGGGACTTTTCCGTGCTCGCTGGGTCAATACACGATATTGGGCAGGTGTACCAGTTTCTTTGGCTCTTCAGTCTAAATAAAAAGTCAGATAGGGATAATGCAGGATTGTGTTTAATAACGAAGCAAAAAATAGGAACTCTAATAAGCTACTATGAACCGCATAGTGAACGTATTATTGTAGCCAAGACAGACGCACAGCCCACATCCACCACAGAAGTACAAGTTTATGTGCCACCTAGCTCCGCAGATGAGGAAGAGATTGAGGAAATGTATGATGAGGTAAAAGAAATTATTCAGGTATTTAAGGGAGACGAAAATTTAATAGTCAAGGAGGACTGGAATTCGATTGTAGGAAAAGGAAGAGAAGGAAAAGTAACAGATGAACGTGGACTGGGGGAAAGGAATGAAAGTGGAAGTCGAATGGTAGAATTTTGCACAGAGAGTGATTTAAACATAGCTAACACTTGGATTAAGAATCATGAAGGAAGGTTGTAGACGTGGGAGAGACCTGGAAATACGGGAAGGTTTCAGATTCATTATATAATGATAAGACAGAGATTTCGGAACCAGGTTTCAAACTTCAAGATATTTCCTGGGGTAGATCTGGACTGTGACCTTAATTAAAACTGAAGAAACTGCAAAAAGGTAAGATTTTAAGGAGATGGGACCTAAATAAAGTGAAAAAAGGAGAAGTTGTAGATACTTTCATAGGGAGCATTAGGGAACGATTAAAAGAACGGAGGAAAGGATTATAGTAGAAGAGGAACGGGTAGCTCTGAGAGATGAAATAGTGAAGGCAGCAGAGGATCAACTAGGTGAGAAGACAAGGGCTAGTAGAAATCCTTGGGTAAAAGCAGAGATACTGAATTTAACTGATGAAAGGAGAAAACATAAAAATGCAGTAAATGTAGCAGGCAAAAAGGAATACAAACGTCTGAAAACTGGGATCGACTGGAAGTGCAAACTGACTAAGCAGGGATGGCTAGAGGACAAACGTAAGGATGTAGAGGCATATGTGACTAGGGGTAAGATAGATACAGCCGATAGGAAAATAAAAGTGACTTTTCAAAAAAAGAGAAACATTTGTACGAATATCAAGAGCTCAGATGGAAAACCAGTTATAAGCAAAGAAGGGAAAGGAGGAAGGTAGGAGGAGTATATAGAGGGTCTATACCAGGGCGATGTTCTTGAGGACAATATTATGGAAACGGAAGAGAACCTAGATGAAAATGTAATGGGAGATATGATACTGCGTGAGGAATTTGACAGATCACTGAAAGACCTAGTCGGAAGAACGCCCCGCGAGTAGACAACATTCTATTAGAGCTACTGATAGCCTTGGGAGATCCAGCCATGACAAAACTCTTTCAGTTGGTAAGCAAGATGTATGAGACAGGAGAAATAACCTCAGACTTCAAGAAGAATATAATAATTCCAATCACAAAGGAAGCAGGTGTTGACAGATGTGAAAATTACCAAACTATCAGTTTAATAAGTCACGGTTGCAACATACTAACACGACTCCTTTACAGAAGAATGGAAAATCTGGTAGAAGGTGACCTCGGCGAAGATCAGTTTGGAATCAGGAGAAGTTAAGGACACGCAAGGCAGTAATGGCAATACGCCTTCTCATAGGAGATAGGTTAAGGAAAGGACAACCTACGTTTATAGCATTTGTAGTCTTAGATAAAGCTTTTGAGAATGCTGACTGGAATACTCTTTCAAATTCTGAAGGTAGCAGGGTAAAATACAGGGGCTATTTACAATTTGTACAGAAACCAGACGGTAGTTATAAAAGTCGAGGGGCACGAAAGGGAAACGGTGCTTGAGAAGGGAGTGAGACAGGGTTGTACCCTATCCCTGGTGTTATTCAGACTGTATATTGAACAAGCTGCAAAAGAAAAAAAAATTGGAGTAGGAATTAATGTCCAGGGAGAAGAAATATGAACTTTGAGGTTTGCTCATGACATTGTAATTCTCAGAGACAGAAAAACACTTGGGAGAGCAGTTGAACGGAATGGACAGTGTCTTGAAGAGAGGATACAACATGAACATCAACAAAAGCAAAACGAAGAATAATGGAACGGAGTCGAATTAAATCAGGTGATTCTGAGGGAGCTAGATTAGGAGACGAGACACTTAAATTAGTAAATGCTCTCTGCTATTTGCGAAGCCACATAACTGATGATGGGTCGAAGTAGAGAGGATATTAAACGTTGACTGGCAATGGCAAGAAAAGCCTTTCTGAAGAAGAGAAATTTGTTAATATCGAGCGTAGATTAAAGTGTCAGGAAGTTTCTTCTGACAGTATTTATATGGAGTATAGCTACGTAAGGGAGTGGAAGATGGACGGTTAACGGTTTAGACAAGAGGAGAACAGAAACTTTTGAAATGTGATCCTACAGAAGAAAACTGCAGATTAGATTGATAGATCACGTAATTAACGGGGAGGCACTGAACAGAACTGACGAGAAAATAAATTTGTGGGACAACTTGACTATAAGAAGGGATCGGTTGAGAAGACACATTCTGAGACAATAAGGGATCACCAATTTAGTATTGGACGGAAGTTTGTGGGGCAAAATCGTGGAAGGTGACCAAGGGACTAATATAGCAAGCAGATACAGAAGGATGTAAGTGGCAGTAGTTATTGTACAGCAAACGATATACTCTGTAATGCTTTTAGAGAGCCTTGCCACCATAGCTCTGGTTGAAAACCGTTGTTACTGTACAAAGCCTTTAGTAGGCTCTATCCATTTCTAATAATAGCAATAACTGACAGTCAGTATCATCGAATATAGTTTTTCTAGTGAATAACATCATGCAGTATCTTTGTACCTCCTAAAATGAAGCTTGAGAGGAATTTAAATACAGAAATATTTAACTTGATGTTGTATTGCGACTTACATCAAGAGTAGGCCTAGTTAGTTACATTCAGTTTGGTTGGGTGTTCACCAGCTTAGCGGAGCGTTTTACCTAACACGTCTTTTTATGCGATGATAAGCCTGGGCAAGGTAGTTTTACGACATCGATTCTTTAGACCTATCATGTGAACTGTAAACCGGTATTAGGCATGGAAAATTGGGCTTGGTGTACATTCTTTAGGATTTTGAGCACTAATCATCTGACTGTGTGTATAAGTGGAAATTAACTTACACTTTCCTTACATTGCAGACATATTTTTGCAGACGTTTGAGAACTTTGTGACATTTATCAAGCCTCGCTGATTTTGAGAATGGATGGAAACAATATTGTTTCATTTTGGAAGCATCATGGATGTGGAAAATAATTAATTGACCGCTCTGTTGCGTCTTAAACCAAGTGTTGTACATCTAATGAACATTTATCGTTTTTACCAGTTCAGGCGTTGTTTTCTACACCGCAGCGAAATAGGTTTCAGAGTTAGGATAACCCGTGGTACACACAATCAACAGTCCTTGTTTTCTACACTGCAGCCATCCATTGGTGACAGTGAGAACAACTCGTAGTACAAAGGATGAACTTGGCTCATTTCTACATTGAAGCCATCTGTTGGTGACAGTAATCAACGGAGATGTAAAACAGCAATAGTATGTGAGCTAGAACGCATGTTCAACAGCTACATGTTCTTAACTCATTGTTTATAGTTTCGAAGCAAATGTTGCTTTTAAATTTATTTATAGAGAAATATGCTATCTTCTTGTCACAATATTCCATGGTGAGTGATATGTAGCGTCGAATGAAATACACTAACGTGTCTGGTGAACCAGCCCCTAAAATAATTTTTGGGATCGGTAAAGCAAGCGTAATTGACTAAGTTTTCGGTATTTTAGGTAGTTCAGATACTTTATCATATTTGATGATAATGTCAGCATTACATAATAAATCATTCTCGTGATGTCACCAAATCACAGTTTCCCTACTGCATTGGATGCAAGGACGCAACTGAATACCGAGCGGGGTGTGTGTGTGTGTGTGTGGGGGGGGGGGGGGGGAGGGGATGAGGAAGAGGGGGGAGGAATGCGGAAGACCTCCAAATGCCTTCCCTCCCCTCCCCTCCCCCCCCCCCCCCCCCCGCGGCTTTTACAGGTGACTGAGCGTGATGGTGCTGATGCCGTGATCCCCGGCATGGGCTTGGAGATAGTCGTCGCAGTCGTCTAAATCACGGACTTCCTCTGTCCGGAGATGGTGGAGGCTAAGCAGCGGTGCTGCTGTTCCTCCTTTGACAGCTCTGTTGTCGTCAGTGTGGCCTCTCGTTGGGATGGGCCTCTGGCTACTTCGCTAGTTTTAGACTGGCGAAGTATTCGATTGCTGGTAGGTCTTCTGGCATCATCGTATCCGTGGGAATTTTACGGATTGTCTTGACGGCATAATATGCGTATGAAGTCTGGATTCTGATCAATGAATCGGTTCATTCCCTCCTCGGTGTTGTTCTTCCCGAGCTCCAGGAATTGCTGGTATGCTGGATGCTGTGGATTTCCGGACGCACTTCCCCAGCCGCCGCGCCCCGGGCTGAGACCTCAAAGATGTGTTCCCAGTCCGTGGGCGTGAAGACAGGGTGTTGGTTGATGATGGTCAGGTCCTTCCTCGATACAAGTCCTCTAAGAGCCTTGTTGTTCCTCACTGGTCCGTAAGGCTGGTGAGGAAGGGCCGGTTTCGTCCTGTCGGGTGGAGTAAATGGATAGGGTTTGTCCAGGAATCTTGCTGCCCTTCCTGCGTCCGGCCATGTCCGATCGTCAGCGTGGGCTTGGAGATAAGGAAGTGCTGACCATGATGTCAGTGGAATAAGACTAGCGCTATTGTGTCAGCTGCAATATGACACCATAAATAAGATAGCGCTGATGATGACGTCAGGGTTTTGGGATAGTACTGGCAGTGCACACACTGTTTACGAGATTACCTCAGGATTATGGCCGTCCTTGGAAGAGACAGCCATTAGGAAACCAATCAAACTGATATGCTATAAATATGTGAGAGAAGAAATTCTCTAAGACTTCAAGAAGAATGTAAGATTTCAGAAGTGCTGACAGATGTGAACATCATCGACTCATCAACTTTAGTGAGTGAGAATTTTTGATGTTGGGCATAATGGTCAGATATTATGTATCAGAATGTATTAACGTTCGGTTAAACTATCTTGAGGTACAGTCATTGGGATCTGTCATTGTCTGAAAAAATGGTTCAAATGGCTCTGAGCACTATGGGACTTAACATCTGTGGTCATCAGTCCCCTAGAACTTAGAGCTACTTAAACCTAACTAACCTAAGGATATCACAGACATCCATTCCCTGCGACCGTAGCGGTCACGCGGTTCCAGACTGAAGCGCCTAGAACCGCACGGCCACACCGGCCGGCTCATTGTCTGACTTGAAGATCTTAAATACAGAGAAGTGGAAATGAGAGTTCAGAGTTTATTTAGTAGCTCGAAGTATTAATTGTGATCTAACATTTCAGCAGAACCTAGCAAATAGGGACGTCCTGCAAAGGAGATTCGTAGACTGGTGGGACAGAGTAGCTGGACCACAAGATCAATTTGTAAAGGTAGTTGTTCATCAACAAACTTTATAAGAGGTAATCGACAGATTGGACACGGTGAAAACGTACCAGCCGATTAGCCTGAAGTGACTTGTACCAGGTTTACCCATTCCTGTTCCGTATTATTATTTCGTAATAACTGAAGCTGATGGGTCGATGATAGCTGGCGTAGTATGCCACTGCAAACACATTCTTTTCCACCGTAAGCATGAGAGGGGAATAGTGTATATGGAGGCCAAGGCTTGACCGCAATAAGCAGATTATAGAAGTCATGCTGAGATGAAGAAGCATTTGCAAAACAACAGACTAGCGTGGCAATCTATATCCAACCCGTCTTCGGACAAAAGACCACAACGACAACATTGTCAGGCTAATTCAGACTGCTTCTGATGATAGCGGTAGCAAAAGCAAATATTGTGCTCATTCATGCTGTTTTTATCTCTCCTACATACATGCGAGCGTGAAGCGATGGATTTCTTGGAAGAATCTGAAAGTATGTAATTAAATTTTAACGGCCGGCCGAAGTGGCCGCGCGGTTCTGGCGCTGCAGTCTGGAACCGCGAGACCGCTACGGTCGCAGGTTCGAATCCTGCCTCGGGCATGGATGTGTGTGATGTCCTTAGGTTAGTTAGGTTTAACTAGTTCTAAGTTCTAGGGGACTAATGACCTCAGCAGTTGAGTCCCATAGTGTTCAGAGCCATTTGAACCATTTGAAATTTTAACGACACATTAATGAAGTGTCTGAAATTGAATATAATGCAGACTGGCGCCAGGAGAGCCGTGTTGCAGGCCGTTCGTGAACCTGTGCCCACACCGCGGCACGTTCCCCATGATGCCCGGGTGTCGCCTCTTCTGCCTCTGCTACAGACCTGGAGGCGCCGGCCGGCTGCTCGCCTGTCCGGAAAACTACAGGTTCAACCCGGAGCAGGAGCGCTGCACCGACGACCCGGAGGTATGGTTCATGTAGTTATTTCAGCTGTCACTGTCGGCTGAGTCCTGGTGGTGTGTCCATTGCTTACTGTCTGATATGTAGAAGGGCTATTCGGAAAGTAAGGTCCGATCGGTCGCTCAGTGGAAACCACAATTAAAATGAAAATTGTTTTATTTGCAACAGTTTGCAACACCTTCCAGCAACTTCTCTACATAGTCGCCGCTCCAGCTTAGACGTCTGTCGTGGCGTTGTACACAATTTTCCAATACCCGCGTCATAGAAGGCAGCCTCCTGTGCTTTCCCCCACTTCTCGACGCTGGTCTGCAGTTCGTTGTTTCTGCCAAAATGTTGTCATCATAGCCAGCGGTGCATGTGGGCAAATGAACATGAGGGGGAGCCAAGTCTGGAATGTACGGTGAGTGATCGGACACTTTTCATCTTAATCGATGGAGGGGCTACATCATCGCCCCTACATTGTGCCGCCGAATTTTGTCATGAAGAGAAAAATGCATGACAGGTACGTTACGTGAGGTTGCATGAATTCAGTCGATACCTCACACCAGGTGGGAGACACTATCATTCTAGTCATTTTTACGTACTCACTGTGAGCTCAGAATTGAAAGGAGCGAAGTGAAGCGATCAACAGGGAATATGGCGACACTGCCCAACACATCTGTGCAAAGCGTCACCGGATATCCACTGTCTTTTCTATTTCGCGACCTATCTGACCTTAGGTTTTGTAACAGCCTCGTATTTATTGTGGCAGAGAGTAAATGTCTGCTAAACATTAACGGCAAACAATCGGTAACCTCGGGACAAGGGTCAAATCTACACGCTTTAGAGACATATACTACAAATGTAATTCAACCATGCAATACATGTTACAGTGATGGAAGGTCAGCCAAGGTCTTGGCACCATTTATGAATTTTCATGCAATATCATCTGAGTGAGACGTGTGCGTACTACACTGCTGACTTTTTATGCATTTCAATGCAGTAGCAAAAAAAAGTTACGTGTAGCGTACTGTTTATTCTATATGTAATTGCTAATTACACAGCGGGGTTCTAACTCACAAATATCATTCGATTGTTGTTCATTCATTACATGATTGTGTTACGTACGACTGACGACGGAGAAATCTCTTCCAGCCTATCGAGACTAGAGTTAACCGTTCCATAAAATTTCTGCTGGCGTGGGTCTTGATCCCACAACTGCAGTACGAAGGACTAGGCACCGTCATGAAAGATCACAACAGCCCTACACGGTTAGCACCTGAGAGGATAGTAGTATTATTCATTTGTATGCAAAGATTAGTGCAATGATGTCACCTTCGTAGAATCAGAAATAGTGCTTGAGTGTAGTAATGCGATTATCAGCATGAACAGCGGGACGACAGCTGCAGAATCACGGACTGTCAGCACGGTGAGCGATCATCACTCCAGCTTCCCAGTGACAACTCTGGATCCTACAGCGGCACCACATCATCTTCGCAGAACAAGTCGCGGTTCTGCTTACAGGATCATGACGAGCGATGCCGAGCTCTGGAGACAAACTGAGCTCATTGGGGGAGATGTAGTGCGTGTCATTTACCGGACTATGACCGGGAAGTTGGCGGTGGGGTAGTTTGAGTGCGCGTGAGAGAGAGAGAGAGAGAGAGAGAGAGAGAGAGAGAGCCGGTGGCATGAAGTGGGACGCAGAGCGTCTCTTGCTGTCCCTGGCAGTGGGTCCTACTCATGGTGGAATAGTAGAATGGTGGTGAAAACACTTACCTCCACTGCTTATTGTCTGCTTTCTCTCTGCGTCAAACTGACCACTCATCCATTGTGATCAAAATGGTAAATGACGCATCTGGATTGTCCTGGCCATAATGCCACATTGGCATTCCCTCTCTGTCCGACAGGCTTTTTGAATAGATGTATGCATTTCGTATAAGATATTGATAACTGATCCACGACTGATTATCACTTTTGCAGTCGCCTTCATTGTGTTAAGCCGGTCTAAGAACACGAGCGTCTCCTTTTCTATTGCGATTCTCGACGAAGAGAGCGTATTCGACTCTCCTGATACTGAAAACACCTACGTTAGCTACATACTGTGTTGTATGACACTACATTATTACCCAACATTTCCATCATCTCATCACGGATGTCACAGCGTTGTTGTCCTTCAATTGGAGAAAACAGGTTGCCGCACGATACTCCAGTTTAACAGTGGTTGCACTATTTTGTTTTGTCGTGTGTAGCGGCACGGTGCCGTGCTTTGGCAGAGGTACTTCAGTTGTATCAAACCTGCAAACAAGATATTATTTTCGAAACTATACTTTTTCCAGGCCATAGCTGAAACTTTATAACTACCCTGACATCTACACAACTAGGATGAGGTGCCGCATTCGCAACTGGTGCCAGGCACTTAGGTGTGGCATTGTCACAGAAAGATCCATCCTACCCATTCGAAAAACGCTGGTTTTGTCCGAAGTGTGGCACAGGCAACGACAAATATTTACTGAAAACCCTGTGCAGTCTCGACAAGTGTCTCATACACAATGCTTGTAACAAGACCCAAATCTCGTGCGAAGATATGATATGTCCGAAGTGTCGAAAAAGCTTGACCTCCTCTTAACTACTCACCTTTCAGGGAATGGGTGACGTAGGTGTTGACGATCAATACGTCCAAAATGAGCTATGGCTCCATCACCTTAGATCAACATACATGCAAATTACCTACATATTCCATAACAGTAGCGCATACAAAAATCATAAAATCACGCATGTATTTTCCGTAACAGGGTAAACTACGACTTCTTCAGAGATGATTGACTCTAAAGTGCGATTTAAATACACGTTGTCTAATCTTCCCTAACGTAACATCAGAGCAGACAACATACACATCACGGCATCCGTAGCGTATTAGTGAATTTTCGTGACCCCATCCATCATGATACTCGTACAGATATTTGTCGGTTTGCTTACCATAGGCGTCCGGGGTGGCCAAGCGGTTAAAGGCGCTACAGTCTGGAACCGCGCGACCACTACGGTCGCAGGTTCGAATCCTCTCTCGGGCATGGATGTGTGTGATGTCCTTAGGTTAGTTAGGTTTAAGTAGTTCTAAGTTCTAGGGGACTGATGACGTTAGAAGTTAAGTCCCATAGTGCTCAGAGCCATTTGACCCATTTTTTTGCTTACCATACAATATTTGTGACTACATATATAATAAGTCAATTGAATATATTAAAGAACAACGATTCTTAGATTCTCGTTTTCGACTGGCATGACAAGCACCGCCACATGTTTGGTTTCAGCACATCCATTTCCAGGGAAAAGTCCCTTACCTTCAATTGATACATTTTCTTTCATCCAGTATTCATTGGAAACAGCTTCATCGATAGTACCTGTATAAATAATTTCGAATGATTTAATTCCCTAATTGATATTAATTTACTGAAGGATCTTAGAGCAGAGAACTGTTATCCATGGTTAGGAAAGAGCACAGTTCACAAAACCCTGAAAACAACGATTTTCTTAAATAAAATTTGAGATTTTCGGTCACAGTACACCGTGATGACAAAACTCATGAGATAGCGATACTCACATGTACACATGGCTGTAGTATCGCGTACATCAGGTATAAAAGTGCAATTCATTGACGGAGCTGTCATTTGTTCTTATGTGAAAAGGTTTCCGGTAAGATCATGGCTGCACAGCGACAACTACGATACTTTCAACGCGGAATATCAATTGGAGTTACATACACGGAACATTCCATTTCGGAAATCATTAGGGATATCAATTTTCTGAGACGCAGAGTGTCAAGAGAGTGCCGACAGTACCAAATTTCAAGCATTATCTCTCAACAAGGAAGACGGGGTGGCCGACGGCCTTCAGTTAACGACCGAGAGTAGCGGCGTTTGCGTAGAGTTCTCAGTGTTAACAGCCAAGCAACACTGCTTGAAGTAACCATGGAAACCAATGTGGGCCGCACGATGAACGTATCCGTTAGGACAGTGAGCCGAAATTTGGCGTTAATGGACTATAGCAGTAGACAACCGACGCGAGTGCCTTTGCTAACGGCGCGACATCGCCTGCAGCACATCTCGTGGGCTCGTCGCCATATCAGTCGGACCATATACTTCTCGAGAACCCTGACACGAGCAGACGAATCCATAGAGCCAAACTATCTATATGCTCCTGTGCAACCTGGCGGTGGCTTCATAATGGTGTGGGCTGTATTATTTGCATGCTATGGAATGGGTTCTCTGATCGAGTTGAACTGGTTGCCTGGAAATGGTTATGTTTGGCTACTTGGAGACCATTTGCATCCATTCAGATCCTTCGTATTCCCAAACAACGGTGGAATTATTGTGGATGACAATGCTCAATGTCACAGGGCCACTGTTGTTTGCGATTGGTTTGAAGAACATTCTGGACAATTCGATCGATTGTTTTGGCCACCCAGTTCGCTCGAGATGAAATCCAGTGAACACTTACGGGATATAATCGAGAGGTGAGCTCGTGCACAAAATCCTGTATCGGCAACACTTTCACAAATTGTGGACGGCTGCTGACGCAACACGTTTCAATATTTTTGCAGCGACTTGTCGAGCGCATGCCACGTGGAGTTGCTGCACTACGCTGGGGAAAAGGAGGTACGATACGATATTACGAGGTAACCCAAGACTTCTTCATCTCATTGTATGCTGCAAGCCATAAACAAAATTTCATAGATCGATTAGGTGTTTCTAAATTAGTAAACAGCTTCCAGGCAGTGTCAAACCGATGGGCGCTATAGACGCATTATCTTGTATGGAGTGTCTCCACTGACACGCAAGCTATACATGATGTGTCTCACGGATGTGTAATGGAATCATTACTGTCCATGTTCTGTATGAATGACTCACCGCGCTGTATTATTTTCAGCCTCCGACTTTTTATATAAAAAGCTGCCACTCATGGCGAATATCTAATTTATGAAAACTGCAGTAATATCTAATCAGTTTTTAACGAAGTAGTATTAGATTGCTAAGACCAGTAACCAGCATTATGTAGCGAAACTAGTTGTTAAAATGGAATATCCTTTCGCTACACAGATAATGAGCCACTAGTATGTTGTGTGGTATTACAAAAATGCATGGGAACAACTATGTTTAACGACGTGCAGTGTAAGGGCTATTTAACGTTAGCTGATAAATCGCACTGTGGAATACTCTAAAGTTGTTGATTGTCTTCGAATGTGGTCAATTACAAATCATTTCAACGGTTCATACGGCACTATCGGAAGAGTGGTTGAAAATATTTTGCGACAGACCAGCAAAGGACATGGAGCATAACCGAAGCACAGGTGCGCGATATTTCATACATGTCTGTTATGGAACAGTATGCGACTTGTACAACTAAATATCTTGAAATCAGGATTCTTTGACTCTGTCTCTACGTTGTCTAACGGGATGCTGTCAACTGTGCCATTTCACATTTCGTAAATAAATAACAAATTGTTCTTGACGTGTGAATCAGATTAAACTTCGTTTGGACGGATGCAGGTGCTGTAATTTATAGAATGTTCCACAGCAACAATTTTTAAATTTCAGTCATAATAATTTACTCGGGCGTCACACATTGAATGCAAACTGGTGATTAATCTCATCAGCGATGTTACGCAGATTTAAATACGTCGACCTCCTGTATGATGGATAGTTAACTCGTTACGTAGCTACAATAAACGGCAACATAGCATGTGTTTGGAGCTCACAATTGTCGAAAGCTCTGATCGACACTAAACATAAAAAACAAGCCTACTGGTCAGATAATAGAATGATTCGAAGTGTCGATCAGTGTTGAAATAAATAGAGTCCCGTCTAAGCAGACTGTGTTAAGAGTTCGACTCAGTACAAGATCACTCTAAGGCCGAACTGACTTAACATGCAAAAATACAAGTTCCGCCGACATTTGAGTGATAACCATCGGGGATTAATCTAAGTTGCCACTGAGCTACCGTGTGAACTATTTCTATCTGTCACGACTGTCGTCAAGTAAAGCTTCTCTATCGTAAAAGGTTGTGGCTCAACCACAGCTGCGATCAGCATAGGTCCTGTCCCTTCAGTACCATTCAAACCTGTGCTAACAGTTTTTATAATGTAAACGTTGTAGACGAACTGCCATGTAGGTGAACTGCCATGTTGATTATGTGGTTGTTTTGATTTATTAATTAAGCTTTCTCCAATAAGGGACCTCACTAAATTGCCTCTCATTGGTTAACTTCGTATGCAACAAAATATGTGTAAAGACCGATCGATCTGTATCAATGAATGCTATAAATTATTGAGTGGATCGATTTTACGGATAGAAAATTACAAATGTAAACAGTTATTTACTGAAATTCCTTTACAGAAACCTAATGGTTTTTTTTTCTAATAATATACATCACTTTCATTCGCTGAATTGTTTCACACCTCTTCAAAAAGCTGCGTCGTGCTTTCTGGATAGTACTTCGGTCTGTGCTTCACGTACACAAACATGTACAATAGTTTTTTTCAGCGCTACCGGGTGTCCGGAAAGCGTGCAGAGTGACAGTTCCATAAGCTCACAGGCTCGCCCCACAGGTCGACCATGTGCCTCCTGCAGTGCCAGCCAGCCTCTGCCCTATTGTGCGCAAAACTGAATGGTGTGCATGACCGAAATCAGTCACTTCTGTTCTCTCTCTACATTATGTTGTGTCTCATGTAAGAAAAGTTGATGAATGTTGACTGTCAGCTACAATATGATACAATATGAAAACAGTTGTGTATCCCATGAAATCTGTTTAGAAAAATTTCCAAAGCCAACAACAATTATTCTGCAGTTCCTTAAACATAGATCCAGGAGAGGTCAAATACATACAAATGGACTAATATAATCTTGCACTAGTGCATTGAGGCTATTATTTCAAGACTTAGTTTTGATTTCATTTTAAGTATTCGCTTAGATGGCTGATACCGAGACATCTCTGCACTCTACTTGTAGTATAATTACTTCTGAAAAGCCAATGTAAGACACTTATCTTCTAGGAGAAGACTTGGAAACCAGTTTTAGCATAAGAATAGGAATTGAGGTGCGGGTTTATGTGTTTTCATCAGATCAGCTAAGATCAACGTTGCATTTACCAGAAAAAGTCGCTAAGTAAAGGATTTTTTTTTTCGTTGTGCTCCGTAGCCTGACAAGACTAACGAAATATTGACATGCCTTAACCTTAATTTTCTTCTTGAGTATTATCTGTGGTATTTCTTAGTGAAATCGAAGTATCTTCTTCTGCGTGCCCCGTGGGCCATGAGGACCAAGAAAGAAACAATGGGAATAATTCGCTTTTCGTAGTCTCGAGAGATTAAAGTAGCGGAAATTATTCGCTGTGTGCAACTGTAGTACGGTGATAGCAGTCTTAGTGAATAGAGATATTGTTGTTGTTGTGGTCTTCAGTCTGAAGACTAGATTGATGCAGCTTGCCATGCTACTCTATCTTGTGCAAGCCTCTTCATCTCCGAATAACTACTACTGCCTACATCCTTCATCTCTTGATCACCCTCTACGATTTTACACCACACACATCCGTTTAATACTAAACTGGTGTTCCCTTGCTGTCTCAGAATGTGTCCTCTCAACCGAGCCCTTCTTTTAGTCAGGTTGTCCTACAAATTTCTTTTCTCGCCAATTCTATTCAGTGCCTCCTCGTTAGTTACCTGATGTACCCATCTACTCTTCAGCATTCTTCTGTAGCATCACATTTCAGAAGCTTCTGTTCTCTTCGTATCTAAATTGTTTCACTTCCATACATTCCTTCACTCCATGCTAATACTTTCAGGAAAGACACTAAAATCTATATCTGATGTTAACAAATTTATCTTCTTCAGAAACGCTTATTCGTAGTCTACATTTTATAGCGTCTGTACTTCGAACATCGTCAGTTATTTTACTGTCCAAGTAACAAATCACATCAACTACTTTATGTGTCTTGTTTCATAAGCTAATGCCTTCAGAACTGCCTGATTTAATTGGACTACATTCGATTATCCTAGTTTTGCTTTTGTTGGTGTTCATCTTATATCCTCCTTTCAAGATACTGTCCATTCCATTCAACTGCTCTTCCAAGTATTTTACTGTCTGTGAGAGAATTTCAAAGTCGTCAGCAAATCTCAAAGATTTTGTTTCTTCTCACTGGAATTTAATTCCCACTCCAAACTTTTCTTTCGTTTCCTGTACCGCTTGCTCGATGTGCTTACTGAATAACATCGGCAACAGGTTAGAATCCTGCCTCACTCCCTTCTCAACCACTGCTTTCCTTTCATGCCCCTCGACTCTTACAACTACCGTTTGGTTTCTGTGCAAGCCGTAAATAGCCTTTCGCTCCCTGTATTTTATCATTCTGCTTTCAGGATTTCACAGAGAGTATTCCAGTCAATATTGTCAAAAACTTTCTCTAGGTCTACAAGTGCTGTAGATGTGGGTTTTCCTCTCCTTAACCAATCTTGTGAGACAAGTCTGAGCGTCAATGTCGCCTCACGTGTTCCCAAATTTCTCCTGAATCCAGATTGATCTTCCCCCGAGGTCAGCTTGGACCAGTTTCTCCATTCTTATGCAAAGAAATTGTGTTAGTTATTTGCCACTATGACTATTAAACTAATATTCACACCAGTCAAAATTGGAGATTTGTGGTAAGGTCTTATGGGACCAGACTGCTGAGGTCATCGGTCCCTAAGCTTACGCACTACTTAATTTAACTTAAACTAACTTACGCTAAGGACAACACACATACCCATGCCCGACGGTGGACTCGAACCTCAGACGGGGGGAACCGCGCGGACCGTGACAAGGCGCCTGAGACCGCGCGGCTACAACTCGCGGCTCACACGTGTCAGCACCTGCTGTCTTTGGAATTGGAGTTAATATAATCTTCTCGATGTCTGGGGGTATTTCACCTGTCTCACACTTTTTGCACACCAGATGGAAGTTTTGTAATTGCTGGTTATTCCAAGGCTATCAGTACTTGTAACGGAATGTCGTCTACTTCCGGAGCCTTTTTTCGACTTAGTTCTTTCAGCGCCGTGTCAAATGTTTCACAGTATCGTATCTCTTACCTCATCATTATCTTCAATTTCTATATCACTGTTTCAAGTACACCTCCCTTGTGTAGATCCTGTATACACTCCTTCCACCTTTCAGGTTTCCCTTCTTCGCTTAGGATGGCTTTTCAGTCTGAGCTTTTGATGTTCGTACAACTGATTCTCTTTTCTTCAGGGTCTCTTTAATTTTGTGTGGGATCTGTTAATCTTTCTTCTAGTGAAATAGAATCCTTATATTTGTCTTCTAGTCATTCATGCTTAGCCATTTTTGTACTGCTTGTCAATCGTATTTTCAATTTGTTTATATTCCCTTTCGCCTGTTTCATTTACTACTTTTTTTTTAAATAATTCTACTTTCTTCAACTAAATGCACTGTTTCATGTGCTATCCAAGGATTTCTAGTAGCTATTGTCTTTTTACCTATTTGATCTTTGCTACCTTCACTATTTCATCTGTCAAAGCTATCCATTGCCGGCTGTGGTGGCCGAGCGGTTCTAGGCGCTACAGTCTGGAACCGCGCGACCGCTACGGTCGCAGTTTTCGAATCCCGCCTCAGGCATGGATGTATGTGACGTCCTTAGGTTAGTCATGTTAGTTAGGTTTAAGTAGTTCTAAGTTCTAGGGGACTGATGACCTCAGAAGTTAAGTCCCGTAGTGCGCAGAGCCATTTGAACCATTTTAAAAGCTACCCAATTGTCTTCCACTGTATTCTTTTGCCCTCTTCCTGTTATTCCTCCCTCCTAAATTCTCAAAATTTTGTCCAGGTCCCATCTCCTATATTTTCCAACCCTTCTTCAACATCTCCACTTTTGATCAACAGTCCACATCCTCTCTGGAAATGTCTTATAATTCAAAATCTGCTTCCGAAATCTCTGACTTACCATTATACAATCAATCTGAAACGTTACGGTGTTCTCAGGTCTCTTCTATGTGTACAGTTCTCTTTCATGATACTTAAACTAAGTGTTAGCGACGATTAAATTATGCTCTGCGCAAAGTTCAGGTAGACGGCTTCATCTTTCATTCCTTTCCCCAAGGCCAACTTTACCTACTATGTTTCCTTCTCTCCTTTTCCCTATTATCGAACTCCAGTCCCCCATCACTACCAGTTTTCGCCTCCCTTAACTACCTGAATCATTTCTTTTATCTCATCGTACATTTCTTTAATCTCTTCATCACCTGCGGCGCTAGTTGGCATATAAACTTGTACTACTGTGGGCTTCGTGTCTGTCTTCGCTTGAATAGTGCATTCACTAAGCTGTTCGTAGTCTTACAGATGCCCCTATTTTTTATTCATTATTAAACCTACTCCTGCATTACCCCTATTTGACTTAGTATTTATAAACCTGTATTCACCTGACCAGAGGTCTTGTTCCTCCTGCCATCGAACTTCACTATTTCCCACTATATCTAAGTTTAACCTATCCATTTGTATCTTTAAAGTTTCTAACGTACCTGCCCCATAAAGGGATCTGACTTTCCACACTCCGATCCGTAGAACATCAGTTTTCTTTCTCCTGATAACGACGTCCTCCTCGGAGATCCGAATGGTGAACTGTTTTACCTCCGGAATATTGTACCAAAGAGGTGAACATCATAATTTAACCATATACTAGAGCTACGTGTCTTCGGAAAAAATTGTGACTGTAGTTCCTCCTTGCTTTCAGCCCTCACAGATCTAGCACAGCAAGGCCGTTTTGGTTGATGCTACAAGGCCAACTCAGTCAATCATCCTGACTTTGGCCCCTGCGAACACCGAAAAGGCTGCTGCTCTGCTTGAGGAACCATGCATTTGTCTGTCTTCTCAGCAGATACCCCTACGTTGTGGTTGCAGCTACGGTTCGGCTATCTGTATCGCTGAGGAACGGGAGCTCCCCACCAACGGCAAGGTCCATGGTTCATGGTAAGGCCGGGTGGCGGGCTATGGAGGGGGGGGGGGATGGGGTTTATATAGCGATATCATTTGGAAATTGTACGTGTATCTGTCTCTGACAAAGAGCTTTCTACAGGCCATTGCCATCGATAACAGACAGGAGCATTCATGCTTGTCAGCGAAGGTATCGCAACGAACGTTAAGCCAGAACAGATGGTATTATGCATGAATTGAACATCAGTCGTGGTTCAGTAATTCAGATCGTCGATTAATCTCTAAATAATTGGCCAGTTTGAGCTCGTTCAGTAGCAGGTGCACTGACTAATACAAATAAGAACGTTTGGAAATTTTGAAATCACGTTTAAGGAGTTCTGATGAGGGAAAGGCAGATTTTCTGTCGAACAGTAATCGTTGATAACATGTCGATCCATCACTATGAACCACTGAGTGAACGCCAGAACTTGGTTTTTAAACATCCATCTTCGCCTACAGTGAAAATGTTCGAAAAACCATATTAAAGGTTCAGTACTCATTAATTACACTTCTGGATATCAAACAGTGTATGGGGACCGCAATTGTGAGGAACTGGGAGATCTAGCATCCTGAATGTAAAGTAAGAGAAGAGCGACACGGTATGGACTCACAACGTTGCTGGATATCCCCTGCAGAAATACTGAAGAGAGACATGGTATGGACTCAAAACATCGATGGATGTCCCCTGCAGAAATATTGAGCCATGTTGCTTCTGTAGACATCGATAATTGCGAAAGTGTTACCGGTGAAGGATTCTGTGCACGAAATGACGTCTACATTATGTCCCACAAGTACTCGATGGTATTAATGTCGAGAGTTCCAGGAGGCTAAATCGTTCGCTCGAATTATCCAAAATCTTCTTCAAACCAATCGCGAACAGTTGTGTCCCGCTGACATGGCGCATTGTCACCCATAAATATTCCATTGTCGCTTGGGAACATCAAGTCCATGAGTGGCTGCAAATGGTCGCTAATCAGTTGATTTAGACCAGAGGATTCAGTCAATCCCATGTAAACACAGCCAGCATCATTATGGAGTCACCACCATCTTGCACAGTGCCTTGTTGACAACTTGGGTCCAAGGCTTTGTGTGGTCCGCACCACATTCGAACCCTACCATCAGCTCTTACCAACTGATATTGGGACTCATACGTCCGGGATCGGTTTTCCAGTCTAGGGTCCAACTGATATGGTCACTGCCGTATCTGCGGTAATCCGGGTGGCTACACTTTGAAATACGAGAGCCGTCAGTTACGCAGCTGCTTTTCCTACAACCACCACGGCGGCGAGAGGGCGCTGGCACTAACGATTTCGCCAAGGCCAATCAGATGCAAGGATCCCCTCTCCGGAGCTCCAACGGCCGATGTATTTAAGTCCGAAATTTCATGCACTGACCACATTTCGTGTGTTTGCCAGTTGACACCTTCTGAGTAGACATTGTACTGAAGAGTGAGAGATTTATAAATCTTTTGTACCTGTATGTATTTCTATATTCAAATATACTGTTAGCAACGACGCTACAAATACTGCAACAAAGCTATATTTTATTTTTGTACAATTTGATATTAGATGTCGCATAAATTAATGTTCAGTTCTCTGCTCATGAACGGCGTCCGTTCCTCGTTCCTGTATCCACTGAAGAACCACACAGCATCCAAGGAAGTCATAATAGTCACGAGCCCTGGAGGGGCGCTGCAGGCGATGTCGTGCTGTTAGCAATAGCACTCGCGTCGGTGGTCTGCTGTCGTAGCCCATTACCGCCAGATTTCGCCGCACTCTTCTAACGGAAACGTTCGTCGTACGTCCCACATTGGCTTCTGTGGATGTTTCACACAGTTTAGCTTGTCTGTTATCACTGCCAACTTTACGCAAACGCCGCCGCTCTCGGTGATCAAGTGAAGGCCGTCGAACACTGCGATGTCCGTGGTGAGAGGTAACGCCTGAAATCTGGTATTCTTGGCACACACTTGGCACTGTGGATCTAGAAATATTTAATTCCATAATTATTTCCGAATTGGAAAGTCACATGCGTCTAGCTTCAACTACCTTTCCGCATTCACTCTGCTAATTCCCGCCGTGCGTCCAAAATGACGCCGGAAACCTTTTCGCATGAAACACCTGAGTACAAAAGACAGCTCCGCCGATGCACCCCTCTGTTATATCTCTGCACACGACACTACCGCCATCTGTATGCATATGTGCGTATCGCTAGCCCATGGCTTCTGTCACCTCAGTGTACATACCAGTTTATTTTCTTACTATTATATTGTCATGACAATATCGTTCTATGTGTTGAAAAGTTACTCTATCCAAAATGATATCACGATAAACAGAAGGCAAGCAGAGACAGTCCTGCACTGATAGGGAATATTGAACGTTTTTATATTCGTAGAAACTGATAGAACCTGTGGTTTTGAATATTCGTGTACTTGTCTCCTTGCCCACAGGTGTGTGAGGCGAATAAGCAGTGCGATCCACCGACGCTTCTCGAGAAAGCTGAAGAGCTGCTGATCAAAGACATCAAGTCAGAATGTGATAGTACTGGTATGACATACTGCGCGAATCGCTGGGAACTCATCGTCTGTCATCCTGTTTGGTCGCACATGCTGGGTGTCATCGAGTGTGACCGACATGTGAGTCTCATTTACCAATGTAATGTACTTTGCAGTCATAAACTTGCGTTACTTGTGTTCCTAACTAAGGCTAAGTCTTGACCTCAGAATGAAAACATGGCTGTATACAATTTTTATTTGAAAAGAAATACATTTGACGATCTTAACACCTTGAAGAGTTCGGTTATTCTCGGAAGGTAGTTAACCAGAATATGAATATGCAAGTAAATGTTGTTATGATACACCGACTTGTGTAATTTAACATTATTATCTTTAATAGGATTAATCGTTTGGAAACATGCGTAGAAGTTGATGCAACAGTGTATCGTGACAGTGATAACTGTGGCTCACCGGCTGTAAAGCCACCATTCAAAGCGGTAGTTACAAATTTCAACGTTATGTTCTACCCAGTTAAATTTTATGCTTACTTCACGCAAGTGAATCGCTTTTCAACTAAGTAGCAAGTAACTTCACACGATCCATGTTCTACGTTCAGAACATCACGGAAATGTTGTATTCCGAGAGTGAGCATCCAAAAGCCACTCAAACTCTCTCTACGATAGCCCATACAGCTGCAGATTCGTAGATGACTGTATCTCGCACCAAATTCTAACAGCCTTGAGTTTTCATCAAAGATGTTCTAATTGTGAAATTCTCGCATAGTAAGTATACTGAATTTTTCGCAACGCATAACGCAGGTCCACTCTGACTTTAGCTGACACTGCAGCCATATCGCTGCCCAAACTGAGCCTCGTATTACAGGTTCTAAGGGTGGGGGTGGAGCGGGTGACAAGGTTCGGTTAGGAACCCATGTCTGAAAATGTATAACATAATGTTTCAGTATAAATCAGAGTTGATTATCGGATCAGTTTCGAGTCTCTTGCCTCGCCGTAAGGACAAAAACTGAGAAGAGGGCACCGTCGTCAGTGCTTGCTCTGATTGTGACATCGCACACCATTTTCGTGTAGCGAGAAACGTACATTCGTAACTAGGAGGGTCGACCGTAGTCACCCGCGGACGCGCCCCACTGCTGCCTTTTGAAAGGACGTCTTTCGCCATGCAGAAAAGAACCCGACTACGAGCCCTCGAAATATTGCTCGTGTCGCGCGCTCCTGTAGAGCTCACGGGCGAGAGACGTCAGTCACTACGCTGTGTGTTTACGGTGATGTTTTGAACTTAGAATGTAGCCCTAGATAGTGTGTGCCGTAGAAATTTTTCAGCGGCTAACTTGTCTCATTATTAGAGCTGAACTAGGTCAGAAATTGATAAATATCCAATCTTCAAACTTATTTTACACCCAAACAGTATATTTCCGGACAAGGTTTGTCTATAAGACTTTATCAAAGTTTTTTTCTACAACCCATAGAAGGGGAACTGCGAAACTCCCTGCTTAAGTACTGTTCTCACCATTATTTGCCTATTTGCCTGTCACACTAAACCAGTAAGCAGTTCATTTTTGGACGTTTCAAACAGCACAAGTCACGTTAAATACAAATAATAGCATTCTGATGAGTCAATCAAACGCCTATCAATATCGAAATTCCTATTAGAACAAATGTTAGTGGATGGTTACCGAAGAATTTTCATTTAACATTAGATTTATGCCTCGGAAAAGACTATTATTTCAAATTAACAATAAATCAATGTACAGTATGATATTATAAAATAATTTTTAATTTCCTTAAGCTACATTGTATTACATTAACACTTGTTCCATAGATCATGCATACATTTCATAAAGATGTGGAACGTGTCAGTTTAACATAAGTTTTCATTACACAATATAATTTTTTTACGGTTACTACCTCATATCTAAAAATTCATCTATTGACGTCGAGTGCTTAGAATTACTAATCTGTTTCCACTAGCCCTTACAGTCGTGGTTACCACCATATAAGCTTCTGAAGTCAATAATTATACTGTTTACGGAAAATTCGAAAGCTATGTTAATACTGATATTACTAACGGTACTGCATTCTTTTACAAGTGTTTATGTTTCTCTCGTCAGTTATTTTGAAATTAGCAACAAAAGTTGTTGAGTAGTATACCACACTTATCGGGTAATTAGGATACTGTATTGTAAGCATATTTATGTAATTACTCAGCACATAAAAAGAGTAAACATTCAACATTTAGCTAGTCACTCGTATTATTTTTAATAGGTAGATGTTAATTTTTTGACAGGGGGCATAAATGTTAATCAGCCGCTGGCCGTGTAATGGAGAGGATATGTCTATCACGGAGGTGAGTGGGGCATTCAGGATACGTGAGATTCCTTCGTCTAACCTAATTCTGGTGTATGCGTTCCGGCCGCTGTTCATAATTTAATTGCAGCCTATCGCGACTGCTTGTTTGTTATTCGCGACGTGTTGAAAAAAGATAGTATACGTCACAAGAATACGAATATTGATGGAAACTGAATACTTTTGTATCAAACGCTATATGGTTAATATTTCATGTAGCAAATTTGTGGCTTTGCATATAAGGATTTAATTAAATCCACGGTACGTTCCGCCTGAGGTTAGCGATTGACTGATCTCGATCGATTCTGAGCTCGGCAGATGAAGGACGTAAGCGGATGACGACTGCATTGGAGAGTGGGACCCTGTGGTGTGGCCTCCATTATATGTGTGCATTTTGTCCCAAGTATTCTTTGTTCGCAGGGTACGTCTTGTGCATTGGTCGTCTGTGGAATTCACATCCTGTTGATCGCGTTTAGACTCATTTTGCTTGTTACCTCGTGATCCGCAGTTGTACTAAAGAGTTTATGTGCACAGGACCACCTACATAAGAGCGTCTGACTTGCTGCCTCGCTCTCGACGTTTCAGCGCATGCCGTATATTGTACTTCTCCATCCTCTCACCAGCCACTTGGATGTGGAGGAGCCGGCCGTTGCAGGTGCAAGATGCTGGATAAGGATGCCTATTAAACTCTTCTGCCTCTTATCCCCCCCCCACCAAATTGTTTAATTACTAAACAACAATATGTTGATAGATTACCATAACCTATCATAAGTGTTTAATGACCTTACCTGCCAAAAATCGGATGCTTGTGCTTAGTGCAGAGGTTTTCCCATGGTGTAGCTACTGTACTCTGTACATCGAGTGGCCAATTGTACTGTCTTCCTGACACAGTAGTAGGAACTATGATAATCGTAAGAATTTTTCAAAAGGAATCCAACACATGTCTGTCAAATACTGCCACTGAAACTATCTTTCTGGTCCTGCTGGTGCTATGAAGGTTACTAATATATCACCTTCCGCTTCTTAGCACTCTGCGACGCATCCTAAGTACCATTTGTCATCATAAACAGCAACAACATAGCGACCATCTTGTATGTTGGCACTTTTACTTCTGAATCCAGGGTGAGATTCACTGTGCAGATACATGTTGCATATGAACTACTAATTATAATCAGACGGTCTGCTCATCTGCACATTATTAGAGTCCACCGGAAAAATGTCATGATAGCTCCTTGTGCCTGCAATAGCTTTATTCCAACCTACTTTTTCGCAACTCTTTTACAAAGTTCAGCTCATCTTTCGAAGCATAAAATGACTGTATTTCGGAAATACTTTTCCAAACACAGTTAGATAATTGAAGGAGCGCTAGGATATGGCCTTCTCTAGAATGCTGGAGACTGGTTTTTCATGCCATGCACTTACTTGTAGCACCAGTATCGTCACATACATTTTTGCCATGACGTGTTGCAAAAAAATTCTATTCTGCAAGAAATCTGACAATCGTAGTAATGCATGCAAAATATTTTGAGATTTTTAGAAGTTTTTTCTGGCTAGCTGCGCCATTACCGAAGGATTTTGCAGAATATATGTCAGGCAGCTTGTTTTTAACATATGCCATGTCAGTGCGCACGTGGCGTGAACTGCAATGGCACCATGAATAAAGCAGTCACTAAAAACACACAATTTCATAACAGATACGCGCGTGACTCATCTCTACAGTAAATCGCTAATGGTTGAAGAGTTGCTAGGCTGTTGTCCCAATTGTATCGTTGAATAGCATCTTGCATTATAAATGCACAGTTTTTAAAAAATTCCAGTGTTACTACAGTTTCATCTTCTTCCAAATGTTCCTTACAAAACTGGAGATATGCAGACTGCGCTGTTGCAGTAAAGCCCTGTGTGGTTAGTTGGTTTTATCACAACACAGTTCAACAAAATCTTCCACTGTGTCTTGCTTTGTTTCAAGAGTCGTGTGATCCATGTGTGTCTATTGTTCACAAGAAATAACTTCGTCGTCATCCACAAACACCTCACCATACAGTTTATTACTCATGTTTTCTGCAAGTTTTGTCTCATCGAGACACTTTTCGCTCCTGTGAATCGTGCACTGGTAGGAACTGATGTCGCTCAGTAGCAGTTTTATTGAATCTTTGTAATTCAGATTACCAACCTTTATAACAGCAAACATCAACTTAGCAATTCAATGGATCTCACATACACACTCATTGTGTGAGCCCCGTCTACTTAAAGGCACAACTCATTTTGGTTGAGGACTGAAAAGAAGACGATAAACCCACTTTGGCATTAAAATACTTTTTTTAGAATTCTATGTGTGGTTCAGAAATGTTACACAGCAAGAAACTTTCTTGCCTCTGTACACATACATTTTCCATTTTTACCGTAACATATTGTTTCTTGCCAGCCATTATCCTGCTGTAGTCATCATTTTCGTAAAACACCTTTATTTTAGAAATCAGTAGTCTACCCCGAGGCTGTGGAAGTTCTGGAAGTACTCCTAGGGGTTCTCTAATTTCCCCGGCTTGATTTCCATACATGTATACACATTGAATTCCCTTGCTGTTCGCTCAGTAGACCAGCTGGATGGTGCAAGGATAAGAATAGCTACTTTTCTCTGGCATGTGGATAAGACCAAATTTTTCTTTCACATCATTCATAATTGTTTCCAATTCAGAGCATTTATTGCATGATTTCTATTCCTTGGAGCAAATAGTTCTTCCTCTTCCACCATTAATGTCCCTGCCATTTTGTATTTGATTTCAATTTACTGTTCTTATAACTTTCTTCTACCATAACTGGATCTGTCTCTTTTGCCGACTCTCTATGCCGTCATGGGAGAGAGATCACGAGCAGTCACTGAAGTATGAAATTGCTCAGCCACTGTGGTTGAAGGTGACTGATAGTCTTCATCATTTGCAGTACATTATCAGAATGTTCCTCACCTTTTAGTAGTGTGACACACGTGGAACATAACTTTTGTCCTGGTCTCATGTAAAGTTCTGTGCATTGATTCTCTTTCAATACAGATGATATATGAAATTCTAGAAGACTACACCTAAATGTGTTCTTATGAATTGCAAATGGGTAAAAACAGCTTTGTAGGAAAGAATACTTATCCAGAAACACTGACATAGAATGATAACAAACAGTCATATTACCTGGAACTGTACTTCTCGCTCCCACAGGGTGCATCCCATAGTTCCACAGCTACACATCTTGTTCTGATTCATCCAGAGCGTCTACATATTTCCATATGTTGTTTTATGACATTCAAATTCTTGTGCTCTACCAATACTGCCACTTGTTGTAAAAAACGCACCACACACTTCTGCCTCCATACTGCAGGGAAGCAACCGACTCATGCCATATAAAATTCATATGCTTTCCACTGTGTGCCAGCCTAGTCAGCTGTAACTAGGTATGATGACACGAATGTTGCGCAATACTTTAAAAGTAAAGTAAATAATCTGAAAAGTTAATAACATGTCAGGAGTGATGGTAAAATAATAATGTGTTAAGTTTCAGTTTACTAACTTTAACAGTTTTCGAAATTTGGACGTTTTTCGTAAAATCATCGGAACAGCGGTAGGGAGCTAGAAACTTCAAAATTTATATTCGGATTCATTTTTCATTATAATTTAATGGAAACAGCATGCTGGATCACACAAAATAATAATTTGGTTGAAATTCATCATTTTCTGTTTTTGTGTCCTAAAAGTTTGGAAGCAAGATAAATTATGTAAGTAATTAGATAAAACTAGGATGTTTAGATTTAGGTGGAATGGAGATACGCTATAATAACAAAGATGTCAGAAGTTTCAAAAAGGTAGCTATAAAACTATAGCTGTAGCGTCTCTCCAAGGGGCAAGTTCAGAGCTCATCTTTTGCGTGCAGTGCAATTAAAATAATTCTCTCGCCAAAAGCATTTAACATAGCCACGCTAGAATTTTATTGTAGATACTTACCTGTGTGCTGATTGCACAATTAAATCAAGAGCTTCATTGGACTTCAGCGAATGAAGAAATTAATTATTTAGTAACTTGAAGTGGTGTTCTATTAGCCCCAGCAACTGGTCAATAAGGCAAATTTTGTCGGCTACGCCTTCGGCGGTCCGCACCGCGGCTATGTGAATAAGAGCGTGCGAGCTAGAGTAAGGCCGCAGTTCTCTGCTAGATTCGTATCAGCGCGCACTCTGTGTCGGAAGCAGCCTCGCGATTGGGCAGTTGCAAGGAACAGCCTTGGACGCCGTATTACGTACCTCGGTATGCACGTAACAATGAGTTCGAATAGGGGTAAAGAGTTATTAGCAGAACGACTCCAGTGATTTAGTCTCAGTTTGCGTATGTCGTATTTTCACGTGTCGCCGCAGGACAGACTTTCTACCATCACTAGCGTGGCGTTTGATGAATATTAGCATCACATTTTGGCGAGCATTCACTTTGAACATTTAGATCGAAACATTATTGAACCGTTTCGTTATCTAGGGATAATAGGATCCATGCAATAGATTCTGAACAGCTCTGATTGTACAATAGCTGATATGGGTAATCATTTGTCTGGAATTTTACACTTTATCGACTTCAGAATATAGCGAAAATTGTTATAGTAAACTGCATTTTCTATGAATTCCAGACATCATCCTAAATCCTCAGAGTAATGAACTTTAATAACCAATAAAATTATTTCTCCATCACAGTGGGTACAATGAACTCTAATTACAGGCATCAAGTTTTTGCTAATAACTTTTTGGTTGCCAACATTGTAGCTAGCCTGTGTAGGGAACGGCAACAAATAATAGATATAAAATAATTTAATTTTCCATCCGGCACCCCACAATACTGTCTTAATGACAACAACACCGACCAGTCTGAATTATAAGCTTGGAAGCATGAGTAACCTGTGTTGCTCACTTGTTTCCTCTGTACGTCTTGCCTCACAATGATACATTCTGTTTCTCAACATCTCTGTTGTTTAACTTTCATTGCCAAATGATTCCCAACATTTTCTGCTGCCTTATTTGACACAAGAAATGAATCTCGTCAGATAAGGGAGACCACAGCTGTCTGCATCATCACTATTAATGTTAAAACAAATGTAACTATACACATCTCTGTCAACTTTCAATTTACACAACTGCCTTGCAATAACAAGTACAAATTTTGAGACGTCTTACAGTATGGTTTACTTATACAGTGTATGAAATTAGGTTAGGATATCACTTGTCTCTTTTGTGCTACCTCACTGTGGAAGCCGACGTTTTTCCAATGATTTTCAATTTTTTCTACCATAATGTCCATGTAATTCACTACATGTGAAAGATATGGGCATGATGTGTGTGCTTAGCCCACGTCAGGCTTACCACAAAAACTATTGTTCTCTACCTGAGTGAATTAAGTTTGTCATGGTGGGGCCCTACAATATGTTTCTTTTAATATGTCATATCTTCATTACGTTATGAAATTTTTTGTTTTCTATCACGAGCATTTTGTTGGTGTTCTTATACATTTATTATGGTACCTAAGTGAATGTCACTAGGTTGTAAGAGTTTCAGTGAACTATGAGGGGTATTTCCCAAGTTATTAAGCTCTCCCGTCGGCTGTGAAGATTGATTGCCAGTTGGGCATCTTATTTTTCGGGTTGCAACAATTTCTTTCGCAAGCTATAAGTTTAGAACTAACACTCAGGTTAATCTGATAGTTTGTACATGAGCGATCCACCATTGGTGTGCTATATTTCAGCCAAATCTGTGACTGTGAGCTGGGACATTATCAATCTGATTGAACTGACAATGCAAGTACAGAAGTATAGCATTTGGTTTTTAGCTTCAGACGTGTGGCTAATAAAGACTACCTCTCATATTTTAACATTTTTTACCTCCAGAGAACAGGACAGTTTGGCTTAAAGATTATGAGCCATCTGGTAACGAATGTTAGAAAGACTTTCTCCATGGTCTCGCACCTGGAGCAAGTCTACAGATGCAACAGAGTACCGTCAATACTATAGCTCTGAAAACGCATTTTGTGAAAAAATGTGGCATTTAGAACGTTTTCCACGCTTCGGAGCTGACTCATAAAAGTGTCAGAAGGCTGAAACGTTGCTATCATGTGACTAAGACTCTATACGAGCAACAAAAAGAGTTACTATTGATTGATTTTGTTTCACTGGTGCCTTGTAAGTTACCATCCTGAGTAGCGCAGGTCGGTAATGCACGGTAGCTCGGTGTCACCCGAGCCAGGCATAGCCGGTTGAGAGCCTGTTAGTGGAAGAAGTTATCTTGACATGTTCTTAACGGCAAGGGATGCAGATGCGTTGGTGTACAGCTGTTGGACACTGGACACTGCTCGTAAGACCTACACTAGTGAAATTAACCTTCTGTGTGCGGTCGTCAGATGATGACAGGATATTGAGCGTCCCTCTTTCTGCTATTCGAGAGTATTCTGTTAGAAGCTATCATCGAATTAACTAACTGCTTTCCATTGATTAGTATTTTCCATCACAAAACACTACTGGTACTCTAGATCTACTTGAATTGCCCCCCTACACACTATACGGCTTAACATCTGAGAGGTCGACTCATCGAGGGAAATATTATTACAAATTAATCTTGTCTATGTTGCTGCCATTGCAACACATTCCTTCTTGTAACCCTCTAAAAACTGTTAATTAATAAACAACTCATCCACAGTCTCATTTGCTTCCCTGTCTTCTTTTTACGAGAAACTTAACAACTGCTTTCTTTCTTTCCATAAAGTGTATTATTTGTTAAAATAAATCACTGCTGGAGCCCTGTGTGTAGCTGTCTTGGTGATCAATTAAGCAGATGATAGCGTCAACTGACGATAGTCGACAGCATATTGTTTTACAGCTATCTTGAGATCTATACTTTCTTTTCAGGGAGATGGCAGCTACATATGCAGTATTATGACCGATTCCTGCGAGAGGAACCGTTCGTCTTTGTGGGAATCGTTGGGCGGCATCGATTCAGCCGCATTCGGAATTCCGCCCGGTGAAAATTGTGAGGGCGGTTACGGTGAGTCTTTCAAAGGGCGCTTTTTCCCTGTTAAATGCTATCCAAACATGTGCACATTTCATTAGCTTAGAACAACTGATTTATTAGCCTACTTCTGCAGGACATGCTGACGTAGTGGTGATGTAGCCACTATCAAATGGGTTAAATGGCTAGTCAGTCGCTAAATGCCGCTATCATTTGAATGCGTTGGAAAATTGAGAGAAGGAACGATAGAATTGAACATACTGCTGGTGATGTTTAAAAACTGACCAAAAGTTCTGTTGGACATGCCGTGCAACAATAACAGTTCATGATTTGAAGAAACCACTGGGAAGCTATTTCACGATAGTCAATGAGTGAACAGAATCCTACTGCTACCAGATATCATTCCGAAGGAGAAGCTGGCAATTTTGGTACATGGTTTCGGTGGAAAGTTCGCTAAGATGTTCGTCACTGAAAAACTTATCTACACATGTTTTCACTTTTAGATTGACACAGAAGACTTTAGAAGACGATTCTATATATTGTATTTGTCTTCGTCCTTACTTAGAGTCTTTTTCCCGCACCGTATATGATGCAGTCCAGTGGCTGACTAGTGAAGGCATCATACTCTGGAATGGTGAACTAGGGTTCAAGTCTGAAGGGGATAACGCTCCCCTCGGCCGTGACATTCAGTCATACACATGTGTCTCGGTGCCGGCCAGAGTGGCCGAACGGTTCTAGGCGCTACAATCTGGAACTGCACGACCGCTGCGGTCGCAGGTTCGAATCCTGCCTCGGGCATGGATGTGTGTGATGTCCTTAGGTTAGTTAGGTTTAAGTAGTTCTAAGTTCTTGGGGACTGATGACCTCAGAAGTTATGTCCCATAGCGCTCCGAGCCATTTGAACCATTCTGAACGTGTCTCGGTGGTGGTGCCAACTGGCGAGCAACTTGTGGAACTGAGCCACTCTGGGTGGACCTGAGGTTGGCAACCGGAGGCTTCCTGAACTTAGGAGTGCCGCTGGTCTTCTGTAATCGTACGTTCTATGTATTGACCACCATTAAGGGACGGCAATGGATCATTACGTGTCATAAGGAACGGAAATTTTGGGTTACGTGCCCAGATCACAAGGATAGTGCAAACCGCTATAAAGAAACTCAACCTTTAGTTGTTATATGGCAATAGGGTGAATAACTGTTTAGGTGAAATAGTCGATATAGGGTACCCTACCACAGTATAGGTGTTACTGAGGCAAACGGGGTCTTTCTACGTGGATTCTTATTACTTATCGCTTCGTGGGACTCAAATGGCTCATAATTAATATACAGGGTTATTCAAAAGTACCTCCGAGGTTTCAGATGACGAGTGCACGAAACTGGAAGACATACAAACCATACACACATCAGTGGACAGGGCATTTCTACAACTTTTTAACTCACGTTACGAGTGCTTAATATGGATACAATTTATGACAGAGCAAACGTCAATACGCGCATAAAATCCATTGCAGTCACTCCTGCTGCTGCTGCTGCCAGGGAAGCCACAACGACAGTAACCCACTTTGGAATCTGTTCATTGGGTTGCCTGTCTGCAGGTGCGAACCAATCTGGTGAGCCACTACAGAGCGGATGATTTGTCTCCGCGATATGACAGTGCTGCCGTTACTGGCGTTTTCTGCAGCTTCACGAGAACAAGTGTTCCGAATTGAAACTTGGAGGGAAATTCCATCAGCTGGTATGTGCCCATTTTCCTGCATGTCTTTCAGTTTTCAGGAAGTCGTCTTTTGAAAGTTCAGAGGTACTTATGTCCGACGCTGTACTATGAAATCTTCAATTGGTTAAGATGGGCCATTGACAATGACTACCATCTAAACATAAAAGAGAGATCGACAGGTTATTTCTTCAGACCAGTCAACAATGTCTGTTGCAATCGTCAATACTGATAGCGTACAGCTATAGAAAAATCTAATTACAAGAATTGTGAGGCAAGAAAGGTGTCCGAAAAAAGTGTCTCGTTCCTCAATCAAGAAAACAGCTTAGCAATATTAACAAAAATAAGTATAACTTTGCAGCACAACGAGTTTGCCATCACACGTAACTCAGTATGTAACACACCGAAAAGTAACTGATATTTACAGAACAATAGCCACACCTTGTATGAAGAAATCTGTTATGCATTTGGAGCTAAATACAAGTTGGATCAACCAAGCGATTCTTTAATATATCCGTACTTAGATTTTAAGTTGTATTTTTTCTAATGTTGGAGGGTTCACTGCAAAACGTGGCCAGGTGCTTTCTCTTAATGTCGAAACCAACCATTTCGTCCGTCTGAAATGACCGCGTCGTCGACAAGACGCAGTCTTCTGTTCTCTCCTCATTTTTATTACATATTCGATGAACATCTCGGAAGAGTTCCCTTGGGCGAACACCGTATTTTCTGTGATATATCGTCCAAAGAACGGTTGAGTGTGGTGACATAGTGGTTTGCATACTTGCTTGTTTACTTGGTAGCAGAGTGCTTCATATGCCTATTCAGCCATCCTAGTCACTTCTGTAGACGTATTAAAATTATTAACGTATTAAGCTATCCACTGTGATCTTTATGAAATAATGTTTTGTCCCTCGGAAAAGAGCTTTGAATAAAATCAACGTAACATTCTGCAAATAATTTAAGTTCAACCCACACTTCCACTGTCTCTTGTACTCAATCGCTTTACAGCGTTAGCATGTGCAGGTATTCAGCAAAACACAGTTTCGTTGATAGTGAGAGAGATGTCTTCAGCTGCAGGAATATAGATTAATTTCGGCGTTGAAATTGTACGTGTTTAGGTAAAATACTGTAGTATACCCATCACCACAGTACACAAAACCTACGCCAGATTATATACGGGCAATATATGAAGAGAGGTGAAAATTATGGTGAAGTCAGTTCTGTTGTTTAAGCAGTAAGTCTAACGTGAATTATAAATAAGGTATTCCTCAGATACTCCACGAAGTTTTCTATTTCCTCTCGATCATTTTAAGGACTTCTTTTCAAAATGAGATGTAGAGGTTTTAGTTGAATATCTAACGGAAATGGGATACAAGATAACGAAAATTTCTACTCTAAATTATCCATACTACCATCTCCAAACAGACGCTACCTGTGAATGTCAAATGAACATGCTGAAGAGACGACTGCAACTGAATGAGGTGTCAGTTCCATATTACAAGTTTTGTTTTATACATAATTAATAAAATCACAGGAGCAAAATCCAATGGGTGTGTGTCATAAGAAGCTGTTTCATTAATTGGTGTAGCTTCTTGTAGCAACAATGTAACTCTCCATCCATCCATAGAGATGATCATGGACGTATCTGTATTTACAGGCCAGCCGGTCTGGTACGGTACTCCCCCGTTTTGGCGCAGTTACTGAAGGGATGTGGCCGATGCCGCGCACTGCCTATTCCGTCCCACACGTGCTCGTTTCAGTGGGTCTGATGGTCATGTTGAACAGCAGAACATCTTGGAGTATCTGTTAGGCAAAGCGGATGGCTGTGCATTCACACAGATCTCCATCACGTTACTAGAAGGGAAACAGATTGTGCTCCATAATGACCTAATGTAATCTCACTGATCAGCGGCCATTCAATAAATATCAGAAGTTCATTGTCGCTCTTAAGCTGCGACTTCTCCTCGCCTTGATGCTTCAAGCAAGTTCTGTGTAACTCTAATAGTGTCCGCTCTCCAGTTCTAAGGCGCGCTACCAAATGACCAACATTATAGTCCTGGAGCCAGTGTCAGATTTTCATGACCAAGTCCCTCCCAACTGAAACCTCTTGAAATGCATTAGAGATTCATACTATGAGTACTCGCGACCGTGTGCTGCGACTCCGTGTGTGGGGCGGGCACTGGCAGCCTCCCACGCTTGGAGGAAATAAAAGTTGTTAAAGTCATTCCCTCCCATTTGTAAATTTGACAGGTTATAGTTTACCTAGTATTTTGAAGGAAAAATGAAGTCAGATGACCATAACATGGTGGATTATACGTCAGCTGGCTGCGTGAACGTGGAAAAAAATTATATTTTCAATGATTTCCCCTCAACTAAAAATTTACCTGTTGATCGTTTATATGCTACAATCAATGAAAATCAATGTCAGCTTGCTCTATCTCAGTGGAAAGTTTGTCAGCTGATACCTTGAAAGGTGTAACGCAGCAGCATCTATCACCTACTGAATCTTATCAGATGACGACTTTTCCCTTGACTTACAGCTAGCTGATATTTTTCATTATTTACTAAAGCATGTTAACAAAACTGTTATAAATTTTCGTCCTGGAGGAAATCACGTTTCTTAAGTTATTCTCTTTCATTTCACAGATTGAAGCTATACGTAAGCCCTTTCGATATTGCAGATAGATTGTGGATTAAAATTACCTTCTTCAGACGCTATGCTATAGCAGAGCATAGAATGCTAAAGGTACACTTGGAGGGGGTAGGTTTTACCCATGACTGCGTACAAAGGCCCTTTGTTGAGTATAGCCCATGTAGAAGATTGTTGGTGGAAACAAAATAGGTGGGGAATATAATGCAACTCGAAAAGAAATTGAAACTTGTTTAGTCGAAGAGAGTGTTAGTATAGTAACAGTTCAGTGTAAAATAAAAATGTCTATTGTAATACCATATTGCTTCTTTTACAAAAAAAAAAAAAAAACAGTGCTCAGTTGAAATTATTTAGTGAAGTATTTACAATACGAAAGTATTTACAATACGAAAACTTAATAATCTAGCTGGTCACGATACTTTGCTCCCTACACAGCCAAACAATTTTCAGTTGTATCGCAGTGAATGTTATCGACGTTATACAGCTTTGCCGCCAAAATATAGTAAAAGAAGAACGACATCAGAAGACACACCTTCTTCAACATTACCGTACGTATATGGATTGGATATAATTTCTATAAATTATTTCGATTATAAATTTATATTAATTTAATGTAAGAAAAAGTATAATTTGGTAATATATTAGTTGCCTCATGTACGATATCGATTTACTATAGTTTTGAACTAGGAAGTTACACGATAGACTCCTTCTACACTAAGCTTGTATACACCAAACACACTTTTTAGTAAAGTAGTATGTGTATGTGTGAGCTGTATAATGAAAAGTAATTATAATATATGTTACTATTAAGAATAAATAATTTCTTAGGCAAAACGAAGATGCCTTTCATCTAAGTGCAGGAGCAAGTGGACTCACAAACACAGGTAATACTCTGTCTGCCGAGGAAGCTGACGTCAGTGAGGCTACCTCGGAGCTACAGTTTCCCAAAAATATTAGCTTAGCTGCTGAAGTCGACATTCCTCCTGAAGTAGTCACTGAAGATGTCACTGAAGATGTTACTGGAGGTAAAAATATTTGTACACGTTTTTTTGTGGGAAGAGTAACAAAAAAATTTAAAGGTCGCGAGGAGAAATTATCTATTTTCACTAAAAATGGGCGTGATTCAATAGAAAATTTGGCGATAGAGAGTAACGATTCCGACATGATAAAAAAATCCAGAACTTGCCATCCGATGAAGAGTTATATTTTCATAAAAATTGAGTCTATATTACAAGAAGAAAATGATAAGTCGGAATCGCATTTTATACGAAATATCCGAGCACAAGCCTATGAAGTTATTGAAAAATTTTTTGAGGAAAATATCATCTTACAAGAGCAGACTTTCTTCTTAAAATTTTTAAATAATATGTTTATTGAACACTTGCAAAATAATCATCAAGATGTTTCGAATTGCAGTTTCAAACCATATCAATTAAAACAAAGATTTTTAAAGAAATTTGCGAGTAAAATGGACATAATCTCCTCTAAAGTCCAAATTCTTGTAAAATCTTTCAAAGGGATTATGATCCAAAATGAAGTGGGAAAGCAAAATATTTTAGATGCTGTTGCACGTATTCTACATAAAGAAATACATCAAGTGTCAGAAGTTACCGAATCAGATTGAAACAAAAAACTTAGTAGACGGTGAATGCGAAATTCCAGAAATATTAATAAATTTTTATACAAAATTGTTACATGGTGAAAATGATCGACAGAAACAAATCAAAAGAACAACAAGGCTAGCCAAATAATTTTCTGAAAATGTAATTTATGCTGTTTTTAATGGTCGAATTAAACTATCAAAGCATATATGTTTTGGCATTACTTTGAAGAGTTTAACCAACAGCAAAAAATAATTAATGTTGTTAATCGATATGGTCATTGCTGTAGCTACAGTACATTGGAAGGCCTTGAGGCTGAGGCAACATTCACTTCTTGTGAGCTTTCCGAAATTTGTCCAGAAGGTATTTTACGAACATCTCACTTGTATACTGGAGTTGCTTATGACAATTACGATCGTTTCGTAGAAACTACCACTGGCAAAGATACGCTCCACGACACTGTAGGTATAATTTTTCAAATTGAAAACAATATCGTCAGTGAAGAAGCAGTGAATAACGAAAATGTACTGCAAGATTTTCAAATTGGGAGTAATCTTGGCAATGAAGCAGTAGTTGAGGACGATAATGTAAAGCAAGATCTCCAGATGGAAAATGATGTCATCGGTGAAGCAGTAGTTGAGGACAATAATGTACAGCAAGATCATGATATCGAACGTAGTATCATCAGTGAAGCAGACACAGATATCGGTGTGGACAATGTTTCGGCATCCCGATCTCGCGAACACAGACGGTGTTTTGATATTGTTACTCCAGATAACATACGTTCAACAAAAAACTGAGACTTATAGAAAGTATGCTGCCATCTGATGCATCATTACATTTAAACACCATAAATCTTCAGTCAGTACAACACATTGATTTTGCACGAATGCTTTCACACTATTTGCAGTTATCAGGCACACCGATGTGAGTTGATTATAATAGTTTATTGCATGAAGATTGATGTCCCAAGCACATTATTTGTTATTTAACAACGATCAATGCATCACCAACGAACAAAGATACGATTTATGAGACTATGAATCAAAGTCAGAAGGTGGCTCTTGAGTGCGAGCAAAGATACATTGAAGTAACTTACGATCTTGCAGTTGCAAAAACTGCGCTACAGATCAAAAGTATAAAATCCAACACTTATGACAATTTATTCATCCACCCTGGAGTATTCCATATTATGATGGCGTATTTAAAGGCAGTAGGTAAATTCATAGATAATTGTGGTTTGTCAACCATCATCGTAAATAAAGAATTACTCACCAACGGATCAGTCAACGGGTTCGTTACTAGCAAACATTTTAACAGATGTAAGCGTTTACATCCTATGATTACGTTAGCATTGAAAATGTTACATTCTGAACGCTCCATTCTTCAAGAAAAAATAAATATATCCGATGAGTGGAAAACCTACTTGTTACGGTTTCTGAAAACAAGGGCGTCTGTACTTTCATTGCAACAAGCTGAATCAACTAAAATATTTAATAAATATGACCAATTTACAGTAGAAACATTGGAAAGCAAACATGGTAAGACAGCTCAGTATTACATGATATATGTAAGATTGATCCATTACTACTTAGTGCTTACCACGAGCATCCATACCAGTAACTTCGGAATGTTTAAAATGGCTGTATTGAAAATAGTTAATTTGTGTTTTATTTTCAATCAACCAAATTATGCGCGTGGTTTATTAAAGTACCTTAATAATTTAATGAAATTTGACGAGACTGATTCAGGCTTATGTGAGAATTTTGAGGAGGGATCATTCGGTATAAAGCCAACCAAAAAACCTTTTTCGGAACAACCTATTCATCTCACTCTTGAGCAAACAGTTGACGCTGATGCTGCCAATAAGCTGACTGGAATTTCTCGCATTACGAATTCAATCAAAGCTGGGCAACGATGGTGTCGTAGCCATACCATTCGTTCAACAATTATTACTCATACAGTGCAAGAAATTGGACTAAGCACTATGCAAGACGTGACAGCAGATCTTAAAAATAGCTGAATAAAAAAAGTACTGAGCATCTGTACAGATTCATCGACGGTATTAATCGTAAAATCAGCCCGTTTGATGCGAATTGAGGTAAACGATTTTATACAATATTTCTACTGGTGAAACAGCACCTGAACGTATTGAGAGTTTTTTACTCAATACTGAAGAAGAAGGCAGTCATAGACGTGAGGATTTCATACTCGGTTGGATTACAGATCCTAACAATTTTGAGCAGGCTGTTCCAAAAATCAAGTGCCATACTTTTGTTGATATGACTAAGAAAAAAAAAATAAGCTTGGGCGAGGGGAAATGGAACTTCGAATGCAGCGTGACTTATTTGGGCAACTGCTTCAAATCTCTTTGAAGAAAGAAATTGATTTGGACAAAGTTCTTTCTTATCCGTTAACACCAGTGCCACTGTTTCTCAGCCATCTCGACAGCACTATCTGCAAAACACCCAAGTCAGCATTGATGGCTTTATTAGAGAAGCAATAGCAATCCGAGCCACCTCAGATTACTGATATCATTATATACCATGGATATTTCATGTTACATGAAATGAAAGACGTACCTGTTAGCTTAGGGTAAATTTAAAAAAAATTTTACAGATGATTTTTGCAGCCATAGCAAAGATTATCATCATTGCTTTTGATCGGTACATATTTCCATCGATCAAAGATACCGAACACAAACCTCGAGGTACGGAGCAAGCTAACTTTCGTATGGATGGTCCTGATCAAGTACGAAAAAAAGACTTTTCAGTTGAGCTGATAAATATTCATTTGAAGGAAGCACCGGTTGAGTTCTTTATTGAAAATTTGGAGCAAGATTATATGGCACCATACATGAGCAACAAAACTATTTTTTTGAGTACGGCTGTTTGTTATAGATATGTGGTCACTGATGGAAAAGTTGTAAGAACTGTAGAGAACGGATTTTCGTGTCCAGCTCATGAAGAAAGGGATACAAAAATGATTTTTCGCACTCGTGAAATCGATTTTAATGCTAACTTAACGATTCGTTATTCTGACACTGATGTACTCGTTATAATATTATCCAATATGGCTCATGTTTCACAACATGTTGAAGCGTTTATGGAAGGCTGCGTTTTAAAACATATGAGCTTCATCAACGACACTTAACTTTATGAAACTTTGGGATCGTATATGAGCGCAGCAGTTCCAGCAATCCATGCATTTACAGGATGTGATTACAACCCTGCATTTTTTAGAAAAGGTAAGAAGCGTTCATTTTCGATAATGTCAAAGTCTGAAGATTTTACGGAGTGTTTTGTACAAATGTCAGAGCCATCGATGAACAGGGAAGGTTTATTTGCAAGAACTCCAGAGTTGGTGGTCAGATGTATGGCCTTAATCGGTTAACAAACATAAACGACACAAGGGTTGCGTTGTTCCCAAAAACTTATAAATTTTTGAACAATAATGATGAATTTAAGTTGCCCAAAAAAAGGTATTGACGGTTCTTCTCTACCACCATGCGAATCAGAACTGTACAAGCAATATTTAAGGGCGTGTTACAGTGCGCAGATTTGGTTTCACACAAACCTTAAAGTTCCAACAACTGTAGGAACCTACAGACAATGGCTGGGAAGAAAAAGACAACTGATTCGAATTTGATTGGTTTTCTGGGACTCAGTTATCAACGTCGATTGAGGAAATAACCATTGAGCATGGAACAGGTATCAATTCTTTTTTCATACTTTCAGTTTTTCATATGATCATATTTTACTATATACGCGTACTAATAATTATTCTTTTCATCTTTTCACAGATCACAGATGATGATGATGATGACATGACCGCATGTAACTCTGACAGTGAATCAGAGAGAGATGAAAGCGACTCATGCCAAAGCGGGGGTGAAAATGATTAACTGTCATTATTATTTTTAGTCAATTCATTGAAATGAAAGTTGACTAATTAAGTAATTATGCTACAATAAATTATTCATTAATTAATTTACTTATACCAACATTTCCACCATTACTGAACTTCATTTTTTGGTATCAAAACATTCAAATTAAGCATACTGCCGAATAACTTAATAAACGCGATTGTCTCCCGGATGAAAATTTATAAGTGGATTGTTGACATGCTTTAGTAAATAATGAAAAAAATCAGCTAGCTGTAAGTCAAGGGATATGTCGTCAGCTGATAAGATTCAATAGGTGATAGATGCTGCTGCGTTACACCTTTCAAGGTATCATCTGACAAACTTTCCACTGAGATAAAGCAAGCTGACATTAATTTTCATTCGTAGTAGCATATAAACGATCAACAGGTAAATTTTTAGTTAACAGGAAATCATTGAAAATATAATTATTTTTTCCATATTCAAGCAGCCAGCTGACGCATAATCCATGTTTATGGTCAGCTGACTTTATTTTTCCTTAAAAATTAATTTGAACTGTACCTGACAATTTTTCAAATAGGAGGAAATGACTAAAACAACTTTTTTTATCCATACGTGGGAGACTGCCAGTGCCCGCCCCACCCACGGAGTGGCAGCTGACGGTCGCGAGTATTCATAGTATGAATCCCTAATGCATTCCACGAAGTTTCGCTCCAGAAGAAATAATTGACGGAATTTGTAGCTCGCTCCTGGACTATTAAATTAGGCCCAAAATACGCGTCGCATGCCGAATTTGAAGTGGGCATCTAGCCTTTCGGAATCAGGTTGATGAACGTGTGTATCTCCTTACACAGCGGACTTAACTAGCCCAATGTGATTTCTTCCTTTAAGACTATACAGCCACGTCTACGGCAAGAATGTAGTTAGCTCGTTAATTGTACAAACAGTTTTCATGTACACTCTTGTGACGTACTGGAAATCAATATTACTAAGCGACAACACCGGGAAACAGTACCCTTCAATCGGTAGAAGGGTTGCACATTCAACGCCTACCAGGGACAGCAAAAGCTTCATTTCGAATATTTCATGTAATTATTGAACGGATGTAACAGTTTAAAATGGTGTCATAATCTACTCATTAAGAGACGTTGTCTTACATGAAATGTTCAATACATAGACACGAGCCTAAAGGCTATAATCTGTGTAAACGTCTTGATGCAGCGTAATTCACGGCGCTCGGATACCCGGAAATTATTCATCCAGTATTTGAGAATGACAAGACTTGGTGACTTGCAAGAAACTTTAAATTTAATTTCATATCTTCACAAAAATTTTCTCGCTGTGACCTTCACAAAATTATGGAAGCAAAAAGTTTATCGCCTACTACATTTACGCTGTGCATACAGTGAAACTGTTGGATTAGACATGAAGTCTTAACTTATTTCCCGTTTATCACTAACCGTATTCCCAACGCATTTTGTAGATGGTGTCCACATATATCACTGAATGTACTTAGAAAATTGTATCATTCTGTGACACATAGTTCAGGAGATGTGACGTCATAAACATAGAGATGCATGAATCACAAGTTTTTGATTAAAATTGAGCAAATATAATGAGGGCACTTAGCGACTACTAACAAACTTTAAACGTAATTTCAAATATTCTTAAAACTTTTATCGGTTATATGCTAACGTCAAGTATTTAAAACTTTAACTCATTTGTAAAGTAGTGGAAAGTCTTAAGCTGTTTTATACATTGGAGTTCGATTCTTTAAAGAATCGGGGGTGTACCGGTATTTTCTATATCAGCATTATGCCAGCAACAACAAATTACTTTTGTAGCAAGACAGACTGAGTTGTTATGCACCCAGTGTTTTATTCCCAGTAGCAACTTTCAACTCCATCCATGACTTGGCGCTGCTAACGATTGCCTGTGCTGCCCTGGTTCATCCAAACATGATGATTCTTCATTGGGTTGTAGTCGGTACTTGTCGCTACAGGTACAGCACATACCTGGCTACGCACCTCGCAGCTGACTGTTGCATATGCGGGAAAGTGCAAAAGACATTTAAGGGACCTGGATGAAGCTACGAAATGAGTGCTACATCGTTCACAACGTAAATCATCGAACACTTTTGGTTTCTTACTTCTCACTCTTTGCTGTGTAATGCTAACGAGAGGTTCCTATGTTTGTTTTAATACGGAACATACAAGTGATGGCAGTCTTTCTCCATAGCTAGCTTCTATTCGACTATATACACAGTAATCTATGTATTTATCGATCTCAGGTCACTGCGTGTGGAAACGGCGTGTAACGTGTTGGCTTCCTTTGCCACTAGCCTACGCTTGACTGGTCATATGTTTGTTATGCCTGAAGAATTTTCTCATCGAAGTAGCGGCTGGACCAGCTACAGCTGCTAACTTTACATAACGTTACAACACTGGGACGAGAATGTAGGACTGTACATACTATCGCGTGAATTGTCGCAAAATGTTAATGGTTTCATATTTAACATCCAATTAGTTCTGAAACAACCCGTACATATAGGGAATTTTAGTACCCTATAAATTCAAATGTATCCAGTAACATCGCCAGACTCTTAGACGATATTTGAAATCTGCTTAAACAGTTTCACAATATTTGGAAAGTTAGACAATATTTCTGTTCGTTTCCATTTGTTTATTTCACACAAATTTAAAGATATGAATGGTACGCTGCTGATACGCTTATTGCTCAACTACTATTCCGTAATTTTTAAAAACTTTGTGACAAGTATACGCTGTCCATCACTTGTGAGTGCAATTAATTCCTGGTGCTAAGTACAGGATGGAACTCAATTTCAGATGACGTGTACCCAGAGGATTCACCGTTCTTCAGTACCATGTGCTGTCCGCCAACTTTATGCCGTACGACGGTTTCAGGTCAGTCTCTGACAGTCTTTGAGAATTACCATTCCCCTATAGGCAGGGCCGGCGCTAGGCCCCTTTACCCTGTCCGAATATTTCGGATATTGAATTTCATATCCCAACAGGATTATTTAAGATTTCACATAGAAACGAAAAGTAGAACAGCTTCCATAGTGTTATTGTAGAATTCTACTGTGAACAGGGGGAATTAGAAACATTGGAAACATCTTGGCATTTCTTCTCTAATGTACTGTGTGTTCTAAATCACAGAGAACAATGTAAGGGATTTATCATATTTCACTGCTGAAACCTGATAATGCCTAGAATTTGATGTAGGCCCCTGTTTACCCTAATATAATCTCAATATCTCAAGTGTTGCAGTATTTCGATCAGCACTGTTTATAAACATATATTTTAATACGTTTGTACTGGCAGTTTACAAGTAAACTGAATAATACATTTCATCTGCGTTAGTTTCGAACGTAATGTGGGGTGCACGACAAGGAATACTTGCCTGAGATAGGTACAATCCTTTACATTCGTCTACGACTAAATTCTCATTATCGATAGTTTTTCGACAACGATTCAAGAAGCGGTTGTGTTGTGCAGGCTGATAATGATACAGGCAGGAAACTCATCACTCGATGCAAATTTTGAAAGCTGGCCCTCTTTGTAAACACATGTAGAGAAATTTCTGTGTGCTATTTCAGTCACATTCATCATGAAAGAGCCTATGAGGAGTAACGGGTAAATGAAGGGAGACTGTAGCACGTATGGGACACTAGGCAATCGCTTTCGCCGGTGACCATCCAAGAGTGAAGTAGGAATTTGTGCATATTATGTCAGTACACAATGTAGTTTCCCCTACCCCACTGACAACAAATGGAAGCTTGTGTTATATGTGTATATATGCAACGCTGGCTGCTTAAGTGCACATTGTTAAGTTGTTCATTTTGAAGATGTATCTAGTGAGAAAATCTTAGTTTGCTAAGCTGCTTGTATTGTTAAATGTTTCTGTCATATATTTTTGTGACAGATTTATTCGACCCCAATAGAATGTTAAGTAGGTTATCAGCCGTAGGACTTTATAAACTTTTCATGTAATAGTCGGTAACTACTAATGTGATATTCGATCAGTTACGTCAGCTACAACTGGATACAGAAGAGATAACGATATAGAATAGAAACTGCAAGATCATTTACCAGACCACTGTAAAACCATACTACATTCCTTGAACAGAGTCTGAGGTCACCGACACATAAAATACGAAAGCACACAAGTGTCATCGGCAACGACTGGTAAATAAATATCTGTTTGGAAAATGTTCCCATTCCGGGACTGGAGAGGTTTTATAATATTATGGCTATTATAGGTCACGACTGTACCTCATCTTTAATAAAAACACATAAAGCGTGAGAAACAATTTTTGATCCAATTTAATTTATCGTTCACTGCCTGAATGTGATATCTCCGCAGGTAGTTGTTGGAGCAGTATAAAGAATATTAATAGCTTTACTTCAAATTCACTGCTGTAACATGACTTTGTAAACGAATTTCTTGAACCATAATAACTACATCATTTACAATTTGTATTTCGTGGAAACTGAGGGAAAGGACAAAGCGTCTTTTTTCTGCTGGACAAATATATTCCATAAGCGTGTATCAACAAGTATATGATGCATTCTGGGGAATCAATTGACACTTTATGTTGTCCGATTGTACAGTTAAAATATGGTCGTTTCTATTTTGTATGTATGTATTCAAAACCCGAGAAATGTTTGATTATGTATGACAGAAAAGTACACGTGTCTTGGTCGTCTAAAGTACGAGACCGCTGTCTTGAACCTTGAACTGTCTTGAACACTACCTTGATGCAAATATTTGTCATTGGCTGAAAAAGTACAGACCACTTCACTTCAGACTCTCTTGAATTTTTGTGAATGAAATCGCTCAGGCCTTATTGTCACAAGAATTCTATCCCACTAAAATCTCTCTTGCATAACATTACCAAAGATTACTGGTCACTGATTCCATTGGCCTGCTGACGAGAAAATCTTTCTCCCTGTGGTATCACGTTCGACTGCTTACCATCACGGTATCTGTAGAAGTTTTAAACTTCTCTACGGCTGTTTAGTTGCTGTCCAGCACCTCATAATGTCAGATGCTAATTACTTATTTTCTATGTGCATACTACTCTAATAATCTTGTTGGTTCTCTCGGTCTTCCACTCTGCTCTTTATATAGTGCCCAGAATTTCATTCGAATATGAGGCTGCATATGAGTACAGTCCGAGAAGAGGATTTTTGATTTATCTTCGATGAAACCACTAGATCCTATTGGAACTGAACTTTTGCTTCTAGTATATCACAAGGCAGTTGCTCCTATATTGACAACATTTTACAGTGTAGTCATCTGGTATTCAGTCGATTAAAGTGGTAATACACACTGTTGTAAGTTAATGAAATAAATACAAAGCGTATAGAAGTTAAAAATTCGGATGGATCTTCACGTTTCCACTTTGGATGAATTTCATTTACATTGTAAATGGAAGTACTACAAGTTGTAGTCCTTACTCGCATTCCACTGAAATAATTTAAAACATTCTAATTTATTTGTGATTTTTACCGCAACAACTTTTCCGCGATCGTACAGGGCACATTTAATATGTAGCCCGGCAATGCTAGCGTCGGACCTGCCTATAGAATACATGTATTACGTGTGAATTATTGAAAATGTTGAATAAGGCACTGATATTATGTGAAAATTTAACAGCGCTTAGAAGTTTTGCACAGATTGAAAGTATATCTTGAAATACGTAGGTATGCCGTGAGTTAGGCACTATGTTCTGATAGTCACAAACTACAGGCTAGTAACAAGTTTACTTTCTAAATTTTGCATAATTTTGTAGCTTGTTCCAATAACTGGACTTCCTCGCAAAAAATTTTTTCACCATGAGGAAATCAGGAGTTAAAAAAGGTGACAAAAGTGACTAACAATAGCGTATGCAAATAATACATGTGTCAGGCTAGTATCAATAGAACAATATTTTGTCAGACCGCCGAGAGTGGCTATAATTGCTTTGCTACGTGATTACATCTAATAGAAGAGGTACTGATAGTTTTTACTAAATGAGATATTATGCACCTGATGTATGGATACTCGTCACCTGAGGAAATGAGGGGATACAGCGTTCCGTAACTCTAAACGTTACATGCCCGTACGGGCTGAGTTGCAAATGCAAAAATTCAGACCTTTCTAATGAAGTAAATGCGAAAATTATGCTGGGTGTTTGTTGTGTGACGATCCGTGTGTAATTAAATTACTGAGTGGGTGATATTAGCTGAATCGCTAGCATTAGGTAAGTCACAAATGACCACCAGTTACTGTGATATCGTTCCATTCCAATGTAAGCTGTGTCCGCTTCCCAACATTGATCCGCCGGCCGCGGTGGCCGAGCGGTTCTAGGCGCTTCAGTCCGGAACCGCGTGACTGCTGCGGTCCCAGGTTCGAATCCCGCCTCGGGCATGGATGTGTGTGATGTCCTTAGGTTACTTAGGTTTAAGTGCTTCTAAGTTCTAGGGGACTGATGACCTCAGATGTTATGTCCCATAGTGTTCAGAGCCATTTGAAACATCTGAACCAACATTGATCTGAGCTGCTCACATATGAAACACACTGCAATCTAGAGATTCCTTCTACAGAAAAACATGAACTCTTACCACTGATCGGCTGGTTTCACGTACTTAAGCGTGATTCATCTCTTGGGGTAAGTGGGCTTTCGAGTGTTAGCATGGCAGAGTCTAGATAATGTTTTCTGCCATTCGGACATCTTCGTGGAGCACAGCGGGAATCTGCGTCGGAATGCAGTCAATATTGAAAACGACATTGAGCAGAAAATGTGAGTTAACGTCGCTTGATAATTTTCGGGCCTTTCGCTGAACATACGGCCGGTGAACAATTTCATTGGGTAGAAAGATCATAATACTTAAGAAATAGCTCAGTCACGTCTGACTTGAAGTATAGCATCTCTGGATGACGTGACAGAAGGTCTGTTATGACTTTTTCACCTTTAATAATCAGGTATTTTAATCGTATATTTGCATTACCATTTGTCCGAATCGTCGTATAAAAATCATCTTTTCGTTTGGTTCTTGCATGCAGCTACAATTTTTTGTTGTGAAACGTGCCCTCAAATTATTTTGTCTGCTTCTTGTTAGTAGTTTATCATAACCGGCAGCTTCGAAAGAATCTTTCAAAAGAGTTCTGCAACATTCCTCAGTTGGAACGCCTGACATTAACATAATCCACATATAATTTATATATTTTGACTGATTATTTTTGGACAGATTACGTGAAGTAAGACACATGTTACTCTGTTGACAGGTTTAGCAACTGGCAGACCTATGTTGTCGAGTGCTACACCCGCCACTGAAGAGTGTGAAGATGAGTCGACAACCCCTTTAGCAACGACTGCCGTGTCGACGACAAAAGGTAACAGCACACCCAGTCACTTTCGAAAAATTGACCAAATCGGTACTGGAGGTAGGAACTGTTGGCTTCATAACGGGCTACACATAATCAATGAAATATGGTGATATTCATAAACGGTTGAATTTTTTACACCGTAAGAGTTACTTATGAACAGCTGGTTAAGAATTTGAAGTACGATGATTGTTCATGTTTCAATACCTGAAATAAATGTGATAACTTCATCACACAAAGGGTCACATTATGCTAAATTAGTATTATATGTTATTGACATACCTGGATTTAACAAGCAAAACCTAATTGGGATTGCACTACTAGTTTACTTCCGTTCGGTGAGTTTGCTTCTTACGGTTATATACAGGGCGGTAAAGAAAGCAGGCGCAGGTATTTTTATACGTGGTGCAAGTGCACACATCAGCGTTTTCCTTTTTTCACGTCTGCTGCTAACAGTCTTAACGCAAGTATTGACAAAATTTAATACCTGATTGTTTCTGCACAGTTGTAACTGAAACACAAAGTGGATTAAGCCTGTCAGTACCGAATAACCGTTTCTCATGCACGTGTTCACATTTCAATACCTGACCTGCTGCCCTTATATTTAGAGGTGCTAACCAACCTAAAATCACACAACTTGTAATACCTATAATTGCAAGTCTGGAGATGACGTAAATGCTGGTGTTATGTTGTTAGTACACCGTCCTCAGTCACCAATAGAAACATCTGCATTTATACTCGTTACACCGTGAGTATCTGTAAAGCCTTGATGTATTCGTGGTTTTGGTTGTAATTTTTCTATTAATACATAAGTAACATATCTGCGTTAACTTCGCTGACATTGCTCTATGTTTAAAAAACGTCAGGTATGAAGGCATACTGTGGCATTTTCTCGAAAGGTCAAGGCAGTAATCAACTGTTAATCAAGAGTGTTACTGAACCTACAATTTCTAAAGAAAGTAGCTTTTAGAAACAAGTAATGAAACAGTTGATTACATGTAGCAACACACAGGTATGTGTTAAAACTGAGCAGGTATTTGCAACCTTAGTTGCATTACTCATTGGAAATACACAGATACTTCTATGCAACTAATTCCTTGATTTGTAGTATGTTTTGTTTCAGTTTCTTACCTGCGGGGTAGCGTTTGCGCGAAACATTTGGCGTACCTCGCTTAACAGTGGAGCATTAATTATCCAACATCACTGCACTACTGCAATGCTGATAGCGTGACTCTGTCACCGGGATGCTCTGGTGAAAACGTTCACAATGTTCATCGCTAACGACCCTAAGTTTTCATGGCTGAAATCAAGACTTTAATTCAGGAAATTAGCTTTCAGTGACTTATGGAAACCTAGCAGTTTGCACAATAATTATGTACTGTAGTCAGCACATTAATAATTTCCAAGGAAGTTGGCTGCGACTGACTTTAACACCATCCACACTTGACTTTAAGCACCACTCAGTAAGTCTTGGAAGTTACTATCAGCAATGACCTTCTTTGACTGCGAATTCGTAAACAAACTTTCTTTTACTGTCACATACCTTAGTAGAGGAAAAATATCTCCTACGTCCAAAATTCTTCATGACCCAAGGTTCACACGATGAAGTGGCGTGACATCTTCGGCAAATTATTTCTTCCTGGTTGCAATCTATCTCTGATCGACCATTCCCTCTGTAAGTAGTGATACTTTCTGTATCTGCCGAGTCGGGCCTGGTAACTGAGTCGGCAGTACCAGCCCGGCACACCCAGCGTTCAGTCACACGGTGTTCACTTGAGTGAGCTGCGTCCAGTATGCCGGCCGAAGTGGCCGTGCGGTTAAAGGCGCTGCAGTCTGGAACCGCAAGACCGCTACGGTCGCAGGTTCGAATCCTGCCTCGGGCATGGATGTTTGTGATGTCCTTAGGTTAGTTAGGTTTAACTAGTTCTAAGTTCTAGGGGACTAATGACCTCAGCAGTTGAGTCCCATAGTGCTCAGAGCCATTTGAACCATTTGCGTCCAGTATATACAGGTTATGTGCTATCCCTGCTGTCTCACGTAGCATGTTAGCATGTATTATAAAGCTAAGTGGAAACTGATAGACCTTACACGTCTCTAAGTATGTGAGAAAGTAAAACAATAATGGGAACCTACTGGTACCAGTCAGTACTTTGTTGGGCTGACCCATCTCACGTTTTGCTCACGGTTGTTTTAAATTCTCACCATGTGAGTTGAATCGCTATCAGCTAATAAATATTTAACGCTCGTAATAAGTAAATTAAGTCAAACGTAAATTAAGCCATCTAATTTTATATTATTCCCTGTACTTTCTGGCGACAGCTTTGCACTCTGTGTTCCCTGTACACTAGCTAGGGCCATGATTTACGACTGTAGACACGGACAGAGGGCAGTGACTTGAAATGTGTTTGATCGACCATCGCCCTGGGAGTGTCTCAGCATCCAGTAGAGGTGCAAGTAAGGAGATTGGCCGAAGTGTCCACTCACAGCAGTTACAACACTATGGCCCAAGCACTATTTAGCTCTGGCACCTGGCAGTTGAGATCCGACAACTTTCCTCATAATCCACCCAGCACAGAACAGGGTCCAGGCCTCTGTCCAAAGAAGTCAAACACTGTGCCTTGGCGAGTACATGAGGTTATGTTTTTTGCCGATGGTTCGCCTTCCTCGAACGCTTTGCAGTGTGAAGACAGTGACAGGTACAGAGCTCTTTGCCCTGTGAGAAAACATGCAGTTACATAGTGTTGAGGAATTATTTTCTTTCTTTGCAAACTGATGGGCTGCGAATTCCACTTAAGGTGGGGTGAACACCCACCTGTGTAAACATTTGTAAGAGGACACGTCATTGGCAAATTTAAAAAAAAATAACAGTGGAGGGGATCAGGTCCGCAGTTTCCTAGAAATTAGGTAGTGGAGGCAAGTTTACTGAGTGAAGTGAAAACCTTAACTGAGAAGTGGGAGTATAGCTCAAAATACTTTAAGAACTGCGTTCGTGGGAGTTAGACGGTTGATTAACATTGTGAAACATTTGCCTGGTGGAGATTTTTTTATTTTGTTAGCAAATATATTATTGACAGCATGTTACGTAGCCTCTTCTGTGCACAGGAATAGTGTGGACATGTAAGGAGGTAAGAGAAGCCGGTTTCGGTAAGGAGCACTTCGTCTGCAAATTCAGAAGAGACAACCCTGCCTGTGGGGATCGTCTCAAGATGTTTTGGGAGGCAATTGGCCTCATAGACTGAATAGATACACATTACTCAACAGGTGTGGAGGAGAGATGTTCCCGCAGTCAGCAGCAGATGGTGGCGCTCGCAACTTCCTACTATATTGCACGCAGAAAATTGGAAGGAATTGCTGGTTAGGAGAGCAGGGAATTAGACTTACCGACCGCTTGTAGGTGAGTTGTTTGAATCCGATAAGTTCTGCGAATATAATCCTTTTTTTGAGTGACAGAGGGCTCATTCATTACTTGATTGACAATGTGACTTACATGCTGTACTTTTATTCTTCAGGTGGAATCAGGCAGTCATTTTGTGCCCACGATGGATTTGTCTTTCCATAACTAATTTGGCAAGTGTCAGGTTTTTCCAATTCACTTTAACTAAATAGTTTAGACAAGAAGAGAATAGAAGCTTTCGAAATGTGGTGCTACAGAATAATGCTGAAAATTAGACGGGTAGACCACATAACTATTGAGGAGGTATTGAATAGAATTGGGGAGAAGAGGAGTTTGTGGCACAACTTGACTAGAAGAAGGGATCGGTTGGTAGGACATGTTCTGAGGCATCTTCACCAATTTAGTATTGGAGTAGTGGAGGGTAAAAATAGTAGAGGGAGACCAAGAGATGAATACACTAAGCAGATTCAGAAGGATGTAGGCTGCAGTAGGTACTGGGAGTTGAGGAGGCTTGCACAGGATAGAGTAGCATGGAGAGCTGCATCAAACCAGTCTCAGGATTGAAGACCACAACAACATCCGTTGTTATCTGTTTAAGCGTTCGTGTTAATAATAGTAAAAATACCAGGTTCTATGCATTTTTCAAGATCGAATAGGTTTTGTGATTAATTCTTGTTCATGTACGTGTTGGTAGCGAAAATTTTAATAAATAGGGTTTAATGTGGACGAGTAGTTCATTTCACAGTTCTATGATGTTCCTGTTTATTACCTTCTGTGTTCAAAATCCACGTTCCATGTTTGCTAGGAGCACTTCCGAGCTACTATTAATTCGTGACACCATAATTTTGTTGAAGGTCATGACCCCATAGCGAGCGATTTCACTATTATCATGCAGTAGAAACAAGGTCTGTGCCTCGATCCAAAGGGAGTAAGATATATGAATATGGATTTTAAGGAACTAATAACGTCTGTAAAGGGTACTGAGATCCATCAAAGAAACATAATTAGCGTGGGGCAGATACCGTCATTGTCCATATGCAGTGAAACAGGCCACGCTAAAGAAGACTGGTGGTGGTGGCGGTGTTTAGTGTTTAACGTCCCGTCGACAATGAGGTCATTAGAGACGGAGCGCAAGCTCGGGTTAGGGAAGGATTGGGAAGGAAATCGGCCGTGCCCTTTCAGAGGAACCATCTCGGCATTCGCCTGAAACGATTTAGGGAAATCACGGAAATACTAAATCAGGATGGCCGGAGACGGGATTGAACCGTCGTCCTCCCGAATGCGAGTCCAGTGTGCTAACCACTGCGCCACCTCGCTCGGTAAAGAAGACTATCTAGACGATAATAACTCCGTGATCTCAACTTAACTAAACGTAAACCTTTATTATCTGACTACGTAGAAGGAATATGTAGTGAAGCAGGAGCAAACAATGCCATACGAGCTGAAAATAATTCAGTTTCTGCTAATGATACTGAGACTGTAAACAATAAGTCTGGACTCAGTAGCGATGTTCAAAGTATGTCACAGGATCATGCATTTCAGCTTTTATTCATACTTGGGGATAGTCAAAACGACCTGCAAATAGAAAACACTGACCCATTATTCATCCATCACGCCCAGCTAGTAGTACAGCCGAAAACGGTAGCACAGCTAATACTACAACTATGGAGTCAACAAACGGTACATAGCCCGACATTCAAAGAGATATTGCTGTCGTGGTTGGATGGTTCAGGACAAACAAATCAGACATGTTCCCAGTGCAGGTCATTGAGGGTGCCTCTAGAGGCATCTTTGAAACTAGATCACTGATACATCCAGCGGTAGCATCTGAAGATTGATCGTCGGAAACAGTAGAACTCACACAGATGGACATCAGTGAGTGTGCTGGTACAGAAAAGCTGAGACAAGTTCGAATGAAAAGACTAATAGGAAAATTACTGTGAGCAGCAAGGGAGACAGGCAAAATGGCGTAAAGAAAGCTGCGCTAACAACATACAGCAATGGCCTAGGGGAAACGTAGATTAAAGATATCAGAATGATTGACTCGGACGTGATCTCCAGTGCTGTACAACAACAGCGTGCTGTCGATTGTAAGGAAGGAATAGAAAAGTAAAAGGTAGTAATTATAGGGTCAAGTAGACAAAGCACAAAGTAGGAAAAGAGAGACAACGCCTAATCTGAGTCCAAGGTCTAGACCTATCAAAAGATCGGGAGCAATTATTACAGACATCAGAACAGAGAAAAGTAATTCACAACCACGAAAGACGCTAATGACCAATCAGACGTGTAAAATTATTGCTTTATACAGGGTGTTACAAAATGGTACGGCCAAACATTCAGGAAATGTTCCTCACACACAAATAAAGAAAGGATGTTATGTGAACATGTGTCCGGAAACGCTTAAATTCCATGTTAGAGCTCATTTTAGTTTCGTCAGTATGTACTGTGCTTCCTCGATTCACCGCCAGTTGGCCCAATTGAAGGAAGGTAATGTTGACTTCGGTGCTTGTGTTGACATGCGACTCTTTGCTCTACAGTACTAGCATCAAGCACATCAGTACGTAGCATCAACAGGTTAGTGTTAATCACGAACGTGGTTTTGCAGTCAGTGCAATGTTTACAAATACGGAGTTGGCAGATGCCCATTTGATGTATGGATTAGCACCGGGCAATAGCCGTGGCGCGGTATGTTTGTATAGAGACAGATTTCCAGAACGAAGGTGTCCCGACAGGAAGACGTTCGAAGCAATTGATCGGCGTCTTAGGGAGCACGGAACATTACAGCCTATGACTCGCGACTGGGGAAGACCTCGAACGACGAGGACACCTGCAATGGACGAGGCAATTCATCGTGCAGTTGACGATAACCCTAATGTCAGCGTCAGAGACGTTGCTGCTGTACAAGGTAACGTTGACCACGTCACTGTATGGAGAGTGCTACGGGAGAACTAGTTGTTTCCGTACCATGTACAGCGTGTGCAGGCACTATCAGCAGCTGATTGGTCTCCACGGGTACACTTCTGGGAATGGTTCATCCAACAATGTGTCAATCCTCATTTCAGCGCAAATGTTCTCTTTACGGATGAGGCTTCATTCCAACGTGATCAAATTGTAAATTTTCACAATCAACATGTGTGGGCTCACGAGAATCCGCACGCAATTGTGCAATCACGTCATCAACTCAGATTTTCTGTGAACCTTCGGGCAGGCATTGTTGGTGATGTCTTGATTGGGCCCCATGTTCTCCCACCTACGCTCAATGGAGCACGTTATCATGATTTCATACGGGATACTCTACCTGTGCTGCTAGAACATGTGCCTTTACAAGTACGACACAACATGTGGTTCATGCACGATGGAGCTCCTGCACATTTCAGTCGAAGTGTTCGTACGCTTCTCAACAACAGATTCGGTGACCGATGGATTGGTAGAGGCGGACCAATTCCATGGCCTCCACGCTCTCTTGACCTAAACCCTCTTGACTTCCATTTATGGGGGCATTTGAAAACTCTTATCTAGGCAACCCCGGCACCAAATGTAGAGACTCTTCGTGCTCGTATTTTGGACGGCTGTGATACAATACGCCATTCTCCAGGGCTGCATCAACACATCAGGGATTCCATGCGACGGAGGGTTGATGCATGCATCCTCGCTAACGGAGGACATTTTGAACATTTCCAGTAACAAAGTGTTAGAAGTCACACTGGTACCTTCTGTTGCTGTGTGTTTCTATTCCATGATTAATGTGATTTGAAGAGAAGTAATAAAATGAGCTCTAACATGGAAAGTAAGCGTTTCCGGACACATGTCCACATAACATATTGTCTTTCTTTGTGTGTGAGGAATGTTTCCTGAAAGTTTGGCCGTACCTTTTTGTAACACCCTGTATATCAAAAGACAATCAACTAAGTCAAAAGTGACCTGTCTCAAATTGATCTTATAGGAGGCCAAATATGACATATCATTATTGCAGGAAGTTGAGACTAAAATTCTAGATGAAATTCCTGGAAACAAAGCATATGAAAATGAACGTATGGCGATATCAGCAAAATAAATTATTCAAATGGATGAAACTAGAGCTTTTAAGTGGTATAAGAATATCAGCAGAATGCGAAGTAAAGTGGCTTCAGTGCGTGGGAGGTATCTGGGAGCAGGATGATGCCAGCGGTTGTTGTATGCGTTGCGGGAGCCCTGTTGGCTCCAAAGAAAAGCAGCTGTAAACGTAACAATTTATTTTATTCACGCCTCTACACTCTGGACACACCGGGTCAGTGGCTGACAGGTCGCTGAATTCTGCTGTGCTGGCTGCATGCATGCCCTGCGATGCTGACACGGTGCTATGAGCACACTGCACTGGCGGCCTCATTACGTAAGCCGCCCGCACAGGTCCTGTGCCAGCGGCATGTGTCGACGACGCCGTAAATGCTACTGGGCCTTGCAATGCCCAGCTGTGTTATAGCACGGAACGTCCATCACACTAAAATGCCCATGCTGCAATGGCGGATGATGCTCGATCTGCGAGTGGAACGGCCCAGAGTCTTCTGGGAAGGAGTTGGCCAGCATCTGGAGATGAGCAGGTGTGGTCACTACACTATCACGCTACGTCCAGGGAGGAACTTAGTGCGTACCACTGTCACCCTATCGTAGCCTCAAATTAGTGACTTCTACTGGCACGCCCACGTGGCGTCCTCATCCAGACCTGTCGTACTGGGTGGACTGTGAGACTCAGAATAATTCCACCAGAAAGATGATCAGCACTTACAGTCGATCGTGGCACGCTTGTTCTGCATATGCACCACTGCCGGTCAGGTATCCTAAAACACTGCGTGGATATCTGCGCCCGGGTTCCCGGGTTCGATTCCCGGCGGGGTCACGGATTTTCTCTGCCTCGTGATGACTTCTGGCACTAAACTTTTCACATGGATGGTGAGGACAAAATTCCATGCAGTGAAGTCAAACAGGCTACCGGGGACACCGCGCAACAAATTTAAGTTAGGTATCTACAATTATATTTATTGCTCCGTTGCTGCAGTAATATAATGATAGCTGCCTTTTCATACAACTTTAAATCGTTGCAGTGGAAGACTTAAGCCGATAGCGGTGGCCACGCGGTTCTGGGCGCTGCAGTCCAGAACCGCGCGACTGCTACGGTCGCAGGTTCGAATCCTGCCTCGGCCATGGATGTGTGTGCTGTCCTTAGGTTAGTTAGGTTTAAGTAGTTCTAAGTTATAGCGGACTGATGACCATAGATGTTAAGTCCCATAGTGCTCAGAGCCATTTGAACCTTTGTTTTGAGGATATCTGCCTAGCCCCTTTCCGCACTAGTCTGCTCAGTTCCCATGAGTCTGCCTTTGAAACAAGCTAATGTGCATCACAAAATTGCATTGACCACGCCCTAGTCTCACAGTGACAACGTCCTGCGCTCACCTGTTGTCGGCGCTGCTGTAGTACATCACGCAGGCTCACACTAGCATGCCCATGTATGCTCGTTACGCTACAGACGATATACCTATGTAAATGTGTATTATACGTCTGATGTCAATACGTCACAAATATGGCCTGTACATTTTTTCGATCATTGTGCTTATATTGCGAGAATGGGTTGGTAGAAGCAAACGACGTTTAATGGGAAGGAAAACTGGAAACTAAATACTACCTTACTTAGAGAAAAGGAATTAGGAAATATGGTGCTGTAAACGTGGAATGCCTTCCTCACTTAATATAAGGCAATAACCCATCCAATTAAGTTGATGGCTGGAGTATGCGAAGTACAAACTAACGACATAGCGTAGATAATATGGTTACAACGTAGGTGAGTTGGAGGAATATATAGAGGAATTTTATTTAATTTCTGTCTGATAATTTTAATAAAATACACAAGTAGTGTAACAGTGCCGGTACTCGAACCAAATTCACGCTCGCAGTGTAACCTGATACCTCTTCCACACCTCTCACACAAAAGCATAAGGTATAATCAAGCTCATTGTGTAACCGCATACGCATCATGTGTTAAGCCCCTCTCCGTTGTCACCCACACAGCTTTGGTAACTGTGTGACATAAATACAAAATTGACCCACCATTTCCCCACTTGCAGCTCAGATACTGCGCTAAGATGAGGTTGGCTTCCCCCTGCCCCCAGTGATTTTGACCAATAAGATGATTGAAAATGGGAAGAAACCTATCCCCATCCCAAAGTGATCTAGACCAATAGTATCACATTAAAATGACATGAAACCCTTACACTCCTTTTTTCAGTAGAGCAGTAGGATGAGCTTTGACAATTCTACTCTTGATTGCTATAGTAAAAGGATAAGATTTGCTTGGGATGAGGCTGTTGGTTTTTCTTTGTAAATATTAACATTTATATAAAAATTGATTTCTGTTTTATTACCAATAATTAATCTTTTCTTGGTGAAATTTTTAGAATTACTTCTCCTGATTTAATTTTTACCAAAATATTTTTTTTCTTGTAATAAATTTTTTGAGCATGAATAGAAAACGTATAAAGTTATATACATTTTTACATTGACAGAAGTAGGTAGAGAGATAATAACATACAGAGAGATACTCTTTTTTTCTAATACTAGTAAAGGAGAATTTATGTACTACGTTTCCCTTGTCAAAGAGAATTCGGTGTGGCACCACCAACACTATCGATCAGGTGCTCCGTATAATCATGAAATGGTAGAGCTGTTGTGGTCACATGTTGCACATCGTCAGCAAGCGTTTGGTTGGCGTTCATGTCTCTGTAGTATGCATACATTTTTTATCCAAGGCTCACAAATCCCACGATCCTGACCCATTTGTTTCGTCTTTCATGATATGGGCATCCTTAATGTTGTGAGGTGTATTGTACATACTTTACATTGTTATGATGAATACTGAACTGTTCATTCATAAAAAATTATTCTTTTTGATATCTATATACACCTTCCAATATCGTGACTGATTGTAGTGGTAGTGCAGGCATTTCTAGAGATTGCTGACACGCAAAAGATATCGCTTTTTATCCCCAGCGTCGCCATCTGATTGGAGAAGGAACCCTTTAATTGATTTAGTCGTTCTAGACGAAGCATCAAGTTGAAGTGAACATCATGCAAACTAATAGCATATGACAATTCTGTCTTAACGACATATTCTAACCCAGAATCTCAGCCACATCTTGGAACATAGACAATGTGACGATTTTCTTATTGGACCACCAGGACCCTTTAACTGGCTGACATCGTAGCATGACATGTCAGTGTAAGTTGTAATATGCACTGTACTCCTCCTCATTCATTCAGTGTTTATTTTCCTTGCCACACCTGTGCATACACTGACAAAGTCTCCCACAAATACAGAGTTTAAAAAAGAGCAGAATAAAAACATCGTGAACAGTTTGTTACTGACAGATCTTCTTAACATTCGGCCCACAAAAGCTGTGATGCTGTGTAGTAAGAGGTAGGTTCCAGTATTTATATGTCTATTCATAAACTCCGGAATTTCTCCGTGGCAGATGAATGTCTGTGTCCATGTATAGTCTAGCATTCTCCTCTAACTCAAGGATGTTTAGTTACTGCCAAACATTCACCCCATACTCACGCTCCACTTCCTTTTTCCTTTATTGGTGCATCTGTAAGGTTACTGCAGAATGCATCTATGATGGCCAATGTGCTCTCGTTATATCTCTCTATTGAGCCCACGCATTCATGTGGGAAGAACCCCATTCTTGATCACAAGCTGCAATATTTCATCGTCAGGATGTGCCGAATTAGTGGTAGGTATATCCTAACGAATTGTTTCGCCACTTTTTGAAGTTTTGGATGCATAGATCAGTTATTAATTCTCAGTATGATTCCCTTGGAGAATGAAATGTATTGTAAGTCACACTCAGGAAGGACACTGCCATACAATTTCTCAAGCTGAAATCAGGTAAGTGCACGATAATGAGAAACAAAGCAAAAAGTGTGTGAGCAAATGGGTATGTGACATGGCAGCTGGTACTTGAAGTTGCACTTCTTGTGTCTTTCACCACAGAGCTTCCCCATTAGATGACTGTGCTCTCTATGTGGACCTTCCCCTTTTACATATATCCACGAGTAGCCCTAAAATAAGACAGTCAGCTACCTCCTTGTATAATTTCCTGTGATTTAGTGATGGGATGTTGGTGCATTGTATCGGCAAGCTCCTCGACCTCAAAGGCAACCATATCCAATGAGAACCTCTCAGGTGGGAATTTAAATGACTTAGACTAGAGTCATTTGAGCATACTACCTGAGGAGCCACCACACATTGAGTGTGGCCTTCTGTGAAGATGCCATGCAGTGTGGTCACCTTTAAAATGTGCCGCAGGAGGTACGAGGCACTCGAAATTCGCAAATACTACATAATGGCAGCGCTGCCTGTGGTACACATTCTTAAACTTTAATAACTTGTATGCCGCAGTATGCATTACCACATGTACTGGTTCTTGGCTGGAGCAGACAGTCAGAAGCTTATCTAAATACCCACCTGAAGTAAATACACTGAGTCATCTACAACAAAACTGCCATATATGCTCTTTTTTAATCAGTTGGTAGGACAGTAAGCAGGACATGTTTTTGTTGCAGATGCAGTGTTCCTCACCCTCAGAGAATGACAGCAACTCAGTGTGTCTGGTACTTTAAGCAGCTACTTTAGAAAAATAGAGTGATTCTCATATTCTCTATCACAAGGCAGAAGAGGCAATCCAGAGGATAAGTTATCACCCTTGTGGCATCAACACATGCGTTTTTAGTAGCAATATCTCTTGGAAGCCAGATGAAACTGGAAACCCATTTACTTGATCGTAAATATGCAAGTGTAATTTGAGGTGATGTCCACAATTGGGTGTCTTATCAGACTCTGCCACCTGCATTTTTACAACATGTTGCAAGAAGACACTCAAGGCAAAAGTTCGGAACAAATAAAAAATGCGTCAGTCAGCGTCATACACAGTTATCCCCAACAAATGTAGACAATAGCCTTTTTGGTCTGCATCAATACCGCCTTTCAGGTGGTGCATAAACTTGCAGCATTGAAATACATTGAACATAATGAAAGGATACTACTGGTCCTTTACTCTCTTGGGAAGCTCCATTCCAAAACAGGATGACAGTCATTTAACAGAGTGGTAGAGTGTTGCTAGCCTGCTAAAGATGATGTAACCTGATGTTCCTTAACAGGGCAGCTGGGGAAGAGAGGGACTGCTCCTATGTCCAGGTCGAGGTGACATATGATGCCAAGGTGAGTTGATGGCCACGGGTGAGATGGTCCAAGGGGTGGCAAAGGCATCGCTGATGAACTGGGCTGGAGTGATGGTAGTAAATCGTGCTCTGATGTTCCCACTTGAGGGGATCATTACGCCAATGAGTGTGGCAAATGCATTATCAACAAGTCTGGCCACTGTGTTGTTGGCATAATCCTTCCTCCAGATTGTTGCATTACTCCAACAAAACCAAAAAATAACGAAACGATGTGTGTAAGTATCCTACGTAACGATTCCAAAAGAAACACACAACAGACATATGCATATGACCATAATAATAACTTTCTAGTACTTACATAGAAAAGCATTGGCGTCCATATAGTTGTAATACATGGATTGCATTGGATCATGAACTGATGTACTGCATCATAGCAGCATTTCCTCATCATCACCAGCCTCACCCATCACTACATCGTCATCAAGTGCACATAGAAACGAAAAATATCAGATAAGCATTTTATGCAAGAGTTAACTTCCACTTAGAAAACAAAATGAACTACTACTTCCACTATATTTGTCCCTCAACAAGTGGCATAATTCAAATGAGCTTACGTGGGAGAAAGATGTCATGGATTCACCTGTATCCTCACTGCTCCAGGTGGACTGGCTGTTGTGTCAACCTTAATCATAGTTTGTAAATTAGATGTAGTCTATGAATGCACAGTCAGAGGGCTGGACTGTACTTCACCGATTGCCATGGTCACAACATCACTGAAAAATTCTAAATGAAAATAAACATTACATTAAATAAACGTATTATAATGATTCTTACACATGGAGAGAAAAATATTCAAAAACCATGTTGTTACTATAGCAAAATTCTCCTTTCTAATGTGCTGGTTAGCCAATTCGTAGGCATGTGAGACCATCTGAAGTGGCTATCGGTTCCAGTATATCTTCCAATCTACTGTGCTCCTTGAGGCATGACAGTATACCCTTACTTCAACAAAACGAAATTCATTATCAGACTGCAGCCATATAATATACAATGAACAAAGAATCTGATACATAAAAAATAGTTCTATATGCATGCGAAATCGAGTGTGTTTGCTAGTCCTTGCAGTAGCATCGTAGTCTATCATAGACTCAAGCTCCATCTCTACGATAGCACTACCACCTCTGATGTTATTCGGGCTTAGACTGGGACTGAAGTGATTAGTCTTGGGAAAATATGGATGCTTCCAGATTCTGTGCAGGATGAAACCAATGGGAAGCAAAAGAAATCTGTAGGGTTATTGGCCGCTATGTAGACGATGGGAAGTTTGTTTGTACAATGCAATATCAGCATGCACATTATCTGTGAGGTCATACACAGGCGACGATCATCGTTGCAATCAGACCGCACTTCCTGCTGCCACTGGTCGTAACACGTAGGCAGTTCCTTTAGCGTGTCGAGACAGATATGCAGTCTCAGTTCTCGTCTTATTGCTTGTAGTTGTCGTCTGCATCACGTAACTATCACAGACTGCGCCGTTTCCGCAGTAATGATGTCCGACGGGCAGCGAGAATATTTTACTCTGCAAACAAGTCCACGTGTGAGGAACGCTCAGCGTCTACACCAGTCGGGTGCTATCACAGCCAGTGTGCCTGCAGTCTGTGTGCTGTTTGCTGTCTGGAGAGAGAGCCACGTGTCTGTGTCATTTCGCTACTAGCGTAGCAAAGTGTGTTGCACAACCTGGCTCTGTTGTATACACACACACACCCTGAAGCACTTGTTAACGGATGATACAGGCCTGAATAAATTATCAGTAGCACTTTGTGGAAGAACAAAAATACACAGGTTGTATTGCTTGTCAATTCTGGGTTTTAGTACTGAAATCATGACTCTATAATGTTGACCAGTTTTCTTAAGGGAGTATACAAATTAAGAATGACCTATCTAGATATTGTTTTTCTGTGTGTAGAAACGAGTGAGTGGTGTGACCCTCTCTAACAAAAGAACGTTCACATCCTTTGGTAATATACAAAATCATTTTCTTAACTTCATCGTAGGACCTCTAATCCAATGAAAAAAATCAGAATATCCTGTATTCTCATTTTGTATTTGGAATTTAAAAAATTGCTGAAAAATCTTGTATTGTATTCACAGTGGTAAGGTGATAATCATCTACAGTAATCTGATACAATAATCTATGCACTCGGTCCATTAGTAAATGCATTTTAATGATGGTCTATGACGTAGCCATAGGTGCTTTGTAGATCCTCTGAATTGTCGCCTCCACTCCCCTGCATAAAAATATTTTCTGATATCCCTACTGCTGATTTAGTGTGGCTCAAGTATAAGGGAATATGACAGTTTCATATGCAGAAATTACCGTCTTTCCGCTGTTAAATTACACAGATGTGATGTGATGCCTCACCTACATCTCGTAGTTAAGTTAAAGTCCTATATCTTTTATCGAAAACTCCCAATATTTCATCTGTATGACGCTTCGTTTTCTAAGTTTAGATAACGTATTATCCATTTCCTATATAACTTGTATTTATCCTACAAATTTCGATTACTCCATATGTATTAACAGGGATATCCTGAATTCCTCTTTTGTAACCAGATTCGCATTCACCCCCAAGCCAGAGAGAATTAACAAGGTGTTTGCTAGATCGTATGTTTCTTTTCATCTTCCAAATGTCAGACCAGAGATAAACTTATCTCAACGCAGAATTCGAGCTACCAGAGATAACCTTTACAGACACTAAATGAACACACACGCGTGGATTTTGGTGGAGCTGGAGTGCTGACTTCAGATATCCAAATACAGTTTTGTGCCCACAGATTTTTTGAAAATATTGCTCCGTGACCACCCAAGTATGATAATGTACTACTGTCCTTCGTGATATGTTAATAGCACAAAATGCAGCCCTACTCAGCTGTTAAAGGTCCGTATGTACCCCAAAGGCACAAGATGGAAGTAATGTTTAGAATAGTTATTAACCCTTGTGTTCTCAGAGGGTAGCTTGGGTAACCTTTATAACTGCCTGTTTATCATGTGTAGCGCAGGATGCCATTTAGAAGAAATACCACAAACCTATGGATATTTCCTAGACTGGTGTTAAAATGCATCTTTAATGGATCAAGTGCATGGACTATTGCATCAGCTTGGTGTAGACAATTATCACCTTATGACTACAGGTATAATGCCAAACTTCGCTAGATTTCTTTTTATATCGAAATAACAAATTGGAATACTGAATATTCTCTATGTTTTACATTGAATTAGGGATCCTACAGTGAAGATAGAGAAAAATACTGTATAATTATACATGCATACACAATGCATAATTATCAAAATATCCAAAGGATTCTACAAAGAGATAGGTTATATCTAGATAGGTCAGTTCTTAATATGAGTGCATGGTGATCTCAGCACTTCTTTCAAAAATACCAGTTGACATTAAGGAGCCATGGTTTTAGTGCAGAAACGTAGAATTTGCAGCCAATACCACGGTTTGCTGATGTGCAAATTCCACCACAGGGTTAAAAAGATGTCATGTTATTCCCTTCAGAGCGTTACTGGTGAAACATAAGGCTCTGTATCATCTTTTAACAAGTGCCACATGATGTGTGTAGCATGACAGAGGCAGGTTGTATGACATATTGTGCAATGCTACCAGCGTTTGATACATACGTGCGACTCTCTCGCCACATAACAAACGGTGCGAAGTCCGTAGTCATGCTGGCTACAACAGCAGCTGACTGGTGGGGACCCAGAGCAACGCTCAACTCTGGCCTTGGTTTTGGAGTAAAATGTTCTCACTGCTTTCAGTTGTTATTGCAGAAGCAGCGAGTGCCGTTACAGCTACTGGACGCTGACTGGCATCTATGGACTATAAGAACAGTGCTCACTTACCTACGTGTTTGGACATGCCAGTGGAAACACCTATGCATTGCTAGGTGCAGTATTCTTTGACCAGTGCTGGCTGAAAGTGCGGTCTAATTACAGCAGAGGCAGCTGCCTACGCATTACCCTGTGGATGAGGCAGGTGCTGATCACAATTTGCAGAGAAGAACCTGCCGTCTTCTACATAGCCGAGAATAACTTTCCAGAAACCTCTTGCTTCTTGTTGTTTCGATCCTCCACATAACTATGATGTAGCTGGTTTTCTGGCTATAAATCAGAAACGTTTTCTCGGGAGTAATCACTTCGTTTCTAATCTGAACTCCGATCTCTTCAGCAGAGCTAGTCTTATAGCAGAGATCAAGTGTCAATCCAGGGATATCTGTGATGCTACTGCAGAATCTACCAAATGCCCTAGATCTGACTCAAGTGATCCTGCAAGTACGCATACGGGATTACGTTTTCCTATGTATGAGAATTTTTTTTTTTTAGTTCATTGTACACAGTTGCATTCTGATGATGAATTTCGTTTTGTTGCAGATGGGAGTATACCGTCACCCATCATGCATGACAGTACGTTAGAAGATCTAATGAAACTAATAAGCTCTGCAGAGGGTGTGGGGTGGCTCCACTGCATCCCAAACTGTGACAGTTTTCTCCTGCATGAGCTCGTGGGAATGATCCAAATTTTCGGGGGCTCATATGTAAGTAGTATTATTTCATGTTCTCCTCGGCAGTAATAACAATTTTACATATGCATTAACTGACTATGAAAATGTTTGTTGATTGATAAAGATATTGCTATGGAATAAGACGATGATGATAAGGAAACGGAGCTAAGAGGCAGTACACCAGTTGCTGATGATACGCCATCCATGTATTTAAACAATATGGACGACAACGATTTCCTACGTACCTACTGAAAAACCATTGTTATTTATACCCGAAAAAGGCTATTGTGAGTGTTTTACGAAATCGTTGCACAGGATACTTTTCTTCCTTTGGAAGAGTATTGGAACCATATTGAGACTGACTTGTAGATGCAACACCATGGCTTAATACAATGATGATGAATACACTTTACCCATCAACGCCGCGCTCCCCCCGGAGGGTCCATCGATCAAGGACCCGGTCACATATTTACTCATCAACTTCGTCGAGGAACAGCTTGCTTAAGTTCTAAGATAACGAGTTTTTAGCTGTTAAACTCGTTATGAGCGCACCCATATAAGAAAAAGTGACAGGGTGTCAGGTCACAAGATAGACGCGGATGGTTTTGGTCTCCTCGTAACGAGTTAGTCTGTCGAAACTTTTCGCGCAACAGAGCAATTGTTTCTTCCGAAGTGTGGCAGATTGCGCCGTCTTCCAGAAACAATAAATTCTAGATTTTCACGTCGTCGAAACGGGCCCAGAGGTTAGCAGTAAGCATCGCATGACAATGAACTCCACCCAGCGTTACAATACTTCCTTGTTCATCTTCAAAAAAGTAAGGACCGATTAAGCACCTACTCCAAATCCTATACCAAACCGTAACTCGCTGTGGATGCATGTCTTTTTAGTAAAATAGCCTTTTGTTCTCTGATCCTCCTATTCGTCATTTATGCTTCTAAGCAAAGGAGCTTAAATGGAAGTGAGCTTTATCTGACAGAATGATGAGCTTTATAAAAGTATGATTCTCTGGTTTCTTTTCCAGAGTCAAACGCACAGATTATCATGGTTTTCGATGATCCTCTGGTTTAATTTCCTACGTGAACTGTCTGTAGGTATAAGTGCAAATCTATTATTAAGATTTTGTGCATTGTTATTGGACACACGCACTTTTTTAGCATGATGGCGACATGATTTTGCCGACTCCCAGTAACAAAACCTCGCACAGAAACAACATTTGCCTCATTCCAGCCACTTCGAGTGTGACCAGGATTTTTGATGTCTACTGTTGAACCGATTTTTCTATATGATTTCTTGATGAACTGACAAACAATGGATTCATTTGGTGCACTGTTGTGTCCAAGAATAATATGGAGTTTCTGAACAGTTTTTACGAAACTAGCAACTTTCTTGTAGTCAGTTTTCACACACTTACTGTTCCGTACTGTATCTTCTCATGCCAAGGCTCCACAAACACTTACCTGGAAAACAGAATTACTGTTTTAAAACATAACCTCAATGAACACTTGGAATGTTTATTATACGACTAATAACTGCTGTATTTAGCTCATGTGGCGATGTTTTAAATGCTGGGGCAACATCTGTTCTAGACCTATTACTACATGCAGCTACACCTAACACCGCCACCTAAACACTCCCTTATTAGACCGGTATAGAGATTGAGCCTTCTGACTCTTTGTGATTTATCTCAGGGTCCAGCTATGCTGCTCCTGTTCTTCTTCGACATCGAACATATTTCTTCTGTGCAGCTTTCTAAAAGTGAGGTGACTATAAAGCAAAACAGTGGTTCTCTTCTTAAATAAAGCGTAGATTGGTTCCAGTTAACTCTGTTTATCGACACAAACTTTCATAAACGGTTATACGTCACACAGAAAGTTACTACTCCCAGAAAGAACACCTTATGTCGCTCGTCCAGTGAAGATCTGCTTGATACAACCTTCCACGAACATTTTAAGTCCAGAAGTTTTCCAGACTCATAGCTGTAAGATAGACTGATCTGAGCCCACGTGACTTTTCGGTCTGGAAATAACAAAAGGAATACGATTACTAGGGTCACTTTCAGTCTCCATCTGATCTGTAGGCCAGTGTACCCGATCACGTTGCTTAGATCCCACCGGAACTGCAGCAAGCACCTATTGATCACGTCGTTTTATAGATACAGCATCTAGTCGACGTTTCCGGTGCTCATACTAAACAATCTGTGCAAGCGGCGGTTATTGATAAAACCAACATTATGCCTTTCTCTCTTGTTAGACCTTTTCTGCCCACATGCCGCTCCTAGTCCATTATGGAAACAGTTTCCATATTGGAAACTTTTTGCAGTATGGAAACAGTTGCATACGCCTTTCCTGTATTCAAAGCGACATATTTGCACTTGGTGGCCAAAAATGAAACTATTATTTTTCAGCTGAAATCGGTAACACATTAACGCATTAGAATTTCTTCCAAGTTTCGATGCCATACTATAATTACAGCCCACACTGGACCTCTGTGTGCAGCTAGACTTCAATTGTAGCCATTTATCTTGACCACGTGTGAGCACACGACCGCTTGAACACGCTACTGGCATTTCTAAAACCAGTGTACATCGTATTCTTACACGTCACAGGTTCCATCCTTACCATGTACACCTCCATCAAGAATGGCATGGGAATGATTTCCAAAATCGTGTACAGTTCTGTCAGTGGGCACAGCAGCAAATATTCGCCAACACGAACTTCATCTCCAATGTTCTGTCTACCTATGAATGTTCCTTCTCAAACAAAGGACAGGTAAATACAAGGAACATGCATTATTGGTCCTGCGACAACCCACGATGGCTTAGACAGGTGGAACATCTGGTTCGATGAAGAATTAACGTGTGGTGTGGGATGCTTCTTACTAAAATTATTGGCCCTTATTTCATCAATGGTAGTCTAAACGGCACAACGTATGCCAACTTCCTCAGACGAATTCTTCCTCCTCTTCTGGATGAAGTGCCGCTAAGAACCAGAATGCTTATATGGTATCAACACGATTGATGACCAGCACATTGTGCCTTGCGTGTACGTCATGTTGTGAACCGAAGGTATGCTACCAGATGGATTGGTCGAGGAGGAACTGTTGCTTGGCCTGCTAGGTCTCCTGATTTAAATCCTCTGAACTTTGCTGCTATGGTCGCAGGTTCGAATCCTGCCCCGGTCATGGATGTGTATGATATCCTTAGGTTAGTTAGGTTTAAGTAGTTCTGAGTTCTAGGGGACGGATGACCTCACATGTTAAGTCCCATACCGTTCAGCGCCATTTGAACCATTTTTGTCTACTGCGATATTCCAACAACTCCAGAGAACATGCAGGAATGTATCGTGCTTGCTTGTCATTCTCTTCAGCAGGCAACACAGGAAGCAGTAAATAATTATTTCATTCAACGAGTGTATCATTGTATCGGTGTCCAGGGTCATTACTTTGGGCACCTTTGAATGTTCGACTCCTGGGCAATGGTACAGCAGAGTCAAAGTGAATTTTGTGTTGTGTTTTTACGTGGTTTTCATTTGTTTTGTGACAACTCCAGCAAGTGGACGAGTTTGTGATCCCGGGCTCAAAGTCAATGTTGTGTTACGTAATTAATAACGTTGTGTTTAAGTGAATGATTCACTGTGAAACATTTTTGAATAGGTCTTTAGGAGAGGAAATGAATTATCGAATTAAAAATACAGTGTGCCATTTAAAAAGGTCATACCGCTGTTCATATCTTTGTATAAAACAAAGCTACAACGAAGGCAATCATATTGATTGATGTCCCCCTGACGGCTAAAGAACATGTGCTTGAAACATTCGGTAATCTGCATCTGGCCAAACAGTTATTTAGGGTGGTCAAGAGAAATGGGACACCATACGTATATATATATAGTGTGTGTGTGTGTGTGTGTGTGTGTGTGTGTGTATGTGTGTGTGTGAGACGCAATGACGACAGATGAGTCTTTAAATTATAAATTATTAAATTAAAATTTAATGCCAAAGATGAGCTCTGCTTCAGTCCGTATAGGCTATGCTTCTGTTCTTCTACGGGCAAATTTTTTTTCCTACAATGTTAGTGTAGTTTAAAATAAAAGTCTTGAACGATTACCGACAACTGGTCAGAATTTCACTAATTGGTATGTTGAAACAAAGTCGCAGGTTGTTAAATCACTGTCGCTACTACGAATAATCTTTCTTTTTCACATATACAATTTATTGTCCACTCAGTACGTTATAGTTTCCTGGGCATCAACAAAAGTCGATGTGCAGCGATAACTGAAATGACTCAAACCCCCTATGGCGCTCAACAAAACACCATAAATTAAATAAATTAATGAACTTGCTGGAAACCACAAGGCAGCTTTTACATCAACAAATTGCAATAAAATATTCCTACTTGAGGCTAGAAACAGTCACAGCGATGTTTTTTCCTGCACATTATTAAACTTATGATTCTACTAAAAACTGTGGCACATTGCAAAATTATCAGAGACGAAACTTAGCGCGAATCATTTTTGGTCCTGCGACTGTGCCAGAAACTAAGTCGTTAAAAGCACAAAATTCGTCAGGGTCCACAAGAAACGCGAAATAATTTCAAACAGCAAAGTCGCGGCTAGACCACTGCTCATACCGATCGTCTCTGATCGCGAAATCCAACCACCTGGCCATGAGGCTGCGACATACAGACCAACTACAACACCCAGACTGACACTAGACAGACTGATCTCGAGGAACCCAGCTGCAGCCGTTCAAAGCCTCCATCACCCCCTACTTTAACACTTAGCGCTCACCCCCTCGCGAAAAATGCATCCAGTGACGTCACAAAGGTCCATCGTGTGATTACCAATGTAAATTCACAACGTCATATACATGCATTTAATTGAAATTCCTATTACACCAGTGGCTGCGTGCTAAAGTTCTACTACAAATGCTTAAAGCATAATAATTTCTATGTACCATACTTTAACTATAAATCATAATTTAATTATACATAGTTAGAGCCTTTAACGACGAAAATTGTTTGTACCTTTGGAATATTTGTCATTTAGTTTAAAGATGGTACATCATATTCGTCAGATTTTGTCTCCTCTTTCCACTGCTGCATTCAGAATGCACGTATATTTGATGAAATTCAAGTTATGGGATAACTTATGTGAACTTAACGTTAAACAACAAAAATGGATAATATAAAATAATAACCTTTCGATCTAAATAATGTAAGTAATTATTAGTATTCGCTGCCAGTACATACTGCCGTGCTGACAGTGTATCTGCCTTCGAATTTCATTAATTTCCAGTCAAATTGATTAACTCTTCTCAATTGTTAGCGTTATGGATACTATTATTATATGAGCCAATGCGGCTCATCAAAAGCAACATTCTCATTGCTCAACATCTTTGGTGGCACGATTACATAAAAAATTATGAATTATCAAGTGCATACGTTATAAGTAAGAAATGTGCATCATGCTTCAACACCACACGGGTTCTATAACAGTTATTTCGAAACATGTAAGTTATCTCACAATTCGCAGCGATAGTAACAACCCAGTAATACTAACAGAGCGCATGAGGCTCCCAAATGAGCCCAGCCCAGAATTATTCCAACGCAGATTTTAGTGTGGACCTTTCATGTGCTCTCACACGTTCTGTGTCCACCCATCTCTATATTATAAATTGCTACAGAGGTCCCCCTGCATTATTATTTGAAACTTGTCAGTTAATATCAGTGAAACATAACTAAAATCCGAAACCAACCACAGCATAACTAAAATCCAAAACTACAATCTAATTTACTCATTAATAAGGTTAAAAACATATAAATTTAGGACATAAAGACACAAAACTAACATTTACATATCCTGCGAACATTGGCGAAGAGGCCCATGCAGTTGCATCTGTTGCCACCAGGGTGTTTCATTTCCTCCATCTAACGGCCTTTACTAGTTTTACCTTTCTGTTCACTGTCCACGCAGATAAATGGCAATTACCATACTTAACGTTCATCTGAAACAGAGATACTACACGATACAGCTCCTGCTGGGCAGAAAGACACTGAAAAATCGACGTGAGGTCCGATAACACAGTTAGCACTCCACAATTGGGTGAAAATGATGTGATACCAACAACGCAGTCTAACCCAGTCCCAATTTTTTGTATTATGGACTTCATACTCGCATCACAGTATACACACTAACATAATAGGCAAACAATGACCCAGAACATGTATTTCGATATGGCAGTTCTATAATGCTAGGAGGGGGGTGGGCACAAGGCGAAAACCGACTACACTGCCCAAGAGTCTGCGGCAAAACACAGTGACAATAAGCAATAACAGCATCTCAGTTCCGAGCGTCACATTTTCTTCAATATGGAATTACTCAGAAGACAAAACACATAACAGCCTCTTGACTATGACCATTTGCACTACAGAACAGGAGGCTGCTCCCATCTATCACGTTCCATCAGCAGCATCATGCTCATACTATACAGGAGTCGTCCCTCTCTGTAGGCAGTGACTTAAAATCTCGACAGCCTCAACCGCAGTAGTCGCAGAAAACTTCCATGTCATTAACAGAACACCTACTGACGCTGCCCCAACTGTCACAAATACGTTCCGTCACGTTATACCCCACAAATGATGAGTCAGGCGGCAGTAGCCGGCCGAGACAACGCAGCAACAGGGAAGTAACATCTTTTGTCATTTACGAGTTCCTAACCAGGAGCGGATTTTATTGTATCATTTGTTTGTTTTAATAGTTTAGTTTCTTGAATTTCTGCGTGTAAATTTAATATCTAATGGCCACAGTTGTAGCGTTTTCGTTGCGTAGAAAAGTAAACCGATTTTGTGACATATTACAAGTTCCTAATCAGGGGAAAATTATTTAATTTCACCTGAGTGCTTCGGTAGTTAGGTTTTTAAATATATGAGTACTACTAAACACAGTTCGTGCGTTTTCGTTATGGTCTACAGTAGAGTTACTCAGCACTTGTCGATAGTCCGTTTATTTGCATATTTTAGTTCTCTACGTTCTTTACTATGGACAAGAACTGTGATTGTTGTGTGCGGATGCGAGCCATGTTGGTGACACTTCGCTCTCAGGTTCAGTCTGAGATGGCTTCTGTTACACAGCTTGAGGCTGCAGTGGATGGGCACCACTGTTGTGGGCATGCCGTGGGGATCCAACGGACGTCTAGCACGTCACAGTCCTCCGATCGGTCCTCACCGGTGGCCAACCCAGTTACTGCTTGCACTGAGGCTGACCCTCCACCTGTGGTCGAGTGGGAGGTTGCCCCAGGGCGAAACAGGCGACGAAAGACTTCCCAGATGGCCGCAGGTAAGGTCTCCCCGGTTTGTCTGACAAACAGGTTCCAGGTGCTGTCTGTGGCTGACACTGTCGCTGACCCAGATGCTGTCGCCTATCCTGTTTCAGAGGAAACCACTCAGCCTGCAAGATCCGGGCTATCGCAGAGGGTGGGATTATTGGTATTTGGGAGCTCCAGCGTTAGGCGCGTTATGGAGCTTGGCTGACAAGAAGTGTAAAAAAACCAATGTGTACTCCGTGTGCATACTCGATGGGGTCATTTCAAATGTGGTAAGGGTCCTCGTGGACGCCATGAGGAGCGCAGGGTGCAGCCGATTGCAGGTGGTTGCTCACGCCGGTACCAATGATGTGTGTCACTTTGGATCAGAAGATAGTTTCGAGCGGCTAGCAGAAGTAGTATAACGCTGCCAGTTTTGCTTGCAAGATGAAAGCAGAGCTGACCATTTGCAGCATAGTCGACAGGACCGATTGCGGACCTCTGGTACAGAGCCGAGTAGAGGATCTGAATCAGTGGCTCAGACGCGTCCGCGACCGTGTAGGCTGCAGATTCCTCGATTTGCGCCAAAGTGTGTTGGGGTTTCGGGTTCCGCTGATTAGGTCAGGTGTCCACTATACGTAAGAGGCGGCTACACGGGTAGCAGGGGCTGTGTGGCGTGGACTGCGCGGTTTTTCAGGTTAGAGGGTCTCGGGAAAACACAAGATGGGATTCAGTCACAAAGGGTGCAGTCTGAACACAGGAAGAACATAGGTAAAGGAACCATTGGTATAACAGTTGTAAATTGTCGTAGCTGTGTTGTAAAAGTACCGGAGCTCCAAGCGCTAATAGAAAGCACTGATGCTCAAATCGTTATAGGCACTTACAGCTGGCTAAGGCCGGATACTAGCTCAGCCAAAATTTTTGTGAAGAACTTAACGGTGTTCCGAAAGGATACGCTAAACACGGTTGGCGGTGGCGTGTTTGTTGCTGTTAGAAGTAGTTTAACTTGTCCCGAAATTGAAGTAGATATTTCCTGTGAGTTAGTATGGGCAGAGGTCATCGTAGGCTGCCCGTAATAAAATAGTAATTTGATCCCTTACCGACCTCCCAATTTAGATGATACAGTAGCTGAAAGTTTCAAAGAAAACTTGAGTTTGATTTCACATACGTACCCGACTCATATGATAATAGTTGGTGGTGACTTTAATTTACCCTCGATATGTTGGCGAAAATACATGTTTAATTAGGGAGGTATACATAAAATGTCATCCGAAACGCAATCTCTGAAAATTATTTCGAGCAGTTAGTTCATGAGCCCACACGATTAGTAAACGGTTGTGAAAACACACTTGACCTCTTAGCAACAAATAATCCTGAGTTAATGACGAGCATCAAAACCGATTCAGGGATCAGTGAACACAGGGTTGTCGTAGCGAGACTGAGCATTGTAATCCCCAAATCCTCGAAAAATAAGCGAAAAATATACCTATACAAAAAATCAGATAAAAATTCACTTGATGCCTTTCTGAGAGACAATCTACACTCATTCCGGATTCATAATATAAGTGTAGACCATATGTGGCTTAAATTCAAATAAATAGTATCGGCAGCAATTGAGAGATTTGTACCAAATAAATTAACGAACGACGGAGCTGATCCTCCTTTGTACACAAAACGGGTTAGAACACTGTTGCAGAAACAACGAAACGAATATGCCAAAATTACCAAGACTGGCGATATTTTACAGAAGCTAGAAATTTAGCGCGGACTTAAATGCGAGATGCCTATAACATATTCCACAACGAAACTTTGTCTCGAAACATGGTAAGAAATCCAAAGACATTCTGGTCCTATGTAAAGTATGTTGTTGTTGTTGTTGTTGTGGTCTTCAGTTCTGAGACTGGTTTGATGCAGCTCTCCATGCTAGTCTATCCTGTGCAAGCTCCTTCATCTCTCAGTACCTACTGCAACCTACATCCTTCTGAATCTGCTTAGTGTATTCATCTCTTGGTCTCCCTCTACGATTTTTACCCTCCACGCTGCCCTCCAATGCTGAATTTGTGATCCCTGAATGCCTCAGGTCATGTCTTACCAACCGATCCCTTCTTCTAGTCAAGTTGTGCCACAAACTTCTCTTCTCCCCAATCCTATTCAATAACCTCCTCATTAGTTACGTGATGTACCCACCTAATCCTCAACATTCTTCTGTAGCACCACATTTCGAAAGCTTCTATTCTCTTCTTGTCCAAACTATTTATTGTCCATGTTTGACTTCCATACATTGCTACACTCCATACAAATACTTTCAGAAACGACTTCCTAACACTTAAATTTATACTCGATGTTAACAAATTTCTCTTCTTCAGAAACGCTTTCCTTGCCATTGCCAATCTACATTTTATATCCTCTCTACTTCGACCATCATCAGTTATTTTGCTCCTGAAATAGCAAACCTCCTTTACTACTTTAAGTGTCTCAGTTCCTAATGTAATTCCCTCAGCATCACCCGACTTAATTCGACTACATTCCATAATACTCGTTTTACTTTTGTTGATGTTCATCTTATATCCTCCTTTGAAGACACTGTCCATTCCGTTCAACTGCTCTTCCAAGTCCTTTGCTGTCTCTGACAGAATTACAATGTCATCGGCGAACCTCAAAGTTTTTATTTCTTCTCCATGGATTTTAATACCTACTCCGAATTTTTCTTTTGTTTCCTATACTGCTTGCTCAATATACAGATTGAATAACATTGGGGAGAGTCTACAACCCTGTCTCACTCCTTTCCCAACCACTGCTTCCCTTTCATGCCCCTCGACTCTTATAACTGCCATCTGATTTCTGTACAAACTGTAAATAGCTTTACGGTCCCTGTACTTTACCCCTGTCACCTTCAGAATTTGAAAGAGATTATTCCAGTCAACATTGTCAAAAGCTTTCTCTAAGTCTACAAGTGCTAGAAACGTAGGTTTGCCTTTTCTTAATCTTTCTTCTAAGATAAGTCGTAAGGTTAGTATTGCCTCACGTGTTCCAACATTTCTACGGAATCCAAACTGATCTTCCCCGAGGTCAGCTTCTACCAGTTTTTCCATTCGTCTGTAAAGAATTCGCGTTAGTATTTTGCAGCTGTGACTTATTAAACTGATAGTTCGGTAATTTTCACATCTGTCAACACCTGCATTCTATGGGATTGGAATTATTATATTCTTCTTGAAGTCTGAGGGTATTTCGCCTGTCTCGTACATCTTGCTCACCAGATGGTAGAGTTTTGTCAGGACTGGCTCTCCCAAGGCCGTCAGTAGTTCTAATGGAATGTTGTCTACTCCCGGTGCCTTGTTTCGACTCAGGTCTTTCAGTGCTCTGCCAAACTCTTCACGTAGTATCGTACCTCCCATTTCATCTTCATCTACATCATCTTCCATTTCCATAATATTGTCCTCAAGTACATCGCCCTTGTATAGACCCTCTATATACTCCTTCCACCTTTCTGCTTTCCCCTCTTTGCTTAGAACCGGGTTTCCATCTGAGCTCTTGATATTCATACAAGTGGCTCTCTTTTCTCCAGAGGTCTCTTTAATTTTCCTGTAGGCTGTATCTATGTTACCCCTAGTGAGATAAGCCTCCACATCCTTACATTTGTCCTCTAGCCATCCCTGCTTAGCCATTTTGCACTTCCTGTCGATCTCATTTTTGAGACGTTTGTATTCCTTTTTGCCTGCTTCATTTACTGCATTTTTATATTTTCTCCTTTCATCAATTAAATTCAATAATTCTTCTGTTACCCAAGGATTTCTACTAGCTCTCGTCTTGTTACCTACTTGATCCTCTGCTGCCTTCACTACTTCATTCCTCAGAGCTACCCATTCGTCTTCTACTGTATTTCCTTCCCCCATTCCTGTCAATTGTTCCCCTATGCTGTCCTTGAAACTCTGTACAACCTCTGGTTTAGTCAGTTTATCCAGCTCCCATCTCCTTAAATTCCCACCTTTTTGCAATTTCTTCAGTTTTAATCTACAGTTCATAACCAGTGTTATGTTAGCGGTAAGAAAATTCAATGCCTTCTCTGCGCGAGAGCAGGGGAGATACTACCGAAGACAGTGCTCCCAAAGCACAGTTGCTAAACACAGCCTTCCGAAAGGCCTCCAAAAAAGGAGACGAAATAAATTTTCTAGAATTCGAATCGAGGACAGCTGCCAACTTGAGTGACGTAGAAGTAAATATCCTCGGAGTAGTGAAGCATCGTAAATCACTTAATAAAAGCAAGTCTTCAGGTCCAGACAGTATATCAATTAGGTTCCTTGCGGAGAATGCTGATGCATTATCTCTATATTTAGCAATCATAGCAATCATATACAACCGTTCGCTTGACGAAAGATCCGTAACCAAAGACTGGAAATTTGCACGGGTCACACCAATATTCAAGAACGGTATAGGAGTAATCCACTAAATTACAGGCCCATATCGTTAACGTCGATATGCAACAGTATTTTAGAATATATGCTGTGTTCGAACATTATGAATAACCTCGATGAAAGCAGTCAATTGACACCCAGTCAACATGGTTTTAGAAAACATCGTTCCTATGAAACACAACTAGCTCTTTATTCACATGTAGTGTTGAGTGCTATTGACAAGTCATTTCAGATAGGTTCCGTATTTCTGGACTTCCGGAAGGCTTTTGACACTGTACCACACAAGCGGCTCGCAGTGAAATACCGTGCTTGTGGAATATTGTCTGAGTTATGTGGCTGCATTAGTGATTTCCTGTCAGAGAGGTCACAGTTCGTAGTAACTGACGGAAAGTCGTTGAGCAAAACAGAAGTGATTTCTGGCGGTCCCCAAGGTAGTGTTATAGGCCCTGTTCGTTATCTATATAAACGATTTGAGAGACAATGTGAGCAGCCGTCTTCGGTTGTTTGCAGATGATGCTGTCGTTTAACGACTAATAAAGTCATCAGAAGAGCAAAACAAACTGCAAAGCGATTTAGAAAAGAAATGTGAATGGTGCGAAAATATGCAGTTGACCCTAAATAATGAAAAGTGTGAGGTCAACCACATGAGAGCTAAAAGCAACTCGTTAAACTTCGGTTACACGATAGATACGTCTAATCTTAAATCCGTAAATTGAACTAAATACCTAGGTATTACAATTACGAACAACGTAAAATGGAAGGAACACATAGAAAATGTTGTGGGGAAGGCTAACCAACGGCTGCCTTTTATTGGCAGGACACTTAGAAAATGTAACAAACCTACTAAGGAGACTGCCTACACTACGATTGTTCGTCCTCTTTTAGAATACTGCTGCGCGGTGTGGAATCCTTACCAGATAGGACTGACGGAGTACATCGAAAGAGTTCAAAGAAACGCAGCATGTTTTGTCTTATCGTGAAATATGGGAGAAAGTGTCACAAAAATGATACATTATTTGGGCTGGATATCATTAGAAGAAAGGCGTTTTTCGTTGCGACGGAATCTTCTCACGAAATTCCAATCACCAAGTTTCTCCTCCGACTGCGATAGTATTTTGTTCACAGCGACCTACATAGGGAGGAACGATCACCACGATAAAATAAGGGAAATCAGAGCTCGTACGGAAAGATATAGGTGTTCATTCTTTCCGCGCGCTATACGAGATTGGGATAAAAGAGAACTGTGAAGGTGGTTCGATGAACCCTCTGTCAGGCACTTGAATGTGATTTGCAGAGTATCCATGTAGAAGTCGACTTGCTTGCTGTCGCTCCGTGATTCCCCTCATAGAATCGTTTTGGCTGCCACCGCCGTACTCCTAGCGATGCACACCACGTAGCCATCGACCGTCATAAACCTATCGATAGGGAGAGACGTTCCAGCCGGCGCAATAATCATACCTTCATGTGTATCTGTGCGTAGTATGGCTGAGTTGGACATGAGCATACGATTACAAAGCATTTGAGACTTTCCAACAGCCCGAAATTCACACGTGGTCCATGTTGTGACTGAAACCACGTGGACGGACGTAGGAGCGACCTTGTGGCCCCGCCAGCATAACGGCTTGCGGCAGAGCAGAAGGCGCCCTCTCCCAGCGACATACGGCAGTGTGCGTGCCTCCTTGTCTCGTAAGCTGCGCCGGCGTGTGGTTCGAACGCTATGGCCAACCAAGTTCCACCTCTGTAGGCTTACACAGATGTGCCTTGACCTGTTACGGGGCGGTCAGAAACAGTCTGAAGAGCTTATAATAGTGTTTCAGGGGTGCTTGCGCTGCGATACAATTGTTAAGCAAAAAATTCACAGCGATGCGTCATTTTCGAGTTATTTAGTATTATCGTTGGGTAATAACCTCATCGCGGATGTAAATTCTAGTAGGCTGCATGAGGCAGTGTCGCCAGAACTGTCCTTCGTTTGTTTTTCTCAGACCGAACAAACATTGCTTTTGCGAGTCCAGCTTAAATTCATCACTTTCAAAAAAGGCACATTTTATCTGGTAATAAGGTTTCGAACCAGCGGTAACTCACTGACCATCAATGTCTGCTCCTTCCTGCATTTCAACATGTACAAGTGCTTGAATTTGCGCGCACAACTACCTGACTGATTATTTTCAATGCTAAATAATTAAGAAACGGCGCGACGTTAAACTCAGCAAAACTACCCCTGCAACACCATTACAAACTTTTCTGCCTAAGCTACACATGTATATACGTACATACACTTTTCCGTATTTTTTTGTTCAGCTATCGATTGTCGTTTCTGTCAGTATTATCATTGCATCGTTTCCCCTTCTAAGAGCCTCAAATTTATCAGATGTGACAGTGAATACTGTTCCCCGTAAAAAATTGGATTGTATAAAAAATTAATAAGCCAGGCAGTAAATAACAAATTTTTATAAGGGAAAACGTAGTATAGATTCTTCATTGCTAATATTAATTTAAGAATTACTATGTCTTCGTATGCAAGTACCACTTTACCTGCTAGTACTGGTATGAAATTGGTTTCTGTTTAAAGTGCAAATATACACTGAGATCACATAAGTCGTAGGATAGCGATATGCACATATACAGATGGCGGTGGTATCGTATACACAGGATATAAAAGGGCAGTGCATTAGCGCAACTGTAAGTGTGGAGGATGGTGGAAGGATGCAATTCCCATGTCCAGCCAGAGAGGAGTTTCAGGAGGGGCAGGCCGGAATCTGCTTTCTGCTGGATGGTCAGCAGATGAGGAGTACAGGTGAGGTGACAGGGGGGTTGATACGAAGGAACCACAGGGTACACCAAGTAATGAACTGGTCAAGGTGGGTTGGGATGGTGAGTTGGGACTTCTGAAGGGTAGATGCTCCTGCACTTGCTCCATCCTTTTAAACCTGCGGACTGCAAAACTGTGCATGCGGCCACAGACACACAGGGCGCCAGAGACGTTGATCAGTGGCAAAGAGTTATGACATATGCATGGAATTAGATGTATGGCTGCGCAGTCCTTCCACATAGTGATATCAATGTATCACTGTGAGCTGCACCGTCGCGACGTCTTTGTGATTTTATTACAGAAACTGCCGGATTCCACGATTTGTCCAAGCTGAAGCCGCTGTCTCTATTAATTAAATCGTCTCCAACCGAATTTCAGTTTCTTCTTTCATTACTGAGTCCCAGAATGATGAAGTCGAGGCTAAAATTTCGACGTTATCGTACACCGTAGAGTGTTAACACAGTGCTCTGCCACCGGAGGTTTATTAAGTTGTAAGAGCCAGGTGTACCTGCAGTGCTATGTGCATCTCTCCTGGGCAGTACGTCTAACCATATTTGCAACTGGATCGAAAATTTACTTGAGGCAGGATAGACAAATAGTGGGGTAATACCTGTTGTGTCCCAGGGACTGTAACAGAACTGTTGCTACTCATTTTGTACGTCTGATGTGTAAATGGCCACACTCACAGGGGATCATGTATACCTCAGGCTTCTGGAGCATCAAATCACCTTTAACAGAACCCAGGAATGCTGCTGTCTTTGGTGGAGGGCGAAAAATCATTTTCAATATGTGCTTACTGAGGATCGGTCCTATTTTTGACGATAGGCTTCCCACGTACGGCAGAAAAGCCACGGATTTAAAACATTCTATGTCTTCTTCTGCCTTTTTTATACCCACAGTTGGATTCATTAGCAGTGTCTTATGTGCCGTCGGCTTAAAAAACTCTTCTCAGGTGTAGAAGCTCGTCCTCCAGACAGCTCTCGTCAGCAATGACGTGTGCTCTGTGTGCCACAATTCTGACTACACTCATCATCTGTGAAGGATAGTGGCAGCTATTTGCGCGTAAATACAAATCCGTATAGGTCGGTTTTCAATATGCTACGTCCGCCCCTGGTAGCTGAGTGGTCAGTGCGACGGAATGTCATACCTAACGGCCCGGGTTAGATTCCCGGCTGGGTCGGAGATTTTCTCCGCTGAGAGACTGGATGTTGTGCTGTTCTTGTCATCCCCATCGACACGCAAATCGTCGAAGTGGCGTCAACTCGAAAGACTTGCACCAGGCGAACGGTCTACCCCACGGGAGGCCCAAGCCATACGCCATTTACATTTCAATATAATACATGTCCCAATGTGGCACCCTCTTTGCGCTGTACCAACATATCCAAAAATGGAAAGATTTTTTTAGATTTCCATCGTGATCTGAATGTGTCTGTGAATGGAATTCAATTTATAAATTCTTTTAACTTGTCTTCACCACGGGGCTACTCTAATAAACATGTCATCAACATACCTCCTGAGTTGGTGCTTCAGAAGCCTTGGATTTACAAGAACCCGTGTGAGTGCGGCCGCTCATACATCGGAGAGACGACACTTACAGTCGAGGAGAGATGCACAGAACAACCCAGGTACACTCGGCTCTTACAGCCTAATAGATCTGCAGTGGCAGAGCACTGTATTGACAGTGTGCACTCTATGGTGTACGATAATGGCGAAATTTTAGCCTCGACGTCATCATTCTGGGAAACAGTAATGGAAAAAGCAATTGAAATACGGTTGACGACGAATTTAATTAATAGAGACAGCGTGTCAGTTCTGGCAGTTTCGGTAATAAAATCAAGTAAAAACGTCGTAACGGTGCAGCTCGCAGTGATACATCGATATCACCGTGTGGATCGAACGTGCAGCCGTAGATCTAGTTCCATGCATATGTCATACCTCTTTGCCATCGATCAACGCCACTGGCGCCTTGTGTATCTGCGGCCGCATGCGCAGTGGTGCGGTCTGCTGATTTAAAAAGACGGACCAAGTGCTGCAGCGTCAGTCACTTCGCCTCGTTCTGAATATGGCTCGACGGAATTCAGTCGAAATATCAGAAGAAGAAGTCGAATTTATGCAGCTGCATGTCCGTAATTTTGTGGATCAAATAGTCCATGTGTAAAACGGAAAAGCGAAATCATTATGCTGGATTTTTTACATTACATCTTATTAAAAAATTGCGTTAGCAAAGAGGTCAGATCACGTTCAATGCGGTTGCAGTCCCACAATGCCCTTAGGGTGACATTAACTCGTCCGGAGGGTGTCACCAATGTCGAACGTTGTAAGACCGTTGTACTGCTGTTCGTCGTACTACGAACTGTCGTTTTCTACCTTGAAATGTGTAAAAATCAATACCCAAGGAAAGGGATGGTTTCATTGGTGCCATTTATGACATCTCTTGAGTGCATTTTGTGTCGGTTCTGAGCGGCGGAGTGTCTGAAACGATTTCCTGGTCCATCCATAACAAAATCGCGTCGTTCTTACGCTGGGTGTAGTGGTTTTGGCCTCCATCGCAGAGGCGCAAAAAGGAGGCGTGTAATGAAGATAAGAGGAAGCCTATCGACCTTCCAATTGCGTGACACGTCCACGATGGCCTTGGACATAACTATGGAGAAGTTCGGTGCCAATGTCACATCATTAACCCATCTTACACCTCACACGTGCTCTAATGCTACGGCCTTCTTTTCATATATTTCGACACTTGCTGTCTGAAGTGTTCATGGTTCAAATGGCACTGAGCACATGGGACTTAACTGCTGTGGTCGTCAGTCCCCTAGAACGTAGAACTACTTAAACCTAACTAACCTAAGGATATCACACACATCCATGTCCGAGGCAGGATTCGAACCTGCGACCGTAGCGGTCACGTGGTTCCAGACTTTAGTGCCTAGAACCGCATGGCCACTCAGGCCGGCTGACGTTGCAGAGCTCCATGCTTTTGCAGCATTACAGAGGAAGTCTTTAGACATCTTTCAGCCGAAATCCAAACTTACGCTCCGTAATGGGAGACAATAAAGTCCTTCGAAAAACCTAAGCCCTTTTTATTTTGATTAGTATATATTAGGTTCGGTCCATATCTACAAAAATATTGGATTTTGACTTACATCTCAGATGTTGAATACGATAACCCACGCAGTATACATCGAGAAAGAATGCGTAAACACCCGGGAATAGACAATATATATCTAGATGATTGGAAATTATTATGGAGTTAATCTTTATGAACCAAATGTTTATGGGGTGCATAAGCTTTCGTATGTTGTGATAGGCGATATAACCTGTCGTGTAGTTTCACATATATGGTACATAAACTGCATCGTTTTACCTTTTAGCAGTGAAAATCTTTGGAGTAATACTGAATTAGTTCTAATTATCATATGTTTTTGCAAGTAAAGTTTCGTATATGTGTATCTGGATATGTGTGTGTTCTGCATTCCTTTCTAAAACAATGGATCTGTTTCAAAAAAAATTTTTACTCGTATTTCTTGCTACATGGGAACAGCACTGTGCGGATTAGAACTTTGTAAAACCCATAGGAGAGAAGGTGTGGGCAAAATAATGGTTTTTCTACTCCTGACATTTAGGCTTCCCTGAACTACAAGCTTGTTGTGCGCTTAGTAAGATGGTATTAGGTGACATCAAAACAAGTGGTCTGTTTGTAGAAATGTTCCTAAATCTATCATCTTAGGTTTTCGTAAAATTTTGTGTTCAGGCATGCTAAATGAGGAAAGAAAGACATACAAACTTCCAGCCACAAAATTTAGTAGACTGTGAATATATTAGATGAAAAGTGACAAAATTTTCTTCCACGTTTGAGGTAATGTGGTATGATTCATGTTTAATTAGGCTCCCAAAGGTTTATTTGCATGAGGAAGTTTCCTGCGTAAGTCTACACTATCAGAGAACAAACCAGTAGCGAGTATTTGACATTTTGGAGATAGAAAATGTCTTTTCAAGTAGTGCTTAATGCAAGTATTGACAAGGCATTCGCTTTGATATCCATGGTTTTAAGTGGTACACAAATTTTGTTTGTAAGCTTTAACCTTGTAAATCTTAAAAGCTATATACTGAAAAGAATTACAAATAGCAAGTCTTATAATCAAGCTGCAAAATGATAAGGTCACAGAAGGAAAGCATCCTAAATTTAGTATGTGGAGAGATCGAGGTATTTTAACATAAGATAATTTTTTTGTGAAAAATGTATTGAGGTGTTTCACTACCTCTTGGAGCACATATACTCAGTCAAATGGTATACTATTTACATGACGGGCACTATGGAAAGGCACCAACGATCTTATCAACTATTGTATCTTTCTGAAATACGGCATGGCAAATGTGGACAAAGCTTTTGAAACGTCGCCACATTTCTTCGTTCTTCACTTGCGAGGCTCCTTTACACAGATTACTAAACGCTTTGTGGATTAGATATCTGTATATCGTCTTTAGGTTGCTTAACACGTCTATGGACAATATTGGGACAAAATATCAGATCTAGACCGCCTGACATCGGATCATTTTGCTGTAAGCTCTGTTTCATTTTCACTATAGTGACTCACTGGTAAAATGTATTTCGGTTTTGAAATGCCTAAGGGCATGTTCTGTCACATAATAGGAGGAATATTCGTCCGCTGAACTCAGGCGTCCTCCTCTTTCTTTCATAAAGAATGAGAAAGGTCTCAACATTTCAAAGTATAAACAATGAATGTAGTCCATGAAGACGTGGGCTGAAATATTTCTTAAATCTCTGGGGGAATTGGTGATTACACGTATATTACTTGCCTGCAGTTAATGTATTTGATTGAGACTGACAGCCGGAATCATCCCGCGTTAAAAACGCGTTTGATCTCCCAAAGATTATATCTATTGGTATAGAAACATCTGAAGTTGTTGTTCCTTGGGAACTATTTATTGCTGCACCTCTCTCTGATACTGGAGACGTAAAAGCAGTTATGAATTCTGACTGCGTAACAAATTAACATGCATGATATAAAAGACTAGCAGATGCTTGGAGATAAAAGTGCCATCCATAAGTAAAGACATATCTGCTTACTAGTAGCAAAGTTCGACCTTTACTGAGGCCACGCACCTACAGAGAGAAGAAAACCAGAAGCAAAGCATCTGTTAACGATATTAGTCTTGGATGAAGTACATAAACTCATAATAATCAAATATAACACAGTAAATTTTTCCTAAGAAAATCGTATAAAACAACGCTGAGATTATAATCCATAATAACTGTATGAATGCCACATTGACAGTTAACATGACAACTTGGAGTACTGTTGACGAACAGCTTGTGAGGAAAGAGCTGAGTAATATTTTTCAACTATACCGACTGTAGTATGCTCCTTGATTGCAATGTAAGGCTACCAGAGTATCCAGTTTCAGCACAAACCCCCACTAAAGACATTACAAGGTATTTTGTCGATATATTCAAGAAAACTTACTTGCACGAAACTTCAGTATCTATACATAGTGTCTGCAGCAATGCAGATCTTGTGCTGTGGATTTCTGCATGGTAGTTGTATCTATAACGAACATTGTAAGGCAAATTAGGACTGAAAACACACTTTTCATCATACACTAAAATAAGACTACGAATAACAGAGCAACTAAACAAATCTCGCATTCCCTTAGCATAAGAAGCTTATGTGTTATCACAGACATTTGCTTGTTAGATGCCATTAAGCCTCAAAGCTTATGATGGCTTTTTAACATTTCATCTCTAGAGAAAACTATATATAAATCTTTTCATTTCTCATGACTGAAGTATCATACTACCGAATTTTACCATAATGTTTTAAAACAATTGTGGTTCAAAAATGAATTACAGTGTGTGGGGCGGCGGGTGGAATAATAGAATAAATGTTTTGTATTTATGCTGTTTGCCGTTCTCAACACTGGCTCTCTAACTACAATATTGGCAACCAGAAAGTGATTAGCAAAATGTGAAGCCTGTAATTAGAATTCCTAGTGTACACTCCATACAAATACTTTCAGAAACGACTTCCTGACACTTAAATCTATACTCGATGTTAACAAATTTCTCTTCTTCAGAAACGATTTCCTTGCCAGTTTTGAGGCATCAAGGGATCACAAATTTAGCATTGGAGGGCAGCGTGGAGGGTAAAAATCGTAGAGGGAGACCAAGAGATGAATACACTAAGCAGATTCAGAAGGATGTAGGTTGCAGTAGGTACTGGGAGATGAAGAAGCTTGCACAGGATAGAGTTGCACGGAGAGCTGCATCAAACCAGTCTCAGGACATGTCCTACCTACTGATCCCTTCTTCTAGTCAAGTTGTGCCACAAACGTCTCTTCTCCCCAACCCTTTTCAGTACCTCCTCATTAGTTACGTGATCAACCCACCTTATCTTCAGCATTCTTCTGTAGCACCACATTTCGAAAGCTTCTATTCTCTTCTTGTCCAAACTGGTTATCGTCCATGTTTCACTTCCTTACATGGCTACACTCCATACAAATACTTTCAGAAACGACTTCCTGACACTTAAATCTATACTCGATGTTAACAAATTTCTCTTCTTCAGAAACGATTTCCTTGCCAGTTTTGAGGCATCAAGGGATCACAAATTTAGCATTGGAGGGCAGCGTGGAGGGTAAAAATCGTAGAGGGAGACCAAGAGATGAATACACTAAGCAGATTCAGAAGGATGTAGGTTGCAGTAGGTACTGGGAGATGAAGAAGCTTGCACAGGATAGAGTTGCACGGAGAGCTGCATCAAACCAGTCTCAGGACATGTCCTACCTACTGATCCCTTCTTCTAGTCAAGTTGTGCCACAAACGTCTCTTCTCCCCAACCCTTTTCAGTACCTCCTCATTAGTTACGTGATCAACCCACCTTATCTTCAGCATTCTTCTGTAGCACCACATTTCGAAAGCTTCTATTCTCTTCTTGTCCAAACTGGTTATCGTCCATGTTTCACTTCCTTACATGGCTACACTCCATACAAATACTTTCAGAAACGACTTCCTGACACTTAAATCTATACTCGATGTTAACAAATTTCTCTTCTTCAGAAACGATTTCCTTGCCATTGCCAGTCTACATTTTATATCCTCTCTACTTCGACCATCATCAGTTAAAAACTCCTTTACTACTTTAAGTGTCTCATTTCCTAATCTAATCCCCTCAGCATCACGCGATTTAATTTGACTACATTCCATTATCCCCGTTTTGCTTTTGTTGATGTTCATCTTATATCCTCCTTTGAAGACACTGTCCATTCCGTTCAACTGCTCTTCCAAGTCCTTTGCTGTCTCTGACAGAATTACAATGTCATCGGCGAACCTCAAAGTTTTTATTTCTTCTCCATGGATTTTATTACCTACTCCGAATTTTTCTTTTGTTTCCTATACTGCTTGCTCAATATACAGATTGAATAACATTGGGGAGAGGCTACAACCCTGTCTCACTCCTTTCCCAACCACTGCTTCCCTTTCATGCCCCTCGACTCTTATAACTGCCATCTGATTTCTGTACAAACTGTAAATAGCTTTACGGTCCCTGTACTTTACCCCTGACACCTTTAGAATTTGAAAGAGAGTATTCCAGTCAACATTGTCAAAAGCTTTCTCTAAGTCTACAAGTGCTAGAAACGTAGGTTTGCCTTTTCTTAATCTTTCTTCTAAGATAAGTCGTAAGGTTAGTATTGCCTCACGTGTTCCAACATTTCTACGGAATCCAAACTGATCTTCCCCGAGGTCAGCTTCTACCAGTTTTTCCATTCGTCTGTAAAGAATTCGCGTTAGTATTTTGCAGCTGTGACTTATTAAACTGATAGTTCGGTAATTTTCACATCTGTTAACACCTGCTTTCTTTGGGATTGGGATTATTATATTCTTCTTGAAGTCTGTGGGTATTTCACCTGTCTCATACATCTTGCTCACCAGATGGTAGAGTTTTGTCATGACTGGCTCTCCCAAGGCCGTCAGTAATTCTAATAGAATGTTGTCTACTCCCGGTGCCTTGTTTCGACGCAGGTCTTTCAGTGCTCTGTCAAACTCTTTACGCAGTATCTTATCTGCTATTTCATCTTCGTCTACATCCTCTTCCATTTCCATAATATTGTCCTCAAGTACATCGCCCCTGTATAAACCCTCTATATACTCCTTACACCTTTCTGCCTTCCCTTCTTTGCTTAGAACTGGGTTTCCATCTGAGCTCTTGATATTCATACAAGTGGTTCTCTTTTCTCCAAAGGTCTCTTTAATTTTCCTGTAGGCAGTTTCTATCTTACCCCTAGTGAGACAAGCCTCTACATCCTTACATTTGTCCTCTAGCCATCCCTGCTTAGCCATTTTGCACCTCCTGTCGTTCTCATTTTTGAGACGTTTGTATTCCTTTTTGCCTGCTTCATTTACTGCATTTTTATATTTTCTCCTTTCATCAGTTAAATTCAATATTTCTTCTGTTACCCAAGGATTTCTATTAGCCCTCGTCTTTTTACCTACTTCATCCTCTGCTGCCTTCACTACTTCATCCCTCAGCGCTACCCATTCTTCTTCTACTGTATTTCTTTCCCCCATTCCTGTCAATTGTTCCCTTATGCTCTCCCTGGAACTCTCTACAACCTCTGGTTCTTTCAGTTTAGCCAGGTCCCATCTCCTTAAATTCCCGCCTTTTTGCAGTTTTCTCAGTTTCAATCTGCAGTTCATAATCAATAGATACTGTCTTCTTTTCACAATGTTTGGGTCCCAAAATCGAGTTACACGTTCCATCCAAACGCGAATCCGTCATGAATCACTCTCCAAACCGAATAGGGACTCATCTGTGAAAAAACCATTGACCTACTGTTCGACCGCCTTAGTGGCATGTTGACGACTCCACTCTAGACGTTCCATTCTGTGAAGACCTATTAGAGGTGTACATACAGCAGGACTTCGACAGTAACGGCTACTCTGCTGAAGCCTTCTGTACACCGTTTGCTTCGATACAATACGTCCATGGATGCTGTGAGGTCAGGTGCTAGTTGCCATGCAGTACTAAGGCGGTACTGTCGCACTCTTACAGCAGATAACGGTACTCTCTTTTTGACGTCACGTGTGGTCGGGCCTGCTCTGGTGTTGAGGATACAGTTTCGGTCTCTATGAAATGTCACCATATGCAAGAAACGGTACAACAACTCGCATTAAGCCATCGGGCCACACCGGTTCGCGACTGTCCTGGTTCCTCTCTTCCTATGGCCCTCCAGTGCAGACTGTCTAGTAGGCACCTATTCTGTGCTATATTGCCCAGTCTCTAATTGTGTACACAGCGACTGTGGATGTGGCAACACCCGGCAAACGCTACCCGTTGGATAGGTGCCCTGACGGCATCGCTTGAGTGGTTGTCCGTTGACAGGAATGTCATCTGCCATGCAAACAATTTTTTGTATGACGATATCGTGAATTAGACACAGGATGGGGAGAAACAGCGGTTTGTTGCTTTAATTTAGGACATCAGTGTAGGGCATACCACAGGATATAAAGAAGGCCTTGTGACGTCTAATAATAGGTCTTTCACACCAACAATTTCTGTAATTCTATGTGAAATCAACCAATAAGAAAATAAATTTGAACTGTGATGATATACATTTTTTTAATTCTTTCGTTTCAGTCTCCCTATCAAAATCAGATAGAATCCTAAATTAAAGATTTTAACTTTTCAAGTTTCCAAAATTGTGTGATTTCTTATGTATTTTGTCACCTTCAATTGTCCATATCTCAAAAACTACTGTTATGTACAGACCTCAGATTTGTAGCATTTTATTCAGTTTCTTACAAGCGTTAAAAATATATGATTCCTGACCATATTCATTATAATGATAAGTTTTCCTAAATTAATTTTTTTTTAAATTCTTAAATTTTTGAATTTGATTTTCTTTGGTTTTGAGAAAAAATATTATATCTGTCATATACTGTTAGTTAATGCATGTGTCAAATTACATAATGATATTCCAATGAGAAACAAACAGGTATTAATATAAATTTACTGCGATTTGCATTGCCAACTGTGCCACAAATCCAAATGATTCGCTGGCTGGTTCATAAAACTTCAATTAAAATGAAATATTAAATATTGGTTAAGTATGCTTCAGTTTATCATTTGAAAAATGTACTAATCCAAACCATATAGCAGTTAACACAAATTCTGTAAAGGATGTCAGGATTCATATTTTATTGTATATAACTATCATTTGAGTTGCAGTTCATGTTTATGTGACACTGTAGAACATATATATATATATATATATATATATATATATATATATATATATATATATCATAAAACAAAAACAATCGTTTCTGTTCATAGCAATTCTCTTCAGCAGAGATGAAATACTGAGCCAAAATAAGCGAAAAACGGAAATGGGAGCAGTTTGCTGCATGATACGAACTATGGGCAAAAACAGGTCAAAATATTACTACAATCTATTAAAAACCAGCTTACAGTAGGTTACTAAGGGTCTTAGGGGGGAACATCCTGCATAGATTTTTATCACAGAAAATACCGATTTCGAAATGACGAGGAGTTAAAAAAATTTGATTTCGAACAATGTAATATTTTTATGAGAATTTGAGGTCCATATGTTATAAAGTTTGTTGTATATGGCTACTTTTATGTTTCAAAACATGATATAATCCTAAAAGAAAGTTCAGTATGCGATTTTTTTATGCAGGTAGCTACTGGTATCATTGCACAAAAGGATAACAAAACATTAAATGTCAAGAGCCAGAGTGGTGGTTTACATCACACCAGCTGCCTCGTTTTAATAAAAATTTGTCTTACACATGCTTGTATTCGCCAACGAAATTTTATGCTCTGGAACCTTTAATGTTGGTGGATATGCGATCATGAGGTAGCAATACAAATGATACGAAAACATAGGCATTAAGAGATATTGAGATACAGGAAGAGGTTTCAAATTTTCTTCGTTGATGTATTCGAACCTTATTGTGCGGTTTGTGGTTCCCCATGATGTCTGCAAGACTCTTGTCTATTTATATTAGTAATACGTGCTGTGTTTTACATTTCTTGCTTTTAACTGAATTCATTGTACTCAATGTCTGGCTACGTTAACGATCCATTCACTAACAAGGAAAACTCCCCGTCTCACCCCACTCAGATTTAGTCGTAAGATGGCCCAGTGGACAGCACGTCAAAAACTGAACACAGATCAAGCATGAAAACAGGAAGAAGGTGCACTGAAATGTGAAAAACATGAAAATAGGGACAGAGAACGGTCCAAGCTTATGATATACACCATCGAGCATATATCCGTAGCCACGACTTCGTGGTTATGTGGTTACGGAGTTGGACTGCCAAGGGTGAGGCCCATTTTCACGTCTCGCTTGTGTCTCTTTTTTCGTCACAAAATTATGAACTGTACTTCCTGTAACTGACATGTCTGTTCGCTGTACTCAGATCTGTGTCTGTGTCGTTGTGTATCGTCCGTTTGCAACAGCGAGGTGTAAGAAAGTGATCTCTAGACGTAGGTACCATCTATATGTTCTACACAAGTGCCACGTGGCATGACTCTTGCTTTCCGTTTTGTAAGTTTTGAGTTTTGAATTCCTTTGTTGTAACGGAGTTCAAAAATGGTTCAAATGGCTCTGAGCACTATGGGACTTAACACCTGAGGTCATCAGTCCCCTAGAACTTAGAACTACTTAAACCTAACTAACCTAAGGACATCACACACATCCATGCCCGGGGCAGGATTCGAACCTGCGACTGTAACGGCCGCGTGGTTCCATACTGTAGCGCCTAGAACCGCTCGGCCACCCCGTCCGGCTGTAACGGAGTTCACTCCGGCTTATTTGTTGTTTTTATTTCTGTGAAAAGTCGATGCGGCATCTCACCTGCTCTCTTGCCAAGACCGGAGAAGGAGGAAAGTCACGTTAGAGACGGGACGGTATATTCACAACTTCGTGAAAATAAAGTGGGGCATAAGTGACATTTGAACCCGGCTCTCCCCCTCCGCAGTCCAACTCCATGGCCACATAACCACGACGCCGTAACTACGTAGTTAATCTCAATGCGAAAATCTTGAGCTTGGACCGTTCGCTGTTTCTATTTTGCTTCTTTTTTCACAGTTGAGTACATCTTCTTCCTGTCTTCATGCCTGATCTTTGTTCAGTTTTTGACGTGCTACCCATTGGGCCATCTTACGACTAAATCTGAGGGGAGTGCGACGGGGAGTTTCCCTCGTAAGTTTGGACAAGAGTGGCACTCCTAGAGCAATTTCAACTTTTTGCAGTGACGGAGGAGCCAGATGAAGTTTTCGACCCCTGTAATCTTGTCGGTGACTGGCCGGGCGCCGAATGCAGAGCCATGGGGTCTTGGTGTCTTCCGGACTCAGAGACAATAGTGACGTGTGGCAAGACTAAACAAGTCCGACAGGTACGGAACTGCAAGACCGAGTTCGCCAAGTACGGTCTGGAGGCTGCGTGTTTGCCTCTCGTTTTCGGATGCGCTTACTGGCAACTGAATCCTGTGGCGGACTCGTGGGTGCCCGGAAAGTCAGAGCACGCAGCTGACCATCAGCACGAAGCGTTCGAGGGCTGGTTTCGCGAGCACTGGTGCAAGACGCACGGCCGGCGCGGAGTCCTCTGTACGCCCGACGGCCAGAGCCTGGCTCACTGCAACGAGAACTTGATTGTCGACTCGGTCTTTCACTGTGCTAGCTTCGTGCCACAGGGACTGCTGCTGGGCTGCCAGTTCTGCGAGCCGGGGACTGCGTTCTGTATCTACAGGCCGCGGGCAGACATTGCTGACCAGTGCGGCATTCCAGGGGAGGATGACGACCATGAGGCCGCGTGTGGTTTCGTTCCCAGAAAAGAGAGAAGTGTACTAGACATTGGTAACTCTAGCGCTCCACATACGACGAACGGCACAACAACAAGTAGCAAAGAGAGCACAACAGATAACGTAACGTTCACAGAGAGGACGAGTCTCTAAAAACCGTTTTCACGGAGTGAAGTTTTTTTTTTTGTAGGTAGTTGAAGATAACGTGGAGTGAATGAGGCTCATGTCTTTAAAAATTGATGTGACTGCAGCGCTATGACGGATACTTGACGCTGCCCTGAAATCAACGCAGACAAATTCATTAACATCATAGCAAAAGGCTTTTAAGGCAAGAACCGAGCCCACTGCTACATTTATTGAACTGACTCTTTGTGATATAGAATACTGACTGTTTAATGGGAACGATGAAGAAGAGAGGTACTGTCTAAATTATCATTTACAACGGCAAGACGCAGCAGGCCATAATAGTTGCTCGTGTCTGCATGAAACCGCAGCATGTATACATCTGCTCTAAGTTATTTTCGTTAATGAGAAATATTAACAACATCCCCGGATCTTTACTCTATCAAGTGTATCTTTAGTCTATTACATGTGAGATTCATCTGTTCTTGAGTTTCTTATTCCACTCTGTAAACACGTAACAGTTTGATTATAAATTATCGATTGCTTGACATCAATGTGTTCTGCAACTTTCATAAGTCTTTGATAGCAGTTTTTTTTTAATTTCTGATAGTAAAATCCTCTCCTTCCGAAACAGTATATTCTATCCTAAGATTGCTTCAGAAATATCTTTTCCGCATTTATCTGGACATAATGACTCATGAGTGCGAGTAATCAAGCCCTTGACTCACTGAATCACTTTGTCTTCACAAACAGTGTCAAGAGCTGCATGAACCAAGAACAGTGAGTGTAGAATAACAACAAGTGGTGGAGTATTGAAATGTAGCTGAGGAGTCACTTATTCCAGTTATGGAAGCGTGGGGAAGTGAATGCACTGGCTATACGAACAATGGATTACTTTGAATAAAGATGTGCATGTGAGCAGAAAGTCCCTTATTTCAAATATACAAGAAACCACATTTATTAACATTCGTGTATCGATCTTCAATGGAAAAATCGGACGACGGCTGGTAATTATGAAAGGACTGATGGAACCACATTTACCTGTGTGTTTTTAATGATTCTTTATTCAGTGCTTCGGTGCTATTCACCAAAAGCCGACCATGACGGATACGTACAAAGTGTCTTACCTTGTACTCTAGCAATCGTATGTGAGTCGAAATACACTGACTGTCTACGATATTCCACTGTCTGTGTCTAATGTAAGTAAAATAAGCAATGTTTTCATAATAACGACAAGAATAAGCATATAACCTTAACAGCAGTGCAGTGCAGAAACTCTTTTAAGCGCTGTCATCCCGCCCATAATATGCAGTCTATATTCTCTGCGTATCACGGAACTGGAGTCTGCAGTGACCGCAAAATAGGATCACAAAACAAAACCCTCGTACCCTAATATTAACGTATCAAAAATTACCCGAACACTCTTCATTTGTATCCCATCACTGGTCGTTGCCCTCACGACACGCAAAGACGCAACACACCATACTACTCTACACGGCACTGCATTGCACCGCACACAGCTGGTATGGAAGTATTGCAAGTAGCATCTGCTGTGAGTTGTTCGATCACCTTCCTGATCTAAATTATAGACATACGAAAGTAATGACAGTAACAGCTCAAGTTGTAGAGTAGATGTCGGGAAAGCATTACGTTAAACATTGTCGTTGATATTCACCGAGAAAATAATACATTCCTCTTCAAATTTATTTGATCACGTCTCATAAATATTTCGTGCTAACTACATGTCTTTAGTTGCCTTGCAGAACTAGTTGGGATTTAGTTCTAATTAAGAATCACAACCAAAGAAAAACTATTGACTTCTGAAAAGATTAATAAAGGAATATATGTACGCGATTACTATACAATAATATCAATGTCATTAATAAAATCGGTAACTTTACTGGAACTAGTGGTCTAATCGGACCAAGATAAAATAAAATTTTAGCAGTTATCTTTGCACAAACCGTCATTTAATGTGAAAACGTCTTGGACATAGCCACCGATATCTTCAACTAAAAATATAAAAAGGTGATTTATTAGGGAATTCATTATTAAATTTTCGCAGTGCCATATGAACTTCTCATCATATACAAGGGTCTTAAATGTTGCTAAATGTTGCCTCACTCTTACAAAACAGTTGAGAAACGGTGCTTAGTTTCAGAACACGTTTACAGACCAAAATACATGCCTTATCAAGTTAGGGTCAGACTCCTGGAGAGACTAAAGCAAATATTTGAAGTTTCTTGGTAGAAATGCAATATTTCACTACCGTCTTTCACCACTTGCTATAGCAATCATTCAAAATTTTCCTGTTAAAATGATACTCTCCACTCGTCCGAATAGCGCCAGGATTGCTGCCGTCGTTTTAAAGGCTACTTTGACAATTTAGACTCTGACTTCTTCTGTTCTTCAACGTAGAACCTGCTTGCACGCCGCCTGGACCTAAACTAAATTTTCGAAGTGTTGTATAAAATGTTATATTGTTTGTGAGCTACAACTTGGAAATTTCATTCGTTCTTCACATATCTGGATGTGTATTTCAGTGTTGCAGAAAATTTTTGTCTTTAATTGTAACTCCATTACCACCGTACCTAAATCCTTTTTTACTTTAAATTTTAACTCTCACCACAAGATGTGTTGTTAGAATTTTGTGAACTTTTTACAGTGCCGGGGCCGGATGACCAGACACTTGTCGACGAGTGTGACATGGTCGATCACTGGCCGAATGCCGAATGCAGAACGTCGGGCTCGTGGTGTCTTCCTGACTTAGAGACAATAGTCACGTGTGGCGAACAGCGGAGGATTCGACAGGTTCGAAACTGCAAGGAGGCGTTTGGAAAAGAAGGTCTGGAGTCCAGCTGTTTTCCACTCGCTTTCGGGTGCGCCTACTGGCCAAAGAACCCGAAGCCGGACAATCGGGTTCGAGGGAAAGTGGGAAAACCCTCGGATGGGCAACTCGAGTCTTTCGGAGCGTGGTTCCGCGAGCACTGGTGCAAGACGCACGGCTTGCGAGGGTTTGTCTGCACGCCGGATGGGAACAGCCTCGCTCACTGCAACGAAAGCCTACTAGTTGATTCTATTTTCCACTGTGAAAGCGCCAAACCTGAACGACTACTCCTGGGCTGCCAGTTTTGTGAGCCAGGGACTGCTTTCTGCATCTATAGGCCACGGGCAGACCTCGCTGATAGCTGCGGAAAACCGGGAATTAATGACAATCACCAAGCAATGTGTGGATTTTTTGTAAGGGGTCGTCGGAGGACACCAGAACTTCATGTCCGTCGTGACTTTGTTATCCCGTACTCAACCACTGGTGTTGTTCAGGTCAGAAGAGACGTCACAGACAAGGGACTAGCAGTCACAAAGCGCACCATGCTGTAAAAATTTTCATTTCGGAAACGTATCAGTGCTGACAGGCTGATTCTGTCATTAATAGTGTTACACTGTACATGTCAAGCAGATCAGTTGATGGTAACGTCAACCACTGGTATTTTCCGTGGTGCTGATAGGAAGGTGCAGTAGCAGCAGCTTCGCACAGGTACGAGAGTAGATCTGAATTCAGTTATGTTGTGTTTTTGATAGGGGTAGCCTGACAGGAAGCGTTGTTGGTAGGTTTATTAAACCTGTCATTGCCTGTGTTGCAATCGTCAGATGACAAAAAGTAGTTCATATTAGTATTTGTCACTGGTGATACACGTAGTAGTGTTAAAAAGGTGAAAAACTAACCTTAATCACTGGTGTTAGCCATAGTACTGTTACAAAGGTGAAATACTAACGTTTATCACTGGTGTTGTACATACCATTGTCACAGTGGTGAAAACTTGTATTACTGGTCTTATACATAGTATTGTCACAAAGGTGAAATACTAATCATAGATGTAGGTGTACAGACGCAATTCGGTGTATATTAGATATACTACCAACATTTGGCAAGACACATTTGATAATAGGTATCCTGATGCTGACATGCACGCAAAATTAGCAGCCTACATTACAAGTTTGCATGATTTTAAATGTTTTCAACATTTTTTCTGCGACTTTGTTCCAAACCACTGATTCACTGTGTACATTTATCAACTGGATTGATTTGCCGTCAGTGTTAGTGCAGCTTACAACAAGGGTTCATATACTTTCTTTCGTATTTATAAAAGATTATCTACTGTAATTTCCTTCAGCGGTCGCATTTTGAAAATGTTTTGGGACTCTACTATGTACAGTTTTCTCAATTTTTTAAATGTAAAAGGGTTGGTAACGACACAATTGTTAACTACTTGTATGAGCAGTTTTCAGCGTTTCCCTTACTGTTATGCATAGTTAATTAGCATTTCAAAGTGTGGATTTGCTAAACGTCTCTAGTTTTGTAATTGATGCAAATTTGAATTTATTGTAGGGATTTCAACTGCTAAACAATTACTTATTCACAAGCTAGGCATATATGTGGAAAGCGGCTTTAATAAAAAGATACAGAGTGGTATTACAGTCTTAGACGCCTGAAACATTTATTCTTCGGCACTGTAATATCTGTAGACAAATGTAGTTTCATTATAGACATGTTAATAGCGTTCGGTATATCTTACAACTGGAACTAGTGTAAAGGTAGTATACGGTTGTAGTGAAATTATCCTTGTAGCCGTTACGGATTATTGTATCTGAGGATGAGGAATAAACTGAATGTGTGAATGAAACATCGTTATCTGCATAAATGATTTAAATGAAGTTATCTTAAAGATATTAATGTAGTATAATTTTTAAAATATATCTGTTTAACAGACATATATTCAGACAGAATTTACTTATTATGAAATGTGCTTTATCCTCGAGGTTCTACATTTACTTTGGGTTATGCCATGGCGCTAGATGTCAACCGATTCGTTACTTAGAACGTTAGTATATCGTTCAGTGAGAAGTGCTAACAGTTACTTGTCACATTTTAGTTATGTACAAGTTCTTTATTTGTTGACATTGTACTTGTAGTTGTCATGTACACACGTAATAAATTTTGGTACTGTTTGTGTTGCTGCTAAAGAGTTTTATCGTTCCTACACCTTTTTTGTAACCTTACCAGTGATCTCAGATGTATCATACTCTTTAAACTTTTGATCTTTGCAGTTCATTTGTAACAATTATCGTTAGACCTTTCATCACCAGACTATATCTTCGCTACCAGCGGATGAAACAACCACAATAATGAAAATGAGCATTATGAAGGGAGTTTAAAAGGAAAAATAAAGTAACACAGTTGAACACGAAATAGCACTCACATGAGAACTGAGAAACAAATTACAGACCAATAATATTACTTCAAAAAGAGCGACAATTGCAATAATTTGCATCAAAGCGGTCTAATTTAGTCATTTTAAAATTATTGAATTACAGTGAGTTGAAGAACAAACATACAAATTACTAAAGCATCTAAATGTAGTTGCTAACTGATTAATCCCTAATGCCATTTTACTCATCATATCAACAACACACTGCACCCGTCTAAAAATGCAACCACAGTAAATGGACCGCTACGATGTAATGTATTGTAGAATAGTAAGAAAAGAAGTTCTATATGTTTACTAAACAACAAGGAAAATCTAATTTACAGAAGCATGCTGTCCAATGACTCAGAACAAAAGTGAGGAATAAAATAAGAAACGTACACCTACTAACCCAAAAAAACATGTATGGAACATATTATTGCGTCTAAGAATATAAAACAGTTATTTTAACTTCCACAAAAAATGAGATATGAAACCAGACGATTTAGCGTTTGGTTAATGAGTTTCGGGAATAATAACCAGCTTTGTCAGCAATCGAATTTCAACTGGTTTTGATAATGACTGAGAAAGAATGGATGGAACGTATAATGCTGATGAGTGTTGCTAATAAGTAACCTTTCCGCAATCTGAGCCTCTGACGAAATTACGACGCTTGGGAGAAATTGCAAATGCAATACACATAGTTAGTTAAATTTTCATGGATAGAAAAATGTCTTTTTTCTTTTAAGGACATGAGGAAACTACTTAGATATCATACAATCAAAGTTTGATGAAGAAAACCACAATCCACCGTAAACGATTGTAAATGTTTTATTTCATTCTCATGGAAGGTTTCTGGCAGGTACTCTCGTATGTAGGCTGCTGCATCAACGTTTCTGTCACAGTGTTGGTGACTACGTATAGCAACATGCCGACTGCTGCAGTTCAGTGCGAAAAATACGTATGCGATTAGCACCACTTCTGATGGTGGCTAATCACGTAAGACATACTATAAGCCTGAAAGTGGCGAATTACTTCTACTTGCATATTAGCCGCTTACATGTATGGTATGTGAATACTTACGATTTCCGTGTGTCACAAAACACAGCATCCGGAAAGTACATCATAATCAGTAATGTACATGCTGCTGACGCATAAAGGACAAATCTTGTATATGCCTCAAAAGAAGTAATATGTGGATGATGACACAGTGTATAAGAACAGAGTTATCATTCAGAAAATAAAAAAAATTCATTCTAATAAAGCTCCAAAAAGTAGCACTTTTTTCAGATTTTAAATAAGATGCTTAATTCAATGAGTCAAGCAAGCAGAAATGTTGGTGAGAGAACTGGGTTCTCTGGGACCCTCGAGAAGAACAGTTTATATCGTCTGCTCGACACGCTGCAGTTTATAGTGCTGCCGGTCATCTCGTTACAATGAAACAAGACAGGAATTCACGACGATGCACGATTCGTCCACGTGCCTGCTACTGTGTTGGCAGCTGTCACCTGGCAGCCGTTTGCCGTTACTTGCACGAGTGAGCCTACCGTCGACCACGTTTTGGTGGTAATCATTTGCTACTCTAAAGCCTAGTTGCACTATAGGCCAGATCTTGTAATCCAACAGGACGCAGGTTTCTAATGGCCCACCCAAAACGCAACGAATCTTGCTCTTCGGGTAGCTAATCAATAGTCATTTGTATATGTGAGTCTCGTAGGGCTAATAAATTGTTATGTTGGTTACGCTTATTTGTAGCTCTTCGGTACATGTAATTACCAACGTTATCGTTCCATTACATGATACCTCACATTTCCGTATGATGTTCCAGTCATCTATATTCCAGAACCTAGCACCGTAGTTAGTGTTAATAGTTTGCGGTAAACCTGCAATGTCCTCAGCTCAGTACATTAACAGAACACTTTTGAACGATAATTTAACCCATAACACCATTTATTCCGATGTATGTCTTCCTGATAACTGATAAACACCACGATGATACACGTTCCTGTTATCCAGGTCAAGGTCATTGATAACATACACCTTCCGACATATCTCCTCACCACCGAAGCACAGCTCATACCTCACTTCCACGTAGGACAGTTATTCGGTTGTACCACACCGCCCTCTGTTACATCACAGTACTACCTTTTCAGCGAGCAGTTAGTTATGAGGATTTTGCATTTCGGCATCAACGTTTAATAAGCAACAACATGCTGGAACAGAACCACTAGTCCTTCACTGTGTGAAAATCAGTTTTTATAACCTCAATGTATATTACTGCAGTCTTCGTTCGTAAGCAACATTGGGTTTACATATGAATAACTGCTTATACTACGCCATATGTCACTTGTAAATATAGTTCACTAAAGGAAAATCATCGCAACACCAAAAACTAATTAACGAAGAATAAAGAAATTTCCGGAATACATTTGCCTAGGTAACATATTTAAATGTTTAACATTACAGGATCACAGGTTAATGTAAGAGCGAGATACGCCATTGCAAATGTCGTAAGGTAGCTCAGTAAAAATCGACTATTGGTTGTAAGCATGGAAACGTGTATAAATTGTGTTGTAAAGGTGTCGGATGTCAGTTTTTGGGGTAGAGTACCAGGCCTGTTGCACTTAGTCGGCCAATAGAGAGAATGTTAATCCTGTTTGTGGTTGACACAGGAGCTATGTCCAGTGCGTCGAGCACCCAGTGACTTCAGGTCCTCTACTGGCCCCCTCATAACCAACTCATGGTCATCACTGGAGCCGAAGCAGAACTGGCTTTCATCAGAAAAAGTAAGCGACCTGTAACCTGCCTTGCAATGAGCTCTCGCCTGACACCACTGAAGTTGCAGATGGTGGTGGTGGTTTGGCGTCAGTGGAACGCATGCTGCAGAGTGCATGGCTCGGAACTGTCCTTGAAGTAACCGATTTATAACGGATGTGTCACTGTAGTGACAGCTGCTACTCAAATTGCTGCTGCAGATGCAGTACGATGCTCCAGACCCATACGTCGAACAACATTATCTTCCCTCCCGGTATTGCCACATGACCGTTTGGGAACTGAACTTCTCGTGACCGTACATTATCGTGACCACAGCCGCCAGCAATTACGTACAGTGGCTATATTCCTGCCTAGTATTTCTGCAATATACTGCGAAAGGATCATCCAGCTTACCGTACCTCTACTACACAGTCTCGTTGAAACTCATGGAGGAGCTGGTAATGGTGTCTCTGTCGCCTTAAAAACATTCTTGACTAATATCCCCTCATTACGTCCGATTCAAAGGTAACTAAAGTTCACGACCGTTACAGCCTGCGTTTAAAGGACACCCCATATGGATTCTCGCAATAGCGCTTGTAGGCCACTGTTACGCGAATCACGCGATATTTGAATTTACACCATCTTTCAGATGTAGGAACGTACTTACCACCTTCCATTTACGTTGCACAATTTCTCCTCGGTGTTGCGATACATTTTTCCGTCAGTGTAATTTTGTTCCACATCATAAATTCTGCCAATGCTTGGTCTTCTGTTAGAGTACACTCCTTAGCAACAGACAAATCTGTCTACTAGGATGTACGGATTCCTCTCGACCTATCGACACTAGTGCAATTTATCGCAGCCTGCGTGAATCACTGAAACCGTTAACGAGGTGTCTCCGTCTGTGGCTGCCAAACTACTGATCACAAATTGCAGAAGTTGGTGGCCGTTTGGTCCAAGGCACGTCTATATCGGGCGTCGCAGATTTCCTCAACAACAGTGTAAATACGTGATCTTTTAGACAACTCTTGGACTCTGATGTTCCTGGAATATTCCTAAACAAATTTTACAGTAATAATGTGGTGCCCTGTTTCGCTGAATATACAAGTGGTGCAGAACAACATGATCGATTAGTAGGGTCCATTTTATCCCATGCAAATGTCTCCCACGAGATAACACCACCAACACCTCCGACTATTGTATTGTTGCCCAGAAGATGGATCGTTTATATTATTATGATGTAATGCTACCCTCTTGCATAAAAACAATGAACGTAACCAACCACTGCCAGTGAAGTTTTTCCACGCGTCGAGCACACACCGTCATTGTCTCTGGACTCGTGCTCATTGCAGTGGAGAGTGACGCCAGCTGTTTTCTTGACCATTAGTTAGTTGCACTGTGAACCGTCTGATTGCAGTAGCATTCCGCCTTGGCCGACGGCTCCTACTGTAATGACGCGTCGTTGCTCATGACAGCAGCCTCGGCGGGCGATGGTTTCCTTTACATTTAAGGCATTTACGGGAAAACTTTGACATAATGGCATTTAAGAAACCTAATGCCTACACGGGCTTCAACGTAAGTTGTCCCATGCATACGGCACCAACGATCTCTCTGCGAACAAATGCTTTGCTGTCGCATGTCTTGGCCAGATTGCTATGTCAATGTACAATGAAACAGAGGAAATGGCAGTCACGCAGATTGCGAAATTATTCCAGCCACCGTGGCAGCAAGAACACTCTCTGTTCTAGGCAGCAGTCTGTGGTTCAATTGAGGCTTTCGCAAAATAAAAAAGGACCAAGGTATCTTTTGGTACGTTTATAGCGCATTAAGTGTTTGTCCTAGAGTGGAGGAGCGTGCTTTACCGAACTACGAATTGGTCTGTACGGGCTGAACGCTGTTTCAAGATGGGCTAAAGACCCCGTTTGATATTGATGCTCAGTGCCCGTGCATCTCGTGACACCCCACTTGAGTTGGATTTTTCGGTAACTGACCTGGGACAATACAAGTATCTGTGTCGAGAATGAATAAAAGAGGAAAACAAATTTGGAAATTTGTGGTAAGGTCTTATGGGACCAAACTTCTCAGATCAAAAAGAGGAATAATAGAATATTTGAAACTTCCTGGCAGATTTAAACTGTGTGCCCGACCGAGACTCGAACTCGGGACCTTTGCCTTTCGCGGGCAGGTGCTCTACCATCTGAGCTACCGAAGCATGACTCACGCCCGGTGCTCACATCTTTACTTCTGCCAGTACCTCGTCTCCTACCTTCCAAACTTTACAGAAGCTCTCCTGTGGACCTTGCAGAACTAGCACTCCTGAAAGAAAGGATACTGCGGAGACATGGCTTAGGCACAGCCTGGGGGATGTTTCCAGAATGAGATTTTCACTCTGCAGCGGAGTGTGCGCTGATATGAAACTTCCTGGCAGATTTAAACTGCGTACCCAACCGAGACACGAACTCGGGACCTTTGCCTTTCGCGGGCAAGTGCTCTACCATCTGAGCTACCGAAGCACGACTCACGCCCGGTGCTCACATCTTTACCTCTACCAGTACTTCGTCTCCCACCTTCCAAACTTTACAGAAGCTCTCCTGCGAACCTTCCAGAACTAGCACTCCTGAAAGAAAGGATACTGCGGAGACATGGCTTAGGCACAGCCTGGGGGATGTTTCCAGAATGAGATTTTCACTCTGCAGCGGAGTGTGCGCTGATATGAAACTTCCTGGCAGATTTAAACTGTGTGCCCGACCGAGACACGAACTCGGGACCTTTGCCTTTGCCTTTCGCGGGCAAGTGCTCTACCATCTGAGCTACCGAAGCACGACACCCCCTACATCTGAGAAACTGTTCCCTCTGTAACAGCCACCCATAAATTTTTTTTCAAATACAAAATTCTTGTATCAGCGAGATCGCTGAAGCATTCTACCAGTGTATTTTAAATTAATATATATAACCTTTATCATACACACGTCTATGCCTAACCGTTCTCTCTTGCATACACCTCACTGTAAATGTTTATCCACTCGCAAACATCAAATATGAGCAACCTGAAACAATAGCTGCTTTTCCTGTAGGTATCATCAGATAATAGCAAACCGCTAACTGCTGCCTCTGATGTTGGTTTCATTTTGAACCACTGTTACTTATAGTATATTCTGGCCCTTCCATTTCCTAAAAAAAACAAGCTTTTAGATACAAATCTCTGTACGAAATATAGTGTAAACATATTTATCGATGCAAGAGGTTTCATGAAAGATCCTGTATCCTTAGTAATAAGCTAATAAATACTATTAGATTACGCAAGTCTGTTATTGAATCACATATTTCTGCGTATTAGGTCGCGTCACTTTGCAACACTAAAGCCAACAGTAATACCGACCATTCGATTGACTTCGCTCATTCGCAGAACAAGTAGGTGATTCTGGACTGCCAAGTCATTGAAATAGGAATGTAAAATTCTTAACATGCGACGCAAATTCGTTGAACTATTGCAGTAAAGTCATCAGCAAGTACAAATGCAGTAATTACAATTGCACAACCTAGCAAGACGCTATGGTACTCGTACATGTTACCGTGAACATGGGGTTCTAGCGTGCCAGTGGATTAAATGATGGCTGGATTAACATCTGCGCATAGGACTCTTTACGCAAGGTTCACGACTGGCAAGGTAACAGACTTCTCAGGGAACGGTCACTAGCCTTCCCCGTTCCCCCCAAATCTGTTACGTCTACTCTATCACACGACACACTTAAAGATTGCCATACGTAGAGGCCTGTATTCTCGTCTAGCTATACTGCATTATTTTGCATAATCCACTCATGAAGTTAAAACCCGGAAACTGTCTGTCAACGAAGAAGAATTGACTTTTAAGCTGAATACCTCATAAAACTGCAGTATCATCTTCCACTTGATGCAAACTAGCTATACACCGAAAGTGAGAGGCCAGGTGCCATCTGTTATCCATTGTTAGTGTGTTAGCTACTTCTGCTATTATGGTATAGAACGAAGGGATTAATCCTCTTTCCATTACTTCGGCTTGAATTTTTCGTGTTAGCGTTTTTTAGATAGAGATTCCTCACGCACACTCGCAGGAAATAAGAAAAAAAGAATATTAGTAGATCACGTACGAAGGTACACTATGTGATCAGAAGTATCCGGACAACTTGCTGAAAATGACTTACAAGTTCGTCGCGCCCTCCATCGGTGGTAATGTTGGAATTCAATGTGGCAATGGCCTACGCTTTATCTTGATGACAGCTTCCACTCCCGCAAACATACATTCAATCAGGTGCTAGAAGGTTTCATGGGGAATGGAAGCCCATTCTCACGGAGTGCTGCACTGAGGAGAGTTATCGATGTCTGTCGGTGAGGCCTAGCGCGAAGTCGGCGTTCAAAAACATGACAAAGGAGTCCTATTGGATTCAGGTCAGGACTCTGTGCAGACCATTCCATTACAGGGATGTTATTGTCGTGTAAGCACTCCGCCACAGGCCGTGCACTGTCAACAGGTGCTCGACCGTGTTGGAAGATCCAGTCGCCATTCCCGAATTGCTCTTCAACGGTGGGAAGCAGGAAGATGCTTAAAATATCAATGTAGGCCTGTGCTGTGATAAGGCTACGCAAAACAACAAGGGGTGCTAGCCCCTCCATGAAAAACACGACCGCACCATAACACCACCCCCTCCGAATTTTACTGTTGGCACTACACATGCTGGAAAAAGACGTTCTCTGGGCATTCGCAATACCCACACCATATCAGCGGATCGCCACATTATGTACCGTGATTCATCACTCCACACAACGTTTTTCAACTGTTCAGTCGTCCAATATTAAGCTCCTTACACTAAGCGAGATGTCGTTTGGCATTTATCGGAGTGATGTGTGGCTTATGAGCAGCCGCTCGACCATTAAATCCAAGTTTTCTAACCTCCCACCTAACTGTCGTAGTACTTGCAGTGGCCGCGCTGGATTAGCCGAGCGTTCTTAGGCGCTGTAGTCATGGACTGTGTGGCTGGTCCCGGCGGAGGTTCGAGTCCTCCCTCGGGCATGACTGTGTGTGTTTGTACTTAGGATAATTTAGGTTAAGTAGTGTGTAAGCTTAGGGACTGATGACCATAGCAGTTGAGTCCCATAAGATATCACACACATTTGAACATTTTGAGTACTTGCAGTGGATCTTGGTGCAGTCTGGAATTCCTGTGTGATGGTCTGGACAGATGTCTGCCTGTTACACATGACGACCCTCTTCACCTGTCGGCGGTCTCTGTAAGTCAACAGACGAGGTCAGCCTGTATGGTTTTGTGCTGTACGTGTCCCTTCACGTTTCCACTTGACTATCACAACAGAAACAGTAGAACCAGCGATGTTCAGGAGTGTGGAAATCTCGCATACAGACGTATGACGTAAGTGACGCCCAATCACCTGACCACGTTCAAAGTCCATGAGTTCTGCGGAGCGCCCCATTCTGCTCTCTCACGATGTGTAATGACTACTGAGGTCGGTGATGAAGTGTACCTGGCAGTAGGTGGCAGTATAATGAATCTAATATCGCAAACGTATGTTTTTGGTGGTGTCCGGATACTTCTGATCTTATAGTATAGCACTATTTGCAGAAAGTCTGTACTGGACAGATCTAAAAAAATTAAAAGAGACAAAAAGAGAGTCTCAACGTACACATAATCAAGGGACCAAACTTTTTTTCGTGTAGCTGGTACTATGTTTGTTAGGGATACAATTTCAGCTGCAACGTTAACGTTATGTTCTATTTAGTGTTGCGTCGCTAGTAGCGTACGGCACATCCTCTGCTTCTACTTGTCAGCGTTCGTAGACAGATGGGTTTCCATGTTGCATGGAAGATATTTTTTGTAACCGTAGAGGGCTATTCAATGACATGAACGGAAATTCGTTTCTCGGAAAATGAACCTCATCGCTATTTATGTGATGTAATTGTTGTTCTTTCCTTTCAAAGGGGTTTATGTCACATCGCCAAATGCATCGTTTCTGGTTACGTTTTCTGCAATCCAAACAACGGCAATACTTGTAAATGTCAACTGCCTACCACAACAAAAGAGCCGTTTAGTGGTGAGGCACAGACGTCACAGTACAAAAAAATTGCGCTCCGTCTTTAATGGCGTCGAAGCCGACTCCGACGGGATAATGAATCCTTCCCAAGGACTCTAACATTATTCATAGCACTACCTCTAAAAAAAACTTAACACGTAAGACGTCAACAGAGAGTAATCTAAAATTTACAAAACAGCACCCTAATTCATGTAATACTAATGGTTCACGATAAGCAAATGTTATATAGTCACGTCGATCAAACAATCTCCCTAACACATCGTATGAAATACTGAACTGCGAATACAAAACTTAAAAGAAACGTGTCGCTATATTAAAACTCAAAATATTGACCGAAACCACACATTAAGTTTGGTATTCTTGCAAGACTGAGATTTCTTAGTAATTGAAAAAGTAGGGAACTTCGACCTGGTAGTGGTAAGACGCTTAGCCAAATGAAAAGACTTTCAGTAATATTTATATGCTTCAACGGCAAATAAACAGGTCAAAACAAACTTTATAACACAGACTATAAAATCGTTAATAATTCCAGGGATGTAAATGAAGAAAATTTTTACTATACACTTTAAGATTTGTACACATGGATTTCAGACGCGATAAACACTAAGAGAATTAATGTTATCAAGTTCATAACTTTCAAAATAATAAATCAGAAAAAGCCCAAACACAAATGCATTTCATTGAGAATCGTACACTAATATACCGTAGCCACCTTGGATAGCTCAGACGTTGCTCGGTCCCTTAAAATCTAAAAACACGGACAGATGAACATTAAAACCAAGTAACCACAATTCCAAATCTTGCACGCCCCTTACAACTTTAACTAAACAGTAGAAGTTTGCTCACTTCGGTATAGCAATTTCGAAAATAAAGAAGCTCTGTAGCAATTAAAAGGAAAACAGCCAATGAAAAGTGATTGTCGCTCTTGACACTTGGGCCATCAAGGAAAATCACAGAATTAAAAAATTAATATTTTTCTTGTAAATTATTACAGAAATCTGACTTCCAGAAATCAATCAACATTAAAATACAAAAATTCTATTTGCCTTTAAGAAGCAGATCTAAAATAACTCGGAACTGCACTATTAACACGGAATGCTGATTCACCTAGAGGTGTAAGACACATGTAGCTCTCACTGAGAAATACTAAGCAGCAGTATGCGCGGGAATCCTAACTGAATTTGGCTCAAAGAACAAGGGAGCTTTTGAATAGCACCAGTCCTTTAGACTCCATAATTACACGTAACAAAGGTGCTCACATTTTCATTGGAACGGATGTAGTTCTGAAAGTAAATACTAACATCACAGCATACACAAGCAAGGCAGCGCAAATGAGAAACTTGCCGACTCCAAAGACACAAACATGTGACCATGAAGGCAGAGGGAAACAATAGTTCTTCAGCTGTCGTATTCACACATTTTCTTTTGTATGCCCATCTTTGGATGCAGCAGGCAGAAGTGGCCGAGCGGTTCTAGGCTCTTTAGTCTGGAACCGTGCGACCGTTAAGGTCGCAGGTTCGAATCCTACCTCCGGCATGGATGTGTGTGATGTCCTTAGGTTAGTTAGGTTTAAGCAGTTCTAAGTTCTAGGGGACTGATGACTTCAGATGTTAAGTCCCATAGTGCTCAGAGCCATTTGAACCATTTGAACCTTGCATGCATGTAAATTCTGGCACCACGATGTTCACAACCAAAACAACCAAAATGAGGAACGTGCCGAAATTCTTCAATGGCCATGTGCACACTGTCTCCACAGCGACCGATAACACAGCGATTCGAAACTCAATTCTCAGATAACGATCCCAGTTAGAACCACGAACTGCAAACAGGAGGAAGCGTGCATGTTGTTAAGTGAGTTCCACGAGCGGCTATGCTACGCCTGGCAAGACGCAGGTGAAGCCGTCGCCTGGAAACAACGAGCAAAGGGATTCAGTGATCAGGAGAAATCGATTCTAACGCGGGCATGGCTCACTAATGGTGTACAGCATATTTATTTAAAAATGATATTTTGCTTTGTCTTACTACAGCACGGTGTGAAACTGATTGCAGTATGTAAACCACACCCCATCATTCTCCATTCCGTACTATCAAGCTCAAATGTATTCGAACAGTCTGAATAGTGTTCCAGTTGATTTGCTTGCAACCCACAGAACATACCTCTCTTCCAGGTCCGCTACATCCTATTCAGTACAGCATATTTATTTAAAAATGATATTTTGCTTTGTCTTACTACAGCACGGTGTGAAACTGATTGCAGTATGTAACCACACCCCATCATTCTCCATTCCGTACTATCAAGCTCAAATGTATTCGAACAGTCTGAATAGTGTTCCAGTTGATTTGCTTGCAACCCACAGAACATACCTCTCTTCCAGGTCCGCTACATCCTATTCAGTACATTCATTAAGCCTTCCTAGATTGAAACTTTAGAGACCACTAGAGAATGCTGATCCTTGTGGCAATCAATCCAGATGCTAAATAACTCCACAATAATGCAAATATCAGGAAACATGTTGCAGCAGATGACTCAGTCGTTAAATATGCTTTATCATGCAGATAAGATTCCGCACCCTTAACTGAGTGGTCAGCGTGGAAGAATGCCATGTGGTGGGCTCCGGTTCGATTCCCGGCCGGATCGGAGATTTTCTCCTCATGGTGACTCGGTGTTGTGTTCTATTCATCATCATTTCCCCGTCGTCGACATGCAAGTCGCCGAACTGGCGTCAACTAAGAAGACTGGCACCAGGCGATATATCTACCCTGTTTGAGGTGCTAGCAACATGCACGTTTTTCATTCGTGTAGACAGAAAAATTCTTCCTTGTGTTACTGAACTTTTTTTTGTATGTAGCCAACATGTTTTGTCTATTCATGCTAGGCATCTTCAGTGCTACATAACACAGAGAAAATTATTTAATTCTACATGCTTTAATATCAGATCTGTAGTGATTCTTGGCAACTTCTTTACATCCAACAACACACATCTTATCAAATGCAAGACTCATATTGTTTGATGTGAAAGACGCGGACACTTCAGTTACACTAGGCGACACAATTGAACAACAGACAAGAAAACTAAATACTCCAATTAAAACAAAATAGATGCTGAAATGATATAAACATGGAAATATAATGAATTATACTCGCATATATATGTAGACGATATCGCATGCCTCGTAAATGAACCACAAGACCATATAAACAGTGTATACAGGCAGACAAATAACATTCACCATATCACTCAGTTCACTACGGAAACAGAAACAGAGGAGACGATATACTACCTCGACCTCAAAATCTAAGAACAAACACAGTGTCAATATTTTCACTGTGGAAGGCACTACAGTCACAATACACAAGAGATCGAAATACCCATATTCTCAAAAAATACCAGCATCAGATATGTGGTATAGAGGCTGTGTAAAACGCCTCTTACTAAACGGACTATGAAGACAAGCTAAGCTTGATCATTAATAGGCCTCCATCAGTAACATATTATACAAACTACAGGGCACCATTAAAAATATGCAAGTGTAAGACAGCAAAATTGAAAGCAATCCAGATATTTCATATCGTATCAGTAACACACAATGCACGCTCCCACCATAACATACATGTCAACAGAAACACAAAACAGCACATCGTAACATACCAGTACATGGTCATATACAAAGCAAGGAACCTCTTCAAAAAACATAAAATTAATATATCCTTCGAGACAAATAGCACAGTATGATGGAAATTAAAAACGATGACACAAGAAAACGAAGAAAACTACACATCAAGAACATATGCACTAACATATAATAGTTTAAACTCTAAAAGTTTTGGAAAGTGACTGCTAGAAATTTTAAAATCAGGCCTATAGATGCAGATCGTCTAATAAAAGAATATCACCACCACACTGGAATAAAAACAGACTTGACAGTCTTATGTCACAAGAATACAAGGAGAGGAGTGCTCTCTCTACATGAAGAATATTACATACAGAATGTCATACATAAAAATGAAAATATCTTCTCTGCCAAAAAGAGCAATAACACAGGAACTATTTTCTAACCAAATCATAATTTACTGTAAAAAAATACGCGAAGAATATTTCATACAGAATACACGTAAGAATGAGAATATCTTCACTGGGGGAAATAGCAATTACATAGGAACCATTTCCAAACCAGTTCATAATTTACTGTAAAAGAACTAAAAATAAGAACGTAAAACACACACACACACACACACACACAGACACACACGTACACACTGCTCTTACCCACCTTCCCTCCATTTCCACAACGACACTCCACTCTACTCTCACCCTCTACAGCAGTAATGACCCATCAGTCAACCTTAACGCATATCAGCAAGAACATGTACAGTGTGCTACAGTATAGGTTATGTGGAGAAACAGGCTTAAATGTGACACATGAATTGTAAGCTATCTATAGTATATGCATCTAGTACTACAGAACAACAACATAGGCACTTGAAAAGTATGTGAAATTAATGTATAACTTCTGAAATCGAAATATTTATAATCAAACAATTTTATTTGTATCGTCGACAGCTAAGGTGCCTAGCGTGAAATGAAGAAACGTATTTGGTTCAAAAACTCAAAATTTTCATCACAAAAGAAAGAAGTTTTCTTATCAACCTGATGAAGTATATTTTAAGTATCATGTGAGGAAAAATGGCTGTAATGTTAGCGATAACACTCTTTGAGACTTCAATACTCGAGTTTATTACAGTGAGTTAGACTTCAAGAAGAACGTTTCAACCTGAAACTAAATGACTGAGATATAAATGCTGGACCGGTACATAGGACTCTTGTCCAACAAATATTGTCATTGTTAACAAACCACAGATGATCTTAAGTATGGTTTCATTCACAAATATCAGAGTGTACGCTGGTTTATATTTGAAATGATGTGGTACAAAGTATTGTGCTGCACAGGGATTGAAACTCAGCACCTTACCGGTTGTTAAAAAACACTATCACATTCAAATGTTCTACAGGAAAATTTATCACTTGCAGCGAAATGATTGAACCTGAAGTGATGAGGCCAAAATAATTTATTTTTTTTTTGCCGGAATGCAAATCCGACACTTACTGCAGTTGCCTTCTAGCCATGTATGATTGTTGAATACGTTTACTCCACCAGTAGGGAGACGTGCGTGTGTTTTAACTGGAAATAATATAGCGACCATATGTCTGTCTTGACTGGGACTCGAACCTTGCTCCTGTCATCGATGTTGACTACACACTAAAAGGCAGCAGACTTTAATGCGAGTAATGGTAATATTACGTTTTCACCTGTAGTTTCGCGTGTACTTGCTACAGCTTCAAATGACACGAAAATTTTTGTGCAGGAACAGTATGCGAACCCAGACACATGCCTGTTGTGAAGAGTTTGAGAATTTTAGAAACTTGACAAAATAGCGAAATGATGTAACTGTATCATCGGAACGAGTCAAACCACTGAAAGGGAGGTATGAGTGCGAATTCGATACCGGTATCAATATTTTCAACATCTCAAGTGCAAATACAGTAAGAAATAAATGCCCCGTGATCTTACATGACGATTAGTCGACCAAAGAAAAAGAATTTTTGGTATTAGAAAGCTTTCAGGTGCCCAAGATTTTATGTGTCAGTACTCATGCCTCTGTCATGACCCAATCTATACCGGTTCTTCTTGAGTCAGAAGTGAGCTGTGCTGGTTCAACTTCACTCAGGTTTATTGCTCTTTTATGTATACAAGCCAGCCAGTTACTCGAGCTTCCCTTATTTAAAGACACTACTCACTCACGCCATTCCTTTTTTTATTTAGGACGTAATTAATGGGCAATAATTGTCATTATAGTAATAATTAATGGTCTATAACTGCTATCATAATTACACTAATTTATAGCCAGAATATCCATCGAGTAATGAGTTCTTGTTATGTTGACCTGAGCAGCTGATAACTGCCTTGTAGGGATGGCAACTTACGACTACAAAATGGCATCTCTCCTCTCCCACTGGTGCAATATGCTCCTGTAGCCCATGTACTCCATCCCCTACCATTACGTTCTTAGTAACCCAGCACACGGACAGGGAACTTGGCATTCTTAGTCCATACTTTGGCTCATGCAGTGCCATGAGTCGTCTGCAATTTCCAGCAAGGTAACGCACGCCAGTATTATTCATCAGTTTTTGTAAAGAGTTCAGATGTATATATGAAACTGAAGGCCACAATGCATAAAGATTACCCCGTTGCTACTTTGACACCCTAGTGTAGCAGTAAATATTGTTCCTACACAAGAATACGGGACCTAGCGACTAACACCACTTTGCACTACCTATAATCAGGTATAAAAATGGTTAGCTAAAGTCACACTGCACCAAAAATACGATCTTGCTTCTTTGAAACTATAATAGTATAGTGAATAATACTGAGATAGGCTAGCTATGCACTTAATTATATATCATGTGCACACACACACACACACACACACACACATCGGCACTGCACTCGGCTGGGGCATGGTGAGGGCTGTGGCCTGGGGCAGATACACTCTGTGTGGATAACAGCTAGTGGAGAGAGCTCAACACAGGGCAGCAGTCTCCCTGCACGCTCCCCTCTTCCTCTTTGGGCACCTGTGTAAACCAAGACACAGCAGCTTTATCTGTCATAGCAGCAGGCTATGTCTCTCTCTGTGCTTGATGTGCATCTAATGCATAGTGCAGAAAGATACGCTGCAGGTTTAACACAGTCAGTATCAAAAATACAAAAAATGGTAGTGGCGCAGTTTTATATGAAAAGGATGATGTACCAAAATTTACTTATTTTATTTCATCCGTTTGTTTACTATCTTCACAGCACTGTTTAGTAGGAAGAGGTCCTTCAACCTCATATTCTGCATCTGACTGAAACTGCTTATTACAATAGTTATACTAGGAAGTACACTCATCACTCTGGAACACCAGAGGTAGCTTGTAAAATCAGTGTAATATTACACCAAGAAGGAATTATTTCCCTAGGAAAGAGACAGTTATCATATTACATTCAAATTATAGCAGTCATAGAATAAGTAGTTTATAAATTTCAAGAATCAATTTACATACATTTTTAAATTTAACCCATACTAATATATAACATACATCAACACCTTCAATCTCGTAAAATTCATGGTCTACTAGTTACTCCATTATCAACGTTTCTGCTTTAATTTGAACAATAATATTTGGAACAGGTGGACTTAGAAGATTCCCTGAAAACACCAACGTGCTGCAGTCGTCGTCCTCCGTTAACACCATCTCATTGTTCAACTGTAGAATGTGGCAAGATGCTTTGGTGCTGAGAAACTGCAGTAACACTTGTCACTTATGTCTAAATTAACAACTAAACCAATCACTCTCTCCTTATCGCATTTAGCATCTGGTATCATGACCTTGTTCATCGTGCCAAGGATGGCTTCTATTCATTAATGTTGCATACACAGATGTCAATGCCAAATATTAACAACAGTTTAAAATGGTTCTGTATTAGTAGAGTACGAACTAATAAAGAGTGAAGATGTTGAACCGTGTATGTCAGCTCACCACCTCTTCAATGCAAGTGGCCAGTAAGTGTTATTGGTGCTGGGTTTTGTACAGGAATGTCACCATTCGTTTCTATCTAGCAAATTTCTTCCTTTTTCCATTACTGAGGTGAAACCATCAAAGCAGGGATCAGATTTTAGATTTATTTTACATAACACAACCGGCAGTTGAAACATCAGTGATAGCAAATTTATTAATGTGATGTGATCCTAGATCTTGAGTTTTATACAATGCCGCTTTTAGAAAATACTCAATATAGTGATACACCTAGATGAGTTGATTCACTTATGCGAAATATAACACGAGCTATGTTCAGTGAAATTGGTCAATCTTCCTCAGTTGGACTGGGGAGCTTCCCGGTCATGATTAAAATTTATGATGAAAAGGAGTACATTCATCTAAAGAAGAATATTTAAAAACTTAATGTACATCAGTAATCCAATTCATCGTGTTCTAGACAGGTGGCAAAGCTTATAACCATTTCTGTAATTATTCTGTGAGAAAATGGACTAATTAGATGAAGTTGGTATGACGACCTCAGAATCTGTTGGAAGAAATAAACCCTAACCTGTATGCTGAATGCTGTGCATTGGTAAATGGGAATAAGTATGAACCAACCATGCGTTACAACTCCTTGAACTCTAGGGTTGTGAAATGTCAGAACAACCGAAAGGTATGGTTTGGGGAGATGGCAAAACATACAGGGAAACACCAGTAGGTGTGTCGTTGACTTTATTGCATCAAAGTTACACAGCAGGCCTTCCGCTAATCCCAGTGATGGTTCCGCATAGCACGCGTCTGTGCACAAGCCAGCGCCAATGCACGTCATAAAACACCCTGCGTCGACGTCCAGCCACCCAGCCTTGCAGATGTAGCACTCTGACTCAGGCCACAGTTAAGCGGCTGCGATGTGTGTTGGCTACGCCGGCTGTCTGCTCCATCAATCGCAATTCGAGGATCCCATGTAGAGTGCTGAGGGGGAACAGCCGACCGCCACCATTGTAGTGAGCCTTAGCAGCTCTGGCCGTCCACCCAGAGCAGCTCAGTCAGTGACCACAGACAGCTCTGCACACGGGAGGCCATGTGTTCACAACAAGGCCTCGCCACTGCGGAAGGAAGCTTGTAGTCTGCCAGACGATATCATCCAGGGAGCAAATCCTAGCAGCCCTCTCATTACTAGCGCTGATGCAACTCCAAGGTGCGGCTCACGTCACCGTATCTATGGCGCATCTGTGTGGCTGAATTTGGTGGTAGTTACTGCGGGGTGGTTGGCCACCAGTATCCATTACCAGAAGGTTGGTTAGCCTGCAATTTAAACAAAAGTCATTCTCTCTGGTTCTAGACGTAGACAGACTGGCGACATGGTTACCCCGATTGCCTAAGCCTCTGATGTAGTTCCTCTAGAGGGGACAAAAAAAAAAAAAAACACACCTGCTACTACTGCTGTACCATACCAGTAACCTTAAAGTTGGAGGCAGATCGTATAATTAAACTGTCTTGTTTAGGCAATTATGGTGTAAAGCAGCAGTGCAGTGTTACCCTCTGAAAGGAATTTAGTTGTGTTGACCGTATTGTACCTAACGGAGGTGGGTTATCGGAAGTGAAAGTCAGAATTATGTAAATATTTAAACAATAACAAACAATATTTTTCCTGTCCAAAATGTTTAAAGGATAAATAAAACGGTCGCCAGCCTAATTAGGCATGAGAATGATTGACATTCTTGTCCAAGCAAATAAGTATGAGTAACTTTAACAGACAAACACAACTTATACTTTGCCACACGAGAGTGCAATGAACTCTGACACTTGCATATGTTAACGTTAAGGTTGGAGCTGACAGAGCAGAACCAACTATTTGCATAAATATAACAGATAACGACACACACTACTATCTTCAGGGCTTAGTCAAACTGAATGGTCTCAATAATATTACTATCAATATTCACTCGCATTCGGAAGGACGACGGCTCTAATCTGCGTCCGGCCATTCGATTTTAGGTTTTCCGTGATTTCCCTACATCACTTCAAGCAAATGCCGGGATGGTTCTTTAAAAGGGCACGGCCGACTTCCTTCCCCATCCTTAATCCGATGGGATCGATGACCTCGCTGTTTGGTCTCTCCCCCAAAATCAAGCAACCAATCAAACAATTTCGTCATGGAATCAACTACCACAAACACAGCTGAATTCAAAGTTCCTCATCATGCACTTGAGCTCTTCCTTGTAATACTGATTACTATGACGACGAGTACGAAAAACTTTCAAACGAGCAGCAGATGCACGCATCTGAGATTCGAAAAAGTCAATTTTTCTGACATCTTCCTCACAGAGCTGGGTTTTGGAGGTTTACTAGAAGGAACACTTTCCGGCATAAACGAAGTATTTCAGTTCCTTCCAAGGAATAACAGAAGAATGCCGTGAGCCATCAGATTTTGTGTAGGCCGTGAACTGTTGCTCCAGGTGCAACTTGTATTCCGTCCAGTACCCTTGTTTTGTAGCGAAGGAACGGAAGAGAGGAGGCAACACCTGGTCGCCGGAATTCTGTGCTTCAGTGGTAGTATGCTGCTGGCCGTGGTGTGCGTTGTACTATGCCACCTCAACTGTCAGGCAACAACCCATTTGATATCGCTTTGCACAGAACAAATGAAGTAATATACAGGATAACAATTATTGAACCATATGAAATAAAATCACCATAACTCCTGAATGTTTTGCATTAGGATGTTCAAACTGCACGCGTGGCCACGGGGCATGATGGGAATTAGTATGCGCATGCATTGTATGGCTTACAGACGAAGCCCACTTTCATCTCGAGATGGGTTCGTCAATAAGAAAAATTGGTGCATTTGGGAGACTGAGCATCTACATATCGAGATCGAGAAGTCTCTTCACCCTGAATGGGTGACTATGAGATGCGCATTGTCCAGTCACGGAATAATTGGTGCGATATTCCTTGATGTGCACGGTGACTAACGAACGGTGCGTGAAGCTTTCGGAAGATCATTTAATCCCCATTATTCAAAGTGACCCTGATTTTGACCAGATGTGGTTCACACATGACGGAGCTCGACCCCATCGAAACAGGATGTATCCTCCCCCTCACTTATCGACCTAAATGACAGTGAAAAATTAAACCGTTAGCACCTAATGGAAATTTGGGAAAAGCAATCGTCACCGAAGTTAATTTGTCGGTAAAGAGGGAGGAAAGGGTTACATCTAAATGAAAGGAAAAATGCAAATGAAATTGGTGAAAATTAATTTTGAGAAAAGGGTAAAATTAACTAAGAAAGTAAATGTGCGGTCGTTACATTAACAATTAATTGGCGTTAATTGGATATTTGAGATTTGGGGAAAGTTACGGTCGCCAGTCCTATGGACAACTACTATAATAACTGAAAATGAAAGATTAATGCACATATAATTAGCACGAAAAGCGTGGCAACTTAAGGTTGACACATGTTGTGTGAAAACTGAATGTTTGTCAGAAGTAACAAATTTCGCTACACTCTGACTTAATTTAGAAAAAGAATTAATAAAACCGGAAAATTGAAAGTTAACTTAGTGACTGAAATTAATGGTGAACTTTGTTTCTGAAGCACTACGAAATTCAATAAAATAAGGTTAGTCTTGGGCTACCTCAACAATCATTTCAAATGCTACTTGAATCTATGCAATTTAGAAATAAGAGATTTAACTTTGAACTTGAATTAAATGATTCTGAACAATTAACAATAGTAAAATTTAGCACGTACCAAGCTGAGGTGCAGTCACAGGTAAGCTAAAATATGCTAACAAAACTCGCACTCTTAATTTGTGCTTGTGTAATCTAAATATTGTAGCCAGCTATGAATACCTTAACTGAACTTTGAAATTAAAGCAGAATGGAATGATATTACTTTAATGCTGGCATGTGAATTTCAACGACACTCAGGTTCATTCCGGAAAGGGAAGGGACCCTGCTTGGTAATGCAATTGGGACAATGAGCAACAAAGGTTCATGCCAACGGTGCTGTAATTTAGTGAGAAAAATTTAACAGTTTGAAAAGTTGAGGTCTGCCATACAGTTCTAAAACTTTACCTGCTTTCAGTCTTCCTTGTTGGTTGATTGAAGGTTTGAAGTCGTTGGTCGAGGAGGTGGCGACAGTCACTCATTGTCGGCCGTCGCTGTTGCAGAAGCTGGTCTTTGGCGCGCCTTCTTCTCGACACTGTTACCAGGCGAAACGGGCTCTTGATGTGCGCCAGCTAATGCTTCCCGACCGCGACACCGTGTCAGAAACTATCATAGCAAGTCGAGCGCAATTACATGCTGCGAAACCCCGAAAGCGCGGCAACTCGCGGGAGCATCACACAACACACCTGTTCCACCGCCCTACTCCAGCAAGACTCTCCCTCTGCTCTCGCGCTCCACCTGGCAGATTTAACACTCCCAAAGTACCTAAACACTTTGGTACTCCACACGACCTATCGATGTACTCGTTCGATAGCATAGTTTTCCCTAGACCAGACCCAGCGTCAAAATACAAATAATATTTACAAAACAAACCAATTATACATCGACATAAATGCATAACTAAATATATATACCAATAGTAAAACAATTACAATATATAAAGACACAGAAATGTCATATCATCAGGTAACAAACTAAGGGAAAAAATTATAGTACAATAGATGGGAATAGGAGGATATGCATTTCCTTCGTTACAAGGAGATTATTTGATGTCCTGGAGGAGCGCTTTGGGGACCGCATTCTGCCTCTGGAGGCCACTGGCACGGGCCTCGATTGGACAACATATTCTCCAGATCTGAACACATGGGACTCCTTTCTGTGGGGATATATTAAACACAAGCCACTGCTGAACTTAAAACAGCTATTCAAGAGCTCATTGACAGCATCGATTTCCCGACACTTCAGTGGGTCATACAGAATTTCGCTGTTCCTCTGAGGCACATCATCACCAATGATGGTATGCATGTGGAACATCTAACTTAAATCCGAATATATTTAGTAACGTTTATAAGTTGAATAAAGTGTGTGCATTGTAAGGTAACTTACGTTTTTATCCATGTAGTGCAATATCTGTCATCCTGTAGCACAAGCACTGTTAACGTTAATGCATGTGACTGTCTCGCTATCAGGAAGGATTCCGTAGTTCTTAAGGAACGCTCATCCGTAAGCGTGAATTTCAAGGTATGGTGTAATCGTAAACGGAAGCACTTATACACAGCTAGCGTGATACAAACAATGTAATTAAACGCCACTAAGGAACAGTGGGGCTATTCCACTCATTTCAACTGTAAGTCGATGTAATACAACATGAAACGTTTTAAAAAAGCAGTCAGTGTGGCACAATATGGCAATTTAATTGTGAATGCAAACCAGTACATAAAAGGTGGAAATTCTTTTACAAGAAAAAAATATTAAACAAACATCTGAAGAAGGCAGAAATCATAATATACCGAAATGGTGGGACTATTCCACCAAGTCACGCGGCTACTCTGCCCAATATATTTCAGTGTCCAAATAACAAGCATTTACCACAAGTAAACATTTCTCGCCTGTTTGCACCCACACACACTTCGTGAAACCATGTAGCCCATTGATGGCACTGTACACGGTGTCCCTTCTTGACCGATCCTGACGAATAATATTTCTGGCCTCAAAAGCCACAAGGAGAGTTCTCATGATCGTCTTCAACTGCAGCTGCCTGTAATTCACCATCCGACCCCACTCAGCTAACGACGACTTTTGTTACTTGTATTTCCTTTGCTTTTCTTCTCCATTTTGTATCTGCGTTTAGCCTTCGTTGCTTTGTAGGTAGTGTCTGAGGACCATTGCCTTGATTCTGTTCCTACCTTTTTTGACATCTTTTGGGATACTCTTTTTGCTGGGCTGGAAATGATTGCACTGAAAGAGGAAGTCTTCTGATGAACGGAGGATGAGGGTCCTAAGAGGGTCCTGGCATAGTGAATTCACGTCGTAGATGGAAACACTGACGTATCTTCGGAAGGGGGTTGATGGCACACTGGAAATATCTGCCTGGAAATAAGCTGAGGAGAGAAATTTGTCCTCAGAAACAACTAATGGATTTAAAGGGAACAATCCAGTATATTTAAATCCATTAACACCATTTCCAACGGGGCAGCTTATTCTAAACTGTGGAAACAGTTCTCTGAAGTTAAACTTATTGCTTGCACCTCTTGGTGTCGCATGCATGTAATTTATTGCAGCATGATGATAGAAACTTCCAGCTGTTTCAGTACTGATCTGTCCAGAGGCTGAAGGACATCTGTGGTGTGAGATGGAAGGCAGAGCATCTCTGTCATTCTGACTGTGGTGAAACAAGCGCTGTACCATTTGAGATATAGAGAGGCGAGCGAGTGTGCTGGGACTAACCCCAGTTCACTGCTTCTGGCATCACATCATCGTTGCGCGCTAATCTAAGAATGAAATTAAAGGTTGAAGTAACGTTTCCAAACTTTGTTAATACATAAAAAACTAAACTCTGCCCGAAAAAGCCACGAAGGCCCAACGGTACCGACCGGCCACCATGTCATCCTCAGGCCACAGGCGTCACTGGATGCGGATATTGGATGGTGGGGGAGGGGGGGGGTTACGTGGTCACCACACCGCTCTCCCGACAGTATGTCAGTTTACGAGGCCGTAGGCATTACTTCTCAATCACGTAGCTCCTCAGTTTGTCTCACAAGGGCTGAGTGCACCCCGCATGCAAACAGCGCTCAACAGACCAGATGGTCACTCATCCATGTGCAAGCCCAGCCCGACAGCGCTTAACTTCGGTGGTCTGACGGGAACCAGTCGTACCACTGTGGAGAGGCCGTTGGCTTTGTCAGTATATGCTTCAGTTTATTAATGTTAAAATGGTAAAATCCTAGAATGATCAGATGAATGTTTCGCTAAATACACTGCTTTAAGGAAAAATAAATGTCGCTAAATAATGAAGTTAGAAAAACGATAACTGTTCAGATTGTGCAAATGTACGTCACTATCAGAAGTTACAGGTCTCAACTTTTCGAGGCCATATTTTGGTCAAAATAGGTGTTTTTACGAAAAATTGAAGGCGCTAAATTTTCCACTCGGAAAGACTAAAAATCGTATATAGCCTCAGTTTGATAAAATAACATTAACTATGTGACTCGATTAGGCTATCTCTAATAGTTTTCAAGTAAGTTACTAAGTTACTAAAAACTAAATTCGCTACCGTCGCAGGTTCGAATCCTGCCTCGGGCTTGGATGTGTGTGATGTCCTTAGATTTAAGTAGTTCTAAGTTCTAGGGGACTGATGACCACAGACGTTAAGTCCCATAGTGCTGAGAGCCTTTAGAACCATTAGAAAACCTAAATTAATACCAGAAACGTCCTTATTCATAATAAACTGTCATTTGTATTTATGATTAACTAATTACAGCGCTTGATTACCTTAATTAAATTATACATCTCTACCAAGTTTCAAGACTTCAGTGTAAATAACAATCAGTACAAGGACTCGTGAAGAAGCGGTTCAGAGGTAATGATCAACTGCCGGTTCCATTCTGAAGAATCTAGCCGGCAAAATTTAAATTCGGGCGAGCTGAAACTTTTTGAGTAAGTAAAGCAATTTAACTCCCTTAATATAAAAATTACGAAGATTGTAAGTTGTATCACGACTGAGTTACCAAATACAGTTAATGAATTATATGTATCCGAAAAAGTGACCATTTAGGTATTGCTGACTGTTCCTAGAGTGACTGATAGAAGATGTTCCGTTCGGCCGTCCGCTGTGCAGATATATAAATACGGCCACAGAAGCAGAGAAAGAGACACTTCGCACCGAGCCATCAGTCTGTCGGCGCCAGTCAAACACCAGCTTACGCGCTACCTCGCGTGATGACAGTGGTAGGCACCTCTCAAACATGTTTGGTAAGAGTAGGAAGTCAATTGGCGAGGACTGTACACCGTCCTTGATCGCTTAGATTTCACGGAAGTAACTATTTGTTTGCCGCCCAAAATGTTGAAAAATCCGAGTGGTAAGTGGTGAGATTATTCTACACTTTTGTGGCTATCAGTTACCTGTGATGGTTAGAAGTCAGGGCGGTAGACCATTCTACTTGGAACTTATTGCAGAGGTCACCTCTAAACTGCTGGTCATGCCGTTTATGATACGGACATTATTATGAATTATCATGAATGTCATTACCTTTGAGCATGTGAACTTCCATTGAATATATTTTTATTGAATATACTTTTTATTGAATATACTTTTATTGAATCACTTTTATTGAATATACTTTTTTTGAATATACTTTTTATTGAATATACTTTTACTGAATATACTTTTTATTGAATATACTTTTATTGAGTATATTAATCCGTTTAAACTCAAAACTTTCATTTATAGTCATAGTTCCTGATCCGGGTGATTAAATAGAAAGACGAAACGTATTCTTTCAGTGGGAACAAGAAGAATGTGCACTTGCAGACTGGAAATTGTGGTCTGTATGTTCTTCATTGCTTTCTGGCTGACCGCAAAAATTGTTTTCATGCTATTGCAAAAGATGGCGAATAAATATTCTAATTAAAAATTTAAGGAATAAATATCCTAATTAAAAATTTAAGTCGCAACTCCACATGTGGTGCATCGGTTAGGAAACTTGCGGCGGGTAGACGTTTATTTTCTCAGAGCTCTCTTTGGCTCATCTAAGGGCAGCGTTTGCCTAAGAAGACCCGATGTTTACGAGATTCCTTGTAGCTGCGGCATGTCGTACATCGGACAATCTTGTCGCACTGTAGAAGAGAGATCTACTGAACACCGACGCTACACTCGTCTGGAGCAACCACAGAAGTCTGCAGTGGCCGAGCATTGTCTCAGTAAAGGCCATTCTTTGAATTATCAACATAGCAAAATTCTCGCATCGACGAGTTCGTACTGGGACAGTGTTATTAAGAAAGTAGTGGAAATACGTAGCTCAACGAATCTTGTAAACAGAGACACGGGCTTTCAGCTCAGTACAGCTTTGGATCCAGCAGTGGCCATATTCAAGTCACATCGAGCAAAGAGAGTACTATTGGCCATACGACGGATGACGATTCGCCAGCAACATAAATATTCTGTTGACAACGGGAGGATGGTCACGCGCCTACGAGGACGCGCATTTTTTCTTGCGGCTTCCGACAGAGGTCGCTGGGGCGGCCGATGGCAGCGCAGAGCAGCAGCGGCAGCCTCCGTGCGTGTGCCGAAGTCTTTCGTTCTTCATCTTCCAGGTGGCGTTGCTATCCTTCCAGCTACCGGTTGATATCGTCGCTATTGGCCATCGAATTTGGCGCCTCCACGCATGCTCACTCCTGCCTAAGACTGGCATAAATAGGGGGCTCTATTCTTGCCTTAGCAGTGTGTTCTTCGCACCTGAAGATGTCGGCCAGTTGCGCTGATGAAATATTGTGGAGTTTTCACTATGACATCCGACGTCTCGCCCGAGAACCATATGGAAAGTCCCCTTTGAACAATTCTACATGACTGTGCTTAAACTAACACACAATATTTTTAGCGCAACGCAATCTGACTTTCAAAAATCCCTACAAAAAAATGGCCCTGACTAACATTAACCTATGCGTTTCACAAATCGCTTACCTCCCAAAAATATTGGTTACTCGAACTACTGCAATACAGCGAGCGCCGCTACTGCCAGCTGAATAAAAGATTCAAACTACGGAGGGCACTAACTACTGATAGGCATAGTTAGCAAATGAAAGAATCTGATAGAGAACAAATGATGTGTTTACCTTAATAGTCATAATATATATAGCAGTTAATGACATCCAGTCTTACAAATTTCAAAATCCGCCATTTCTCTCCCCACATCCACCACTGCTGGCGGCTCACCTCCAACTGCGCAACGCTACGCGCTGTTCGCATCCAGCTGCTCAACACTACAATGGCAGACAACAATGCAAACTAGCCACAGACTGCACACAGCACAGCCAGTGATTTTCATACACAGCGTTACGTAATGTTGCCAATAAGAAAACATAAACAGCCTACTAGCGCAGCCAGTGATTTTCATACCGAGGGCTACGTAACGTTGCCAATAAGAAAACATAAACAGCCTACTTACATAGCCCCCCATGCTCCCCACGAAAAATTTTACAAATTGTTTTGGGCAGTGGCCAATAATGATTTGGTAAAATTTTTCATAATTACAGTAACAAAGATATCAAATGCACAAACTTATTGATACTATGTTGGTCAAAAGCTAAAATTTTGTCACAGTCCATAAAGACAGTCCTGATCGTTCATCACAGTAAAATTGCAGTGTTTTTCTCAAAGTCTGAGCAGTAAAAGAAAATGCACATGGAAGTAGTGGATTTCCATGCAGTCTTGAAAAATTAGTGTTGTCCTTCCAACGGAAAGACAGTGCTGACTCTTGACATGCAGACAGGTAATGCGCCACAACAGAGCAAACCCACCGCAGAGTCAGTCGAAGTTTTGAAGAATACTGGTAGGTAGGTCATCACAGAGTAGACCCACTGTAGTCCTGGTAGAGATTACGGTATTGGTGGGCCATCAAAGATGCAGACCCACTATAGTCCTTGTAGAGATAATGGTATTGGTGGGCCATCAAACGTGAAGACTCACTGTAGTCCTTGTAGAAATAATGGTACTGGTGGGCCATCAAAGATGCAGACCCACTGTAGTCCTTGTAGAGACGGCCAGCAGCCATCTGTTGCAATTGTGCAGGTGCACAGTCACCACTGAAGACTCTTGCGGAGAATATAGCAAGTCCATACACCACCACTTGTCCACTAACAAAAAATTTGTTTGAAATGTCTTTAGAACCAGCAGTGCTGTTATCCAGTCCCTTGCTGAATTGTTAACACACGTGCAAACACAATCAGTCCCTACTTCTCACATATTTTCCGTATACTATGACCAACAGAAACGTGTGCAGTGAAATGGAACTTACAAGTTAATAACATGATGAACTGGTATAAATTACAATTTTATATCATAAGAATACAACAACAAAGTTATAAAATACATCATTAAAAACATAACAATACATATAAAATTTGTGGTACAGTTCTACAAAAGAATCGAAATAACATATACACCAGTGTTACAGGAATTATGACATAAGTAAATATATATAATAATGAGAATAGTTTTCGAAACATTAATTTCACACTTGAGCATTGAAACAGAACAGAATTAATAATGTCTAAACATCTTGACGAAGAAAATAACATAGTATCTGAAAAATTCTACAACATAAATCTTATTAGCTAAACACATAGACAGGAAAAACACAAATATACAAGAGTACACCAACACATAGCAGAATAACACAGGGGGAAAGAACCGGGTTTGTTTTCAGTGTAACATTTGGTACTGCAGTACTTTGCAAAAAAAAAAAACAAAAACTTCTTTTTCCTTGGAGATCTCCCTTCATTCATCATTATTCCCAAAAAGTCCTATATATAACTGCTTTCTGTACTTTTTTCGTATAACTTCTCAATGCATTTCTTCCAATTCATCGCAACTCATTCTCTTATATAGTCTACCCCCTCTTACGCTAACTTAAATCTACTGAGCTCAGATGCTAAACTAAGGGACGAGGCAATGCAGCAACACAAAACAATTAACACAAACAGCAATGACAAAAAAATGGAAATTGGCAAAGCAAGCACCACTAAAATAAATTAGCAGAGCAATTGCAATATTACAACTAATATTAGGCAATGTGCAGCAAACAATAAAAATAAATCAGTAGTAAAACTGGCTTAACAGAGTAATACAAAGTCAAATTCAGTAACACTATGCCTGGCAAACAGCAGCAGCAAATGAAATAACTTATACCTAAACATGACAAAGCTCAAGCAGAAAAAATATTACACTAAAAATGGCCATGTCTAATACCTATGTCACATCTTAAAAAACACTAGAGTGATGCATCACAAAAACGTACTCTGCAAGCAAGTTACCAAGTCATTAAAAAATTATTTATTGCAATTCCTGTGAAGGGAAATGTCTATTTATGCTCTCTTTTCTATGAAAGTATATCATAAACGTATTCTTTACTGGGTCTGTAGACAGAAAATAGTGATATTAGTACATCTATTAAATTTTATAATAACCAATGCTGCAGTGCAGCTAGAAACTAGATATTAAAGAAAATGAGCAAATATGTACAAAGGAAGGCATGAAACAGCATTCATTAGCCATATGGCATTTCATTAGGTAGTAAAAAAAATCTCTCAACTAGAAAGACAGTAGTCATAATCAGGTGTATAGACATAAAAATTTGTCTCGTCATTTCATTAGGCATTTCAGTAATTATCATAAATTAAGTGCTCCACAGTGTTATCATATGTTTTCAACTTTGAGCGTGTCGTATTTGCGATGCTTTCTAAAAAGGAATGCCAATAGCGGGGATAATGTCCCCCCCCTTTTTTTTCACCTGTACCTCTGAAAGGCACACCTTAATGGCTTTTCTCCAGGCGACTGTCGCACAGCTGGCTGCTAACGACTCATTACGTGAAGGTGATCACTTAACTTTCTTACTGAAATATTTACGACACCAGTTTGCATTACAGTGACAGTCTCATATAAAAAATTTCACAGGTCGAGAATTTGTGTTGCAAATGTGTAGAAACAAAATCTTATGAATATAACAGTGTTCAAAAAGTTTTCATCGGCATTGTGATACATTCACGCATATACACACATTTCATAGCTCTTAAGGTACAATTCTCGGTTTCCAACATTCTTTTTCACAAACCAGAGTCCCTAACCACTACTCATTATTCCTTGCTTTATTACAAACGTACATATTCGTAGACACTTCTTCAATATTTCATCATAATAAATACGTAGCATAATCAAATTCCTCATATAGCATCAGCTTATTGATCATAAACATACCGCAACAGCGTAATACACATCGTCATCATAACATCATGAAACCTCAGCCAAATCTCAAAATCGTTGTAGGGTCCTCCAATAATTTCAAAACATAAAAAAAATCTCTGCCACTTCAATAGTGTCATCTACCACAAACATACTTTAAAAATCTTGATCCCATACCAAATACATCATTCAAAGCCCTCATAGTATTACAGTGGTTCCAAAAAAATACGAACAGTTCACAAAGTACAGACAAAATACAATTTCATAAGTGTGAAGTTATCCAACTGTGTAATTACATAAACATCTGTAACTGATGTAGTAAAATAAATGGTTCTCTCTCCCAATTGAATGATCAGATAGCTGTGTAATTCTGTGTTAGAGAAATATGGTACCGATGTGTAAAGTTGTATAAGCAAATACCATATTAGCTAGGGCTCCTTGTGCTTGCCACACACATGGTACAGAAAGTAAGCGTGTACCCCCCTGCGGATTAATGTAATTATACCCTCAGGTGTTACAGATTACAGCAATGGAATGAAATGTATCACGGAAAACTTTCTTTGTAATTCTAAAATCTTTAAAAATAAATTTTTAAGTATAAAATTAATCACTCAAATACGTGTACTGTTGCGCTAAACTGTGCATCTTGTTGAAAGATAATCTCTGTGGAAGTGTCGTAGTTATCGTCCTCCGAAAGCTAAGTTCTGCAGAAGTCAATGTACTTACCTCATGATAAACAAAAGTGAAATGCTTTGCGTATAGATATCTTAGTTATTACGCTTATTGCCATGATGAAGAAAGTACTGTGCTGTAACGTATTGTTGTGCTATGGAAAAGGCTGTCTCATTGTAGCTATACCACAAAAATTACTACTAAAACATGTTTTACTTTCCAGAATAATTCAGAAGATCTGTGCAGATATGAAACAGATACAGCGCAAAAGCAATAATATAAATTGTGTCACTCATTAGTAACGTCGTGATATAATAGTGTAGCTGTCACATAAACTAACCACGGTGTCATCTGGTATCTCACAGAAAGTACTTTAAATCCAGAATGTAATTTCAAGTAAACCAAAATGTTGCATTAAAATCTCATTAGCAGTACTGGTACATGTTCTAAGTATGTCAGCCTTATAGTCATTATGTAATCGTGCAACTAGCAAGCGAGAATGCACACACACAATAACACTGTGTCGTCTGTTCACAATAACAATGCATTCGTAATTTCTGTTTAAATAAGTTCTCTTGGTTTTTGACTGGATACTTAACTTCAAAAATTGTTGCATGTTAACAGATTCTAAGTCTGACAAAGCATACTGGTAATGTAAAGTGAAAAGTTATATGGCAAAGACAAAGTTAAAAAGCAGATTGTTTTTCAATAAACGGTTTTACATGTGAAATGTGGTGCAATCCTTTACTCTTCCTAGTATGCAGAGTTTCAACCTGAACGCAATTATCATGCGGTATACGTCGATAAGGAACACTGGAATTTTTCTCAAGGTTAGCGTCTATGTTATTTTTCTCAAGCCCAGCCGGCGCACGTGGCTGCCTGCGGTGCGAGTCATTGTCTGTCTCTTTGTTGGCGTGCGTCGTTATTGGGATTAGGAGACCTAACTTCTACAAATTCACCTTGACGAGAGGGCCCTGCCCTGTTTGAAGCTCGCCAGTTCTGATGGAATTCAGGTCTGTTCGTTTTGTCGGTGGTTTACATAGTTTCTTGTTTGTCGGTCATGTGGTGGAGAATTTCTCCCGGAATCATAACTGCGCGCTGTACTGTTGCGTCTGAAGTTATTCTGTCTCCCTTCATAATAATTGGTTTTGTTCCCATATTGTCTGTTTCTATGGTAATCTCTGTCATATTCATTACTACGGAAATGCGATCTTTCTCTGTAACTATTATTACTCTGCCAGTGGTTGTCATATGGGTGGTGTCTGTTTTGGTCACGATTTGCGTTGTAAGAATAGACTTGTTGTGTCCAGTTATTGTTTCTGTCGTCACGGAATTGTGACGGATGAGACCTGTAGTGATTGTTTTCCTGTTTTCTCATCCCGCGACTGTCTGTGTCAATTTCTAATTCTTGTAAGAGTCCCTGAAAAGCTTCAATGTCGTCGTTGCAATGTCCTGCCAAAATAATATTTCTTAAATGTTCAGGCAATTTCATTAAGCAAATGCGGATGAGTTCTGAAGGGCTGTATGGGTTTGAAAGATATTGATCCTTATGCAACATGTATTCAAGATATTTGACAAGACTGGAAAGTTCAGATTGTTCAAAGTGTTTCATCATCATGATGCTAAGTTTTACTCGGTCTTGTGTAGCTTGAGACCAATATGCTGAGAGGAAGGCATGGTAAAATTCTCCTTCACTGTGACAATCGTAAATGACCGATCGCATTCTTACAGCTGGTTCATTCTCTAAGTATGTGTGAAATGAAGTCCCATGCTTCTTTACAGAGCGTAGAGGAACGATGCGGGAGACCCGCACCGCCTTACTAGGCAAGGTCCTAATGAAGGTGGTTTGCCGTTGCCTTCCTCCGACCGTAATGGGAATGAATGATGATGATGAAGACGACACAACAACACCCAGTCATCTCGAGGCAGGAAAAATTCCTGACCCCGACGGGAATCGAATACGGGACCCTGTGCTTGGGAAGCGAGAACGCTACCAAGTAGCCACACATAAATTCTAATCTGTGCTTTAATGACGAGTTGAGAGGTAAACAATGAGAGAATTGATGGAGCCATGCTTGCGGATGAATGTCGTTGCCAGAATTCTTAAATGTTTTGAATTTACGTGTAGTAATGAACAGCTTATAGTCAAAATTATCATATCGGCGAGTCGCATGTCGGCCATTGTTACGTAGTTTCGGCGGTTCCATCTCAAAATTCGGTGTACCTTGCCAATTTATTTCATAATTTCCGAAATGCGCTGTGTTATTATATTGTGGTTGTTCCGTATTTCTAAGTCCCTCTTCCCGTGTTGGAGAGCGAGTGTCCACTGAAATATGCAATTTTTGTATTACTTGTGTCAGCTGATCTTGAACTTCCCGGATTTCTCTTTGGTGTTGCGTATTAATTTGATTCTGATTTTGTTTGAATTTCCTAATTTGTTTGCACTCTTCTGTGTCATTAAAGACTACCGGTTTTGTGTCATTCAGATTATCATTTACCTTCGTAGATAAATTATTTAGCTGATCCGAAAGTTCAACTACTTTCTCTGATAATGAACTAATTTACTCCAAGTGTCTTTCTACTGTGTCCTTCAAGTTTTCCTGAGTTTTTGCAAGTTGCGTAACCGAATCGGTAGATGCAACTGAAACAATTTTAGCTTGCAAGCTCTCATGATTTTCATGAACAATAATTTGCAGTTCTTTTATGGCTGCTTCGTGATTCTGTAATGCATTTTCATGCCGCGAAAAAATAGGTTGAAAATGCTCACAAATTTGTGTTTTTACGTCGTTACAGACTTTTTGACATTTCGATTCGATTTTATGTAACTCAGTAGTTAAATCTTCACGTGTTTGTTCAAGCGTGGCATGAAGATTTTGTTCCATTGCGTCTAACTGTGGCTGTGGTTGTCTCTGGTGTTGTTCCATTGTGTCTAACTTTTGAAGATTTAGTTCCATTGTGTCTAACTTTTGAAGCCTTTGCTGTGTTTGTCTCTGATTTTGTTCCATTGTGTCTAACTTTTGAAGCTTTTGTCCCATGTGTTGCATTAATTGTAATAACAATGCACTGGTGTCTGAAACATGTTCCTCAGTGCTTTTCGGAAGTGAATTTGCACCGGCAACATTCACATTTTGACAAGCGGAAAATGTGTCTTGACTCATTTGAGAAAACGATGAGAACCCAAAACCTGAGTCTACAGTATTTGCAATATTGTGTTCTGTCATTCCCGACTCCTGAGACGAGCTGTTGCCGACCGATCGATCGACAGCGCTTCCCTGTTCACTACCTGTTTCACTGTCTACACCATTATTTGCCGCCCGCTCCATTTCCCTATGCACAGTTACCGAATTACTACTTTGAATGTCTGTTAATTCATTACACAGCGGTGCTGGTAAGCTACGCTCGTCGTCACTATTATTTCTCTGTTTACTTTGGAGCCTAGTGTTACGTTTTTCACACGCCATTATTGTCACAATATTTCACACGATAACATAGAAAATAAGACAACACATTAACATAGCGCTGAAAATAATATCTAGTTAATTGCAAGCTGCGAAATACTTGGTGCAAATTTACGTGCGTGCCACACCTGTTTTACTGTACAACAATGAAAGACTGCAACTACAAAGGAGATTCTCTCTACAATTACGCGCTAGCAATAAACAAAATCTACACTAATTACACAAACTACAAGAATAAATCAGAAGATTCTAGTGAGGTATCCTCGGCTATGGGTCGACATATGGAACGTCCCCTTTGAACAATTGTACATGACTGTGCTTAAACTAACACACAATATTTTTAGCGCAACGCAATCTGACTTTCAAAAATCCCTACAAAAGCATGGCCCTGACTAACATTACCCTATGCGTTTCACAAATCGCTTACCTCCCAAAAATATTGGTTACTCGAACTACTGCAATACAGCGAGCGCCGCTACTGCCAGCTAAATAAAAGATTCAAGCTACGGAAGGCACTAACTACTGATAGGCATAGTTAGCAAATGAAAGATTTTGATAGAGAACAAATGATGTATTTACCTTAATAGTCATAATATATATAGCAGTTCATGACATTCAGTCTTACAAATTTCAAAATCCGCCATTTCTCTCCCCACATCCACCACTGCTGGCGGCTCACCTCCAACTGCGCAACGCTACGCGCTGTTCGCATCCAGCTGCCCAATACCACAATGGCAGACAACAATGCAAACTAGCCACAGACTGCACACAGCACAGCCAGTGATTTTCATACACAGCGCTACGTAACGTTGCCAATAAGAAAACATAAACAGCCTACTAGCACAGCCAGTGATTTTCATACAGAGCGCTACGTAACGTTGTCAATAAGAAAACATAAACAGCCTACTTACACATATATACAACATGACCGTCGGGAAAGCCTCAAGCAACACATTCAATATATTCTTCCCATCTGTTCAAAACGTCATGTGGTTCTTCTGCTATAGTAGCATCCGCTCTTTCTATTTCCATGTTATTCCTCTTTCTTTTACGTTCAAAAGCTATCTCACTAGCCAGTCTATACATCACATGATACTTTCCCTCTTTCTCCATATTCTGTATTTCGTCGCATTTCTGTTTCATCCACTTTTCCCTTGCTTCTTCAGTTTCTTTTCTTAATTCATTATTCAGTTTTTCTGTATCTCTTTTTGCCTTCTTAAGTTTCTACACTTTTCCACTTTCTCCGCTCTTTCATATTTTTCAACATGTTTTCTGTTATCCATTCTTTCCTGGTGCTCTGGGATGCTCTAATTCCTTAGTACCTCTTTGGCAGAGTCCATGAGTCCTACCCTCATTTTTATCCATTTGTCATTAACACTTTCATCAACACTACCTCTTGGCCATTTTTCCATAAATTTGTTCTCCAAATCTGATGCCTTTCGTACCTCTTTGAGTCTTTCTATTTTTAGACTTTCCATTGCTTTATCTCTCCAGAATTTTTTCAACTTCACTTGTATTTATCCTATTAGTAGGTTGTGGTTTGAATTGATATCCACTCCTGGATAAGCTTTAGCGTTCTTCAAACAGTTCCGACACATCTTTTGTATCAGGATGTAGTCCAACTGATATCTTTCCCTATTCAAATTTCGTATCCATGAGTAACGTCTCCTTTTGTGCTGTTCAAATAATGTGTTACCCACTGCTAATGAATTTTCTTTACAGAAACTAACTAATCGTTCACCTCTCTCATTTCATATTCCTAATCCAAATTTTCCTACTGCATCTTCATCTCTTCCTTCACCCACCACTGCATTCCAGTCCCCCATGATGATAACGCAGGCATTTCTGTTTTCTTTCTCGATGACTTCTTGTATTTTCTCATAATATTCTTTCACTTTCTCATCTCTATGCTAGCTGTTTGGCATATCAACACCAAATCTTTTGAACTATCCTTCAGGGGTATCATCATCAGTCTTCCATCAATATAATGTACCTTCATTACCTTATTTTTCAACTTTTGCCCTATAAATATTCGTACTCCGTGTCACCACTGTTGGTTTTTCCTGAGTGAAAGAGCTTATAATCTCCACTTTCTGTCTCCACAATCGCTCTCCATCTCATTTTACAGAAACAGAGTGCTTCTAATCTGTTCCTTTTCATCTCCAGTTCTGCATTCTGTAGCTTTCCTGCTTGCAGTAGTGTCCTCACATTCCATGTTCGAATCCTTATCTTTCTTCCCTTCACTGTTCCTTTCTTCCTTTCAAATACGTCTACTCTAAATGTGTTCCCCTCCCAGAGATCCGAATGAGGGGAAGTTTTAACTCTGGAATCTTTCACATAGAGAGACATACCATGTACTGCTTTGGAATGTAATGTGGTAGTTTCCCGTTACTTTCCACGTAGGCAGTAGGATATCCAGCCTAAAGTCAGCCGCTCACCATGAGTCAGAAGTTGTCTGTAGCCGCCCCTCTGGGGTTCAGTCGCCACTTGTAGTCTTTTTGTACCCAAAGAGAAAAGGTGCCTCTTCCGCAAGCTCCGCCGTACCGAAGTCCATCTTCTCCGCCGTCGTTGCCGTTGAAGTCTACACCGTATCCCTGGCAAGGGGTCCTCTCGATGTACTATCAACTGGACCAGGTGAACCACGCAGTTTTAACGAGGTGTTACTCCTCCCTCTCCTCCTTTCTCAACCGGGCTTGGCACCGGCTATGGGGGAGTTGAGGCATACATATCATGTCATATAGGCAGTAATAATGAAGCATGGGAACTGTCTATCAGAGTAATGAGGAATAAGGGATATTTACTGGAAGATACTGCATTCAATAATAATGTACAAGATGGCAATGCTGAAGGGAACTATATCCTAGAAGAGATACAGGCAAAAGTACAGAAAACAAATCAATTTTCAGATAATCAGAGAGCAGACTTATGGGAAGAATTGACCACTCACCTCAATGTACGCCTGGTGTAGCTAAAGGATGCCGTTTGAATGCAAAGCCTTGGGAGGTATTTTTCAAGAAACCCTATCACGTACATGTTTTGAGAAAGCAGGCGATTAAGAAAAAAATTCAACGTATGTTGGTATGGGATGTCATTGAGCAAGCAATTAGTGAATGCGATGAACCACTTGTTGTTGTGCCTAAGCGTGACGGAAGCGTTAGATTAATTCTGGATGCGCTGGCTAAACGAAACTGTAATAAGACAGATTGACTGTCTCCAAAATATGGACGAACTGATTCTAAAGCTCCGAGGAGTTAGGTATATCTTACATTTATGGACATAACTTGTGGGTACAGGAATTTCCCCCTAGCGGAGGAATCACGTAAATAGACGACCTTTTTGTATGAAGGAGTGTGCTAGCAGTGCAAAGTAGTCCCCTGCGGACTAAATACTTCTGTGTGTTCCTCTGTAAGAGTAATGGGTCATGTAGTGGGGCAGGAATTGTTAGATCAGGTGACTATTTATGTAGATGATATACTGCTGTCAACTCCTACATGGGAAGAACATATCAGTCTACTAGATAGGGTGCTAGAAGGTATAGAAAACGGAGGTGTCAAACTAATGTTAGAGAAGACGGAGTGTGTTAAAGAAAAAAAATTCTTGAGCCACGAAATTAACGGGGAAGGTATATTATCTAATCTTTCCAAATTAAATGTCATTGAAAAATTTGAAGCGCCCAGAAATAAAAAGTATCTGAGGTCAATATTTGGTTTATTCGGATTTTACCCCCGTTTTGTTGAGGATCGCCTGTTAAATGCACCTTGCTTACTACACCTGTTGAAGAAGGTTTCCCCATGGGTTTGGAGTAAATAATGCCAGTCTACTTTTGAAGAATTAAAAAACTGTCTGCTGAGTAGTCCGCTTAACACCATCCATATTTTTATGTCTCTCATATATTTTGCATGTCAGCTGACGCAAGTGGTTATGGGTATGCAGTAGAAGCATTTAAGAGGGAAACAAAAGGCGACCAAGAAGTACATAAAACAATTGCATTAGCGTGTCCTTCATTGCAACCTGTTGAGCGAAATTACGGAATTTCCAAATTATAGGCACTGGCTATCATGTTTGGTATGGAAAAGTTTAAGCATTATTTGTTAGGGCACAAGGTGATAATCTATAGTGATCACAAGACATTTATGTTTTTAAAAACTTGCAGACTGAGACAGCCAAGACTAACCTGGTGGGCTATGTACCTCTAGCAGTTCTATCTCGAGATTTAATACATACCAGGCAAGAACACTCCGGTAGCAAATGGGCTATCAAGAAATGCTGAGTTATGCAGGGAATCAGAAATTCCGCTAGCAGATAGGAATGATGTGAGTATGTTAGTCATACATGAGCTCAAGGAGGAAAGTGTCTTGAAGAATGTATGTAAAAACTTAAGAAGGGAGCAAAACAATGATGATGTGATTAGTCAAAGCGCTGTAGAAGTCCCTAATTATCCAAAAGTAGCGCAGTAATACTCCCTGCATAAAGGGATTATATTCCAAAAAAGAAGAAAGATCAAACAGAATCGAAAATATGTTTTCCATCACAACATGTGGGTGTACTGATAAATTAGCGCATCTACGATATGACCATTATGGGGCCAAGAAATGTAATGCTAAATTAAGTAAGAAAGTGATTTTCGACAAGATGCATCACAGAGTAGCAAGAAAGCTAGCGTCCTGCATAGTTTGTCAGAAGGTATGTGCAGTAAATAGTATAGTGCAGGGAGATATGCACGATGTAGCACCTATTGAACCCCTGTAATTACGTGCAACCAATCTCTTTGGCTCCCTCCTGACATCTAAAGGGGAATGTATCCATGTTTTCGTGGTGACTGATGGTTTTAGCAAGTATGTGAAACTATATCCAGTAAAGAGAGCTAAAGCGAAAACGGTGGTAGACGAGCAAGGAAAGGACATGTAAAGACTGGCACCCCTAAAAGTGTCTTAACGGGTAATGGTCCGCAGTTTGTATCTGGAAAATTTATAGCAAGCCTATAAAAGGCCGAATTCGCCATATAAAGATCTCGGCATATGTTCCACAGGGAAATATGGCCGAAAGAGTTATACGTGTGCTAAACAGTTTGTGTAAGACTTATTGTGGCAGGAAACATTCGACTTTGCCCGATAATATTGAAAACTTTGAAGAAATGATCAACAATCTGAAACATGATGCAACAGGTGTTGCTCCTTGTCAACTACTGTTTAATCAGGAACCGCTAAACATTCTTTCAAACATAGTTGATTTTCCAGTCCTAACTCAGAGCTCTATAGACGAGAAGAACGCACAGGCTAAGAAACATACATAAAAGAGCCTTGGACAGAAAAAGAAGGTATGGGGCAAAAGCTTCCCCCACTAGTTTTAACACTGGTGAACTAGTTTTAGTCAAAGCTAAAGAGAAATCTAAGAAAATTTCAGCGGAATCAAAGTAGTTTATGCATGTTTATCAAGGACCATTCAGGATAATAGGTAAGCCTCTTGCAAACGCATACCGTTTGGAATACTTGAAAAGTTAGAAAGAGCTAGATCTACGAAATGTTGTAGCTCTGAAAGGTTACAAAAGTTGCAGTAACTGGATTTTGTAGGGAGCCTGCCTGTGTCGGATACACAGTGTGGCGTACTGTGCAGTCCCAGCTGGATGACACTTAATTTCCCTTTCAAGTCTCATTCTCTTCTTCTGTTCTATCTACAGTAAATAAGAAATGTATGTCTTCATTTTGTACATATGCTATTAGTTTTATTAGTTTGTAATGTCTTCCTAGTATGTAATAATGATTCACAAAAATGACTGTATCTGAACGATGTCTTACAAGAGAACATGAGAAGTAGTTTATAGTAGTTAATTCCAAATGTAAAACTAACAGCGCTTAACTACGAGTAATAGTGATAGAAAAATAATGACTAAAGTTAACAAATCATAAATAAGATCCACAAAAAGGATTAGTAACAGTAAAGTACAGGTACTTTGCGGTAAAACAAGCAATTGAAGCTGGAAATTTCTAAAATCTTAACTAATAAACTTTGCGCAAATTAATAATCTTCAATTATGAGTAAGGTTGTCTGAAAGTAAGGGACAGTAATTATACGGTGCCGCTAAAGGCAGCCAAAGCACTTTGACATTAATTAAAGGAGGTGTCTGGAGGTGGTGAGAAGATCACATCAAAAATATATCTAAATAAAGAGGTGACTAGGCTGACGAAGATAAAAGGGAGAAACAAGCGACGAAATAAATGGATAATAAATGGAAAATAGAGGGAAATAGTATGCTGACATATATGGTAAAATGGTGGAAAATGTATGAGTAACTCCCTCACATCTTGTAAAAAGGGGTGAGAAACGCATAACATTCCTCAAGGCAGATGATCATTTAACAAATATAGACAACCATACAGATAATCGAATGTTTTAAGAAATGCGAGTTGTAGAGTACTGGTATGTTATAATAAAGGCAGGTTTCTAATTATGTGTGTAACAAAACAAAGTAACTGCTGCTGAACAAATGAATTTTATAGTATACTAATCCGTACAATAGTTGAGCCATATGAAGATAGAACTTAAAAACGTTACTTGATTTTCTAAGTGAAGCAACATCTAAAATAAGAAAGTAAATTGCAAACTAGCCCAATATATAACTATTTAAAAACCTATGCTAACTTTCGTAGCATAGCAACTATGGTTAAAAAAGTATAGCAAGCTTGTGATTCATGCTTATAATAATGTAAAATGTCATGATTTTATGTAGTAATGTATTGCCAATAATCATTTTGTAAAAGTTAATAACAATTTTTCAAATACTAAATTTCAAAAATTCTGGTAACTTCTCATTGTTTGTTTAAATTATAGAAGGAAAATAGAAAATAATATATGTTTTATTCTCCTTTAGATGTAAGTTGAGAACAGAAGCTTAGGGTATGTTATCTCTTTCTCAGGGACATGGAGGCTTCACGAAATGCAGCCTACAACCTGTATTGGAGAAGGAAACTGGAAGGACGCAATCTACAATGAAATACTGTTATTATCAGGAATGGCGTTACGTCTCTGCGTGTGAACTTTTACTGAATATATTAATCCATTAAAACCCAATCCTTTTATTTATAACCATAGTTCCTGATCCTGTTGAGTAGACAGATAGTACAAACATTTTATTTCCGTGAGCACAAAATGAATGTGCACTTGCTGACCGGAACTTATGATCAGTATGTTCTCCATCGCTTTCTGGCTGAGCGCAAAAATAGTTTTCAAGCTCTTGTGAAAACGGCGAATAAATATTCTATTTAAAAATTTAACCCACTACCCCACATGAAGACAATATTCCAGACACTGTAGAGAAAAATGAGAGCTATGGGGATCCCAAATCAGAGGACACTTTCCGGGTGAGTGGTCCTTCTGAAAGTGTTAGAGCCCTACCCACTGGTAGGGGATGTTTGTACACCAATCTATATCGAAAAGCTTTGAAGATAGCAAAAGGAGGAATAAAATCGCTACAAGCACTACAGCAAGCTATAACATAGACATTTTCCCCTTCTGCACGTTTCTTATTTTCACTACTTCCCTGGTAACTGCTGCTGTCTCTATTTTTTGTGGGGAATTATTAAGTGGCAAACCTGCCTTATCAACATTGAACATGAGATGAGGCTTACCACAAACTACAGTCTGCTTGGACAAATTCCGTTCCAAATCGAAAAGTGCAGGCACAGCCTTCCTCTAGCTTTTGACGAACCTTGTAGCTTTCGGAGTGATGCCTCTTCAGAATCCTGGTAAACCAGTCTTTACCTTCAATCATGTGTTCCATGCCTCAGGGATGCTTGATGTTATTCGTCGTTGCATACGTGAATGCTGTTCTTCAACATTTGTTCAAAAGTGCAGCCAAAACCCCCTGCAGCTAAGTCTTTCAACCTAGAACTTGAACCATCATCTTCTTAATTTTTTCTGTATACGGTCGGATGATCATCTGGTCTGTTTCTTTTCTCCCACTGCTGAATCACGTTTTGAAGTAGTTATCCGATCTTTAAGTGTCGAATGAGGGATTTTGAACAACGCAGCCGGTCCTCTGGCACCCACGTCTCCGCCTATAACACTCTTTACTGGGTGTTTAATTTCTTCCTCGGATCATGAAGGGGTTGGCTTTTTCCTTTTGTATGTACGGATCATCTGAAAACGATCTATGAAAACATGTTATCTAGAATTTCACATTAAACGTTGATTAAACTAATAATTTCACCGAGCGGAAAAAGCCCCACTTTTACAGGGTGAAATGTCCAGACATTTCGAAAGACGCGAGAAATCAGACCTTTATGGAAAACTGAGCAATGTTTGTTGGCACACACAATGCGTGACCTGTATTCTTATACAAGTTACATAAAGAGTTTAAAATTTCACGTAATTGTGCGTGCTACACCTTAATTTGTTAGGTACTGCAGTAATCCATCACAATGCGTTTACCTCTACGGTTTGTTCTTCTGTGGTGTTAGTACTGTAACGGAAGAGTGCCTTACTATAAGCACATGCGCTGACACGGAGATACTGACGCACACTGCACGCAAAACGGCCTGGATTCTGTGAGTAACTAGCGCACTGTTCCAATACTTCTTATTTCAAGCGGATTTGCCCCTTGAGCGGAATCGCCCTGCTGTACCCCATCTGCCTAGTAATAGCGTCTGCATATGACTGGAATTAACTGCATCGATATACAAAACTTAACAACTTTATAGCTGACTGCACTGTGAATTGCCTATCGTATACTAGTATTAATAAATCGAGATATCTATAGAGACTAATCCTCTAAAAAATAAGCATCTGATTGTATACCATAAATAAAACTTTTAAATCTGTGGTAGTGTAAGAGTTACGACAGTAAAATTAACTACGTAAACATGTTGTGTAAAAAAAAAACTGCGAAAACTACGCTCTTCTGCCCTGTCAGTTCGATACTGTAACAGAGATTGCGTTACAGGCTGGGAACGCGATTTAATTTAGCACCTACACAACATTCTTTTATTTTTTGTTGCGAACATAAAATCTAACTTCTTTCACTCCTGTGTACATTGCCTTTAAGAAAACTGTTTATAATATATGAATGATTCGAAGAGAATGAAATTCTATTAAGAACAATAAGTTTTATTTTCACAACTAGACAGAATAGACCATTAGTTTCAGATATGAATCGCATAAGGATATTATACACAGACTTTTAAGTCGAGAACAACTTTTTTTCTTTTGAGAAACGTAGATTTATTTTTGTTTTTATTCCAATATAATACGAGTGTCAGAAAAAATCTACAATTCCACTAACAGACAGCACTAAAAAAAACTAAATAAAAGTCCTAGGTGCCACCATCACTTTTGGCCATACAATTACGCATTTAATTCACTTCTTCAACTTCCAACGTTATCCTAATTATACATTTGTTCAAAGCTCACGGTCTTTTCAGGTGATGCCGTTACTCGTCTCGTTGCAATGTCATGGGCTGTCAACGCGGTTAATAATTAGCAGCTTTCCCGTACATTTGTTCCTTTGAACGGATTCTTCAACGTTTGTAGTCTCTCTCTAACAGATTTTTATTAACGTACGAGAAAATTAACACTGTAGGAACACGCCAAACTACCGTGAACCAACAGTAGTGTCTATTACAATAAATTAACGTTCTTGAATTACTACGCTCAGGGCGCAACATACCAATTCACCGTCAACAAAATAGTCACAATTCTGTTACGTCAGAGTGTGACACACAACGAAGTATCCACAGCTCAGTTACGTTTGACTGGGGTTACCAAATACCTAGATTTGCAGAACGGAAGCATACGGATTTCACCCTGCTACCCTCAAACCAAAACTCACAATCTTTAAGTCTTGTACTTCAGTAACGATAAATAATTGTAAACCTGAAAAACTATAAATCATAATCATAGATCTCCCAGGAGTGACAATGCCTGTTGATGAAATTTAACACGTCAGTCACGAAACTAGCGAACCAAACGCTACCAAAATAGATAGTGGCAGGATACTTGAAAACACGTGTATGTCCGGTGGCCTCTTATCCTTACGACTCACCGCACGAGCTGATGTACGGCGCCACTGCCCGTTTTAAAAGTTTCAGTATTGTTGGTGCAGCCGTGCACTCTGATAGGCCAGCTACGACTGTGGGCCTTATTTCACTGGACAGCGGGGACGATAGGTTTTGGCGCGTCCCAGGGAGTGACGGAGAAGCGCAGACTACATTCCCACACTGGGACATCTACGACATAATTAGGCAACAAATATTAAACAATTTTAGAGAGGTTCATATGAATATTTCCTGGGTTTTAACACATATCCAGATATCATTTTCAGTAAGGAAAGGAGATAAAAATATTTAAGTTCTTCTAAATGGCACACCACAACATTCACCATGCTAGTAATGGTCGACAGTGTTGTTTGTATTTGTTAGCTCTCAAACTAAATAAATGCATTGAGTGATGGATCTCCTATGTATTCCACTTCATACAAAAAAGTAAACACACTTCAATCCAATCCAATAAATTTCACTTAGTTTTCCAATACTGCCCTCGTCACAGAGATCAAACCATGATAAACAACTAGCCTATTAACCGAAGTACGAAAATTAACTGTGGAAGTTTGGCGTCTAACGGACGTACGAGTAAGTCCCAGAAATATTTTCACAGCACCAACGCTATTCCGAATACACCGTTAATTCTTGAACAGTCGTATACAAAGAATATATTGCGACTATTGAAAATTTCTGACATATTAAGACTCGAAGTGGAATTTTGTGATATTCGCGAGCATTCATCATTACTCCTAATTATCTCAATGCACTTCGTGTCGGCGACGTTAGTTCATTTGATATATATAGTTATGGTGAGGTCACGTCCATTGCTCTGGCGGTCCTGTGTCGGAATTGGGAACTGCACTAGTGTCCAAAATTAAAGCAACAAACCACTGTTTCTTCGTGTTGTGTCTAATTCACTGCATAATCATACAAAATGTCAACAGATGTCCGTACAGTCAAACTTCCTCATTTTTGCCGGGTAGTCCCATATCCACAATCGCTGTGTATACAGTCAGAGACGGCGCAGTATGACAGAACGCTTACCTGTCTTTCTGCGGTGGAAGGTCATAAGAAGAATGGAAGCAGGACAGACACAAGGTGATGTGGTTCGGCCGGCCGGTGTGGACGAGCGGTTCTAGGCGCTTTAGTCGCTCGACCGCTACGGTCGCAGGTTCGAATCCTGCCTCGGGCATGGATGTGTGTGATGTCCTTAGGTTAGTTAGGTTTAAGTAGTTCTAAGTTCTAGGGGACTGATGACCTCAGTAGTTAAGTCCCGTATTGCTCAGAGCCATTTGAACCATTTTTGATAGCCTAAGGCAGTGAAAATTGGAATCAGGCCGGCAGGCGAGTCCAAGTAACCCAATGTTTTGCAAAGAACGTGAGGAATTAGAAGGGTAGAAGGGGAGTATAAAAGGCCCACAACAAATGCTGACGCGAATGCTTGCATTACCTTAACATCTGTACATATAAACTGAAGTCCCTTGACACATTTCTGTGCCTGTAGAGGGTGTTCGGAAATTCTCGCTACAGATTTCTAGGGCTTGTAGAGCATGGTAAGTACACAATATTTAGAAAGTTAACCAATGTTGGGAAACGTAGCGTTTTCATGTGTATCGCGTCCACGTCCGGCGACAGAAAGAGAACTGTCCCAGAGTAGTTTGCTGCCTGATGTAGCAGGGTAAATATGATGACGTGAACTACTTCAGATGCTCGTTTGACGTCTTCTTGTGTTGTGGGGTTGTATGCAAAGCTTGATTTACGAGACTCCTTTAAAGACAGAGGAAGATCTACTGGCTCAAGTTCTGGCCGCTGCACTAGAAGCTGAAGATACACCAGGTGGGACGGAGAGAGTGTACCAGAACATGCTTCGTAAGTACAACGTTGGTAGCTGCCACATCGAGCCGCTGTTGCAGTGTATCAGAACTCTTCTTCACGTACAGTTTTCTGGGTTCTTTTCTGTTTTGGAATAATGCAAACGAGTAATGTCTGAGTACTAATGCAAACAAATGTTCTTAAGTTATAAATGGATGTTTAGCTATGATTCTTTTCGAACTGTTGCCTAATAATTGTCCTGCGTCACTTCTACTTCAGTTTCGCAAGCAGAATTGGATGAGCTAAAAATATGAACTGAAATTGTCCTAGAACGGAAACGCTACCTTTCTGGACACGGGTTCCTATTCAAAGTATTATGTACTCACGTCCCTCTACAAGTCCTATCATTTTGTAGTGGGAGCTTCCGAAAACCCTATACATCAAAGTAAAGCTCAGAGAATACTGTAGGGAATCGGATTCGGTTTTCACTAACAGACTGAGACACTAGTATGCTTTGTGTATATCTGTACAAACTATAAATTAAAATTCTCTGCGGTCTGAGGCGTCTTGCCACAGGCTCCCCCGTCGGAGGTTCGAGTCCTCCCTCGCGCATGTGTGTGTGTGTGTGTGTGTGTGTGTGTGTGTGTGTGTGTGTGTCGTCCTTAGCGTAAGCTAGTTTAAGTTTGATTAAGTAGTGTCTAAGCTTAGAGACCGATGACCTTCGCAGTTTCGTCCCATAAAACCTTACCAATTTAAAAACCTTGTAAGAGGTCCGAGCAGATGTAATTTCGATGTATTGCTCATGCGCTGCCTACGATATGCAAGGTATAAGAGAATCTCTGACCAGAGAGCAGTGTTGACTGCTGTAGGAACTGTGTAGCTGTAGCAGTAAGTTGTTGCTAGTTTGCCGTCTGCTCTGGTCTGGTCTGGTGTATCGTGTTGGCTGGGCCGGTCGCGGTGCAGCGATGCCGGAGCCTGAGTATTATTGTACAAGGTGAAAAGCAGCCTCGCGCATATCTAGTGATGTTATCTCAACTCCCATGTAAATGTTTTAAAAATCTCGTAATAATAATCTTTCTCATAAAAAGTAACTTTTAACAACCTTTCATTTCAATTTAAAGAATTTACTAATTTCTCCCATCCATGATCATCCTGATTTTTGCAAAAGAAAAATCAGTTGCTTCCTTTCATAAATGACAAATCTATCGGCCAGCATTGCACAGGGCTGTGCCAGAAAACATTATTTTCAGAGCAGATAGATATGCGTTATCCGGCGACTTCATTGAGGTAACAATTTTTCTCCTTTTTATTCAGAAAGATCTTTCAGGGCCCTGACGCAGCACTGCTGACGTCTAAAATTTACCAGGTTAAATTCACAGTCAATTATTGAAAAGTTGTAAGTGAGCGACAATTTAATCGAGTGTCGGAGCCTGAGTATTATTATATAAGGTAAAAAGCAGCCTCGCGCATATGTAGTAATGTTATCTCAACTCACATGTAAAAGTTTTAAAAATCTCGTAATAATAATCTTTCTCATAAAAAGTAACTTTTAACAACTATTCATTTCAATTTAAAGAATTTACTAATTTCTCCCATCCATGATCATCCCGATTTTTGCAAAAGAAAAATCAGTTGCTTCCTTTCATAAATGACAAATCTATCGGCTAGCATTGCACAGGGCTGTGCCAGAAAACATTATTTTAAGAGCAGATATATATATGCGTTATCCGGCGACTTCATTGAGGTAACAATTTTTCTCTTTTTTATTCAGAATGATCTTTCAGGGCCATGACACAGCACTGCTGACGTCCAAAATTTACCAGGTTAAATTCACAGTCAATTATTGAAAAGTTATTAGTGAGCCACAATTTAATTGAGAGGTTAGTTACATTGTATTATTACCAGGTTACTGAACTTATTTTTTTTGTTGGGACGTTACACTGAATGTGAACGACATAATTATAATTTTTTATTGTTGAGAGATTTAGGAATTTTTCTGTTTTCAGGTTACGCTAAATGTGACTGAATTTTGGTGGGGAATATTATTCATATTATTTTTTTTTTATTTTGTGGGTAGGTTGCACTAAACGTGAATATTATTAATGTTAATATATTCTGTTGGGAGGTTACGGAAAGAATTTTGTGGGGAGGTTACAACCTTTGCCTTGATTTTCTGTCTGTACGTGAAGTCTATTTCAGTAACTGCAATAGGAATTCTAATACTGTTGTCACTAATATATATATATATATATATATATATATATATATATATATATATATATATATATATATATATATATATATATACTGATTCACGTGGAAGGCTTGTGTATGCCCCTACATACTATAAACAAGTTGAAACTTCCTGGCAGATTAAAACTGTGTGCCGGACCGAGAATCGAACTCGGGACCTTTGCCTTTCGCGTGTAAGTGCTCTACCAACTGAGCCACCCAAGCACAACCCACGCTCCGTCCTCACAGCTTTACTTCTGCCAGTACCTCGTCTCCTACCTTCCAAACTCATTCTGGCATATAAACAAGTTGTCCTGTCATGTGTAGTTGGTGCTACCTGAGAGAAGCCAGTGCACGTCACCAGTGAAGCATAAAAAGTTCTCACTGACAACAGTTATTGAACTTATGGGTATGCGTCCACTAGTTCTAAACTATAACTCCTTGACGTTCAGTAACAAAATTAACAATCAGCATGTAAGGTTTGTAATTGATTTAAGCACAGCAAGCAGAATTGTAAATTCATGTTCTGAAACACAAGTGCCTCTCGATGAAATAACTTCTTTGCAAAAAATAACTTATAATACGCATTATGGTAAAGAAACAAAGCTCTTCATGGATACTGACACTAACTGTGTTGACAACATACTTTACACACTGAAAATAGGAGAAAAATATAAATTTAACTGTTCATAATCGAAAGAATGGTGGTATCATCTTCTTAGGCTAGAAAAGTAGCAAAGGAAATGACCAACAGACGCTCAAAGTCAACAGGAAGACACTATCAGAAGTGATACACTTTCACTTACTAAATATGCAAAACAAGAAGAACGCACTACAATCTAACAAATATCTACAGCAGATGGCTCTTATGACAGAGATGTAGATAGTCCAATACGGAAAGAAAATCTACGGAAAACTAACCATTACAAAACATGACAAAATGGTTATTTATAACCTCTAATGCACTCATACCATACTTCATAAAAATAGCCTTCGAAATACGAAAGAAACTGCAGCATACATTCATACACACCCACTCACTCACACACACACACACACACACACACACACACACACACACATACACACAATGAGGAAACTATAAAATAATTTCAGTGAGCCGGCCGGTGTGGCCGTGCGGCTAAAGGCGCTTCAGTCTGGAACCGCGTGACCGCTACGGTCGCAGGTTCGAATCCTGCCTCGGGCATGGATGTGTGTGATGTCCTTAGGTTAGTTAGGTTTAATTAGTTCTAAGTTCTCGGCGACTGATGACCTCAGAAGTTAAGTCGCATAGTGCTCAGAGCCATTTGAACCATTTTTGAATTTCAGTGAGTGTGAAGCGCTCTATGTGAGTCAAACTGGGCTTCATTTCCAAAACTGTACGCTGAAGACTTAAAAGACCACCACACTAACAATTATTCTTTATCAAGAATCGCCCCTAACATTGACAATGGACATCCATTCCGTGATATTAAAACGGTCTTGATATATGGTATACAATGGGCGAGGACGGCAAACGGAAAACTACAAAGATAGTGAAACTTAAATCACTGACACAACACAGGGAAACCAATTACTCAGTGACATATCAGAAAGTAGGATTGTAATTGTTTTAAATACGTCCAACGTTGAGTTATTGTTCCGTTAATAAAAGAAGACATAGGAATATATAGTCTGCTGATTGATATAACAATATCATAGCGTATTGCATGGGCCATTATGCAAACATCCTCGAAAAAATACACATCTGTCGAAGGGAATGTATTATCTTAGGATTTCAAGAATCTTTCGCATTCACTACCCATCCCACTGTTTACAACTTAATGGGATAGTGTGACGTGCTGGTGATGTCTCTGTTCTTTTGTTCTGCGTGGTAGATGAGGGTATATCACCATTAAATGACAGTAAAATCTTTTTGAGATTCGTTGAAGAATACAATATACAGATGTGTGCTCACTAATATAAATTAATATCCCAGAAAACGAAAACAATAATTCCAAACATAGCCCTAACTCTCACACACAGGGAAGAAAAATTGCTTTCCCCCTTCATAAGAATCTATAGTGTATGAATTGACATCAAAGATAGGTAGGCACATGACGACTAGAACGTACTGCTGCTAAGCGTCATGTCACTAAATAGTGAAACGAAAACGCGATTGAATGTATAAAAATGTTCTCTCTTATAAACTTCCTAACACTGTCGCAAATATCAAGCAGTGCCGCATTCACAATTTTATACCTACTGCAACGCTAAACGTAAAAAAATTTCTAACGTTAAATGCTCCTCAATAATGAAGTTAAGTATGGAGAGATGTAAGTATTTGAAATTAAACCGTCGTAGCACTATGTCTTTCTCTTGGATCTTGGTCGCTATGTAACCCTTGATTTACGACCACCGTGACGGGAGTCATGAGGTAATAGGAGGCCTTGGTGTAAATTTAGCGCGCTGAAGCGTTTACGTCACCATACCCTTAAAGATAGTAGAAATGACATAAAAACCGTTGCTGTACACATCAATGCACTTCTGTTTGAGAGCATTCGGGAACATAATTTTAATCCAGAAAATAATTTTACGTATATCATTTTGGAAACAGGTAAGTTTATTAACCTATATACATGTGTCTCTCATCATGGGATAAAATGATAGGTCAATTTGACGAGCATTAGCCACGTAGAGCAGGGTGAGCATCTCCCGTCCTGCAGAATATTATTCTACCCCGCCCCCGCGCAGGCAACATGCGAAGCAAGGAAAATATTTACCCGGCCATGCTGAGCTTTCAGCCGCCAGTGTAAACAAACTCACATGAACGGCGCCACACACGCGGTATGCGCTTGTCACGGCGGCAAACTGCATTACCTCACGTTAGCAAACCTGCGTACTAGGACTCTAGCAAAATGCAGCCGCGCCTCTCGTGAAGGACGAAGACCACAATTTTGAACACTATCTCTTGCACAGTTAACAAAGGTGCAACACCTTTTTACTGTCAAAAATGAAACAGAGTGGACTGAAATGAAAGAAAGAAGAGGACATTATTGTAAATTGCCAATGAATCAAAAATAAACAGAAACACGCAGTCATTGCGAGTAAATTGCTAATGACACGTTATACATGAGTTCTTTGCGGGCTGGTTAGCGAATAAAGTCATAACTCTCAAATATTGGGACAATCAATCAATTACTATACTCAGTTTGAAATATTTAGTCCTATAAATAATGCTGACTTATTTACTGAACATTTGTCAAATATATCAGCCAAGTTATTTCAGTTTAAAAGTTTAAAAATGATTAATTTATTCTGGGAAGTTTATTGCATATTTTAGAAAATGGTAAATTATTTTTCTTCTAAATGTATACGTAAATTCTATCACTCCCAGTGGGGTGTGTACTTATTTCCTTCTTGATTTCCAACAATGCCCGATTAGAAATTTATCCCAGTCCCTACACTAGTAGGTTAGTCATAAAGCGTTAATTATTACTTGGAAAGAATAAATTAACGTAATTAATTATTTTGTTTGTTAGCAGATACAAGTCTGCTGTTCTGTCATACACCATCTGATGAACATTATCCAGACACCGATTAGTGGACATTGTTATTGGGTGTGCCCACCTGTCACCTTTACGATGGCTTGAACTCTGCTGCAGATGTTTCCAACCAGGTGCCTGGATATCTGTGGAGAATGGTAGCCCACTCATCAACACAAAACGTCTACTGCCATCTCTGCACATTGGATAGTTTAGAGCAAGTGAGGTCTCCCAGGATGTGGGTACTGCGATTTATGCATACGCCTTGTTATGATTCACCATTAATATGCACTCATCTGGACATGGATTGGGTCGAAAGTTGAATGAGGGGTAGCGGTTTGAAGGGCAGAGAGAAGAAAGAGTCAAGGGAGAAAAGCCTTCTGCGATGGTTGGGTCGGGCAGTAAGGGCAGTTGCGGATTTCTTGCTGCCTGCGACAGGACATGCAAGGTTAGGTTATGTTAGTAGCTGGTTACTCGGCGGGCTGCGGCTGGGTACCGACGTTAAATTTAGGAACATCATAAGCATACCTGTAACAGTTGGGTTCATCAGCGGTTAGTATCCAATAGGTCGTATATCTGATTCACAGTGTAGGGTAGTGTTAGCTTGCGAGTTCGTCGGCTTCCCTGCTGTTGCCTGTTGTTCGGCTGTGATAGCAGCTGGCATATCCAGTCAGTGTTGCTGATGTGTTGGGGCTTTCCGATGTTGTCGCTTGTGAGTGTGTGTTCGCTCGTCCTTGGTAGCAGCGTCTTTGGTCGCCTTTGCTTCCACGTATGTTTGTGATAGGAGGTTCTAAGTCTTCTCAAAGGTGTTTTATAGCCCTCAGGTGGTGACTCTGTGCTGGCCGCTCAACTTCCGCTATGTTGTTGTCCACAAACCACTAAACGTTCCGTCACAGATGGTGCTTATTACAGGGTGCACAGTCATGGTGATGGAAACTATCATTGCCTCTGAACAGTTCCTCTACTGTACAGCACCCTGAGCGGCATTGCAGCGAGAAGGAAGTGCTTCTCTGGACGGTATCACTAACCTGGTGTCTTGCTGCTTCAGCAAGTCCCTCGTAGCACAGTAGTAGCGCTGAGTCGCCAGGTTCCATGTAGGTGGTGATCCCGCTGAATTGTAGTGTTTAGGGATGCCAGTTGTTAATTGTCAACAACGTTTGTACTATACTTGATTTTAATACACAAATTCCTTTGTCGCACACGTCACAGAATCAGCATTCACAATATGGCGGCTCTGGACTACGCCATTATATTCCACCCTTTACACACATTAACACCGTTTTCTGACTTGACGTAATGACAGACACCGCCTCCGACACGTGGCGTTCTTATAATTAATAACTTCACTTTATATCTTGTTCAACATCTGAAATATGTACTCGCGACCGTTCTTTTAGAGCCACACGGTTACTCGACAGTGCTTTTTGATTGGTTTATCGCGACTAACTCCCCCTGTCTTCCCGAAGGACAAGAGAGACCCCCCCTTTTCTCCCTCAGCCAATAAGGACACTTCTCTCGTTTCCTACATATACATAGATCCAAAACTTCAGCCAATGGGCGTTCAGATCGCTGTTGCTAGGCAGATCTGACGTCACGTTTGCGGACACTGTGACGGAAGTTTGTCTCGGAACACTGTCTCAGATTGTAAGATCCTACTCCCAAATAGTCGGATCTTGTCTCTACTAAGGTTGCACAACATTGTCTCCTATGATTTCCTCTCTAATACTCCTTGTTCACGCTTAATTTTTAAATGTACATGTAGCCTGGCTGCTACTGAGCATTCCCGATCGCGTGATTGTGCATAATACTTGGCTTATACACGTGAATGGAATGTATATATGCATTACAACTGTACGCAATGCACGATGCTGTAAAATGTGTCAATATTCGTCCACATTTACTGTTTCTTAGACGTTATAAGGGGGCGGCAACCTAACCACAAAAACACCCCCATATCCTAAACCACATCATCCAATCATAATTGTCAGCTACACACATGATGGCAGGTAACCTTATCCAGCCATCCGCCATAACCAAACCCATTGGATTGTGACAGAGTGCAGTCTGATTCATGCCACGAAATCACTAACTTCCAGCCATCCATTGTCCAGTGGTGTCGCTCTTACACCAACTCAAGCCTCGCTTGATACTGACAGTAAGATTATGTGACTCATGAGAAGCTGCTTGTACAGTGTACTCCACTCTTTTTGACTCCCTATGCACTATCATTGTGATAGTTTGGCAGTTGGTAGCACTCTGCAGCTCACGAGTGATTCCTTTTGCGGATTTCATGCAGGTTTTTACAACTACCCTCCGCGTTGCACCACAGTCCATGTCCATCAGTCCATGAGATTTCCTTGGTCTGGGTATAGCTTTGGTTGCTGCATTGAGATTCCACTTTACAATCCTATCACCAGTTGTCGAGTTGGACACTTTTAAAACGATGGAAATGCCTCTGATACATTTGTACCTCAAGAGATACTCAATGACCAGTCCTCGTTCCAAGTGGCCGAGCTCTCCTGTTCGACACAGGCTGCTGTAACCGCTTCTGTACGGACAGCACGGAATTCTCCTTCTCTTTATAGACCTGCGGGCCTTCCTCTCGTGGCATCTGTTGGTGAGCCCCTCATTACATATATATGGCAAAATACTTTCACGTGGTTGTGTGCAATAAGAAATATTAGGGATAAATAAGAGTGGAAGACCAAGAACGAAATATTTGGTGGTCCGAGACAACATGGCAAGTGCAGCCGTAGCCCGTGGACTTCATGATACTGGCTTCGATCGATTGGCCTTAAGAAGGGTTGATTACATTTTGTGCACGAAGTCGCTCTTAGACGAATTTGTTATACAAAGTAAACCTTAGTCTCAATTCAAGCTAACTGTTTCATTAACACTTTTAGAATCTTAGCAAGTCATCATATGATCATCTGTTAAAAAGAAAACGGAAAGGATAACAGTTAAATACTAGGACCTTGAATAACAAAATTAAAACAAAATCCATGTACAAGTTGCACGCACTTGTTTACGTTACATTGCAACTGAACAGGATGAGAGAGATACTCAGAATGTAAAAATATCTGCCCTCTAGTTCTTTGAACCGAAGCATACAACTGACTTGGCAACAGTTAAAGTTAGAATCTTTTAAATCGCGAATGTGAGATTCAGATTTCCGCAGTATAAAAGTGTTTGTAATACACGCCGTTCCGAATGTGAAAACTAGTTAACAATTACATAACTAAACCGCTAACTGTTAAATCAACGAATATCAGAAAAGGGTAACGTGTCATAAATGTTGTTGTTGTTGTCTTCAGTCCAGAGATTGGTTTGATGCAGCTCTCCATGCTACTCTATCCTGTGCATGCTTCTTCATCTCGTAGTTCCTACTGTAACCTACATACTTCTGAACCTGCATAGTGTATTCATCTCTTGGCCTCCCTGTACGATTTTTCCCATTCACGCTGCCCTCCAATACTAAATTGGTGATCCCTTGACGCCTCAGTACATGTCCTACGAACCGATCCCTTCTTCTAGTCAAGTTGTGCCACAAATTTCTCTTCTCCCCAATTCTATTCAATACCTCCTCGTTAGTTATGTGATCCACCCATCTAATATTCACCATTCTTCTGTATCACCACAATTGGAAAGCTTCTATTCTCTTCTTGTCCAAACTATTTATCGTCCAGTCAAAATTTTACACCCTCTCTACTTCGACTATCATCAGTTACTTTGCTCCCCAAATAACAAATCTCATCTACTACTTTAAGTTCCTCATTTCCTAATCTAATTCCCTCAGCATCACCCGACTTAATTCGGCTATATTCCATTATCCTCGTTTTGCTTTTGTTGATGATCATCTTATATACTCCTTTCAAGACCCTGTCCATTCCCTTCAACTGTTCTTCAGGTACCTTGCTGTCTCTGACAGAATTACAATGTCACCGGTGAACCTCAAAATTTTTATTTATTCTCCATGGATTTTAACTCCTACTCCGAATGTTTCTTTTTTTTCCTTTACTGCTTCCTCAATATGCAGAGTAACATGGGGGAGAGGCTACAACCCTGTCTCACTCCCTTCCTAAACCCCTGCTTCCCTTTCATGCCCCTCGACGCCTTGTAAATGCCATCTGTCTTCTGTACAAATTGTAAACAGCCTTTAGCTCTCTGTATTTTACCCCTGCCATCTTCAGAATTTGAAAGAAACTATAACAGTCCACATTGACAAAAGCTTTCTCTAAGTCTACAAGTGCTAGAAACGTAGGTTTGCCTTTCCTTAATCTATCTTCTAAGATAAGTCGCAGGGTCAGTATTGCCTCACGTGTTCCAACATTTCTACGGAATCCAAACTGATCTTCCTCGAGGTCGGCTTCTACCAGTGTTTCCATTCGTCTGTAAAGAATTCGCGTTAGTATTTTGGAGCCGTGACTTATTAAACGGATTGTTCGGTAATTTTCACATCTGTCAACAACTGATGTCTTTGGGATTGGAATTATTATATTATTCTTGCAGTCTGAGGGTATTTCGCCTGCCTCATACATCTTGCTCACCAGATGGTAGAGTTTTGTCAGGGCTGGCTCTCCCAAGGCTGTCAGTAGTTCTAATAAAATGATATCTGCTTCCTGCACCTTATTTCGACTTCATTCTTTCAGTGCTCTATCAAACTCTTCACGCAGTATCATATCTCTCATTTCATTTTCATCTACATTCTATTCCATTTCCATAATATTGTCCTCAAGGACATCGCCCTTGTATAGACCCTCAGTAAACTCCTTCCACCTTTCTGCTTTCCCTTCTTTGCTTGGAACTGGGTTTCCATTTGAGATCTTGATATTCATGCTAGTGGTTCTCTTTCCTCTAAAGGTCTCTTTAATTTTCCTGTAGGCAGTATCTATCTTACCCCTAGTGAGATATGCCTCTACATCCTTACATTTGTCCTCTTGCCATCCCTGCTTAGCCATTTTACACTTCTTGTCGATGTCGTTTTTGAAACGTTTATATTCCTTTTTGCCTGCATCATTTACTGCATTTTTATATTTTCTCCTTTCATCAATTAAATTCAATATATCTTCTGTTACCCAAGGATTTCTACTAGCTCTCGTCCTTTTACCTACTTGATTCTCTGCTGCCTTCAATGTTTCATCACTTAAAGTTACCCATTGTTATTCTACTGTATCTCATTCCCCCATTCCTCTCGATCGTTCCCTAATCTTCTCCCTGAAACTTTCTACAACCTCTGGTTCTGTCAGTTTAGCCAGGTCCCATCTCCTTAAATTCCCACCTTTTTGCAGTTTCTTCAGTTTTAATCTACAGTTCATAACGAATAGATAGTGGTCAGAGTCCACATCTGCCCCTGGAAATGTCTTACAGTTTAAAACCTGGTTCCTAAATCTCTGTCTTGCCATTATATAATCTATCTGAAACCTTCCTGTATCTCCAGGACTCTTCCATGTATACAACCTTCTTTCATGATTCTTGAACCAAGTGTTAGCTATGATTAAGTTGTGCTCTGTGCAAAATTCTATCAAGCGGCTTCTTCTTTCATCCTTAGCCCCAATCCATATTCACCTACTACGTTTCCTTCTCTCCCTTTTCCTACCACCGAATTCCAGTCACCCATGACTATTAAATTTTCGTCTCCCTTCAATATCTGAATAATTTCTTTTATTTCATCATACATTTGATGAATATCTTCGTCATCTGCACAGCTAGTTCGCACATAAACTTGTACTACTGTGGTAGGCGTGGCCTTAGTGTCTATCTTGGCCACTATAATGCGTTCACTATGCTGTTTGTAGTAGCTAACCCGCACTCCTATTTTTTATTCATTATTAAACCTAATCCTGCACTACCCCTATTTGGTTTTGTATTTATAACCCTGTATTCACCTGACCAGAAGTCTTGTTCCTCCTGCCACCGAACTTCACTAATTCCAACGATATCTAACTTTAAGCTATCCATTTCCGTTTTTAAATTTTCTAACCTACCTGCTCGATTAAGGGATCTGACATTACACGCTCTGATCCGTAGAGCACCAGTTTTCTTTCTCGTGTTAACGGCGTCCTCCTGAGTAGTCCCCGCCCGGATATCCGAATGGGGGACTATTTTACCTGTGGAATATTTTACCGCAGAGGATGCCATCATTTAACCATGTAGTAAAGCTACAGAAATAGAAACCTCAAAAAATGAAAAAGGCAAATACAACGAGAATAGAAGTTATATCAAATGAGAAAATACTTGAAAAATAATGTTGTTTCATATTAGAACTAATGTGGTTACTTCTGTGAATTGATCACTGTTTTCAGAAATGTTGCACACTGCTTGTCTACAAAACTGTAACACTATTAACGGCGAATTGGCAGGATGACCCCACATTTCTCATGCTATCGCAGCCTAATTCGGTACAGTCGGTATTCGTCTGTTGCCATGGCCGCCACGTTTTGCAAAGCTGTTAACCACTAAGAACATCTTATCATGGGAACGTCGAGAGACTGGCATGCCACCACTCCTGACCCACTAGTGGCAGTAAACTCTGGTATAGAATAAGAGCAGCAAGCTACGTACGGTCATTTAAACCCGATGCATGACCGAATTAGAGCGGCTGTTTCGCCAGAGCCAGAAACCCGGCGTGCTTAATTTAACACGCTGTATACCCCCAGGTTTAATCATATGTGCATCTGACTGTGCTCTAAATGACTATAAGTAAGTTTTAACAGCCATCAGTGTATGACGTGTGTGAGAAAAGTAGTTGTCTGATCTCTTATCTACCAAAATGCTTATACAGGGTGATTCAAAAAGAATACCACAACTTTAGGAATTTAAAACTCTGCAACGACAAAAGGCAGAGCTAAGCACTATCTGTCAGCGAATTAAGGGAGCTATAAAGTTTCATTTAGTTGTACATTTGTTCGCTTGAGGCGCTGTGACTAGGCGTCAGCGTCAGTTGATGCTAAGATGGCGACCGCTCAACACAAAGCTTTTTGTGTTATTGAGTACGGCAGAAGTGAATCGACGACAGTTGTTCAGCGTGCATTTCGAACGAAGTGTGGTGTTAAACCTCCTGATAGGTGGTGTATTAAACGTTGGTATAAACAGTTTACAGAGAATGGGTGTTTGTGCAAAGGGAAAAGTTCTGGACGGCCTCCAAGAAGCCCTGATCTTACCCCCTGCGATTTTTTCTTATGGGGGTATGTTAAGGATATGGTGTTTCGGCCACCTCTCCCAACCACCATTGATGATTTGAAACGAGAAATAACAGCAGCTATCCAAACTGTTACGCCTGATATGCTACAGAGAGTGTGGAACGAGTTGGAGTATCAGGTTGATATTGCTCGAGTGTCTGGAGGGGGCCATATTGAAGATCTCTGAACTTGTTTTTGAGTGAAAAAAAAACCTTTTTAAATACTCTTTGTAATGATGTATAACAGAAGGCTATATTATGTTTCTTTCATTAAATACACATTTTTAAAGTTGTGGTATTCTTTTTGAATCACCCTGTATTTTTCAAACAACAATATTTCCTCTTCAACGTATTTCCCTTCAGTAGCTGTACACCGGCGGGATAGTTGTTCCAGCACTTGCTAGCAGCGTTGAAAGACTTCAGTTTGTAGGACCTTCAATATCTTGGTCACATTGCTTTATATGTTCTCCAGAGTCTGAAAACGACATATTTTCAGACATATTTCAATTTCTCGGAAAGAGAAAAGACACAAGAACTTATAACAGGTGAAGAGAGGTCTGAGGAGCAAGAGGAATGCCTTTTGAGGTCCAAAATTCTGAGGTGGAAGTAGCTATGTGACATGGATCGTTGTCATACCGCTTGTAATACCTTGTACCTTATGCGGCATCGAAACGTTTATGCCATTTAATATCCGTTGATAACTTGTAATATACTTCTGATTCTGAATCATTAAGCTGTATTACAGAAACTTTATATAATGGCTCATCAATGTAATAGTGTATCTCTTTCTAACTATTTATAACTGATTGTAATTATAATGAACATACTGTAAGTTGCTGGGTAATAGCCTAGGGACCTTTATTTAACTTTATCGGTAGCACGACGTAATAGCGGTACCGGTACCGCTGTTTATCTTTTCGTGTGGAGAGTCTTTGTCGCTTTGCGAGCAGAGACAAATCAGAGCAGCTTGAGTCATGAAACAGCGCGGAAGTGTTTACTTTACTGGGCGCTCCCGCATACACGGGGTGCAGCTACGATCGCGCCAGGGTAGACGCGCCTTATTCGTTAACCAACGAGTATTGAGAGCACAGTAGGAGTGGATAGGCGGAGGAAGCTGCAATTCTGACTATTGCCTGTCCCATAACTGTCAGTGGTTCTGGAGACGACCCGGGTTGTCAACCAGCAGTAGCAACACCGGCAGCTTAGCATTGTCCTCGGCTACATTCTTTCTCGTCCGCAAAGCTAAAACATCGTAAGATTGTTAACTGACAGATATAGTAATGCAGACAGCTTTACCTAGTTGCATTTCTTTCACAAACTATGGCTAACCTCAATAATAAGCCGCAATATTTAAAACTTGTTGGCCACCTGTGTTGTCATTGTCCTCAGACATTATTAGCAAGCAGGCTCCCTTTCCTTTCCATTCAATCACCGAATGTCTTTAGAATATGAAAATTGGTTAACTATTTACTGCCAGTTTTGTGTGTCCACTAATGACCAGTTTCAGTCTAAATTTTCTGTTTCACTAACTGTACATTCTTGTATTGCATAACACAGGCTTAAATAATTTGCAGGTCTAAGTATCAACTTCATTCGACTAAATTAACGTAAAATTTCACTGGCAAAACTAATAACTAAAGATAGAGCGCAAATTAAGAGTGCGCAATTTCATTTCTTCAGTATTTAGTTTTGCGAGTGACTTCTGCTGGTGTGGTATGTATCTTATTGTTGTTACTCTACAAGTAAAATCAGTTGCTCATTTTCTTTAAGTAAATTCAGTTCAATCTTTCAATAATCAAAAACAAATTGCTTGCCCTTTTCTAAATTTGTCATTACGTTACACTGAGATCCCTGAAAGTCATTTTTGTACTTGACAAAGTTTAAGTTAAGCCAGTCATTTATTTAACCAATAACTTTATTTAATATTCCTTTCAAAATTTAGTGTTTCAGAATAAGTAACAGGAAACTCGGCGCTTTCTGTCTCATTTATTTTCTCGTGAACTTTTGTGCTGTGGAAAAGCATTACAACCATCTGTTGCCACGCCAGTGATTATTGTTTAAATTTATTTCCCACTACATTTCTTAAGATTCTGGAGATTCATTGCCCTAGCGGGTTGGCGACAGTTTAGTTATCTTTTTTTTTAGCTAATCAATGTTTTATTTATGTCATCAGTAATTTTTGTAGTAAATATTACGTGGTACCCTTTTTCCCACTGTGTGTTCAAAAAAAAAAAATATTCAAAAGTGTGTGAAATCTTATGGGACTTAACTGCTAAGGTCATCAGTCAATAACCATAGACACTACTTCACCTAAATTATCCTAAGGATAAACACACACACCCATGCCCGAGGGAGGACTCGAACCTCCGCCGGGACCAGTCGCACAGTCCATGACTGCAGCGCCTTAGACCGCTCGGTTAATCCCGCGCGGCTTCCCCCTGTGCGGTTCGTCAGCGATTGCACTGTATTCCACCCATTTCAAAATTAACATCAGCTTTTAGCTTAGGTTTAGGATAGATTCCTCCTTCAAAAGGGTCGTTTTTTCTCTTTCTTCCAACTAACGTGTGTTATTTTCCTTCGGTAACGATAGTCTTAACCACTGTAAAATTTCATTAGGCATATTCGATCACCGTCAGTTATATCGCAATCCAGTAGGCCGATTGGGAAGAGAGTGGTGCCACACTTTCTGCAACGTCCGAGACAGCATTGTCTTTCAAGGGCAACTTTGTAAAACACTTGTTGGAGAGTTTGCCCTGGAGGAAAAAATTCTTTATGCACGATGCCCCTACTGTCAAAATAGGAAATCAGCATCTTTTTGATCTCTGATTTTCTTATTGAGGCTTGTTTCTGTCGAGGAGTTGTCTCAGCGTACCACTCCTCACTTTGCTGATTTGTCTCAGGATCGTACTCAAAAATCCAGGAGACATCACTTGTGGCCACACGACTGAACCACTCTTCGTCATTGGCAATCCTCTCACGAAGATGAATGCACATACGCGATTTAAGTCTTTCTCGGTGTATTCCACCGATGGATTCTCCTAGGGTTATCAGCCGAGTGGTGGTGTCGTCTTTTGGCAACGTTTCAGTGAGTTTCGTACCCATCATATTCTGGCGAAGTTAGGTAATGGGTACGAAACTGATTGAAACGTTGCGACGAGACGACGCCACCACTCGGCTGATAACCTGAGAAGAATTCACCATGAATGCCCATGTTCCTTCAACCATCTTTCTGCTCATTTATGAGCTTTTCGGCACAAACGTTTCTCATGTGCAAGTCTCCAGGCCAAATTTGATATACCGATTTGATGTATCAATCACCCTTATTGTTAAACGTCGATATTAACTCACAAGAGCACGCAGTCGTTCGGTGTTCTCGTCAGTTTTGTAATATGAAGGTCTCGATGAGTGAGGTTCATCTTCAACGTGCTCTCGGCTACCCAGAAATGATTTTTGCCAACGAGAAACTTGTGCTCTTAGGAAGGAATGTTCCCCATAGTCCTGTTTCAACTTTCCAAAAGTCACACTACTCTCGGCCATCCAGAAATGATTTTTGCCAACGAGAAACTTGTGCTCTTTGGAAAGAATGTTCCCCATAGTCCTGTTCCAACTTTCCAAAAGTCACACTCGCAGACTGCATAAAGTTGTTCTAAATTCCGCTGTTCTATTTTCGTAACACTAAACAACATAACTTCACTGATGGCTCTCTCAAAATCTCGTAATCGTTCTACGGAGCTGAAACTCGGACCGAGCATTTGAAAAGGATAACACAGCTGTCTACGCAAGCAGAACAACACAGCTTTGCCAGATCACTCTAGCGTTGTCAGTCTCATTACGTTCTTCACACGCCTCCTATAATTGAAGGAAGTTGTTTACAAGATGGGCACAGCTTTTCTCAAAGGCAGTAGTTTTCTCATTCTCACATATTGTAACCTCCCCACAAAAACTTAAAAATGACAATATTATTTAAGAATGCTAATGGACCTTGCGCTAAGTGTAACCTCCCCACAAAAATTTTATATAAGACAATATTTAATAGAAATGGGAGCCAAGCGGCATAACCTCCCTAGCAATTAAATTTAATGACAATAAAAAATGAGAATCGCAATCTGACTCAAATATAAGTTCTTCACAAAAAAATTAAAGTCCATTCAGTGATAAGAAAATCTCAGTGATAATGATAACTCAATTAAACCGAAATATCGGTCTTTGGCCCTTGTGCAAAAATCAGAATTAATTTCTTACATCATTGAAACTGCTTGTCAAATTTCTGCTCTTATTGTTGCACACGGCTTGGAGGAACTGCATTGCAAATAATATTTTTTTTATTTTTAAATTTAACTGAAACTTTTCGTTAAGGGAAATAAAGGAAGTCGTAATTAATTAAATGATATTTTTTTTGTAAAAAAATTGCTTTGAAATCAAAATTATTATTGGGGCATTTGTAGGAAATTAATTACAATAAATAAACTTTACATTACCTGATGATTACCTTAATTAACAATATACCTCATTCAGCATCTTGACCAGAATGCCATGTCGACGCTCGCCGACTGCGTCCCGCTCGCGACCGTGACAGGACTAGACCACTACTGCCGATAGACTACATCACACAACTGCACTGGGCTGCTACTACTGACCGACTGCTCTGCATGACGACTATTAGCGTACTGCTCGCAACACTCGCGCGGTCAAGCGCAGACTAACTACGATAATAGGCTCTCTGGTCAAAGATTTTAACGTGCCTCACCATCGCTGCTACGTTACATACGTGTTTCATAACCCTCCACTGGGGGGGGGGCAAAAATTTGGCAGCGATGGTGAGTCATTTGGACTTGCCATCGCAAGAAATTTTTACAATTTACAGAATATTAAAATTTAGTACATAAATTAAATGTGGTGCACACGCACCGAGTACAAAATATATCAGACAAAGACAAAATGTGAGTACAAAACATAGTAGCAAATCAGAAAAATGTATATACAAATTATTTGACAGATAACAGAGTGCACACGCACTGAAAAAATTCTTTAGCATTTTCAGAACAAATAAACAGAATGTCAGAAAATCATGTTGATAAGTGACATGAGTGTACTCGCACTGGAGTTGAGAACATATCAGCAAATGACGAAATGTATATACAATGAGTAACAAATGACATAAGTGCATACGCACTGTAGTATTGAACATACAGAATGAGTACAAATCATATTGAAAAATGAGAACAATGCACAGGCACTGAAGTTCAGTAGAAAACATACTAACACATAACATAAGTGCACATGCACCGTAGTTCAGAACATATCGTCAAAATAAAAAATGTATATACAATATAAAAGACAAGAGTGCACATATACTGTACTTCGGAACAAATCGAAAAAAATGTCGTTAGCATTTTCGCAATAAATAAACATAATGGCAAAAAAATTATGTCGACCAGTGACATAAGTGTACTCGCACTGGAGTTCAGCGAATCGAAAAAAATGTATACCCATGAACATAAATGATGTTAGCAAAAAATGATTTTCATTATTAGGATAGGAAAGGGAAGGATTGCATCATGGTTGTAGCACTTTAGATTGCACACAGCTGTTCTGAAAGTCCATATCATTCCACAGAAGTACAACACCAAGTGACACAATTTGCAGTTCTTTTCCCATCAGAATTTATCAGTGTAGCCAAGACACTGAACTGTCGTAGTAATGTTCCATGTTTTCATTTTGGCAGTACATTAGGTACACCAAACAGTGGGACCATAATAGCGTCTTCATCGCTCACGGTGGTGGACAGCATGTCGTGTCAACACCACGCTCTTACAAGGTACACCAACGTAGAATTAGCGCAAAAACCAAATATAGTGCTCCATGATCATTAGGATAAACAGGACAAATGGACATTGCAGTAATTCAGGGTAGTTAGCTCATAAGGTGAAGGACATTAAGTCACATACCATTCTTCATTAGTAGTTTGCGGCATTCATAGCCCAGTTATTGAACATTTCTGTACCATGTATGTAGTATTACAGAAAAATGTTCATTAATTGTTTTACATAGAATCAGTAGCCTTCTTTTCCTAGTTACAAAGCATTATTAAATAATCGCATTCTTTTCCAGTTACAAAGTATAGCATAGTTAATTAATCATTTGTCATTCCAATAGTAATCTCATTCTTGTCCAGTTACAAAGCATAATTAATCACTTGTCATTTCAATATAGTAAGAATCATTAGCTTTTTTTCTAATTACAAAGCATTATCAAACAATCACATTCTTTTCCAGTTACAAAGTATAGCATAGTTAATTAATCATTTGTCATTCCAATACAGTAAGAATCATTAGCCTTCTCCTAATTACAAAGTATTATTAAACAATCGCATTCTTTTCCAGTTACAAAGCGTAATTAATCATTTGTCATTCCAATACAGTAAGAATCATTAGCCTTTTTCCTAATTACAAAGCATTATTAAACAATCACATTCATTTCCAATTACAAAGCATAGTTAATTAATTATGTGTCATTCTTTTCCAGTTACAAAGTATAGCATAGTTAATTAATCATTTTCCAAGTGACATATTATTCATTGCTGTTCAGCATTACTCAGAACTTTCTCAAACTGGTATCACTATTTGGGACTGGTAATACATTTTTTGTTAGCAATGCATTGCGTTGGGATCGATAATTAATTGCTGAGGCATAACACAATTTGCTTTTGACCTATTGCTGCAAATGAGGATAGGTAACGTCATTCGTCATGAGTCAGCTGTAGCATGGTTATGTAACACGGCAGTATATGTGATCACATTTATAAATGATAAACACAAATGGGTAAAAAATAAAAATGCAAGTACTAGAACAGGTATAATAAGTAACAGGTTTAGTAAGTATCATGAAAAACTTCTCCTGAAAAAAAATACAAAATGGATTATTGAGCTGAAAGAAGAAACGCATACTATGCTGAAAAGTAGTGAACTTCGAATTAACAGGTAGTGAAATGTGTATAAAAATGTGTTCCATAGCTGTCCTTTCCAAAACTTTCCGTCATCCTACTATGCAATATAACGCCTGCTGTCAAAGCAAACTGCAACAAATACTTAAATAACTACATAGCATAAATACATAACTTCAACATTATCCTCATCTGTAAAGAAAAAACTTCATTATTCATTATCCATATTATCATAACTTCATTATTATCATCACCTGTAAAGAAAAACTTCATTATTCATAATAGCATATTCTTCATCATTATTCATCAGCATTCATTATCATCTGCAAAAAAATCACTTCATTACTCATTACATAACCATTCCTTATCTCTAGCATATTTCATCACTAAAACTAAGATGTGTAATTCTGTCTGACAGCCTGCATCAATCACCTTGTATTCTGAAAGAAAAAATTAGTTAAGACTGCTATTCTACGATGAGTATAGTATATTCTTGTTAATGCTTGTTAATCCTGATCCATTTACTCTTCCTCATAAAGTTACTGCATCTTCTTTCGTTTATTCCGTAGGTGAAATTCCCATTTCTGTTGAATTTATATCTCACACGCATCATTTCTTTCTGAAAATGATGGACAGAGATTAATGTCTTGCATTTAAATCATATACCCACTAAATAATGACTGGTTTATGGTAACATAATTAACCATACAGCATAACATGACAGAAAACGTAATATTTCAAAGACATTGACAGTGTTCAAAGCCAAAATGTACAGAGAATATCACAATGCAGCAGCAAAATGTAAAACAGTCACGATCTTGAGGTGTCATAGAGCAACAAATGTCAAAATCAACTGGTGTGTGTTATATCTTAACTATTTCACAATACATACAAACAAAACTGGAGTACAATCATACACACAAAAAAAAATGGAAAATGTGCATAGTCTGATGTGTAACGACAAGAAAAGCGACCTGCTAACGTTACCTTGCCGGGCACTTGCCAAGAAAATATACAATAATCATCAGTAATTAGTCAGGTGAATATAATTGCATTAGTAAATGGCATCATAGTGTGTTGAATCATACAGTGTCTTCATTCAATAAAGGGTTTAATATTTGACCAATGGTGATTGCCTTTCGATTTTCTGGTTCTCCAAGTTTCGACGTGTACAACATTGGGGTGAGGGATGCTGCGAATCCGATATGGACCTGCGTATAGAAGTTCAAATTTACTGCACTTACCTTTTAATTTACTGGATAAATAGTGTGTACGTACTAATATTTTCTGTCCAACGTGAAAGTCGCGGCGTGTACAAACCTGTTTTTGCTGTCTTCTCCGGCGCTCTGCGGCACATTTGATGTTGTTCAGCGCAATGTCAATTATTTCATGGTGTCGTAGACGACGACATTTAGGGAAGTTTACTAATTCTTTAATTTTGTTTGGTGGTTCAACGTTTTTCAATATAACAGATGGAGATAGCATAGTGGATTCATTTGGAATGGAATTAATTACATCTTGGAATGAGAGTATGTGTGTATCCCAATCAATATGTCTTTTGTGGCAGTATATTCGGCACAGCTTACCAATTCCTTTCATTAATCTTTCACAGGGGTTCGAAGAAGCATGGTACTTGGATATATAAATCGGAGAAATGTTTATAGCTCGTAACATACGTGTCCATAGGCCAGAACGAAATTGAGATCCATTGTCAGAAATTACTTTCATCACATGCCCTACATGAAATAGAAAATGTTTTACAAATGCTTTCGAGACAGTTTTAGCAGTAGCTTTGCGTAATGGAGTGAAAGTAACAAATTTTGAAGTGAGCTCAACAGCGACAAATATGTAGCAAAAACCTCTGTTAGTTCTCGGAATCGGACCAAAAATGTCTACAGCGGCCATGTGTCTTAATTTAACGGGTACAATGGGATATAAAGGAGGAATATGTGAAGTGGTGTCTGATTTAGCTTTCTGGCAAATTTTACAAGACGCTAAAACTCGTCGTATACGTTTCTCCATGTTAGTAAAATAACAGTTCTGTCTCAGTATAAGAAAACATTTTCGTGCTCCGTAATGTGCGTAACTTAAATGAGTGTACGAGATTAATTTGTTAACCAGTTCGTCAGGAATGCATAATAACCAATTGTTGCTGTCAGGATGAGAGCGGCGAAACAGAATGTCATTGCGTACAGTGTAATGGTTTCTAATCGTAACATTATTCTTATCTTCCCAAAGGTGTTTAATTTCTTTCCACACGTTGTCTTTATTTTGTTCTTGTGCTATGTCCTGTAATGACGATGAAATTAAATTTTCAAATTCAACTTGCTGAATGTACATGACACTGAAATTTGTTTTGCAGAAGTTGGTTGCTACGTCTTGCTGATTGTTGCCGAGAGAACGCGATAGTGCGTCTGCTATAACATTTTGTGTGCCGGGAATGTGAACTATTGTAAAATTAAATTCCTGTAAATAAAGTTTCCATCTGCTTAATCTGTCGTGAGTGAATTTAGCCGAAAGTAAAAATTGTATCGCTCTGTGGTCTGTGTAGACGGTGGTATGTCTGCCATAAAGAAAGTGCCTAAATCTCGTGAAAGCCCATACAACACATAATGTTTCAAGTTCTGTAGCAGAATAATTTCGTTCAGCAGGTGACAGAATGCGGCTTGCAAATGCGATGTTTTTAATTACTGTTGAGCCATCTTCTTCAATTTCCTGGAAAATGTGTACGCCTAAAGCCGTGTTAGAACTGTCGGTGGCAATGGAGAAATTTCTGGTAAGATCTGGATGCGATAACAGTGGAGCATTCAACAAAGCATGTTTCAAATAACATTATCGTGAACAAAATTCTGCGTGTCAAAAGTAATGTTAGCGTCACTGTAATATGCAATCTGTGCTGTATCTGGTTAAAATCTATCGTACGTGTTATTATTTACGGGAGAATGTTGTGGCATATCCACTATATGAACTGTTCTGCTATTTCTTACTGACGTGTTACGCTATGGATGACACCTATTGTCTGTTTCATTCATGATTATGTGTTGTTGCTGATGTTGTTGCTGCTCATAAGATCGACTGTTATTAAATGTACGCTGAAAATTGTGCTCATCATTTTTTTTACGTCTGTCATGATAGTAATTTCTATACGGCGCATTGCGATACGAGTTGAAATAGTGTGTTGTCTGTACGTAGTTATTTCTTTGCTGCCATGCGTTACTATTTGTAGGAGCTGGAACTATACGTGCACGCGGCGAAACATTAAAGTTTGGTTGACCTTGCAGACCGCATTGTTGGTTACGTATGCTAAGCGGCTCACTTTCATGCTATTGTGGTGAAAAGGTCTATTGTTACCAAAAAAATGCGTTTGCTGTTAATTTTACACATACTGATGATTACGATTTTATCTGTAATTAAAATTACGCTGGTTTTGGAGTGCCTAAAGAATGTTGTCACTTTCAGTAAAAATTTGTCACATCGGGTTTTCTTTAGTTATTTTTCTTAATTCTAGGTAGAGCAATAGTTAAAGAGCTGTTTTGATAGATATAAAGGATAGTAGAAGAGAAGGCAGCAGTGCAGAAAACTAAAGATGAAACAGCACTACTACAGCTCGGGGCCCTATGCTCGCTGCGGCACATATTCATTAAAGCGTAATGAATCCCCTGAGGTCTATTACGCACTGCAAATCAATTTTAGCTTTTGCGTTGCAGGAAATGGCGGTAAAATTCCAAAGGCAAATTGTTGTATCCGTGCTAATTCAAATCTCTGCATTATAGGCAATGCTGATGAAAATGCAAAAATAAATTGTCGCATCTGGTTCAAAGCTAGCTTCTGCATTACAGGCAATAGCGGTGAAAGTAAAAAAATAAATTGTCGCATACAGTGCAAATCGTGTATCTGTGTTCTGCCATTATTAAATTCCTTAGATTTTCTTACAAATGCAAATTGCTCGAAATCTACGTTCTCGTCATTGAATTTGAAAACACGTTCTGGTTTGTGTGTGAATCTGTTCGTCTGTGTCATTTCGGATTTCAAGTTGCGTAGCTTTTCAGATTTTAAGTCGCGTGGCTTTTCGGATTTTAAGTCGCGTAGTTGCTGTAATTGCTCACATTATACACGCTGCGTGAGTCAGACAAATGTTCGCAAAGTGGCGTCTGCTGTGTTGAGTTATTAACTGAAATATTTTTCATATCTATTACCTCTTGCTGTAAATTTGACAAATTTCTCCGTAACGAGTGATTAGCTGAATCGATCTCATTGACTGTCTGTTGTAGATTTTGAAATTCAGGTGTTTGATTAAATGAAACCGGTGCAGTATCGTCTGATTTATTATCATTATTACTTTCAATAGCATCAATACGACTGGCTAATTCATCATATTTTTCAGTCAGTATTTTTGCCTGATCATCGGTTTTAGAATCGAACGCATTAATCTGTTTTTGCAACTTACGTGTAGTTTCGCTCAGTTTTTTAACATCAGCTTTGATGACATCGCAATCCTGTGTTAGTTCTAATTGTTCGAATCTGTCTGTCACTGTTTGAATATTTGCTGTATGTGTATCTGTTTTTGATTTAAGATCAGAAATTTCAACACGTAATTCCGCGTTCAACTGTTCTATGGTATTAATTTTGTCGGACACTGTAGTAATATTATTGTCTACATACGTTTTTGCCTTCGCAAACATTTTACGTTTGTCTTCCTGTCTCTGTGCTGTGATTGTTTCCATTACTTGTCGTTTCACTTTGTTTTGATCCTGAATAAATTTGCGGAAACGCGTATCACTGTTTTGTATATGGTGATTAAGACGTTCGTTAATTTGGGAGTTCTGTTGTTCGAATTTCGCGTCTATCTTTGCGTCCATTGTGCGCGAAAGTTATACCGTCATTGCTTTAAACTCTTCCCGTAATTGTGTAGCTTTTTCAGAGCACTGTTTAGCGACTCCGCTAATTTCGTCTCTGAGTGTGTCGGTGGCGGCTGTTCGCATTTCCCTTAATTCCTGCGCAACAGACTTAATTTCTTCGCTATTTTTTCTTGAACAAGCCTCTATTTCCGCGCGCAACTGTTCCTTAGTGTCATGACACTGCGCGGCAACAGCTCTAATTTGTTCACTAAGCTGTCTGGAACTGTCTTCTAATTTTTCATTTAACTGTCTGGAATTGTCGTCTAATTTTTAATTTAGCTGTTTGTTCTGTTGTTTGACCTGTTCACTAAGTTGTTTGGAATTTACATCATTATTGGCTAGTTTTTCAATAATTTTATTAAATGTTTCATTAAACTGTTTGAAATTTTGCCGCAAAAATGCCATAATTGGATCCGATTCAAAATTAGCATTTCTATTCTCTGTGCTATTCAATGGTCGATCTGGAATTGTCTCGTTTTGCGTGACCATTTGGTCATTCTGTAATTTACAAAAAGGTTTGCCAGTTAAACATACACTGTCAGTCCCTATTTCGGAATTAAATAAATCCGTCGTACTTTCACTACACTGACCATTTTCATTCGAAAAATTTGTTTGTATGTTACTTGAATTTTCCAAACCGGTTGTGTTAAGCTGGGTAGCGCTCATTACAATGGAGCGTCCCGCGTCATCAATTGTCGTCAAATTAACAGAAGAGACAATTGAGTTCGTTTGTTCATCATTAAGATAAAAGTCATCATTAGTGGTTGGAACGCATTGACTGTCAGTGAACGCAGGATTGTCATCATTACACTGCGTGTCACAATTACTATCGGTCACGTTGTTTAAGTCGGTAAATTCATTCGTAATACCTCGCGATACACTATTCACAGTCTTTCGCGGCATTTTTACAGTAGTCACAATTATTCACAAAACAATAAGCACAAATGCAAAAGCAACACACAGATACAATAGAGCAACGAATTGCCGTTGACCTGTAGAAAGAAAGTCACAAGATTAGTAAAAGCGTAGCGCCAAATCCTAATTATACTAAGCAAATAAGAGCAGATATCTGACTGTTGTTCAAAAGATTCTCAACGAAATTCGATCCTGGACTGGGTGTCGCCAAGTGTAACCTCCCCACAAAAACTTAAAAATGACAATATTATTTAAGAATGCTAATGGACATTGCGCTAAGTGTAACCTCCCCACAAAAATTTTATATAAGACAATATTTAATAGAAATGGGAGCCAAGCGGCATAACCTCCCTAGCAATTAAATTTAATGACAATAAAAAATGAGAATCGCAATCTGACTCAAATATAAGTTCTTCACAAAAAAATTAAAGTCCATTCAGTGATAAGAAAATCTCAGTGATAATGATAACTCAATTAAACCGAAATATCGGTCTTTGGCCCTTGTGCAAAAATCAGAATTAATTTCTTACCTCATTGAAACTGCTTGTCAAATTTCTGCTCTTATTGTTGCGCACGGCTTGGAGGAACTGCATTGCAAATAATATTTTTTTTTATTTTTAAATTTAACTGAAACTTTTCTTTAAGGGAAATAAAGGAAATCGTAATTAATTAAATGATATTTTTTTTGTAAAAAAATTGCTTTGAAATCAAAATTATTATTGGGGCATTTGTAGGAAATTAATTACAATAAATAAACTTTACATTACCTGATGATTACCTTAATTAACAATATACCTCATTCAGCATCTTGACCAGAATGCCATGTCGACGCTCGCCGACTGCGTCCCGCTCGCGACCGTGACAGGACTAGACCACTACTGCCGATAGACTACATCACACAACTGCACTGGGCTGCTACTACTGACCGACTGCTCTGCATGACGACTATTAGCGTACTGCTCGCAACACTCGCGCGGTCAAGCGCAGACTAACTACGATAATAGGCTCTCTGGTCAAAGATTTTAACGTGCCTCACCATCGCTGCTACGTTACATACGTGTTTCAATATCCGTAACGACTGAAACGGTTACCATAATTGTACTTGTTTCAGCAGCTTTCATGGAACATCATCGATTGAGTCTTCAGAGAAATAGAAGCAAATAAGCTAAATTCTGGCATATGTATAACATATCAGAAGAAACTGCCGATACCAAATTGACACCCTATTTTCAAATGGAAAACATAATGTCAAATACCATCTCGGACCAAATCCGTGTATCCAGTCTCCACTGTAATCAAGGAGACATAGCAGTCAGTTATACGTCACTGTCTACAAAGTTTGACAGAGGCTGAGGAAGTAATAGTATAGAAGTATCATAATATTAAATTTCAATGACTGCATAGGGAGCAATTCTGGAGCTCTTCTGCTCTTTCCTGTTATTCCTATTAAAAAGAGATGCGTTGAATGAAACTGAGTCGAAGGCATTGTGTTGCATACTGCATGAGACTCATGAATACCGTATGAAGAAGGCAGTGGGACTTTGCGTTCGTACGACGAATTCTATGAAGAGACCTCTCCCCTCGTTCCGCGTCCCGCAGGGCAGTTGTGAATTCCAGCGCCGTTTGCGAGCAAACTGTTTCAGTAGCGCCGTCGAGACTGCTCTTGTTCTCTTTGAGTGTAGTTTCCTTCACGCCGCCAGATTCAGTACTTCAAGCCCCGAAAATTATAGACATCGACGACGTAGCTTACTGTATTTTACGATATTTTACTTAGTCAAATTATACGAATAGACTGTATTCCGTTTACCACAAATCCTAAAATTATTAACATAGATCATTAATGAATTACTGATCTCTTAAATCAGGGCCGGCCAGAAATTCTGCACGCGTGCGGTGCTCCTGCACACGTGCAACTTTCGGGTCATAGTGTGCACGCCGCAGCCGTCAGCGTTCATGTAGTGCATGTTTCTACGCACAGATGTCGCTTTATCCACTTGCTGGGATACTCTGTACCGGAGCATTCTAGTGCTCTTTCCACAGCTTGCAAGCCAACCATGGGAAGGTATTTCGCGTATTAAACATTTAAAATACTGTCACAGTCTACTCATTGAGACGTCCACTTTTATGTTAACAGTTTAACCCCGTAAGACAAGTAATACAGTTAACAACCGTGTGTTTTTATTAAGGCAGCTTGACTAACGGCACGTAAATACGAGTAATTTTTTTTGATCTAGTATTTAGGAAAGAAAGCACTTAGCGACTTCCAACGAACCTTATTCCTGATTTCAAATAACATGAAACTAGTGCAAGGTTTCCTATAACCAATTCTCGGTGCCCTCAGTTACACCCACATAATTTCTGTCTCACTGACCTCTGAACAGAATGATAACAGCAGACCTCTCGATGATCACCTGTTGTTTCAGTACCATTATTGCTATATCTTTCATCAGTTCCGTCTGAAATCTGCACAATAACCGACGATTAGATGAATGTTACGTTTTATCGACTTCAGCTGAGCGTAGCCCTTCACACATTAAAAAAAAACCCTAAATGTAAGTATAGATTGGAACAATCGGTTTAATTACCAATTTTCCTGATAATAATTCAACATGGAGCAGAATGAGGCTCTAATGCACCGTTAGTAAACAATAATTTTAATTATGAAAGGAATAAATCCAAACACGTTTATCATTTGTCATGAGAAATGATAATCGACTAGATGTATCTCATCCATTTTCTTAAGGACATTTAATTTTGCTTGCCGTTCTTCACTGTTGAGTACACTACACTCGTCTTTGTGATATGCACTGTAGTGTCTTTCAATTGAAAACTTACGCTGGCCGCCTATTATTCGGCAGCACAGCAAAAACTGAGTTTTCACCCACGGCTACAAAAAAGAATTTCAGTTCCCAGTCATTTTTAAACGACTGAGAACATAGATCTCCCGTCCTTCGCTTTTTCACAATACCTGCCATTACTCAGTACTTCTCTGTTAAGGTTACGGTTACCAGGGGTAAACGAGACTGGGTATGTTGCGCTCTTGCTTGTACCACATAAACAGGGAAGTGGAGCCGCCGCCGATCATTTAGGACACATGTCTAATAACAGATGTCGCTGTCGCACACGTGCGCACATGTGCAGCACTTCCGCACGTCTGCACACTGTGCAGCGTTTGGCCGGCCCTGTCTTAAATCATTACGTCCAAGAGATGATGATAAAGAAATTCAAATCTTCATTTATGCTAAGACATGGATTATGTCCGTCTATTGCACTAAGAGTAGAGAAACAAAAGATATAAATGCCAAAAATTATGTTAAAGGCTGTTAGTTATTGACAAAACAGCCTGTGAAATTTGGCAGTGCGAGTAGTATTCTAAGCAAACACTCTTGTTGCAGCGTCTTTGGTTGGCGAGTCATGTGCATTCAGAGCTCTCGTAAACATAAGTGTTTAGTTGAGTAATAACAACCGATTAAGGCAACATTATATCATACATAAGTAAATTAATGCTTACTGTAAGCTATCAATTGTAGGTTTGGTATTTATTTGCGTATTTTTTGGGAAAAGGAAACATTTCATTAGCGCGAATTTTGGGCTAGGTTTTGTTTACGGTATCGTAAACTGTAACTAACGTGATTATTTCAATAAACCACAGTTTGTGTTGTTAGTTTATTCTTACACGCTATCCATTTGATTCTTAAGTAAGCAGCCAACGTGAAAAGTTCGCAAATAAATGAAAATTTCGTATCACCTATGCACAGTTGTTTGTTTATTACTTATTTCGTCACATAAACAATACAGATTTAAACGTTCCTATTTCTCTGGAAATTCTGAATATTAATTGAGTATTCTACAAAATTATTCATCTTTAATTGATGTATAAGTTAAAATTTGTTTGCCATAAGTGAGAAATGTATGACCAACCATAGGACTGTTAGTTCCGGGGTGTGGTGTGAGGGTTGTTGCAGTTTATATCCTGTGGGTGATACTAACAACGTGGGAATTGGGGAAATAAACCAGACTCACTGGTTGTGTAGGATCTAGGGTTAGTGGAACAGAAGGAGATCACTGCTACCCTTCAGGCGGAACTACACTACTGGCCATTAAAATTGCTACACCAAGAAGGTGACGTGCTACAGACGCGAAATTTAACCGACAGGAAGAAGATGCTTTGATATGCAAAAGATTAGCTTTCCAGAGTATTCACACAAGTTTGGCGCCGGTGGCGACACCTACAACGTGCTGACATGAGGAACGTTTCCAACCGATGTCTCATACACAAACAGCAGTTGACCGGCGTTTCCTGATGAAACGTTGTTGTGATGCCTCCTGTAAGGAGGAGAAATGCGTACCACCCCGTTTCCGACTTTGATAAAGGTCGGATTGTAGCCTATCGCGATTGCGGTTTATCGTGTCGCGACATTTCTGCTCGCGTTGGTCGAGATCCAATGACCGATAGCAGAATATATCAGTGCGTTCAGGAGGGTAAAACGGAACGCCGTACTGGATCTCAACTGCCTCGTATCACTAGTAGTCGAGATGACAGGCATCTTATCCGCATGGCTGTAACGGATCGTGCAGCCACGTCTCGATCCCTGAGTCAACAGATGTCTGCAAGACAACAACCATCTCACCAACAGTTCGACGGCGTTTGCAGGAGCAAGGACTATCAGCTCAGAGACCATGGCTGCCGTTACCCTTGACGCTGCATCACAGACAGGAGCGCCTGTGACGGTGTACTCAACGACAAACCTGGGTGCACGAATGGCAAAACGTCATTTTTTCGGATGAATCCAGGTTCTGTTTACAGCATCACGATGGTCGCATCCGTGATTGGCGACATCGCGGTGAACGCGTGTATTCGTCATCGCCATACTGGGGTATCACCCAGCGTGATGGTATGGGGTGCCATTGATTAGACGTCTCGATCACCTCTTCTTCGCATTGACGGCACTTTGAACAGTGGATGTTACATTTCAGATGTGTTACGACCCGTGGCTCTACCCTTCATTCGATCCCTGCGAAACCCTACATTTCGGCAGCATAATGCACGACCTCATGTTGCAGGTCCCGTACGGGCCTTTCTGGATACAGAAAATGTTCGACTGCTGCCCTGGCCAGCATATTCTCCAGATCTGTCACCAATTGAAAACGTCTGGTCAGTGGTGGCCGAGCAACTGGCTCGTCACAATACGCCAGTCACTACTCTTGATGAACTGTGGTATCCTGTTGAAGCTACACGGGCAGCTGTACCTGTACACGCCACCCAATCTCTGTTTGACTCAATGCCCAGGCGTGTCAAGGCCGTTATTACGACCAGAGGTGGTTGCTCTGGGTACTGATTTCTCGGGATCTAAGCACCCAAATTGCGTGAAAATGTAATCACATGTCAGTTCTAGTATATTATATTTGTCCAATGAATACTTGTTTATTATCTGCATTTCTTCTTGGTGTAGCAATTGTAATGGCCTGTAGCGTAGATAAGGCTAAACAAGATCTGGGGAAGTTAAGGAGGGGGGGGCGGGGCGGGGGGGCGGGGGCAGAATGGAAAAGAGAGGTGGGAAGCGACAACAGCTTATAGAAGAAATAGGATTAGGACTTTCTCAGACAGCGTTATTGTCAATGTGGAAAACTGGTTTGATCCGTTATCACAGTTGGAAGCTGATGAGCCACGTGTAGATCTGGAGTAGAAAGCACATATCAAACTTTCAAAAAGTGGTGTTTCAGAAGCAAGAAGTCAGAAAAAGTAGTGAAGGAGAAGAACGTCATTTGGTTAGGTAGTTCACAGGGTAGAGCTGTTGGCCTACTTTTGCAGGATGAACTAGGATCAGGCTGTATTGTATTGTATGTTAACCGAGGGCCTAGAAATGATGGAGAGACTCCATCCCCGCCGCAGCCGCAGTGGTCCACAGCCCCACGACGACTACCGCAGTCCACTTCACCCCTCCGCCGCCCCACACCGAACCCCTCTTTCAGGGTTATTGTGCGGTTCGGCCCCCGGTGGATCCTCCCAGGGAACGCCTCACACCAGGAGAGTGAAACCCCTATATTTGCGTTGTGTAATACGCGTACCTGGAGAATTTGTTTTCGCAGCAATCGCCGACATATTGTACCTTAGGCGGAATTAGGGGAACCAGCCTGCATTCGCCGAGTCAGATGGAAAACTGCCTAAAAACCGTCCACAGACTGCCTGGCTCACCAGACCTCGACAGAAGTCCGTCGGGCGGATTCGTGCCAGGGACTGGGCGCTCCTTCCCAATCGGGAAAGACCGCACCGCTAACTGGGTGGGCTAGGATCAGGTTAGCAGGACACAAATGTTTTTGCAACTAGTGAAAGACTGAGTCAGGTCATAGGTGATGTAGGTTCATTCTTCAAAATCTTCACAAAGGAAGACACATTTGGAAATAATGGGTAGGGCAGGCAACAACATAGATACAGATCCTAATTATTCAGTTCAGGGTGACCTGGTAAAGATAGCTTCATCAACGAGATATACTGTTGTTGGGATTGTATCTGTTCAGAGGCGCCATGAAAGGTCTCGCTTGAACTCTTCTGTTAGGAGAGTTAAATTAGAGGTGGAACAGCGAGTTAGAACAACTTCTTGGATCAGATATGGGTTCTCATATCAGTGTGGTTCCTTGTGACCCTATCAGTAGGTGGTACTATGCTAGACATTGCCTTCATCTCAACAGGGAAGCGAAAGAAAAACTATCTAGGCTAATAGCAAATAACTTAATGGGGGCGGGCACTATCACAATTGTTAAAGTACCAATGGCTACAAGTGACAGAACAGCAGTTTTTTTAGGGTAGTGGGGGCAGCAACACAAAAATATTCAGAGTGAAGTTGAAAATTACATTAACATTGATGAAACAGGCAGCCAGAAAGCCAATTTTTATGTACACAGTTCATACAGACAGCCTCTGATTAAATCTGGAGATAATGAAGAACAGACAGAAAAATGGGATTTATGCAATTGTAATTCAGTCAGTGCACAAAATCACTTATTCTTATTACATCAGATTATCTGAGGACTAAGGGGTAAGCTTAAAGAGTTACTTATTTGTGTTGAATAATTTGAGTTGCACAAATTGAGCAAACCAGTTGATATAACTTGCCTCTCTGATCTTCATGTGACCACTTGTATAGATATGTTAAATGTTACACGATTCACGTTAGCTTCTTACTTTTGTAGCGAAAATGAACAGGAAGGAGGAGCTGCCACATTTGACAGAAACTCTTTTCACTTCAAGAATGTTGATATTAATAAATTTTACTCAGAGCAGCATGTAGACGCATGTGCAGCCAAGTAGTATTTTGGAGTAAATCCGTTGTAATATTAGGTATATACAAGCCACCATCAGGAAAATTTAACCTATTCATAAAAAAAGTTTTAAGCTCAGTTGTTCCATCTCACAGTAGAAAACAAGGAAATTGCGGTTTCTGGTGGCTTTAATATGGATTTATTGAAAATCTCTGCTAGTAAACCGTTATAGGAATTAGTATCACTGTCATTCAATTTAATTCCGACTGTGAACTTTGCAGCTAGGGTTAATGCTCTGAGAATGCTATTCATAATATCATTGTAGAGAGATCTAGGAAAAGAAGCCAATCACAAAACCTGTAATAAATGGGCTATCTGCTCAAGACATGCAACACCTTGTGTTACATGGAGAAACTCTACAAGATATAAAATGTATTAAACGTGAGTACAGGATGTTAATAAATCATTAAAAAATTTTGAAGTTTAGGAGATTGCTCAAAGACATGAACTTGAAAGATATTTACAGTGATTCTGACGCGAATGGAAAATACAAAACATACATTAATAAAGTTACTCTCATTTTTGAAAATTGTTTTCTCCTAAAGGTAACTCAAATTAAACAGAAGTCTAAAAATAAACAATGGATTACAAATGGCTCTGAGCACTATGCGACTTAACTTCTGAGGTCATCAGTCGCCTAGAACTTAGAACTACTTAAACCTAACTAACCTAAGGACATCACACACATCCATGCCCGAGGCAGGATTCGAACCTGCGACCGTAGCGGTCGGTCGGTTCCAGACTGTAGCGCCTAGAACCGCACGGCCACTCCGGCCAGCAATGGATTACACAAGGAATAAATATATCATGTGCGACAAAAAGAAGATTGTATCTACTGTCTAGGAACAGCTCTAATGTTGGCATAGTAATGCATTACAAAGAATGAGAAAAAGATAATTATACCTGGTAATAAAATAAAACATATGTGGACATAGTGAAGAGGGAGACAAATGGGGCAAAAAACTGAAGAGGAACAGATAGCCCTAAAAATAAACGAGATATTGGTAACAAGTTTAAATGGCTTTGAGCACTATGGGACTTAACATCTGAGGTCATCAGTCCCCTAAAACTTAGAAGTACTTAAACCTAACTAACCTTAGGACATCACACACATCCATGCCCGAGGCAGGATTTGAACCTGCGACTGTAGCGGTGGCGTGGTTCCAGACTGAAGCATCGTGAACCACTCAGCCACACTGCTCGACCTGGTTAAAAGTGCAAGTAATGTTGCAAACCTCTTAAATGCAAACTTCGTTTCTGTTACTGACAGCTTGGTGTTATCAGGTTTGGTAAACAGTGCAATGGAGTATCTGAGACCAGTCTTCACAAATAGCTTCAGCAAAATGGAAATGACACTCACTTCTCCCAAAGACGTAGCATCAATAAAAAAAACCGTTACAATTTAACTATTCTAGCGGTTATGATAATATATCAACGAAGTTCATCAAAGGGTGCTCATGTGAGTTGAGTTCTATCCTAAATTACTCGTATAATAAACCTCTTATCTGCAGATCATTTCCAGACTAGCGAAAATATGCTGAAGTTAAGCCTCTTTACAAGTAGGGTGGTAAAGAGATACACTCAAACTATCGACCTATTTTCCTTTTTCCAGCTTTTTCAAAAATATTTGAGAATGTTTTGTTAAAGCGTTTCCTAAGGCAGTCATCTGCAGATAATAGGCTGTCCAAGTCACAGTTTGGGTATCTTATGGGTTCTGATATAGAGAAAGCTGATTGCATTTACAGTCAGAATGTGCTTAATTCATTAGATAAGAAATTGGAGACTACTGGCATTTTCTGTGACCAGTCAAAATCCTTTGACTGTGTGAATTATAGCATTCTCTTAAGTAAATTAGAATATTTTGGTGTTGCTGTTAGTGCTACAAAATGGTTTGAGTCTTAACTAACAAACAGGAAATAAAGGGTGTCACTAAAAAATATCTATGCAGTAAGAAGTCAGTTTTCATCTGACTGAGAATTAATGACATGTGGTGTTCCTCAAGGTTCTATCATGGGTCTGTTTCTTTTTCTTGTATACATTAGTGATCTCTCAACTGTTACATTACCAGATGCTACGTTTGTTTTGTTTGCAGGTGATACAAACATTGCAATAAGTACCAAGTCAAGTACACATTTAGAAATGGCTGTTAATCAAATTTTCACTGAATTCACAGTCATTAAACTATGAAAAGACTCACTACATGAAGTTCAGAACCAGTAAGAGATTTCATTTCGGCATGTGCATAACACATGAAGACATGCAGATTGAAGAGGTTTACAATATTAAATTTCTGTGATCACAATTCGATACTAAATTCAGTTGGGAAGGGCATACCACAGAAGTACTGAAGCACCTAACATAGTCTGTATTTGTAGAGAGAATGATGTCAGATATACATGTTACAATTATAAAAAGACTTGCATACTTCACTTACAGGGTGTCCAGAAAAGGGCTCCCTGATTTCAAAATCAAATATCTCGAAAACAAAGATTGATAGAGGAATGCAGTAAACGGTATGTTTATTGTGAAAGCTGTAAGAAGTTTATACAGCAGTTTGAAGTAATAGTTACAAAAGCTGCTAACAGATGGCGCTGTACGCTGTACAGCTCATATCAGCATACATAAATGAAATAATCATATGAAAACAATCTTTGCAAACAATCACATCACAATGTTTTAAAAATGTTCACCATTGGCACTCCAGAGGTGGCGCAAACGAAGAATGAAATTCGCCAACACATTTCGTAGTGTCTCAACCGAAATGGATTCACATGCCACAGAGATCGCCGATCCAAGCTCGCCCAGCGTGGCGGGATGCTTCGGGTAGACCATGTCTTTCACTGTGCCCCACAAAAAAAAGTCACAGGGAGTCAAATCGGCGAATATGGAGGCCAATTCATGCCTGTACCAGTAAATTTTGGATATTCCAAAGCAATGACTCGATTCCCGAAGTATTCCTCAAGAAAGTGAAACACTTGTTCGGTCTGATGTGGTCGGGCTCCATCTTGCATAAACCATTCATTACCTGGTCGATCCTCTAACGCTTGCTGTGTGGCGACAAATTGTTCCAAAATTGCAACGTAACGTGCACCAGTGACCGTTTCTCGAATGAAAAAAGGGCTAATCATGACTCTGCTGCATACTGCAGCCCACACAGTAACTTTATGAGAATACAGGGGTTTCGCTTCACACCAATATGGCTTTTCGGAACCCCAAAATCGCCAGTTCTGCTTATTCACGTATCCATTCAGGTGGAAGTGTGCTTCATTTGTAAACCAGATGCAGCCAACATCAAATCCTTCACTATCAATCATTGTGAGCATCTGATTAGCAAAGACAACCCTTTGTTGCACAGCTCGTACAGGTATGGCCTGGTGCGTTTGAATTTTGAATGGAAACATGTGTAGGCTCTTTCTCAGTATTTTCTGCGTGCTGGAACGCTTCAAACCAGTCTCAGATGCAATTCTACGGACGGATGACATTGGATTTCGCTGAATAATTCCAGAAACTGTGGCGATATTTTCAGGCGTAACTGCGATTTGCTTGCGGCCAACACGCCCCACTAGATCATCAGTTACGCTGCCTGTTCGTTGAAATTTTGCGAAGAGCGTACGAATGGTTTTCCCATAGGGTCCTTTTGGAACATTAAATCGTGCTTGAAAACTTCGCCTTGTTGCCGTAGGACTCTCTTCTAACCTGTGGTACTCTAGCACCAGAAAAACGCGTTGTTCAATGGAGTACATGGTTTTAATATCTTCCTTCGGTACGCTAACCTCCTTTCTCGTTACGATAGTGGAACTGATCGCTCTGGGCTTCGGATCACTATTCATACTAGGCATTACGTATGGCGATTACAGCGTCATCTGTTAGCAGCTTTTGTAACTATTATTTCAAACCGCTGTATCAACTTCTTACAGCTTTCACAATAAACATACCGTTTACTGAATTCCCCTATTGATCTTTGTTTTCGAGATATTTAATTTTGAAATCAGGGAGTCCTTTTCTGGACACCCTGTACTTACATTTTATTATATCATACAGGACCATATTATGAGTTATCTCGTCAAACTGGGAAAAAGTTTTTAGCATGTAATAAAACTCATTTGTGGTGTTAATTCAAGAACATCATGTAGAAACATGTACGAGGATCTTTGTATTCTGACCACTGCTGCTCAGTATATTTATCCCTAATGAAACTTGTTGCAAGTAATGAATCTTTGTTTCCAACCAATAGCTCAAAACATAGTATCAATACTAGGAATAAGGACAATCTACATAAAAACCTAAAATCACTTACCTAGATCCAGAAAGGGTTCAATATTCAGGAACACAGATTTTCAATAAATTTCCAGCAACCATAAAAAAACTTGGTTTCAGATAGAGCACAATTTAAACAGAGTTTGAAACAGTTTTTAATAGGCAACTCCTACTCTATAGACGAGTATCTTAACAGTGACTGTTTGACCATCTTAAGTAAAAATGTCTGTTAGATTTCAATTTTGACAGCACTTCATCACAACAGGGAAGATAAAGTAGCTTGTGTATGATAAATTTATTAAAATTCCATAATTTTGTATCATTCTGACAGAGTATTAATTCTGTAAATATTAGTAGGCCCTGTTTACTGTAATACATTCATGTATTTTGAAAATCTCTTAACAAATGACCAGGGCAGTCAGTATTATACTCAGACGTTTCACGTTTTTTATGTTGTACTTTCTGACTAGTTGCACACCCATGAGAATCATCTCATTTTTTGTTTTATGGAAACAAATCTGAATCTAATCTAATTAAATATTTAGGATGACTAAGTACGCAAGTTTGTTCATATAGCCGAATTTCTTTTAATATTTGTTAAGGTCATCATAGCTGCTTCTTTCACATTCATAACCTCATATGTGTATGTTAACTTTTCGTAGTACTGTACCTGTTAAATATCAGATTACTTTCTTCAGGCATTCCCTTGATACATGTAACCAAAATTTGTTCTTCAATTTATTTTCTTCTCTGAACAATTGTTCTCATTTTTATAGAGTTCATTATTTAATGTGTCACATACCATATCTAAGTTCAATAGCTCTACGTCACAGTTTCAATGAAATACTTCCTCCCATCTTAGTTCTAATCAGACAATAACAATTGTCATCTTTGAAATCCGACTGAGATTCTTCATAGACACCATGGAGCTATACAGCCAAGGCAGGATCACTAGCTTGAAACCTTTGATCATACAAAACATATTCATCTTTATACCTGACGATGACAGCTGAAAGCTGATTTGTAAAATAAAATAGTAAACCTTGTGAAATACTACACAGGTGTCGTTTGTGTCTTCTTTCCTAAGATATATTTCCCTGTATATGAGAACTTTTCACAATGAGATAATGTAGTAAATTTATCGTGTCCTCCGAATGTTCTACTACATTAAGAGACCATTAAAGCGATTTCACATCACAGGAAAACTTACCACACTGTAGTTTCAAGTAATGTAAAATGGGTTGGTTGAAACTCTTCATCGGAGCACTTGCAGATATGCTACTTAAAATTAAATGTGGATTCAGGCTGATCAGATGATGAGAAACCATACTACATGATATTCAGACTCAGAGAGTAATGGAAATTACTCCTCTACAACGCAGGTACATTGAAATATGTTTGAAGTTCAGGCTGAAGGACTGACAGAAATCTTAACTGAAATGCACTTGTGCCAGATAACATACAATATTAATAGGTTTTTTTGTGGCAGGTCTACTATTGTTATATAGGCATCGTCCTTTGCCAAATATTTGTACAAATAAAAGAGAGATAAACCGAAAGTTTTGATGATAGTGTCTGTTACGTAGACTGTATTTACCAGAATTCAAATGCAATGTTACTTTTGGTTAAGCAGTCTAGAATTACTACTTTACCGATACATATGAGGTTCACTGTTTATGGGTGATATCAGTGCATAATTTACACGTAGCTCATCCAGGATATTTCATTTATTTCTAAGTCGGAATTTCTAGGCGATCCACTCTTGGGTGGTACGATATACAGTCATATCTGCTAACAAACAGCCGCAGGAGGTGCATCCTCGGAACGGTACTTTGTAAATTAATTTACGAGTGAAACATCACATTTGGAATTATTCTTCTTCTGCATGAATACTTGTCTCCCTATAGTACCTTGCTATGGGTATACGTTGTTATGTTTACGTGGTACTTCATTATCTGCGTCTCTCGGTATGATAAAGCAACGAGATTGCTTTGAAACACTGCCTGTTCCTACAGGGATTGCACAGAAAAAGCGTCGAAGAACCATGGATAATACTGAACTGCAAAGCCTTACTGTCTCATACGCAGCATGAAATGCAAAGTGACGAAGAACTACCGGCTCCTTGTTCACTTGTTCACTAGCAATAAACCCGAAAAACACCGTGAACACTGTAAAACTGTTCTAGATAATGTGGGAATCTACATTATTGCTGATTTTCATTTACCTGACCTGTTGCCTGAAGAAACAAACAAAAAAAGGTTATTTAGTACGCACAGTTTTATTACAAATGGGTGCCTACTTGTAATGATAATGTCCGCAGCTCGTGGTCGTGCGGTAGCGTTCTCGCTTCCCGCGCCCGGGTTCCCGGGTTCGATTCCCGGCGGGGTCAGGGATTTTCTCTGCCTCGTGATGACTGTGTGTTGTGTAATGTCCTTAGGTGAGTTAGGTTTAAGTAGTTCTAAGTTCTAGGGGACTGACGACCATAGATGTTAAGTCCCATAGTGCTCAGAGCTATTTGAAACATTTGTAATGATAATGTTACGAAAAATATTTGTTTTGATAAAACTACGCATCCTAAATTATCTCAGATCAGCTGCGTAACACACCCATTCGGTATTGAAACGGTGTGCGTCTACGTTCGGTCCACAGCCATACTGAATTATCCTTATATGTACGGCTACGACAAAAGTAAGCAAAGGTTACAATAGGTGTAGATATATAACGTAAGACAGCTAATAGATCATTCAGTGCCAAAATTAAGTAAATGAAACTGACAGGAGCAGAGAAATCAGGCATTAACAAATGTGCAATTCTGCAAGATTTTCACTTTAATGTCTACAGGGTATGGAATCAAGGTAGCGACAGAACTTACGGGGAGAAGTTGGGAAATCTCCGATAGCCTAGCGATAGGCAGAATATGGTTTTATTTCCCAGCCGATCTGTTACTTCAACTTACTAACGCTAGAGAGGCTCTCATCTCAAAGATGCATGTGCGTTGACTAGAAGCAGAAATAACTAGTACAAGCCAATGAGTAACAACTGCATTTCTGTCTCTTAAGTTACCTAAGAATCGAAAAGCTCATGTACCGCTGGATTTTCGTGTTTAGTGACAAACCATCACCAGTACTCATATTGTAATCCTCACGAGTAGACGACACTTTCCGTCCACTTGGTTGTCATAGAAAGAAAGTCAGTTTTGCTTAAGAGTGGCATACACGAGACAATGCTGTCCAGTTTTTTTGTTCTTTGTTTCACATTCCGATCATTTCACATTCCGATCACAATTGCCTCTATTCTTATGCTATCAGAACATGGAATCCAACTTGCACTGCAATATTCTTCACTGCTTTTGAGTCCTATTTTTCGTTCCGTGCGAAAGGTGTCTTTCAACAGTCTACTTTTCTGATCTGAAACTGTATGTTATTCACAGCTTATGAAAATTCTTTCTGGATACTTATATTTTGCAATCAGTGTTATGTTGTCTGCTCATTTCTGTTACTACATATTGGAGGTAGCGCCGATGAAAGGATTCATAAGGAAAATTCATTTCAAGTTTAAAATATTACAATGAATGTTATTTGTTCATGAAGTTAATAGCATCTGGTGACGGTGAAGAAGCGAATCACTTCCAGCGAATGAGTATTTTAATTTGCAGTAGGATGAAGGCAGGAAAACCGAAATATCTGCGCCAGTTACTGAAGAGAAGAGCTGCCCGAATAATTTTCTCAAGCATTTGTTTACGCTGTTCCATTTTGCACTCAGGGCATCTGGATATTATTTGTAACTACATTCTAGACCCAAATCATAGTTACAGAAATGCGAATAAAAGTCACTGGCCTATACTAGGTACTTTTGCTCCCACTCAATGCGGTGGCAGCCGACGCCAGTTTTTGAAGAGCGAGCTTCCCCAGTGCTAGACTGTTCAAACAACACATTGGCCGAACAAAAGTATTCTGCCTGTCGCTATCCTGATGGAGAAACCGCAACATTGTAGAAGACGTGTAGCAACTATGTGACGTCAGATTTACGTTCCGGATCAGTTCAGAATTATCGTTCTAAATTCACACGGTATTTTCTTGTCAATTAGATTAAATAACCTGAAAGATTCTCACACAAGGAATGAGACAAAGGCAGGAAATTTATGTTTTTAAGTCCAGGAAACTCGTCCCAACAGAAAATGCATTGTATTTTGCTATATATATATATTGTGAATATCCCTTCTTAGCTATCACTGGGACAACAAGGGAGTGATGTCTGCTACAATTGTATGCTAGCCTAGCGGTAAAGTGTTTACCCTTCAGTCGCAACGCTGGGTCATTTTTTGGTTCCAATTTCCTTGGACACAAAATTTTTGCCACTAACAGTGACATCAATAATTGTAAAGAAGTCTTAAGTCAGTTATTTTCCCATAAGTTTTTGTGGATGCCTTGATTCTGTACCGTATACATCTAAAGACGAAAAACTTGCAGAATTGCGAAACAATTAACGCCTGCCTTTTTTGCTTCTGTCAGCTGCATTTACGGAATTGTGGCGCTCGAGGATTTGTTAACTGGCTTTGTTACGTTCTTACCCACATTCTACATTTGCATACTTCCGTAGTAGTCCTTCATATAACGTAATCTGAGCATAGATATGGACTGAACGTAGGCACAAATCGTTTCAAAGCCGAAAGTACGTGTTATGTAGCAGATTCTATAAAATTGGGATACATTGTTTTATTAAAAAGAACTTTTCTTGTAACTTACCATAATAATTTGTGATTTTATTTGTATTCTTACAGTGCATACTAAATGAAGGTTGTGACCTGGTACCAAGGAAGGCAGGATTGTGTTACGATTATGGACGGGGCCGTAATCAATTTGTGTTGGTTAGTTTACTTTTCAGTCACGTACAAGTTATTTGGAAACAACAACAAATGAAAGGTGACAATAAGTTAAGAAGTGTTCCACGGCTGAAGGCCTTAATGACAACAAATTCAATTGTTTTTGGGCTGAAGGCCCCAAGGCCCCAATAGTAATAATTTAAAAACTGTTTCATGGCTGAAGGCCTGACTAGCAATCCTTTAACAATCCTTTTAAGAACCAGTTAAACATCTTCAAACTTGAAATTATAGTTATTAATTTTTTTAAACAAACAACAATCATCAAATCTGACCGAATCAATGAGCAGACGTTTTTCCAAGGAACGACCTGGGCAAGTCCCTCAAAACTTTGCAAGCGATGAGACAGGCAGCTAAGAGTTGCATTCACTTCATGATATGGTAACTCAGTTAGTGGCAGTTTAACCGCATAATCAATAATCATTTGCCGAATCTACCTAATGTCCGATGACCAATGCAGCCCCCGAGCCAGAACCGGCAGTCAGCACTACGTCTTCAGACTCCAGTGTTTAGAGCATCCGGAAGCAGAAAGGAACCACTATTACCGAAGTAGTACACCACCCGGCCCACAAATCAAGGAAGCTGTCGAACTACAAACCTTACCGGACAGCAGCGGCAAGGCAAGGAAAAGTACATTGTCGTAACGTACACTAAGCTCCATGGCAGGTAACTGGTGCATTGGCGGCCACTAGGCAGGAAAAATACCACTGATTGAACTTCACACATAATAACGTATAGAATGCAACAATTAACAGTAAGAAGTGGAGGAAGGCTAATTAGGTTCGCCTTCCCTAAACACTCCACTCGCTGCTCTTCGTCTCGGCGACACTCCGTGCAGCAACACGCAAGCAAATGGCGAGATCTCACTATGGTGGAGGTTTCACTGCTTGGATTAAGGTCCACTCAACTTAAACTTCCTGGGTCCGGTTGACAACGTGGTTGTACCCATCGTGACTACTGCCTTTCCATCCGGCAGTGCATGCCTGCCGTCAGTGGTCCCGGCGTGTTCACGTTCTGCGCGGACCTGTCTGCCAGTCCGTCCCCAGCCGACCTGGCGATTCACTCCACACGGCAACAATACAACGTCGCCCCAAAGGCAGTACCACCGTTACTAGAAATCGATAACAGCCGCTGCTGCTACTAGCGGACATACAACATTTGCAAACGGAGTGGCGCCAATGAACACAACAACCGTAACTATACCAACTAAACGATGCCAATCTAGCAATGGTACCAACGCGAACCGCAGTACGGCTCAAAAGTGTTTCTTTTAGTTTATCAGGCACAACGTACAAGCAAAAGCGATAAATCAATGAGCTGCAGTATAGTATCACACATTATCTAAAACAGCCTGACAAAGCTCAGACAGTTTTTCGACTTCCGATCTCTGGACAGTACGACGGTAGCACGCCGTCTCTTTGCGTATTATTCTCTGTAAGAGACAGTAATGATGTGCAGTGGCGTATAACGATGAGGAGAGGGCTCTCCCGAATTCAGTCACAGACTGTACATGTTCCACCTGAGGAATACCACTCCTAAGCGCTTTTGAAAGTTGTTGGCCTAACCTGTATTTTTGCTTTCATCACGATGATAACTATCGGCACTTCCTTATAAACATGTAGTAATAATGAGAGTTGTTAATACAGAATTCAATTTAACTTTTGCTAAGCTAAATTAACTACATGATTTTGTCAGTTCTTTACACCACATGAGTGAAAGCTATGAACAAATATTTTCAAAATATGAGTTTTCTGGACATGGTATCTCGTAATAATATAAAAAAATGAAAAGAAAAAGCTATTACTTGGGATGCCAACGCTTCGGCCACAGTCACAATTGCCATTCGTTTGGGTCTACTGCTGCGATCGCGCTGTCCGCGGTGACTTATATTTTGTCATGACTGCTCACTTAGCACGCCATTAAGTAATAATATTAAGTATGCAAGAGCGGTAAACAGCGGCGGATCACCACCCTCCCGACCGCAGTAACTACTTCTTCCAACTCAAGAAACTAATTACATCAACGATTTTGAAAACTGCTATGTAAAGTCATGGTCAGTGGGCACTCGTGACAAAATATAAATGTCTCAGAACGGAAAGAACACACCAGATGACCCAGAGGAAGGCCACTGTATCCCTGGCCAAAACGTTGGTTTCACAAGTAACAGTTTTGAACAGTATGACGCGGTAGACTACCAACAATACTTTCCTGTTAGCTGGCCACAGAAGCCCATGCAAATATAAATATGCAATAAAGTGCGTCACACACATGTAAAATAAAATACACACCGTAATGAAAGTGTTTGCATCAAATTTTAATGCGTTTCGTACCTACTTTCAAGTGATCCTTAGCAAAAGTCTCGTTGCAAAACTTGGGTGTCATAACAAAGAAATATATGAAACGCTATCTCTAAATGACGGGAGGTGAAGCTTTTAGTGGCAGAGAGGCATGAAAGAATAAGAGGCTGGTAGAATATGAAGAGTGTCTCAAAGACACGCTACGCAAGCAGATAGCTTAAGAAGAAGCCAGAGGTATCGTTAACCATGAGAACCGTCGACGACATGTTCTATCATTAAACTGCTCCAGAGGCAGTACTGACAGGCTAGACTGGAACCGCCGCTGTTATGTCGTCTACCTCTTAAGTTACAGGCAAACGGAATAATCTCTTTCTTGCGTGTAGGATCTGCAGTTTTCATAGCTTATCATTACTGCTTCTTGCAGCCACAAGGTGGACTAAGGTTCCAAACTTTACACATAACAGCAATGACACGCACCTAGAACTGTGAGATGATCCATTGCTTTACATTACAGTAACACTTGTTCTCTAGAGAATGAATACGACATTTCTTAATGATGTGAAACGTTTGAGTTTAACATAAGTTTTCTTAACACAATATAATTAATTTCTTTACAGTTCATAGTGTATATCTAAATATTCATATGTTCAATAGAAAGAGCTGTCATTCAGCGATTTTTTAAATTTGTTTTTAAATGTAGCTTGGCTCTCTGCCAGACTTTTAATACTATTTGACAAATAACAAAATATTTTGGAGGCTGCATAATTCACAACTTCCTGTGCCAAACTCACATTTAATGCAGAATAGCGAAGATCATCCTTTTGGCTAGTGTTGTAGCTATGCACTTCGCTATTATAGTCGACTTGGCATGGGTTATTAATAACAAATTTCATAAGTAAATATATGTATTACGAAGGTACTCTGAGTATCCTCAGTTCCTTAAGTAAATGTCTGCAAGGCGATGTTTGGTGGTGTCCAGCTATTATTTGTGCAATGAATACTTTTTGTCTTAATGATGAATTACCCCAAAATATGATGCCATATGAGAGCACTGGATGAAAATAGGCATAGCAGGCCAATTTACTGATATGTTTATCACCAAAACTTTCAAAAGCATTAACATCATAAGTAGCTGAACCTAACCATTTCAGCAGATCATCAATGTTTTTCTTCCCTTTCAACTTCTTGTCAATGCACACTCCCAGAAATTTAGAATATTCTGTCTCAGAAACGGACTTCCCTTCAAAGTCTATATTTATCACTGGTATTACGCCATTTGCTGTTGAGAATTGTGTAAACTGTATTTTCTGACAATTTAGTGACTGTCCATTTGCAGCGATCCACTCAATAATATTCTGAAAGATATTACTTACAATTTCCTCAGCTGATATGTGTTTGTTGGGTGTGATTACTATACTTGTATCATCTCCATAAATAACTAACTTTGCATCTTCATGAATATAGAGTGGCAAGTCATTTATATATATATATGAAGAACAATAAGGGGCCCAAGACTGAACCCTGTGGAACACCATTCTCGATCTCACTCTCTCCCCCCCCCCCCCCCCATCAGTTTCTTACAGGTGGTGAAACACACTCTTTCCTTTCATGTAAGCAACAGTATAAAGTATGTAACATCTTATTTTGGGGCACAAAGTGCTTATGTGTTGGGAAAATTACCAAGATGAAAGTTATCAGTACAAATATGTAGTCATATTTGCACTTTCTCAAGTAAGGAAATCCCCTCGTGGGCTCAGCACTCGTTTGCTGAGCACAGGCTTGGCGACCCCAGGGTTCCTGACCTGTGGCTGGTAAGCACCGCCAGTTCCCTGCCACTGTATGCTCTGGGCATGCTTCAGCGACCACCGTGCGGCACTGCGGTGGAATGTTGTGTGTCTCAAGGAATGGGGATGTGCGCTTGACTGCCTGGATCGTGAGGCTGGAATAAACCTCTATAAGAAAAAACCCTCAATCTCAATGTGTGCTGTGCACTGATGAGGTACATGGCTATTGAGGTGGAAGAGTCGTTAGCGGGCAACCTCTGGGGAACCTGCCGCACTTCAGTTGTATAAGGGTTACCTAGGCATGTGGGGCTATGTCTAGGTGGACTCCTAGTTCCCTAGCTGCTCGTGAGACCGATGTGGATCCTTCGAAATCTTCTTTGCTTCTCTCAGCAGAAAGGGTGGGCGACTAGTAGGTACCAACACTCAATCTTACAAGAGGGAACATGTGGCCAGTCCTCCTAACTCTGAAGCGAAATCTCAGGGTATCAAGACTAATAACAGAACACATGCTGACTGTCAGAATGTGTTTTTAATCGTTAAAAGGAAAGAGTGCAGCTTCGAGAAAGTTTCACCTTTCTGTTTTCAAAAAGGGCTCGAGGGCATTGCTGGCAATTTGAAATCTGTTAAGTGATTGCATAATGGGATGCCGTTGGTGGAGACTGCTAGTTCCCAACAAGTTAAAAATTTACAGAAAGCGCAATCCCTTGGGGAATATGCCATCGAGCTGCTCACCACCTTGAATTACAGCAAAGGTGTTGTGACATGCAGGGATCTGGTGGACATTCCCAAGGAGGAACTGCAATATGAGTGGGCTCCAGAAGGAATAGTTGACGTCCAAAATACCAAGGAGAGTGTGCATGGTGTTCTTCTCAAGTCCGACCCCTTATCCTGACGTTTAATAGCACAAAACTCCCTAAGCACATTAAGGCAGGTTTCCTTCGAGTGTGCAGCCTTATGTACCCAACCCAATGCAGTGTTTCAAATGCCAGCGCCTTAGGCTTACTACTCATGGGTATCGTGGAGAAGCTATTTGTGGCAAGTATGGTGAGGCTGCCCATGGAGGTGTCCCTTATTTGTCTCTATTGAAGTGTGTGAATTGCTCTAGATCTCACCCCATCTGTAGTCGGGACTGCAGCTTGTATCTGGAAGAACGGAAGATACAGGAGCTTAAAAGTATGAAGTGCATCCCCTATATTGAGGCAAAAAAGTCCTGTAAAGCCATGCTGCCCATGTGTTTTGCTACCTCTTCCACTTCAGTTGTTAAACAGCACATGGAGAGCTGACGCTACTACACAAATGGAGGCTGCTAGTGTAGGCACTAGTACCTGCGTGTGTCCCTGCACTTGTGCTGCTGCAGTCGTTTCTAAGCCTGTGACTACCCCAAGAACTTCAGAAAAAGCTGTGGTTGCCGACATTGTAGAGCTCCCTGCCCCTCAAAAGGTTTGTCTGGTATGCTGCCAATGTTGCCACACTTGCAAACACAGTTGTCGCTGCAAAGTCTACCCTGGGAAAAAAATCCAAGGCAAAACGTTAAATCGGGTGGAAAAGAGCCTGACGATGTTGACATCGATCTCTTTGATGTCTCTGTCGATTCTTCTTTAGAGGCTATGGAGCTCGATGTCGGATTGGGCAACCATCTCGCTCCAAACCGGAGCCTCCACCCATTGTGGGCTCCCCTCCCCATCAGAAAGTCAGGATGAAAGTGCTACCCCCTGATAGATGGCTTCCATTATACAGTGGAACATGAATGGATTCAGTAAGCACATGGAGGAACTGAAACTCCTAGGGCAGCAAAGCCCTCTGTGCTTGTGTTTGCAGGAAACAGATTTCAAAGCATCTGATGCCCCTGACTAAGGGGCTATACCTTATATTGCAAGGATTACCTGCCTGGGGAAAGAGCCAAATAAGGAATTGTTGTATTTGTCAATAATGGACAAAACTCCTCTGCTCTTCCCCTGGATACCGACCTGAAAGCAGTAGCAGTTGAAATTTCAGCACATCAGTGGCTTACAGTTTGTTCTGTTTATTTACCTCCACTGGATACAGTAGACTCTGAGGCACTCACAGACCTTATTACGGAACTCTCCCAACCATTTCTCCTACTGGGAGACTTTAATGCCCACCACGTCCTGTGGGGGCTCAACTTCTATTTGCTGTTGGGGTCGAGTTTTGGAGAGCCTCCCGACATCTCGAGAGCTGTGCCTCCTAAACGCTGGTACTCCGACTCATTTCTGTGCTTCTACTGGGTCATTCTCAACCATCGACCTATCTCTCTGCTCTCCAACCCTCAATGACTCTGTTCAGTGGGAGGTCGTTAACGTCCTTCATGCCAGCGATCACTTTCCAAACCGGCTTCAGCTACCCAATGGTATGTTGCTGGAACAGAAGCCAACAATGTGGATTATTGTTAGGGCTAACTGGATGCATGTGATCCATCACGCTGCTGATCTATCCATAACAACGTCTTTAGGCCCTCTTCAGAGGCTACCTGTCCCTTGGTGGAAAGAAGAGTGTCATTTAGCCATCCGGGACAGGTTTGCGACCCTTCGACGATTTGAATGCCGCCCGACAGCTGACAATCTCTCAACCTTTCGAATCGCGAGAGTGAAGGCTCGACGTGTCATTAAAGAGAGCAAAAAGTGGTCATGGCATGAGTTTATGAACTCCATCAATCGTTCCGCTTGTTCCTCAAAAGTATGGGAAGCTATCCAGAGGATTTCTGGTAAACACAGACGTTAACTGATAGCTGCAGTGTTGAACCAGGGGTGCCTCCAAACAACCCCTCGGAACTTTGCCCGGATACTGGCCGAGCATTTTTCTCAAACTACTGCCAATCCAAACCAGGATCCAGCGTTTCGTCGCTACCGTGCGACTGTCGAGAAGAAAAAGTGGGACTTTTGGTAGAACAGTTCTCAGGTCTACAACTCCCCTTTTTCCATGTGGGAGCTCGAATCGGCATTGACTGAGACGTCTGACACTGCACCCGGTCACGACCACATCCGGTACTGCACGCTTCGACATGTGCCAGCGGCGTCAAAGGAAATCTTCCTAGAATGTTTAATCTAATTGGTGTCTTCCCCAACTCGTGGAGGGGGGCAGTTCTAGTGCCTCTCCTCAAACCACGAAAGGACCGCACATGTCCCAGTAGTTATCGGAGTATCGTCTTGATGAGTTGTGTAGGAAAGACCCTGGATGGGATGGTTAACTGTCGTCTGGTCTTGCTTTTAGAGACCAGGCAACTCCTTCTCAATGATGATTGGGAAAATTTCGGCCCACGGTCGAGAACCTGACCCTCCGAGAAGCGGCTATTCAGCAGGCTTTCCTCCGTCAGCATCAATGTATCAGCATGTTCTTTGATATCAGTAAGGCATATGATACTACTTGGAGACACTGTATTCTCTCACAACTGCATCAATGAGGCTTTCGTGGCCACCTCCCCATTTTCATTCAGTCTTTCCTGTCTCAGCGGTTTTTTCGGACCCGTGTTGGTCACATATTGTCTGATTGAATTGAGCAGGAGAATGGTGTCCCTCAGGGCAGTGTTTTAAGTGTCACAATCTTTGATGACCATCAACAGTATAACATCTTCGTTAAGGAGTCCAGTACAGTGCTCCTTATATATGGACAAACCGCCTGCCACCCTGGTTACTGCGGAGAGCCAGGGTGATTAAAGATTTGGTATGGCACAAGAGAGATTGCACACCTGCTTCTGTTTTTAATGCAACATTTTATGCCATTTTATCTGAGCACCACGACTACGTAGCTACTTTCACGGAAGGGTCGAAACAGGTTGATTCCGTTGGTTACTCTGTTCTTTTTCCGGATCGTGTCCTCAAGGTCCGACTGCCTCAAGCGTTTACTGTCTTTGATGCAGAATTGTCTGCGATCTTGCGGGCACTGGAGCTCTTCCCGTCCTAAATTTCTTGTCTGTTCCTATTCACTAAGTGTCCTTAACTCATTGCAACGTTTGTATCCAGCAGTTAAAATAGTCCAGACCATCCAGGATGCCCTGCTCCAACTACGACTGGGGAAGGACGTGGCTTTCTACTGGGTTCGAGGGCACGTCGGCATTGCTGGGAACGAAAGGACAGATAACGCAGCCAAGGAGGTGTGTCTCGATCCCCAAGTACTTCAGTGCGGCATCCCCCCTGCACGCACTCACCTCGCTGTTCAGCTCACGAATCATGCGTCGGTGGGAGGATGAGTGGCTGGTAATGACTGACAATAAGCTCCGTTTAATGAAGCCCGGAACGCGTGTGTGGTGTACTTCCTTTCAGCCACGTAGACAGGACGAGGTTCTCCTCATTCGCCTTCGGTTAGGCCACAGTTCTATGACTTGCCGGTGGATTTACCTATTAGGAAATACACCAACGAATGTGGTTAATGTTTTAGGGTTCTGTGACTTTTCCAATGTTTTTACCAAGATTTTAGGGAGAGGGTCTTAATTTGTTCACAAGGTGGCAGGCTCGTCCATATTTGACGTAAGTGGCCTGACAGTGACAATTTGCTGTGGCATCCTGGACGCTCCTTTCTCGTTTTCCTTACGTTATATTATCTTATACATCATTTATAACACTGCTGATACGTAGCTTGTACCTTCAAATACCAAATTTGGTTTATTACCTACAATCCCCCAACAGAACAATTAGTCCTGTCATGGAAAAGCCACGTATAACACTACCGTCCGCTACTGCTATACCATAACCTCAAAGCTGGAGGCAGTTCACACAGTGAAATTATTTTTTTTTTCAAGTAATTATAGTATGACGAAGCAGAGCAATGTTACCCTCTGAAAGGATTTTAGTTGTGTTGACCGTTGTGGGTAAAATCTTCTCAGATATTGTAGAAAGGAAAGCGCGAGTATTAGTTGAGGACAAATTGGATGAAAATCAGTGTGGGTTTAGGCCTCTTAGAGGTTGTCTGGACCAGATCTTTAGCTTACGGCAAATAATGGAGAAGTGTTATGAGGGGAACAGGGAATTGTGTCTATGCTTTATAGATCTAGAAAAGACATATGACTAGGTTCCTAGGAGGAAGTTATTGTCTGTTCTTCGAGATTATGGAATAGGAGGCAAACTTTTGCAAGCAATTAAAGGTCTTTACATAGACAGTCAGGCAGCAGTTAGAGTTGACGGTAAATTGAGTTCGTGGTTCAGAGTAGTTTCAGGGGTAAGACAAGGCTGCAACCTGTCTCCACTGTTGTTCATATTATTTATGGATGATATGTTGAAAACAATAGATTGGCTGGGTGAGATTAAGATATGTGAACACAAAATAAGCAGTCCCGCATATGCAGATGACTTAGTTGTGAAGGCAGATTCGATTGAAAGTTTGCAAAGTAATACTGCAGAGCTAGATCAGAAATGTAAGGACTATGGTATGAAGACGAAAGTAATGTCAGTGTGAAAGACACATAAACGGATCGAGTGCCAAATAGGAGGAAGAAAGATAGAACAGGTGGACGGTATCAAGTACTTAGGATGCATATTCACACAGGATGGCAACATAGTGAAAGAAATGGAAGTGAGGTGTAGCAAAACTAATGCAGTGAGCGCTCAGCTACGAACTACTCTCTTCTACAAGAAGGAAGTCAGTACCAAGACTAAGTTATCTGTGCACCGACCACTTTGTTGTATGGGAGCGAAACCTGTGTGGATTCAGGTTACCTTATCAATAAGGTTGAGGTTACGAATATGAAAGTAGCTAGGATGATTGCAGGCACTAGTATATGGGAACAATGGCAGGAGGGTGTCCACAACGAGGAAATCAAAGAAAAACTGGGAATGAACTCTATAGATGTAGCAGTCAGGGCGAATAGGCTTAGATGGTGGGGTCATGTTACACACATGGGAGAAGCAAGGTTACCGAAGAGACTAATGGGTTCAGCAGTAGAGGGTAGGAGGAGTCGGGGTAGACCAAGGAGAAGGTACCTGGATTCGGTTAAGAATGAATTTGAAGTAATAGGCTTAACATCAGAAGAGGCACCAATGTTAGCACTGAATAGGGGATCATGGAGGAATTTTATAATGGGAACTATGCACCAGACTGAACGCTGAAAGGTATAATCAATCTTAAATGATGATGATGATGTGATAATGATGATGATGACCGTGATATACCTAACGGAGGTAGCTTATCGGAAGTGAACGTCAAAATTAAGTAGATATTTAAACAGTAACAATCAATGTTTTACCTATCTACACTGTTCAAAGAATAATAACAACGGTCGCCAGCCTAATTAGGCAAGAGTATGAGTAACATTCTTATTCAAGAACTGAAAATAAGTAACTTCAATGGGCCAACACCGCCTATACTTTTGTCACTCGAGAGTGCAGTGAACTATGACACCTGCATATGTTCATGGTAAGGTGGGATCTGACAGAGCAGAACTAACTGTATGCATAAATATAACAGATAACCATAAACACCATCACTTTCAGGGCTTATCCAAACTCATGGTCTTTATAACATTACTATTAATATGCACTGTAGAATAATAAATTGGTCATAGGTTCAGTATTACTTTTCAAAAAATTTTCTATTTGACAAAAAATTGTAAATGTAGTTCACTGCATTATTATGAACTGATCATAGGTTAAGTCTCACTCAGCTAAATAATTTTCTGTGTAGAGTGAAAGTTAAATGAATTTCACTAAGAAACAATTTCTCACTGAATTACGAATAAAAGAAGTTACTGTTTTCATAGATAGTGGTCTTTCTATTAATTGTTATTTATCATGAGCATAAAGGACAAACTGTGGATCCTATTACACTATTAATATGCACTTTCAATACACAAGAGGAACCCAATGTTGTACAGAATTTGACATGAATAGCAAGAGTAATTAAAACTTCCTATAATTAAGTAAGTTTGTGCATTTGAACTACTTTCAATAGAGGGAGGCCCTTAATCTTGACCACTGAAACAGAGTAAAGTAAACACACTTTCAATACACTAGAGAAACAAGTATATAGCAAGCATGAACATATAACTCTCAAGTTGCTGTTCTGAACTTTTACCGCAGTGAAACACAAATTTGAGATATTTGTAAGATCCTTTCAACAAACAATATTAATTTTAGCACTCTCTAATGCCATATTAATTTTAATATGCCTTCAATTAAGAACACTTGGTAAACACTTTAGCGTAGGAGACCGTAAGTGGATATGTGACTGAGGATAAATCACATTAGGTAAAAGAGTTCAGTCAAATCTTACCTTATATTTGTGTAGGCCGTAACATCCTGTGAGCTGATCCTTCACTGTACATTACTATAGTTTTCCATTACAGTGATTGCGCAATGTGGTGGCGACTGCATGTTGGTAGGTGGATTTGCAGGTAAAATTGTTGGACTCTGTCATTTCTTGGTGGCGATGATAGTTAAAAATTCCAGAATAGTTCCTGCTCTTTATCCACCCATCCGAGACATTGGAAAATGGCACGGAAAGCCACTCTCGGCACCAGTACAATATACAACTTTTACATAAGCAGTTGACAGTTTGGTAGCTCGTCCCCGACTGACTCTTGATTCCACCTTTTCTACCTAGGCCAACCACAGTTTTCACGCACTACACATTCTGTTCTCGAGAGGAACCACAACCCCTTTTACATACAAAATAACTAAGAACCCTAAGTGAAGGTCAGCGGTTTACATAACAGTAACGAACATATTAAGAAAAACAGAACATTTGCACATATTGGTAGTTCCACACAAAATAATTCAAGTAAAATTATTTAATTTTAAAGATAACCAAAGAGATTATATGACAAAAAAACATATAATTTGCTCATATAGTACATATTATAGAAATTACACTTCCTACACTCTAAAAGACATCTAAGTTTTTACAAAGAAAGGAGTATACAATTTTGTGTTATCGATTCAATCAAAGTAGACTGCAAGAGGAGCAGTATGGTTTCAGACCGGGAAGATCAACAACGGACCTCATATTTGCGGTAAGGCAACTGCAGGAAAGGTACTATGAGTACGGGAAGGACTTAATCATGGCCTTTTTAGATATTGAGAAGGCATATGACAGTATTTATAGGGACAAGCTCTGGGATGTGCTGAACGCAAAAGGGATAGATGAAGAGATAACACGAAAAGTCAGAAAAATGTATGAGGGAAGTGAGAGTTGTGTGAAAGTGGGGAGGGAACGTACTGCATGGTTCAAGCTGGAAAATGGGCTGCGACAGGGAAGTGCACTTTCGCCTTTATTGTTTATTATTGTTATGGATGAAATCCTACAGCAAGTATCAGATGCAATTGGAGATCATAAAATTAAAGCAGTGCTTTTTGCCGATGACCTGATGTTATGGGGAAATTGCGAGAAGGAGGTGCAAGAGCAGTTAGATGTATGGGAGGCAACGGCAGCACAATATGGAATGCATTTCTCTGCAAAGAAAAGTGAAATAACTGTCACAACAAGGAAGAAGAATAGGCCAAATGTGGATATAACTTGTAGAGGGGATAAACTACAAGTGGTAGAGAGCTTCAAATACCTGGGAAGCATGATTGAAAGTAAGGGGGGAAACGCAATGGAAATAAATGAAAGGTGCAGAAAAGCAGGGCAATTCTTCAAATGCATTAGGGGGCTTATTTGGAGCAAGGAGGTGCCACAGAAATCCAAGGGAATTATATACCGAACCTACTTTGTCCCCATATTGGCATACGGAAGTGAGACATGGGTAATGCACAAAAGCGACAAAAGTAGAGTACAAGCTAGTGAAATGAAGTTCCAGAGGAGCAGGTTGAGTGTAACAAGACGAGACAGATTGCGACATGTGTATGTGAGGGAAAGACTAAAGGAGGAACCAGTACAGGACAGGATAGAAAAATCAAGACCGCAGCGGTATGGACACATGAAGAGAATGGATGAGGGAAGAATTCCGAAGAGGATGTTTGATCTGCAACTGGAGGGGAAGAGGCCCAGGGGAAGACCAAGAGATAGATAGGTGAAGGGAGTGAAGGAATGTGTGACGAGAAGAGGAGAGAACTGGACGAAGGTGGAAGAGGGGGAATGGTGGAAAGACAGAACACGATGGAGAGGCTTGTGTTCCCGACAGACCCAGCCAGTGGCTGGAAACTGTCCAAGATGATGATGACGATGATTCAATCAAACACCTTTACAGAAACTCAATGATGTAACATTAAATAAAACAAAAGGCAAAATAAATCAATAGAGCATTAGAACTGTATTGTTACACTTTCTTTGCGTGTATGCTTGCATTTTACTAAATTTGTCCACATTTGTTTCTTTTAATGTGTGTCAGGACGCTGATGATCTCGACGTTGAGCGCCCAAGGGCCGCAACACACACACACACACACACACACACACACACACACACACACACACCACACACACACACACACACAAGTACAGAAACATGTACTTTATAGTAGGGTTGATATTATCAATTACACTAATGTTTTTTCCTTGTTCAGCCAATCATTCACTCAGCCTGAAGCCTATTCGATGTATACGAGACACATACGAATATCTTTGTAAGACGTCCTACATCATTTATATCAGTATTTTGGATTTACTAAGTTATATTTTTGCTCACAGACCTCATTGACACGTAAAAGTCTTTGGATGATTATGGCTTTATAAAACTTTGATTTTCTATATAGCATGCGTTTATTTTACATGGTGTAACACATTATTCTTAAATCTACCGGTTATACATTTGTGTAGGCTAGTTTGACGTCTCAACAAGTTGGCTATTTGTACATTGTCTGTAGCGATTTCAATTGGGGCATATCTCTTGCTCCTGAGATGTAAATATCTTGTGGTTTATAAACACAACACAAGTGGTAAAGTTCACATTTCTTGTGTTACCTTTTTCTTACAGTGTTAAGGAACCATTTGTTGAAGTAAAATATTCAAAACAATAATGTGTTTGCATCTAATTTTGAACGATTTCTTCAAGTGGAGTGTCAATTACACCAACCTGGCTCTTTTTGTATTAAAGAAAACCTATCCACACTTACTACAGACTTCGTTTCATTACAATCGCATCGTATAACTTACATCAATTTAGTAGAATATCCATTATCTTCCGGAGTTCATTCTTATTTAGTTTTGAAGGAAAAGAATGATCGAAGAGTAGGCTTTAACGTCCCGTCCACATCGAGGTCATAAGCGACAGTGCACAAATTCCGACTTTTATTTAAGGACGGGGAAGAAAATAGGCCGTGGACTGTCAGAGTAGTCATCTCAGCATTTCATTGGAGCGTTTGAAGGAAATCACAGGAAATCTCCTTGTAAAATGAAGTCTGTACATCGTGCAGGCAGTAGAAGCAACGTTAATTCTGTTTGCTTATCGACAGTGAATAGTAAAACAGTACAAAAGCGAATTGGAGAGACAAAACCCATATGTCAAACCGGAAGTCGAATCCTCGTTTGTCGTGGGTAACATTCTATCGGACTAATTTGATCAAGTACGAACCAAAAGTGACTTCACAGGTAACAGAGAACCTATTGATGATTTTTCCGCGTGGATTAGTTTCATATACTTCATTTGGAGAGTCCACTAAGTGCATTGTGTGACTAAAACAAAATAAAGAGAAATAGAAGTACAGCGTTCGCCGTTCGTTTGACAATACGTTTCGTGAGAATTAGTGCTGTGAGAGAAATCTGAAATTCTACAGGAAAACAGCAGCTGCTAAGGTACTGATCATAATTTTGTCGCTAACATGATCAAAGACGAAAAAAATTAGAGATAAATTGTAATTTCGGATCTATGAGCAGGCTCACGGTCGATATCAACAAGCCAGTTCAGCTGTGATGAACAAAGCGTGGAAAAAAAGTCGTGACCCGGTGGCGAAGCATGAATTTTGTTTCAGCGGTAATTATTCAGGAACTACGCGCCGCTGTGTTAGCACAAAGGGTGCTTCCGCATCGTCGCCTCGGAAACAAGTGCGCTGTGTTAAAACAAGGGCAGCTACGGCAAAGCGTGGAAACCCGTAGCGATATGGTGTGAGCGCGGCGTCTCTTGATGGCGTTACTGTGAGGGGGTGCACGAGCAGCAAGCGAACATAATTTACGAAAGGTTGACTTTGGGTGTCATTCAAATTTTGGTTTTATTCAAAGCGATCTCGGTTTCTTGAGTGTGGAGGGAGAAACGTACAGTAATGAGCCAAAACTTTATGTCCCCCGACAACCGAGTTATTCAGTGATGTCTGTTGTTATTAAAGGCACATGAGACAGTAAAGAAACTGTATCAGCAAGGCAGAGAGGACTAGACAATAATCCTAGCAACGACACGATCTGCAAATTGGGAAATTAACTGACATAAGCGACTTCGAGGAAGAGCAGATTATTATCGCTGGGCACCAGTGAAAGAGCATTTCCAAAACGACGAAGACGTTTGGCTGTTCGCGTACTTCTGTCTCCATCGCCTGAGGAAAGTGCCTGATGGACGGTGAAACAAGGAATAGGTGACAACGAAGATGCTGGAGTTTCAACTCTCGCAACTTAACTTGAATGCAGGAGGCTTGCGCTCTCAAAACACTTTTGTTGGAGCCTGTGTTTCTCCTTGAGTATACCATGTTCAGATACCAAACTGGAAAGCAGCGGGAGTCTAATACTACACTGGTGTCCAAAATTAAAGTAACAAACAGCTATTTCCACGTTCTGTGTCTAATTTACGATATAATCATACAGAGTGTCAATCAGAAGATTGCATTCCGGTCAACTGACAACCAAGCGACGTTGTCAGGGCACCTATGAAATGAGGTACGCTACTGGCAATTAAAATTGCTACACCACGAAGATGACGTGCTACAGACGCGAAATTTAACCGACAGGAAGAAGATGCTGTGATATGCAAATGATTAGCTTTTCAGAGCATTCACACAAGCTTGGCGCCGTTGGCGAAACCTACAATGTGCTCACATGAGGAAAGTTTCCAACCGATTTCTCATACACAAACAGCAGTTTACGGGCCTTGCCTGGTGAAACGTTGTTGTGATGCCTCATGTAAGGAGGAGAAATGCGTACCATCACGTTTCCGACTTTGATAAAGGTCGGATTGTAGCCTATAGCGATTGCGATTTATCGTATTCGCGCCATTTCTGCTCGCGTTGGTCGAGATTCAATGACAGTTAGCAGAATATGGAATCCGTGGGTTGAGGAAGGTAATACGGAACGCCGTGCTGGATACCAACGGCCTCGTATCACTAGCAGTCGACATGACAGGCATCTTACCGTCATGGTCATAACGGTTCCTGCAGCCACGCCTCGATCCCTGAGTCAACAGATGGGGTCGTTTGTAAGACAACAACCATCTACACGAATAGTTCGTCGACGTTTGCGGCAGCATGGACTACCAGCTCAGAGACCATGCCTGCGCTTACACTTGACGCTGCATCACAGACAGGAGCGCCTGCGATGGTGTACTTAACAACGAACCTGGGTGCACGAATGGCAAAACGTCATTTTTTCGGATGAATCCAGGTTCTGTTTACAGCATCATGATGGTCGCATCCGTGTTTGGCGACATCGCGGTGAACGCACATTGGAAGCCTGTGTTCTTCATCGCCATAGTGGCCTATCACCTGGGGTGATGGTATGGGGTGCCACTGGTTACACGTCTCGCTCACCTCTTGTTCGCATTGACGGCACTTTCAACAGTGGACGTTACGTTTCAGATGTGTTACGACCAGACCCGTGGCTCTACCCTTCATTCGATCCCTGCGAAACCATACATTTCAGCAGGATAATGCACGACCGCTTGTTGCAGGTCCTGTACAGGCCTTTCTGGATACAGAAAATGTTCGACTGCTGCCCTGGCCAGCAAATTCTCCAGATCTCGCACCAATTGAAAACGTCTGGTCAATGATGGCCGAGCAACTGGCTCGTCACATTACGCTAGTCACTACACTTGATGAACTGCGGCATCGTGTTGAAGCTGCATGGGCAGCTCTACCTGTACACGCCATCCAAGCTCTGTTTGACTCAATGCACAGGCGTATCAAGGCCGTTATTACGGCCAGAGGTGGTTGTTCTGGGTACTGATTTCTCCGAATCTGTGCACTCAAATGACGTGAAAATATAATCACATGTCAGTTCTAGTATAATATATTTGTCCAATGAATACCCGTTTTCTTCTTGGTGTAGCAATTTTAATGGCCAGTAGTTTTGCCGGGTAACCTCACAGCCACAATCTCTGTGTGCACAGTTACAGATACAGAGAAGATGCCTACCAGTCTCCCTGCGGTGGAAGACCATAGAAAGAAAGGAAGCAGTACTGTCGCAAACAGATGTTGCCAGTTGGCTTAAAGTGAATCTCGAGCCGAATAGTGGGCAGAGGGCTTCGGCAGGGTGGCCTTTACTGTCGGAGACCTGCAGTATGTCCACCTCCGACGCGTCTTCACAGAAGGGAACGTCTAGAGTGTAGTCACCAACATGGCGCCTGGGCTGTCGCACAGTGGCCCAACGTTTCAATTACAGATGAGCCCGATTTGATTAGGAGAGTGAATCTCGATGGATTCGCGTCATGAGAGAACGTGGATCACGATTTTGGGACTCAAACATTGTGTAAAGAGGCCAATATCGAGGAGGATCCCTAATACTGTGGGCAGAGATTATGTTTACCAATCGGACCACTCCTCATGAAATTGTAGGGTGAATCGGCAAAGTTTAACTGCTGTCAGGTAGTGTGAAGCGATCTTGGGACCTCATCTTCGTTTATTGCAAGGTGCTCTGGGCCCAGACATCGTAATGACGGACGATAATGCTCTATTTCATAGAGCACGGGAGACATGTTTTATTGGAAACGGAAGATATCGCACGCGTGGCTTGGCCTGCTCGCTCTCTCTATTTGAATCCCATAGACCAAATCTCGGGTGCACTAGGGAGATGGCTTTCATTACGTCAGCATCCATTAACCACTCTCCAAGACTACCAGCATCTTCGAAGGAAGGATGGGCATTTCTGCCGCAACATGAGACTGATGACATCACTCACAACATGCCCCGTCGTTGTCAGGACTGTATTGCTACCAGAGAGGATCACACCCCATACTGAGCACATGAAACAGTTGTCGGAATGTGTGTGCAAATCCGATGAGTTGGAAAAAAAGGAAAAACAGTTTTATTTATAGTAATGCAGGTTACAGTTCTATACTTTCTCTACTCTTCATATTGTTTCTACTTTAATATCACCTGTTTACATTGTTTTGTGGCAAAATAAACACAACCTTGCTACATTCCCGTTTGTTGCTTTCGTTTTGGACTCCAGTGCATAACTTGACGTTCTGTGCTAAATCTTACGGAGAAATCTTTTGACGATACAGTTACATCTGTATGGTTGATTTTACTGGTTCCATTGAACAGGTTGTTTTTACATTACCTACTATGGCTGGAGAGGATATCAGGAGGGGGCGTGTCATGCGTTGCCTGTGGCACGTGCACCCAAGGGTGATATAACAGCCACAGAAAGGACTGTTTTACGTTTCACTTACATGTGATCTGGATATTATTATTTTACCCTTGATCCAGGGCAATAACCACAGTTGGTTGTGGACAAGCAGGATTACTTTCAAAAGATGCAGCAGTAACTATCTGATTCAGCGTATCGCAGGACGGGTGCTGAAACCCAAACAGTGATGAGAGATAGACCAACACCCTCTTGAACAAAAGTTTCTTGTTGCAAGGGACTATCAAGAGTCTTAATATTTATTCTGCTGTTCCTCCAAGATCATATGGCCTCCCTATGGTCCACGAGGAAGAGGTTCCTCTTCGTCAGCTTGTAACATTTATATTCCGACATACCGAGTAGCAGAACACCTTGCTACTCTGTTGAGCTCACTACCTGGTCGGCGTGAACATCACATGAAGAGTTCAGCGTATTTCTTATGTCGATTAGAAGGAATGCGTTCGAATGATTCTGATATTCTCATAAACTCTGATGTGGTCTCTCTCTTCCGTCGTCTTCCTCTGTCTTATTCGTTACGGTTGATTGTGGTGGGGTTTGGTGCTGAATTGACGTACCTATTTTGACATGTGTTGACTTCCATATACCTTTTATTCAATGACCAGCACTACGAGCAGACAGAAGGTGTTGCAATGGGAAGCCTGTTGTCACCTATTACGGACAATTTGTTTATCAAAGACTTCGAAGAAAGTCCTTACAGCCTGCAGTTCAGAATCTACGTGTTTCTTCAGTTATGTAGACGATGCTATTGTTGTTTGGTCTCATGGCAGTGAGTATTTGAACGACTTTTTAGGACAGCTGAATTCAATCCATCGGAATATTCGTTTCACGATGGAGTTAAAAAAGGATGGCAGTCTTTGCTTCCTGGATATGTTGATCAGGCGGTAGTCTGATGGTTCTGTGGAATATACTGTTTACAGAACGACTACTCACACTGATTTGTATCTGCAGTCTAATAGTTTTCGCCACATGGCTCAACGACATGGGGAAATTCGTACCTTGGTTCACATGGCGCACCTCGCTTTCAGACCCTAAGAGATTGTCAGCTTATTTAACCCATCTTGACGGGGGTGGGTCTGGTGAAATACAGGTAAGACGCAAGTTGCTATCGACCAGCCATGCTCCGGGTGAGAGGCGACAATACCGAATTGGCCTTCAAGCAGGGAGCATTTTAAACATTAATGGTTCTATATCGCGGAAGTATGACGTGAAATATATTTTCCAATCTCCATCTAAAATCAGAGTCCTTTTAGTTCCGTTAGCGGTGATCTTGGTTTGCGTATGGTGAGAGTCTACATTATTCCTTGCAGTTGTGGTATGTCATACATTGGTCAGACTGTCCGCACTATGGAGATCTGGGGTACTGAACATCAGCTTCACATATACTTACAACAGCCTAGAGAGTCGAATACTGCAGAACATTGTCTTGGCACCGATTTTGTGCTATGTAATATAACAAGCAGATACTGCCATGAGTTTCAAGCTGTTCGGATAGTGTTATTAAGGAAGGCGTTGAAATTAATTTAGCACTTAAACTTGTAAATAGAGATGGAGGTTTTTTCTTAAATTTTACACAGGATACTGCTCATCGCTTGGTCAAAAAACAGAGGGCTGATTTAATGCTACCCAATCCCCATGTTTAACAATTTTCGCTATCGGTAATTTCTGGCACCAGTCATCTTTACTTGTGTATAGTATAGTGTGTGTGTGTGTGTGTGTGTGTGTGTGTGTGTGTGTGTGTGTCATCTTTCTGGAACTACTCTTCAACTGAGACTTTAAAATTTCCTTTCACAGCACTTACTTGCAGCAGTTTTGCCTTGAAAATTACAGGTTTGTCACCTGTCGAAATCTCGACAGTTGACAACGACTGCGTCATCCGTCTGTATTCCCGTAACTTATTTGAACTTCGTTGAACTTGGACACGAAGCAGACAACCCAAAAGTGTTACCATGTTGACCCACCAGAATCGCCAGTTACAACTTCAGTGGGCACGGGATCACTCCGATTGGGTACTGCGTCAAAAGAAATGAGTCAGCTGTTCGGGTGACTCACGTTTCTTGTAGCGCAAAACCGACGAATGTGTTCGGATTCTCTGTCATTCAGGCGAACGATTGTTCGAAAAATGCACCACGCTGCAGCAACAAACAGAAGTAAACCATAGAGACTTCCCACAGCTAAACTTGGCTAAATCCAGATTACGAGGATGGGATTACATTTTATGCTAGTCAGACTGTTGGATACGGGAAACAGAATGGTTTAAGGTAACATAGATATTTAAATATAAGATTGATAGAATGATGCTATTTTTTGAACAAATAATATACACTGAAAGACGGGTAACTGTTCTGACTAGGTAAATACCTGTGAGTGAATACGAGTAAAGTGAAAAAGAAATGAAAAGAACACCAACAATACACACCATGTCTCTGCAAGAGGATGTGTTTCCTGATACGTATGTTCTCAAACGCCGCACATAAAAACAGGATTCTTCTGGCGCACACACCTCGGTTTTATTGCTAGAAAGGAAGGGTCAAGTGTTCTGGATAGCCCTTGAGTTACGCACCATTACCTAACAAATGGTTCAAATGGCTCTGAGCACTATGGGACTTAACTGCAGTGGTCATCAGTCTCCTAGAACTTAGAACTACTTATACCTAACTAACCTAAGGACATCACACACATCCATGCCCGACGCAGGATTCGAACCTGCGACCGTAGCAGTCGCTCGGTTCCAGACTGTAGCGCCTAGAGCCGCTCGGCCACTACGGCCGGCATTACCTAACAGAGGGATCGTCTTTGTGTCACTGTCCCACTATACACCGCCAAAGTTATAATATTTCACACTTCATCCTGCTTAGGCACATTGAGAAAATCTGTTAATTCTTTTTTTAACTGGTGTTGTCTACGGTGGATCTTATGGGTGCGCCATTAGTTTATGGGCCGTTCCTTAAAACTCGCAAAATCAATTTTTTTTTGCATTTACTTGGTACCAGATCCGAACCACGGATTCCAAGACGGCTATACACAGCAAGTGGCTGAAATTTTTACCATATATTCCTACACTCCCGACATCGAACAGCCTTGAAAACTTTCTCAACATCTTTACTCGTTTGCTAGATACAGAGTTTCAAAGTTACTTGTAAAATACACACGTAAAATACGGTGTTAGGCGAAAACATGGTTTATAAAGAGATGTAGCACGCAGAAATATAGTGTAAAATGTGTCCGTTATGATTAGAAGGGTCCCCAGAGCTCCACGTTGTAGAAGTGTAGCACATGAAAAATTTATGTGAGTGTAAAACCTGGCCCGAGTTGCGAAACTGGTATTTCGTTATATCAGTTTCACACAAGTAAACTATCAAAATTTTAGACCCATAAACTTATTTTCATGTGAGTGACATGCCCTACTGAGGCATAGAAAAGAAGGGAACCATCGGAAATATGATTCTGCTGCAGCACAAAAAAGGAGGTTAAGCTCCTTTTTATTAAAATATTCAGGATAAAAAGTTAGGTAGCAGCTGCCTCATTCTAGCTTTCTCTCCAACTTGAAATTTTTTTCCAAATAACTTCGCATACGGATACATTCGCGCTTTTTTGTGCTGTCACAAAATGAATCATATGCAGTGGGAAGGAGACGGGAAAATTATAAATAGTGGAAGATAGTAGACACGGGTTGTGGTAAAGAGAGGGCGAAGGAGACATTGACAGTGTGGGGGAAATGGAGACACTCCGTGGCAGTGGAACATACCTGACAGTGAAATTACAGTGGTAGCAAAAGAGTACAGTAGACAGTGCCAGTGGGAGAGTAGTAAAGAGAAGGAGAATGTGGCAGTGGGTAGCAGCCAGAGATAACGAGAGATAGTGTTTCTGACAGTAAGTTTGTGACAGTAAGAACGAGGAAGAGAGTGATGGTGACAGTGGAAAGAGACAGAAGATCGGGAAGTAACGAATGAGATAGCAGTAGTAAGAGAGAGAGAAAGACAGTGACCGTGAGAAGTGGCCGTAATTGTATGGCGGAACATAGCAGACTGCGGCTGTGAGACAGGAGACAGTGACAGAGAGAGACGCAAGGAGGTAATGACAAAGAGCTGGGGTGAATCATTGAGTGAGACTAAACAAGAAGGAGCGGAGAGGTATGAGCGATTTGCAGTGATGGATTAGAGGGTGTGAGCGCGTTACAGTTAAGGGAACTCAACGAGTTAAAATTTCATAGAGTGGCTGAGATATTAGTTACAGCGCTCCTAGCGGCAACCAACGCTGACTCGGCCGCCATGTTCTCCTTAGTCAAAACATTAGGAAAGCGTTACTGTTGTTTGTGTTGGAAGTGTGTCAGATGTTGTGATATTACTGCAATATTTAACTTTTGTAGTTGACTTTTTTGTTGCAAAATATGAAGTCAACCTGCCTGCAGTGTGTTCAGCGTTCAACTGCACAAATCGCAGCGATAAAACAACAAATATTTCATATTATAAGTAAGTATATTAGTACCGAAATACGACACACGTTTTTTAATGTTTATTAAAGAGTCATTTGCATTGGAACTGTAATTATGCTTAAGACAAATGCAGGAAGTAATTTATTTATCGTTGATTACAGATTTCCTTTAAAAGATAAGAAAATTACAAAAAGATGGGTTATAAATATGAAGCGAGAAAACTGGTTTCCTACTACAGCCAGTTACCTCTGTTCAGCTCATTTTGAAGAGAAATATATGTACCACACAAATGTCCAGAGGCGCCTTTTGTCAAAATCAGTACCTACTATCTTTAACTTTCCACCACATTTACAAAAGCAAGATAAAGTATTACGACCACAACCCAGAAAGCGATCTTTCGACAATTTGCAAGATAGTGCTATTACAGTGACATCATTAGCAGAAAGTAAGTCAATAATTTAATTTTACTCTGTGTTCTTATTACTTTGAATTACATACCTTCTATTATAATCTTATGGTGTAACTCTGTTATAAACTTATGATGTAACTACATTCTTTCAATGCCTGTCGGACGCACATCTGTTTCTGCTGACCACAACTACTGTCTACCAAGCCCTAAGAAGTTGAAAACACAATATAACAGAGTACAAGCAGAGAATGTGCGACTAAAGAAGCGGATAAAGCAAATGAAGCAACTTAGTGTACGACACAAAAGAAGAATAGTGCAGTTACAGACTTCAGTTGCTGGTTTGAGAAGAAGGCTATGTAGTTCAGTTTCTGATATGTTAAACAGTGAACATGTAGTTGGTTTGTTGAAGGAGCTATTGGAACTTCAGTGCAGTGCTAAAGTATGCCATTATTCTCAGCAAATAAGGAAATCTGCCCTGGCCCTACACTTTTATTCTGCCAAGGCATACAGCTACTTACGAAAATTTGTGAAATTACCCCACCCAAGAACGCTTCGACTTTGTTATTGAATTACTATGCTTGTGTTAACTACTTGTAACACATATTTCAAATAAATTCTCGTTCACAGTGTACTGGTTTTTGAGGCTTTGACTGTTTACTTTGAAATAGCGCCTGTTACTGTTTCTAATAGTTAACCACAGCATGTTTAGAAGTTTCACCGTAATATTCTGGTGGTACCTGCTCTAATTGCTTTAATTTATGGGCAACAAGTAACGTTATAGTGGATGGACAGACTTATTTGAGTTGTCTTGTAGTGTTATCTACATCGAAAAGTTTAGCCATATTTCGACAAAAACATCCCTTTTTGCTGTCAGTGTACACTGAAATCACTGCTGTCTATTGCTTGTTTTAGAAAAAATAAAGCTAGTATGGGCTATTTCAAGTAAGTCAAACGCAGTTACAAGGGGGCGGGACACAGCAGACGAATGCCTTGACTAAAGAAAACATGGGGGCCAGAACTTCAATTTGCTTCAAACATGGCGGACCTATAGCCACTCTATGAAATTTTAACTCGTTGGGGGAACTTGTGCGAGTGAGAGGCGAGTTTCATGTTAAAAAGTTCACGAGTATCTTCGCATGCCAAAGTTTTTGGGAAAATTTTTAAACTTGCTTAGGAAGGTAGAATGAGGTATCTGTCAACCCCCTTTTCAATCATTCTTTTAAACAGAAGCGTATTCGCCTTTTTTGTGCTCCAATAGGGGTATTTTCCGCTGGTTTACGCCATGAATGACAGTCTTCAGTTTTGTGAAATGATGCTGATAGTACAGTAACGTAGAGAACATTTCATAAACTGAGTGTATCTGATTCATCATAAAGGTCGTTAACAATAGTTCATACATGGTTGAAACTGCATTAAGCGAAGGGTTTTTCTGGCAGAGAATACCACGAGCTACAAAATAGCTACCATGGTTCCAGTTACAATATGTCAGCTGCACTGTGGGAATTTTTGATAAGTATGAAACCTTTTCTTGGGCTTAATTTAACGTCTTTTAGTGATTTGGAAATTCTGGAATTAAACAATAACTCACCTTTTTTATTAGTGATAAATATATTTAGAAAATAAAATTGATGACTTATGAGCGTTTTTAATGGTTTTAATGCTTAAGTTATTGAAGGTGATAGCTGTAGGCGGAAAATGATATTTATGACTAGAAGATCCACATTTGTTAGGCTGTTTTTAGTTCACTTAGAATATTCTGCTCCTGAGAACGGTTTAGTATTTAGTTACTAGTGTTCTGAATTCATCATCACTAATGGCACGGCCGGCCGGGGTGGCCGAGTGGTTCTAGGCGCTACAGTCTGGAACCGCGCGACCGCTACGGCCGCAGGTTCAAATCCTGCCTCGGGTATGGATGTGTGTGATGTCCTTAGGTTAGTTAGGTTTAAGTAGTTCTAAGTTCTAGGAGACTGATAACCTCAGATGTTAAGTCCCATAGTGCTCAGGGCCGTTTTTGAACTAATGGCACCAAACGTAGCAGGTATTCATTCTTTTTATTTTTATGAAGCAGTTTTGATATTTGTCTTAAATTCTGATAGGAAAGTCACTGAAATGATGTTCTCAAAAATTATTTAAATGGAATGTCATCCATAAGTTTTTGTGAAAAACTGAAATTTATTCACTCATCACATCATGGTTGGGCAGTGGGAAAGTCCTTAGCCGGCAGCTTAGCAGATGCTGTAAATGCTACAGGTCAGAGATCGTAGTGCCCGCTACGTCCATGCCGTGAAGAACCTAACATATAGGCTTTCCAAAGACGTTTAAGGAATGGGGAAAAGTCCCAGCGTATGTCCAGCACAGTTACATTACAAAGAGAGAGAGAGAGAGAGAGAGAGAGAGAGATAGAACAAAATAAAATTATAACCATGCTTTCAACCACGGATTTGAATTGGCTAAGCATTAACGAGTTGAAAGGCGTGAGACGTGAGGATGCACGCCTATTAATTATAAAGACATCAGTTTAATCTATTTAATCGTACATTAGAAGTAGTTATCCCATACCAACTGAAACAAACGATAACTTGTTTCAGTACAGGATTCTTGAATTTTTGGGAGCTAAGAAATCTACATAATCAATGATTTTTTAAATTATAAAATACTCAAGGTGGTGTGACTCTACAGAAGTTGTAGTTGGTGTTAATTCCAAATACAATCCAAAGCAACATTAGTGAGGAGAGACATTGAGCCTTCCCACTCTCAGAGAATTGGCACCACCAACCTGCGTTTTGGGTGGGCTCAGCTGCCCCTCAGTAGAAACCCATAGCTACCACTAGCGGGGCAACCCCCAATCAAGTTAGCAACAGGAACACTTTGATGCCGGTGGAAGCACACATCCTTGCGGAGTCCAAGAAAGCAGAATACTGAAAATACTGTGAGACATCCTCTTATACTCAGTTCGGTGCCATTCTTGATAGGCATCACTTCATGACTAGCAGTGGGGTCGTAGTTACCTATATTCTCACGACTTCTTTCTTTCAGCCACCCTGGAAGCAGAAATGCATTGTTATGTTCAGATTTTGTTATGACTTTCATGGCACTATACTCATAGCAGATCAGATCACGAGAAATCAGCACCAGTGGTCCACATCGTTTTACATTGATAAGTTTTGTCCCTCTTTCAGTGTCTGTGTGCTGACTTCTCGTGTTTACTCATGGCTCATTACATTTGCCCGTAATCCTAAATTCTGGAGTTTCACATCTGATTGCCTGATTAGTACCATCTCTGTCGACTGGACTAGTTACCATTGTTTCTCATGTGTTTCTATGTCTTCTTATGACTTCCTCGATTGCCCCATTGCAAGTCTGCGGATAGCTGTGTAGTCGAAATTTGTGGACTCTCGTATATCCGGTTGCTTGTAACGACACTGTCTCGCATTTGCACGTTATCAAGAATGTAACTAGTTAATTGTAGCTCTCAGTCTATTATTGGTCTGTGGTCCCTCCAGTGTTCCCTTCATTATGAAGAGTACTTGAACTTGGCAGCTCAATTCCTTATTATATGGAAGATGTGCGATGTGTCCATGATCGAGTGAACTGATGGTAGTTGAAACAGGGAAAGACAGAACACCTCATTATTCTCAAGCCAGAAAAGCCATCGGCACACGTGTTTAATGGGCTAACGCTCCTCTCCGCCATGTCGGAATGAGCCAGCATGCCCTGGAGGCAGCTGCTTTGGTCGCCCCGTCACTATTGGTCACACCCCACCAGCTATGTCTCCCCTCCCTCCTCAATCAGGACAAAAAAAGGCTGCCCACAACGACGCCCCTGTCCGCCACCAGAAAGTTCAGTGAAAGCGAGAGTGTTGTGATGTACAGAATGTTTGACAGGCAAATCGTTTTCCGTTACTAAGTGACTGCAGAAAATGTAATTTTCATTTAATTGGGTTGTGTTTATAAGTCCACGTGTAACGTTATGGAGTCTTGAACAGGCGCTCATTGACTAACAGACAGTGCACGATAACTGTTAACAAAATTTTACATGACCTTTGTTTTTACATTTGCCACAATTTTTCTGTCTAAATCGACTGAATTTTTTTTGTCTTTCATTCGCTAAACCGAGTGAATAGAGCATCGTTCCAAAGCTATACTAAATCTAGTTGTTCTACTCTATGTGATAAAATTTTGTACTGAGGCAATTTAAAAGGGAAAATTCATTTGGATGATTGTAAAATTTACTGTATAATTGTTGTTTCTTGTTTGCATATATTCGGTGTAGATATGCTCCATTATTTGGTTTCATTTGGTGTCTGACCGATTGGAGGAAATTTCATTTCTCTCAAGGCAGCAGTCTGTCCAGCAGGACCCTTGAAGTAGGAAAGTTGTAACACACACATTTTTCCGAGGCGTTTAGAACACTTGCCAAAGTCTCAGCACCTGACCAGCCCGTTCCATTACAGAGGCAGTGAAATATTCAGTGGTAGGGGACTCGGGTCTCTAAACAAACTGATTTAAAAGATAATGAATGTAATCCACTTATTAAACGTAATACTCACAAGACAATTCAATCTACCGATAGCTTGCCTAAATGGAGTATTATTGAAAGTTAAATTACTGAAAGTGGAGTGAATCTGCCGAAATTCTAATTTCTGTTAGTTTCAAATTCAAGCTAATGTGACGGTGGCATGGGAGGACACTCACTCCACTCAATGTAAGAGAACTGGAGCCTCTCCAGGTACATGGAACTGTACAGTGTCGCGGCTGGACAGTGCACCTGCATAAAGCCATAATCACCATTTGCAGTGAAGCCTCCCAATCACGTTAGCTGCTGGGAGTTTCAACTGGAGTAAGTACAAAAACCTACGGCGTCCGAAGAAAGAATAATAGTGAGCTATGCCTTCTTACTGTTAGTTCGTAACAGTTTTTGGTAGGCACCACATCACCAGCAGGAATTCGGTAGTTGCCTCCATTTTAGTGACACAGTTATTGGTTTCCACTAATTTGGAAGCAACCACGTAATCAAAAAATGTTCAAATATGTGTGAAATACTATGGGACTTAACTGCTAAGGTCATCAGTCGCTAAGCTTACACACTACTTAACCTATATTATCCTAAGGACGAACACGCACACCAATGCGCGACGGAGGACTCGAACCTCCGCCGGGACCAACCGCGCAGTCCATGACTGCAGTGCCTCAGACTACTCGGCTAAACCCGTGCGGCTACCACGTATTCATACGTCCATCCTTTGTCTAGACATTAACATTTCACTCTTGCAAATTATACCGCCATTACGATACCAGTTTCCTATCTGAGATGTAAGAATTATGGTTCCATCACTTTTAAATTGGTAAACCTTGTCACGCGGGTCGTGTCTGTTAGTTTGTATCACATGTCTACTCTCGGCTCATTACATTTGTTTGTAATTCTATATTTTGGAGATTGATGTCAGATCTCCTGGTCCGTTCTCTCTTTAGCGACTGAGTGACTATCGTTATTTTTCGTGTTTCTTCATCTTTACTTGTACTTCTGGTTGAGCTACAGGAAGCCTGCGTAATCCGGTGTATTCTACATTTGTGGACTGGCAAGTAGCCAATCTTGTTGTCTGCCTCGTATTTCTATGTGTTACCAAGAATACGACTGGTTTAACTTAGCTCTTTCTCTGTTACCACTCTGTTGTCACCGATGTAACCTAAATTAACGAAGTATTTGAACTTGGAAACCGAGTTCCCTTCTGTATGATAAGATGTCCAGTGTTTCAGTGGTCCAGGGCGCTGGTGATTATCATTTTATTCTGATGGTGGTGGTAATGGTGACATGGTGAACACCTGACTTTACGCGTCCGGAAACAGATTTCTGAGTAGGTACCGCAATGAAGTCGCCTAGTTTGCGTCATAAAAAATGGTTCAAATGGCTTGAGCACTATGGGACTTAACGACTGAGGTCTTCTGTCCCCTAGAACTTAGAACTACTTAAACCTAACCAACCTAAGGACAACACACACATCCATACCCGAGGCAGGCTTCGAACCTGCGACCGTAGCAGCAGCGCTGTTCCGGACTGAAGCGCCTAGAACCGCTCGGCCACAACGCCCAGCCTTTTCGTCATCGTGCCGTCGGATGCCCTCAGGGTTGATAACACAATGGATGATCGAACCTTATATGTTGGAAGTTTCTATGGAAAAGGCCAAACATCGGTTACACTTTGGTCCTTCATGTGCGCCTCCAATTTTTCTTCCCTTCTTTTGTGTAGTAGTTCTTTGTATGTGGTAGTTCTTTATATAGTTGTTTCACCGTTCGACACAAACTCACTCATCTCTGTCGTTCTATTTCCCCTACTGAACACTGGTATTATCTCCTCGCCTGCCTTGCTCTGAGTCTCGAGCACTGCAGGGCGGGACTAACAAGTAATGGGATCGCCTTGTATGCAGCACTCACATAAATTCGTCCGCTTTTGCGCCAACTTGAGATCAGGTTCCTTGCAGTAGCTGCATCCTGGATTTTGCCTTTAGAAGTTCCCAATTCGCATGGCGTAGAATGTATAGTCACTCGGGCAGGGTGCTAGCGTCTAATTCAGTATCCGCGTCTGCAATTGTGAAGCAAACGAGATTATGATTTCTTGCTTAAGTCCGTCACAGACCTTCTCGTTTTCAATGTGGTAACTGACTTTCGAGTTTGGCTATAAGATAACTGAACTATGCAGAAACCATACCCTTTGCTATTACAGTCGCAGGTAAAGCTCAAGGAGCAGAGGTACGCACTCTGCTAACTATTGCGAAGTAAGAACAAAGTCTGACAAGATTTGTGAACAACTTCATCGAGAGGATACGTATCAGAATTTATGTATTTTGTTGCTATCGGAAGATGTATGGGTTTCAGCGAATGTATGTCCATCGTACTGCATGAACGAGGGATTTCAGCTGATGGTATATATGAAACTACCACCACAGCTATATCTTGAGAGTGTGTTTATTCAATTGTACCACTAGTTTGGGGGCACATGACCGCCATCCTTCGGCCCTGTTTACCAAAGAACAGTAACACAGTGCCAATATTGGAAAACTAAACAACTATAAAACAACGAATACATTAAATTATGATACTCTAATGTATTAGTTGAAGGAACCTTAAGGTGATATTCTACGAAGTACCAATAGGGCCCTAATGTCAATATCTCTGGTTTTTCTGCTTTAGTCCATAAATATATAGGCGTATAAAACACACACAGAATAAACTGAATCACAGTCACAAAACTCATGGATGTCGTCATATATAAAAACAATGGACATTAAAAAAGGCAACATTCGCTCCTTTCAAACAAATTCATTAAAACGATACAATGTACCACTGTATTAATTTAACAGAGGGTCCAAAGTGTCAGACATGATCCAACTAAAAATGTCTATTTTGTGATCCATGTATAGTTGCAATGGGCCTGTGATTAGCCAGTACCAGGTTGGTTTCGCTTTTATCGCTAGGTTTCTACATATACATCTACACTCCGCAAGCCACCTGAAGGTGTGTGGCGGAGGGTACCCTGAGTACCTCAATCGGTTCTTCCTTTTATTCCAGTCTCGTATTGTTCGTGGAATGAAGGATTGTCGGTATGCCTCTGTGTGGGCTCTAACCTCTCTGATATTATCCTCCTGGTCTATTCGCGAGATATACGTAGGAGGGAGCAATGTACTGCTTGACTCCTCGGTGAAGGTATGTTCTCAAAACTTCAACAAAAGCCCGTACCGAGCTACTGAACGTCTTCCACTGGAGTTTATCTATCATCCGAGTAACGCTTTCGTGATTTCTAAATGATCCTGTAACGAAGCGCGCTGCTCTCCGTTGGATCTTCTCTATGTCTTCTACCGCCGACCGGAGTGGCCGTGCGGTTCTGGGCGCTACAGTCTGGAGCCGAGCGACCACTACGATTGCAGATTCGAATTCTGCCTCGGGCATGGATGTGTGTGATGTCATTAGGTTAGTTAGGTTTAATTAGTTCTAAGTTCTAGGCGACTGATGACCACAGAAGTTAAGTCGCATAGTACTCAGAGCCATTTGAACCATTTATCTCTTCTATCAACCCTATCTGGTACGGATCCCACACTGGTGAGCTGTATTCAACCAGTGGGCGAACAAGTGTACTGTAACCTACTTCCTTTGTTTTCGGATTGCATTTCCTTAGGATTCTTCCAATGAATCTCAGTCTGGCATCTGTTTTAACGACGATCTACTTTACATGATCATTCCCTTTTAAATCACTCCTAGTGCCTACTCCCAGATAATTTATGGAATTAACTGCTTCCAGTTGTTGACCTGCTATATTGTAGCTAAATGATAAAGGGTCTTTCTTTCTATGTATTCGCAGCACATTACATTTGTCTACATTGAGATTCAAATGCCATTCCTTGCACTATGCATAAATTCGCTTCATATCCTCCTGCATTTCAGTATAATTTTCCATTGTTTCAACCTCTCGATATACTTCAGCGTCATCCGCAAAAAGCCTCAGTGAACTTCCGACGTTATCCACAAGGTCATTTATGTATATTGTGAATAGCAACAGTCCTACGATACTCCCCTGCGGCACACGTGTTATACATATTTCGCATATGTCTTTAAACATTAATAAGCATTTTTAGTTGTATCGTGTCTGATATTTGGAACCGTCTGTTTAATTTACATCGTGTGCAGCCGAAACTAGTCTTGTATTACAACGAACATACGCTTAAAGTGCGTCTGTGGTGGTACTTTTTCACATTTATTTTAGTGAATTTTTTCTGTCAGATTCCCTCTCACGCAGTTGCAAAATAAATAAGCCTGTGTACTTTAGCTGACATTGCAAGTCTACGTCCCGGAGGCTGCGGAATGGGGGTCGGCCGGCGACATGTGCACGCACTCGCCAGGAATGTCCCTGACAACGGGTCGGCGAATGAAGACACGAAAAGCACATCGGGCCCATCCCGCACTCCCCGCTGATGTCATTACTTTCCGTTACGCACAAAACGAGTAGGTTACATATTTGGAGGCTACTATGTGGATATAAATTCGTCTGACGTACTAGAAGTCCTTTAGTGGACAACGAAGTTCTTAAATATTTTGTTTTGTTTCAATCCTGACGATTGTTTACAATCATTGCTCTCCTGTACACCTCACACTACCCTATTTACCCCATGTTGTTGTTGTTGTGGTCTTCAGTCCTGAGACTGGTTTGATGCAGCTCTCCATGCTACTATATCCTGTGCAAGCTCCTTCATCTCCCAGTACCTACTGCAACCTACATCCTTCTGAATCTGCTTAGTGTATTCATCTCTTGGCCTCCCTCTACGATTCTTACCCTCCACGCTGCCCTCCAATGCTAAATATGTGATCCCTTGATGCCTCAGGACAAGTCCTACTAACCGATCCCTTCTTCTAGTCAAGTTGTGCCACAAACTCCTATTCTCCCCAATCCTATTCAATACCTCCTCATTAGTTACGTGATCTACCCACCTAGTCTTCAACATTCTTCTGTAGCACCACATTTCGAAAGCTTCTATTCTCTCCTTGTCTAAACTATTTATTGTCCATGTTTCACTTCCATACATGGCTACACTCCATACAAATATTTTCAGAAACGACTTCCTGACACTTAAATCTATACTCGATGTTAACAAATTTCTCTTCTTCAGCAACGTTTTCCTTGCCATTGCCAGTCTACGTTTTATATCCTCTCTACTTCTACCATCATCAGTTATTTTGCTCCCCAAATATCAAAACTCCTTTACTACTTTAAGTGTCTCATTTCCTAATCTAATTCCCTCCGCATCACCCGACTTAATTCGACTACATTCCATTATCGTCGTTTTGTTTTTGTTGATGTTCATCTTATATCCTCCTTTCAAGACACTGTCCATTCCGTTCAACTGCTCTTCCTAGTCCTTTGCTCTCTCTGACTGAATTACAATGTTATCGGCGAACCTCAAAGATTTTATTTCTTCTCCCTGGATTTTAATACCTACTCCCAATTTTTTTTTGATTCCTTTACGGCTTCCTCAAAATATAAATTGAATAAAATCGGGGAGAGGCTACAACACTGTCTCACTCCCTTCCCAACCATTGCTTCCCTTTCGTGCCCCTCGACTCTTATAACTGCCATCTGGTTTCTGTAGAAATTGTAAATAGCCTTTCGCTCCCTGTACTTTACCGCTGCCACCTTTAGAATTTGAAAGAAAGTATTCCAGTCAGCATTGTCAAAAGCTTTGTCTAAGCCTACTAATGCAAGATACGTAGGTTTGCCTTTCCTTAATCTTTCTTCTAAGATAAGTCGTAGGGTCAGTATTGCCTCAGCTGTTCCAACATTTCTACGGAATCCAAACTGATCTTCCCCGAGGTCGGCTTCTACCAGTTTTTCCATTCGTCTGTAAATAATTCGCGTTAATATTTTGCAGCTGTGACTTATTAAACTGATAGTTCGGTAATTTTCAGATATGTCAACACCTGCTTTCTTTGGCATTGGAATTATTAAGTTCTTCTTGAAGTCTGAGGGTATTTCGCCTGTCTCGTACATCTTGCTCACCAGATGGTAGAGTTTTGTCAGGACTGGCTCTACCAAGGCCGTCAGTAGTTCTAATGGAATGTTGTCTACTCCCGGGGCCTTGTTTCGACTCAGGTCTTTCAGTGCTCTGTCAAACTCTTCACGCAGTATCGTATCTCCCATTTCATCTTCATCTTCATCCTCTTCCATTTCCATATTGTCCTCAAGTACATCGCCCTTCTATAGGCCCTCTATATACTCTTTCCATCTTTCTGCTTTCCCTTCTTTGCTTAGAAATGGGTTCCCATCTGAGCTCTTGATATTCATACAAGTGGCTCTCTTTTTTCCAAAGGTCTCTTTAATTATCCTGTAGGCAGTATCTATCTTACCCCTAGTGAGATAAGCCGTTACATCATTAGCCATGCCTGCTTAGCCATTTAGCACTTCCTGGCGATCTCATTTTTGAGACGTTTGTATTCCTTTTTGCCTGATTCATTTACTGCATTTTTATATTTTCTCCTTACATCAATTAAATTCAATAGTTCTTCTGTTACCCAAGGATACCTACTAGCCCTCGTCTTTTTACCTACTCGAACCTCTGCTGCCTTCACTACTTCATCACTCAGAGCTACCCATTCTTCTTCTACTGTATTTCTTTCACCCATTCCTGTCAATTGCTCCCTTATGCTCTTCCTGCCACTCTGTGCAACCTCTGGTTTAGTCAGTTTATCCAGGTCCCATCTCCTTAAATTCCCACCTTTTTGCAGTTTCTTCAGTTTTAATCTACAGTTCACACAATTGTGATCAGAGTCCACATCTGCCCTGGAAATGTCTTACAATTTAAAACTTGGGTCCTAAATTTCTGTCTTACCATTATATAATCTATCTGATACATTTCAGTATCTACAGGATTCTTCCATGTATACAACCTTCTTTTATGATTCTTGAACCAAGTGTTAGCTATGATTAAGTTATGCTCTGTGCAAAATTCTACCAGACGGCTTCCTCTTTCATTCCTTACCCCCAAGCCATATTCACCTACTACGTTTCCTTCTCTCCCTTCCTACTCTCGAGTTCCAGTCACCCATGACTATTAAATTTTCGTCTCCCTTCACTACCTTAATAATTTCTTTTATCTCATCATACATTTCTTCAATTTCTTCGTCACCTGCGAGCTAGTTGGCATATAAACTTGTACTACTGTAGTAGCCGTGGGCTTCGTGTCTATCTTGGCCACAATAATACGTTCACTATGCTGTTTCTAGTAGCTTACCAGCACTCCTATTTTTTTATTTATTATTAAACCTACTCCTATATTACCCCTATTTGATTTTGTACTTATAACCCTGTATTCACCCGACCAGAACTCTTGTTCCTCCTGCCACCGAACTTCACTAATTCCCACTATATCTAACTTTAACCTATCCATTTCCCTTTTTTAATTTTCTAACCTACCTGCCCGATTAAGGGATCTGACATTCCACGATCCGAACCGTAGAACGCCAGTTTTCTTTCTCCTGATAACGGCGTCCTCTTGAGTAGTCCCCGCCCGGAGATCCGAATGGGGGACTATTTTACCTCCGGAATATTTTACCCAAGAGGACGCCATCATCATTTAACCATACAGTTAAGCTGCATGCCCTCGGGAAAAATTACGGCTGTAGTATCCCCTTGCTTTCAGCCGTTCGCAGTACCAGCACAGAATGGCCGTTTTGGTTAGTGTTAGAAGGTGAGATCAGTGAATCATGCAGACTGTTGCCCCTGCAACTACTGAAAAGGCTGCTGCCCCTCTTCAGGAACCACACGTTAGTCTGGCCTTTCAATAGATACCCCTCCGTTGTGGTTGCACCTACGGTACGGCTATCTGTATCGTTGAGGCACGCAAGCCTCGCCACCAACGGCAAGGTCCATGGTTCATGGGGGGGGGATTTACCCCATATTTTCTACAAAAGAGCAACTAATGAGCCACTCCATATCAACCGACAAGAAATGCTGGCGAACTAAGCTCTGGAACCTATTGAAATCAAGCACTAAAATGCTTATTCCTCAACTGATCTTGTCTTTCTCATCGGTTTCAATCACCCATTCTTCTAGAATGAGATTTTCACTCTGCAGAGGAGTGTGCGCTGGTATGAAACTTCCTGGCAGAATAAAACTGTGTGCCCAACCGAGACTCGAACTCGGAACCTTTGCCTTTCGCCGGAAAGTGCTCTATCAACTGAGCTACCCAAGCACGACATACGCCCCGTCCTCAGGGCTTTACTTCCGCCCGTACGTCGTGTCCTACCTTACAAACTTTACAGAAGTTCTCCTGCAAACCTTGCAGAACTAGTACTCCTGAAAGACAGGAGCACTTGCCCGCGAAAGGCAAAGGTCCCGAGTTCGAGTCTCGGTCCGGCACACAGTTTTAATCTGGCAGGAAGTTTCACCCATTCTTCTGTTTTCAGAAATATTTTGTAGTAAAAACTAGTTGTTTAGGATTTGCAACCTTTCTGACAAACGGAGGGAACATGTGAAACATAACATCTCAGGACGAAATTATAGAGAAGAAACTTGTGAGACAAATGAGAAACTTGGATTTTCAAGCCAAAACTGATACAGCTTTTGGCCGCGGCTGTGGTGCAAGGTAGTGTTTCTGTTACTGTCAGATTTAGTGATGACTCTGTGTGTGTGTGTGTGTGTGTGTGTGTGTGTGTGCGTGTGTGTGTCTGTGTGTGTGTGCGTGTGTTTTGGGGCCTATGGGCGCTCAACGTCGAGGTCATCAGTGCCCTGACACACATTAAAAGGAACGAATGTGGACAGGATTAATAAACCTGAACTATACACGCAAAGAAAGCAGGGAAAGAAGGAAAATCCTACATAAGAAAGTAAAACGTACGGAAAGGGAAAACGTAGCAGCTAGAATGCCACAGGAAATTGTCATAGGCTGGCCACTTACATAAAATATGGGCAAGCTTGCCACACAGTGAGCAAATTAAGATCCTCTCCCTAAAATCTTTGTAAAAACATTTGACATGGCACAGAACTTTAAAACTTTAACCACATTCGTCCGAGTGTTGTTCTTGCCATTCGCTACCACTTATTCCTGTGTACTGCAATTTTCAACCTTCCTGGTCATTGAATGAAATTATCGCCGAAGTCTTCAGAACGGCGAGAGCGCCATTAAATCGACTGCGGCGGACATTAAGCCACGTCTTCAAGTGTCACGTCCACGCCATCACAAATAATTTTTTGACTGTCATTAACATGTTTCTTATTATTTTCGAACTGTATGTGACACTTTATTTAATAGCATTTATTTTATTTTGTTTTTAATACCTATTTCTATACGCTCATTTCATTTCAGTTGTTTGTTTTTTAAATTACTCTTACACGTAATCCTTTAACAATCTATATCTACCTCTACATACATACTCGGCGAGCCACCCTTTGTTGTGTGGCACAGATTGCTCTGTACCACTACTACACATTTCCTTTCCTGTGCCACACGCAAACAGAGCGAGGGAAAAACTACTATCTACAGAGTGACATTCACTGAAATATATGAAACAAAATCGTCATAACTTCGAAACGGTTTGAGTTAGGACATGCACGGTTGGTCGCGGGGCATTATAGGAATTAGTGTGGGCATGCTCAAGCGTCTTATTGTTTTCGGTCATTTTCATTTCGATCAGTTCGTCAGTAAGCAAAACTGGCGCATTTAGGCGACTGAGAATCCGCATTTAGCGATCGAGAACTCTCTTCACAGTCAACGGGTGACTGTGTGATGTGCATTTCCCAGTCACAGAATAATTGGTGTGATATTCATTGATGGCACTGTTATAACCCTACCACTACCATTGTAATTTAGTATGCTTTTACGTAAATAACTGAAACCCTGTATCTATGTTGCCACGTATACTGTAACCCAACAGAACAAATAGTCCTCTTACGGGAATAGCCACATACAACCCTCTTACTAAAATTTAGTTTAGTTTCAAAATAAAATACACCATGGGAGGGGAGTCCTGTTTATAGGTTCAAATGGTTCAAATGGCTCTGAGCACTATGGGATTTCTGAGGTCATCAGTCCCCTAGAACTTTGAACTAATTAAACCTAACTAACCTACGGACATCACACACATCCATGCTCGAGGCAGGATTCGAACCTGTGCCGTAGCGGTCGCGCGGTTCCCGACTGAAGCGCCTACAACCGCTCGGCCACTCCGGCCGGTCTGTTTATAGGAAACGCTAATGAATAAAGTTGCCCTCTTTACAGGATTTTACCGTGTGTTGTGTCTAAAGTAGAAGTAAATCAGAATATTCATTTCTTTTCCTAAGATCTTACCCAGCGGTTTGATAGAAACGCAGTATCAATAATATTATACTGAACCCAGGACAACTCAGTTTCAAGTTCATTTAGTGGTTTAAAACGTACTAATGATCGCCAGCCTATCCAGGCAATGAAACGGTGAAGTATAGGAAAAGCAGAAGTAAGAATTTTGCCTAATTTCTTGCTACTGCTTAAGTTGCTTCTTCAAATAATTAATATTCCACGTAAACAATATTGAACTACAAACTTAAACATTACGTTTTTGAAAGAGAGAAAGCCCAGTAGATAACTTCAAGGAAGCTAAAAAATCTGGCCAGGGGGGATCTTCAGAAACGCACATTTCATAATAAACAAACTTAAATACTAAAATACATACATACTAAAAAAACACACTTTTTATAGCGAACATTTCACTTCAAGAAAACCTCTTTCTTACTGGAATTTACCATTTTTTTTAAAAAAAGTTGTTATTCTTTGAACTAACTCTATACAGTCATTTAACAGAGTCTAGTATCTAGGCGTAACTCTGATTGAATTTTACGTAAGCAAACTTTTACTGTTACACTTTGCAATAGTTAAGAAATTTTTTCATTGTTTACACAAAAAAAAACAGTTAACCTGGCACTTCATAAGTCTCTAAAACAGGATACTCGGACTAATGAAACACCAGGTAAGAACCCTATATAAGGTGTAAGACAGGATGAACCAGTTTCTTTAAAGTTAATTAATGATTATTAAAACACAGTTTAAATTAATGGTTCGGCTGTACAAAAGTAAGAATAAAAAAAAACTCTTTTCTGGCAGCTGTAGGCCTGGGTGCGGCGAAAAATTATGACAGCTACACTACCCACATTGCAGCCTGCAAGTATCCTTTTGTCTGGACTCAATTTCTCTTCTTGGCGTGGTTCAATTTTACATTCAGTAGCCCAACAACTCGCAGCTATAGCGTAAGCCGTTTGCAGTCCTCATCCGAGGCATTTTTGTGCGAATTTGCAGGCAAAGCTTCTCGTGCTCCACAAAGGTGTTGCCTAAACCACTGCTGTTTGCAGACTGTGCGACTTAGTTCCCGCACTTGCTCTATGTAGCGCGCCAATTCGCCCTTACCACCATTTCCACTCCCCAGAGCCACTTTCGTTTTAAACAAAAGCACACCGGCTTTTACATAACACCTATTTCTTACATCGTTCCTAAGCGTGATCATTTCTTAAATTGTCGAATTTACATCAACATGAACAATTTATACGCACAAATATTTTAAAAATACAAAATGTCACCAGACAATTTTTTGACGTAATAATTTTACATACATTACTCACATAAAATGCAAAGAACTTCAATCTCTAGTATAGCACAATTTCCACTCACCAATATGCGAAAATTTTAAAGCAAAAAATTACAAAAATTAAATGAACCATAAACAGAGATGTACGGTGACTAGGGAGCAGTACGTGAAGGTTTTGGAAGATGATTTATTCCCCAATATCCAAAGTGACCATTATTTCGACAACATATGGTTCATGCAAGACGGAGCTCGACCTCATCGAAGCAGGAGAGTGTTTGATGTGCTGGAGGAGCACTTTGGGGGACCGCATTCTGGTTCTGGGGTACATAGAGACCACTCGCATGGGCCTCCCTTGACCTCCATATTCTCCGGACCTGAACACATGCGACTACTTCTTGTGGGGCTGTATTAAAGACAAGGTGTAGAGCAATACACTCAAGACCATTACTAAGCTGAAAACAGCCATTTAGGAGATCATCGACAGCATCGATGTTCCGACACTTCAGCGGGTCATACAGAATTTCGCTATTCGTTTGCGTCAAATCATCGCCATTAATGGTAGGCATATCGAAAAAATGACATTTCGATGTTGAATAAAATGCGTGCACGCCGTAGTTTGTAGCTAATTTACTTTTTTTAATATAGTTCAATAACTTTCACCCTGTGTATGCCTCCCTACGAGCCCTAATCGCTCTATCTCCAGTGTATAAAGTATGGCAGTAGAACCGTTCTACAGTCAGCTTCAAAAGCCAGTTCTCTAAATTCTTGCAACAGTGCTCGCCTTCGCTCCAGGGACTTCCATTTGAGGTCCGCAATACTAGCGTGCTTTTCGGACAATCGGTAACAAACTAACTATATACACTGCCTGGGAAAATAGTGAAGCACCCTGAAGACGTGGTGGGATGTCAGTGTATGTTCGTACACGCTCACACCTTCATCAAGTATGTGAAATCTCTGTGACACAACAGCCACCAGAGCGCACTAGCGTTGTTCAGATTTAGTGATGTCACTTGGCCTTTTAGGAGCTGGAACTGAGTCCGGTGTTGAGGGCTTACTGCGAGGGAAACGAAAATGCAGCACGCTCGTGGGAGACAGCGTTATCAGCATCCGATGTAGTCCAAAAGCTGGTCTCTGTCTGTCCAGCTGGTCGAATAGGGCAATATCCCGATTTGGGGCACATTTGGCTCTGACAGTGGCTCGATGTTGGACCACATATGTAAGTCACACCCTTTTTAATCCGATCACTTCCTTCTTGGTCTGCCACTCGCGTCGTTCCCTCCTGATTCTTGTACATATTGCGTATTACCCGTCTTTCCCAAAAGCTTACCCCATTTTTCTCAGAATTTCGAACATCTTGAAACATATGACACTTTCAGTATTTTTCCATGTCAACAAATCCTACGAACGTGTCCTGATGATTCTCCAGTCTTGCTTCCATTCTCAGCACAACGCCAGATGTGGCATTCTGGTTCCTTTACCTTCCCTAGCGCCAAACTGATCCTCATCTAACAGAATGTCATTTTTTTGTATTCTTCCGTGTCTTATTCCTGTCAACAACTTTGATGCAAGCCCTGTTAAGCTGACTCTGCGGAACGTCTCCTACTTGTCAGCTGTTGCAAAATTCGAAATTCTGCGAACGGTTTTTTTCAAAAATGGTGATGGTAAATCGGCAGTCCACACACTAACATGAATAGCCCATTTGTTGCCACTTCTCACAATGATTTTTAGAAATTCCGATAGTACGATACCTATTCCTTCTCCCTCATCTGATCCTAAGCCATTGAAATATCTTTAAATTCTGATTCTAATGCAGCCCCCCCCCCCCTATTTCATCCCTAACGACTCCTGTTTCTACTTTCCACCATTCCGCTCTCTCTTCTAGATGTAACAGTGGAACTCACGTGGCGCACTTAATGTTACCGGCCTTGCTTTCACTTTGAGTTTCACCGAAGATGGATTTTGACTTTTCTAAATGCTGGGTCTGTCCTTACGACAGTTATTCCTTTGTCGATTTCGGCACATTATCTATGCAGCCATTTCGCCATAGCTTCCTTTCCCTTCCTGTTTATTTCATTCCTTGTGACTTGAATTTCTCTTTTCCTGAATTCCCCTGGAAATTTTTGTACTTCCTTTTTTCGTCGATCAGCTTATTTCTTCTGTTACCAATGGTTTTTAAGTAGTTAGCTTTCTTGTACCTATGTTTAACTTTCCAGCCTTTATGACTGCCCTTTCTAGAGATGTGCTTGCCATGTCAACTTAACTGCCTACAGAGCTATTCATTATCGCAGTATCTATAACCTCAAAGAACTACAAGCGTATCTCTCCTTTCATTAGTATCTCCATATCTTGGTTCTTTGCATATTGTTTCTTCCTGTCTAGTCCTTCAAACTTCAACCAATTCTTGATCATTACTAAATTGTGATCTGAGTCTATATCTGCTCCTGGGTACACCTTGCAGTACAATATCTCTTCTCGCAATCTCAACCTGACGATGGTGTAATCTAAATGGAATCACCCGTATCTCCTGACCTTTTCCAAGTATACCTGCTCCTCTTGTGATGCTTGAACAGATTCTCAGCGCACTAGCTCAAGTTTACTGCAGAACACTATTAGCTGTTTCTTCCCTCTTATTCCTACGGCCAAGCCAATATTCTTACTTAAGGGGATACGGAATCGGATTTTGGGTTAAAAAATCGAATTTTTTTTATTTGCGTTTTATATTCTGCCATGTTTCCTCTTTAAAATGACGTATCATACATAGCTCTACTACAATTATAACTATTTTATTTTTATATATTTGTGAGATCGGGTATTGCGCTTTAGTTATACACGTCTCTCGTGGCTGACCATGAACTTTTTGGCAGTACCTTTAAAGTGACATGAATTCAAATATCCCGGTTTCCAGCGACTATTTATACACTAGTTGCCCGAAAATGTTTCTCTCTGGTTTCCTCAAGTTACTCTTTGACTTTGTGGCGGGACTGTTTTGTAAACAGTGTGATATAAGAAAGTAGTTGTTGTTGAGTTATTTCGTATTTAGTGCTTCATTTTTCGCAGTGAAAATGCCTAGAGCTAAAGCAAAAGTATTTAAAAAGCGTGTGAACTGGCAAAAGAAAAGAAATAATGATTCATTAGCAAAGCAAAGCAGTTCATCATCATCACTGTTGGAAAATGTGAATCCACTTATTACTGATTTGCCGAACGAACTTACACCAAATGAAAACAGTGCTTCTCATAAAAAACTAAGAGATTTGGAAGAGAAATATAATTTACTTGATAGAGGGAATGAAGTTTTTGAACTCATTGATACGAATATATTGTGTGAAGCTCTTGAAAACAGTTTGTGCTGCAAAAAATGTCATGGAAACGTTTCTCTGAAAGTAGAATCCCATGTTGGCCTGGCTGCCCAGTTTAATTTAATATGCAGTGTTTGTAAATACAGCTGTAAGTTTCCAAGTTCGGTTTCAGTAACTGTAAATAATGGATACAAGAAAACTGAACTTTATAGTGTAAATATTAGGTTAGTTTATGGATTGCGAGCAATTGGTAAGGGCAAAGCAGCTGGTGATATGCTATGTGGTGTTCTAAATCTTCCAAGTGCACCTTCAAAGTTTGAAGCTTACAATTATGTACTAGGATCTGCAGTTGAAGATGTAGCACAGAAGTCAATGCAGGTTGCTGTGGAAGAAGCAGTGGAAGAAAATGACGGCAGTCGTGACCTCACAGTGGCGTTTGATGGCACGTGGCAGAAAAGGGGCCACACCTCCAACAATGGTGTTGTAACAGCAACTAGTGTTGATACTGGCAAGGTTGTTGATGTTGCAATAATGTCTAAATACTGTAGGTGCACAGGCAGGCTGAAAAATGAACACAGTGATGACTGTATTGCTAATTATTATGGTAGTAGTGGTGGCATGGAGGTTGCTGGGGTGAAGAAAATTTTTCATCGCTCTTCACAGTGGTATAATGTTCGCTATGTCAAATATCTGGGAGATGGTGACTCTAAAGCATTCAAAGAAGTTTTGGAAAGCAAACCATATGGGAACAGTGTAAATATAAGCAAACTTGAATGTATAGGACATGTGCAGAAGAGAATGGGTGCCAGGCTGAGAAGGTTAAAATCAGTTATGAAAGGGAAAAAACTAGATGATGGGAAAACCTTGGATGGCAGAGGAAGATTGACTGATTCCATAATGGACCACATTCAGAACTTCTATGGCCTTGCAATCAGGCAAAATACAGGCAATCTTGAAGAAATGAGGAGAGCTATATGGGCTTTATATTTCCACACCGCATCCACGGATGAGCATCCACAACATGGTTTGTGCCCCAAAGGTGAAAACAGCTGGTGTAAATACAATAGGGAACTAACAACAGGAGATAAATACATTCACCACCCCAGTCTACCATCAGCCATCATGGCAGAAATAAAGCCCATTTTCAGAGATCTGGCTGACAGAAGTCTTCTGATGAAATGTCTTCACGGAAAAACGCAGAACCCCAACGAGTGCTTGAATAGTGTGATATGGCATCGTCTCCCAAAAACAGTGTTTGTCGGAATTAATACACACATTTTGGTGTGTATGATGCTGTGGCAACCTTCAATCTTGGAAATATAACTAAATGCCAGGTCCTTCAAAAGCTGGGTATGTGTGTTGGTTCCCGTACGGTACGTGCTATGTTCTTTTTAGATCAGCACAGACTAAGGCATGCTGATAATATAATCAAGACATTAGTGAAAAAAGCAAGACAGGTGCAGAGGGGTGCCAAAAGAAGACTTGAATATGATTATGAAGACTGTGAAGGGGGTATTAGCTACGGATCAGGAATGTTTTAATCTTCTTTCTCCGTTTCCCGTAAGTTTACATTTTACTTCATCTAGGAACATTATCTCAGGTACTGGTCAACCTAGAAGTCTGAAATTTTTATGACGTAGTGACATAGGTCCCTATTACATACTGAAACAACGATTTTTTAATTACTTGATTTACAAAAGACTTAGGGGTGATAGTCTAGTAAAAAGCGATGGAAAAAATTTACTTAAAAATAAATGTACAATATCTCTGTAAGAAAATACTTTGACAATAAACTGTTGTTTCAGTATTGTTGTAACATATGAATGCACATACAGTAAAATTTTTACCTCTCTGTCTCCAGTAGTTTGTGAGAAAATGTTCCCTATAGTAGGCATATATTAACATTGCGGGGATAGGTATTCCGTATCCCCTTACCTTTCTTCTGCTCCTTCCACTACAACCGCATCCCAGCCCCGAGTGACAGTTAGATGTTCATCTCCCTTTATGTACTGAACACCGTTTCAATATCCTCATATACTTTCTGTACCTCCCCATCTTCTGCTTGTGACATCGGCATACCTGAATCATTGTTGTGGTTTTGGTATGCTGTCTGTTCTGATGAGGACAACCCACCACTGAACCGCTCACAGCAACACGTTCTCCGTCCTGCCTTCCTACTCGTAATGAATCCTACCTATACCATTTTGTGCTGCTGTTGATACCACTCTATACTCATCCGACTAGAAATTCTTGTTGTCCTTCTATTTCACTTCACTAACAGTCGCTACATCTAGATCAAGCCTTTGCATTTCTCTTTTCAGAAATTCTAGCTACCCTACCACCTTTAGACTTACGACAAGCCACGCCCCAGCACGCAGAACGCTATCCTTTGGTCGATTAATAATCTTTTACTCATGGTCACCTCTTTCCTAACAGTCCTCTCCCGGAGATCCGAATAGGGACTAGTCTGGAATCTTTTGCCTATGGATAGATCATCGTGATACTTTTTAATTACAGGCCATATGCCATGTGGATACACAACATTTGTCTTTGATGCAGTGGTTTGTATTGCCTTCTGCATCCTCATGCCGCTGATCACAGCTGATTTTCCGATTTTTAGGGGCAAGACAGTCCCCAGAACCTCTGTCCGCTCTTCCGCCAATTTTGACAAGCCATTAGCAAAAGAGGGTGACTTCTTATGCCGGAAGTTTTCGGGCAAATGCTGAAACTAGATTTCCACTCGTCAACTGGACATGCTCTGCCCCTCTTCCAGTTCACCCGTTGGGAACAGAACTGCGATCTTCAATGAGTCGAATCTCGACTACTCCAATGCACATACCGAACGTGAGAATGAACTGCATACCTGTATGAAAGGCTGCCAAAAATTGTGCACCAAATCAGTACTGGCACACACTACTATGGAAACATTCCCACTTCTCCAGATTGCACTGTTTAATTCATCCACTGTGCCCCATCCCCTTCCCCTCAATCACACATTCAGCAAACTCTGTACTGATGTTCATTTACCACAGTCTGTGCCAGTACTGACTTGGTGTTCTGTTCCTTCCATTATAATTATAAACTTTTAATCTTTGAGTAGAGTGTAATATACGGTTTATTGCTACGTACCTTGTTTGCGTAGTTTTCAAAATCAGTTTGTGGGATTTTATACACTTTAACTACAGTACCTATAACTTCTGTGCTTCGATATGTAGAGGTCAGCCAAAAATTTGGTTTAAAGATTCATATGCATGTGTTTAGAGTCGAAGCATTCAGTACACCAGTGAATAATATTTCTTCTTTTGTTCCCATTTCAAATTGAAACTTTGCAGTTTTGAGATTTTTGTACGGACTCGTCGTCTTTGAATGTCAAATGTATTTTGGAACAACAGTCCTTGTATAGCTATACGTTATTGACGATGTTATGTGAATTGCCGGTTCAGTCTCAACTTGTTCGATGATGGCCTAGAAAGCCGAAAACGAGAGCACTACAAAATGTAAAATAAATATTGTCGTGGAATCTGTGTATGTAAGTCTTTAATACGTCTCTGTTCCTCCAAGTAACGACGGAATATTCCAAAATTTTTTATTGATTTAACAGTTGTATAGCTGTTTGTAACTACTGAATGATCCTCATATGATACAACAATCTACAATTCAATACTTTCAGCATTATATCCCAAACTGTTTGTTATCACATGGTCTCATCACTGACAAAGTCTGTTAACACAAAAAAAAAACAGTTTTACTATACTTCGAAGTCCGTTTTAAACAGTAGGTCTCCATACACTTGGTTAGTCATATCAGTTCAGAGTTCAGAGGAAAGTAAAACATACCATGTCCGATACCACTATGCCTAGTAAAGCCAACCAAACTTATTAATGATCGTGTCATTACCATAAATATCACTTAAATGATACTGTATGCCGTTACTGACTACTATATCAGTGCTATTCAGCATTACAGCTGCAAACAGACTTTGAACACTCCCAAAATTCATATTGTATAGGGCGCTATTTCATCACTGTGCTTTTAAATTTACTGACTGTAACTTACTAGGTGATGTTGAGGACCTCCTGCAACACAACTTGGCCAAGACGTTTGTAATTATTGTTAACGTATCATCCCATAGAGATGACACTTGTGTCATATGTGTAATCCTTCTGTTGTTGTAATATACTGAAGGAGCACCTATTTATCATTTTTTTAACATGAACGCGGATTTTGTAACAGTATGCAAAAAGGGCTGTCATGAAATTAAGCTCTTTGTGGTACTTTCCACTCTATTCTCTTTGGGCAAGCAGTCTCGGATATATAGTATCATCACGCTTTACTTTTGGAGTCAGTGAAAGTATCACATACAAAAACGCTGTAGGGCAGCTGAGAATGAAGGAATGTATGAGAGACAACTACTAACAATGTTCCACTGATTGGCGCTTATCAACTTCTGCAGTACGGATCACACGAAAGACCCTGTTTCATAACATGAGACTGCAACACCCTACATGTGTTGCTAATTAATGGGAAAAGTAATAAGTTTTCTGATTTTGTTTAGCAACATTTAAATTAAATTTCATAATGAAACTAGAATATCTAATCATATACTCTGGCAACATATTAAATTTAGTTTTCACAGTTGCAATTTTATTTACCTCCAAACAACTTTCTTCAATTACGATGGTACACATAGCCATTGCTACTACTTTCTAACTCATTTAGGCTTTAACATTGAGTACCTAATATTGTGTCTTCTGAGTATAGCACGACTTCGCAAGGCATGTCGGAAGGCAAATAGTTCGTCCACATGATAAAAACACTGATCCAAGAAAAAATATTTGTGACACACCCTTTGCATTTGGTATAATTCGATTTTTTATATTTTAATACAATGTCTTGCTTTTTATTTCCGAAAGCGTTTTAACTGCTGGTTGACATATTTTCTACTTGCAATTCGCTTCCCATTAAACATTAATACGAGGCCATTTGAGGCCCTTTTTTAAATACCGTTATGTGTTAACTTTGAGCCCTTGCATTGTGCCATGCATTTTCTTTCTCAGTATGCCACCTGCTTCAGTTCAGCGTGCTCTAAGTTAGGTGGCGATTTTTTCCTCCGTGCGTAGGGATGCAAATATTTTAATGACAAATATCAAATACGATGTCGGACCAAATCTCATATTGCATATCATTTTCTATTCCTTTCGATTTGTATAATCATGACTTTAGAAACAAAGAGTACACATGTAATGAGGCGCACAAGTCACAGGACAGCTGCCAAACTTCGTGTCCCGACTCGTTTTGCTCGGCGTAGCGCAGAAAATCGACGTGGCATGGACTCAGCAAGTCGTAGGAAGTCACTTGCAAAATTATACAGCCATGCTGCCTCAGTACCTGTCAATAATTGCGAAAGTGTTGCCAGTGCAGGACTTCTTGCATGAAATAACCTCTCGATTACGTTCCATAAATATTCGATGGAATTCACGTCGCACCAAATGGTTGGTGAAGTCATTCGCTCTAAATGTCAAAAATGTTCTTCAAACAAATCACGACCAACTGAGGGCCCGATGACATGTCATGCATAACTGAAGTCGATGAACGGTAACAAATGTCTCCAAGTAGCCGCACGTAACCATTTCCAGTAAGAGATTGGTTCAGTTGGACGGGAGGACCCAGTCTGCTCCATGAAAAAAACAGGCCATACCGTTATGAAGTCACCACCACCTTGCTCAGTGCCTTGCTCACAACCTGCGAACTGGGGCCTGTGAAATGTTCGAACCCTACCACCAGCTCTGACCAACTGAAACTGGGACTCGTCTGAACAGACCACGGTTTTACAGTGGTCTAGGGCCCAACTGATGTGGACAGGGGATCAGGAGAGGCACTGGAGGCCATATCGTGCTGTTAGCAATGGCACTCGTATCGGTCGTCGGATGCCATAGCCCACTAACGCCAAACTGCGCCTCACTGTGCTAACGGACACATTCACCATAGGTCCCACCCTGGTTTCTGCAGTTGTATCACGCACTGCTGCGTGCCACTGCCATCGGTCGTTAAGTGAAGGCCGTCGATCACTGCATTGCTTATACTGAGAGGTAATACCTCAATCTGATCTTCCTGACACACTCTTTACACTTGAATCTCAATGTATTGAACTGCTATTGAATTCCGAAACAGAATGTCCCATACAGATAGCTCCAGCTATTTTTCGGCCTCCAAGGTACGTTAATTCCCTTCGTGTAGCCAAAATCGCGCCGTATACCTTTTCACATAATCTACGGAGTACTAATGACCAATGCACTTTCCTTTCATATCTTGTGTATATAATATATATAAATGACCTAGTAGATAGTGTCGGAAGTTCCATGCGGCTTTTCCCGGATGATGCTGTAGTGTACAGAGAAGTTGCAGCATTAGAAAATTGTAGCGAAATGCAGGAAGATCTGCAGCGGATAGGCACTTGGTGCAGGGAGTGGCAACTGACCCTTAACATAGACAAATGTAATGTATTGCGAATACATAGAAAGAAGGATCCTTTATTGTATGATTATACGATAGCGGAACAAACACTGGTAGCAGTTACTTCTGTAAAATATCTGGGAGTATGCGTGCGGAACGATTTGAAGTGGAATGATCATATAAAATTAATTGTTGGTAAGGCGGGTACCAGGTTGAGATTCATTGGGAGAGTCCTTAGAAAATGTAGTCTATCAACAAAGGAGGTGGCTTACAAAACACTCGTTTGACCTATACTTGAGTATTGGTCATCAGTGTGGGATCCGTACCAGATCGGGTTGACGGAGGAGATAGAGAAGATCCAAAGAAGAGCGGCGCGTTTCGTCACAGGGTTATTTGGTAACCGTGATAGCGTTACGGAGATGTTTAACAAACTCAAGTGGCAGACTCTGCGAGAGAGGCGCTCTGCATCGCGGTGTAGCTTGCTCGCCAGGTTTCGAGAGGGTGCGTTTCTGGATGAGGTATCGAATATATTGCCTCCCCCTACTTATACCTCCCGAGGAGATCACGCACGTAAAATTAGAGAGATTAGAGCGCGCACGGAGGCTTTCAGACAGTCGTTCTTCCCGCGAACCATACGCGACTGGAACAGGAAAGGGAGGTAATGACAGTGGCACGTAAAGTGCCCTCCGCCACACACCGTTGGGTGGCTTGCGGAGTATAAATGTAGATGTAGATACTACCGCTATCTGTATTTGTGCATTTCGTTAACCTATGACTTTGGTCACCTCTGTCTTAACGGTGTCTGGTATACTTTACGCCTACAACAAGCTGTCGCGGAAGCGTCAAGCTACGTCTCTTTGAGTGACACCACATTTCTTAAGGAGACAGTTATAGAGATATATCTGTTTACTGACATACCCTGATACCAAGCGAATGCAGTTTACATGCACAGATAAATAGAGCGCAAATGTAAAATCGCTGCCGCGCGGAGTGGCCGCGGGGTTAAAGACGCCATGTCTCGGAATGCGCGGCCCTTCCAGCCGGAGGTTCGACTCTTCCCTCGAGCATGGGTGTATGTGTGTTGTTATTACCCTAAGTTAATTTAATTAGTGCGTAAGTCTAGGGACCGGTGACCTCAGCAGTTTGGTCCCTTAGGAATTCTTGAACATTTGTACATTCAAAACACTGATATAAAAATATCACCCGGAGCTACTTCAGAAATACTCGTTCGTTTCGTTCGTTATAGATACCATCAATTCTTGTGTTTTAAAAACAAGTCTAGTACACTAGACAGCATGTGTATTTCTGCTGTGATTCAAGAAATCGTAATAGGACAGCTGACGTTCTGAAAGCACAAAAACCATTTTTTTCTGTGTTATGCTCCGCTCCCAAACCCACCCTGCTCGACTTCCGTCTTCGGCTCTATTGAACAAAACAGTTAACTTTGAATTAACTTCGTGCTATTTGGGACGAATAAGAAAGTGAAGAGGGGCGCACTTCAGCGTTCGAGTGACTACATTTCTAGGTTGGTTGTTTGATTTGGGGGAGGGGACTAAACAGCAAGTTCATGGGCCCTTAGGCCCC